>NC_140205.1:21658383-23103383 GCF_965226575.1 Pagrus pagrus | reverse complement strand
CAATGCAGGCTGCTGTGAGATGGCCAGTGTTTGACGCAGTGGTGTCAAATGCCATGTTGACAACCTGGTCAGCGCAGCACCAGTCCTGCAGCAACTTGCATGTCAACCAGGCAATGATCGCTCCACATGCCTCATTGGTCTGCTTCTCATATGCCGGAACACCAAGCAGTTTCAGCCGTTCTGCATCTCCGACCACCACTGTAAGACGCTCCTCCAACTGGCGCACATTGCTGAGCATCGGTGTTAACTTGCTGTCCCAGTGTAGCGTGCACAATGGAGGTGGTGTCCACTGCTTGTGCTGTTCCTCACTGATTGTCTCCAGCACTTGGCGTCTTGCTCGGTCAGCTGTTGCGTAGGATGCAGAGAGATGTGTACAATCACCGCCTGACTCTGCGATCAGGCCTCGCGTGAAGGCAGCCTGTTGCATTGGTGACATCTTCAACCTTGTAGCCAGTGACACGACACTTTGTCGGCTAAGGATGTCATGTGGAATGAAGACGTTTGTTCCAGTCTTCTTACGCTTGACACTTGTTCCAGTCTTCTTACACTTGAGGGATGGTTCGTCCTCAGATGGTGGACAGACTGTGTTAGTATCCTCCTCTGGCTCCTCATCACTTTCCAACACCAAGCTGGACATTGCCGTCATCTCCTCCAGCTCCTTTTCACACCGGGACTGCCTGGCTGCTGTGGCCGCTTGACGCTCCTCTCGCCGTTTCACCTTGAGCTGCAGCTTTTTGTCCAATACACCAAACGTGGCCACTCTGTCGGTCTTCATGCTGGCCAAGAAAGCTAGGTCTTCTGGGTTATAAATCAGCTTTTCAACATTTGGAGGCCACAGCGGAAATGTGGCATCAAGTCTGCACTCCATTTTCTCCAGTTGTTCTGCTGTAGCCTCACTGGAGCGCTTGGCCTTGGAGATTTTCCGCAGCTTGTTGTTGGCATTAACCAAGTCTACCATCTTGTGGCACGCACGCTTGTCACTCACCATAGGAATGTTGGCTTTCTTGTAAAATGGCCGCACCTGCTCCAGGACGACCTTGGCTGCCTCGAACTGCGTCAACGCTCCATCTGCACCAGGTTGCTTGGAAAGCATGCAGCGTAAGAGCTGACGACCTGTTGGCAGCTTGGCGCCAGTGATGATGTCATCCTCATTGGTGATGCTGGGGCCCAGACCAAAGACCAGGCTGCGACTGCTAGTCTGGCAGGGACCAGTTGGTGAGGGCAGCATCTTAGGAGAGATGGATCCTGGGGTGGGTTGTGTTGTACAGTGCCTGAGAATGAAAAGGATACAAGGACAAGGATAGTGTTTAAAATCATATCTTAGCATACTTAATATCACTCAATTATGATAAACCATGCTTGAATAAGCCTCAAATTTTAGCTGTACATAGTCTAACTTAATCATTACAATGATAACTTACCGTTACATCACTACCAGAGTAGCTAGCTGTGCTCGCAAATATACCTATATTTAAAATATTAATTTAACAACTACAATGCTACTCTCAATAAACATGAGACATCAATACTCTGAATATGATATTGTCTAATGTCTACTCTAGAATACTGTTGATGTTAAGCTTAATAGCTTAGCTAACATAGCTGGCTAACTGTGGTTAGCAAACTATTGCTAGCTAACATTAACTAGATGTAATGAGCACCAAATACCTATGAATATGACTACATTTCATTCAAAGTATGTAAATATACAAAGTCTAACTTCATCATTACAATGATAACTTAAGCTAGCTAACTGTGGTTAGCAAACTGTTGCTAGCTAATGTTAGCTAGATGTAATGAGCACCAAATACCTATAAATATGACTACATTTCATTCAAAGTATGTAAATATACAAAGTCTAGCTTCATCATTACAATGATAATTTAAGCTAGCTAACTGTGGTTAGCAAACTGTTGCTAGCTAATGTTAGCTAGATGTAATGAGCACCAAATACCTATGAATTTGACTACATTTCATTCAAAGTATGTAAATATACAAAGTCTAACTTCATCATTACAATGACAATTTAAGCTAGCTAACTGTGGTTAACAAACTGTTGCTAGCTAATGTTAGCTAGATGTAATGAGCACTCAAATACCTATAAATATGACTACATTTCATTCAAAGTATGTACATTTACAAAGACACAACTACATATATAGTAGTAATATGTAATAAGAGTATACATACCCAACACAAAAATATAAAACTCACCTCAGTTTTCTTGAGCTGCAGTCTTTAGTCCTCAGAGCTCTACGGCAACCATTGAGCACTGTTTATCACTTTATCCAACAAAAACAGATGTGCGGTGGCACCCCTAAATCATCATGTATTGGAAAAATATTTTGCATGTGTTGTTTCTACATATATTGGAACACTTTTAGCACCCAGCCATATCAAAATTCAAGAATTGTGTTTTTTGATGCACCCTAATGAATATATATATATGTGTGTGTGTGTGTGTGTGTGTGTGTGTGTGTATGTATATATACAGTATATGTGTGTATTTATATATACTGAGAAATGACATGAGAACAATGAGAAACATTTATTGAAAGAACACAAGGGTAAAAATCAGTGTTTTCCAATGTCCTCTCTGGTTGAAAGTTTCAAGCCTGTTTTTGGTGCCATAAGGATATTGATCATTTTGTCTGCTAGTAAATTGAACTTCAATGAGGTTGAGTATTGTTGGATTGGTAGAGGTAGGAAGCTGTATTTTCAGCCAACACATTATTGCTCATTAAAACTTTTATGTTGTTCTCTTTGTGCTATTTTGTTCTGAGTAATTGCCTCTTTGTTGTTATGTCTTGTTGTTTGTGCTATTTTATATATATACTCAACTCAATTTTGACTTTTTTCCAAAGAAATAGGGTGACAGAAAAATTAACAAGACACAGGTTGCTGATATTGCTTTTTTTCTTCCTAGGTGATGAAGGAGGAGTCTCGCTGCCCATTAGGTGCTCGTTATTGCGCCATCCTTAATGCTGTCAACTACATATACACCATCCTGGGAGACTGGGGAGACAATGTGGTGTGTGGATTTTATTAAATGTATTTATTTTATTAATGCTTTTTTGCCAGAGCATCTCCAGGATGTTGCCAATGCTGGATAGTTCTCAATTGCACAGCCCCTTGTTTTCATATGAAAGCCAATTTCACTGTGATTTTTCTCTTCTAGAACACAGATCCCAAAAAGTTTAGTTGCTGTGTTCAACCTCAGTAAATATATATGTGATAATTTGCTAATCCCTTTTGACATAAACTCAATTGAAAAGAGTGCAAAGACAATATATTAAGCATTTCACCTCATTAACGTCATTTACACCATGTTGACAGCAACAAGTTTCAAACAAGTTGGAACAGAGACAACAAAAGACGAAAAGGGAAAGTTGTGAAATGCTAGGAAAATTCCTGTTTGGAACATTCCATAGGTGAACAGGTTCATTGGTAACAGGTAATAAAGCAGGGGTCTCAAAGTGCTGCCGCAGTGATTTTTTAAAAAAAGCAAAGTAACGGCAGGGGCAGTGGGTGATACATATAATTGGTGTAAGCCCGACAACAGTGTAACACTGGGAAAACAGGCTATTGCAGCAAGCCTAGGTCAAGGTGTAAGTGCATTATTTATTAGGAAAAAAGATATGCACTATTGAAAACTAATGTGCATTTCATTTGTTAGTTCACTGCAAAGTTTCAATAAGTTACTTAAGCGGAAAAAAGATTTGCACTAACTGTTAAAAACTAATCAAATAAAAATGTATACAACAGCTGTTTGCATTTTTGTAGAAGAAATATTGTACTTTCTTGTAGTACTTCAACGTTGTAGCGGCCCTCCTACGAGATCACAATACTAACAGTGGCCCCAAGATAATTTGAGTTTGAGTCCCCTGTATTAAAGGCTCAGGTGTTCACAAGCAAGGATAGTCAAGGTTCAACACTTTGTGAAACTGTAAGGGAAATTCTCCTTGTTGAAGTAGAGAGTTGCTAATTCTCTGAAGAATTGAGAGAAGCATGGAGTGTGTTCTCCTCGATGTTCCAGATTGTCTTGACTTATATACTGTCAGGTTACAACAGAACAGTGGTTAGATTCAAGATTCAAGAGGGTTTATTGTCATCCCAGCCATATACACAGTACACAGTGCAATGAAATAACATTTCCCAAGAAGCTTCAGTGCAAACAAACAGCAACAACATAGAACAACAACAATAATACCATATGCTACATGTAACTGCTAGTGTTGTGCAAAAATACTTGTACATATTTCATGACAGTTGTTAATCATGCTTTCCCCAAAGCAATGACCCTTTGAGGTTTTGCAGGACTATAATTGTCAGCTTATTTCACTTTCTGATAACACCTTAGGCATAGAGAATTGCCCCTCATATGAATTCCTGACATGTTCAAGTCCTGACAACTCCCCACAGCTCAAGTGAAGAGAATCACCCCTCACCTAAATTCCCTTATACGTTCTCATCCATTAATTGATTTCTGAATCAAAAACATTTTTAATTCCCACATTCCCCCCTTTTGATACAGAGTCAACACAACATATTTGGGAATTACATCAAAAGTTTGCTTATCACTTAATGTTTAGTTAAAACATTATAGCTTATTTAATTTGATACTACTCTACAGACATTCATTTGGAACTCAAAATTGTATGACTTATTGTAATCATAAAAGGAAAAATACAGCAACAAACATGAAAACAAATCATACTAAATGAACAAAACCCAACTATACCGACTCGTCATCTGAATCACTATATGGGTTTCCATTCTGATATTCTGACAGTTAAGTGCACAGCAATATCTTAACACTTTCATCATCCATCCAAAATTTAGCAAACAATGTTGATGGGTTGAGAACAGTATAGCATTTCAGCGTGACATGAGACATGGTTAGTAGACCATTAGCAGTTCTTGCCTGAGGATTAAGGGAGTAGATTGTATGCAGGTTGTGGCCAAAACTGCTACAGCTCTATGACGTGCTACCATAGCTTCCTCAGTGGTGGAAAGGCATTTTGATTAATGTCCTATTGGTTGCTCTTTGTCACCATGGGAGGTAAGGGCTGACATAAAACCACCACATTAACAAAGAAATTAAGAACAGAGGTTTTTAGGATCTGGGAGGCCTACACAAAAAGAGTTACTTCAAGCTTGATTTAAGTCCGTAGAGGCTGTCACTGCCTCAAGAATCAAAGTCAAAAAGTCTGTCATGGTCAAATGTTTTCCCTCTTGTCATACATTGGTTGGGAGATCTCCACCGAATTATGAATCCACGGACAATAATAGCCAGCTTAATCCAAAAAGGCCATCATTTCATTCTTCGTTTGAGTGGGCACTGGCAGGTATGACCTTTTTTAAATATAAGTGTGGATTCCAAAGTTAAACTTTTTGTCAATGCCTACTGTGAACAATATAAACACAGAACAAACACAAAGAGAAAGCAACTTTCCCCTCCATACTTAATTCTACAGATACCATCACCTGCCACCCATATGATGTAAATAATGTATTTTATAAATTCTACAGCAGGCCCCAGATCATGACCCTAACAAATCAGAAAGAGACAACTTTCTAGATACCCTAAACTTATGAACGCTACCTATAGGACAAGCAAAAAGTTGAGAATCACCCCTTACCTCTGAAGAATTGTACAAAGCCCCTGAATAAAATGCCCAACATGAATACCCTTGACCTGACTGACTTTCTGCTGAATTTTACAAACACTTCTGGATATAGTATCACCACTATTTTACAGAGTAACCACAGAAATCAACTTACTTATCAACACTGATCTAAAAATTATTACAAAGATCCTAGCAACAAGAATAGAGACAGTCACCCTAATACACTCCGATCAGACATGCTTCATGAAAAATCGCCACGCTTCAAATAACATCTGTAGGCTTTTCAACTTAATCAACATGTCACAATAAAAACAAAACAAGACCATCATTGTATCATTAGATGCTGAAAAATCATTTGACAAAGTTAACTCAACCTTTTTATTTAGCACCCTTTGCCAGTTTGGTTTAGAAGAGTCATTCATCCACTGGAAAAAACACTGTACACTTCACCTTGGGCAAGTTTACAAATTAAGTAACATTGTCTTTTATATAACCACTAATACAAATTTGCAACTTATACATTATAAAACTATCCACAGAACCCACATCACCCAATTTAAAAAAAATTGGAATGGGATTGGCTAACAACGATATTTGTTAACAATGCACTTTTCACGCCACCTGGGCCGGTCAACCAGTTCACTCCTTTTGGATAGCCCATTACTAATTTTCTAACTATCGCCAAGAAAATAAATCATGTCACATATCTCACCGGACGAACTTACTAACAGAATACATTTCAATAGATGGAATATCAGTTTTAAATGAAACCTGGAATACATTATCTTACATTACTCATTTAACCTGATAAAATTATTTACAGAGCCCAACCCCAAACCAAAGCCATGTACATGACCACATATTCTACTCATGACACATATACATAGCCTCAATTTTAATTTCAGCATTGATTTTAGTCCTCCTTACCTGCTTTACCCACCCCTCACCCCCTGCACTCTTGATTTTTTGTTTTGTTTTTTCTACTCTTTGTCATCTTCACCTCTAAAATATACCCTTATTATAGCTAATCAAGCAGATTTTTACTGTTATTAATAATATTGATTTTGATAGCAGTGATCTTCCTCTTCTTCTTCTTCTTATATTGTTATATATTTTTATATTATTCATTAATTATTTACAATTTCTATCCTCTCCTCACAGTGACTCCATCCTGCCCCCTGTGGTGGCATGGTGGCATGGTGGCATGGTGGGGGCGGGTTAGAACACAGTGTGTAGGGCTACCTCCATCCTAAATTTACAAATAAAATGTATAACCATGTAAACAACAACAAAAGGAAAAGAAAAGAATAGCAAAAAAAAAAAAAACAAAGGGGAAAAAAACAAAACAAATGTCAATGCCCCTCCCAGAGTCTGGGACTGGTCTGAGCTGGGACATGACAGTAACCCTTCACTAAGCACAAAGATGAATTTAGAGAAAGAGCAGGGATGGGGGATGATGACCAGGCCTGCCTGTGTTGCTGGGGGGCATTCTCTTATACCATTTCTCACTGACAGTTGTGTTTACCAGTTTGTTTCTTATTTCTTAAGTTTTTCCTACAGCTGCAGCAGTCAGCTGTTTCACTTGGTGAGGAAGTGGTACTGGGAGGCCTGGGGGTTATGGATGTGGGTCGCCTGGCTTCTCTAGAGGGCTCTTTATTTGAGGGCCTGTTGGCGTTGCTGGATCGACTTAAAGGGGACATGATGGGCAGACTGCTGGAATGGACCATGAGAGAAATCATAGAGAAAGCCAAACCATACTGCCAAGACAGGTGAGACATCAGCCTGTTGATGAGGACATCAATTCTATGCTAGTGATTCTTTTTTTTTAAAATGACCCTATGTAGGTACTTGAAGTTGTAGTTGGTTTGGTTAGGACAGTATAGACTAAAATTTTGACTGACTGTAACAATTTACATTTGTTTTTTTATTGAGATTTCGATATTAAGCTTTGAATGGGAATGCCTTTGGGATTGCACAGTGAAATTGCTGTCCACCATTGTAGAGACAGGAGGTTTGAATCCAGTTTTGGTACCTCTGACTTGGTTCTGCTTTCCAATGTTCACCATTAATTTTTGTGGGTTGGAGGATGGTGGGGATCATCAGGGGGGTATTCCAGAAAGCGGGTTTTGTGAAAACTCTGAGTTTGTTAACCCTGAGATGAGAGAAACTCTGAGTTTTCAGTTCCAGAAAGAGAGATAACTTAAACTCTGGGTCTGTTACTGAGGTAACTTACTCTGTGAACATAACCTGCTCACTGGCAGGTTTACCTGAAGAAACCCTGAGTCTGACGGAGCTGTCTGACAGTGGCTGTCCTTTCCTTCTCAGTCCGATCATGTTGAAGCAGAAATAATTCACAGTTTTACACCAGGAGGAGAATTTAGATTAATTTAGATGAGCTCTCACTCCCTGACGAGGACTGAACCGAACAGTAGCTACCGCTCCTCATCAGTCCGTCATTTATATTCTCCACAGCGAATATCAGGCTACACGTCATCGCTGACGTGCTCTTAGGTCTAAACAATCCTCTTTAATCACTTCGCAGGTTAATCAATCACCTTCCAGCAGCCAGAAAAAGAGAAATAACTCACATTTCATTTGGCTTTCTGTATTTCCCACTGATAGCTACAAAAGTAGCCTAACCATCAGTAGCCTATTGTAGCCTATTTTTTCCAACAACGTAATTTCAAAGTCCGTGTTTCTAGTTTGCCGCCGCATTGAGTAGGAGATTAAATGACTTCTAGTTCAATCTGTAGACAGTAAGTGTGTGTCTGCCTCTAATGTTGGGTCCTGGGGGTGAGTGACGCCCTCAGCCTCTGGTCACCCAGCGACCTGACTCAGGACCAGCTCCTCTGCCTCTGGTCACCCAGCGAGCTGACTCAGGACCAGCTCCTCTGCCTCTGGCGGACGTGGTGGAGGTGGAGGTTAGCACCACTTCATGTTCATCTACTCAGCAGGATGTCAGGACACAGATGTGTGTTAAACAGCATCTGTTGGTGGTAAAAGCTACTACAAGTTAAAATATCCACTGAATAAACTTTTACTTTGTTTAATATGTGAAATAAAACCAAAGTGAGGAGCCATCGTGAGACTGTTTTTATATTTCATTTTCAGCCGATAGCCTAAAATAAAATAGCCTAAAATAAAATAAAATAAAATAAAACATTGAACAACATTCAACCACTTCCTCAAAGGCTAATATGAAATAAAGTGATGTTACATTCAAAATGAAAAGAAGACCGCATCTAAAACTCTGTCAGTGATTTTTATAGGGCCGCAGCCGTGTTAGGCTACTTTTTTCCCCCCAGAAAATGTCTGCTTCCTGTTTTCCCCCGTTGCCATGGTGAATCACAGTATCGGAGCTCCATTGATGATGGCTTTTTACTAGTCGTCAGGCACGAGCTCAACTCAGAGTTAACATACTCAGAGTCGACTTACCCAACTCAGATCAGCTGTTCTGGAACTGAAAACTCAGAGTTTCACTTCACAGGGTAAGTCAACTTGGAGTTCATGGATAGACTCAGAGTTTGTTGAACCTCCTTTCTGGAATACCCCCCAGGTGTCTGACTTAGCGATTCCTACTTAGTTTGTTGGAATGCCTGCACAGTTAGGGATAGAACAGGGGGTATTAGCATGAAACTCCTATGCACTGCACCTCCCAGCTCCTGGTGAAGCTCATTGCTGTGAGCGGCTAATCAGGGGATCTGATTGGTTACCTCAGCGCCCCTTGCTACTATTAATGACTGAAGTGGAAGCAATTTCATTTTCAAATACTTTTCAGTTGTACAAGATACTTGACTTTGCTGCCTTCATGCAAAATGTAATAGTTTTATGACCCCTATTTAGTCAGGCAGTCATTACGTTTCCATGCAAACTTAAGTCGAGCGACAGTCACAGCTCGATTAGGCCATTCAATTGGACTACTGCCATTCTCCCAGTATACAAGCACCAGGGGAGAATCGATTTATTGACGGAATTATGTCCGACTCAACCACGGTAGGTGGCGATATGCACCATTTCAACTAGTTGCTACTGGACCTTGACCTATTACGTCACATACCAAGTTAAGAAGCGGCAAATGGGCTGCACAGCAAACGGTGAAAACATGGATGACTTTTTGGAGCTGTGGTGCATGCGCAGAGCACCGAGGCCAGTTTGGGTCCAACAAGGCGTATACATGAAAGAGTAAATCGACTTCCAACCACATTATCTGTGTTAGTCCAACTTTTATGATTTGAGGATTCTATGATTTAGTATGATTTCAGTCAGATTAACATGTTTACATGGACTTTAAAAGTACGGTTTCAGTCAGACTAACACTGTCTAGTCTGACTTTTTCTAACATCATGTAAACGTAATGAGTGGCAGGTATTGTCTCACACCTGCCCCTTGCCTTCCTCTCCCCTCATGACCCTGCATCCTCTGCAAAGGAATTGATAGCAGAAACATAAGAAATCTGGAAAAACTGATGATATATTTCTAATAATATAATATATATAATATATGTCTATGTTGGACAATTAAAGCACATACTTCTCAAAGCAGTAGGTTTTATGTTGTTTTCCAGTTTAATTTCCTCATGAGTCTCTGTGCTATCTGTAGGCATTACTAGCCCCATTCACACTGCCGTTTGCATGCGGGGAAGTTTCAGATGCGGCGAGGGGTGAAATTTCCCTCCGCCTCTGATGCACCTCCGGAGGTAATATCAGAGGCACATTATTGGTGGACCGAACCAGTGTGAACAGATAAGCCGGCGGCGTTGAGCGAGGGCGTGTCGATCTGATGGTGTTCACTGTCTAACTAACTAACTAACTAGTCTAAAGACTAACTCACCAACTGTTTATCGCGGTGAAAAAAATCACTGCGACAGTCATCCCTCCACCGAGACTTCAGTGAACTTTCCCCCAGAAAACAGCCTCCCTCCCCGCGAGTGAAAGAGTCAGACAGCGTCAGTTTACTGATGGCGATTATGTAATTATGTAATTTAGAGAAAAACGTAACTTTGTCACTTTCCAGGATGTTTGGTGGGTCAGGATCTCAATCACAACACATTATAACAGCATCCATATGATTATGAACAGTCAGCAGGTACATGTTTAGATTAACAGGTAAACACCGGGGAAACACGTTGAAAAAACATACGTCATCACCATGACGCATATCGTCACGCCTCTTTTGGAGCCGCGGCGCCGGCTTGCTGTGTGAATTATACTCTGGTTCGTCTTTTACGCCGGAGCTGCTTGGCTCTGTGTGAACAACCAACGGCAGCTACTTTGCCCTTATCCCACCAGTCTTAAGAGGTGAAGCCTATACCAAGTAGAACATTTATTATGTACCCTAACTGACCCAGATTTAAAAATAAAAAGTGACAAAGCGAGATCATTCACCAGGTTGGCAAACACTGCCAAATATCTATTCATCCAGACGTGTTTATCAAGAGCAGTAACACACGTGTTTATACAGTATTTAACGTGCGCTTGTATGATGCTGCCATTTAAGCAGATATGTTTTATATGGTCAACCAGTTGCTTTTGAGTAGTGCTGGCGTTAGCTGAGGGTGGATTATTTTCTCTTTCCATAGTTTTTGTTTTACTAATTTTAGATGGAAAAAGACTAAATGTGTTAGCACTTATCTATTATCTGTCCACCTTTTGATTCTTTAATCTCTGTTTCTTTAGGTGGTTGTCCTTACCATCCCAGTATGACCAGTCCACCATGTCCCTGTCCAGTTCAGCATGTCCCATGATGCTATGTGTGAGGGATAGATTGTTGAACCTTCGTCAGGTCCTGAGTCTTTCTCTATTCCAACTGGCCTGGCAAGGTCTGGCCGAGAGACTTGACAACTTTCTGTACCAGGATGTAAGAGATTAACATTCATTATCATACTATTTGTGTTTCTCGACCTTTTGTGTTAGAGCATATTGAAAACAAACTTCAAAGTAGACATCATGCAATGAGGCTATTTGGGGATGGGTTATTAGCTGTCCAGCTAGGTCTAAGCTCTGTTCCTTCCAGCGCATTTTCGATATATGTTGGTCAGGGCTGAGCAGTTAACAGAAAATTTACATAAAACACAATTAAAAATCTCTCACCAACCAGTGGTATTTACATTTTTAGACGGGCTGTGTTCTGACCCTAACTAAACAACCAATAAGTGACGCTTTGCATTTGCTTGTGTCCTGTATGTGGGTTCAGACCATTCTTGCTAAGTTTAAAAATGTATCAATAACATCAATTATTTATCATTAACTTTGATAGAGAAAGTAGAAAGTTTGAGAGTTATATCATTATGTTTCTAATGAGAGATGTCACACGTTTTTTTCAAAAACCAAAACTTTTGGGCCTTTTATCAGCAACTACTTTGATTGGCTAACCAAGTGCAAGCACACTTCGTGTGGCACTCGAGTGTGGACCAAAACATGGAATGATGCAGTTTCTACATGATCAAGGTAATTGCCATTACTTGTGGGGCAAATGAATGTTAGTTTGTAATAAAAGCCAGGTTAGGTTAAGTTACAAAAGTAAATAGCACTGTAAACCGCATTAGCCTACTTCTACCGCAGTAAAGTTAGTTTGAAGTTGGATATTTCGAAGGTGTTTATGTCAGCTCCAGTAGCAACTTCTTTCTCAGTTTCAGATTTCACTGTTCACTGTCCAGATTTTATATGAACAGTAAAGTAATCTTAACCCACTAAAACATTTATAGGTTGCTCATTGTAATAACAACAATGGTTGTTGATCTGCAGACACATTTTGTTGTTTTAAAGAATGTACATATACTATTGGCAAGTAAAAAATGTGTTTGTACTCATTATTTTAATTTCTATGTAGTATTATATTTTTGTCACAAAAAAAATTTCAATTATGCATTCTAGTTTCAGCTTTTAATATAAAAATGGAAGAAACATTCAATTTAAGGTCGAAGTTAAGTTCTTCCAGATGAAACGAGTGAGCGATGCAAAATAAGTTAAATCATTAATTGATTATATTTCAGTTTAGTTTTAGGCAGAAAGTGCAACAGAGTTTTTATACCAAGCACTGATGAGGCTTGCCAACAAAAGCTTAATCCATGGCTAGGTACAAACATCAAACAGAGGTTTGCTACCTGGATGAAGCTTAAACAGAATTGCCAGCTTCCATGATGATGTTCCTCAGGCAATTCATCACTTCATCTAATATATTGCATTCTGATTTCACAGTATTTACCATCACATTATTTTCTAATGAACAATAACAGGTTTTCCTGCACATGTTGTAGATTCTAGTTTGTAATACATACATATTAGGTCCTGGGTTAAAATTGGTCATAATTTCACGCCAGAATCGGCAGTAGCCAGTTTGAGGAGGTGCTAATGGATAGTTTGTTAGTTAATATTTGTTAGTAAAATTAGTTAACATTTTGTGGTACACGCAGATTTTCAGAAAATTTTTAATAAATTATGCTTTTATAAAGAGATGAGGACTAAATAGGCCATTTCAAAACGTGAGGCGGACATGTCTTTAGTGTAAGCTCAACTATGCCTGCTACCTCTCCTACCACTCCGTCACAGCTGCCTGCTATCACCTTGAAGCACATGGCCGCTTTCCATGTGGAGTCTTCTCCATTCAAATTGGCAGCAGAAAATCTCTTGTGCGAATTCCTGCAGACTGTCAACAAGGACACAGAAACACTGGAGCAACAAAGAGTTTTGGCCCCAAGCCTGTGGCAGTTTCCTAGTACTTGACATCAGTACTGCAATGCCTACCTGAGGCAGCTGAGAAAGATTGTAGGTTGAGGTGACTCTCAACTCAATAACCCAGACAGAGCTGCCCAGGACCAGGTGAGTCAACTCAGTCCCGACCGGTATGAATTGGTGAGCTTGTCAACTGCGACTGTTGCCTTGTCAGGTGT
The DNA here is from genome assembly GCF_965226575.1 of Pagrus pagrus. Taxonomy (NCBI): domain Eukaryota; kingdom Metazoa; phylum Chordata; class Actinopteri; order Spariformes; family Sparidae; genus Pagrus; species Pagrus pagrus. The sequence continues at coordinate 23,089,865 of NC_140205.1, read as the reverse complement.
GGCCAGTGACCTGCTCAATGACCTGCTTGACGCCCTCTTCAAACTCAGCATTTCGTACAAGCCCCATGGACCATAGTTAGAACATAGGCAATAAGGGGGAATGGGAAATTCAGTCGATACGCAGGTCGCTAGCACCAGACTTCATATTGCAACCTACACACTTGTACCAACCAATGCAATGTGGAAGAGCCTGCTGCATAACCAAGTTATCGGTGGCATTGTATCTTAGGAGAGGTAGATTATATTGTGTTGAAAGACTTGATACATTTTGCATGCATGCACCTGTTCATATACAGTGAGTCCAATATGTATTTGATCCCTTGCTGATTTTGCCGGTTTGCCCACTAATAAAGACATGATCAGTCTATAAATTTATGATAATATGTATTCAAACATGGAGAGACAAAATATCAAAAAGAAATTCCAGAAAATAACTTTAAAGAATATATTTTAATTAATTTGTATATCATTGAGGGAAATAAGTATTTGATCCCTCTGGCCAAACACACTCAATACTTAGTGGCAAAGCCTTTGTTTGCAAGCACAGCAGTGAGACGTTTTTTGTAGTTAACCACAAGTTTAGCACACACACCAGGTGGAATTTTGGCCCACTCTTCTTTGCAGATCCTCTCTAAATCATGAAGGTTGGTGGGCTGTCGCCTGGCCACTCTGACCTTCAGCTCCCTCCATAGATTTTCGATCGGATTGAGGTCCGGTGACTGGCTGGGCCATTCCATGACCTTGATGTGATGTTTCTTGAGCCAATCCTTTGTTGCCTTTGCTGTGTGCTTCGGGTCATTATCATGTTGGAAGACCCAACCACGGCCAATTTTCAGCTTCCTGGCAGAGGGGAGGAGGTTGTCCTTCAGGATTGTACGGTACATGGCTCCATCCATCTTCCCAGTGATGCGGTGAAGTAGCCCTGTACCCTTGGCGGAGAAACACCCCCAAAACATTATGCTTCCACCTCCATGCTTGACGGTGGGCACAGTGTTCTTGGGGTCATAAGCAGCATTTTTTTTCCTCCACACATGACGGGTAGAATTGAGGCCAAAAAGCTCAATTTTGGTCTCGTCCGACCACATAACTTTCTCCCAATAACTTGGTTCATCTTTCAGGTGATCATTGGCGTACTTAAGGCGCGCGTCCACATGTGCCTTCTTGAGAAGGGGTACCTTTCGGGCACTGCGGGATGTTAACCCATTGCTGCGCAAAGTGTTGCCTATTGTTTCCTTGCAAACTGTGGTCCCAGCTGCCTTCAGGTCATTTGCCAACTCCTGCCGAGTGGTTGCAGGATGATTTTTGACCGTTCTCAGAATCATTGCTACCCCACGAGGTGGAATCTTCTTAGGAGCACCGGACCGAGGTCTGTTGATGATCATGTTATGCTTTTTAAATTTTCTTACAATTGCACCAATGGTTGTTACCTTCAAATCCAACACCTTGCTAATCTTTTTGTACCCCATTCCAGCTTTGTGGAGATCAACAATCCTGACTCTGAGGTCCTGAGACAGCTCTTTGGTCTTCCCCATGGTGAACAGTTTGGAATCTGTCTGATTGTCTGATTCTGTGAACAGGTGTTTTTCACACGGGTGATTAGTGAGAACAGGTGGCTTCAGTTCAGGTAACAAGTCGATTGGGAGTGTCTACCTGGTCTGTAAAAGCCAGAACTCCTAATGAATACTAAGGGATCAAATACTTATTTCCCTCAATGAAATACAAATCAATTAATATATATTCCTTAGGTTCATTTTCTGGATTTTTTTTTTGATATTCTGTCTCTCCATGTTTGAATACATATTATCATAAATTTATAGACTGATCATGTCTTTATTAGTGGGCAAACCGGCAAAATCAGCAAGGGATCAAATACATATTGGACTCACTGTATATACTTATACAGTATATGAACACAAACTCTTATTGACTGAAAGACATGCCAATTTAAATCCAAGTTCACACTACAGGATAGCCTTTTCCGTCATAGACGGTTTTCGGAGCTTACAGCCAAAAAGCCCCAGATCACGGACAGATTGGCGCGCGCTACCATTAATGACCATCGTTATGTGTGAACTGTTCAAAGACGTGATCTCGGTCAGCTGGATATCTAGCCAGCTAAATATCTGGCTGAGTTGCAGATGGGCCAAGAACGAGCTACAGCCAATGAGAGCAGACCCTCTCCTTTCTCCCTGTCTTTTCTGCTGTAATCTGCAAGAGCTCTTTGAAGCCTATCACACATCAATTTGTATGGAGTGAGCTCCATAATATCCCATAGGTTCTATAAGAATACATACAAACAAGTGTTTTAGTATATGTAAACATGAATCCTTGCTGAACCACAGTACGAGCAGGCAGTCATGTGCTTTTCGTTCAAAAACAATCCTTGCTGGAATCTTAAAATCACAACTAGAATGGTTCCACCCAAATGGTACCAGTATGGAAAATTTGAAGTATAAGCATATGGAGTAAATACTTAAGTGCTGACTTGCCTATATGAGTGAAAACTATGATAAAAAATGATAAAAAATATTCTCATATACTCATATGAGAATATTTTTTATCATTTTTTATCATAGTTTTCTTAGAATTAGGAGAGCCTCAAGGAACTCTAGGGATATTCAAGGAACCTTGAATTGATTGAAGTCTGTCAAGCCTCAGGAGCACCATCTAGTCTATATAGCATTTCTCTTTGATTGTACTTTATCTATTTATTCAAGTATATTTCTTATTTTATTATATTTTATTTTTCTCTTAGTCAACTGCTACCTCACACTGCTACTTGTTTGTACTGTTTTCTATTGATTGCATACTGTTTGTTCTCTTGTGCTTCTGTGCCAAATTGAATTTGCCTCTCTTCTTTCGACCACCCTGCATTACTTTATTGTGTTATGTATTGTGATTTAATCTCAGGATCTAGAAAAGCTCCATACATGAGCCATTATCAATATCAAGTCCCTGTCAGTGGCACCTTAGACACAAAACTGTGGCGAGGAGAAGTAGTTCCTGTCAACCGTCTATTAATTGAACTAGATCCTGGTGATAGTCAATAGTTACTTTCTGCTGTTCCCTGTTGATGATAAAAGCACACATTTACACCAAATTACTGAATTTTACTTAAAACTTTGTAGGATCGATATGAAAGTCGATCCTACAGCAGAAACATATGTTTCTGAAAGTATCAGTGTTTCCATATCAATCTGCACCCCAATAGCAATTATATTGTTGTTGCGTTTATGTCAAAGAAGGGCAGGGAAGCAAATAACCCACCTGCGTGACTGGTCTACTTGTTCTGTCATAGTGTCAATTACTATGCATGTGTCTCTCTGTCAGGTGATCCTGTCTAATCATTTCAGTGATGGTGGGGCAGCACAGCTTCAGTTCGACATGACCAGAAACCTATTTCCTCTGTTCGGTCACTACTGCAAAAGACCTGAGAACTTCTTTAAGCAGTAAGTGTGTGTGTGTGTGTGTGTGTGTGTGTGTGTGTGTGTGTGTGTGTGTGTGTGTTGAATTATTTACGTCTTTTCTCTGTGTTACTTCCAAAGTGCGTGTGCAGATGGTCTTTATTATTATAGTAAACAGTCTTTTGTTTTTTTACAGTAATATGCTGTAATATTATTTTTTACATGTTAATTCAAAAAAGAGACTGACATTCTCACTGGACATGTTAGGCCTGTCAGTCAGTCATCGCAAAGCGGCCTCCATGAAATAAAAGATAGAGACAATGAATGAAGAATACAGATTTTGCAATATTGTCATAGTATAGTATAGTATGCCTATAATGTTTGTATACTATTTGGAGACCAAAAGTAAATTATCTAATTCACTCATTTAGAAGAACCCGTCATAAGCTCATCCTCTGTGGCGTGTTCTTTAATTTTGTAGAGCCATTTCTTCATCTAAGGTCATACGAAGTACTTATGCTTCATCTCCCATAGACTTCAGTAGAACTGGCATCAGAATGTGGCATCAACAGTGTTGGAATGATGACATCATGTCCCTTCCTTCTTTCATAGGTCCCGTGATTGGTCTCGTTAGAGATGGTTCTCCAGAGAGATGCACTACTGGCTATAAAGATATAGTGTAGTGTGTTTGTCAAAAGAACCATCTTTGTTTTGTTTTTTTAAACCGCGCATGTGTACCAGTTCATACTACTCTCATTACATATGGGAATAGAGAGTATAAGAAAAACAATTAAAGAATAAGAGATGAGTGAAAAGGATGACTTTGATTCTATCAGCATTACATTAGTTTTGTTTTTATCTGTTCTTTCTGTCTCTCCATAGTGTTAAGGAGGCGTGTATCATCTTGTCTCTTAATGTGGGCTCAGCGATTCTGCTAAGGAATCTCCTTAAAGAGTCCGAGGTGGAGATGAGAGATTGGCCAGGTGCTGGAGATCCTCCACCAGAGTCTGCATTGCATGAGTTGGGGGTTTACTGCTTGGCATCCTGTGATGTGTTGATTCTCCTCAACCTCAGAGCCTGCTGGCCTGGACAGTAACAGATCTCCTTCGCAATATATGTAGGTGCGCCATTTCACTTTGAGTGCTTGGCAGTTTCCTCTAAATACATTTTTGTCACAGTCTTCTTTGTAAACAACACCAACTGTCATAGTGTTTAGTGAGTTGATGATATTTTTATTGTCACTGTGTGAACTATTTTTTGCGGACCTACCACAAGTATACCACAATAAAGTATGAATAACAATTGTCCTTGGTCTGGAAGATTATGTATTCACCCCCCTAATCTGTATTGCTCAAGTTTGCAAGCCTTCAGTTGCCTCATGAATAATGGTTAATGTTTTTTTCATGGTTTTGGTATATTTTTTGTGTGTCACAACATTTTTCTTGTTTTAATTTTTGGGACACACCTGCCCAGTGCACATTCAACCTACAGCTAATCCGTTCACTTATATTATCGCTGGTATTGGCCTGTCAAAGATATATAATTATCGTCATGCATTTTGTCCAGTATGTGCCAACATTAAACTTAGACAGAATATAACAGAATATAATGCAGAAAAAGATGCTTGGGGTAATTTTTAATTAATAAATTCCCAGCAAAATGTACTGTTTGGGTGACCTGTCATTTTGGACAATAAAGTTTCAATAAATAATGTGAAATATCCTGCCTCTATTATGAACATACCTTTGCCAAATGTCTTTGAGCAACACAATTGAGGGATCAATGCAAGAAAAAAAAAGTATTTATGTATGCATTAATTTCCAATATATTGATATCGGAATATCTGTATCAGTATCAGCCCCAAAAATCCAGCATCTTCTGGCTCTCAAGCAAAATAGCCATCACAAACGATCCTCAGTCCAACAAGGCTACCCAGCATGACAGTTACACCAGGGGTACTTCTCATTTCTCGTACTTGTCGTTTCCTTGTTCCTCTCTTGAACTGGAACTTTTTCCTGTCCACCATCTTGCAGGCCATCCTAATGCTCTTATTTGTGGTCTCTGAGCAGCCTTCACAGAAACCTTTCAACTGGCCAACATGCCCCCTTAGTGATTGCTGCAGCTGATCAGACTGATCTGATACACCACAACATCACTGGAGTTTCATACCGGTGTGAAGACAGATAACAGATTAAACTCTTTTTTTAGATTTTAGATTTTGTTTGTTTTCTGATTCACCACCGAGTTAAACTGTGTCAGCCTGACAAAAGCACCACAAACAACTTTCTTCATTTATTGGAAACATTTTTCTTTTCATGGTCTTTTAAACACGTGAGGCTGATCATTCCTGTGTGTCGGGTTTCATATGTTACATCATTACAGTTTTCTCTGAAACATTTAGCCTAAAAATAGCAATCAGAAAATCAGTTGCATTCTGCAAGTTCAAATGGTTCCTGTGCCTCTGAGCAGACCCAGGACACACTACAGTATAAATACAGACCGCAGCTTGTTCTTCATGCACATGTGTTTGTTAAACAGGTATCAGACAAAAAATCACAGGCACACTTTGAACTTTAAGGTTGTGCAATCCAAAAAAAAATCCAGAAGACGTTTAATGTGTATAACAAAAGCTTCATTTGCCCGAAAATGAATAATCAGGATATCCCGACATGTCCAATGAGGGAGAACCAAATAGGAACTGAACTCGCATAAACCACAAAATGAGACAGCAAAGCAGATGCAGATGCAGATGCAGCCGCCAGAAGGGAGTTGCAGGCTTTAAACCCTGTGTGGGTGTGTCCTTACAGCAGCACACCTGGGTCAAAATAAGGGAACAAGGGAAGTTGAAGCTTTCACAGAACATACACAAATGCTGTGGACAGTAACATCAAGTTCAAGCAGGAAGATGTCAGAGGAGACAGTCTGCCCTTCTTGGACTGTGCAGTACACGCTGAAGAAGACAGAAGCCTCAACACTGAGGTGTACAGAAAACCTACGTACAGATCAATACTTGCTGTTTGACTCTCATCACCCACTGGAGCACAAGCTGGGGGTCATCAGAACCCTAAACCATCGGGCTGAGACCGTGCCCACATCAGACAGAGAGAAGGAGACAGAAAAACATAACAACATTGTCATTCCTTATGTTGCAGGAATATCTGAGAAACTCCGGAGGATCTTTAATAAACGTCATACCCTGGTTCACTTCAAACCTACCAACACACTGAGGCAGAAACTTGTCCATCCTGAGGACAAAACAACCAGGCATAACCAGAGTAATGTAGTTTATGCTGTTCAATGCAGCCAGGATTGCACAGATTTGTACATTCGGGAAACAAAACAACCCCTCCGTAAGTGAAGGGCACAACACAGGAGGGCCAACTGCTCAGGTCAAGACTCTGACTCTTCCTTTGAGGACAACAATTTACACATCTTGGCCAGAAAGACGGATGGTTTGAAATTATCTGTTATGTTTTTTTTTTGTTAATGTTGGATTGTATTTCTTTCTTGGTATGTAGCCACATATTTCTATCAATGTATGGAGGTTGGAAGATAAACAGTGACAATGTGACAGGTATCACTTGTCACAGGCTCAGACGAGGGGCCTGAGCTAGCCAGCTGATCTGTTCCAGAAATGTGTTTGTTTAGAGCTGCTGTATAGTCTTCATGAGGATCTCCCAGCGCTGAAACAATTAAAGTACCTTTATTGAAGGTTATTCAGTGTATGTCAATATTTGGATTGTTATTTCTAGAGAAAAGGTCATTACTGAAAATAAGACTATTTGTAATAACATAGAAAAATGTAAGTCAATTCTAAACAGACGGCTGCAGAGGGACATCACAATTACTGGAAGGGGACTGTTATCCGAGATGGACAGTTTGTCCAGGCATATTTACACAGCTTCCTCCTTACCCATATCGACAGAAATGATAAAACGAAATAAGGTGAACTTTAAGTTCATATGGAGAAACAAGTGTCAGTAAATAAGAAAGAATGACATGCTAAAAAGCTATGAGGATGGAGGAGATTGATTTTGATGTGATGAATGGTGCTTTGAAATTCGAAATGGTTAAAATCCTTTAATGCTAAAAGGAGACTCCTTTTGGTCTACTGTTACTAATTTGGTCTTTCAAAGTGTAGTTCATTACCAGTAGTTCATTACCAGTTAAACTGTGTGCTTTCTATCAGCAGCTGCTCCTCTATTGGAAGTTAATTTGCAAACATAGCTTTACACCACATAGCACTACTCTGTGAAAGAATAAACACATTCTGGGGGGCAAAAACATCTGTGTATATGTAACCCATTTTATAGATGACTGTGGAAATCTGTTACAGTATGAAGAGTTTCGTGAGAAATATTCTTATCTATTCAATCTACTGTGAAGAACTATAAGAGAATAATAAAAGCCATTCCAGCTTCCCTAAGATCAATGGTGAAAGAAGGCATTTTGTATTGTAACGCCCATGGTCTAGGGGAACCCAAGACATAACATGATGTGTGTCTCCCATTCTTTCCACTCCCAAGAAAGCCAGCGTCACCGAGGAACCACATTCAAAGTAGCATTTATTTTTCTTCAAAGGGAGAACAAGGCCAACACAACAAACAAAAGAATATGTTTAACCCTATCTTCCTGCCGCAAATCTAAATATAAACAAAGGACAAAATCTTACCTAAGTCCTAAATCAGTATTAACAGGAGAAAAAAAGGCTTCTCCCTCCTACTAGGCTACCACACCGTCTGTCTATTTACAAAGTACCAAAGGGAAACTGCAGCTGAGTTACTCACAACTGGCTTACATATCACAAACAAAAACACTAGTCAAACTAGACACTGGTCCGGGTTGGGAGTGGAAGAATGGTGGAGAGGGAGATTGCAGTCAGCCGCGGTTTAAAAAGGGCTCCTCTCCTTCCTCTGATCAATCCTGTGTCAGCAGTCAAGCTGAGCAAAGTGCAATTGAAAGTTTGGAACACAAGTTGTTTCACTGTGAATCAGTTGAGCTATCGAGCTATTTACAGAGAAAATAGTCAAATTAGGTATTTCTGTTAAAATTCAAGATTTGGATTTTGTTATCAATATTTTACTGTTATTAAGTAAATTCTGTCTATATAAATGCAGATTCTTCAAAACTAGCTCTGTGATAAACATGAAGAATGAGTTAGAATTGCTAAGTAAATCTCTGTTTGTCTTTTTATTTTTACCTATTTGTTTTATTATGGGTCCTACAGACAAACCACCAACTAATCGCTTTTGACACAATTGAGGTATACTCAATTGAAACCATGTGTGCCATGAAATTTATCCAGATTTAAACATTCCTTGGTAGGAATCTTACTTGAAAAACGTTTTTTTCACTGAAACACAGCTTAATCTACTTCACTGTGCAAAAAGACACTTATGTTGCTGACAAAAGCTCTGAATTGCCATGAGTGAGATCCAACCTAAAATGAATTAAGCAACAACTGAAACCATGTTTCATGTGTATATACATTTCAAGGATAATTTCACAATAATTAACCTTGTTTCAGTGAAATGCAGCTAAATCTACTTCCATGTGGAAAAAGACGCTTGGTTTGCGGAGAAAAGCTTACGTTTGCTATAAGTGAGTTTTGACCAAATACGACTTAAAGAACAACTGAAACCATGTTTGCCATTATATTTATCCAACTTTAAACATTCCTGGGTAGGAAACTTACTTGAAAAACCTTTTTTCACTGAAATACAGCTCAATCTACTTCCCTGTAGAAAAAGATGCTTAGTGTGCTGAACAAAGTTTACATTTGCCATAAGTGAGTTTTGACCAACAACAAATTAAAGAACAAGTGAAACCATGTTTGCCATAAAATTAATCTAAAAATCAACCATTCCATGGTGGGAAACTTACTTGAAAAACCTTTTATCAGTGAAATACAGCGTAATCTACTTCACAGCGCAAAAAGACGCTTCTCTCGCTTAGAAACGCTCAAAATTGCCATAAGTGAGTTTTGACCATAAATGAATTATAGAACAAGTGAAACCATGTTTGCCATAATATTTATCCAATTTCATCCATTCCTGGGTAGGAAACTTCCTTGAAAAAGCCTTTTTCAGTGAAATACAACTTAATCTAATTCACAGTGCCCTTGTGTGGTGTTCATATTTTTGTTATTCAGCCAGTGTTCGTGGGTCTGGTGGACCCACTGCATTTTTGGGTTTTTAATTCAACACAATCAAACAATTTTATGTTAAAATACTCAACAGATGTTTACTTCATCCCAATTACAAGCAATATAAACAAGCACATATGGTTAACATTTAGATCACATTCATGATTAAAGTGCTGCTCATTTTTTGTTTGTTTTTTAATAAAATGTAATAAAAAAAGGAAATCAATTATAATGCAGATATGATTGGAAAAAATTCAACAAATTTACAAATGAAGCAAGGTTTTTATTAACTATTGATTTTTATTCATTTGAACTTCATTAGAAATTTAACCAATTCAGGTTAGTTTACACAACACCAGCTGAACAGATACAGTAACCATGTCAGTCTAGACAACACATCAGCCCCATTGAACACATTGCCTTTTCATACCAGCCTATACAGCACATGAGGGGCAGAGTTTTACTGTGTGTTGCATATGTACTTGCATATATATATTGTTTTTCTGTCCATCTTGTCCACACTTCGCAGCGCTTCTTTTTGTTGCTGCTGGCAACAATGAAGATAATGAAAAGATCAGGAATTTTACTAACACCTCTCTCTCTCGCAAGGCACGAGTGTCAGAAACATTGTACGTTGAGATGTCCAATATGTCAAAGAATATCACCAGTGTAGGGTGCTCCTTTTGCAGCTGTAGGCAGTCACGAGCTTGTCCATGTTGTCCACCCCTCCTTTTGTGGCATTATAATCCATGATGATCTCTGTTTTTTGATGCTCATGGCCACAGATGCATAGAGCTGGCTGTTGACGGGCTGGCCCTGGGGCTGGCTGTTGGCAGGCTAGTCCTGGGGCTGGCTGCTGATGGGCTGTCAAGTTTTGGAACTAGCCGATGCTCAATCTCATTCTCTTCTTCAAAGTTACTGTCAGACTCTGGATTTTCAGAAATGTGATCCTCACATTCCCAAACCTCTTCCTCTACATCATCAAAAGCTTCTCTCTCTTCCAAAATCAATTGCAAGGCCCACTGAGCAGAGAATCTTTTGGTCATCTTGATCAGTTGTGATAAGGAACCACACTGGCAAAGCTATACCTGATGGTTCTGTTTTGCTTGGAATACGTGGAACTACTCTGCAGTGTTGTTTATTTGAAACTGCCTCTCCTGGATTGAGCAGAGAGAACTTGGATCTGTATCAGTATTGTGATGGGACTCCACAGTCCCACCCATCAGGCTCTCATTTCATGTTTCATTGACACCCAAACAAGAGAATGACTGGAGGGCCGTGGCACACAGCCAGCACTGAGGGAGCACGCCAGAAATAAGGTTTGCCTAGGACGGAAGCCTCTCTATAAATTGTTCCTTACAGCCAGGCGAGGTCTACTTATATTTTTGAACCCTATTCCTTGGAAGGCTCCGAAGACAGCAAAATTGCCAGCATGTTTGTTAAAAATGTATTTTGTGTATAAATTGTTTTTTATTTTCAAGAAAGAAAGCAAGGCAATTATTTCTTGTGATCACATTTAGCCTTTTAGGACAATAGTCCTAAAGTTTTATAGATAGAGATACTTTTCCGCTGACTATAACCATCTTCATAATCTTCCCCCAACAGGAAAATACAAAGTCTGGAATCTGCAAAACAGTCTGAAACAGTCTATCTATCTATCTATCTATCTATCTATCTATCTATCTATCTATCTATCTATCTCATGAAACATTAGAGATATCTGTCTATCAATCTAGATAGATCGATAGATAGATAGATGAAACGTCATGAAACGTTAGATATATTTCTCTCTGTATATATATATCTCTCTCTATATATATATATCTCTATATAGATATATATATATATATAGTGATATATAAATTTCTATCTATCTATCTATCTATCTATCTATCTATCTATCTCGTGAAACATTAGAGATATCTGTCTATCGATCTAGATAGATCGATAGATCGATAGATAGATAGATAGATAGATGAAACGTCATGAAAGGTTAGATATATTTCTCGCTGTATATATATATATCTATATAGATATAGTGAGATATATACATATCTATCTATCTATCTATCTATCTATCTATCTATCTGTCTGTCTGTCTGTCTGTCTATCTATCTATCTCTCTATCTATTTATTTCCCCTAGGGAGGTAGGGAGAGCTGAGGTCCAGTAGATGAACCTATCCAACGCCCCCCTTCCCCTTCTTCCACCTCTGTATGTGAGACTTTCTCAGCAGCAGCAGACGCACCTTTACACAACAGAGGGAGTCCAGCCGCCTGCTCCCCTGACGACAACATTATATAATTGACTTGACGTGTAAATGAGCAATACAAAAACTGGATGAAATGAATGCAAACAAATTTAAGGCAGCCGGTACAGGTCGGCACCGGGGGGGATCCGCCGAGATAAGCCCAGAGGCGGCTGCTACAGAGCCGGTTACTGGGGGCGACTGTCCGCTTTATTTTTTTTTGCAGGCGCTCATGCCGCCCCTCCACAAATGCCGCCCTGGGCGGCTGCCCATATGAGGAACCGAAGAAAATCAAACTTTCAGATCACATAGATGGTAAAGGAGATTGAAGGCAGGCAATACGTATTCAGTGGACTAATTAGTGGGTTGACAAACAAAGTCAAATAAGCAACTTGGGTATGGAGCTAGGTCAAGGCTAACATGCTGTTAAGTTTGTTAATTTCCTTCCATCCTGAGAGTAGTCCATACATGATGTGTTCAGAAAAAGGAACGAAAAAAATCAGACCTCTGTGGCAGCTACAGGCCTGTAAAAACTCTGACCAATCCCTCCCTCTCAGTCCGAGTGGAAAGAACCAATCAGATGCCTTCATGTCTTGTCCTGCCCACGCCCCCCTCTGTCCCTCCCTCCTCCCTGCGTGCACTCATCACATGTCACTGTTGCCGGAAATATTCAGCACACTGCATATGGAGTTAGCAGGAGAGAACAATGGCAGAGAAATTGCAGCCAAAAGTAGCACTTCCAGCTTTACTTGTAACGGCTCGCCCCGCTAAACGGGCTCAGAAAAGAAAGCTGGAGGCAGAAAAGGCTGCAACGAAAAAGGCTTTGGATAAAGTCAGAGGGAAAAGCAGAGTCAACATCAGTTCAGCTTTTGAACAGTGGAGACAACTGAGGGAGCTGAAGGGCCTAAGAAGTGATGCAGAGGTTGCTGTCTTTCTGTTGGACAGGTAATCATTTGTTTTGCTTCGGGGGATTTCTTATTTTCATGAAATATGTAACGTTAGCCAGCTTAACTACTTTGGTAACTCGTATTAGCCCAATGCTAACATTAGCTTCTCTGTCGGTGTAAGCCAGTAACATTACAGGTCGTCAGTAGCCTACATACTGCTTATCTAACTTATAGGATCTGTGCTTCCTGCACGGAGCATTGAGGATTTTACTCGATGTGAGGTACATGAGGTAGTTTGGTTGATGTCCAAAATGTGCTGAAATACTCTGCTCTCCTCTGCCCTGCTGACTCCTCCTGTCAGATGAGCGTTCAAGTTTGTGGGGGCGTGGCTTTGGACGGAGCACAGGGGGGAGGGGGGAGGGGGGAATACTAACTATTCCACTCCAGTTATTACCACTACATTACCAACTATAGCTTTAAATTATTAAAGAAAATCAAAAACTTTTTCAAAATAAAAATAAGTTTGGGATAAGGTTAATTTTAATATAAATATAATTTTGATTTAATTCTGATATTCTTTTCACTCACACACACACATACACACACACAAACCATATCCCGACTGTAACACAACACAATATGAAGAAGGACTAACACTCCTCGAAACAATGTTATTATATATGACGTTTCTGACCTACATGTCGCGGCTTCAAATGCATCGAATTCCCACATCCAGTTACGCTCAGGCAGCTGTCCAGGGTGCTGAACCAGGTGACAGACAAAGTAGGCTACTACTCGAAGCGGAGCGGCAGTCTGCGATTGTTTGCACTCTGCGTTCTGATGTTTGCTGGGCAGATCTGTCCCGCTTGCTTTCTCCCCCACTCTGTTGTGGGAGATCTCCCACAAAGCAAAGAAATACACATTTTTTTCTCTCCCCGCTCGGCTCGAGGGCGGCTGAACTCTAGCTTGAGCCCACTTCACCCAGGCGCGAGCCTGCTGCAGCAGCCGCTCCTGCTGACAACAGACCGGGGGAGAAAACACACATTCCTTTGCTCAGAACCTATATCAGGCTGTGTGATTATGCACGAAGATCAGTGTAACGCATTGGAGCAATTTCATACAATTTGGATATTTAGCATGATAAAGTAATTTCAATTCAACATAGCCATTTGCTTAGAGGATTCAGCTTAAGCATAATGAGCGTTATATGTCATTAATATGAAGTAGGCTATTTGCTTGTTTTGCGGTTAATTAGCCTACGCACATGATCCGTTTGAACCCAAAAAGGAAAAAAGGATAAATGTGCAGCCTTTTCCTTTCTGATTGTGTCCGTTCGGAGTGGGGGGGTTTCGAAATGGAGGGGTTTCCCCAATAGCCTTTTCGGAATAGCGGGGTCTTTAGAAAAAATGGAAACCCCGCCATTACGAAGAATGGAAGTCTATCTTCGGAACAGCAGGGTTTTGGAAAGGCAACTGAGAGGGGCATGGGGTTGTGAGTGACAGCATCATAAAGAAGGCTCAGGGTCTTTCCCAATTATGTTGTCTTCATGAAATGTGAGAAATATGACTCAACACTTTCTATTCACTGTATGCACCTGATTAGCAGTGCATCCTCAGGACAAAGCTACATTTAACAAGCAGACCACTCTTGGTGATTATCACTATATAAGAGCAGTAAAATATGCCACATTGTGAACCACTCAGTTGGTGGTGTAAAACATCAGCAGTAGTCAATTTTTTATGTCTCATCTTCTTTCTGTGTTTCTGTCAACACATTTGACAACCAAGCGATTGTATAAAGGTGAAATAATAATTTTGCAAAGATACAAGTGAATGTCTCTGTGGATCAACAACACAGTGGAAGGGTCTTATGGGTGGAAGTGATACGCTGCCTCTGTAACATTCCTGTCAGGAACAAACAAACATTACTGTATGGTTTATACAGTCCCATGGAGTGGTGTTTGTTTAATACACATACACTAGCAGATTAAAAACTCAAAAAGTTTAATAAAACATATATTTTATTTTCTTGGTGCAAGTCAGTCATTGCACTAGTCACTTCATTGTCACCCCATTATCATTCCACAACAAAATTCATTCACAATCAACATCACTGTCATCAAAACCGCAACAAGCAACCAAACAGCAATCTTCAGAGGTTATGGTATGCAAGAAGCCACATGATTCAGCTCCTCACACAGGAGCAGACACACTAGCTTATTATAACTGCAGAGGGCTGGTGACATCAGGCTTCTAGTGTAGCAACTTCTGGAAATGGAGGTCAGATGAACTTATAATAGTCTAAGGAGAAGGAGGCTGTTATGTATGCTATTACATTTCTAATAAGTCATATCATCAAAGATCTCTGTGTTATATTCACTGATTTACTCTGATAGATGGAAATGGTAAAATGGTAAATGAACCATTACATTTCTATAGCGCCTTTCTGCGTTATCAATGTTCAAGTGACAAGTTTGTAAAACGCTTTTCTATCTACTGATACTTTGGTCAGTATAGTCTACTGACCAAAGTATCAGTAGATACGAAAGCATTTCATGTACAGTATAGCATACCGACCAAAGTATCAGTAGATACGAAAGCATTTCATGTACAGTATAGCATACCGACCAAAGTATCAGTAGATACGAAAGCGTCTTACAAAATTTGTCACTTGAACCCATTGAATGACACAGCGATGGCAGAGCCATACAAGGTGCCAACTGCTCATCAGGAGCAATTTGGGGTTCAGTATCTTGCTCAAGGATACTTAGAGATACTTAGGGGATGTGAACCAGAAACCTTCCGATCACTGGAAGACCTGCTCTACCTCCTTCCTGAGCAACAGCTACCCCCATAGAGTAATATTAAAATGGTGTCAAACCATTCTGTCCATTCTTAAACTCAAAGGTCCACTTCTGAGCATTTCTGAGCTTTCAACACAGCTGGCCAGGTGACAGCAGCCAATGCATGGCACAAGCAGGAAGAAAAGGTTTGCAGTACAACAACAAAAGACACCTCAGATTATCACAAGTGTACATTTAAAAAATTCTGCTTTAGTTGTTGTTGGGGGTGTCGCAATATACAGTTTAGATGGTAACTGTGATATTCAAAAAGGAAATATGGACATTGTAGAGTAAGACTTGTGTGTGTGCTCCTCGCCCAGAGCCTCTCCGCCTAGCGCATTTTGCACTTTATTTTTTCTTAATCATTAAGTGGTTAGTTAACGGTTAATGTGTGTCAAATGAAGCAAAATTAACTTAAACTCACCACTACAATAATTCCTTTTCTTTCCTTTCTTGCTTTGTCATAGTAATTGGTGGTAATGCAACTTAATGCCTGTTTGCCACCAGCCATAAAATGAGAAATAGCAGAAGTAGTTAGCTGGCACAGTGTGTGACTACTGAGAGAGAGAGACACTGTACCTGTAGTGTGATAGATATCAGATCATGGGAGTTAAAAAACAAACAAAAAAACACCACATTGTAACATCACTGTACAGTTGAGAGTTGGTGGATGATGATGTTCAGAGGTTCAACAGGTTTTTAATAAACAATGTAGCTGCATCACGTCATTTTCAGCTGTTGTAAGATGATTGAGCAGAGAATCAAGTGGCTGGGTGAATGTCCTTGAATGTGAATGTCTTTGTTGATGACATTCAAGCAATTTCTACCTGCTGAAGAAGACTTTGACATGTGGTTGAAAACTCTGAAAATATAGCTAATGGGCCTTTGAGCTTAAGTTGCTCACTTCCTTCATGATAATAACATTTTCCACACACTTTTCACTGCACTAATGTAAATACATGAATAATTCTCAAAGACAGAGCAGAGGACTGAATTATAATCGGTGATTAAGTGCCATAAAGGAAATGACTTCACATCAACCTAAATAATAAATCAATCAAACACAAATGTTTGCAGTGGATGTGCATGTTGAAGTAAAGCTGATGAAGGCAGGCCAACACAAGGAGCTCCCAGTGATCTTCAACCAGCCATTCCCTTCTGCTGACCCCAGGAAAGGCTTCTGTGGCTCGACCAGTCTCTTTGATTCCAGCACACTGGGTCCACCTCCAAACACGCTGCATCCCTTACCCCCCTCTTCTGCTCTCACACAGGCAGGTCGTCTCAGTAACCAGGTCCGTTAAATCCAGCAGCCTTAAAGCTGGTGTTTGGGCTCCAGAGGGCTGGGCGGTGCCCTGTTCCCCTGATCTGTGCCCTGGATGGTGAATCGTCTGGTGATTCATGGTGGTGATTCATGGTGGTCTACACCCCCCCTGTCAGCCTCCTCTCCAACCGGTCCAGCTTAGCTAGGTTTTCCTTCAGAAGTTTGGAACCAGGGCTGAGAAGCAGTGCGCGCTGGTAATACATCCTGGCTGCTGCATAGTCTCCCTGCACACACAATCACAAAACAATACAAGCATTACAAACAGTAGGTTCAATCCAAAACTGCTTTGGGCTGTGGCTCTGTTGATATTTCATTTAATTTAAACGCAAACTATGTAATATCTATCCATCAAAACAAAAGCAACTGCTGAGTGTTGTTTGGGGGAGCCGCTGTTCTGCTGCTCACAGTCAGCCAGCCCTGGAGGAAAGTGTTAGGTGCAGAGCCAGACCTTCTGCAGGAATAAACAACCGGAGTCATATCAGATTCTGCTCTTATCCAGGGATGTTTACTGATGAGAGGAGAGCTCACAGATTACTTTTTAACTTTTGGGATTAAAAAGTGCATTCATCTTCACTCCCATTCATCACTCGGGCACAAATGTTCAGGGACAAGGTCACGTTTTTAAGTTTTATCCTGTTCACCGACTGCCTTATTCTATCTAGGAAGCTATAGCAACAGACAGATGACCAACTGAAACGCAGCGTTACCTTGAGTAAACTTGTCTAGTAATTTTTAGATACTTTAATACAGAAATCTTCCACATTATATCATTCAATTTTTGCCACAAAAGAACTAAATTCATAACGAATGAAACAAGCCGAAAGCATCTCCTAACATTGTCACTAATGACAAAGAGCTCAATCATTAATGATAGACCTCTTCCAAGAGAGGAGTGAGTATTTGACTGAAGCCACACAAATGTGGGATTCACATAATGCATTAATGGCGCTACTTCCTGTTTCACTTTTACATCTCATAATCAGCTACAATACAGTGGATTTCTACTCTATGGGATAACTCGATATGGAGTTGAGTAAATTACATCATTCCATGATCTGAATCAATATCTCGACTAAGTAACACTACAACATAAGTTAGGTTTAATTTAAACTTGTTGCAGACATGGTTCCCCACCACAGAGTGCAAACAAGTGTGATCCCTAAGAATTGCCAGTAGGATTTGTTTGCAAATGTGTTGCTACTCAGTACGCTAACATTACATCTTGTTTGGACCCCCACCACATGGTTCTAACAATAGAGTGGCCTGTATGTAGACCAAAGCCTAAATGTGGCCTCCTTGCATTAACAAAGCCTGGTAAACAAAGGAAAGTGCACCGACCCTAGTGTCCAGTAGGTGGCACCTGGTTGTCTCAGTCCCCCCAGGTTTGAAAACTCCCATCTCCCATTGTCTGAGAGCACACCTGAGCGCATTGTCAGTTCTGTGCAACGACCGGATACACAGAGAACCTTAAAGACAGCTGCACACCCGTTTCACAGCAGTCCCATTGTAACATGTTGCTGGAAGCATCAGCTTTGTCTGCACAGCTGTTATTTAACGGACCCAAGCATTTGGATTTTTACCTACACCTAGGCTGCAGTCTTTCATCTCGCTGGACGAGCCAAGATTCCCCTGTGTTTACCAAGCACATACTGGATCCAGAGGAGAGCTGTGCAACTCAGTCTCTCTAATCCCCGCAGAAGTGAGGATCTTTCTCCTCAGCAAGAAAGCGGCGCTTTGCCCCGTTTTCTTCGCACACGTCAACACCGTCAGAGCCCGCCCGACGATCGTTAACAACCCCACCATAACATCAGACACGTGTGTTGTGGTAGCACCTACACCAGATTTGGAACATCAGATTCAAGGGTGGTGCCCCGTTTTATAGATTTCATTAATAATTTGGATTATTAATTTCTAATAATTACTATTAGTAACCCTATACTGATTGTCATAGCAACCATGTATGTACTAATGCAGTAACATAGGACCTGCCAGGAAGACCTGCGAGTCATGTAAGCAGAGTAGCCAATTGAATCGATCACCCATGGCTGTAAGCCACAGAGAAATAACCATAGATGTGTTGTAATTCCCGTTGTAGTTCTAGTATAAAAACATACTTTCAAGAGATGATTGTTCCAGCAGTAGACTGTAAGCAGACAGATTTGTTATTCTAGACTACAGGTTGACTTCAAAGAAATATCTTTAAAAGTACATCTATACCATAAAAATTAAAACACACACTGTGTTTTGTTCCAGTGCTGTTTCCAAATTCTTTCTTTGGTAGTTGATGTGATCAGGTGACATCTAGAATTTTGGAAGCTGTTAATCTTTTTCCTTAATTATAGTTTTCAGAGGCTGCAGCATTATTCTGCAGCGTTCCGCTGACTCACCTGTGTGGGACAGAGATTATATAGAAACCTCATCTTCGTTTGAAATGCTCTGTGTGCTCAGCTTAACTTGTTCTGATAATAAGATAATGGATGCTGTTTGACACAGTTACTAGCCCCTTGACAAGTGTTTTGTGATGATGTTAAACCAGCTGATCAATTTTCTTTTCACTGATTGGTTTACAAGCTTGGCCAGAATCTCTAAAAGTTTTTAGAGGAAAAATCCTTTGTATGTTGGTTGTTAATCCTTTGAAGCTACAGTAAAAACTAAATGTGGCTTGTCTGGAGATGAATGTGCAAAATGTTTCAGAATACCTTATTCCCTACAGTGCTGTTTGCTACCTTAATGTGCTGAATCCCTCCCATGTTCATCCAGGCCTGGGACTGGTCAGGTTTGAGCTCTACAGCCAGCTTGTAGCTCTAGCAGGAGAAGACAAAAACAGACTGGGGTCAGTGTCACATCTTATCATACAGTCACACCCTTCCTGTCATGGAAGAGGATTCACACTGGGGCTGAGCCCAACTGAGAAGCTACGGTGTGAGCAGATCCAAGAACCATTGAAAATTCAGTCATAATGTTGTTAGTGTGTCCTGACTGGACTGGACAACCTTTATCAGCATGAAAGGAAATGTGTGTACATTTGGTGCTAGTGAGGAAAAATACGAATCAAACAAGCTTGTGAGGTGAAAGCAAAGATTGTTGTCTAACTGTTCACTGGAGAGGTGAAATTAGACCACATGTGGTCACTGCAGAAAGATCTGAAGCCAGACACATGACACTGTTGTGCCACCTGCACTCAGTCTCAGCGCATGATGCTTGAGCTTAATTGAATGTGAAGCCCTTAGCTGAGCAGCAAGAAATCACTGCACAGTGGACTTGACTTCAGGCACTGATTGGCTCAGTGGTTCAGTAAAAATTGGGACAATGATGAGTCAAAGAGGTGCTTCTTAACTCCAGGACACTTGTTGCTGTGATGCCTCTTTATGTACTTTCATTCCTGTCAACCATCCATTATAATTGAATACATTGTGATCTCGTTGATCTGCTCTGTACATGCGACATCTATTGCACGTCTGTCTGTCCTGGGAGAGGGATCCCTCCTCTGTGGCTCTCCCTGAGGTTTCTTCCGCATTTTTTTTCCCTGTTAAAAGGGCTTTTTTTGGGGGGCAAGTTTTTCCTCACTCGAATCGAGGGTCGAAGGACAGAGGGTGTCGTCTCTGTACAGATTGTAAAGCCCTCTGAGGCAAACTGTGATTTGTGAATTTGGGCTATACAAATAAAATTTGATTTGATTTGATTTGATTTGATTTGAAGAAAGTGTCCCTCTTTAGGCTAAATATAAAATATCACCTCTGTCAAGGCCAATAGATATGATGTGGTCAGCTTCAGACTCTTACAGACAGAAAGGCGGTCTCCTCTTAGAGTGTATTGCATTTGACCTGAGGATCACACAGCATGACTTATATAACACAAATATTAGTGAGTATATGCAGTGGTCAGTGGTGCGATCTGGCCCCTGCAGTCCACATGTCCAAGTGTCTTTGGGAGCTATTGAACCCTAACTTGCTCCCGGTGGCTCTTTCATCAGTGTTTGAGTGTGTGGCCCCTCGCATGGTAGTCTCTGCTGCCAGTGTACGAATGTGTGTGTGAATGGGTGAAAAAACCCCATATGGTAACATTCCATTGACCATACTGTATGTATAGATAAGTAAGGAGACACTTTATTTCAATATTTGTCTTTGTACTGTACTCTAGTACTGCACAGCGATTAGTAAATGGAAAATGTACTATTGTAATCAATCATTTCACAACATCACTGACAGGCATAGCACTGCATAACTTTAACTAACAAATCTGTCATAAAACCCAAAGCTGTGCATTAGGGATGCACCATATTCGATTTGTCAACAGTCTGAGTAGTGTGAACATACAGTATTGAAAGTGGCATGTTATCAGCCTTTTATATTGGCAGGAATTTTCAATCCAGGCAAATATCGATATTTAAAGCTGTAATTGGCCGTCACTGATGATATCACTGTGCATCTTTATTTAGTTCCTCTCCAGTAACCCCTTGTCACTTTAAGGACAGATTGAACAAATTTACTCTACATTGTGGGACATCTTCTCTGTCTACTGGAGTGATCCTCAGTTCCCCAGAAGAGATTTCAGGCTGCTCTAAGGCCGATAGCTTGCACTGTGTCTACACAGGCTGTGTAGTAAAAGCAGCATGTTAGCAGCAGTAGCTTCAGTCCCTTGTCTGTGTCTACACTGGAGGCATTCATGCACTGTATTGAGTGCAGGCCACAGAAGAAAATAGACATAACACATGAAAATACACTGAGTGAGTAAAACCCTGCAGCGTGAGTTCACATTTGGACACTGGTGGGTGGAGATTTTGAGCTTCCTGTGTCAACAGTGATGTATAGACACAAAACATTGTTCCAGCTATGAGCACACCTAGCAGCAGTGTGCATCATTACACTTTATATCTGACCATTGCTTTCAGTGTTCTCTGGAAAGGATTCAAAGACAAAATACACACACCACTGAATGTATTCACTGATAGCAGCAGTTGGTGATCACTGCTTCTATCCCATGCAAAGAACTCATTTGAGTGGTCCAGTCTGACCCCTTTTATAATATTTTCCTCTTCAGTGTTAGGGGGGCTTTCCACTGCGAGTGTATCTTGGTTATTACAGTAGAACGGTTAATCCTGATCTGTATGGAACTAATCATTAGATTTCAACAAAAAGTCATGACCCAGCAGCACCCAGCCACAGTAGCGTTCATGAATTCACTCTTAAATAAAAAGATATTTAAAATCTAACTGATGACGTTTACAAACCTTGTGAAAACTTGTTCTTCATCACACCGCTAACTCAATTTTAAAGGCCAAAATATGATGAATAAACAGCAGTGGACACTATTCTGCAGTATTTAAAACAAAATGTATGTGTATTATCTGCAGGGATTAAGGCAGGGCTTTGCCTGTTTGAATCAGCAGCTCAGACTTTCTGCTCTGACACACGAGACAGACATAAAACTCCATTAATAAACCCGTTTCAAACCGTACTTCAAACAGTTTGTTTGCTGCTCTCCTTGTGCTTGTTTTGCTCCTTCAGAGACTGTGTAAATGCCAGAGAAATAACAGCATCACAGCATTATCTGTATCAACTAATAAAGCCATTTCCCTGCACAAACACTGCTCTCTTTAAGGCTGCAGTGACCTGAGATGACATCCTCCACTCTTCCTATCTTGTTTCCTCTCAGTGTTTCCCTCATAGTGCTCAGAGTAATCTCTCTCTGCTGTGTTTGCTTTCTCTTCTCTCAGGAAGTCAGTTAGTGCTTTCTGTGCAGAAAAAGTGCCTTCCAGAAACTTCCATCACAGATTAAATCTGAGCCATGGATCTGCAGACAAGTTAGTCACAGTGTGCCAGTAGATCTTTTTCAATGGTATATGTGGTTAGACCTGTGTCAGCAGGTTTCTTATCACCTTCTTCAATCGGGTTATACTGCAGCTGAAAACACCAACCCTACCCAGAATTTACATCTGGCTAGGGGATGGATTATTTTCAAAAGTAACTTAATAAGAAAAATCTGTCTCTCTCTCACTTTCTCTCTCTGACTCCTCCAATCATTTCAGCAAGAACAGAGGGAAGCGAGAACAGAGAGAGAGAGTAACCATTGAAGTAGCTTGGTGAGCTGAATGGATGAAATAAAGCAGACAATGCAAAGAGGAGCTCCAGTTCTTCAGGGAAGGCTATAGCAATTTGAAAACACCTTGACCACAATGCAACGGGTCGTATACAACAGATAAAAGCTAACTGGTTACGTACACTGTACAGATGGGTTGCTGGTCTTGTTTGTTTTATTTTCTTAATGTTTTTTGATAATGTATTACAGTATTTATGTCTTTGTTTCAATTGTATGTGCTGTATTGTATTGTATGGCTAATGTTCTATATTTACAGAAAGTGGTAGCTCACACACTCACAAGTTCTCCAGTCTTTATATGTGCCATATTGTTGGTATTTTTCCATCAACAGATTAGTTCTTTTTTTATTTGTGAAAAAGCTCTTTCAATACAAGCATACAACTTTTTCTTTTGAAGAAGAACTGTCATGGTTATGGACTCCATATGATCGTTTCTGTGTTTGGCTGTGTGTCTGAGTCTCCTGCAGAGGCTGGGTGTGGCGACCTTGATTGGCAGGAGTTTCTGCAGCTCATCTCCTCATCACCCTGGCTGCCAGATCATTAATCTCACCACGTAGTGGTATTGATGGCAACCCTCTTTGAGCTACCTCTAGCAAACTTATTTGGGATTTACCTTGTTCTTTCTGAGGGTAGTAACTTGTACCTTTCCACGTTGCTCCTAGAGTCTCCTTCCATGAGCTCCAGCACCTCCACCACCCAGCCTCTCTCGACTCAGCCACCAGCCAAGCCACCTCACGGATCCCCCTACTCACCACACAGTCACCCAAGCCACCACCAGAGCCACCTGCCGAGCCAACTCATGGATCCCCCTCCTTGCCACACACTTAAAGGATAAGTACTGTTTTTTACAACCTGGACCTTATTTCTGGCAAAACATATGGTCATTTACTCACCCAGATAACTTTGGTGTCATTCGGCGTCGTTCGGACGAAATTAGATCCAGTGTAGCGGCGATATATCCATATAATGGGAGAGACGGGGCAGCGACACACAGCCTCTATAACGCATTATCTGCCACGAAACTAGTTCATTTCATCAATATTTTGTTATGAAATGCTAGCGCTACTCTGTAGGTTGACCTACTACCTCTGACCTGGAAGATGTCGTCTCTGAGCTGCGCGCGCACCCGCGACAGCGCGGCTTGTTTACCTGTAGCTGCTACTGCTAGTTTGACCCCGGATGTTGATAACGGACGAGCCCGGACTCAGAGGCTAATAGCGCTAGCATTTCATAACAAAATATTGATGAAATTAACTAGTTTCGTGGCAGATAATGCGTTATATAGAGGCTGTGTGTCGCTGCCCCGTCTCTCCCATTATATGGATATATCGCCGCTACACTGGATCTAATTTCGTCCGAACGACGCCAAATGACACCAAAGTTATCTGGGTGAGTAAATGACCATATGTTTTGCCAGAAATAAGGTCCAGGTTGTAAAAAACGGTACTTATCCTTTAACCGAGCCACTACCAGAGCCACCTGCTAAGCCACCTCACGGATCCCCCTCCTCACCAGATGCTGACCCAAGCGTCACCCAACCTACACCTGGATCCCCCAGCTAAATCTGCAGCCCAGCCACACGCCAGCCTATTACTGTTACTTCTACTTGTTGTGTTCCTACAACAAAAATTCTTTAAACCTTTCCCCTGCTTTGGTCTTCGCTTTTGGGTTCAATGATCACCTGAACCATAACAATAACAATAGTATAGTCTTGGGCTAAGGTCTCAGATTCAGCAGCACTTCATTCAACATGAAGTGTAATGCTCCTCACTGTGCTCTGTGGTGTGTAGCTGTTTGTAACAGTGTAATGTTTTGCACACCAACACTTTGTTTGGTTTCCATCATGGATGTATTGGATACATAACCTAACCAGACAGGAGCAAACATGTCTCAAGGGATGATGTGATGATGTCCAACACCTCAGACACAAGATGTGTCTCCTTAAGGTTCGTAGCAGTGAAATTTCCAGGGAACGTAACAATTTCTATGGTGTCACAATGGCAAAAAATTCCTTGGCAAATTCCCAGAATGCATTGTAAAAAGGAGTGCGTACATCATGAAACTCTTCTCTAACCTTCCAGCAGTACCTACTCAGAGTCTCACAACAGCTGCCAATAACATGAATATACATAATTTAAAAGTATACTCTTGACGACAAGTGAAACTTTCATATATTCTAGATTCAGTACAAATGAAGTGATATATTTCCACAAACCTTGATAGCAGAGATGCTGGAAAGGATCCACCATGGTCATCAGGGCCTAAATAAGTGCAGGCAGAGGATGCCATCTGGTGGCCAAAGATAAGCAGCACAGTAAAGGAGAAAGTGTCATCATGCCCTTACTGCACTCACCACACATCACTATGTCGTTGCTGTAGCTCCCATGGCAGAAATTGGCTGCAGACTCGTGCAAGTTTAAAGGACAGAACTTCTTAGTAGTTACAGACTACTACTCAAGGTGGCTAGAAATACTAAACCTCAACAGGACCATAAGTCAAGCTGTAATAAGCAAGCTGTTTAGTCTATTTGCACGGTTCAGGATTCCTGAAGAACTAATAACTGATAACGGCCCACCATTCACCTCCCAACAGTTTCAAGACTTCATGTCCAAGTACGACAACCGCCACACAACGTAGTGTGTGGCATACTACTCCCAAGCTAATGGAATGGCGGAGATAGCCATCAGGATAGCCAAAAGTATCCTGAGGCAGCCCAACCCCCAGCTTGCCATCCTGGGCAACAGAGGCACAGACATTGAACAAACCAAGGACAGTCCAGCTAGACTCCTCATGGAAAAGGGACTACAGACCACAATCCCAAAACTCAACCATCAGCTGAGGCCAGCCTGGCCCCATCTGTCTATAGTAAGACAGGCCAAGTAGGCCAACGAAAGATCCTTCAACAGGGGACATTCAGCAAAGCTTCTTCCTCTCCTCGGTGTCGGTGACAGGGTCCGTCTTAAGACCAATGTAGAGAAGGCGTGGACCGGGACTGGGATCATCAAGGCTACAAGCCCTACTCCACACTCAGTCATTGTCTAACCACCACACGGGGACATAACCAGACAAAATCACAGACATTTCCAGATGGTCAACAAGGAACATGTGGAGACAGACCGGACTCTGCCAGACGGCAGTGTTGTCACCCAAAGGCTTCAAAGCCCTGCACCTTTTGACACAAAGACTGCTAGTGTGACATCATCACCCAAAGTTTTGAGGACACGCTCAGGACGTGTTGTGAAACCTGCTGTCAAGTTAACTTACGAGTTAGAGGGAACGCAGAACTACATGGGGCAGAATAATCCCCTTCCCGTTTAATCAGGGAGTGGTATTCTACCCACTACCCTACTGGGACTACCCCACTACAAATGTTTTTTTGCTTGTTGTAAAATATGTTTATGTTTTGTTGTTGTTGGCACAATATGAAAAAAGAGTGACCGATAAGGGACACTTGATGGTCAAAAAGAAAAAAGAAAAGAAAAAGGTACTATGGTGAAAGTAGACCACAAATGTTACTCCAGAACATGTTTAATAGGTAATATTAATGGTCAGAATTAATGACACTGCTTTGTGTTACCCCAACTTTTAGAGGGGGGACCTGTAACTGCTTTGAAATGGCTCCAAGTGACATTCCTGACCTGTTCAAATCAATAATGTGCTTTTTCAGATCAATGCTGAGCTCCTTAGACTTTCCCATTGTAGTGTTTGTGGCCGAGTCTGATGGGTGTATCAAACAAGCCCTATTGAAATAGGCCCAGAAAATCGCAAGCTGTTATCAATCATGCTACTTTGATTCACACAACTTCACAAAATCACCAAAATTGAACGGTGAAGTTACTGTATGTATATTTTTAAGCCAGCAGATTTGGTCACATTTTCAGAAGACCGATAATAAATTCATTTTTGAACCAAATTTTATGGATGTTTTTTGTGACAAAGTAGTATATGTTCCACTCATTCCATCACAGAGAAATGAGAGCTGTAGAAATCATTGGAACTGAAGATATGATGATGATATACATGTTCTTTACAAGTGGATGGAAACTTTTGACTGTACATATCTAGATGTATTTTTACTAGCCTTGAATTATCATGTGTCGCCACATATTAATTGTATACTTTATAACTGTCACTTTCAATCTACATGTTGGTTTTTAATTAGTATTCTACCTAAATGTATGAACCGTGCTGGCTCACTTTGAACTGCATATTATTTTTTTTTCATATTAATGTATGCTCTGCTTTTTTATATTAACTAGTGCAGTGACCATTCAAAACATGCTGTTGGGCACGGATTATCTAGTAATGTGAAGGATTTACAGATTCAGTCCCGAGCCCCCTGAACTGCTTGCAAACTCATCAGGTCTGCCCCAATTAGATCAAACATGTTTCGTATTGGATGGATGGAGAAAGAGATAAAGAGGAGGAAGAATGAGCAGTACCTCGAAGGCTCGGTCCAGCTGGTTCATCTCTCGGAGTTGGTTTCCTTTGGAGAAATACAGCTCTGCTCTCACTGTCAGATCACTGGGATTCTGCTGCAGGGCCCTGTCCAGAGCATCCAGAGCCTTGCACAGACACACACAGTCAATACACACTAAATGAACATCCACACAATAACATTCCTGCTCTCAGAGTCGGGCGTCTTGCTTTTTGAGTGTTCTTTCTGGCATGCCTGTCAAAGTCACTGCTGGTTTAGAGCAGAAATCACAGCAGGATCTGCGAAAAGCCCCCTTCACTTCCTGATACTCTGAACCCTGAGGCCATCTGAAGAGAGAGGGGTGGAGGGAGGAGAAGAAGGTGACAGAGATGGGGAAGTCTGAACTGATCTAAAGCACAGATAAAGAAAGAGGAGCAGAGTAGAGATTGTCTCTGACAACAACACTGCCAGCGAGAGAGACAGGCAGGCAGCCAGAAAGAAGAGAGAGAGAATTCAAGAATTAAGAGGTTATTTGTGAACATGTGTGTGAATTCAGTAGAGACTCCATGTTGTTGGGAGTTGCTGAGAGCTGGAGTTAAGACATGGTTAGCTTCGCGTAAAGACTGGAAGCAGGGGGAAACAGTCTGGCTCTGTCTAAAGTAAAAAAATATACCTACCAATATCTCTAAAGCTCACAGATTAACATGGCGTATTATGTTCATTCAATCTACACACCAACAGAAAAGTAAAACTAGCAATATGTGGTTTCAGAGGGAGTACTGTGGCAGAACAGTTTCTTTCATCCAGCATTCGAGCTCTGTTCTCCTGGTCAACTTTTTTTTCTCAGTAAACTTTGAGAACAACATCTTGCTGCTAGTATTACTGATAATGCTCATAAATCATTGACTGACAGTGAAACTCATTGCCATAGTCAGAGGTCATGGTCAAGATAATTTACTGTGTTTACAAGTTAGTAAGTAAGTAAGTAATTATAGGCACTTGTACTTTACTCGAGCATTTGAGTTTTATGCTACTTTACACTTCTACTGTGCTACATTTCATAGAGAAATTCCGTACTTTTTACTCCTCAGCATCCATTAGAGAACTATAATTACTTTGCAGATTACAGATAACATAAAAAGACACACCCAGTGAGCATTTTCTACTGAAAATGACAATGGTCACCGGTGAAAATATGTTTGAAACTTGTGTCTTCATGCAGACCTCATTTAACCTGCCAGTGCAATATGACTTTGGACAAATATCCTTACACTAATCAATATTGCCTCTCTTTCAGCCTACAAAAAGACAAATGATCAAAATAGGTATACAACTTTGTGTTTTGTGACACGTTGACTTTGTAACCCCATTTCAACTGGTTGAAGAAAAGCTGTCTTTGACGTAAAGACCGTCGGTAGCTCACTCAACCAGAAATCAATATTGAAATCCCAGTTGGTGCCCACTGGTATGATCTGTTTGTAAAATATGATGCATTATTTAAGATGACACTACCGATAACAATGATTTAACTGACAAGAGACAACCTTTTTGCTTCTACTTATTATTCTTAAGTAAATACTAATGTCACAGGGCAATGGCTGTAGAATAATGACACCATCTGCTTCTAGATTGGTTCTCTATAAACCATGATATTTGGTCTGACGCCGCCAAAATCAGAAACAGGCATCGTTTTCCCGGTCTCCATCCACAGGTTATGGGTGGAATAACTGGAATAACTTGAAACTCTACACTGCAAAAAAAAAATAGAACCTCGCTGATTGAGGAGGTAAAAAAGGAGAAGAGGGAGAGTGATAGAAAGGGGAAAGGGAAAATGAGGCATTTTTTGTTACAGTGGCACCAACAGTATTACCACAGGGAAACACTAGGAGAGGGAACTCTAGGAGTTGAAAATGTAAAAAATAAAATTTTATAGTAACACTGAGAGGGCCCCTCTGCATAATCACAATGCTTGAGTACTTGATTACTTAAGTCCATTTTGCTGATTAGACTGTACTTGTATTTAAGACACAGGACTATTTTATTTTTAAAATATATATTTATTTTTATTTTTAACTCAAGTAAATGATCTAAACACTTCTTCCAACCACAGGTCATAGTAATGACTGGAGACTGGAGTGAATGCACATGCAGAAACTGGTGAGGGGTGCACAAACACATGTTTATACACTTGTACTGTATAAATGTTACTGGCAAATCAAACTAAGATGCTGCATTTTTTTTCCAGCTGTAAGCTGCTATGAAAGCATGATGGGACAACAGTGACAATAAGATCCTATTAATGGGCACATAGGCACAGTGAAAGACAGTTGAGCAGAAGTGCTGATGGTGGTGACAGAACAGAGTGGGAGGATGAGTGGCAGCTGCTTGGCAGCAAATGACTGCTGGTGTGATGTACAGTGGAGGTGATTAGTTTCCACGGTAACTGTTGGAGCAGAAACCATTTCCTGCTGAGTTTGTCATCCCTGAGTGTGATCGTCTGAGCATGCTGTGTTTCTCTTCCCTCTGAGCAACACACACACCAAGGCCATGAGACACACACACATGCACACACACCTCTGTGTAGTTGCCACGCTTGCTGTAGATGGCAGACAGGAGGCGGTAACATTCGATACAGCTGCCTTCTCTGTATATGATGTCCAGGGTCATCTTCTCTGCCTCTTTGGTACGACCAGCCATGGCTAAAACCTGAGCCTGAGGCAGAAATACAGTGAGTGTGCGAGTGTGTGAAACAAGAGAAACTATTTTTGCTGAACAAACAGATGCCACAGCATTCCATGATGCAATGTGTGTGTGTGTGCTCACCAGAGCCAGCCATATGTCGGTGCTGTCTGGCTGCAGGGCAGCAGCCTCTCTGTACACCTGCAGGGCCTCCTCGTAGCGACCTGTGTTGTAGTAAAGAGCTCCGAGAGGAGTCAGGATGTCCACCTTCCTCGTCACCTGCAGCGCCCTGCAGCCAAAGGTCAAAGGTCACAAACATGGATTTCCATGATTGAGGTTCTCTTCAAATTAAGTGTTTAGCTGCTATGTACAATGATATAACACCAAAATGTGTATTATATAGTACACTTCTTGAAACAAAGAGCTGAAAACAGCTCTCCTTTTCTGTAAATAATCCAGTGGACTGGAATCAAAATGAAGAACAGAAGGTCATCAGATACAGCGGTGTGGCTGATCGATGTATATATATATACAGCTCTGGAAAAAATTAAGAGACCACTGCAAATTTTTCTGAAATCAGCATCTCTACATGTATGACAGCCATTCCATTCCAGTGTCTGTTGAATTCCAACACAAGTACACCCCATTCTACTTAATGAGGTACTGATTAGGTGATCACCTGTACCCAAACCTTATTTAACTAGGAAAAGTATAAAAACCACTGCTGTGGTCATCACTATCCTCTTGCAATAGAACCAGTTGGACGGCAAAAACAGTGCTAGTAGTACCTCAAAAGTAATTGGAATCAAAAAATAACAATTGACCATGACAAAAGTTTTGAGTGAAAGAAAGAAGGGTTCAATTCTGGCTTTACTGGCAGAAGGATACAATGAGCGTCAGGTTGCTTCCATCCTTAAAACTTCTAAGACGGCGGTTCATAAAAACAAGGTCAAGCAGCAGACATTGGGGACAACAAAGCTACAGACCAGCAGAGGGCCAAAACGACTCTCCACTGACCGGGATGACCGTCAACTCATTCAAATGTCACTCAGC
Organism: Pagrus pagrus; assembly: GCF_965226575.1. Classification (NCBI taxonomy): domain Eukaryota; kingdom Metazoa; phylum Chordata; class Actinopteri; order Spariformes; family Sparidae; genus Pagrus; species Pagrus pagrus. The sequence continues at coordinate 23,058,772 of NC_140205.1, read as the reverse complement.
AACCGTAGGATGACATCAAGTGACCTACAAAAGGCAGCTGGGGTGAAGTGCACGGCGAGAACGGTTCGAAACAGGCTCCAAGGGGCAGTGCTCAAGTCGTGTAAAGCTAGAAATAAGCCCTTCATAAATGAGAAGCAAAGAAGAGCCAGGCTGAGGTTTGCAAAAGACCATAAGGATTGGACCATAGAGGACTGGAGTGAGGAAATCTTCTCTGATGAGTCCAATTTTCAACTTTGCCCAACACCTGGTCATCTAATGGTTAGACAGAGACCTGGAGAGGCCTGCAAGCCACAGTGTCTCACACCCACTGTGAAGTTTGGTGGAGGATGGGTGATGATCTGGGGGTGCTTCAGCTTCAGCAAGGCTGGAATCGGGCAGATTCATGTTTGTGAAGGACGCATGAATCAAGCCATGTACAAGGTTATCCTGGAAGAAAACTTGCTTCCTTCTGCTCTGACAATGTTCCCCAACTCTGAGGGTTGTTTTTTCCGGTAGGACAATGCCACACAGCTAAGTCAATCAAGGTGTGGATGAAGGACCATCAGATCAAGACCCTGTCATGGCCAGCCCAATCTCCAGACCTGAACCCCATTGAAAAGCTCTGGGATGTGATCAAGAGGAAGATAGGTGGTCACAAGCCATCAAACAAAGCAGAGCTGCTTGAATTTTTGTGCCAGGAGTGGCATAAAGTCACCCAACAGCAATGTGAACGACTGGTGGAGAGCATGCCAAGACGCACGAAAGCTGTGATTGACAATCAGGGTTATTCCACCAAATATTGATTTCTGAACTCTCCTAAGTTAAAACATTAGTATTGTCTTGTTTATAAATGAATATGAACTTGTTTTGTTTGTTTCATTTGGGGTCTGAAAACACTGCATCTTTTTTATTATTTTGACCATTTGTCATTTTCTGCAAATAGTGTGTCAAATTGTGTCGGCGAGACACACAGGTGGTCACCGTCATTCTGAGTTGTTGTGAGTTTTTGTTGATTTTGATTGTCAGTTAAAGTTGTGCTGTGAAATATATAATGCTGCAAATAACGAAAAAAGTGCCATATTTCTCAATATTACCCCATTGTCTAAAACCAGCATCAGACAACCCAGGCTGGAAATCAGAATTGTTCACAATAGAGGTGAAGACAGATGTCAGTTTTGACCTTCCCTTGAGTGGACACACCGACCGCCAGGCCTTAAGTGTATTAAGTGTAATCAGGTTGTCACAGCTTGACCTAAGAGTTTTACATTTCTTAAAAAACAGTAAGTCCCTCAGTGGATACTTCGAAATGTAAGTTTTAACACCCAGCCAGATAGAGTTTGGATTATTTACGACCCAGTCATAAATATACCTCATATGGAGTACACAACTGGTATTTTCTAATATTTTGTAGAAGTAGACACCCCCATAGAACCTAGTAGCTGCAAAGTAGTCATCTTGAGCCTTGGTCTACATTAACTCCATATAAGGAACTTAGCCAGCCATTTAGGTCTTTACAATAATCTAGATACTATATTCATCTTAACCAGGGATAAGTCCAAGCCAAGAGACAGGCAAAGAATTACATTGTTCTAAATCCTGCCTCACCTTCTTGAACAGGGGAACAAAGTTTGCTTTCTACATTTGCTTAAATTTAGGTGTTATAAATATACCGAGACCGATACAAAACCTGCTAGAGACCACTTAAAGGGAAAAAAATGGAAAAGCAGCAGGTATTGAATTAAGGCTCCTAAGTGGCATGGCTTCAGACTTGGTCAAATGGTAAATGGTCTGCATTTACCACTTGCACTTTTCCAGCCCTCTCGGACAGCTCAAAGCGCTTTACAACACATGACACATTCACACACACATTCATACACTGATGCCGGAGCAAGGCGCCTGCAGCTCATCAGGAGCTTTGGGGTTCAGTATCTTGCTATATACTTCGACATGTAACTAGGGGGAGCCGGGATTTGAACCAGTGACCTTCCGATTACTAGACGACCCGCTCTACCTCCTGAGCTACAGCCGCCCTATGTGTATGTATGTATGCACACGTCACATATACATTATGTATTTGTGTGTGTGTGTGTGTGTGTGTGTAAAAAATGTGGATTTTCTATTATTTATATATCTGTATTTAGTTTGTACTTACGGATAGACTGTGTATGAGAATATATATATATATATACATGTAGATATATATATACATGTATACACACACAGTATATCTGCATGCATGCATGTGCGTGGGGGGTGCAGTGGTGAGAAACTTTCACGGTATAATGCCGATCTCACATGGCACTTCATTTGCAGTGTCGCTTTATAGGAGATTGTACAATATCCTGGGCTGACAGACTGCACCGACTGCACTGTCACAGTGAGATGAGGTGGAAGAGGTGGACAACTACAAGTACCTGGGAGTGGTGATCGACAACAGACTGGACTGGAAAACTAATACCGAGGCTGTGTACAAGAAGGAGATGAGCAGACTCTATTTCCTGAGGAAGCTGAGAGCCTTCAACGTGTGCAGCAAGATGTTGGAGATCTTCTACCAGTCTGTTGTTGCCGGAGCAATTTTCTTTGCTGCTGTGTGTTGGGGCAGCAGCATCAGAGCCAGCGACACTAACAGACTTGATAAAATCATCAAGAAGGCTGGCTCCGTACTTGGTCTCAGGCTGGACTCTTTTGAGACCGTGGTGGAGAGGAGAACGCTGAAGAAACTTTTATCCATCATGGACAATGATCAGCACCCTCTCCATCACACAGTAGACAGACAGCGGAGTACCCTCTCTCAGAGGCTGCTTCAGCTCCGCTGTCGAAGGGACAGATACAGGAAATCTTTCCTGCCACATGCCATCACACTGTATAATAACAGCTAAAACTCTGGTCAAAACATAGTCTCTATGCACTTTATATGTTTTTACACTGTTCTGCTCCTCATCTGTTCACTGCACCTTATATTTTATTTTGCACTACAATTAATACTGCTTATGTATACATCAACACTGCTCATTTATAAATTTTTATACATATTTTTTATATATACATTTTTTATATTACATTTTATATTGCTATGTTAATATGTCTAGGTTGTTCTTTTTATTTCACTGTGTTGTCATTCGTCTCTGTGTGTAATGCTGCTGCTACACCTTAATTTCCCAGCTTGGGATCAATAAAGTATATCTATTCTATTCTATTCTATTCTATTCTATTCTATAGATAACCCTTGGTTGTGCAGGAGGTCTAACTATCCGTGGTGAACCCAGGGCTCTTTGTTTTAGCTAATTTGTCTTCTATGGCTTTGTGTCTCTTTTCATAGACACATGGTAATCATGGTAATTCCAAAGAACTTATAACTGTTCACTTGCACCACCTGATGTGGACAGGGGTGTGTTTTTCTAACATCAACAATCAGCTCCTTGGTTTTGCTGAAGTTGAACAATAGCTTGTTCTCTGTGCACCACTCTGCAAGATTGTTGATTTCCTTCTGGTATGAACTCTCATCGTTGTTCATAATGTGGCCGAAGATGTGACCCTTTTTTATATTTTGGTCTCTATGGAATAAAAACTTAACGTGCTTGAATAAAAAGACAAACAATCCAGTAACAATAACAGCAACCATTAATTGTTTTCTTGTCCTTCTGAGAGGTCAAAGGTCAAGGTCAGCCACACAGCAGCAGCAATGCAGCTGTTAATATTTTTGCTTAAGCTGCTGCTAAAGTATGATACTTCACTCACCTCTTGTACCAAGACTCAGCCTCTTTGTTCTCATTGGATGATCGGAGCAGACGGCCCAGGTTCACCATGGCAACGTAGTGTGCTGGTTTGAGTCTAACAGCTTGCTGGTAGTGAGCTGCTGCCAGCTCCCCCTCTCCTGGACAAGAGGAGAGAGCAAAGAGGATGGAAAGGAAGAAGAAATGAGGAAGGAAATAAGGAAGGAGACAAGAAACATGTATAGGAGAAAAAATTAGGGAGAGTAAAGAAACACAGAATGTAAGAGAGGTGAGACAGGTGGACCAAACATCTATTACTGCAAATGTGTCTGACCAGATTTTTCCAAATGATATGCTAATGCTCATTTCTGTTCTTATGAAAACAACATTTAATGTTTAAGATGGAGCTGCAATGATTAATCAATAAGTTGTCAACTATTACATTAATTGTCAACGATTTTTTTTATCATTGAATTATTGATTTAAGTTTTTCTTTATCTAAAGAAATAAAAATCTGGTTTCCTTGCTCCTCTATGACAGTAAACTGATCTGATCACATCTGGATGTGGATAAAACAAGACATTTGAGGACGTCATCTTGGGCTGATGGACATTTTTCAACATTTTGTTTAATGACTACTGCAGTCTCAACCCCTTCATGACAAGCATCTTTAGTACTTAGTAGAGCACCCTTTTGCTGTTATGACCTGCTGCAAACGTGATGCATAGCCAGAAAACAGCTTCTGGCAGCGTTCCTGAGGAATCTTAGCCCATTCCTCATGGGCAAAGGCCTTCAGTTCACTAATATTCTTGGGTTTGCATGCTGCAACCGCCTTTTTCAAATCCCACCAGAGATTTTCAATGGGGTTCAAGTCAGGCGACAGTGATGGCCACTGTAGTATCTTCCAGGATTTCTTCTGAAACCAAGCCTTGGTGGACTTTGAGGTATGCTTGGGATCATTATCCTGTTGGAAGGTCCAATGACGCCCAAGCTTCAGCTTCCTCACAGACAGCATGACATTTTCTCCCAGGATTTCCTGATACTTGATTGAATCCATCTTACCCTCCACACGCTGCAGGTTTCCAGTGCCAGAGGAAGCGAAGCAGCCCCAGAGTATCACTGAGCCACCGCCATGCTTCACTGTAGGCAGGGTGTTCTTTTCAGCGTATGCTTCATTCTTCCTCCTCCAGACATACCGCTGATCCATAGGCCCGAAAAGTTCCAGTTTTGTTTCATCACTCCACAGATCAGAATCCCAAAACCTCTTTGGCTTATTTATATAGTTTTGAGCAAATTGGAGCCGACTTTTCTTGTGCTTTTGGGTCAGTAGTGGTGTACGTCTTGGAGTTTGGGCATGGAGCCCTTCAGCGTTTAGTATGCACCTTACTGTGGAAACTGAAACCTCAGTGCCTGCTGCCACCAAGTCTTGCTGCAGGTCTTTTGCAGTCAGTCGAGGGTTTTTGACCACCTGCCTCCTCAGGACTCTGGTGGCAGCCGTTGATAGCTTCCTCTTTCTGCTACGTCCAGGTAGTGTAGCCACTGCTATGCTTCCAACTGTATTTCTAGGAACATTCAGTGCCTTTGCTATCTTTTTGTATCCTTTTCCTTGTTTGTGCAAGGCAATGATCTCTTCTCTGAAGGTTTTGGACAATTGCCTTGACTTAGCCATATTTCTAGCATGCAATGAAACATCACCATCAACAGTCCAGGTATTTGAGGTGTTCTATCTCAAGCACACTTGATGCAACTAATGAATCCCTTGATTGGTTGCATCAGGTGTGCTTGAGACCACATCTGATTTGCAAATGTGTGCTCTTATGAGGAATTCCATTCAGGGGGTTGAATATTTTTGAGACTGAAGTAGTCATTAAAAGTAGGATTTAGTGTTGAATCTGGATAAAATCCTTGTAATATTAGTTTTATTTAACTATTTAAACTGTTCTTGTGTAATTTGTTTATTGCAAACACCTGAAAAAAATTAAATTTTGCCAATAAACCTAAAATGCAATGGGGGTTGAATAATTTTGACTGCAACTGTACTGAGTGTTTTTTTTTTTAGCCCATCTTTCAGTCAGTCTCTCCTGACTGCAATATAGTTGGGAGCAGAGGCTGTAGCTTGGTGGTGTTAGGTGGCTTTGCCTTGTGAAATTTTAAAGTCTGGTGATGCAAAGCATTGAAATCCCATGCTATGCTGCTGAAAATTCAAATTTAGAAGACAAGTCAAATTGGATAGGAACGTTTTTAGACTTTTCAGCAGGCACTAACTGTAAATGTACAAACAAATCAGGTCATTTTGGTAAAAACCATGCAGAGTAATTGTTTTGCAGCAAGTTTTATTTCTCTGGCTCAAGTTGATTGAGGACCTGACACAAATGGCTGCCTGGGAGGTAGAAAAATAATCTCAAAAACTTCCGGTAAGCTCAGGAAAAAAGGCAATTTTCTGTTAAGGGGCCAAATCTGCATGTATCATCTCATCAGTAAAAACCTGCATGGGCCTTTGAAAAGAGCCACTTGATATACAGACAGTGGTCAAAAGCTTTTGTTAATGTGACCCTGTGCATGTCTGTGCACTGTATGTAGTATGTAGTATGTAGTAGAAAACTATGGTCTTAATGTGTTTAGCTCTCGGTGCAGAGGCCAAGAGCCACTAGTTTTTACCTCACCTGTATCCACCAGAAACACTCCGTAGTTATTATGCAGGTCAGAGCTGTCAGGACAATTCTCTATACCTTTGCGATACACTTCATTGGCTTCAGCAAAGTGTTTCTGTGGGAGCAGCAGATGCAATGGAAGAGACAGGATTAAAAACAGGAATTAAATACTCCTAGGTTACAGGAAGTTGCTGTATATACTGTATTTAACAGCCTTCTCTATTGATAATCTAATCAGATTATGAAGAAGTGATGAACTACAGTACGTCTCCAACCACGGGAGTCAAAGAACTGAACTACAAGTTCATTTTATTTAGTAAACTTAAGTATATTTCCTCTGTATACTTCATGTAATTAGTATGCTAATATCAGTGTTCTAAATTGGCTCATTTAACCCTAACCCTTTATAAAGTTTTACTTCTAGGTATACTTACCTAAATTTAATAGTTGTAAACCTTGAGTACACAACTAGTTTACATCTAAGATTATTTTATTTTAACTATACTATGAACTATACTGGAAGTGAACCTATTGGTACTGATTATATACTTTTAACACACTTTTTACTTTATGAAGTATAGCGCAAGTAGACTTATATATAGAGTATAAATATACTTTTAAGTTTTTTTCTGGGCCTTATTATGAGAGTCACAGCCAGAGATTATGCAGCTTTGCCGATCAGCTGGAGTTACGAAACAGAGGATTTCCTGCGATAATTACATAATCACACGACCGCAGTTATATGTAGGTGTTATAAACACAACAACAAGTGTTCCCGACCGACGGATTAGAAGAAGAGCTCGTATTTGTCTCTTTTTTGTGGTTTTTGTGCTTGTATCAACATGGAGTGTTTTATTTTGAAAATCAACCGGATGTCTTGATGTTGTTTCGTGTCTGACTTCCTGTCTGCTCTGTGCTAAATTCGGCTGAATTGCTGCGTTATGTTGCGGCGTCTGCCAGAATAGTAGTCCTGCGTATCTGCTCCGCCGGAGCTGGGACGCAGCAGACACGCAGCGCAGCAGACCTGGTGGAAGTTAGCACATAGACTAGAGTGCTACGGATCAGCTCTGCCGCCATGGCGGAGCCGTAACACAGCCATACCCTATCCAGTGGAATCTGCGGGTCAGGACTCAGCCTTTGTACATGGGGTGCATGCTCCACCAGGTGAGCTACCAGGTCACCCCTACATCCAAGTCTTACTTTATACTGCAACTGTGAACTATACTACATGTGAATTTATAGGTATACTGTTTACTAGTTTACTAGTTACATACTTACAGCCCACTTTATAGCTTACAGCCCACTTTATAGCTTACGGAAGTACACTATAAAGCAGTGTTTTCAATCTTTGTCGTGGGGGTCCCCTGCCCTGCATGTTTTAGATGTTTCTCTGCCCCAACACACGTGATTCAAATTCACGCTTGTTATGAAGCTCTGCTGAAGCCTGATAACGAGCCATTTATTTGAATCAGGTGTGCCTTGTCCACACTCACATGGATGTTTTTCTGTATGTTTTGGCCTCTCGTCCACACAGTGGTTAGTTTCCTAAAAGAGGCGGTGGCAGCAGGCTCAGTAGGGAGCTCCAGACCTCCTTCTCCCTAGCAAGACTTTCCAGCTCCTCCGGGAGGATCCCGAAGCATTCCCAGACCAGATGCGATATGTAATCTCTCCAGCGGATTCTGGGTCTGCCCCAGGATCTCCTTCCAGTTGGACGTGCTTGGAAAACCTCCAAGGGGAGGGGCCCAGGAGGCATCCTGATCAGATGCCCGAACCACCTCAACTGGCTCCTCTGGACGCGAAGGAGCAGCAGCTCTACTCCGAGCTCGGTCCGGATGTCTGAGCTCCTCATCCTATCCCTAGGTCTGAGCCCAGCCACCCTACGGAGGAAACTCATTTCGGCCGCTTGTATCCGCGATCTCGTTCTTTCGGTCACTACCCACAGCTTGTGACCATAGGTGAGGGTTGGAATATAGATGGACCGGTAAATCAAGAGCTTCGCCTTGTGGCTCAGCGCCCTTATCACCACAACGGTCCAGTACAACGCCCACAATACTGCAGACGCTGCACCAAGCCGTCTGTCCATCTCATGCTCCATTCTCCCATCACCCGTGAACAAGACCCCGAGATACTTAAACTCCTTCGCTTGGGTCAGGAGCTCACTCCCCAACCGGAGGGGGCAATCCACCGTTTTCTGGCAGAGAACCATGGCCTCAGAGTTAGAGGTGCTGACCCTCATCCCGACTGCGTCACACTTGGCTGCGAACTGCCCCAATGCCTGCTGGAGGTCACAGGCTGAGGAAGCCAACAGAACCACGTCATCTGCAAAAAGCAAAGACACAATTCTGAGGTTCCCATACCGGACACTCTCCTCACCATGGCTGCGCCTATCCTGTCCATGAATATCACAAACAGGATCGGAGACAAGGGGCAGCCCTGGCAGAGTCCAACACAGGTCGTAGGCCTTCTCCAAGTCCACAAAACACATGAAGACTGGATGGGCAAACTCCCATGACCCCCTCAGCAAGCCTGCAAGGGTAAAGAGCTGGTCCACTGTTCCACGGGCAGGACGGAATCCGCATTTTTCCTCCTGAATTAGAGGTTCGACGATCGGACGGACCCTCCTTTCCAGCACACTGGAATAAACTTTCCCAGGGAAGCTGAGCAATGTGATAGCCCGATAATTGGAGCACACCCTCCAGTCCCCCTTTTTGAATATGGGAACCACCACCCTGGTCTGCCACTCCAGAGGTACCATCCCTGACCTCCACACGACACTGAAAAGACGTGTCAGCCATGACAGCCCAACAATGTCCAGAGTCTTCAGCATCTCGTGGCGAATCTCATCCACCCCTGGCGCCTTGCCATTGGGGAGCTTCTTGACTACCCCAGTGACCTCCGCCAGGGATATGGAAGAGTCTTTTCCTTAGTCTTCAGACTCTGCCTCAGTTACAGAGGATGTGTTAGCTGGGTTCAGGAGGTCCTCAAAGTGTTCCTTCCACCGCCTGACAATATCCCCAGTCCGGTTCAGTAGGTCCACTCCCTGACTGAAAACAGCCTGGGCTGAGGCCCGCTTCCTTTTTTTTTTAGTCGCTGGATGGTTTGCCAAAACTTCCTTGAGGCCGACCGAAAGTCCTTCTCCATAGCCTCACCGAACTCCTCCCACACCCGGGTTTTTGCTTCAGCGACTGCCAAAGCTGCAGCCCTCCCGGCCTCCCGGTACCAGTCTGCTGTTTCAGGAGACCCCTGACCCAGCCAAGCCCGAAAGGCCTCCTTCTTCAGCTTGACGGCTTCCTTCGGCGCTGGTGTCTACCAGCGGGTCCCTTGGGTTGTCGCCCGACTGGCACCGATGACTGTCTGACCACAGCTCTTAGCGGCTGCCTCTACAATGGAGGCTCTGGACATGGTCCATTCAGATTCCATGTCCCCAGTCTTCCCCGGGATGAGCGAAGAAATTCTTCTGGAGGTGGGAGTTGAAGACCTGACGGACCAGGGCCTCCGCCAGACATTCCCAGTTCACCCTCACTACTCGTTTGGGTTTCCCAGGTCTGTCCAGCAGCCTCCCCCGCCACCCGATCCAACTCACCACCAGGTGGTGATCAGTTGACAGCTCCGCTCCTCTCTTCACACGAGTGTCCAAGACATACACCTGAAGGTCCAATGATACGACCACAAAGTCTATCATCGACCTTCGGCCTTATGAGCCACCCTATGCTTGAACATGGTGTTCGTTATGGCCAATCCATGACTAGCACAGATGTCCAATAGCAAAACCCCATTCGGGTTCAGATCAGGCAGGCCGTTTCTCCCAATTACCCCCCTCCAAGTTTCCCCATCGTCACCCACGTGAGCGTTAAAGTCCCCCAGAAGAACTATGGAGTCCCCAGGTGGAGCCCCTTCCAGGACACCACCCAAAGACTCCAAGAAGGCCGAGTATTCTGAGCTGCTGTTCAGTGCATACGCACAAACAACAGTCAGAGCCTTCCCCCCAGCGACCTGCAGTCGCATGGAGGCAACCCTCTCGTCCCTCAGGAAGAACTCCAAAACAGCGGCGCTCAGCAGGGGGCTTGTGAGTATCCCCACACCCGCCCGGCGCCTCTCACCCTGGGCAACTCCGGAAAAGGAGAGAGTCCAGCCCCTCTCAAGGAGTTTGGTTCCAGAACCGGTGCTGTGCGTGGAGTTGAGCCAAACTATATCTAGTTGGTACCGCTCTAACTCCAGCACCAGCTCCGGTTCCTTCCCCACCAGAGAGGTGACATTCCACGTACCGCGAGCTAGTCCGCGAAGCCGGGGGTGACACTCAGGTCCCCCCCTTTGCCTGCTGCCCGATGTACATTGCACCTGACCCCATCGCTCTCCCCTGCGGGTGGTAAGTCCACAGGGGCGCTGCCCCACGTTGTACCTTCGGGCTGAGCCCGGCCGGCCCCCATGGGCCGAGGCCCGGCTACCAGACGCTCGCCGCGAGCTCCACCCCTGGGTCTGGCTCCAGGGGGGGGGCCCCGGTGCCCCCATACCGGGCGAGGTACTCTTTGCCTGCAGCTGCCGATTTGATAATTAGCAACTACTGTTTATGTTTTTAAGTAAATACTGCCAAAGGGTAAAATGTTCACTGCACATGCTCCCTATGTTCTTCTCTGGTATTTGATGTATCAGAAATGTAGACTTTATTGCCACCTATTGCCCTGGCATGCGTGTTATAACGTTTGTAATCGTTTTTGGGGTTCTTGTGTGTATGGAAAACGAAGGTCGTGTGGACAGGAATTTTTATAAAGCGGAGGGAGAAAATATCGGCTTGGGAAAATATCTGTATTGGTGTGCACAATGTCTGAGACCTGCAGGGCATTAAACTACTGGTATAATTGTTATATAGTGTAAGTACAACTTAACATCATACTTATATCATCCACTATTTATATATTGTTTTTGTACTTTTAAGTATACCACTAGGTGACTATTTGGGTATAATTTTTTAGCCTGACATATTTCAAGCAGACTCCAGCACACTGTCTAACTTCGCAATCAATGTATTTTTGCAAGTTAGACAGGGTATGGAGTTTGCTTGCAACTTTTGGTCTACTTGTCCCTCTCCTAACCACCTGGCTCATGAAATAAACGTGCAAGGTTATACTATTATCCTGGAAATAAACCTTTAACTTTCATATAGTATACACTACCAGTGGAGTACAGTACACACAAAAATATAAAATATATCTTGAGCAAAAGATTAGTATAAGTATATGCCAAATATATTTTTCTGTATACTAGTCAGTATTATGAGAGGTCGAAGTAACAAATATTAAATAATCAAAATGGAGATGATAAAATTGATTGAGAATTTACCAAGTGATTTCATTAATTTAAAACATTTTCATTAATTTATGATGAAAACAGAGTCATCATTTACCGTGTCTTACATTCATCATTTATCATCACAACACAAAAAATGTAATTTACCATTTAAGGCAGGTGTCCTCAAAGTAACAAAATATGATTGACACGTGGAAGTGATAACAATGCTTACAATCCCACTGCTTTTCTTGCAAAACCTGTATCCTACAGTACATCCAGCACAATGGGGAAGGGTGAGAAAAAGCTGTCGGTTGTCTAGCCAGCAGCCCGCTAACATTAATGTGTAATGTTAGACATCAAGAGGGAGGGTGGAAGATCTGTGCCCACAGCCGAGGGCCTGTTCTCAGATGTCCTCCTGTTTACACACCCCACATTAAAGTGACTACGAGGAACTTTCAGTTTTTGTTGATTCTAGCTGCCATTTCTGACAAAAGTGGTATGACACCAGCACCTGCTGTTGTACAGATCTTTGCTAGCTCATGCCGGTGGCGTGTGCATTTGTTTTGGAAGCAAATGACAGAGACCGCAGGATCGATTGCCATTAAACAATGTATTTGTATGAGAATTTATATGTAATGTATGTGATCGGACTCAAGCACAACTAGCAGTCTTTTCACTGATGGCCTCGTTTGCTGTTACAGTTCATTTATAATCATCAGTGGAATCACAAGACTGTTTCATAAACACTTAAAAGTTCCTCGTAGTCACTTTAAAACTGACTGTTTTCACCATCGCACAACTTTTTCAATCAAATCAGCTTTAAATTAATGAAATCACTTAATAAATTATCAATCCATCTTTCATTTCACATGCATTTCTCCCCGAATTTCAATTCAATTCTCATTAATTTTGATCATTTAATATTTGGTACTTCAACCCTTCATCCAGTATAAACCAAGTATACTTCACTATAATATTTGTATAGGTATTTTGTATAGGCAAGTATATCTTTGATAATCACATAATTGTCATTTTAGTTTCAAAGAAGTAAGTACTAATTATACACCTGAATAAACTTATTTTCTGAGAGGAGTGTCTGTGTGATTTCTGAATGTTTCACCTGCTCAGCATAAAGTGATGCCAGACTGGAGTAAGCGTCAGCAAAATGTGGACCGAAGCGTATGGAGTCCTTCAGCAGAGTTACAGCCTCTTTCTCCTTCCCCTGGGATCTGGAACATATCATCATCATCATCATCATTAATAGCAAGAGTATGACATTTCCAATCAAAGCCATAGACACTTTTTACACACACACACACACACACACACACACACACACACACACACACACACACAGAGAGAGAGAGAGAGAGAGAGAGAGAGAGAGAGAGAGAGAGAGAGAGAGAGAGAGCTGTGGTGAACTTGCAGCAGTGGATCGATGGCTTAGTTGGTCATCACACAGCTCCACTTATAATGCAGAGATGATAATGGAGCTGAGGCATTATAATTGACTTCAATTCAGCTTCTATTATTGATGTAATTTTCTATTAGAGCCAGCAGAGCTGAGGGCAGTCTGCGCTGTTTGAGTGCAAAACAAACAAACAAAAATTAGATTAAATCAGATTACAGCGGCGGTTTCAAGAGTCAAAGTAATTGACAAGCATGGTGAATCAATATTTTCCAGACCCTACAGCCTATGACTCCAGTATGACTAATGCCACTTCATCTTCAGCTGACCACTCATTTCCATCAGAGTACTCAGGCTATGTTTCTACGTATTTCTCAATTCTGTTTGTCCACAGTGACACACTGTGACTAATGGGTTCCACATCATTAGTGCATTGAATCCCTGTCATAAAGTTTCAAAATGTTTTGTTGATTATACTATGTAGGTGACAATCAAACAAAACAAACAAAAATATACTTGGCAGGATGTTCTTTCTCAATCCTGGGATTCATATTTCTAGGGAGGCACTGATAGATGTGCTAATTTTAATAAATTAAATGAATCAGGGGTGTCTATTAGCTCAGTTGGTAGAGCGGGCGTCCCATGTACAGAGGCTTTTTCTTGCTGCAGTGGCCCCGGATTCGAGTCCCGGCCTGGGGTCCTTTGCTGCGTGTCAACCCCCCTCTCTCTTACTCTGTTTCCTGTCATCTCTGAAGCTGTCCTTTCAATAAAGCCAGAAGAAAAAAAGTTATGAAAAAAAATTAATTAATTAATTAATCACGTATGGGTCTAGACTTGCTCAATTTGGAAAGTGTCATGAGATGACTTTTGCTGTGAATTGGCGCTATACAAATAAAGACTGATTGATTGAACTGTTTTAAGTCTGCACATGCAGTGACTTCAAAGGCTTTTCATTTTTAATGATTTCTGATTGTCCACAGGTTGCTTTACTTTGTAAGCCACTATCACACAATGTGCCGGAGTTGAGACAGAAAAATTGTGTCGCAAGTACCAAGTAAGTCCCGATCTTGGTTATGAAGTTCAGAATCAAGTTCTAATGTACGACCTAACCCTCAGTCCCAAGACGAATCCAAGTGTTTAGTGCTTGAGTTTCAATTCCTAAACAATTCTTTACATGCTTTCTCTAAATTGAAAGGGACATACAAGTAGTAGAGTAGGTAACTGGAAGAAGTCAAGGTGCAGCAGTTGCCACATTTTGTTTCAGTGTTCTACTGAGTTGATGGCAGTGGATATGGCATCCGTTGGGGATTTTTGTTGGTTCTGAAAGCATAAATATAAAATATGATTTAATGTAATTAATTTATCAATCTGAATTTAAAAGAAGTACATGAACTCGGTGAGTTGGTATGGAATGACCCTAAAGCAGGATTACCAATTAAAGCTACAGTGTGTAGGATTTAGGTGCAATCTTAAGGTTTAAACAAAGCGGGACCCAAACGCAAGAGACGAGGAGGAAGGCTGGTGAATAAACAAAAGGTGAGCTTTAAGACGTCCATAGTCAAAGGGCAGGCAGCAAAAAACACAAGAACAAAACTACAAAAATACAAAAACTAAAATTAAGTACAAACCAAGACGTGGGTAATAGTGGGAATACAGCCAGGAACATGAGGAACACAGGAGACACAGGACTGAAGTGGGGAAACAGAACAGGAACTCGGAGAAGCAAGACGAAAACAGACAGGGAAAAACACAGGCTTAAATACAAACTAAACTAAAGAGGGGATGAGGGAGAGAGTCACTGGGAGCAGGGCAGTGCTAATGAGACTGATGTGATATGAGTGTGGGGGAGAATCAGGCTGGGCAAGAGCACAGGAGGTAAACAGAACACTGAGAACACAGGTAAGCAGGAGGCGGAAAGGGAAACAACACAAGAGGATATATGACTACAAAATAAATAATAAATAAGAATAACTAACCAATAACCAAACAAGGACAGGCTAGAGTGGAATAAATTAACATTGACATTTTTTTTATCTACAAAAGGGGGGCCCCTGCAGAAAAAGTTTGGGAACCACTGCCTTAGAATGAGCCTTTTATACCTACAGAGGCAAGGACATTATATTAAATCTGGACATAGTGTTGGAGTTAGAGCCCCATTCATTCCTATGAAAGCTGCTCAGTGGTGTTTTGAAGCCAAAAAAGCTTGACTTCCCATGTATGAAAATACCTAGATCTTCCGTGTTGTGTGGCCCATACAGTGTGTGCACTAGAGGCCAGCTAACTTCTGGTTTAGCACTTGGCTAACTTGAACGGGGATATAATAATTTAATCTGGTCAACTTTCAATTTTATATTTACCGAATGTGCTGGTGTGGAGTCTACTTGCCTAGTTAACATGGCTCGTCAGGGATATAGTGCAGAGTACCAGACTGATAGCTTAGTTTATAACATTGAGACTGTCTCCTTCCCTTGTTATTTTTTGATTAAAGCATCCCCCTCTAAATGTGTAAATCACAATAATTTAATGATCATCTCCACCTCTGATGGTGGTGAAGTCTCTCAGCAAGCAACTTATACAGTCTTACAAAACAAAATACCCAAGGGTGCTGTTCCTGCATGTCAAGGGGAGCGATAAAGTCAAAATCTGCAGCACACTGGGGGCTGGCAGTAAACGAAACTAAAACTGTTGTTTCAAACTGAGCACTATTTATTTACATTTATTAATCAGAGCATTCACAATAATCATTCAGAATCAGCGGGAAGAGGTGTGTAGCAACACCTAATTAACGTTACTGTTTGCAGTCTCCCTTTTTTCTCCCTCTCTTCTTGACTGTCCCTTTCTCCTTACTGTTGACCCGTCTCCTCTGTTTGTGGACTGCTACAAAGGGGGAAATGGAATTAGGATCGAATTAGAGCATGACACGGGAGTGGATTTTCACTCCCGTCCCATCCCACTCCCAGAGAAAAAATCCCATCCCATCCCAATCCCGGGCCGGAGTAAAAAAAAAAATTCCATCCCGTCCCACTCCTGTAGAATGACGCTCCCATCCCGCTCCCACTCAAAATTACTCCCACTCCGTTTTTTAGTGGCCAGCCCGGCCGGAAGTCAAAGCACTGTTGGATGTGTAGTTCTAACGCAAGTCAAAATAGTTTTGGCTCACTGAAAGATGACTACAAAAATAGACGTGTCTGTCCTTTTGGTTGTTTAACACGGCTGAAAATCATCATCTACTAATGGCGTTCCCGCTCCTGCCCGCTCCCGTTGATTTTTATTCCCATCCCGTCCCAATCACGGGATTAATAAAACTTTGACTCCCATCCTGCGGGAATCCCACGGGAATCACGTGACCCGCGGGAATTCCCGAAAAATGTCATGCTCTAGATCGAATGATCTACAAACAGCAAAACAAAAAAACAGCAGGCTAAGAAACTAGTGACATGTTCCGTCTGTCTGTCCATCTGATCAATCTCCTCCAATCCATTTCAGTACTGTGGACAGCGTTGCAGATTTGCAGCTACGCATACATATCTTAGATCAAACGAAGGCCTACTCAATTACACATCAAAGAACACACACAAAGTTCAGATACATACAGTAAAATAGTTTGGAGTGAAGCAGCTGTCCTGATAAATCCTGAGAGCCTGTCTCAACATATTTATTTTAGAAGATAAAAGTTAAATTTAGTTTCCTGTTGAGTTTACACCTATAGCTTTTTATTTTGTTGATTAAATGTGCCACAATATTTGTTACAGTACATGACTACATTCATGGAAATGTTTAAAATAAATGAAAGCAGCCTCTCTAATCATAAAATCAGAGCGTAAGCTTGGTGTGAACCTGCCTGTGTAGGAGCATCTTACTGTCTGAATAATGCATCCTTTAAATAGCAGGAAACAGATCGGCCCTTGACTTTAGACAGCTTTTTGCTGGTCCATGGCGCTGTCACTTTCCGCTGCCTCAAGATAACAATCCGCCTTCGGTGCGCCTGACCGAAACTCACTTTAAGACCATGGGGCGCACAGGTGGGTGCAGGTACATTTGGGAGAAGGGTCCTCCTCTTTCTCTTTCTTTTTCCTGCCAAAACGTTGTTTTTTTTCTTTCATTTTTTCAATTTTTTCTATCAAACTAGTTCTAGCCTCACCTCAGGCTTAGGCAATATTCCAGCCTGCAAGTTAATTTCAGAATCTAATGACGAGGAAATTCTCATTCCTCACATGGGAGGGACAACTCAAGATGGCATGATTAAACTATGTGCTGCAACGCCCTGAGTCTAAAACATGACACAAACAACTATCATACTCTCATCATCATCAGAGCTGATCCCTTCTGACCTCATTTCAAGTCTAAAACATGCTAATGAGAATTTCTTAAGTTTTAGCAACAATTACACAGTCACTGTTGGAAGATTAAGACTCCAGCTGTGAGGGTCATGGCCGATTTTGGGAGCTTTTTGCAGAGAGAGGAAAAATACTTTCTCTTAGAAACTGTGGAAAAGAAAATGAGCAAAATCTCCAGTGTGTGATCAAAAGTAGGCGCTATCAACATGCATCTGTTCTCTAACAGCCTTCCAGTGTTTGTGTTTGAATGTGTGTGTCTTACTTGAGGAGGTTTCCCAGGTTAAACAGAGCTCGGTTATGCTGAGGGTTGATGTCCAGTGCTTTCCTGTAGTATTGCTCAGCCTCCTCTAGGCTGCGAGTCAGAGTGCCAAGATTGTTCATGGCGCTGGCATGGCGGGGGTACAACCTGAAAAGAGCAGGAGGGGAAGCAGCGACAGCAGAGGAGACAAAGAGGAGGTAACAATTATTGAGAACAGTCTTTCACTTGGGAAAATGTAAAAAATTGTAATAATAAGATTTTTTTGCCACTTGAGGGCAGCTGAAACAAGTAGTGAACACTGACACTGACTTGCTTATTCACACTTCCAGCAGTTGTGGCGGACCATTAGCATTCATTGTGAGTCATGCTTAAAGTTGTCTGCGACAGTCAGTCCACTAGCTTTCTAGCTCTGACCTGAGCATCGCCGTCAAACTATGTTCATCTTCAGAACCACTAATGGCTGCAGGCTTCCAGAGGGAAGCATACCATAACATGATCTTGATTGGACTAAGTGCCTTGTCACAGTGATAGGCATTATCTTCGGAGTAAATGGTGCAGATAAATCAGCAGTGAGTGTGTGGAAGCTGCAGCCAGCAGCCTCTCTGCTGACATTTACTGCTGCTCTTCATCACTGCTACAAAAGACCTCTGTGTATTTGAAATACACTTTTATAGTTAGTGTCCATAACGGTGACACAAGTCTGGCAAGATGCCTGAGGCAGGAGAGGCAAGATTCTTTACTGTTTCTATGGTAACTTTGTTCCACGTGTTAATGAGCTGCAGCTTCACAGTGCAGAGAGGAGCAGCTGGAAACACTTGAGAGAAACCAACTGAGTCTACCTGTTCACTAAGA
Organism: Pagrus pagrus; assembly: GCF_965226575.1. NCBI lineage: Eukaryota > Metazoa > Chordata > Actinopteri > Spariformes > Sparidae > Pagrus > Pagrus pagrus. The sequence goes on along the minus strand of NC_140205.1, from coordinate 23,040,287 downwards.
GCCTTCGCATCACTCTGTGAGTTGCTTGATCAACAGTCTATCGAGCAGAGCGAACGAGGAAAGAACCACTAAGGCTGTTAAAACCTTCATGGTCAGGCTTCTCTGCTTCCTCTTCCCAAAGGCCTGCAGACTCCCAGGTCGTCCAATCCTGATGCTTTGAGTTGGTTGCCATCCTGAACCACCAACCCAAATAATCAGTATTGGATGACCTAGAAATGAGTCAATAATCAAATTTCCTTTTCCAGAATCTCTTATTGCACCTTTAAAAAGGAACTGAACACCTCATTTTAGCTTGAACAGGCGCCCACTATGAATTCGAAAAAATGCATTCAAACACCAAATTTTAGCTTTATTTGTTTGTGCTATGGTCAAACTACGGTGGTCTCATGCAAAGCTGTGACGTGCACTGAACCAAACATACAAGTACACATCAGTGCTATGGCGGCCACAGGGACACCATCTCGGGAATTTAAATTTAATCAATTGGGTGAAGATTAGAGTGAAGAAAAAACGACTCAGTAATTAAACTAAACTTAACAAAGCCTTCACTCCAGACCTCAGTGCAATCCACACCCTCTATCACAGTGAATGACAAAACTGATATATGGCACTGCACAGAGTAGTCCCATAATGGAACAAGGCAGACCCCACCATCACACAAAGTCATCACAAAGTAAGTTAAGAATAACACAGTCAATGCCGGGAATATAATTAAAGCATGACATAGCCTCATCATGTGTTGTGGTGATGCTATCAACAGGTGAAATCAGACACTGAACAACTCTTTGTATCAAGCATGAAGGTGGCTTTATACTTGACCACAGAATTGTTTTACTTTTCTGTGAAGCAGTTTGTACCTTTTCTTAGAACAGTGCTGTTCAAATACAGATTATTATTCTGAGAAAAATTAAAGGTTTGACCAGATGAAAGTGCAATTGGCGTTATTTGGATGCATAATTCGGGGAACATGAATATCTGTCCCAAATATCACGACAATCAATGCATTTCACTCTGTACTAAACTGATGGACCAACTCACAGACTAACTGACACTGCCCTCGTTAGAACCCTGCTGCTAGCACAGCCATACATCTGTGAAATGAGTCACTTCAATCCAGTAGTGGTACACTAACCTAAGGAAACAACTTTATCAGTATCTGCTTATTTCACCTATGTCACATAAACTCTGGCCTTCTCAAGGAGATTCAAAGAATTTACTTATTTCTAGTTGCTCATTATGCTTCCATTAAAGGAATAGTTCACTCTAAAACAAAATTCAGTCATTATCGACTCACCCACATGCTGGTGAGAAGTCCGGTGTAGTTTCTTATTCCTCAAAGTGCAGCTGGAGACCCGCGGGGCTACTCTCCGGCAACGATAATCCATATAACGATGCTAAATGGCGCCCGGGAGAAAATGTCCATAAAACTACACAAAAACTTTGTAATATTCCTCCATACTGCTCCTCCGCTGCAATCCAAGTGTCCTGAAGTGACGACATCCAGAGTTTACTCGAAACGTCATTTAGTATATTTTTCTAGCCTAAACAGTCACTATGCTATGTTTACACGGAGGCACGCTCCGCGTTCACGCACAGCCGATTGCACTACGGAAGCCGCGCCGGACAAGATGAACGAGACTCGCGATAGATACACACCGGCATTTACATCCTGCTGTGAGTTTCAAAGTTTCAAATCACCAGTGCAGCAGATCCCTCTTGTGTTTGTGTGTCACTCGGTGGCTCACAACAGGAAGTAAATACCAGTGTGCATCTATCGCGAGTCTCGTTCATCTGTGTGCCTCCGTGTAAACATAGTATAGTGACTGTTTAGGCTGTAAAAATGTACTAAATGACGTCGTTTCGAGTAAACTCTGGATGTCGCCACTTCAGGACACTTGGATTGCAGCGGACGAGCAGTATGGAGGAATGTTACAAAGTTTTTGTGTAGTCTTATGGACATTTTCCTCTCGGACGCCATTAAAGCTCGTTATATGATGTTTACTGCCGGAGGGAAGCCCCGCGGGTCTCCAGCTGCACTTTGAGGAATAAGAAACTACACCGGACTTCTCATCAGCATATGGGTAAGTCGATAATGACTGAATTTTGTTTTAGAGTGAACTATTCCTTTAAGGGATGCATGATATATATATCAGGCTGCGAACTATAGGCCCAACGATGGGAAATTTACAGCACTGCATGTACACGCTCGGATACAGTAGGTGACAGAAGGAGAGAAGACGACGAAGATGAAGACGAAGACGAAGACGAAGACGAAGAACACATGACAGTCAGGCTCATGACATCAAACTGCTTCACCTGGTAGAACCACACAGTGTAGACTAAAGAGCCAAATGTGTGGTCTCTAGTGTGGATGTTTTTTAACAGTTTCAGTGGAAGCCATGATTTGTAACACATGTAGTGCGTGGGTTCTCTGAGGAGTGAAACAGTCTACGAGTTTTAACACAACAAATGTTGTAAGAGGAACAGTAAATCTTTGCTCACTATACTGGGTGGTTAACTTATCGGTATTGACCATGAGAAGAAGCTAATTACTGGTTATTATTCTGCTAAAAAACATCCATATCATGCATCCCTAATTCTTTGTCTCCTTGTTCTTCCTTACAGCTGCCTATGACCTAAAAATCAGTCAAGGGATTCCGTTAATGAATGATCCCTTAAATACATAACTGGAAAGATAAGCAAGATAAGGAGTCTCGTCAACTAACAGTGGAGTCCAGACTGAAGCACAAACACATAATATTACATCGAATAAAAATAGAAAACATAATAAATATCTCTTTCCTCAACTGGATAACATGTGAAACAGACCAGTTAAAACATTAAGAAACAGTCAAAAAATGGAAAACTGTTAAAAAGTGAAAAGGGAATAAAAGGGCAGTAACTTTGGGAATTAAAACAAGGAGCAGAAAAGGAGGTGGAGGCTGATAAGTTAAAGTGAGAGTGAGGGATCTGGTGGGTTTCAGGTTATTATGAGCTGGGATGAAGATTGGAGCTGGATGAAAGCTGCTGAGGTGGTCTCTGCTTGTGGTTTGACAGGCTGGATTAGCAATGAGATGGTGTGCTGTGAAGCTCCCACATACTAGCAGCACACAACTCTGCAGGAAGACTGAAGAGGAGGGAAGAGAAGAGGTGAAGAGGAGGGAAGAGAAGAAGTCGAAAGGAGGGAAGAGAAGTAGAAGAATCTTTATTTGATCACATATCATACAATGTACAAAATAATGGAACTGGTACTCTGCATTCAACCCATCCCAAGGGTGCAGTGGGCATGGGTCAACCTTTGACCAACTCCAGATCTTAGTGCCTTTGGTCAAGGGAAAACTTATTTGTGCATGCGTTGACAATAGTGGGGGACACCGGAGTACCCGGAAGAAGCCCACGCAAGCAGAAGATGCCAACCCTGCATAAAAAGCCCTACCTCAGGAGGATTCATACCCAGGACCTTCTTGCTGTGAGGTAACAGTGCTAACCACTGCACCACCATGCTGCCATATACCAGAAGAGGAAGGAAACAGCAAAATAAGAGGTGGAGAGGAGGGAAGGAAGCTTGGAAGCACAGAGATGAAGAGATGGAAGGGAGAATTCAGTTCATTGTTGGAGATGCTACATTCAATAACTATAACATTTCTTGGTGTCAATTCTTACACCTTTTACAAAGTCAAAGTCATAAAGCACTTTTCAAGAACTTTCACAGTGCATTTTCCAGCTTTTCCAGCACTTCATAATGGTAAATTACATCTTTATATACTAGGGCTGTCAATCAATTAAAATATTTAATCACAATTAATCTTGTCTAGTTAATTTGCATTTGTTAATTCATAGTTACATGTACCTTTAAGGGATATTTTCAAGTTTTTAATACTCTTATCAACGCGGGACTGGACAAATATGCTTGCTTTATGCAAATGTATGTTTATTATTATTGCAACAATCCTAAATTTAAAAAAATGAAAATAAAAAATAAAACCCCAAAATATGTTGAAAGCATTACATGGCAAACTCTAGCCCAACAGATGGGCATTGACCTGAATATCCCTTAGTAATACTAACACAATGTAGCATCCAACTATACACATGTAAAGGTTAACTAAACAATGTTAATCGGCCTGTAAGCTGCAGCCACCCATTTAGCTATTGCTGTTGAAAGTTGGTTGCATGTAAAGTTGTCCAGGTGTCTCTGTAAAGTCTCTGTAAGATCCACGCCAAAGGGAGTTACTCTCTCCCACAGAAAACACTGCTCCTGCACTGCAAACACCTGGTTTGGAGTCGAGCCTTTGCTTCTGTAACTTATGTTTGTCACTATGTAACAGGCATTATATAAATATATATTTTATATATTTATTATAAAATATATACACTCCAGTCAGTCAGCAGACATACAGTTGCTTCTGTGATGTAGAAAAATTGCAGTTAAAACATTATATTTGAAGTAAAAGATAGTTACAAAATCATAACTTAGCACTCTGAAAGGTCCAAGGCTCAAACATGTACGGCTGTACCCAGCTATGGTTACCAGCTGTAGCGGCATTATTTTAGATCACACTACCTTGCTCGGCATGACCCACCCTACTCTGCCTCGGATCACCTACAACCTACCCATTAAATAATGCGTATGTGCAGCAACAGAGGCGAGATGTCTCACTCTGTAGCTAAAATGGAGCGTTCAAGACACAGTGTGAAAAGGGATGCTGCAGCAATGGCCCATATGAGAAAAAAAAGGTTTTTTTGAAAATTACAGTATGTAAACCTATTCTACTAGCATTCCCCAAAATGAAAGTATGAACCTGAACATTAGCATAATATGACCTCTTTAAGCTATAAACAACCAAATTTCTGTCTCATAATGGTATTCTACACAACAGTGACCATTTAAAGGGAAACACAACAACGTTTCAAACAATTCTCTTCATGTGAAGATTAGTGCTAGATTAAAGCTACATGTGTATTGTCCATCTCTCGTATAAACATGAAGACCCGAATCTTTAAGTTTCACTTTTACAAAACTGTCAGACTTGTTGTTCATGTCTGTTCACTATTTTAATTCATGTCCAGCCTGTGTCTAAAATGAGTAACAATAGCAGCAGAGACACAGTCAAAACCTCTGTTTACTATTTATTTCAACATGTTATTAGGATAACATCTAATTACAACATTAGCCCCATTCACACTGCCGTTTGAATGCGGGGATCCTGCGCCAATTCTCTGCCTCCTCTGTGTGAAAGTTTCCGATGCAGCGAGGGATGAAATTTCGCTGCGCCTCTGATGTGCCTCTGGAGGTAGTATCAGAGGGTTAGACCCCGCTTTTCCGAAACCCCACTGTTCTGAAAATAGACTTCCATTCATCGTAATGGCGTGGTTTCTCATTTTTTTTAAAGACCCCGCTATTCCGAAAAGGCTATTGTGGTACCCCTGACCCTAACCCCTTACCCTAACCATATTGGGAAGTAATTGGAAGTTGAAAGTCTGATTCGGAACAGCGGTGTGTCGGAGTGGGGTGTGTCGGGATGGAGGGGTTTCGCAATGGAGGTGTTTCGGAATGTCAGGCTGTTCCCGTATCAGAGGTAGTATCAGAGGTAGTATCAGAGGCACAAGTATTGGTGAACCAAACCAGTGTGAATGGATAAGCTGGCGGCACGGAGCAGGGTGTGTCGATCTGACAGTCTGATAACTAAACCGGTCCTTCACTCAACAAAATAAAGAGAAATGTCCCACAAAGCAACGTTACAGGACCAAACAACAGTAATGTAGTAACTGGTAGTGTTTTTGGCAACTTATGTGAGGCAAAAAACTTTCACTGAACTTTCAGCCTCCCTCCCCGCGAGTGAAAGAGTCTGTATACTGCGATTATGTAATCATGCAATTTAGAGTGAAAAACCTAACTTTGTCACTTTCCAGGATGTTTGGTGGGTCAGGATCTCAATCACAATACGCTATAACAGCATCCATATGATTATAAACAGTCAGCGGGTACATGTTTAGATTAACAGGAGGACACCGGGGGAAACACACACGTCATCATCATAACGTGTACCGTCACAGCTCTTTTGGAGCTGTGGCCCCGGCTTTCTGTGTGAATTACACTGGTTCGTCTTGACACCAGAGCTACTTGGTTCTGTGTGAACAACAACGGCGGAGAATTGGCGAACCTCCGCTGCGGCAATAATACTGCCTCTATGTGTGAAAAGGGCTCCACATAAAAAGACATTTGTCGTACATTTCTTGACTACCACTGAGCAGGCAACGTCTGTGGACATACAAAACAGGTTGATATCACGTCCGGCCGGCCAGGCCATGATCTGAACGTCCATTGACAACCAGAATTAGTTGATAAATGACATTGAGAATAGATGTCCAGTCAGGCTAGGCCTGGGCGATAGACCGTAAATTTACCGATACCCAAATTTACGACGATAACCGACGTCATTTTCGTCACATTCGGTGTTAAAAAAAAAAAAAAAAAAGAAAAGTCGTTTTTGTCTTGTTTGGCTGTGTGTGTGTAGGTAGGCTACCGGTATTTTCATGTCCCTTTAAGACGCTCGGCTGTACTACATATACAGCGTGTGTAGTCACGTGACTCCACGCCATCCAGTCTGTTACAAGAAGGGAAAGAGACGGTGAGACGGAGAAAATGGAGCACGCCGGTTCAAAAGATGAAGCGGTTGCTGCTGCGGCGGGTGCGGTAGTCGAAGTAGATCTGGTAAGAGTTTAGATTCTCTGCCCAAGCCCGAGGCCGGTTTGGGTCGATTTTTCCCACCACTATCCTCGGGCCGGGCCGGGCCGGGCCGGGCCCTTGATCAAGCATTTGTGTATGTTTGGTTTTTTTTAATCATTACTTAATTCATTTTTTTACCATTCCGTTCTGAATAAACAAACAATGCAGTGTACGTGCTTCATCCTTGTTGCATTATTCATTAAGATAATTGTTAACAGACTTCTGTTGTTCAAACAACTCGTAGTTGTAGTTGAGAGCGTCAGTTATAACGTGGGCTGGTGAAGGGGAAGGTGATGGTCCACTTTAGTGCGGGTGCCTCCGGTTACTCAAGAGACGGCAGGCAACATGTGGGGGTTTCCGGACGGCACTTTTGTTCATAATACTGACCACACCATGCCAGGTCTCTGCGGCACTAATGTTACAGGCATACACGCAAACAAACACAGGCCAAGGTTCTTGCACCAACACTTTACAAAATAAAGACAAAATAAAATGGGGAGTCTACGCTCTGTCGGCAGTATCCTTTCTCATGGGGAGCGGAAGTACAGTGCTCTTCTTCATCGTACAGGTGACATTACCCACTAAACAAAAGGAGGCGCTACCTAGTGGCGCTACATTGAATAACTCTGACTGTTACACCACGTATTAAAAAATTGTCGGGTTTAAATCGGGCTCGGGCTCATAATTACAGTTAATGTGTTGGGCCGGGCTGGGCCCGACACATATATCCATATTTAGAATTTGTTTATAAGAGACTGTATTTTTAATACTTTTGTTTGAAGGAAATTTAAGTTATTTTATACTTTTAAACTTGTTCAGTTGTTGTGATTTCAAGTAATCTGTGCTTTTCAGCTGTTCAATCGTGTGCTTATCAGTTGCTCTTAACTACTAAATAAATAATATAAATCTTAACTACAGTGTAGTTTTACAGTCCTTTAAAGTGGCATTTCTGTAAATACACAGGATATTTTTTCTTTTTTTTAAGGCGTGTGGGCGGGGGGGTTACTTATCGTTCATTTATCGTTATCGAGGTGAGTTGCTCAATATATCGTGATATTGATTTGAGGCCATATCGCCCAGCCCTAAGTCAGGCCATAATCTAAATGTCCACTGACAGGCAGAATTAGTTGAGAATAGTCATTCATACAGGCTATAATCTAGACGTCCACTGACAACCAGAATTAGTTGATAAATGACATTGAGAAAAGATGTCCAGTCAGGCCATAATCTAAACGTCCACTGACATCCAGAACTAGTTGAGAATAGACGTTCATACTGGCCACAAACTGATCGTCCATTGTCAACCAGAATTTGTTGATAAACGTCATTGAGAAAAGACGTCTGGCCAGCCCATAATCAGTTAATAAAAAACACTGAAAAAAGACCAAAGAAAAAAGATGCTAGTTGGGGTGAAGAGACAGCATGGCTAAGAGACAGTGTATGCATCTTCCCATGACCATATAAATGCAATGACAGGGTTATCAAACTGACTTTACATTTCACATCCCTCATTTAATCCCATCACTTTCATATATTTCATCACGATTGTGCATTGCATTCAACCTCCTCTACATAATTTAATTATTTATGTACATGTCACCTTTTGCTCTTTTCACCTTTCATTTAAGGCAGCTGGGGAAAATGAACCTAGACAGACGATGGCAGCATCACTTTAGTGATTTTGATAAAGGAATCTCTCACTGAGAGGTAGAGGTAGTCGAATGCAGGCAGGTTGGCACAAAGGTAGCAACCAGGTAGACAGATCTACACTGTAAAAAATGTCAGTAGATTTTACGGTAAAAAACTGAAAAACTACTACAGTAAAAAACAGTTAACTCTAAAAAGGTTAAATGAAATTTTTAGAACAGCAAAATACGACGACTTCCGGCTCCGGCCATGCCCGAGTCAGTCGCCTAAGCAGAACGCTCTGCCCGAGTTCGGTCTAAAATAGCCTGAAAAACAACCATATCCCACTCACAACTTTAAAGTGACCACGAAAATGAGCTCAAGCCAAAAACAGACTAAAATGGACACCAGAGCCGGGAAAAATGATGACCCGAAGACGAAACAAAAGCAGCTAACACTTGATGCTAATTTAGCCAACAGTGAGCCGGGAGCCGAACAGCTAATGCTAAAAGAGCTCCGGAAATTCAGACAAGAGTCCGGGGAGGCACAACGACACATTCAAGACTCCCAGACACGGATGGAGACGTCTATGGCCGAAATTAAACAGCGGATAGACACACTTGAGGAGAGGTTGTCATCTACCGAAACCAGAGTGAGTAACACCGAAGACCGGGGCCTGCGGCAAGAAAGAGCGCTAGCTTACCTGCTAAGTAAGGATGCAAAGCTAACCGCCAGACAGGATGACCTGGAAAACAGGCTCCGCAGGAACAACATTAGAGTGTATGGAATACCCGAAGATGCGGAGGGTAAAGAGATGATTCCGTTCATAACTAATCTCTTTAAGTCAACTCTAAAACTGCAGGAAGATATGAACATATGTCTGGAGAGGGCTCACAGGGCCATAACACCGAAGCCGAAGCCGACAGCGCCGCCGAGATCGATAATAGTGCGGTTTTTGGACTTTAAAGTTAAACAAACAGTGCTCCATCAAGCCTGGGCCCAGCGGGACGTGGAGTTTCAGGGGAAAAAGGTTTATTTTGACCAAGACTACTCCCCGGATGTCCTGAGAAAGAGAAAGCAAGTGCGTGAAGTCATTAAAAAGCTCAGGGAACGCAACATCAGAGCTCAAGCACCTTACCCGGCACAACTAAGGGTATTTTTGGACACTGGGGTCAAAACCTTCCCCTCTCTTTGTGAAGCTCAACCAACTCTGCAGGAGCTAGGAGTGGAAGTAGACGTGGATGAACGGGACCTCCTGGAGAGAGAACTACTACAGGACAGATGGCTGACCCAGGGCAGACAGGGGAAAAAGGGACTGATCCTGACTCCCAAGGAAATCAAGACCATTATGAGCTGTGTAGATCATCACAGAAACGAATGAGACTCAAATTAACTCCGCAGGAACCAGGAATGGAAGTAGACTTGAATGAGTGGGACATCTTAGAGAGAGAGCTACTACACAGATCGACACTGAGAGGTTTGATAATAAGAAAGTAGATATTTTGTTTTCTCCTTTTTCATTAAAGTTTAATTGGAGAAGGTAACGTGAGTGTAGTAAAAGCATATTAAACTCAAATTGTTTACGGGCTCAAAAAAATCAAAATCAAGAGCTTGGGCAAGATTTATTTTTAATTTTTATTTTTTTTTTATTACAGACTGATTTGGGCACTTAATGCAGCAGAGTTTGGACATTGCGTGGACTGCTGCTCACACACTTTGTGTTCCCCTCCCAGGGAGTCTAATCTCCCTGCCCGGACATCAGGGGTGGGTTATACATGGACTGTTAACCATATGTCTCTTTAAAGAGGGTAACCCATGGTTTCTTTGGAAGTTCTATCAAGTTATCGGTTGGTTTTGGTGTTTCATATGTTCTCTGTTTTACGGCAAGGTGACTCTAAGTACTATTTTCGGTTGTAGATGTACCAAGACACTTAAGAGAGAGAGAAATGGTGAATTATATTATCTTTTTCTTTTCTTCTTTCCATATAGTAGAATATGACCACTTTGAAATGTGTTAGTTACAATGTAAATGGACTAAATCACCCTATAAAGAGGAAAAAAATATTGGCACAATTAAAAAGGTTGGAATGTTCGATAGGATTATTGCAGGAAACCCATTTAAATGAGGAAGAACATGCTAAGTTAAAAAGGGGGTGGGTGGGACAGGCATTTAGCGCATCATACGAAAATCATAAGAAAAGGGGAGTAACGATTCTCTTCCATAAATCTTTATGTTTGGTCCCAGAAAAGGTTCTCCGGGACAAAAAGGGTCGCTGGGTCATGGTCATAGGTTCCATTGGAGAACTTTTATTGACAATTATGAATATCTATGCACCCAATGAGGATGATCCAGGGTTTTTTAAGGTGGTGGCTCAACTCCTGGCAGGGAACTCAAAAGGAACAATAATATTAGGGGGTGATTTTAATTGCGTGATAAACAAATGCATAGATAAATTTCCATTCGAACAAAAACATCAAATATCCAAATCCAAAGCAGTCTGCAATATGCTGGATGAACTCGGACTGGTTGACATTTGGCGTGTAAAAAACCCCAAGACCAGAGACTATACCCACTTCTCGAGAGTCCACAAGAGTCACTCAAGAATAGACTATTTTTGTATCTCGAAACAAGAAGCCCATAGAGTGGATGAATGCCACATTGAACCTCAAACTCTTTCAGATCATGGTCCAGTGGTCATGTCGTTATGTATGGATCAGAATAAGACTCAGAAATTATGGAGATTAAATGTGTCACTTTTAAATAACTTGGAGGTGGTTCAGGATATAAAAAACGAATTTAAAAATTTCTTGGACACAAACGACAATAACGAAGTCTCCCCTTCCACCTTGTGGGACACAGCGAAAGCAGTGTTAAGGGGCAAAATTATATCAATATCCTCTAAATTAAAAAAGGAGCGTGAAAAAGATCAAAGATTATTAGAAGAACAAATTAAGAAATTAGAGACAGAACACAAAAAAACAAATAATGACACTATTTTCATAGAGCTAAGTAAGTGTAGACAGCAATTAAATGATTTACTAACATACAAAGCGGAGGGGGCCTTACGCTTCACTAATCAGAAGTATTATGAACAAGGGAACAAAGCAAGCAGGCTGCTTGCTTTCCAATTAAGAGAAGCACAAGCAAGCCGAACAATACAAAAAGTTACATGCCCAAACTCAAAAAATTTGGTGTCTCATCCCAAAGCAATAGCCAACGCTTTTTCTAAGTATTATGAACAACTTTATGATTCAACAACCTCCCCCAATAAATTAGGAAAAATTAAACAACTTCTCCAACAAATTACTCTTACCAAACTGGACCAAAAGAAATCTAAAGCTATAGTTGAAACTATCACGGAAGAGGAAATTAAAAACACTATTAAAAAGCTCAAAAACAACAAATCGCCAGGCCCGGACAGGTTACCCGGGGAGTTCTATAAATGTTTTCAAGCCGAGATCGTTCCCCTTCTACATAAAGTATATAACTATGCGCTGAATGCTAGAGACCCACCTAGAACATGGGGAGAAGCAGTGATCTCGGTCATACACAAAGAAGGGAAAGATCCCACACATTGTGCCTCATATAGGCCGATAAGTTTGTTATGCAATGACGTTAAGATATTGAGCTCTATAATAGCAAGAAGACTCCAGAAGATCATTAATAAGTTGATTAACCCAGATCAGACGGGCTTTATACCTGGAAGACTGGGAATAAACAACATTAGGCGCACGCTTAATATAATATCAACTGCCCAATCACAGTCTCACCCATCAATGCTTCTCGGTCTTGACGCCGAGAAGGCATTTGATCGGGTGGACTGGCTGTTTCTGGAGCATGTCTTAAGTAAAATGGGATTTGATGAAACATTTATTGAGTGGTTCGAAGTCCTATATAAAAACCCCACTTCTAGGGTTCGTGTTAACGGTCATATCTCAGATAGTTTTCCACTAAAAAGAGGAACGCGTCAAGGTTGCTGCCTATCTCCAATTTTGTTCGCTATAAGTATCGAACCTTTAGCGGAACTAATCAGAAATAACCCAACGATTCTTGGCATTTCAGATAAGACAAAAGAGCACAAATTATCATTATACGCAGATGATGTCATTTTGTACATTAGGGATCCTAGCTCTTCTATACCCGAACTTTTAAAACTTTTGAAAGACTTTGGTGTGGCCTCAGGATATAAGGTCAACGAATCGAAATCTGAAGCCATGATGTTGAATGGGCGCTGGCCATCAGAACTATCTGACAAGATCAAATTTAATTGGTCACCTCAGGGATTTCGATACCTGGGAATAACTATTTCCTCGGATGCTACTCAACTGTATAATTTGAATTATGGGAAATTAATAGAACAGATACGAAAGGACCTGGAAAGATGGGAATTATTGCCATTATCCTTCTTTGGTAGGATTGAGACAGTCAGAACAAATATTCTACCCAGACTGTTATATTTGTTTTTATCTCTTCCTATTTGGATTTCAGCGACTACATTCAAAAAACTACAAAAAAGGATTTCTTCTTTTATTTGGCAGAAAAAGAAACCTAGAATAAAATTTACACACTTGACTAGCAGTAAAGCAAGCGGTGGTCTAAATGTACCAAATTTCAAATTATATTATTGGGCTGCACAATTACACGGGGCAGTAGAATGGTTAAAACAAAATAAAGAAACAACATGGCTATCTTTAGAGCAAAATTCATGCCCTGGAGTCTCACTACAAGTATTACCATTCTGCTCAAATGAGATATGGACAAAGAATAAAATTTCAAATATCTGGATGAAGTGTACACGCAAGGTTTTAGTTTCTGTAAGGAAAAAAATAAATGCTCCACAGTCTATATCTAGAGCAATGAAAATTTCTGAGATAATAGATTTCAAACCTAGACACCTTGATTCAAGATTTAAAGAATGGGAAAATAAGGGCCTTATTTTTATTGATGACTTATTTGATGGTGAAACCCTCAAGTCATTTAATCACTTACAAGAACAATTTGGTTTGATATCCACAGATTTCTACAGGTTTCTGCAGTTGAGAAGCTATCTGACTTCACATAAAGAATGGCAGTCTCTTACATTACAGCCTTCTGAGTTAGAACTGTTCTTCATCAGGACTATAAAGAAAGGGGATGGAAAAAAAATTGTGTCACATTTATATAAATTACTACAGACAAGTGTAACGGGGAGCTCTTTTGGAGTAAAGGAAAAGTGGGAATTAGAAATGAATGTCGTGATTGAAGACCAAATTTGGGAACAAGTGTGTGAGAACGGGCATAAACTGACCAGCAGCCCCACGTGGAAAGAATTCATATGGAAAGTGAATCTCCGCTTTTTCAAAACCCCATTTATCATCTCTAAAATTTGACAAAACAAAGACAAATCTTTGTTGGAGACAATGCGGACAAATTGGAGATCACACACATATTTTCTGGGATTGTCCTAAACTGAAAATGTATTGGGAGGGGATCCGGGCGGAACTTTCTAACATCTTACAAATTAGTATAAAGAATGACCCGCTGGTCTTTGTTCTTGGAGTGCTTCCCTATGACTTTTTATGTAAAGAAAAAATGTACCTACTCAAAATCCTCATAATGGTGGCAAAAAAGATGATAACTATGTCCTGGTGTAAACCATTACCCCCGACCGTTGACCAATGGAAAGAGCGACTTATCAGGGTATATACAATGGAAATAATAACGGCTAGGCTCAATCTTGACGTGGCCTTATTCAAGAGGAGGTGGAATCCACTAATTACTTACTTTGGACTAACATTACAGGACACCTAGGTGATCCAGCATCATAGAGGCAATTTCAGGCCTGGACCCTCTAAAGTAAAAGGGTGTGTTTTTGTTATGTTTTCATTTCATAAATATCAACCATTCACCATGGTAATTCTACTCAATCTTATTTACACATAATTATCAATAATATTATTTATCCAATCATGTACTTTAAGTATCAGGTCTCTGACACTGTTATAAGAATATGGAACCACCTTGCCGACATGTTTTCTTTTTTTTTTTTTCTCTCTTTCTTTTTACTCAGATATGGAACAAAAGAATTTAAAGCTTTTAAAAAGGAACATTTCTGTAAATATGTTTAAGTATGTAAAGCTTGAAACATCAATAAACATATTTGTTCAAAAAAAAGAACAGCAAAATACCATAACTATATATATAAGTCATAACTGTAATTTTTACATCTTTTTCCTGGAAAAAATACATTGCTCCACTGTTAAATACTCTTGTACTCTGTTTATAACAGAAATATGCCGCAAGTTACATTACGGTCAATACTGTAAATTTTGCACCTATTTTTTGTAAAAAAATACATTTTGTCACTGTCACTAACCTTGTGTTAATAACATATATGCCATAATATATAACAGCTAACATTGTAAATTTTGCATTTATGTTTTGGAAAAAAATGTATTTACAGTTTGTGGCCGTTAAATGTAGGCCACTCTGTTTTTCTAATATTATCAAGTTGTCACAGTTCCTCAGTCATCACACATTTCCATCTTCCACATTCAAAGGTCTGAATCGAGGCAAGTACTCTTCTTTTTTCTTATTTGCCTATGCTGTTTTACTCTTGTTGTTTGGAGATTCCCTATGACACTTCAAGACCAACAGGTGCCAGCAGTGCAGGAATTTCCCCTGAAAATTGTGCCCCTGAAAAAAATATCTGCCCTAAGGCCACAGTGGCCTTGATGCCCCGCCTGCACTGCCCTAGTTGATTTTGCAGTTTTCTCCTATGCCTCTTCCCTGTCAACATGGCTTTGAACACCGGCATCTTTTGCGGAAAAAAAATGTGTCTTTTTATGACATTCTGGCAACATCAAATGAGACGATGCGTACATCACTAGTGGTAGGTTCGATTCGAGCCTGGCATGAACCGCTCGGGCTACAACGACAGTTTGACAGCAATCTATCACTGGCTAACCAGGAGACTTCATCAAACGCACCCCCAACATCCGCGTGACCAAGATGTTGGGTCTGAGGAGGAGGAAAAAGTTGCCGGGTCTGAGGTAAGACAGTGTGATAAATTAGCGAAAAAAATCTTCGATCTAAAGTTAACGTTAAATTTACGCAAAACATTTTTGTCAACAAACCTTTGCTAGCTTGATGTCAAGCACCGATGGTAGCCAGGTAGGCTAGCACCGGTGGCTGGCTTCATTACAACATTATATTTACTTTTATTCATTTACCCCCAGCAATCATCATGCCAAGCAAACAACGGAGGGAACAACTATCAAAAGATAGTGACTGATTAATCACATAACCGGGCATAAATGCTAGTCACTTTGTAGTATATGTTGAAAATAAATATAAAATAAAAATAAATGCATTTATGAATTAATAAATAGTTGAAAGTAGTTCTTGCCTGAGCTTGTTTTATGTATTCATTTCACAGATATTTATACATTCTTAGTCCTTAAATTAAATTCATTATGGACGTGGACTTAAAATCATTGTTTTATTTTATGGCCTTGCTGCCCTGGCTTTTGGCCTTTGTGCCCTCAAATAATTGACAACACGAAAGGCCAAGTGGCCTTGCCCCTAAAATGAAATGAAATTCCAGGCCTGGGTGCCAGTCTTGGTAGCAACTTGGTAAAATATGGAGGGAACACAGGCAGTTTGTGACAGTTTCAAGGTCTCCCTTAAACTCTACTACTGTCCCATAAAAACAAATGTAATTAATATATGCATTTCACATTTGAGTACAGTGCCTTTTTATATACAGTCTATAGTACAGGCCCTGGAAAGAAAGGTGCCTAATTCAAATAGTAACGTTTGTATCTTTGCCGTCCAATCAGCGCAAATCAGGGTCGTTGCTGTCCAATGTCAGATGGATAGAGACCAATCACGCTTCGGTATCACATCACAGCGCGTCTTTCTGGTCACGTTGCTTTTGAATGACACTGACCTGCTAACAGTAAGTACATTCAATGTTTTTATTTTCTTATGGAATGGTCATACATTTTATATTTCCATTCGTCACACCGGCTAATTTTATGATTTCGTTGGCGAGTCATTACGTTTTTCAGGTTTCGCGCTAGCGTTAGCCATGATGTAAACAGGCTGCACGTGTTGCTGCAGGCAGAAAATATACACAGGCAACTCCCATTCCGGGAACTCACCCGTGCACAGCCCTGTACCGAACCGAACGTCCTGTACTGAAACGCTTCAATACAAATACATGTATTGTTACACCCCTAGTAATGTCTGATAGTGGGTGAAAGTCATCACAATATTACCATACCCAAAGCCCACACCACATTTAGTGTGTGTGGATATATATATATATATATATATATATATATATATATATATATATATATATATATATATATATATATACATATATATATATATATATACTGATTTTTATTTTAAGTATTTTGGTGATGTGAAATACTGTATACCGTTATGATCAAAAATCTTAGTGTGAAGAGTGTGATATGTTTTTTTTTTTTTTTATTACAGCAGTTCATATAGAAATTCAAATATGCACACAAAGTCATTTTAAACTCTTCTGCAGTCCACATATTTTTTTGTATACAAAAACTATTTACAAGTTGGGAGAGGAAAGCCTTGCATAAAAATAAAATAAAAGTAAATAAATATAAGGGTAGTCAAGGGGATATTTATGAGAAGCTTAAACAAATACTGTTTGTTAGATACAAGCAGCATAGCAGGGTCTTTCATACCTCCACGAAATCTGGCTGTAAAGGTTTTACATATTTAATCCATTAAGTCCAGAATTTAGTGAACACTTATTTCTGAAAGCGAAGGGAGAAAGTTTCTGTTCCATGACGTAAATGTTATTCACTATATCAATCCATTCTTGTATTGTGGGCGGTTAAGGAAGTAACCAGTGCCTGGGGCTGCAGAATAATAAGCTTTTAAATTGGGTAGAGCCATTCCTCCTTCCTCTTTTGGGAGTTGTAGGGTTTTGAATTTAATGCTATTTTTTTACCTTGCCAAATAAATCTAGAGATAATTTTATTCAATTCAGAGAAATGTTTTGAGGGGACTTCTACAGGGAGGGCTTGAAACAGGAAGAGATATCCCAGAAGTATGTTCATTTTCACACATTCAAGTCTATGACTGAGGCCAAGGAAGGAGACAGAGTTCCATCTATGTATGTCATCTTTGATTTTTGTTAGTAAGGGGTTATAATTTATCTCAGCCAGTGTTGAAATGATTTTTGGACGGTTTATCCCTAGACATTTTAATGAGTTTTGATCCCACTTTAATTTAAATTTCTCTCTAAGGTGTTTTGAAGGTACATAATTAAATGACATGATTTGTGTTTTTTTTTATATCTAATTTATACCCTGCATATTTACCAAATGTGTCAAGAAGTTTCATAAGATTAGAGAAGGATTCAGAAGGGTTATTAAATAAACCAAAATGTCATCCGCATACAGCGTCACCTTGTGGTCTTCGTTAATGCGAATTCCCTTGATGCTTTCTGTCTGCCTTATGTACTGTGCAAGAGGTTCTATGTACAGTGCAAACAGTAATGGCGAAAGTGGGCATTCTTGTCTCGATCCACGCTCTAAGGTGAATCTGTCTAAGGTGCCCATTTATTTTAGCCTGAGCTGTTGGTTTACTTTATAAGGTATGGATGGCCTTTGTGAAATTTTTATGAAAGCCGAATCTTTCAAGGACTTCATATAGGAAAGGCCAGCTCACTGAGTCAAAAGCCTTCTCAGCATCTAAACTCACTAGGACAGCTTCAAGCTTGTTTTGTTGAATATGATTTAGTATGTACAGAGACCATCTGATGTTATCGTGGGTTTGTCTTTGTGAGATGAATCCAGCCTGGTCATTGTGTATAAGCTGTGGTAGAATGTTTTCTAGTCTTTTGGCAAGGATAGCTGTATATAATTTATAGTCTACATTTAACACCTAAATAGGTCTGTATGATCCGCATTCTAGTTTATCTTTTCCTTCTTTGTGAATAACTGAAATTACCTCTATACCAGAAAACTCTATACCACTCTGAGGGCAGGCCGTCCGGGCCAGGTGATTAGGTTATCCCTCCGCGCACGACCCTCCTGGTCTATCAGCTTAGCTTCAAGGTTAGCTTGGAGCTGTGTTTGCTGATTTATTAGCATTGATCCTGCTTGAAGTACGTACTCCGTTTCATCAATTCTTCCCTCTGCCTCTTCCAATCTGTCATTTACTCTCTTCAGTTCACATTTAATGTCAGAGAGTTGCTCCCTGCAGTCTCTTCTGAACTCCCGAAGTTCATTTAAAATACTTTGCAAGCAGGCTCCAGGTCCATCGTCACCATGTGCGTACGGGTCCGGAGAGCCGCTTCGGCTGTCTTGGCTCAAACGTTTTGACTAATTAGAGACACTTTTATGCCAATGGACATTGCAAAACCTTGACTTCTATCTGCCTATGGACTGTAGTAGTAAGCCAGTGTGTACCTGGTAATTCTATTCAAGCATATTGTATGACCCAAACCGCCAGTTCAACTTCAGTAATCTTAACCATCATGATCATCTGTAAGTATCATATTGAGCACTCATTTATTTTTATTTAAAAAAAAACTGTCCTTAATGTTCATGATCTTTCAGTTATTAAAATATTACATACAACTTTTGCCGTTTTTAGTAGTGTAAGATAGTGTTATTTAACTAAAGGTCATATGGTTTTTACCAAAACAGGCTAAGAGATGTTTTTTGTGCTAATTGTGTGGAGTGTATTAAGATTTTAGATGACAGACTTTAAACATTCAGTGCAAGTTACTAGCCCAATTAATAGTGAAAACCTTACATTGCATGTAAAATCATATTTGTCATATTTAATGGCAAAACCTTCTATTTATTTGACATTTTAAGGGGACTTGTGAAGAATAAAGTAATGTTCTATATTACAGACTGATAAATGCACATTAAAACACTATACACACACACACACACACACACACACACACACACACACACACACATACATACACACAAATACATATATATATATATACAGTTGCAATCAAAATCATTCAACCCCCACTGCAAATTAGGTTTATTGGCAAAATGTACAAACCAGCAGCTGTTTGCAATAAATAAATCAAACAAGAACAATTTAAATAGCTGGTGGTTTCTCCAAATTCAACACAAAATGCCACTTTTAATCACTACTGCAGTCTCAAAATTATTCAACCCCTTCATGACAAGCATCTTTAGTACTTAGTAGAGCACCCTTTTGCTGTTATGACCTGCTGCAAACGTGATGCAAAGCCAGAAACCAGCTTCTGGCAGCGTTCCTGAGGAATCTTAGCCCATTCCTCCAGACTTTTCTTGTGCTTTTGGGTCAGTAGTGGTGTACGTCTTGGAATTTGGGCATGGAGCCCTTCAGGGTTTAGTATGCACCTTACTGTGGAAACTGCAACCTTAGTGCCTGCTGCCACCAAGTCTTGCTGCAGGTCTTTTGCAGTCAGTCGAGGGTTTTTGACCACCTGCCTCCTCAGGACTCTGGTGGCAGCCGTTGATAGCTTCCTCAGGAGTCATGGGTCTCAAGGACTTAGCCAGGAATTATTTTTGTCGGCATTTTTGCTACAACAGGAAGTCGGCCATCTTGAATGGCGTGCAGCGATTTTAATTTTTCCGACGCTGTTTTCAGGACTTTCGGATAGTCGCAGACTCACCAAATTTGCCATGTAGCTTCTAACCCATGAGTAGTTAATTTGATACCATAACTGCCCTCAGGCGCAGCACGACAGCTCAGTATCACCCCCTAACGCCCCCTTTATGGCTCGTCCATTCTATACGGACCCAATTTCTGTGCCTCGTACTTTAACAAACTCGTCCTACAGATTTAACACCACAGACTTCACATTCACTCAGTAGCATCCTCATACCTTCAATAGCCTGCATTGTACCTGGTGGGTGTGGCGGTGCGGTCAATTTCGATCCTTCGCCATCACGCAGGAAGTCCTTAACTTCAACATACAATTTCTCATCTACACCAAATTGGTCACACATGTAGAGGGGCTCGCCCTGAATACGTCTCTGCATCAATACTGTGTCATATCTATAGCGCCACCCACTGGACACAGGAAGTCACTGAATATGTCACTGTGTTTTCAGTGACACGGATCCCATTTAGGTACAAACCTTTCCATAGACAACGGGCAAGCACACATCTGGCCGCACGCCCTCCAACGGCGCCACAGCCCGACGTACGTGGGGTGAGGGCCCGTTCATCACTGCTTGCAGTTTTAATTATTATCATACTTCTTTGCCCATCCAAATGAGTGCATATTGTGTACATATATATATACATATACTGTATATATATACTGTATATACACACACACATATATATACACATATACATACATATATACATACAGATACATATA
This sequence comes from Pagrus pagrus, assembly GCF_965226575.1. Lineage (NCBI taxonomy): Eukaryota > Metazoa > Chordata > Actinopteri > Spariformes > Sparidae > Pagrus > Pagrus pagrus. The sequence goes on along the minus strand of NC_140205.1, from coordinate 23,019,545 downwards.
TACAGTATACATACATATATACATACAGATACATATATACAGTATACATACGTATACATACATACATACACACACACACAGCATGGTGCACTGGATAAGATCCAGCAAATGGTGCATGGTTTCTTGGAGGTCCCTTATTAGAAATGCAGTGACCTTGAGTCTGCTGCTATCCATTATGTGCCAAATGCGTGTCATAAATGTATTTGATCTATTTTCAATTCTGTAACATGACTGGGTTCTTCCAGTAAAGGCTCAAAATGTTCAAGGACACATCTTGTACTTGGAGTTTTAAATAAAAGCAGTGATCTAAATAAATCTAGTTTAAAAAACGAGATAATTTCCAAGGGGCGCAGCATTATAAAACCTTTACAGAACAAGTCAACAAAATCCATGTGCAGAGTCAAATAATAATGTTAGTCTGTCTCTCTGTACTTCATGACTTCCCTACACTGTCTGTGGCTCTCAGCTCCAAGTCCATTTGTTCCTACTCAAGAGAAAAAACCTTTAAATAAATATTTATTTAAATGTATTTACAATAAAAAAAAATGTCTTCTTTTTCTCAAAACTCCTGAATATTGTAACAATGGATTTGTTGGGACAATTTTCAGTAGCGGATTAATCCCCGTTTGGTGTTCTAGTGAGAATTCGGGGGAGCAGGATGGTGTATGGTGGACTGAGTCAGATTAAACTACACTGTGTGTGTGTGCGCGCGATCATGGTAATGAAGGATCATGTCAGCCAGTGCAACAGTGTGACTCACTGACATGCGTGTTAATAGTTTTTGGAAAACAGTGGAGGTCTGTGACACAGAGGAAGAAGATATATTAGGCTTTGATACAGTGAATTTTAGCCTTAGCACTTCCAGTGAAGAGTTCCTTGGATTTAACTAATGTCCATGTTTCTCAGGCGGATTCATTTTAAAGATGGTCCCAACTAATGTTAGCCAGACTCTAACATTCTGTTTCATATGGAACCATATCAAAAACTAGTGTTACGGCCTAAGGGCCGTCAGTGGTTGTGTGTGGGTGTGGCTGCTCTCTTCTGTGTGCTTCTGTGTCCTCCAGGTGCTGCCCTCCCCCGCTGGAGCAGGTGATTGTCCGTGGCTGTCTCCAGTTACTAATCAGGGCAAGATTTAAGCTGTGGCTGGAGCTGTGGCTGTGGCCAGTGGGTCATCCAGCAGCATCCATGCCGTGTGTGTTTTCAGAGGACGAGACCATCGTTGACAGACTGAATTGTTTTTCTGTCGACTGTGTTAGGAGAAACTGGTTGTGTAGTGCAACCGGCTTCCCAGTTTTTTATAGGGAAGTTAGTTTTCAGTATGTATTATACGTTTGTGTTCTTGTAGAGGTAATCTTTGTTTTTTGGTAATAAAACCTGAAGCCTGATTTGAGAGTTAAGTTTTATTTTGTAATGTTACTCCCCACAGTTCCTAGACCTCCCAGGGGACGTAACACTATAAAATGATTATGATCCAGTAGCCTTTTCACTGGACCTTTAAAGCTTTTCCATTGGACATGCATTATCCTAACCTGGACAGATATAGTCATCATATAGTCGTCCAACACATTATGAATCAGAAGCAACCTGAGCCACCAGACCAGCCAAACTCACTTTAAATATTAACATCAAACTGAAATGTCCTTTTCCATTTGTATGTGCATTGTGAATAAAAAAAGTAGAATTTCAAAAAGCTGTTTTCTCTAATTAGTGTAAAAAACTGATATATATATATATATATATATATATAAATAATTTATATATATAAATAATGTAAGAATAATGAATCATTTTGAATGTACTCGTGAGCATAAGACTTCCATAATAACAATGAAATTGAATGTAAAATAGACACTTTTAGAGGGAGTGAGCGGTTGGGTCATACAGTGTGCACAGGCATCACTGTGTTGAGTTATGCTGGCATGTAGTTTAATGCTGCTCTATAAATATGTTGGCACATGATTAAGTTTGTGCTGTGAATTGAGTATGTGATTACTGTGAATGCTCTGATAAAAAAATGTAAATTAATAATGCTTTATGTTTTGTTTAATTTTAACAGCGGAGCACCTCAATGTTGTCTGCTCCAGGCACTGTGGATTTATTACGCATTCAGAGAACTTTTCTCTCCCCCTGACTTGCCGGAGCAGCAGCCTTTCTGCGCCTTCAAAACTTTTGATTTACAAATGAAGCCCTGATGCAACCTAACCTAAAAGATCAAAGATGAAGTGCAAACTGGACTTTTGTAGTTGATTTTGAATTTTGCACTGATCTGATTTTGGGATTTTACCTTTCCAGGCCTAAAGCATGTCAAAGTAAACCAGTAACAACACAACAAAAAGATCATTTTATACTCACTTACGTTACTATTGAGGCAGTGTTATGTTTACAATACACTGAAAATGTCAGCAGTTTTCCGTTGAATTTTCATTGTTGCAGTAATTATACATTTTAAAACATGAAAACTACATTTACACATTTTAATTAGGATTTTGAAATACTTCAACTACAAGAGTTGATTTGCCAAAAAATCCATGTCGCAATACTTAACTTACGTTTTAATGTCACCTTATGATAATATATAACTAAAAAGTCCAGATCCAAAGTCCCTACACCAAATCATTTTCTACCACACAATGAAACTCTATGTGACAACATATTAAAGTTTGTGTATAATCCATCTGGATAACGCTGTATGTCACAATGTATCTAAACTCCCGGTGCCACAGTACTCCTGCAGAAAACTTCACACTTCACACTCACAATATATTTGGAGCTGTATTATGAAAAAAGGATATGTTATGCAAATACAGTATGACAAAGGAAGTTTTCAGTAATATGTGCTTTGACTTTAGGGTTTTAATGTAAATGTTGAGTCAGATTATGGAGACATACAGCAGGGACTGGAATTTGACATGCACCATTGATATAACATTGTGAAAGAAGCAATGCTTCACAATAACTATTGTAACTTTAAATACTTTACAACTAACTATTTTATTCGATCTTATCATTTTACTTGAGATCAAGAATTTAGTTGTTTTACCACCAGTACAGAGCACAGTCCTGCTTACACTGTCCACAGCAGGAAGAAGAAACTAAGGAGTAAAAAAACTTCATCAACTTTCTTAACACACCTCTCACTTTTCATTTTGGTGTCCATATTAACAGGTTATACCATTCACACTGGATGCCTGAGACATGCTTCTCATGTGCGTGTCAAGCACTGCTGCTGCGTTGCGTCATCTAGAGATTCGGAATCTCACATATTTCAATCGCGACACACGCACAGTTCTCAGCAAAACGAGACCTGAAAACGAGCGTTTCACTACAGTTTTAATGTCTGTATGTGTAGAATATGTCACAGACAAGAAGAGAATACACACAACAGGTGAGGGGCAGTTTGATAATTATCAAAGTCAAACTCCATATAAACAGATACTCCATGTAATCCAGTGTGTCCAGCCTGTAATAGACACTGGAAGCCTGTGTGTTGATGACATTCAGGCAGACATTAGTGTGCATATTCTGCAGGAGGAGAGACACTTCTCCAGATCAATACGCTTATAAAAGATACTATGAAGATTGTTAAGATAAGATTGAATAATAACACAACAGGGGATACAAAAGTGCTTCAATCGAAGTCCTCAACATCTTTCAGCGGGACAAAAAATAGCTTTGAAACAGTGATTTCAGTTCGTCACAATCAACAGTTTCTGCAGAAAATAAATCACCCTTCAGTGTCTAGTGATCCTGCAATCACACATGTTTCTGAAGTAGGAGTATTTTTAGTGTTAGCTTAATTTTCAGCTCAATTCCTCGGACTAATACTGAGATCCTTGATAAATATGGCCTCTGGCAGCTGTTTGAGTGCTAACTGTACATGAAATGCCTTTTCTTCTTCCCTGGATACTTCCTCTATGTTTTGCTCAGCTGTAGCCTGACAAGAGGCTCTTAGGCTGATCAGCAGCTCAAAGAGTTCAAGTTAAAATAATCTGACCTTTGAGTATAATGCTGAACCTTTCAATATAAATTGAATTTGAGGGGATTAATGAAAACAGACACAGAGCAGAAGCATAGTGGCAGCATGATGAAGTGACCAGGTTTGACCTGTGCAGAATTTAAAGCAACGCATGAAGGACACTGTTCTATTAGCATCATTAAGCAGCTTCACCCATATACTGTGTGACTGTGTGCATGAGTTAGTACGGTCAGATGGCTTTAGTTCAGAAACAGACCTGAGGGCAGTGGTGTAGTGGTAAATGGCCTCCTGGTGCCGGCCGCTGTCTTTTAGGAAGTTGGCATAGTTGTAGTGGACTTTGGCATTGTGAGGCAGAGTCTGGATACCAGAGCTGAAACAAGGAGGAGGCATTAAGTCAGTCTGTAGAAAAACATTAGGTGCAGACATCTGAGCAAAATGACAAAAAGCCTATCAAGGAGAGGAAGTCTGCAGCCCCACTGAGACTAGATTTCATCTGCAGGGGAGGGGGAGTGATTCGAACATCACCTGTACTGGTCAGTGGTTTTAATCCTGGCCACAGTGTCTTTGTGGCTCATTCAATAACAGTTACAGTGGCAGTGACCTAGTGTTGTGAAATTTTTTTCTCTCCCTGTGTCGTTCCATTATCACCACACCCTGAACATAGCCTTTTTATCGGAGCTTGACTCATTTTTGACACAAAAATGTTCCGTTTTCGTCTCCTGATCATTCGATCTGTTTTCTCATCAATTTTTACATTTTATAATAATGTCTTGTTTCCATGTGCTTCTTTCTTAACTTAAGACTTGTGTAAGTTTTTGTACCTGTTTGTATACATTCCTGTGTACTTCAGTAAACTTCAGAACAATATTGAACCAATTCTGCTTCATGTCACTTTCTTCTCCAAAAGGTCAAGCCAGTAACCAATGAAGTAATTATAGTAAAAATAGTACAGATAGGAAAGAGCAGCTTGTGCTTCTACTGTATTTTTTTTTTTCATCAGCTCAGTGAGAAATTTGACTTTTTTAGTGAAAACAGACAAAGTCAAATATGTTTTTGCTACTTTGTGTGCTGTGAAGCTCCAGAAATGTATTTATCAAATTTGAGCTCATCTCTGCTTTCACGAGATCTCCATGCTGAACGCAAATGTAAGCGAATTCTCATAATTAACGATCACATACTGGGAAATTACAATTACACTTATTGTGTGGTGATTGGCCTGACTTTATTGTAGAAATCTGACAAACTGCTAATAGCTGATCTTTAAGGATGAAGACAAGCATTATGCTCTCTGAGTCTCTCTCTCTCTCTCTCTCTCTCTCTCTCTCTCTGCTTACCGGAAAAGGGCCTCCCTCGAGAGCCAGACCTGGTTCTGGTGGACGGTCTTCCATGAGAAGAGCAGGAGCAGCAGCAGCATGGAGACACTAAGGACTGTGGTGCCCCAACGGCCAACCACCGAACACAGCCGACCCAGGCCATGAGCCACCAGGATACAGTAGCCCATGCTAGAAGAGGAGAGGAGATGAGGAGGACAGAGGATGTCAGTGAAGGAAAGACAGAGGGGACAAAAAGAGTGGAGGATTATGCATGATCCATAAGCTTCTCAGTTTGTTACTGCAGTCATATATATCCTCTCACTGTCACTGTCATCACTCCAACACATGCCTCTTCAAACCTTTCTAACATTACCTAATGCCTCCTCCTGGTGGGGTCTTTCACCCAAATCACTTACTTAGGTCCCATGGGTGCTCATATTTTCACCATTGGTGGCTGCGGTGGCTTCCTATAAAACATCTCCACCACTTCCTTAAGATCCTTTGACTTGGATCACATTATAAAACAACTTGTATACAACTTGCAAATGCCCTCCGTGTTTGCAGTGATTGTCTTGCATGCACACACATACACAGTCTGTGCCGACATGTGTCTGTTTGTGTGTGCCAGATTGGCTTAAGGCAGGAAAGGTTTTTTAATTTCTTCCACACTATTGCACAACTTCCATCCAAGTACTTCCATACAGTGTGCTTTGAAGGAACAACAACACAGAAAAAAGGGAAGAGAAAACACAGAAAATATCAAGGGAGGCTTGGCATGACTTGGTGATAAGGCTGAAAATCGAAGAGCGAAGATTCAAGGAGAACTCAGTCCAGAGAGAGAAAGACAGAGTGATGAGAGAAGGTGGGAGACAGACAGTGGGAGAGAGGAGGGAGGAATGGAGATGTCTGTAAACTGTTTAAAGAGCGCTGGCTGATTTGTACTGTAGGACAGAGTGAAGGAGGAAAGATGTGAAACCTGGACACTAGCTGCTTATCACATAGCAAGCAGAACAGTGACATTGAACTCACATTGGAAACAGTGTGAGAGGGTTAGGGTTAGGGTTAGCCCGTCCCCGCTCCACCTCTTTGCCCATTTTTGATTAGCTGGGAGTTAGGTAGAGTCAGACACTGCCAAGATGACGACTGTACCACCCGCTCTGAACTTCATTCTGGCTCTTAAGAAACCTCTGCGGGACATCACTGTGGCTCTGTCCACTATTTTTACAGTCAGCGGTATGAGACTGTCCCTCTGGTTCTCAGTGTTAGCTGACACTCCAGTATCAACCAGGGAAATAAATCGAGGTGTTGGTTAAATTATGTTTAAACGTCAATTTTATTGAATTATTTCCATTTCTAAAAGAGAGCTGAAATCATGTCGTCACTTCCTATTCCATTAGCATCTGTAACTCAATGCTTCTGTTTCTGAAGTTTCTGAAGTCTGTTCCTGGAGTATCTTATCCATATTCTTTGACAAATAGGCTCCACTGCAGCAGAAGCTTATCCATAAAATTCAACAACACCATCTTTTAAAGTATTTTTTTCTTCTTTATTAGTTGTTGTCTCTGCTGTTTAAAACTAGTGTTCAGTCTGTTCTGCTCTTATTACAGACAATATTGTTGGAATTATCATTCAGAAATATAAATATTATATTCCATTTCTGCCAATAGATCCCCTCAGTCCTACACACTGGATCTTTAAAGGCCAGCAAATACTGAAAATGATTTTTATTTTATTTTTTATCTAAACATAAGTTCATGTCAACGCAAGTTCATGTTTCAAGGCTGGATTCTTTAGTTATTTACATTATTGGAAGTGTTAATGTAAATTTTTGAATGACTTTGGAAACAGAACCTAGACGTTCCAGTTCAACTATAATTCTCTGTAGAGACACAGCGCTGGGGAACATAAGAGCATTCAGTCCAAATTGGGAGGAGAGTAACGAAGGACTGGCTCACACATGTTGATCCATTGACAGTTTGAAGGACTACAAACTGGATGTTGTGTTCCAAGATGGCACACCATTTACTCCATGAAAGATACTCCCCCAGCATACAGGCAGACATTTTTTTGGCTTCTGTGTTTTGGGTCCATAGAGAACAAGAGTCTGGTTTGTTCTTCATTCCCGCAATGGTCAGCACTGTTGGGACAGTGATCATTCATTTGCAAGACAAAGTTCATTAAAAGGTGAACTCATTTGTCATACTGTACTAGACAAAGTCAGAAGCCAGGGAATGATTGTACTCAAGCTGGTAAACTGGTAACATTGCTGATGTTCTGAGAATTTAAATTGGGTAAAGCAGGACAATTTCTTTTAACTGGGATGGACTGAATAAAATAAGCAAAGAAAAATTTCAGCAAGGTGGTAAAACATGTTACATTAGAAACCAATCAGCTAATCAAAAGAACAGGCAGCCCTGTCAGAAAACTTAAAATATTATTGAAAGAATTCTAAGTGCTATATCGTAGGCAACTGGACGTGTTTCAGTTTCTTGAAGACGTTTCACCTCTCATTCAAGAGGCTTCTTCAGTTCTAACTAACTGGAGGGAAGTTACAGGCTTTAAACCCCATCATCAGGGTTTAAAAGCCTACAGCTACCTGACCTGGTTGTAATAATAATTCCCAGGCTGTGCTCGCTTCAATGCTAATTATCAGGCTGTCTATCTAACAGAGGCTGGTTAGTCTGTGTTCTGGATCTTGTACTGTAGAGTCCCCAGGTTAGATCTGTGTTGGAAGTGACTGTCTGATATTACAATGCGTTGAATAAAATGGAATTAAAAAGTCATTACAAGTGATATCCATTAATTTGTAATCATGACAGTGCCACTACAGGTTGCCAAAGTCAGAAATGCCCAAATTCACCAAGAAGGACCTTTTTTAAAGAAAGTGCTGCATTGTTGTTAAATTATTTGTTTTTCATCAGAAGAGCTGGGGAATAATACCTAATAAAGTGTTCCTTATCCTTTCATTTTTTATGTAAAAAAATGTTTTTCTGTAATAAAGTGCAAAACAAAGTGATTAATGGCTTCAAGTTGTTTTAAGGTGGAGCGAGCAGTATGAGAATAAAGGATATCTCCATAGTCCAACACAGACTTGAAGGTTGACTGTACAATCACATTCCTGTCTTCCAGAACCAAGCATGCTTTAAATTAGATACCCACTTTTATGTTTAGTTTATGTGCCAGTTGCTTCACACACTGTTTTGAAGTGAATGTCTAGCCAAATTCCCAGGTAGATTTAAATATCATGATGATTTAGCGTATGGATGGCAGCAAGCCTGAGATTATGCAGATATTTCTAACAGCTACATCAGGATGCTCTATGTTGACTTCTGCTCAGCATTCAACACAATCTCACCCATGAAGCTGATTGGAAAACTAAAAACTCTGGGCTTCAGTACAACACCTGTCTTGGTCATCACACAACACCACCCTGGTTAAAAAAGCACAGAATAGCCTCTGAAACGTAAGAAGGCTAAATTCTGGAGCCAAATTCACAGTAACTTTTACAGAGGAGCAATAGAAAGCATCCTGACTGTAAACACCACAAACTGGCATGGTTCATTACGGCCGGAAGGCTCTACAGCGGGTGATTAAAACCACCCAGAACATCACTGGTACAATCTACAGAGCATCAGTGATATTGGTGAAGTGAGATGTCTGCACAGAGCCCAGAGGATACTACAAGATAGGGCCCGACCGATTTATCGGCGGGCCGATTAAATCGGCTGATTATAGCCCGTTTGAGACTAATCGGTAATCGGCCAAAACTCGCCAATTGTCGCCGATATTTTCAGAAATAAAATTCAGGGAATAGACTTGGTTTTACTTTGAAAATGTTCCCCCATTTGAAAAGATCCCCCGACATTAGGCTATTTATCCTGTAGAGGGCGCACCGACCTCATGACAAACTGATCTGGAGCAGGCAGCGGCAGGGACGCACGGAGGAGAGTGGTCCGCCTCAACGGTAAATAAACAAGTTTGTGAAATAAACAATAAGTCAACAAGTTTCAATTCAACCCACTTCACGATGTTCCCCGCTGTGTTGGTCTCGATCACGCCGAGTTAACGTTTAAGCACTACGTAATATGCAAGGGAAGGAAGGGGCGGGGAGTAGGCGAGTAATGTTGGATGGTTGTCATGTTAATATGCTGCTTGACTCAGCAATAAAAAGGATTTGAAATTATTTTTCTGCCTTTAATTCTTTGTAGAAGTGTCTGAAAGGCTCAAAAGCAGCCATTTGTTCAAAAAAAATAAGTAAATGTAGATATATTATATATATATTATATTACTTATATATTGCTTAAATTAATACAATTTTAAAACTTTATAAAAAAAAAAAAATCGGCCGATTAATCGGTTATCGGATTTTTTCCCCCCTAATAATCGGTATCGGCATCGGCCTCAAAAAATCCATATCGGTCAGGCCCTACTACAAGACAACACCCATCTCGCCACAGTCTGTTCACTCTGCTGCCATCTGAAGGAACTACAACTTAGATTTCATTGTACAATCCTGTGTTGTAGAATGATAATTAAATGAATACTGAACCTTACATGAACCTTGAAAAACGTTAAAGGCAAATTGTAAGCTTGCAATAGCTTGAGTTAAAGAGGAGCATCAGAAGTGTTCTGTATAAAAATGGACGCAAGAAGTTAATATTGGACTGGCAATATTGTTTAAGGCTGATGAGACACCATCAGTACAGATCCCCTGTGTTTGATCAGACAAATATGAAGCAAGTTCTGAACAAAAAACAAAAAGGAGTGTTAGCGGGACTTCCGGTGGCGAAATGCGGTAGGAAGCAGGAGGCAAAGTTGCTCTTAAGAAAAACAATTTAAACTAGCTCAAACATAAAATTAACAGCAGAAATCAAACAAAACTAAAGAATATCTAGCAAAGAAGTAAAGAAAAAGAAATGGATAAAAAAGGGAGGCCTACCAAGACACCATGCCGGAGAGGGTGCTCGAAGGCGGGGAGCAGGACTCAATAATATTAACAGAGCTACAGAGGCTATGACAAGAGCACACAGAAGCAGCTGCAGACAATAAAGGGGCTCAGACAAGACTAGAGGCAAATGTGATGGAACTTATGGAAAGAATAGCTTCACTAGATCAAAGAACAGTCGATGTGGAAGAAAGGTTGGGAGACAAGGAAGACAGGACAGCGCGGCTGGAAAGAGTGGTCACCTTTCTACTTCACCAAGAGGTGAAGCTGTCCGCGAAGTGTGATGACTTGGAAGCAAGGTCAAGATGCAACAACATAAGGATACATGGGATTCCGGAGGGCACTGAGAAAAATTACACTATAGGATTTGTTAATGACTTAATTCGATCAACAGTGCGCCTCCCGGGTTGATATGGCGCTCCCCATTGAAAGAGCTCACTGCTCGCTGACCGCCAAACCAAAAGAAAACACCGCCCCGGCACGAACGTTCATCGTACGCTTCCTAGATTACCGGGTAAAAGACCGAGTGATACAGGAGGCATGGAAACAAAAGATCACATATGAAGGAAAGACCATGGCTACACGAATGAGATACAAAAAAAGATGAAATACGTGAGGGAAGTCATAAAGAAACTAGAGGAAAAGAACGTGAAGGCATAGTCGCCGTATCCCGCACAGTTGAAAGTGTTTCTGGAATCGGGGCCAAAGACGTTCACCATGTTAATGGATGCTGCACCCATGCTAAAGGACCTGGGGATTCAAGTTGATGACGATGAGACAGAGACTACAGAGGATGACAGCACAAAGTAGCTGGACCACCGCGACAGGACAGCGGGAGAGGAGGAGGCAGCCACGCATCACAGAAGCTGACCTATAAGCTCTCATCGAGTAAACGTTATCAACACGTTTTGGTATGGCACAAACAGAATATCTGCCAAAGAGGATATACACAAAGTTAAAATGGAGCTGGTTAAAATAGTACTTTTAACCAGCCCTATCTTACCGCTATATAAGCTGACAGATATATTGTTTTTCTTTTGAGCAAGATAGGTGCTCATCTAGAGTAAATAGCAACTCTACTGTATAACAACTGAGGAGTTGTAAGTGCACCACTCTCTGGTTATGAGACTTTTGGGAGTCACGTTCTTTTGTTATTGTATATTAGTTCTGAAGGAGATGTACACTACCAGTCAAAAGTTTGGACACACCTTCAAATTCAATACTTTCAAATAAATGACAATGGTGAAGTTTCTCTGTCAATTCTATGGGAAGGTGGGAAAGCAGGAAAATAAGAGAAATATCATCAAGGTTGAGGAAAGCTTGGTTAAAGCAACAAGAAATAGAGAATAAAACTAGAGAACTAGAGTCAGAACATAAGAAAACATCATACAACTCCACATTCCTTGAATTGAAGAAAATCAGGTGTAAATTAAATGAACTACTAACGTATAAAGCAAAAGGTGCCCTACGTTTTACAAATCAAAGATACTATGTGATGGGAAATGGGGCCAACCAGCTACTATCATTTCAACTTAGAAAGGCACACACAAGGATCATTCAAAAAATAAGACATCCTAACTCTTATCAAAATATGGTAAAGCCAACAGAGATAGCAGAAGCTTTCGCAGAGTCTTATAAAAATCATGACTCAGAGTCTGAATTCATAGGAAATAAAACTCAAGTATTCCTTAAGAGATTATACCTTCCGTCACTATCAGGAGAGGAGGCAACTAAAATGACTAGGCCGATTTCGTTACAAGAGATATCCAACACTATTACAGCCCTTACAAATAATAAATCCCTTGGTACGGATGGGTTCTTGGGAGAATTTTATAAATGTTTTGCAGAAGAACTTACACTGGCATTATTTAAAGTATCTAACTACCCTCTCATCAGGTGACCCACCACTAACCTGGTCAGAAGCCATCATCCTGGTCCTATATAAGGAAGGAAAAGACCCAAATACATGCAAAGGATATAGACCTGGTAGTTTGCTCTGTAACGACTTGGATATTAACAAACATCTTGGCACAGAGGATGCAGAGATATATATCAAAATTAATCAAACCAGATCAAACAGGGTTTATCCCTGGGAGACAAGGGGCTATCAATATTAGGAGAACATCAGGCCTGGACTGGGACAAAAATTCGGCCCTGGACTCTTTGGTCCAGACCGGCCCACGACAATCCGCACACAGATACTGTGCCAACACAGTTCATGTAAAGCATGGTTTTGAATGACAATAAATTAACCTTGAACCTTGAACCTTGAACTCCCCCCGTTGATGTACATATAAACACACAAGACCTGCACCACCACCATGGCAGCGAGAGCCTGCCAAAGTCCCGGTACTCCCAATGGCCAATCCGCCCCTGGAAAACATTAAATCTTCTATCTAAAAACAATTGACAGCCTACCATGATGCTCAGTTTAGATGCACAAAAGACATTTGATCGGGTCAAATGGAGCTTCCTGTATTATACTTTAGGGGCTTTCACTCAACTTTTTATAGACTGGGTAAAATTGGTGTATAAAAACCCCAAATCACGGATTAGAGTAAATGGCTGTTGCTTGGACTTCTTCTTCCTCAAAAGAGGAGTCAGACAGGGAGATTGTCTGTCTGAGTCCGTTATTATTCGCTACAAGTATTGAACCATTAGCTGAGTTGATTAGACAAAACAAAGACATAAAGGGTATACGAGATAAAGGGGGAGTGGAACACAAAATATCTTTTTGCTGATGATATATTAACATATATGAGTGAACCATCCTCAACTATACCAGCTCTTATCTGAAATTTAAATGAATATGGGGAAATATCAGGTTATTTGACCAATGAATCTAAATCAATAGCCATGATGCTCTCAGGCAAATTATCCAACAGAATTAGAGGGAAATTTTAATTTTAAATGGACCATGACAGGGTTTAGATATCTGGGTATATCATTACTCCTATCATATCACAGTTATTTGAGGCAAACTATGGAAAATTGATCACAGAAATAAAAAGGGATTTGGTTAGATGGAAGGTACTACCCTATCACTATCACTGATGGGAAGAACTGAAACTGTGAGAATGAACATCATACCAAGATTGTTGTTTTTATTCCAGTCATTGCCAATTATGGTCTCCAGCTCCACTTCATATCTTAATCTACTTGGCAGAATAAAAAAGCCAGAATTAAATATAAAATACTTCTTTGCCCAAAAGAGAGGGGAGGGTTAAATTTACCTAATTAAAAAAAATATTACTGGGCAGCACAAATTAGATCTATTATCATGTGGATTACTAAAGAGACAAACGATTTTGGTGGGAATGGAGCAAAATTCATGTCAAAATATACCTTTGGAATCAATTCCATTTCGTAATGAAAAGATACAGAGGGTAATTGGAATTAGTAATGAATGGATCCGGGCAACACTGAAAATATGGTCAACAGCAAGAAAGAAATTAAAAATGTCAAACTGAATTTGCAGGGCCACCAAAATAGCAGTGAATCTGGACTTTGTACCATCAACTATGGATGTGGGACATAGAAAATGGACAGATATGGGGTTAATATATATAGCACAAGTTTTTACGGACAAACTATGAAAGCTTTTGAACAACTTAAAAAGGAATTTAACCTGCCAACCCATGACTTCTATAAATTGTCCTACAATTAAGACATTACCTTCAGAAACACAAGGAGTGGGAAAATATTTGCAGACCATCCAAACTAGGGGAATTGTTAACGTCACATACGGAGGGAGAGATGAAAAAGGAATTAATATCAAAAATGCTCCAACATGAAGGTAATGATAATAACATGGATGTCAAGGAAAAAGGGGAATTGCAAACAAATATTATAATATCAGATGAAGACTAGGAGGAAACCTTTAAAGATGGACATAAACGTACAAACAGCCCATTGTGGAGGGAGTTGGAAGTTGAAGATGCGGTACTTCAACACTCTATCCGTAACCTAAAAATATAGTAACACATCTGAACTGTGCTGGAGAGGATATTGTTACGGCGCTACACTTACCCGGCTTGTGATACCGCAACTGACTAAGGCGAGCAAGCCCGTAACCTAATGCCTCTCCCTGCGTGTTGCATTTAACGTGAGCGTTTACCTAGCTTACCAAGGTGAAGGTAACCTTTGACTGTAAGGCTGCAAGACTAGTGCCCACCTGAATGCCCTGGGGTTTGATGTTTTAAACTTGGTTAAGAAGAACAATGGATTGTGGTCTGTATACACCACCACCTCTCGACCTGAGTGAGACACATACACCTCAAATTGCTTGACAGCCAAGACAAGACCCAATGCTTCCTTCTCAATGGTTGAATAAGCCCTCTGATGTCTGTTTAGCTTCTTTGAGAAATAAGCCACTGATCTATCTAGCCCAGCTGCATCAGCTTGGAAAAGTACTGCTACCATTCCAATGTCGCAGGCATCCGCCGTCAACTTGAATGGTGCCTCAAAATTTGGAACAAGAAGCACAGGTTCACATGCCAAAATAGCTTTCACGTTTCCAAAAAAGCACGCTCACAGGCTTCTGTCAAAATAAACTTTGCATCTTTTCTAAGGAGGTTAGTCAACGGTTCAGTGACCACAGCAAAGTTTGGAATGAACCTCCTATAAAATCCACATGTGCCTAAGACTCTCATAACCTCAAGTCAACTCTTTTGTGCAGGAAGATCAAGTAGGGCTTTGACTTTTGCCCGATAAGGCATCACCTTTCCTTCACCCACCTGATGCCCAAGGTAAGTGACTTGCCCTTTCCCAAACTTACACTTTGGTAAATTCACCACAAGCTTTGCCTCTCGGAGTCTCTCAAATAGCTGCCGCAGATGTATAAGGTGCTCTGCCCATGAATGACTGTACACAACTACGTCATCAATATAAGTAACCAATGAGCTCAACCCATTAGTGACTGTATTCATCAGCCGCTGAAATGTAGGTGCATTTTTCATGCCAAATGGAAGGACGGTACACACATACAGGCCCTCAGGTGTCACAAAGGCTGAAATCTCCTTGGCCCCCGGGGTCAGAGGCACCTGCCAGTACCCCTTGAGTAAATCCAATTCAGATACGACCTCAGCTCTCACGATTCTGTCTATGCAATCTTCCAATCTGGGAATGGGGAAGGCATCAGCCTTCATCTCCTGATTTACTTTTCTATAATCAATGCATGGTCTTGTGGTGTTATCAGGTTTTGGGACAAGCACCACTGGAGAACTCCACTGACTTTGTCCATGTTCTACTACACCAATATCCAACATATACGACACCTCCTCCCTCAAACTTTGCAATTTTGAGGGTGCTAGCCTATATGGGTGTTGCTTAATGGGAGTTGCACCACCTACGTCCACATCATGGACTGCAAGAGGCGTGCGCCCTGGGACATCCTGGAAAAGGAGGAAGAACTCTTCTATTAAACGCTTTACTTCAACTGCCACTCTGCTGGAAGATGCACCAGCTGCTTCTGAATTGACTTCAGAGCCTCCGAGTTTCTCAAACGGAAACCACTAAAATCCTCCTCCTCTACCTGCCCCATAGCTGCACAGGCAACAGACGACCAACGTAAACGACCCTGGTATGCTTTCAACAAGTTAACATGACACAATCTGGTCTTCCTCCTGCCCTCAGGAGTGATGTTTACATAATTTTTGTCCCCTACTGTTTTCAAAAGGCTGTAGGGACCACAAAATGATGCACTCAGACCATATGTTCGCTGCTCTACTAGAGCAAGGACCTTATCCCCAATGGCAAAACAACGGTCAACAGCCTTCTTATCAAACTGAGACTTAATGCTTTGCTGAGATTGATGAAGGTTATCTCTGGCAACCTGACAGGCAGACCACAGACGATCTTTGAACTCAGAAACATACTGCAACTTCATGTCCAAACACCAGCTCAAAAGGGGTGAATCCTGTAGATTCACTTACAGAGTCTCTCAGCGCAAACAGCAGAAATGGAGGGGCAACATCCCAGTCTCCTGGAAACTGAATGCTGTAAGTCTTTATCATAGTTTTTATTGTCTGATGAGCCCATTCCAGAGCTCCTTGGGACTGAGGATGATATGCAGATGAAACAACTTGTGAAATACCAAGCTCACACATGACATCCTTAATGTGCCCAGGTCTACGAAAATAATGGCAAATGATGTCTCCAGGGAAAGGAGAAGACTTGGGTCGTCGACCACCATTTTGGGAGTTCAGAGGTGGACGCCAATTACCACTGCTCTTATCATTGTTGTGTTTCTCAAACTCCCCTGTCCTTTTAACCTGACCACTGGGTTTGTCAAGCCAAGAGTCTTATGGGTGAGGACATAATTATCAGAGGCTTCAACAGCCTTAGACACAGTTTCATTCAAGTATGTCTGCATGACCTTTGGCAGGCTCCGCCTGAACTGCTTCATCACAAACAACTCCTGCAGGTCCTTAAAATCATAGACCTCACTAGCCCTCAGCCAGTTTTTAAAAGGTGCTTCTTGTTGTCGTGCAAGGTCCAAATAAGTCTGCCCTACATGTACTCTGACCTGAACTATTGTCCGTATGCCTCTGAAACTAACTCGTAGGCTTTTAGAACAGCCTTTCGGACAACATCATAGTCACCAATTTGATATAGCTCTACAGCCACATAGGCTTCCTGGGCCTTTCCAGTTAAAGAACTCTGTATGAGGGTCACCCACTCCTTTTTAGGCCAGTGTCACTGCACAGCAATCTTCTCAAACATCTCAAAGAACATCTCCACCTTCTCAGGATCAAACCTTGGCATTAAGGAGAAACATTTAATCGCTTCAAAAGCTTCTCTATGTTCCCGGCGTCTACGTTCTAGAGCAAGCTTAGCTTTCTCAAGATTAAGCATCTTCTCATGCTCCCTCTCTCACTCCTGTCGCTCATACTCCCTCTCTCGCTCCTTCTTCTGTTGCTTCATCCTCTCATGCTCCCTTTCTCGCTCCCTCTCCTGTCGCTCATGCGCTCTCTCTCTCTCTCTCCTCAGGGTTACAGCTAACCGTTATACTCAATATGAGTTCTCGCTTCTTTGCTTCCTCAGATGCATCCAACTCCAAATATTCCATCAGTTTCCACAATTTAGGTTTATCCAACTTAGTTAACCTTACTCGAGTCACATCAGTTTCACAATTTTTTTCTGACTCAAACTGTGCCATTTTCAGTTCCATCAGTGCTTAGACCACAAAAGGAAATACAAAATACCAACAGGCTCGAGGTGAACAAAGTTATCAAAAGGCAACAGCAAAGCAGCACTACTAGGCACGAAACACAAACAGATATTCATCCAAGCCAGGATAATACCAAACACCATGCAAGCTAAACAACCACTTACCTCGCCAAGCCAGTTAAAATAGTATAACCGCCCAAACGCTACACACGTCAGCCTACTCACCGCTAGCTACCGTAACAGCGCCCTGTATGCTTAGCATAAGTGATAATGTGTGCTGTACTACTGATCAACACTACTACTGATTATATAGATTTTATTTTTATATGTATGTATGTATGTATGTGATTTAACTTGTTTTGTTTTGTTTTCACAAATATCCAAAATAAATTTGCATTCATGAGGCATAAAACAAACCATGTCACCACATACTCATGCCTCTGGTCAATGGTCAGTGAATAACAACTAATTGACAATGTGACAACAGACGAATGGACAAATGAACCAATAACTTAATGAATCTCTGTCAGTAATCATATCTGACATTTCACGCCAGAAATTCGTCGGAAACAGCTCAATGGGAAGTTGAGTTTTTTTGGCTTCAAAACACCACTGAGCAGCTTTCACAGGAATGAATGGGGCTCTGCCTTCAACACTGTGTCCAGTAATAAAACATCCTTAATAGACCGCATCCCAAATTCCTTCCTTATTTACGCGCCATCATAGTGTTTACCCGGGTCTAACGTTTAGATCAAAGATGAGCAGAGCCAAGGTGATAAAAACCGTGTCTGCTGCAGAGTCAACTGACCTGGGTGTAAATGGGATTTTTGACCAGTGCAAAAGGGGTATTAGCTTTTCTTCTCAAACTAAACCCTGACAATGATCAGTTTTTTAGTGAACAAGTGAGTGAATGAGCTTCTGACTGAGTCGCTGCTCTGTGGTAACTCTTGTTGAGCAGAAACAGAGAGAGAGCAGTTCTGTTCAGACACACAGAGTTTGGAAAAACATTTTATTTCAGGTAAGAGTTGTGGTCGGCTGCAGACATGTAGTGTAGAAAAGCTAAGGATTCGCTGTTAGAAAACCAGCATCACACTCTCCATTGAAACACAACAGCAGTCAACTGTTAACTGTGTTTCTGCCTCCAGTGAAACATTTCCTCTGCTCTGAGTTGTGTTGTTTGTGCAGTTAAATGTTTCCCTTTACAGTACAGACTTCTGTCTTTACTGTCTCATGGCTGCCAAGCATAGCAGCAATGCTGCTGACACTCATATGTCACCACGGAAACACAAAGGCAATGTCAGGTGCCAATAACACTGTTGTGTTGTAATCTGCTTGTGTGTGTCCTCTGTGTCTACTAATACACAGAGAGAGCACATAGTGGGTCTCACCCTGCTTGTGTGTTGTGCTGTGATGTTTCAGAGCCGACTGTGTGCTTATAGGTCTGCAGTGAGTGTTATTAATGGGGACAGTTGGGGACAAGGGTGAAAGTGGGGGGCACTTTCACCCTTGTCCCCTGTGCAGAATTTGGATACCTGTCTCAAGGAAAATCACTGCTCATCCTGCAGCTGGCCTCTGCAGAGGACTCCACCACTGTTAGAGATACTCCCCCATCTACATGAGGGGGGAGGAGATTCACAGAATGAACAGACAGAAGAGAGAGACAGGGAGGTAAAGGGCAGTTTGAGGATGGGAAGAAAGGAGGCACAAGTGGGAGAGGAGGAAGATATACCCTTCCTCTTTTTCTCTTCCTCCTTGTCCAATTCTTATTTTAAAAAATGTTCAATCAGAGATCACAGTTTAAGCAGCAGATGGTTACATTTGGTGATTTGTCTCGTGCTGTTATGTTGCTGACTGCCTTCAGTTAACTATCTGCCGTTTAAAGGTGGGCTTTAAAAGCACAAATTAACAACAAAAGTCATCTCATGACACTTTCGAATTTGAGCAGGTCAAGGACCAACCATACATCATTCTTTCAGCCACAGCTTCAATTGTGTGAGTTTAAGCATAAAATAAATTTATTTTTCAAAAATTATTTGGCGGACAGTGTGGCTCATCAACATTGTCAGGAAAGGACTCAGAAAAATTTTAAATAAAAATATCAAAATACACTGGCGGGGGGCATTAAAGCATGTAAACCTATTCCTGAAAATTAGCATAATCTCCTTTAACTGCCAAATTCTAAAAAGTTCATCTTTGAGTCTAAGTTGACGTTTGTGCCAAATTTGAAGAAATTCCATTGAGGTGCTCCTTACATACTGGGTTCACAAGAAATGGGACAGACAACCCGAAAACAGCTGGTAAAAAGTCATAAGAGGAGCCTTTTCAAATAAAAATGAACATAGTATATTTTTGTTTGTACACAAAACTTCAGTTAATTAATATTTTAGACAATTGTTCATGTGATTACTTATTTTATAATGAAGTATTTAGTCAATGTTTAACACATTTTAGCTGCATTGTCCATGCCTCTTTCAAAGTGTTATATACATACATACATACATACAGAGGAGAAGGAGTCAGAGAGCAGAGCTGAACTGATCTCAGAGCATCTGCTGACAGTTACACTGCAATTAGCCATGCAGCAGGTTAAATGAGTGCTGAATGAGATCAAGTCAGGGGATTTCTCTGAGCTCTATCCCCTGAAGGCATCTGCTTCCAGCTGATTTCCCCTGCTCCAAGGGATGATTCACTGTGACAGTATTTGTGTGAATGTGTATGTGTGGACCCCATGGGCCCTCTAAGCCTAATCAAGGTCTCCCATGGACCCTAAGGATCTCATGATTCATGGGGAACATTTACACGCATCACAAAACTGAAACTGGATAAACTGCCTATGGAATCCGAGTAAGAGGGAAAATGAGAGAAAAAAAAATCTCTGACAGATGCTTATTTAGTCTGGAGTGGAGGACTTAAGAGGAGATGTAGAGACAAAGAAACAGAGGTGGGGAATGAGATAAAGACAGAGTGATAAGAAGAAGAGAGATGGGGAGGTAGGAAGACAACAAGGAGCCAAGGGATGGAGCATTCGAGTTAATGAGGGGGACATGGGCAGAGAGCGGGAAGGAGGGAGAGATGGACATTAAATGAGAGAAAAGAAGGACAGAGAGCAACTGAGAACAGAAAAACAAAGTAGAGGGGCTCTTGACTTGAGAGTAATACTGCTGTGTACAAGTGGTTAAGGACACAAGCACGCATGCACGCACACACAAACACGCAGTGTTGGTCCTAGTTTTCATGACACCCTGGGCGAACCTCACCTTCAGCTTCATAATATTATTGTACATATCAGTCTGTTGTTGCGAGCACCATCTTCTTTGCTGTGGTGTCCTGGGGTGCAGGCATCAAAGCGAAGGACGCCAACAGACTGAACAAACTCATAAAGAAGGCAGGGTCTGTTGTTGGCTCTAAGCTTGTCACCCTGGAGGAGGTGGTGGAGGACAGGATGCTGGCAAAGCTGCTGGCAATCATAGACAATGTCTCTCACCCCCTCCACAAAACTCTGGACAAGCTTAGGAGCAGCTTCAGCAACAGACTCATTCAACCAGCTGCCTAAAGGAACGGCACAGGAAATCATTCCTACCTGGTGCCATCAGACTTTATAACACACAAATAATGCTCTTTAAATTATTACACTGCTCAAAAAAATAAAGGGAACACTTAAACAACACAATGTACCTCCAAGTATATCACACTCGTGTGAAATCAACCTGTCCAGTTAGGAAGCAACACTAATTGTGAATCAATTTCACCTGTTGTTGTGCAAATGAAACAGACAACAGGTGGAAATGAGAGGCAATTAGCAAGACTACCCCTATAAAGGAGTGGTTCTGCAGGTGTGACCACAAGCATTACTCTCCCGTTGTTTCTGGCTGATGTTTTGGTCACTTTTGAATTTTGTTAGTGTTCTCTAGTGTTCCCTAGAGGTACAGTAGCATGAGGCGGTGTCTACAACCAACAGAAGTTGCTCAGGTTGTGCAGCTCATCCAAGATGGCACATCAATGCGAGCCGTGGCAAGAAGGTTTGCTGTGTCTGTCAGCACAGTGTCCAGAGCATGGAGGAGATACCAGGAGACAGGCCAGTACAACAGGAGACGTGGAGGGGGCCGTAGAAGGGCAACAAGCCAGCAGCAGGACCGCTACCTCCTCCTCTGTGCAAGAAGGAACAGGAGGAGCACTGCCAGAGTCCTGCAAAACGACCTCCAGCAGGCCACTAATGTGCATGTTTCTGCTCAAACAGGCTCCATGAGGGTGGTATGAGGGCCCGACGTCCAGAAGTGAGGCCTGTTCTTACAGCCAGACACCGTGCAGGGCGATTGGCATTTGCCAGAGAACACCAATATTGGCAAATACGCCAATGGCGCCCTGTGCTCTTCACAGATGACAGCAGGTTCACACTGAGCACATGTGACAGACGTGACAGAGTCTGGAGACGCCGTGGAGAACGTTATGCTGCTTGCAACATCCTCGAGCATAACCGGTTTGGTGGTGGGTCAGTAATGGTGTGGGGAGGCATTTCTTTGGATGGCCGCACAGCCCTCCATGTGCTAGCCAGAGGTACCCTGACTGCCATTAGGTACCGGGATGAGATCCTCAGACCCATTGTGAGACCATATGCTGGTGCAGTCGGCCCTGGGTTCCTTCTAATGCATGACAATGCCAGGCCTCATGTGGCTGAAGTGTGTCGCCAGTTCCTCCATGATGAAGGTATTGATGCTATGGACTGGCCTGCCTGTTCCCCAGACCTGAATCCAATTGAGCACATCTGGGACATCTTGTTTCGTTCCATCCACCAACGCCACGTTGCACCACAGACTGTCCAGGAGTTGGTTGATGCTTTAATCCAAGTCTGGGAGGCGATCCCTCAGGAGAACATCCGCCACCTCATCAGAAGCATGCCCAGGCGTTGTAGGGAGGTCATACAGGCACGTGGAGGCCACACACACTATTGAGCCTCATTTTGTCTTGTCTGGAGGAATTTTCGTTGACGTTGGAGCAGCCTGCAATGTGATTTTCCACTTTAATTTTGAGTATGGTTCTGAATCCAGACCTCCATGGGATGATAATTTTGATTTACATTGATAATTTTTATGTTATTTTGTTCTCAACGCACTCTACAATATATTGAATAGTGATTTTCAACTGCAATATTTCATTAATTGAGATCGAAGATGTGTTGTTTAAGTGTTCCCTTTATTTTTTTGAGCAGTGTATTACCGTAAATACTGCACCTTTTCCTCTTGCACCTTATATTTCACTTACCTTTTCTCTTCAATACCTCAGCATTTTATTACCTCAATATTTTATTTTATCTACCTCAATATTTTATTTTATTATTGTATATAGTATTTTATTGTTTTTTATATATTGCATATAGTACTTTATTGTTTCTATATTTGCCCTTGTATTTTGATTGTAATTGTATTTGAATGTACCCGCTGCTCTGATAACCTAATTTCCCCTCGGGAATATCTATCTATCTATCTATCTATCTGTCTGTCTGTCTGTCTGTCTGTCTGTCTGTCTGTCTAATTATGACTGAAATGTGCTTTATTTGGAAGCAATCAGTGATGTGATTGACTTTAGCCTACTGGTTGCATTAGTTGTGCACTATCCACCTTATTCCTGGGGTCGTTGCTGCAGAAACGATTATGGGTACAACTTCCGGTTCTCAACGGAAGTAGCAGTGAGCCATTGCTTGCTAGCAGTTTTCGTTTCCCGTAGCAGTTTATTTGAAAGTTGTCTCTTACTGTTTTCTTTTCTAAACGATGATCAGCTCCGGTGGCATTTAAAAATGTCCTTGCGCAGCTCGGGAACATGTTGTGCTGTTCGCGGTTGTACTAATAACCACACCAAGCTAAATTTGTGGCTACAAGAGCAATGTTTTGAACATGGACCCCGGACTAAGAGAGAATGTTGTTGTGAGAATCGGCACAGTTTCCACCGCCTACCGAAGGATGAGGAACCCAGAAGGATGTGGCTGAAAAAACTTAACTTGAAAAGACTACCTAAAACGTTATACATGTGCTCTTTTCACTTTGTTGACAAAAAATATTACTACTTACTTACCTATAAAATTATTATAATATAATATATATATATTATATATATAATTATATTATAATATTACAGTATATATTATATTATATATAATATTACAGTATATATTATATTATATAATATTATTATGAATTATTAATACTTACTTATTACTGTGCAGGCACTGATATGCCTCAGAGCTTTTCAGATTATTCATTGCCTCCCCGTCCGAAGCGACAGAGTTAAGAAAGTAGCTAAAAATGCAGCTGTATGTTATCTTAGGCCACTTCTTCATGTCATCCTCCCACCCCTCTATATGAGTAGGCAACGGAATTGTAATGTTGTCTCGTTTAAGCTCTGACAGCTGATGTTCCCACGTTTTACCTCTCTAACCCTCATGAAAACCGGATTAGCGTCTACCGTTACCATGTAAACAAACGCGACCGGAAGTCGCGCCCATAATTCATGCAAGGCATCATGGGGGCTAGGAATAAGGTGGATAAGATGAATGCCCTGCTTCACCGCTCCCCCTTACCAGTAGGGAGAGCTGAGGTCCAGTAGATCTGCCTTTCTCAAACTATGGTTACTATAGTGTACCAAGAGTGATAAGCGGGCTCCCTCTAGTGGTACGCGGAGGAATTTCCCAAATACCCTGCTTTTTAAAAAATTTAATAAAATTAATTTAAAGACGTATAATATTATCAAAATACGATGGCAAGTGAAATGAAAACACCATAACCGTGAGATGAATGAAAATGGGTTTAAAATAAGTTAAGCCTTAACTGTATTTTTTGTTGTTCGAACCGCCGGTCAGCCTGCTACGTAGTCAGGTTGTGGTGCGCACGCCAAGCCATTACAAGGCGAAGAAAAAGATCGTAAGCGGAGGAAGCTAAAAAGAGTTAAAAACAATGCAGTTGTGAATCCAAACAGGATCTCTTCCAAAGAGAAGTCTGGATCAAGAGGATAATAACGTTACGGCAGAAACGGCAGTGGATGACAGTGATCACAACAGCGTCCCTGAAGTATCCACAGCACCAACAAGCTGCAAACATCAAACAACTGTAAGAAAATATGAGGCCGGTCACATTAAATTTGGATTCAGCTGGAGCGGGGCGGAGGAAGTGTCCAGGCCCCAGTGTGTGGTATGTGGTGATGTTTTGAGTAATGAAACCATTGCATCTCAAACGGCAGAGCATGCAGCACTGACAGAAAAAAAACTGTTGTTGTTTTTTTTTTTTTTTAAAAAGCGGGACAAACTGAAGCAGTCCAAGTCCACCATTTAATCTTGTGTTACACCCGTACCTAAGGCACAGGGAGCCTCATATCGTGCCGGTCTCTGCATAGCAAAAGCCGGTAAGCCACACACAATTGGTGAACAACTGTGTCTACCTGAGACTTAAGCTCACCTCAATTGAGCCAAATATCGCAGGACTGTGTTCACAGAGGCAAGCACACCCTTCTCATTAGTGTGCGTGTGTGTGCGTGCATGTGTGTACGAGTGTAAGAGAGTGAGAGAGAGAGAGAGAGACAGAGAGAGAAGAAGTGTTTCATCTTGCTGTTTCTTGCTGTGATTATTGCACACAGGTATATTGCATTTCCCAAATTGTTGACTTTGTGATCTTGGGCAGATCTGACACAGTGTTTGAATGATCACTGAACAGTTGTTATTGTTAATGTTCTCACTTTCTATGTGTATGAACTGTATGTGTGTGAGGGGTTGCCCCTGCATTATAGTTGTGTGAAAGAGTTTAATATGGCGTGATATTTGTGCCACATTTGTGAAGGAACAATGGGAGAGTTTGAGCACATAAATTATATTTTCAAGAGAAAATATGCGCAAACAAAACATAATTTCATTTGAGCAAACAAAAACATATTTTGTGCTCAATAAATGTATTTGCATGTTTGCTTTTATCTATTTTAATGCACAATAATAACCACTGCGCTCTCAAACTCTTGCTGGCTAAATGCAAATACATTTGTTTAGCACAAAATGTATTTTTGTTTGCTCAAATGCATTTATGTTTTGCTCATGCATAATTTCTCTTCAAAATATAATTTATGTGCTTGCAGATATATTTTTCTGTGCTCAAAATCTCCCATTGCTCCTTCATGAATGTCACACAAATATCACGCCATAGTTTAAGTGCCAGTTCTAGTGCTACTCCTTTGCACAGTGTGATTGTGGCTGACAAGTCAACAATAAGTAATATTCCTATTGGGAATAATTTTGACTCCTCTTTGAACTATATTTAGCTGAATAGGGTTGCCTAATTTTATTTTATTACTGTATTTTTACATGGGTCATAATGGTGGTACTTGGAGAGCTGGATATTTTCTCAGGTGGTACAGGGTGTAAAAAGTTTAAGAACCACTGCAGTAAATGAACCCATCCTCCGCCCCCCTCCCCCTTCCCCTTCTTCCACCTCTGTATATGAGACATTCTCAGCTGCAGCAGACGCACCTTTACAAAACAGAGGGGGCCCAGCCGCCCGCTCCCCACATGGCAACATGACACAATTGATCTTGATACGTAAATGAGCAATACAAATACCGGATGAAATGAATGCAAACTAATTTAAGGCACCAGTGGCGATACGCCGAGATGATGAGATAAGCCCAGAGGCGGCTGCTACAGAACTGGTTACTGGGGGCGACTGTCCGCGCTCTTTTTTTTTTGCGGGCTCTCATGCCGCCCCTCCACAAATGCCGCCCTGGGCGGCTGCCCATATTGCCCATTTGAGGAACCACCCCTGCACACGTACACACACACCAAAGAACAGCCAAAGTGCTTTCCGGAGCTGAGACGAGGTGAGAACCTCTCACATTATTGCATCTTTAAAGTGATTAATGTCAGTATTTACTGAAAACATTAATATCATTAGTGATGATAAATCTTGTACAGCTGAGCCAGTGACATGCTTGGATCATAAAGATTAGGTTTTCATGACTTTTCACGGTCTTTATTTGAATTCTTTAATTGTGTTTATTGAATACAAAGGAAAATCCTGGTTTATTGCTACCTGGGCCTATCAGTAATAACACTGTTCAACAAAGGAACATTTGTCAAACGATGAAAGCTGAAAATACAAAGAAATCACTACAACGAAGTCAGAGGTGACAAGAGAAATGCACATTCAAAGGATCAAACATGTTGTAAACAAGTTCATCCAGAATATCTCAGGCAGGGCTACAAAATGTATCAAAATATTATCCAAATCGTAAGATGACCAAGTGTTATAACCAAATCAATGAAGCTGCAGTTTTTTGATAAAACCAGATGATATAGTCCAGGTGATGATGTGAAAAAATCGTATGAAAGCATGCAACGGCATGTGGCAGCCATTTATCTTTCTGCCATAACAGAATTATGTATTTAGCATCATATCTCATAAACCAAACATGACAACAGAGAAAAGGTGATGTCTACCCCATGTTTTGATGGTCAAGGATTACAATGATACTGTGTACAACATCATAAATTGTTCAGGTAAAGAGGTCATGGTGAATTCTGCTACACTGTGAGAAGGAAACTAGAGACCATCTTGCGCTGGGAAGACACCGGCTATGATGCCTATTAACACGATGACCCATGAGTATTCAGTAGTCATTACTAAATTATTACATGAGTTCTCAGTAATCATGGGTCGACCGCACCCATCTTTTTTATGTTTTTATTATGATGAAGTACTGCAGTACTGCAGTACTGCAGAGGTGTTCTGACCTGCAGATCTTGTTCTCCAGATGGAAGAAAACATGTTGGTTTGATACAGATAACTGCAGTTTCTGTCAAAATGATTGCAATATTACTTTTTTTTTTAGCATATTGTGCAGCAAGAGTTCAGAATACTCTTTCTGAGAAAGGCTGGCAGTGACTTAATCTGTCTGTTTACACCTGGCATTACTGTGTCTCAGGTGATCAGAATACAAGAGGACAGATCTAAATACAAGTGTTAACAATTACCAACACACACTGTTATCCCATCAGTCAGAAGACTAGTCAAGATGGTCTGAGACGTATTTGACCACATGTATTTTGTAGTGTAAACACTCATGCGTCCTGATGCATCTCCGATAACAATGTCATTGTTGTTATAGTGACAGGACGTCTGAAAGATAAATGAAGAAGACACAACAACAGGCAGAATGTACATGCTGTCTGAAATCCATTTGGTTTACTGTAATGCACATTAATTTACATGTTTTACCTTTAACCTGCGCACTGCCTGACTGCATTTACTAGCAACCACAATGTACCCAGACTCCCTTAAAAATTGCACACTTTTGAGCGTTGTTGAATGAGGATAAACATAATAAACCTTGTGAAACGCTATCTATGACAAATTCTTAATTATTTGGGTCTAAATTCGGCAAATGTTCCACATGAGGATGTCTCTTTCTTGTCTTAACACATTCTGTCCGTTTGTCCCAATGATGTAAGTGTTAACTTGCATATACAGCACTGAAATAGTCACTTTATATAATAATATAATAACAAGAGAAGTTTCTTGGGCACCCAAAGTATGATAACTTGTTGCCCATCCTTCATTGAACTTAACATATTTCCAGTGTGATCTGGGCCACAAAATCACAAATAAATGAATTTAGGGCTGACAGTTTACTACACAACATTTGTTGGATATCCCATCACATTCTGACAAATGACATTTTGTTTTGTTGTGTAACAACGAGGGGTTGAACATTTACTTCAGTGTGAAGCCATGTATTTATACTGTACGTATACAGTAGTTGTGATGTGGACTATGTAGCTTCTATGGGTATGTATACAGCAAAGTGTTTGTGATGAGGGTAGGCGTCACAAGCTTTGGCTTCTTTTTTGTCAAATTTCCTCTTTTCTTTTGTTCTTTTTCCTTTTTTGAGGGTACTATACATATGTCATCAGTTGGACATTATAGGTATATGTATGGGTATATGTGTTTTCTTTAGGGCCGGGACTCGATTAAAAAAAATAATCTAATTAATTAGAGGCTTTGTAATTAATTAATCGAAATTAATCGCATTTTTAATCGCATATAAATATTTGACCTGAGAACAGTGAGAAGCAATTTTTTTCATATGGGTTTTAGTATACCATTGAATAATGACTGAATACATAACCTTAAGCAACAAAACATTGTTTATTTTTTTTCTCAAGGTGGTAACTTAACCAAGACCAACAGACTAGGGATGCAAATTATTGATTAATTCATTAATCGTTAGTTGATGGACGTTATCGATCGATTAACGATTACCTGATAAGATGCGATTTTCCTGAGAACCTAAATTTAAGGGGAAAATTTCAGCTGAACATTCCTTATACAGGACTCTACACTAGTTTGTTAGTTTATTTTTAGAGCACAGCACAATGAAAAATGTTTAAGTAACACGTTATTTGGTAAATGGTCTTTCCTGCCACTACACTATGATGATTACTGTATTTAACTTCTTCAGTCACAGTAGCATAAACTGATTTGTTGAACTCAGCCTGGTGTAAACATTAATAAAACACAGGCAGCTCTATGTTTTCCCTGTGTGATGTTCAGGGACAGGTCAGGCCAGTCTGAAGACAGAGAGCTCTGAGGTTGAAGTCTTATGCACCGTGAGACAGAGACAGGTCTGTAGGCCACCTACGTCTTGACCACATGTCAGCTGTTCAGCTGCAG
This sequence comes from Pagrus pagrus, assembly GCF_965226575.1. Lineage (NCBI taxonomy): Eukaryota > Metazoa > Chordata > Actinopteri > Spariformes > Sparidae > Pagrus > Pagrus pagrus. Next base: position 22,990,442 of record NC_140205.1, on the reverse strand, counting down.
CAGAGGAAACTCCGCTGTTCTCAGCTCCACTGCGACGAGCGCTTTTTAAAACACAGTAAAACGGCGCGGATCCGGTGTGTTTATCAAAGCTTGGTCGCAGTGCTGAGGCACCGGGTCGGTTTGAGCTGCGTTCAGGCTACATTAAAACTTTATAGATCCATGGGCAGTGATCAGTGTTGGCGGCTTTTTAACTTGTTAAATAATTGTGCTCCAGTATAATCGGTACGCCTGAAACTCATCCAGTGAGAAACGTTCCGCGGTGCAAAAATAAGTGCGATTAAAATGCGTTAATTTTTTTAACACGTTCACTTTTGTGTCATTAATTAATCTTAATTAACGCGTTAAAGTCCCGGCCCTAGTTTTCTTTCTTTCACTGTTTTTTCTTGTATTTTCAGAGACTGCAATAAACCAATTGATCAAAGAACAAAAACCTTCAAGTTTTGTTTAAAATTTAATTAATAAACAGAGACCAACCAAAATTATAAAATTATTATATCTACTTATTCTTTATAGAAGAGCACTAGCAGAAATCACACACAATAAAAATATAATTACAGCTACATGCACATATTCACTTGACTTACCTTGGCATGTACAGTACCCTCTCGGCCACAACAAATCCCACCCTGAAGAAAAGGTTACTGGCAGGAATGAACGGAAACACCAGGAACAACATTCCCACCAACACCTCCCTGCTCTCCTGTCTCTGCAGAGAGAGAGAGAGAGAGAGAGAGAATTTTAACAATATGTTTCTAAAAATGCAAGATATTATATAACAATAAACAAGATACAAAAAACAACAAGACAACAAGAGAGACACAGAGAGAGAGAAAGACAGAGAGAGATATATATATATAGAGAGAGAAAGAGACAGACAGACAGACAGACAGACAGAGGGAGATTGATTTTTAAGAATGACTTTATTCTGTCATTCTTTCAAAAAACAATTTACAAATAAATATGATCATGTTCAGAAACACAGACAAGTCAATAAATAAATAGTCATTTATAAAAAATCACAATAACTCCTCAGAAAAAAACACAGAGCACAACACATCACCATGAGCCCACATCAGGCTGAACTGATCGACATCCTTCATCTCTGTAATAATTAAAATCAATCATTACCCGCGCTTTGACCATCCTACTGAGCAACAGTGTCAGTGTCTACTAAGCCATCAATTTTCCTCTTCCTGCTCACATAAACAGCCATCTTTGCTTGTCCAAAAATAAAATTGATATTGACTTTTGTGTTTGGCTGACTTTCTGAATTTAAAACCAAATATGAACATTTGTTTGGAGAAAATCCCCCCCACTTTTCTGAATAAGCTCTCCAACAACATGAACAATGGCATCGGGCACACACACTTTGAATAACCCTTTGGGAGAAACAGAACGGCCTGAGGAATCCAGTGCAGTTAATCCCAAAAGAAATCAATCAGGACAGCTTGAATTCTAGAAAGCAACTTTGAGGGGGGATCCAGTGCTAATTACTACGCCAGCGTGCTGTCAACTTTTTAAACTGATGAATTAAAACAAAGTTAAAATATAAAGTTAGGAGGTTTCCAGGTTTCCAGATGTGAATGTGATCAGGGTTTTCCTGAGCATGGCTCTCAGTGCTCTCAATAAAAAAAGGTTTAAAAAAAACAAAAAAAAAACAAGATGTGAAGTGGGCAAGGAGAAAGGAGCCTCCTTCTCCTAAATTCTCCCAAATTCAAAGAACGATTTTCCAAGCACAAAACTCTGGGCAAATAAAATTCTACTTGCACACTGAGAAGCATAGAGCACCATCTCCTGCTCCACTGAAGCTTTGATGGATTAAAAGAAAATGATTTTGAAAATTTTGACTTTTCAGAGCTTCTCACAAGCATGCCAGAGTTGTGACTTTTTTTGTATGTATACAGATCTTCAGAACAGCCTGAAAAGAGAGTAGCAGTAACACCTGACAGTGTTTAGTGTGACTAAATTATGTTTGCCATCAATGAGAGGCATTGTGGGGAAAAAGGAATAAGATTGTAAAGCGCTGAGGACAACAAGTATTACAGGTATTACAGACCTCCCAACCTTGTAGAAATTTTATGAGTACAAACCCCCCACCACCCCCCACCCCGCCGCGCGCACCACCAGCCCACCGCCAATGTGCGCTCCACCGTTGCCCACCCACCAGTGAGATACTTAACACCATAATACATAATATACACATAATATACTTTCACCAATCAAGATTTATTGTCAGAACAGCTGGACAAGTGTTTCGGTCATGAAGAAAATAGTTTACATTTAACTGTTTTAGCTGTCTACCTGTTGCTTCACATGGGCTCTTAACCTTGTAAAAAAAAAAACTTAAAAAGTAGCCCAATGCTTTACTTTTCTTAGTTACTATTATATTATTGGAAACAAACTGTTGTACAGGAGGCATAGCCCATGGAAACTTCTTCCACCTGAGAATCTTGCATGAAATAAAAGTAAACTGAGGACATTCTTTGTAAATAAATAAGTCAAAACATTAAATAAATGCGCAAAACCAGCAGTTATCAATATCAAAATCAGTTTGCTAAAAACAAACAACGAAAAAGATTCAAATTTTCCATGCATAGTGTTTAAACATTTGCATTGTTTAACTTGTTAAAGGTTGCAGATTTGGCTTTTTTAAGTAGTGCGTCAGCGAAAGTTTCTTTGTAACAAGTGCTGCCTTTGGAGGCAATCATGACTTTTCTTGTCACCAGAGAACTAAGCATCTCTGTGCTTAGGCTAGCACAACATTGTGTTTTGTTTTTAGTGACCAAGCTAAAGATCCACACCCCAAGCATAACTGTGGAGCAGTTTGCAAAAAGTTTCTTCCCTCCTGATTCCATCACACCTAATTCTTCATCAGCCTGTTTGGTAAGAATACCATTATCCAAGGTGGTGGACTGAAAGAGCCGAAACTCCTCCTCCACTTCATCCACTGTAACACCATTTCCCAACAAGCAGGGGAACCTGTCTATAAAGTATGTCAGTGAGGAAAATTTGGCTGTTTGCTTATATCAGCTACGGCATCATGTACTCAGCTGCTTTGAAATATTTCCTTACATTGCTGAAGAAAGCTCCAAGAGGTAAGTTAGCCTGACTTTTGATAAATGTCTATGTGTCATGTCCAATGGACAGCTCATCATCAGGCAACTGGTGTTCACTGGATTTGTACAGACCGAGTTGGCATCCTCTCTTTACTTCTTCCGTCATTTCCACAACACACTCAGGTTTACAGAAGGCCAAAAACAATTTTTGTAACTGTCGCTCCAATGTCTGGAGCAATGTTGGCACACATGGCTCTTCTTTTTGCAGGTTCTGATTTGCGGTTTCAAATAAAGGTATAGCTCTTTTTAAAAAAAAAGGGCATACAGCTTGGACTATGGGTCAGTCAAGAAAGCATACACCCTCTGTGGTTTTGTGACCTCTGTTTTTTCCATCTTCTTTTCCTTTTCGGTTGAGCTGACTGCTGTGTAGTGCTTGGCCCTGCCTGCAGCTGCTTGGGTGTCGGTCCTACCTGCAGCTATGTGGATGTAGACCCTGCCTACAGCCTTTTGGGTGTGGGCCCTGTCTGCAGCTGTGTAGTGCTTGGCCCTGCTTGCAGCTGTTTGGGTGTTGTTAAGGGGACGGTAGTGTGAGGACCCAAATGCGGACAGGCGGAGAGGTACAGGTGGAGTTTCACAAGTTTATTTTTTGTTTAAATGGGAAAGCAAGCTGAGGGTCAGGGGCGTCTGTGGAGGGGGCAGGCTAAGGAGAGAGCAGGCCAGGCTCAGAGGGGGAGTGAGGGTGAAGGTCCAGGTCCAGGGCGTCCGTGGAGGGGGAGCAGGCAGAGAAAGGAGCAGGCTGGGGTGTTACCAGGCGGAGACTGGTGGAGCAGAGCAGGCAGGCGGGTGTGAACAGTGGCTACGATCTGGCAGTGAGAGTGTGGCAGGACTGAGTAGAAGTAGGCTGAGGTGATTGCAGGATGAGATGCAGCTGATGGGGCTCTGCTCCGTCTCGGCACACCTGAAACCACTCTGCTCACCACACACACACACACACACACACACACACACACACACACACACACACACACACACTCAAACAGCAGCAACAGCAGATGTAACAGGTGTAGGCCCTGCCTGCAACTGTTTGGGTGTAGACCCTGCCTCTAGCCGCTTTTGTGTAGACCCTGCCTGCAGCTGTTTCAGTGTAGGCCTTGCCTGTTGCTGTGTGGAGCTTGGTCCGGTCTTGGACTTTCTCTGGTGGACTTTGGTCTTCAAAAAGCTGGAGGACAAAGTCTTTGAGACAGCAAGCTTATCCGCGGTAGGTGTGAGAGCTGCCTCTTCAGCAAAAAACAGAGTCAGAGGTTTCCACTGCTGGAGGAGTTGATTGACACATTTGCCAAGTGTCGCACAGCATTTGGAGGTCACACAGCAAAGCTTTCCTCTTGCTACTCTTGTCAAGGTAGTAGTAGATCACGATGAGCATGTCTTCAATGTCAATACATACTGTAGACGTCATGCAGCCTTTTCCGCAGCTATATGCATCAGGTGGCATGCACAGCCAACCATGTAAATGTGGGGATTCTGTGACTTAGTGAATGCCGCGACACCTTTTCTTAACCCCTGCATAACAGAGGCATTGCCAGCAGCAAAGCTTACACAATTGCCCCATGGTATTTTCCTTTTGTTTAGTTCCTGGTCAATGAGATTGTATATCCCTTCGCCGGTAGACTCTCTACACTCAACAATTTCCAGGAGTACTACAGCTATTTTTCCAACACTGGGATCATAGACACGGACAACGGACAAAGGATAAAGCTTGACATCATCCATGTCTGTGCTACCATCGGTTGCAATGCTGAATGGGGAACGGCACATAAGGTCACTGATGACCTGTTCATCATTCGAGGACAGTGTGTTCATTATAGCTGCTGTCTTGGTCTTGGTTTGGATCTGGAAACATCTTCTTAAGTAATGGTCCAGCATGGTCAGCTATAGCCACTGGCAAATTGTGCTCTGCTTTAAAGTTTGTGAAAAGTGTCTCTGCCCGGATGGTCCGTAGATCTTGATCTCCAAAAAACTTTGTGGTGATCTTAGGGACTGAGGCCATGGCACTTTCCAGTTTCTTGTGCTTTGTTCCTTCCACATGGCGCCTGCAATCTGAAAATGTAGGTGGAGAGGGGGGGAGATTATGATACTATGAGTCGGTCATATTCCTGCATGTTGTTACAAATTTTATGAACCACACACACACACACACACACACACTTCATTCAAAGGAAAACTAGATACATGTAATTTATATTCAGCTACATTGTTTGGCTCATCACTACCTCCTAGATTACAATAAATTATCAATGTGTAGAGGGATGGAGTGGATGAATGGCTGTATATGTAGTAAAACTACACAAATGTTATCTTATATCCTGTCCAATATTTTGTGCCCATATATTTTCGTTAGTCTAACTAAGAGGAAGGGGGAGTGAGCTAATAAATAGGCCTAAGTAAGTCTGCGTTAAAGATGTGAGTCAGACCAGGTTAACACATAGCCTTCTTCTGATTACTGAAGGGAAATTAAGTAGTCTAAGCAATGATTTACTCTTAAAGCACCAACTTTAAATAGGCCTAAAGCAACTATTACAAAAGCACAAGATTTAAGCCTGGCAGAGACACGATTATAGGCTAATAAATAACATGGTTCAGATAATTTCAGATTTCAGGCTTTTAAAAGGGTGACATTGCATTAAATGCCTATTGTGTCAGTTGCCATCACATTGGCCTAGCCAATAGGCCTATGCTATGCATCATTAACTTGAGCTACAATAGCTTGTCACAGCTGGACTCCCTGTTATAATGTCATGGTCATTTTTAATGTTCATAAATTCAATTAGGCTAAAAAAAAATAACTAACCTAAATCCTGTTCTGTAATTATCCTATTTATTTATCTTACATTAATCAGCACCTAGCCTAGACATTTCACCACTTTTCTACTTGCCCCCCACTAATGGGTAGGATGGCGGGTGTGATATGCTAGCCTATTGACACTATGAACGTTTTTTTCTTATCATCCTTTTATTTTTAATATCATTATGTTTTGGGGGGTGGGGAGTATTTGTGTGTGGGACTGTGTCCGTTACCTGTTGCCCCTTGGTGACTGATGTCAATGTCTGTCTTGCACACTGTGCAGAACGCGTGATGAGATAGCCTGGACATGTGGAGGCAAGGCAATCTCTCCCGATCGTTGTCAAGAAATCTTTGTGGTTTCCGAACCTTTTTTTGAGGCGGTTCAGCCATGGCACGCAAGCCTACAGTTTTGTCTGTAGCAGTAATGGATTGGGGGAAACGTTACGGTTAGCCTATTATTTGTAACACACACACACAACATCGATGAACAGTAACTTTGACGAGTGGTTAACAACACCGTCGGGTAAACTCAAAGTCTTAATTTTACCTTTTCAATGCTGTTTGCATTGGTTGAGAACTATAGGGATGCAAGCGATTAGCAGTGACAGCAAGCGGCCGAAGAGGGATCCGTTATCCGGCCACCATGGCTTGCTTGAGGCACTGAATTGAATTAGTGTAGTGTACTACTGTTCTGTGGTTTAGAATAGTTTGTTTTTCAGTACCCATTAAACTGTAATTTTTTTTATTGTCATTAGAAATGGCAGCACTTCTACAACTGAAACACAATATAGTTGTTGTAATTGATGTTATGTGTATGTGTATATGTGTATTTAACAAGACAAATGTGCTAAATTTACTAAATGTTTTAATTTATGATACTTTCTTGATGAAGCCCCCTCACCCCAGAAGTGGAGGAATTGCAGGTGCAGGGTGGGTGGCCATCCCAGGACGAACTCTTTGTAAAGGCCCTTTGCCAGCAGATTTGATTAGATTCACTAATAGTTACAACTAACCAGCAACAACAGAAATGACAATAACTAATGTAAACCAACAAGTTCTGATCTGACACGTGTTACAAAGACTAACAAAGAACAGAATCGTAATATTTGCATTGTGGAAAAACAGCATTATTAACAAAATACACTGGCAAGCCGTTGTTATTTCCCTTCCTTTCCACACAACTGCATCCAAAATGATGATGGAATGATGGATAATCAATCTAACGTTACTACAACTAGCACAACTAGCACTACTAGCTGTGAATGCTGCCATTCTGTGGTGTCTTTTTCTTTTTTGAATGTTTTTTAAAGGTGGATGTTTTTGGAGCTGGTTGAAATGGTATTTGTTTCATTTTGAGTATGCAAATACTTAGGGAAATGACAATAAAGTTAACTTGAATCTGAGTGAATGTGAATCTAGGTACTAGCCTGAAGCCTTTCAAAAAAGTTGTATAATCTTTTTAAGGTGAAGTTCACATGGTTTTGTCCTATGGAGGACAGTGGACTAAACAGGGCAAACAGGGACAACAACTGGTGAGTGAAACATCCATAATTAGTCTTTTAACTCAGTTAATTAAATTAATCAAATCAAAAGTCCACAGAAGAGGAGTTGTGCATGAAAATCTAATAAAAATTAACAGCAACTCTGCAATCTCAAAACAAGACAAGAGAATTAAATGCGGACTCCTAAATATCAGATCCCTGTCATCGAAAGCTGTACTAGTAAATGACTTAATTTCAGACTGTAATATTGATTTATTCTGTCTTACTGAAACTTGGCTGCATCCTGAAGAATATGTCAGCCTGAATGAATCCACTCCCCCTAGTCATATTAATACTCACATTCCTCGAGGCTCCGGCCGAGGAGGTGGTGTTGCAGCTATTTATGACTTAAGTCTGTCAATCATTCCTAAACCTAAATTAAATTATAACTCATTTGAAAGCCTTGTTCTGAGTCTTTCACATCCAACGTGGAAAACTTTACAGCCAGTTCTATTTGTTGTAGTGTATCGAGCACCTGGTCCTTACTCAGAATTTTTATCTGAATTCTCTGAGTTTTTATCAAGTCTAGTCCTCAAATCAGATAAAGTAATTATTGTAGGTGATTTTAATATTCATGTGGATGTCATTAATGATAGCCTTAGTACTGCATTTATCTCATTATTAGACTCTATTGGCTTCTCTCAGTGTGTACATAAACCAACTCACTGTTTTGACCACACCCTTGATCTTGTTCTAGCTTATGGTATCGAGATTGAAAATCTAACAGTTTCTCCACAGAATCCTCTTTTATCAGACCATCACTTAATAACTTTTGAAGTTCTATTACTGGACTACACACCATTAGGCAAAAACTCCTTCACTAGATGTCTATCTGATAGTGCTGTAGCTAAATTTAAGGAAATTATACCGCTGGCACTAAATTCAATGCCATGTCTTAATATAATAGAGGACTCCTCCGCTAACCTCAGTTCCTCACAAATCGATCATCTTGTTGATAGCACTGCAGGCTCATTGCGAACAACACTGGACTCTATTGCCCCCCTGAAAAGGAAACCTATAAAACACAGGAGGTTAGCACCCTGGTATAACTCGGATACCCGCAAATTGAAGCAAACATCACGGAAATTTGAAAGGAAATGGCGTTCCACCAACTTGGAAGAATCCCGCTTAGCCTGGAAAGATAGCCTTAAAATATATAGAAAGGCCCTCCGCAATGCCAGAGCAAGCTATTACTCGTCATTAATAGAGGAAAACAAAAACAACACCAGGTTTCTTTTCAGCACTGTAGCCAGGCTGACAGAAAGTCACAGCTCTACTGAACCATGTATTCCTACAACGCTCAGTAGTAATGACTTCATGAGCTTCTTTAATGATAAAATTTTAACTATTAGAGACAAAATCCATCATCGCTTGCCCTCAACTGGCACTATTGTATCTTTAAACACAGGAACCTCAGAAACAGTTGTAAATTCTGACTTATATTTAGACTGCTTCTCTCCCATCGACCTCCACCAACTAACTTCGATGATTTCTTCATCTAGACCAACAACTTGTCTCCTAGACCCCATCCCAACTAGGTTGCTGAAAGAAACTTTACCTTTAATTAGCACATCTCTACTAGAAATGATCAACCTGTCTCTATTAACAGGATACGTACCACAATCCTTTAAACTAGCTGTAATTAGACCGCTTCTTAAAAAGCCTAATCTTGATCCAGAAGCTTTAGCCAACTATAGACCTATATCCAACCTCCCTTTCCTCTCCAAGATCCTTGAGAAAGCAGTCGCCAACCAGCTATGTGACTTTCTTCATAAAAATAGTTTATATGAGGATTTTCAATCAGGTTTTAGAGCACATCATAGCACAGAGACGGCACTGGTGAAAGTTACAAATGACCTCCTAATCGCTTCTGACAAAGGACTTGTCTCTGTCCTGGTCTTACTAGATCTTAGTGCTGCATTTGATACCATTGATCATCACATTCTACTACAGAGACTGGAACACTTAATTGGCATTAAAGGACCCGCATTAAACTGGTTTAAGTCCTATTTATCGGATCGATTTCAGTTTGTACATGTTAATGATGAGTCATCCCTGTATACCAAGGTTAGTCATGGTGTTCCTCAAGGCTCCGTGCTTGGACCCATACTATTCACCTTATATATGCTCCCTCTAGGAAATATAATTCGGAAACACTCCATAAACTTTCATTGTTATGCAGATGATACACAGTTATACCTATCAATAAAGCCAAATGAAACTAATCAGCTTACTAAACTCCATGCATGTCTCAAGGACATTAAGACCTGGATGACCTGCAATTTTCTGCTGTTAAACTCAGATAAAACCGAAGTTATAGTACTTGGTCCTAAACACCTTAGAGATGCATTATCTAATGATATAGCGAGCTTGGATGGCATTAACTTGGCCTCCAGCACCACCGTCAGGAATCTGGGAGTTATCTTTGATCAAGATATGTCCTTCAACTCCCACATAAAACAAATTTCAAGGTCTGCATTTTTTCATCTACGTAACATTGCAAAAATCAGGCCCATCCTGTCTCAAAAAGACGCAGAAAAGCTAGTCCATGCATTTGTTACTTCCAGGCTGGACTATTGTAATTCTCTATTATCAGGCTGCCCCAACAAGTCTCTAAAGAGTCTCCAGCTGGTCCAGAATGCTGCAGCACGTGTACTGACAGGAACTAAGAAAAGAGATCATATTACTCCTGTATTGGCCTCTCTGCACTGGCTCCCTGTAAAATCAAGAATAGAGTTTAAAATCCTTCTCCTCACTTACAAAGCTGTTAATGGTCAGGCACCATCATATCTCCAGGAGCTCATACTACCCTATCACCCAACTAGAGCATTACGCTCCCAGAACGCAGGATTACTTGTAGTTCCTAAAGTCTCCAAAAGTAGAATGGGAGCCAGAGCCTTCAGCTATCATGCTCCTCTTCTGTGGAACCATCTTCCTGTTTTGGTCCGGGAGGCGGACACCCTCTCTACCTTTAAGAGTAGACTTAAGACCTTCCTCTTCGATAGAGCTTATAGTTAGGGCTGGCCCAGGCCTGTCTTGGACCAGCTCTTAGTTATGCTGCTATAGGCCTAGTCCGGGGGACAATGCGGACTGAGCTTCTCTCTCCTCCCCTCTCCTCTCCTCTCCATCTGTATACATTATGCCTGTATACATGCCCCATCTCTGCATGTCACTGACTTACTTCTTCCCCGGAGTCCTTGTGCTTTCTAGTCCTACAGGCTCCCATGGATCCTGGCTGCGCCCGGGTCGTGGATCGTGGATGCGCCCACTGCTATGGCCCTGCCTGATCGTGGATGCGCCCACTGCTATGGCCCTGCCTGATCGTGGACGCGCCCCCTGCTATGGCCCTGCCTGATCGTGGATGCGCCTACTGCTATGGCCCTGCCTGATCGTGGATGCGCCTACTGCTATGGCCCTGCCGGATCGTGGATGCGCCTACTGCCATGACCCTGCCTGACACCCACCACTACTGTCGCTAATATTAGTCACATCTCTGTTACATACGTTCCACTACTATTATTGTAATGCATTACTACATACTATCCTTACCATTAATCACTACTACTGTTATCACTAGTAATCACATTTCCATGTGCATTTCATTATTATTGCTGTAATACATCTTTATGTACTTTCACTCCTGTCGTTTATAATTGAATACATTGTGATCTCGTTGATCGTCTCTGTACATGCGACATCTATTGCACGTCTGTCCGTCCTGGGAGAGGGATCCCTCCTCTGTGGCTCTCCCTGAGGTTTCTTCCGCATTTTTTTTTCCCTGTTAAAAGGGCCTTTTTTTTGGGGCAAGTTTTTCCTCACTCGAATCGAGGGTCGAAGGACAGAGGGTGTCGTCTCTGTACAGATTGTAAAGCCCTCTGAGGCAAACTGTGATTTGTGAATTTGGGCTATACAAATAAAATTTGATTTGATTTGATTTGATTTGATTTACTCAGTTACTTACTATGTGAATTCAGTTTCAATTTCTTAAGTTGCTGTTGATGATGACAAATACTGATTTGGAATAAGTAATAATTGCAGTTATTGTAACTGACCAGTACAATTACTCTCATATTCTCAAATATTTAGATAAAAATATATAGAAAATATTGAGTAAATATTAAAACTATGATTTTTTTAACTCAAATTATTTTGGTGAAATAAGTAAGGATAATGCCTGAGGAGCTATAATCAGGAATTAATGGACAAAAGGGAGGCCTGAACCATCCGAGTCATAGTCCATTAATTCCTGACTATGGACACCCCAGAGGGCATTATCCCGCTTATACTCTATCATGGTCACTTGCCAAAGAAGAAAAAACAAAACATTATGACCAGTTGAGTATATTTTTGTGTGTTTTGCAATCAAAAAAAAAAAAAAAAAAAAAAAGGTTTCCCTGGTAACACCGGAGAGTTTGACTAATAGCTGAAACAATCATTACAATCCTATCAGGTTCTTATGTTATGGAAACGTCCAGTAAATAAGACGGACCTTAGATACGACTCCTGGCAACGGCAGATAAACTCCACTCAGCTCATTGAACCCGTCAGCTCAGGTGCTAGCCAGACAGCTAACGTTATACTAGCATGATTCAAAGTCCATAACATTGCATACGGTCGAAAAACAGTACACATAACAGCATTTGAAACAATAAGATAGGCTAGCTAACCAGCCACATCACTGTCCACAAATTAATAAAAGTGTGTCCGGCTGCAGTCTGAAGTAGAGAGTTGAACAGTGAACAGGATGTGGGAGGATCTCTTGATACAGTGCGTTCAGAGGGACAGTGTAGTGAGGAGTGAACGCACATAAAATCAGTTTAACCAGCTTTTTAAAATCAAACAGGACTACTCACCTATTTATGAGTAATCCATTACTTGTTATGGAAAGTTCAGCCAGCGGATACTCAGGTTACTCACTTTATAATTTACTACAGCCCTGAGTGTAGGCTTCTTGTTGCAGCTTGTGTGTCACAGTGCCACCCTGTGGTGCTCAGAGCATGATGCAGTGAGGGACTACACTTGGTGTTTCAAATAAGATATTCATTTTTCTTTTTTATTTAATTTATTTCAAGCCTCCAGGTATCTTCAGTACGGAATTCCTACATTTTATTTCCTCCGTTTTCCCATGATAACAAGTTAATTTCATTTGTTTTCTCGAGATCTCGAGTTATTATCTGGAAATAACAACTGCCGTTTTCCTGAGATAACGGGATAATTTTCTCGAGATCTCGAGATAACGAGACTTTGTTTTCCTGAGATAACGATATAATTACTCCAGATCTCCTCATTAACTACATAGCTGGTCAGCTATGTAGTTAACAACGACATCAGGCTGACTTAGATTGCACCGCCGATATAGCTGAAGCCTTGCTAACTGTCTTTTTAGATTATGCACACTAATGTGTATATTATCTGTAATAGCAAGGCATAATGCTATTTCAGCCTGTGTCAGGCCTTGATTGAAAAAATATGTGACGTGGTGATCGATATGCTCCTGCTCCTCTGACATTGCTACACTGAATGGTGTTTCCTGCGATGATTTAATATACTACACTATCGTTTTGTTTTCTCGAGATCTCGAGAAAATTATCCCGTTATCTCGGGAAAACGGCAGTTGTTATTTCCAGATATTAACTCGAGATCCCGAGAAAACAAATGAAATTAACTCGTTATTCCTCCGTTATTTCCTCCGTTTTCATGGGAAAACGGAGGAAATAAAATGTATGAATGCATGGCCCTTTAGGGCTTCCGTACTTCAGCCAGCTGATGCCGATGCTGCTAATTTAGAAACAGGATATAGAGAACAGTAAACAGTAAACAGGCAGTTTCACTGGAACTACTTGAGTTTTAGAGGGCTCCTTAAATCAAAAGTTAGTTCACACCTTCCAGCCAATCAGTACCAAGTATTAACCCAGACCATGGAATAAACTTAAATAATAGACTTCATTTTAAGACAAAGTTACCTGGTAGATTTTTAGGCATTTATTTTTGTATGTCCAACCCAAACAATCACTTCAGTGACATTCATAGATATAATTAAGGTAGTATAATGCTTTATTATTGTAATATTTACAAAGCCACTGAATTATTTTTAGAGTACAAGTTAAATCATAACTTCCTTGATGGAGGTAATGAGGACAGACAAGTATCTGTGAATGCTATGCTATCTGTAAATTCTTGCCCTTACCTGCAGTGAAAAGATGCAGTGCAGGCAGAGAGTGACCATCACCACGGCCAGCAGCACAGTGGCCACGTTGCGCACGTCGCTCAGCGACTCCAGCAGGGGAATACTTCCCACCTGCCAGTCATAACACAGCATGATGGGAGCGAGCAGCAGCCAGGCATTGAAGGACAGCAGGTAGGAATAGGTCAGAATCCTGGGGAGAGGGAGCAGAGAGAGGTAGACAGTGTTAAGAAAAGATGGATGTAAAGAAGAGGAGGGAAGGAAGAGGAGCCAGAGAAATATTTGAATCACACAGCAACATTATCAATTGTCAGACTAAATCAGCACCAATTTACAATTTGATCATTGTAATCAGCGCCGCCCCTCCCTACACGCAGAACACGCACTGTGCGTAGGGCCCCACGATCCATGGGGAGCCCCATTTTGCGCAAGGGGACGCATTCTCTGCAAATGCGCAAAGGTGGCGCATCGCTGCCGTGAGGCGCACGTAGAGCACCAAGTCAGCCCGAGGCAGGAGAGAAAAAAAAAGAGACGAGTAATCTGACACTGCACGCGTTGCTGCAATGATTGACAGCACGCAGCAGGGCCGCCCCTGGCCAAATTGGGGCCCTCAGCAGAATTTTATTTTGAGGCCCCCCCCCCCCAATTACAAAATGACTGTATCACGAAATGCCATTAAGGTTTACAACCTTTATTAGTAGGAACAAATCAAATGAATGGCCTCTTTCAACAATGGAACAAGCCTTTTACAGATGCAGGCTGCTTCAGTAGACATGGTGCTTGATGGCCCTTGTGAGGTACTGGCCGCTGGCTCCGTGTCACCCTTAGTAACAAACTTCAGCATGGACCCTGTTATGACAAGAAATCCATCATACAAGCAGATTATTAAGATTTGTTTTGGTCCTAATGGTAAATTACACAATGAAATTAATGTAAATACTAGCCTCACAAAGATTAAAATGCAATTAAAGGTATAGTTGGTAATCCTGTTCAGCGACACTTTTTGTTATACTGGGTGAAATGGTCTTCTTGTTCAGAAAAAGGAACAAAATAAATCAGACCTCTGTGGCAGCTGCAGGCCTGTGAAAACTCTGACCAATCCCTCCCTCTCAGTCCGAGTTGAAAGAACCAATCAGATGCCTTCATGTCTCCTCCTGCCACCCCCTTTTTTTTGAAAAAAAGGGGGTGGGCGCGGTGCAGGCAATGTACTAACATCTAGGTGACCAAAAAAGTGGACAGGCCCCCCGGACATGTCCACTGTTTTTACATCCTGTCCCGGGCGTCTGGGCAAGTTTTATAAATTCATGAAAAAGTCCGATATATGAAACCCTTCCTGGCCATTTTCATGAATTTATAAAACGTTTCACATGTCGTCTTAGTACACTTCAACAGCAGCAAATCTCTTCTATTTCTTCTTCTTCTTTCTCTTTTACGGCGGGCGGGAAACCTCCTTCTTCTTTTGAATTTGATTGACGGCTGGCGTGAATAATCACAAGCGACATCTAGCCACGCCCACACTCGAATCTGAGCCAATCACTGGCATCATTTAACCACGCCCACAATTGAATTCCAGCCAATCACAAATCGACCTTTAGTTCCGTCCCTTTATGCAGGCTGCAGACGGGTACTGCACACCTAAAAATTGTTTGCCAATTTTGCCATTAGGTTCTATATTCCTACACTGCTGTTTGCTGCTGCAACGCTTTAAATTTCTCCATTGTGGGTCAAATAAAGGATTATCTTAATTTGTCTTATTTTATCTAATCTTATATGACTGTTATGAATTAAATTCACCAAGAGATGGCGACATTTTACCTCCATAAAAATAGCCCAAAACTTCTACTGATAGCATAGATTGATAGGCTATAAACCTGAGCCAACATACGTCCACCAACTGGTCAATTAACCACTCCTTTTTCAACAGAGGTGAATGTATATGCAGTTAACAAGACATTCAATAAATGATAATCAGGGCCGCTGGAAAATTTAATGTCCAGTCCACATCTAGACAGAATTATCCCCTCTTCTGTCTCATGATTAGCAGGCTAGCAGCTGGGGTGTTTATGCCACAAATTTTTTCTTTTTTATTTCAACAACATACCCACCTTCAAGTGAAGCACGAGCCTACTCTCGTTTTGACTTTTTCTTTCTTTTGCTTGCTCCCGATTCATATTGCCGCTTGGAGGCCATCTCTCCACCTGCATCCAACTGCCTGTCAGCGCATTTGACCGATGATTGGCTCAGATGCTGCGTGCCAGCGCTGCCCCTCCCTACACGCAGATTGCTTAGGGCCCCAATTTGGCCAGGGGCGGCCCTGATTGTAATGATCCTGTTTATCTCCATACTTAAGTGTTGAATAGTCTATCTGAGGATAAAGTGAACAGCTGGTTGTCCAAGGTTAAATGACTGATTGGGAGTAATTGTCTAAGCAGACATTCAGAGCCCAATCAAATAAGTCTATGCCAAGTCACAGAGTGTACTGCTAAAAGCCTGAGTCATGTTGACACTGCTTTTGACTCCACCCTGACCAAGGAGAAGCACCACTCCATTCTTCAGAGACATGCTCCACCCCCTGGTTTGTTCTTTGTGGTGCGTTCCTCATACCAAACGCCATCACAGTGTACTGCATGAAATGGTCAGGTGTGACGAAGGCTGATATGTCAGACGCTCTTGGTGTTAACGGAACCTGCCAGTATCCATTAAGGAGGACTAACTTTGTGATAAACACAGCAGGACCGATGCTGTCAATACAGTCTTCCATGCGGGGAAGTGGAAACAAGTCTGGCAAAGTAACTGCATCGGCCTTACGGAAATCTGTGCAAAACTCGCGGGGTACCTTCAGATTTGGGAGCCAGCAAGCAAGGGCTGCAACCAAGGGCTACAACTGGGCTTGGCTAAGCCATTTTCTAGCAGATAGTTGACTTCTTTTTTCATTTGCTCTCTTTTTTTCTATGGAACAGTGTTAGGCATGTCGCTTAATTGGGGTAGCAGAACCAACATCAATGTTATGCTGTAACACTCTAGTATGTGACTTCTCTGGAATGATAAGGCTTAAACATGTTAATATGACACATCCGTTTTTTTTTTTTCTGCGTTCTGGCGTGTGGATGACATAATCTGTATCTGACACTTTGCTTTCCACTACATAAGGGCCTGAAAAACGGGCAGTGAGGGCAGATCCAGCCATAGGCAATAAGACTAGCACTTTATCACCTGACTGAAACTGCTGCCCAACTGCTGACATGAACTGCAGGTTTTACAGAAATTAGCAACATCAGCTTTCATGCAAGGCCAGAAGAAATGTTTCAAAATTGGGTCATATGTCTTAGTGACACCACAAATGCTCATGTGCTAGCTCTAGCACATGCTGTCGCCAACCAACTGGAACAACTATCTGGTACACTGTACCCCAGTCCTCACCAGTATCAGCTGCTGCCTCAGCTGAATGTAAAACCCACCTGCGCATTAACACCCCATCATCAAAAGGAAACACTGTTTTTTAGTACAGTCACTAGGAGTGTCAACAACTGCAGCAAAACATTTTTCTAGAGAGGGATCACTTTTCTGGGTACTGATGAGCACCTCACGAGTCAGCGACTGTGACCCCTCAGGAGCAGCAACGGGCTCTGGTACATTCTCACACACTTTTGAAGGACAGTTTCCTACTTCACTAACAGAGGGCATCCTGCCTTCAGACAAAACAGAGGAAAACAGTGAGTTAGACAGATCTACCTCCTGAGCCTGCTTACAAGCCTGAGCTCGGGTCAAAATGCTAACCGCAAAGACTTTTGTATGACTCTGAACCAGCTCGTCAGGTTCAGACCCAGAGATAGGAACATCCACCACTTCAGGATCAGGATAAACTTTACCCCCAGCTATGTCATTTCCCATGATAAAATCAATACCATCAATGAGAAAACATGAGCGGACAGCAACGTGGAAGAAACCAGAGACCAACTTGGACTGCACATGAATACAATGTAGCGGTGCAGGCACAAAACTCATACCAATACCTCTAACTACTGCGCTCACATCACAGGCAGACTCAGCACCCAACGGTTGGATACCAGAGAGGATAAAGGATTGTGAGCCACCAGTGTCTCGTAGCACAGTGACCAGACGCAGAATCAGCTGGACGTGTGACCTGCATCTCCCCTGTTCTCTGATAAGGCTCACAGTGGGAGGAATCACGCTTGACAAAAACATTTTTGTGAGTTAACACAAACTCATCCGCCAAAGTAGCAGCTTGCTGGAGAGTGGTTACCTTTTTCTCATTTAGATAAACCACAGTACGCTCCGACACAGTTTTTAAACTCGTCCACTAACATCAGCTCAAGCAGAGAAGCCAAGTCATCCGCCTTACAGGCCGAACACCATCTGTCAAAGAGGATACTATTCTCCCTGGCAAAGTCAGCATGAGTCTGGTTCAGAGATTTCCTGAGGCCTCGGAAACGCTATCTATAAGCCTCCAGCACTAGCTCATATGCTCTTAATATAACGCCTTTAACCTTTTCATAGACCAGACCATCTTCCACAGACAGAAGAACAAGCCTCTTGAACCTTACCAGCTAACTTACACTGCAAGAGAATACCCCATACATCTTTTGGCCAGTGCAAAGCCACAGCAATGCACTCAAATGCACCGAAGTAAGACTTGCCCTCAGACTCATGGAAAAAAGGCACAAGAGAAATGTGCCTGCTCACATCAAAAGTGCCGGCAGAATCCGACGAGAGCCGTGCACCAGCAGAAACTGTGGCGGGTGGATCTGCATTTACCTGCAGTTCTAACTGATGCATCTTAACAGCTGTATCCGCCTCCAACTTCTTTAACCTTCTGAATTCCAACTCCCTCCGGAGCTGAAATTCCTGCTCTTCATTTTCCAACTGAAAACGAGCTAACAGACTTTTACACGAGCATCCAACTTAGAACCAGGAGATGACGGACATTCACCACCCCAACCATGAATTGTTTGTGAAGCTGTCTTCTGACAAGCACCTACGCAGTTTCATGGCCAGGACTGAGTGTCTGAGGAGGAGCTTCTTCCCTCAGGCCATTCGGACAATAAACTCCCATAAAACAACATAACACACACTGGTTCCTTCTGTAAATACTTTTGTCTTTGTCTCTTATTTATAGCTAGTTCTTGTTTTTAATATGTATATATATATATATATATATATATATATTTCTATTGAAATTTAAGTCTTATTTTAATCTCTTTTTCAGTTTTACTTTCTTATTTAAATTTTATTTTATGGTTGCACTATTTTTTGCACAGTAAATGGAGTGGTTGCAATTTCATTTAACTGCTGCTGTTCTTATAATGACTCCGCTGAAATGGGATCAAACTGTGCCAACGTAAATGGCTTTTCCTCGTCCCCATTACTCTTTACCTTAAAGGAATAGTTCACTCTAGAAAAAAAAAAAAAAAAATCGATATAACGGGCGTCAATGGTGCCCGAGATAGAAAGGTCCATAAAACTACACATAAACTTTGTAATATTCCTCCATACTGCTCGTCCGCTGCAATCCAAGTGTCCTGAAGTGGCGACATCCAGAGTTTACTTGAAACAACGTCATTTAGTACATTTTTCTAGCCTAAACAGTCACTATACTATATTTGCCTGGAGGCACGCTCCCACGTCCCACGCACACAAGTCTCCCTCACAGCGTATGCACTACGGAATGGCTGGCTGGATGACCCACTGGCCCCAGCCACAACTCTGGCCCCAGCTTAAATCTTGCCCTGATTAGTAACTGGAGACAGCCACGCACAATCACCTGCTGTTGATGAACCCATCCTCTTATTTAACAATGCTGTCCTGAACGATGATTACCCAGCAATGTGAATATTTTACTCCCCACCTCCCCCTGCAATGTTAAACTTGTCTGAGTTAAGACCATGTCCACACTCGTGTTTTCAACACCAATGAAGATGGATTCTTGAGTATGCCCAGCATGCTTCCTCTTGCCATAAAGAATATAGTGGTAACGCATTTACTTCTTTGTCGACCGCTGGACAAGCAGAAGAGATATCCATTGTTTTGGTAGTTGTGGGCGGAAACCTTTTGACACATAAACACAATTTTTCAAATTTACCCACAGTGATGGGGACAGGTCCTGGATTTATAAATGGTTTTCACAAGGACTGCAGCGCAAGAATAAACACACTTATTAACATCGAATCAGACAGCTGGCAGAGGGCCATGTCATTACAGCTCAGACTGGTTTCCTTCTGGTCTGTAGTGAGGAGGAATGGATTGTGGATTGAATGTGACATACTGTAGGAGAAATGCATTTTACTGTACAGGTTGGAGCATACGTTACCACATGAACACAGGGCGGCAGCAAACTTTGGGAATGAAAACCTTGCCCCATCTCTGACCATCTTTCAGACCAGGGGGAAACTACTATGGTCATTATTACTTTTAGTCCATCATGCACTGGCAAACCGCACTCAATCGTCGTCAGTAGAACTGGCTGAAAGCGTGATACAGACAAAATAAGCAGTCACGGCAAAATAGCAGGGGTGTGTCTATCCAGGCTCCTGGTCCATGAGCTTGTCCTCAAAGTCTTTGAGTCTTTGAGACTTTGAGTCTCTGAGTCGCAGACCAGTCAGGCAGCCATGTACGAGCTACAGCCAATGAGAGCAGAGCCTTCACTCCTCTGCTGTCATCTGCAGCAGCTCTCCAAACCCAGTCTAACCAGCATGTGTGAGCATGGCTCCTCGCTGAACCACAATACGAGTAGAAAAATCATATGTTTTCTTTCTATCATAATCCATCCTCTCCTCATTTTTTCATTGCAAATCACACACAGTGTATTCCTGTGTCACGTCTCACGTGTGTGATCTTGTAGTGTGTACCCCTTGTTGCTGATCAGTCATGTAGTGTGAAAACCATGACTGGAAGATTCCGGCAGAAGAAGACAGAAAGTTGTGCAGTGTGTTCAAGCCATTAGTGGACCTCTGAGTTTACATTAGCAAGCTAATCTTCTTCCCGCCTTCTTCTGGCCCAGTGGTACTTTTCTTGGCACGTAACCATTTTTTTAATCAGCTATTATCATTCCTTTCCTACAGCTGACTTCCAGCAAATCCAAGCACCACTCTGAGTCGATTCTCCCCTCTGACTCCAGCAAAAAAAAAGGTTACAACACAAAAGACGCTAAGCTAAAGTCCTCATCGATTCTGACAGAGGCCGTGCTGGACTGAATTCTGAATAGTCAGGCTGTGAAAAACAGCCACAGGTTAGGTATTGATTTCCTTCCCATAACAGAAGAGTCATAAGCTCGCTGTGGCTGTGAAGCCATTTGCTGTCGACTCGAGAGGAGGGGGACACGGGCCAAATCCCCTCTGAACATGACAATGAAAACATGTCAGGAAGACGGAAAGGAGCTAGCACCGCTCCTCCCTCTTCCTCCCTCCACTGTCTTCCTTTGTTCCCCTGACTTCTGCTCCAATTGGCTATTAAAGAGATTGACGACTAGAGAGAGACACGGGAGACAGAGTCTGAAATAAACACAGGCTCAGGTCAATAGGCATACACAGACTTGCAGAGGACTTGCAGACACACACACACACACACACACACACACACACACACACACACACACACACACACACACACACACACACACACACACACACACACACACACACACACACACACACACAGATACGGCAGCCCTCCAAGGTGGTGCTGACAGGCTGTTTAGCATGCAGCAGAATGTTCACCACCTGCCATCATCTGATGGGTCTGGGTCATAAATTCAATTCCCTTTTCCATACTTTGCAAGGCCCCCTAACCACACATTATCACACATATACACATACACACATACACTATGAAGCAAACCCTGTGTGCACATGTTCACACGTGGACATAGGCTTACAGACACGAGAAGAAACAGAAGGTAGATGGAAAAAGTAGTGAGGGGTCAGGGAGCAGAAAGAGAAAATGAGTCATTTGTCAGGTGGCTCATGAGCGTTCTGCTTTGCTGAGCTGTCTGATGGGAACAAATAACCCAAAGACAAAAGTCAGTTACAAGATCTACACACTGATAGCCCTCGGCAAATTTAATTCAACAAAACATCTTTTCGATCCAACAGAGATGTTTGTCAGAAATTGTCAACTAGACGTCACAAAGCAGAACAAACTGTGTAAAGACACAAAGCAATGACAGCATCACTCATGAGGCTCTCATTTGCATCAAAGAGTCAATCTACTCTCAGACTGGATCAGTGGATAACACCTCTGATACCTCTGTAGAGGGGAAAAAACATGCCTCTATGGGTACGTCCCATTTCACTTAAATTGTATCTATGTTTCCCTCACTTGCGTCCATCCACGGGACAAATGAGACGTCCTTTGCTCTGCGGCGTCACATGAAGTGTTTCTAATGACGGCTGCAGCTGATCGTTTGGTGAATTTGTGCCAAAAATGCCATTATCGATATATATTTTTTTAATAATAACACAGAACTAACAATCGTCGAGAGATTTAAATAATCAATAAAGTTAAACTGATGTGCTTCGTGCGTAATTGTACACAGCTCTGTTCACAGAGAGACGCACTTGTATCATTTCTTACAGTGCAGGTAATGTTATGGTTTCCTCATTAATGACATGTATTATTTCACTCACCAGCAGCCCATCTGATATTAATCACAATGTTTAATTTTGATGCACATCATCACCATGAAGGAAATCAAACGTGTGTCTGCAGTTTAGGTGTAATCAGTTCAGACATTTACATGATTGAAGTCATAGTGAATATAGTTTGAGCCTACACTTGGAAATTAGACTGTGATGAATTTGATTCATGGATGGCTTTAAATAAAGATCAGATTTATTTTGCTGTAAGTACTCTGCATTATTTCAGCTGCTGTCCATAACCTACATTATAATCAATCCTGTGCTTTATACCTGCTTAAATATCTTTGCTGGATGATCACTTTATTTTGAGGCTGATCTCAGGAGAAACTCTAACAGCTGGATCTGCATCTGCTTTTCTGTCTGGTTTTGTGGTTTGTGCTCCGTTCCTGTTTCATTCTCACAGTTTTATCTCATTGGACCTGTCGGGATGTGATGCTGATATCTTGATTATTAATTTTTCTGCAAACTAAGGTGTAGCAGGTAGAAAGTGGCAGGCTAGTAAAATGTCCCTCACGAGTAGCCGCACTTTACTTCCGGGTCTTAATTGACCAGCTGGATCAGCATACATAAGCCGTGGCATGTTGATGTTCTCTCTCTCTCTGCTCCTTGGTGCGTGACTGGGTCAGCGTGTGTGTGTGTGTGTGTGTGTCTGCGGTCCTGGTCCAGCTTGGTGTCAGCTTCTCCCCGTTTCTCTGTGACTGTCACCATGTGTGTGTCTGCAGTCCTGGTCCAGCTTGGTGTCAGCGTCTCTGTGACAAAACTTTGCAGACGCTGCGCAACGGGTGTATGAAGGTAAAAGGCGGACTTTGTTTTATATTGTGTATTTTATTTTTTACAGTGGTTTAAACTGTTTGTTCTGTTTCATTGCAGATTGCCACTGCTATTTTGTTTTGCTTAGGTTTTGCTTTTGTTTTGCTTTTGTTTTGATTGGGTTTTACTTAGGTTTTGTTTAGTCTGTTTTATTTTGGTTGTTTAGTAGTTTTCTTGTATAGATTGTTTTGTTTTTTTTCTTGCTTAAAGTTAACTTCTTTTGGTTTTCCCACCGAGAAGTAAATAGAGCTGCATCGTTGTATTTTTAATGAGAGTAACGTGTTTTCCCTTTCCCTTCTGTGTACGAGTGCTGTAGGGGCAGCGGCAAGCCTGGCCGGCCTGACAGTGGAGGGTTTGGTGGAGTCTCTCACCTGTACTTCACACCCCCCCCTGACTTCGTGTGCTTGGTAATTTTTTGCACCTCCCTCACAATTTATAGTTGATTCCTTTCTTTTGGTTTGGTTTTGCTGTGTGTATGTGTGTAGGGCACTGGAGTGGGGTGAGTACTCTGTCCCACTGTGAACTGTCCCTTTACTGTCTGCGCCCTCGGCCGCCCATCCTCAGCACTCTTCTACAGTTATTTTAACAATAGCCCTAATAAATTGTTCCTTTTCTTATATATATATTATTAATTGATGGTGGCAGCTCTCTAATAAAGTTGTTATCTTGGTGGGAAACATCCTTGTCTCAGTCCATCATTTAGTTAACTATATCAGAAAAAGAATCTGTGGCATCTGTACTGGTTGACTGAAGTATTTAAAGGGCCAGTTAGAGCTTAAGTTGTTAGTGAGATCGCACGCCTTGCCACGGTCCAGTCACATAAGCTTCTGTTAAACACATTAAACTTCATCGGGATTTTTTTTGTGAACCCACAATCTTAAAGTTCAAACTGTGGCTGTGATTGTCTGTCTGTTAACAAACAGCACCTGAAATGTTTTTCCCGACAGTCTTGAAGGAGTTCCCAGAGGTGCTGAGCACTTGTTGGCTGCTTTGCCTTCACTCTGCGGTCCAGCTCATGACAAACCATCTCAATTGGGTTTAGGTTGGATGATTGTGGAGGCAAGGCCATCTGACGCAGCACTCCATGACTCTCCTTCTTGGTCAGATAGCCATTATAAAGCCTCGCGGTGTGTTTGGGGTCATTGTCCTGTTGAAAAATAAATGATGGTCCCACTAAGCGCAAACCAGATGGGATGGCATGTCGCTGCAGAATGCTGTGGTAGCCATGCTGGTTAAGTGTGCCTTGAACTTTGAATAAATCACCAACAGTGTCATCAGCAAAGCACCACCACAGGCCTGAATCATGCAGTCTCCTCTGAACAGTTTATGTTGAGATGTGTCTGCTACTTGAACTCTGTGAAGAATTTGTGGGCTCTAATCTGAGGTGCTGTTTTGCGGTTTCTGAGACTGGTAACTCTAATGAACTTATCCTCTGCAGCAGAGGTAACTCTTGGTCTTCCTCTCCTGGGGTGGTACTCATGAGAGCCAGTTTCATCATAGCATTTGATGGTTTTCGCGACTGCACTTGAGGATACATTCAAAGTTCTTGATATTTTCCGGATTAACGGACCTTCATGTCTTAAAGTAATGATGGACTGTCGTTTCTCTTTACTTAGCTGAGTGGTTCTTGCCATAATATAGATTAGAACATTAGTCGAATAGGGCTATTCACTGTATTGAACTGTGTGCCAACCCTACCTCTGCACAACACAACTGATGGTCTCAAACACATTAAGAAGGCAAGAAATTACTCAAATTAACTCTTGACAAGGCACACCTGTTAATTGAAAACCATTCCAGGTGACTACCTCATGAAACTGACTGAGAGAATGCCAGAAGTGTAGAAAGCTGTCATCAAAGCAAAAGTCGGCTACTTTGAAGAATATAAAACATATTCTGGTTTGTTTACTACATCATTTCATATGTGCTCTTTCATAGTTTGGATGTCTTCAGTACTGATCTACAATGTAGAAAATACTAAAAAATAAAGAAAAACCATTGAATGAGAAGGTTTGTCCAAACTTTTGACTGGTAGTGTAAATCTTAAACTAGTCTTTATAAACTGATATTGGGACATTGTTTATCACCATTGCAGACTGGCATTAAACCACCAGGATTTCTAACTTGGGTCTTCATCTTTATAGTGCTGAAATCAAATGAAGCTGTGACTTACACTCTTTAGTTCTGTCTTGCTTTGATTTCAAAACGCCATCCATCTGTTGACTTGCTCTAAGTACTAGGTACTTAGGATAACAATCTTATTGTCTTGCATGATTTAGCCTAGAAGAAGCACATTCAGGTTGAACAGAGCAAACCCTGGCCGGGAAGCTGAGACCTAAAGTCATAATTACCTTCAAAAAGTTTTTTTAGATTTCTACCTGCCCACTGTCAGTGTCGAATGGCTAAAACAAGAGCAGGAAGGATTGAGCGAGGATACACTGACAGACAGAAAGGTTATAAGGGAATACTGGAGGCTCAGCCAGACATCAGGGAGCAGAAATAATGAGAGGAGAAAATGAAGGCGAGCAGGGCCGAAGGAGCAAAGGATATGAGAATCTGCTATAAATTTCCCAGGTGGCAGAGGGAGAGGAGAGCTATTTTTCACTGCTGCTGTGCTAAGGATAGATGATATACTGTTGCACTGATGAGAGGGCCAGCAAACCTCTCTGCTGTCTGCAAGCACCCGCAATTCTTCATACTAACTCAATATTATCACATTACTAACTGCTACTGACAAATTGCAATCTCCTTTCAAACTCAATGTTAACTAATTTTTCTGTCAACCAGACAAGTGTCCATTTAAACTTGGTCACCTTGTGTAGTCAGATTTGGAGGTAAAGTTTACAAGGTTACCTCTCAGATATACATTTGAGTTGAGTGTAAAGCCATGTCAGCAGCTTTGTGAGGCGGTACTTGGGCATAGTGATGCTTTAAGCAAACTGCAAATATTAGCATAATCAGTTAAAACTCAATGATTTTGCACTCGTTTTAGGGGCACCTCTGAGGAGAAAAAGATTCAATTAAATCAATAATTTCTTACGTTATCAGTCAAATATTCTAAAGTGTGATTTCTTGATTAAATTCATAACCGTCAGAACAACAACTGAGTCTAAATTATAATTAATAAATTGATAAAAATACTAGTTCAGTGGCTTAAATGAAATGATTATCAGACACAAATATCAACCATAACAAGCAGTCAAAATGATGACAGTGAATTCAATGGTGAATGGGGAATGGTGGAAAAAATAATGAAATCAATACGGATCTAGTAACTAACACTAAAGTAAGATGTGGAATTTGGAGGTTGAATTACTGTCAATAAGATTATTGTTGCTATATTATTTTGACATCAACCCAGTCATGAGCAGTTTGAGAAGATCGTCCGTGCCTACTTTTGAGCTGCAAAGGCTGGGCTGGAGTTTAGAGCTCGGTTGGGACCCATGGTCATAGATGTGGTGGACTGAACCTCTTCACAGCGGCTCTGGGTGGCGCTATCCCGGAGACAACATGTGGTTATCAGTGAGATGGGTACTACCAGGCCTCTTTATCTTGAAGTGGTTCAGCGATGGAAGTCGGCCAGCAGCCTTTTCAATAGAAGGAGGCTCAGTGGTTGTACACATAGGGCAGGGGAGACGGCTGTCTGTCCAGAGCTCTTTCTCAGTAGGTTGATGGCAAAAATATAACTCAGGTCGTATTACTGTTTTTTATTATCTCAACCCTGCACATTGCACATTGTTGTTACTTATTATTTATTATCTCAGGAACCCTGCACATTGCTCATTTGGTGATGACCAAGATAGAGTCTCAGAGATGGTAATTCCAAGGAACCTATAACTGTTCACCTGCTTGACCTCAGCTCCACTGATGTAGACAGGGGTGTGTGTCTTTGCCTTCTAAAATCAACAATCAGCTCCTTGGTTTTGCTGACGGTGAGCAGAGGATTGTTCTCTCTCTTGAATTGTCATTGTTTATACTGTGGCTGATGATGGTGGTGCATCCTCATACTTACTACACTACACAATAGAGCTTCAGCAGAACCCTTTCTGCTGAAGCACAGTGGCCCTCATTTATCAATCTTGCGTGAAAACGGGTGCAGATCTGAGCGCAGAATTGGTCTTACGACAGGACACACGTGTGATTTATGAAACATTCGTATCTGACCAATCCCAGCGTAAAAATGGTCGCGTCTTCATAAATGCGGCGGCTGAATTCGATCGTCATTAACATGTTACGCCCTTAAATATTCCTGCTTCGGAGGCCTCGCCCACTGAGGTCAAACATGGAGAGAAGAAACACTGGCAAGAAGAGAAACTTTTCCGAGATGGAGAGACAAATAGAAATATGCAGTTTATTGGCCTCAGTTGTCGGCGCACTTGAGGCAATAAATAACACGTTAAAAGAAATTAATGAAACTCTAAAAAAGCCTTAATAAAATGTTTAAATGACTAAATGTTGTCCATTGTTTGTGTTTAGTATGCCTTTAGCCAATTTCACCTAGAAACCGTCACATTACTGATTAAATACTGCAGAGCATTTGCAAGAGTTTAAGGTACTTTATGTTCTAAAAGCGATGAATGAGGTCCTGTCTCCTCCGTGTAGCCCCAAGTGGCCACGATCTGTTCCATGGGCATTGGCTCATCTGGCTGCACCGGCACATCAAGAGGCACTCCATTCACTAATGCAAAGTTGTGCAAAACTGAACAGGCCAAAATAACATCGCACACTTTCTCTGGCGTATACAGCAGCGTTCCCCCTGCTGGTCCGAGACAGAGCCACCTGCCCTTCAGCAACCCGAAGCAGCGCTCCACTGTGACCCGTGTGTGTGTGTGCGCACTATTGAATCTGCGTTCCTGCTCTGTAGCAGGTTTGCCAGCGGGGTTATTAGGTATTCCGTTAGAGGATAACCCTTGTCACCTAGAAGAACCATACCAAAATTTAAATCATCTGATACTTTGTTTAGTATAATGCAATTTATCTAGGGTAGCTACGTACCGAGGAGATGACTTTGGCTCTGCAATGCGCCCTCCTGCAGCCGCGCGCCAACACAGCTGTTTTGAAATATAAAAACAGCCACCGGCCACCAGCCCCAGCCACCAGCCCCGGCCACCTGGCCACTACGTTTAAAAGTGATAGCTTGGCATCACAAATCACCTGTACATTTATCGAGTGGTAGTTTTTGCGATTGATGAATGCGTAATCATTCATGGATGGTGCCTTCGGACGCACGAGTGCAATCAATTGCTCCAACCACATTCAGAAACCCAGCAATCTCATAAAATTGCCTTTTTGTATTATTATTTTTCAAATTTTAATGTGCAATAATTAGTTGTCATGTTAGGCTATTTAGCCTATCATATTGTTTTATTTTACAAAAAAGTGGTATCAGTAAAAACGTGGGCTTTTTTTTTTATTAATTTTTTTAAATTTTGTTTTAAGAATCCGTTTTGATCTGCTCTAAATATGTGACTGCTTATGCTTAATGACAGCTGAGGTTTGTTTAATAATTATTTTCAGACTCTGCCAGATTTTGCTGTGCTGCTCAGACCTGACGTGAGATCTGATCGTAGCTTCCGCTCACGTCCAAATTGATAAATGCCGAAGTTTGCGTGAAAATGGTTGTACGCACGGTTTTCTGCCGAACGTTCGTTTCATAAATGAGGGCCAGTGTACCTGCGACAAAGATGCACTTAAAGACCACAGATGGAGTCGAAAAAAATAAAAAAGTAGCAAGGATCTAAAGAAACTACAGGCCACTGCAACTGAATGCACAACCATTGTCATACCAACCTCTTTCAAGAAACTTGAATTCACAAGGTGTATGGTTTTATTTTTCTGTTTAGTAAGGAAAATAAGTGTAATTTTTACACTTTTAGACACATTTCCTTTACACTTTTACACTCCTTTCTACACAGGGTTTTTGTACCTACATTATTAGACAAAAGAAGAGCTTTTAAAACAGAGAATTCTCCCAGCTGAAACTACAGTGGTTATAAGACAATCACCTCTTGTGGTACAAAGTGGTATTGGGTGGATGATGTTGGTTCATTTTTGAATGTTTTAATCTCAAATTCTGGCTATAGTATTTTACAGATTACACCTTTGAGTTTTGATTGGAATCCTTGATGTTAATTTCTTTCAGGTGCCTAATCCTAAAATAATTGTTTCAGCACCTATCACTGGTTATCTTTATTGATTAAAATGACAATAAAATAACAACAATTCTATAAGCTTTGTTTTAATCAATATACATACTCGTTTATTTACATACTAAGGTGAAACTCCTGCCAAAACATACTTACTGTACTACTTTCTGAAGTCAAGAGAGCCCTTTTTAACCTAATCATCTCCACATCCAAAATGCAAATTATTATTATTAATAGAGAACTTATCTTAAAAATATGTTTTTTTCTCCACAATTCTCACCACCACTGTGTGTGTGTGTGTGTGTGTGTGTGTGTGTGTGTGTGTGTGTGTGTGTGTGTGTGTTTGAGTGACACTGACCTGGTAAGCAGGTGAGGTGAGAAGGAGGCGGGGTTGTCCTGTTCAGAGAAGAGAGGCATGGATCCTCCCATCAGCCACAGCCTTACCGACATGATGATCACCACCTGGAGGAAGGTGGGAAAATACACCAGTACAGTTACAAACAGTGTTGGAAATTACATTTCTACCAGCCACCATTTTGCAATCGCACTTTTGTGTGAGATATGTCTTGGTTAAAAAAAAAATCAACAACACAGTCACAAAAATTGTTTATTTGAAATTCGTACTCATAGTTATCCCTTTTTAATTCTCTGTATCACAAAATGTCAAATTTTTGACCTGGGTTCAACTTCAACTCAATGCGTGTGCAAACTTGCTCACTTCCACCAAACCAGCAGTACAAGTTACTTTCAAAATGCAATATATTACATATGTATGGTTCCTTCATTTTAAAGTAAACTATTACGTTACAATATATACTGTCTGCGTAGAGTAATATATTACTTATTACACTACTTTTTAGCTACTTTCAACAAAATGCCCAAATAACCTATATAGAACAATTAAATAGCCTAGCTCTTTTTAAATAAAGGAATGGCCTTGGACACAGGGATGAGCAGGCAGACAAAGGATCAAAGTCTGATATATTATGAGATAGCTTAGTCATATGAAACATAATAGACCTGGGCGTTCTGTAGCCTGTGATGACCTGACAAAAATCTCTTTTTCTATGCCATTTAAGTCCACAGAACAAGGGATGCATGGGCATATGTGATTCAAGAATGTAAATTAAAGTGCACTCGGAGGATTAGGCTTCATCATTAGGCCTTTGAAATACGGCTCATTTCAGTCATACAGAAACTGAACAAAGAACTTATAGGCTTGGCTATATTTAACACACAGAGCCTATATTAATATGTCATGTTGTTGTGGATGGATTCTAAAAAAAAAAAAAGGTAAACGCTTCACTTCAGTCAGTAACGTGGATTGTAATGTGTTACATACATTTATTTTTACATTTAGGGCATTTAGCAGACGCTTTTGTTCAAAGTGACTTACAATAAGTGCATTTGTCACAAGAAAGAAACCACAACATATCACCGTTGATAAAGTAGAAAAGAAAAAAAATAGACAATTTTCAAGCTCTCATCTGAGCAAAGTAGCTGCTATTTATCAAGGATACCTCAAGTACCCAAGTGCTATGAATTCAGTGCTAAGGGTAAGAACATACAAGTGCAAGTTTTTTTGGGGGGGGTGGGGAGGGAGTCATGCTATGCAGGGTCGAGGTGAAGTCTGAACAAGTGAGTCTTGAGTCTTTTGCTGAAGATGGCGAGTGACTCTGCTGTCCTGACATTGGTCACCACTGGGGTGCAGGAACAGAGAAGAGTCGCGACTTCGCTGAGCAGCCTTTGTTTGCTCTTAGCGATGGTGGTACCAGCCGGCCAGCTGATGTAGTAGAGCGAAGTGCTCGTGCTGGGGCGTGTGGTCTGACCAGTGTTTGGAGGTAGACGGGTGCAGTTATGTTGACGGCCTCGAAGGCCAGTACCATGGTCTTGAATCGGATGCGGGCTGCAACAGGAATCCAGTGGAGGTCACGGAGGAGGGGGGTCACATGGGAGAATTTGGGTAGATTGAAAACGAGGCGCGCTGCAGCGTTCTGGATATGTTGAAACGGTTTAGTTGCAGAGGCTGGGAGTCCAGCCAAGAGTGAGTTGCAGTAGTCCAGGCGGGAGATGACCAGCGTTTGGACCAGGAGTTGCGTTGCGTCCTTTGTGAGGAAAGACCGGATCCTGCGGATGTTGTAGAGGGCAAATCGGGCCCGGTGGGTGGGTGGAGAGGGGGAGAGTGTGAGGTCAAATGTGGAGAAGAAGCTGATGAATTCAGATGAGTGCAGCTTCTCTGGGGGGATGTTGAAGTCACCCAGGACGACGAGTGGTGTGCCATCATCAGGGGAGCAGCTTAGGAGGGCGTCCATCTCATCAAAGAAGTCGCAAAGAGGACCGGGAGGGCGATAGATCACCACAATGTTAAGCTTGAAAGGAAGGGTGACAGAGACAGCATGGAATTCAAATGCAGATCTGGGTAGGTGGTCGAGGGTAAGGACCTAGTAGGACCACGTCAGTGAGATGAGGAGTCCAGTTCCTCCTCCACCTGTTTGTCTCGGGGAGTGTGAGAATGAGTAGGAAGTTGAGAGGGCAGCTGGGGTGGCAGTGTTTTCTGGAGTGATCTAGGTCTCCGTAAGGGCCACGAAGTGGAGAGTCTGCAGGGAGGCATAGGCTGAAATGGTGTCCGCCTTCTTCACTGCAGACTGGCAATTCCATAGCCCCCCTAGTACTTAAAGTTCAGTGCCGGTGGAGAATTTCGGGTAACAGAGATTGGCTGGGTTACAGCCTCGAGCAATGGGTCTCCAGTGAAATCTTCTCTGGTTAGATGTTCTCACTGGGATTGGCTGGGACTTACATGACATAACTGTAGTGGTATATTACTGAAATATTATTAGTAATGCGTTATAGTACTCTGTTACCGCTAAAGTAAATATATTACTGTAATGGGTTGCTTTTGTAACATGTGACCCCCAGCACTGCTTGTGACATTTTATGCTCCATGGTCCTTGACAGCCTCCAATTTAATTTTTTTGTGTGCCCAGAATAGAGCTATTAGTCTTGCTGCTGGCTGGAGTATGCTGCTGACAGTGGGAGCAAAAAGTTGACTGCCTGGTTACAATCCAATGACAGTGTCCTGTTAATGACAGCTAAATTACATCTGAAAGACCATTTACTGTGGGACAGTATACAAAAGTGACCAAAAGTGACAAAAAGTGAACAGGGCAGGATTGCAATCCTCATTTATAACTTTATTATCATGTAACAATAACGCAAATTTATTCCAACAAAATATTCACTGTGATAGATAAGTCTCTGAAAGCTAAGTTTCATACCAAACTGAAATCAAATCAATCCAACAAATACTCACATAGCCAGAGATAAGGCAGGCTCGTTTGATGAAGGGGCTGCAGATGTGAAGGAGGTCCCCGACTTTGGAGCCAGACAGGTGACTGAGGGACACACAGACATACAGAAGGGTCAGTGAGGCGTTCGGTGGGCTTTCTATTCTCAATTTGACACAAGGAAATCCCCATATTAAGGGGAAAGTTTATATTTAGGAATTTAACTTTTTACAAAAACATTTTTAATGTCATTTTAGTCCACAGAACAAGGAATGCATGGGCATATGTGATTCAAGAATGTAAATTAAAGTGCGGACGGAGGATTAGGCTTCATCATTAGGCCTATGAAATATGGCTGATTTCAGTCACACAGAAACTGAACAATGAACTTATAGGCTTGGCTATATTTAACACACAGAGCCACCGGCTCCGGGATAGCACAGCTCGTCCGGTACCCAGTGAGTGACGACCTCGGTCCAATAGCCGGCGGGATGGCACCACTCATGAGCGTTGGGGGCAGAGCCGGTTTCGGCTTGGCAAAAGAGTCTTTCTTTTGTTGGAAACCGCTCGCACGGTTTATTAAACAGCCGGTTGCTGTAGTGTCTTCGCTAATGATGATGATCTTAATGAAGAGGATGGTCTTCTTCTGTTGCTTTGAGTGGTGGTTCTTAGGCTCTGACTGATAAACTAATTTAACTTCTTCGCTAAAATAACTGAAGGATGCTCCGGTGGCCTATCGAATGATCCTTAGTTACTTAACACAAGAGAATTTCAAATTAAAGTTCACTTCCTCTAAGACAGGTTATGATACTTAACTGTAAAAAACAAATGAAAACAGAACTCGTTCTGAAGCTTAACGAAAGTACTTAAAGTAAAAGTAAGAAAATTAACTCATGAGCACTCTCCTGAGAGTGCTGTCTTGAAGAGAGTAAAAATAGAAGATTGAGTTACAATAGCAAAAAGAGTAAGAGAGCTCAGAGGAAAATGTTCCTCTGTATCATCCATTCTGATAACAGGTGTGCCTGGGGGCAGGGCTGCCAGCTTTGTCTCAGAGAAGATAACAAGTGTGAAAACTCACAGAAATTAACTAAAACTAAACTAACATTTTTAATGTTTCAAAATCATGTTTCACCTTTCCCAGAATGTCACCATGGCTTAATATGTGGACTTTTTATTAACACAAATCACATGGCATCCCTAAATCATTAACATTCAAAAGAAAATTAAAACTTGGTCAAAACATCTAAACATACTTGATTATACTGTAGAACTAATCACTTATACACATTTCTTTTAGTTGTGATGGAGCCTCTGTCAATTGAGATTTTGAGTGATGGTCCCTACTAAATCTTTCTATATCTGCCAGAATCAATGCAATTAAAATGAACATTTTTCCGCTCTTTTTATATTTATTCCAATGCATTCCGATCTTCCTTACTCTTTTGTTTTTCCATAAAGTAGACAGTCTTATTTTAGATTTTATTTGGAACAAGAAAACTCCTAGGTTGCATCAACAAGTTTTGCAGAGGCCCAAAGCTCTGGGCGAAATGGTGTTACCAAACTTTTCTTTACTATTATTGGGCAACAAACATTAGAAATTTGAACTATTTGGTTAATTATGGAGATATTGAGGTCCCTCCATCATGGTTGATCTTGTATCATTGAAAGCTTTACTGTACTCACCCTTGTCTTCTTCTATTTCTGGTTATACTAACAATGTGATAGTGGCCTCCAGTATTAAAATGTGGGCTCAATTTAGACGCCATTTTGGCCTGCAAACACTTTCTATTGGAGCTCCACTTGCAGCAAATCTTATTTTTCCCCCATCGTTATCGGACAGCACCTTCTCTATATGGGCTAGGCTGGGCATAAAAACTCTTAGAGACCTGTATGCTGATTCTATTTTTTCTTCTTTTCAACAATTGGTAAATCAATTCTCGCTTCCTAAAGGACATTTTTTAGATACCTTCAAGTTCGAAATTTTGTCCGTAGCTCATTCCCAGAGTTCCCTGCTCTTCCTAAGCCTTCAGATTTTGAGATATTTCTGAAGCCTCTCTCTTCATTAAAGGGGGCAATCTCTTCTATTTATTTAAATATTTATAACCTAAGCGGATGATGCCAACAAGCCACAGCAAATTACTCACATTTGTTTTGGAGCTGCTCTTCTTTGACTAGATTTTGGTCTGAGATCTTTAGCACATTATCCAAGGTAACTGAAAGGGATGTGACTCCCAATGCCTTAACTGCCCTGTTTGGTGTTTGGTTATTCCCACTTACTCTTTCCCCAGCTAAAAAGGACTTAATAGCATTCACAACTCTACTAGCCAGGAGGTTGATACTGCTAAAATGGAAATCCCCAGTCCCACCCACCTATACAAACTGGGTTAAGGAGGTGCTTTATTTTCTTCAATTAGAAAAATCAGACTGAACCTGATTGGTAAGGCTGTCTCATTTGAGAAGACCTGGAATCCCTTCCTGTCTTACGTCAATTGCGCAATATGTCTGATCACGGTGAACTAAGTACTGCAATGCTGAGCTTGTGTGTGTGTGTTTTCTCTTTCCCCTTAATTACTATAATTATTATTTACTTGTTTAGTTTTTATTTCTAATTTGTTTATTTATTTTTAATTGATTAATATTGTTATTCTCTGCCAACTTAGACATTTGTGCTTCTTATTTATTTATCTATTTGTTTATTTATTTTTATTAGTAGTACAATTATTATTATTTATTTATTTATTTATTTTATTTATTTATTTATTTATTTACTTGTTTGTGTATATGTTCAGGACAGTCAAGCTCTGTTCCATAAAAATATCTAATCATGTTGCTAATCTGTTGTTTTACAGGCCAAAATTCAAGGACTACATTTGGAGCAATCACATCAAGCGCTGGAACTCTGCCTGACACCTATTTATTTGTCGTTATGTATTTATTAATTGTTTTGCATTATCTCTAACTAGATTGAATAAAGTCTTGAAAATGATAGATGCCTTTTCTTTATACTTCCAGCATAAACAACCAACCTATTACAGTTCTTACACTTTACATGATGCACTAATAATAACAACTGAATTAGTTAACTCTTGTTTATTCCATTTCTTGGAAGACATGTAAATAAATAACACTTCAAAAATAGTATACCTTTTATCATTTAGAAAACATACAGTACAATTAGCATAAACAACTATATACAGGAAGGACGTCCAGGGGTTTCTTGACTGATAATAAACACAGTTCAGTGGTGGCCAACGGGTTAGGCTGTTGATGTCGGTGCTGTCTCAATCCTCTACTGTTTTGGCAGTTATTGTCCTGTAGAAAAAATAGCACAATTACTTATCTGACAGTAAATACAGCTTTTCAAGGACTTTGAAATTACTTTCAATTTATTATAACACCACAACTTGAGTTGCATTTTATGCAGTGACACATATTCCTGAAAACAACCAGAAATAGTCTCTGTTACATCAGAATTGTGCCATTTACAGTCATTTCATATTTACCAATTATACTTTTTGGGGGATTAGCAAAAGGTCACTTTCAGAGTAATTTACATAGTTTCACATTCTCATTATTTTGTATATGCATTTTGACAGTAGCGTGTACAAGCTCTACTTGCTGAAACTGTTTGTTGTACATCTTGGAGTACCAGGCATAAGAGAAAGGAGTTCCATAATCTCTGCAAAAATTATAATAATTACAGAAAACTAGATAAGGATGGAGAACTAAATGTGTTTACAGGACATAAAGTTCTGAGGTTCATCTAAATGTGTTTATGGGGCATAACAATGTTATTGATTATGTTAAAGACAACACAGGACTGTTGCTATGCAAAAAAAAAATGAAGACTGGAGTTAGGTGGGTGATGGGAAGCTTATGTGATGGTGGCAAGCAATTATTTATATAAAGATATATAGATATAGAAATGATGCCATTCGTATTCATATTGTATCCCTAAGGAGCACATTCATGCACATAAAGCAAACCAACTTGATATGAAAGAAGGACACATGCATATATGAAATGTATCCATCAAAGACACATATTACATGAATAACAGTGGTCTGATCCATGTTGCTATCAGCATCAAGTTACACTCACCTGTCAGAGAGAGACTCTGCAGAAATAGTGGAAACATCAGTGCGTGGTTCTGTCGTGAACTGACGCATCAAGGCTGGAAGTTGATGCATCCCTCTCATAACTAAAGGACACAGAAATAGGATACATCAGCACATTTGTAAAACATCCAGTTCAAAAATCCCCAAAAATCTATATGAATGACTTCACATAAGTACCATCTAACAACATCAGCTCACAAATACAATGCAATATGCTATATAATGCTATACTCACAGATATATGTAACCTCCCCATGACCTCTGAGCAGTGGACTTGGCCTTTCACACGTGTAGCACACAAGAATTAGTCCACCCCTCACATACAGCTCGTCTGGCTAATGTCCAAACAGCCCAGGGTAGCAGTGCATGTGTGAACACTGCTGTATGGATTAGATCAACAGTACGTGTAAACGCTGGCCTGCATGTAAACAGTGACGCTACATGTAAATACTGTATGTCTCATACAGCAGTAGTCTGCTATTTTAGCTAGCTAGCTAGCTAACGTCAGCTACAACCTGCTAACATTTGTGTTGGGTGAATACATGCGACAGCAACATAAGGAGCTAACTTTAGCTACGTTGACTACATAATGCAGAGAAATAATTCCCCAACAAAACAAACAAGCTCATTACCTGTCCAACAGAGACACAGCTGACATGGAGTCCGTCCTCAGGTCTTCACTGCTTCATCGCTGAAAAGCCACCCCGATGATCACTCTCGTTTTACTTCTTGCACTATCTATCTTCTTTTTTTGGTAGCCTTCTCCAGTTCAGCCTTTCTTTCTTTGTACCTACAGCAGTACCACTGGTGATGAGACGTGAGGCTGTAGTTTCTCTGCCATTCTTGTCGTAAACAGTCCGTCACAGCTCCAGCAGTGGGTTGGCAGTATATCTCAGATAAAATTATATTTTGTATGTGTAATTTGCAGCCTGATATACATTACATAAGCAATCAATACGTTGTAAGCCTATAAATAACCAAGAGTTATTAGAGTAAGCCATCAATAAAGTGTCTCCTAAATGACATCAATTAGCTTACATAAACAACGTCAGCACTCCTACAACATTACAAATTGATGGTCCTGTAAATTCAGATGGATTTTGATTGGCTGTCAGTGTTTCTAGCATTCATCCAATCAATTTGAAATGATCCTAACAATATTATTTGTATTATATTATTATCAATGTCCTCTAGCAATTTTAGATGCCTGTTACAGCTTTTGGGGATTTATCTCTCAGTTGTGTCTGGAGAAAAATATTTAGTAAGATGGAGCACACTGTGAATGGATTTCAATTGGGGCTGTAAGAAAGTTCTGTTATTGATTAATCTGACGATCATTTTCTGGACTGATTAAAATAAAGGAAAATGCTGGTCCCCATTTTTTTTTAAGTCTAACAGGATGTCTTCAAATTGTTTGTTTTTTTTAAATGGATGTTAACAAGTCTGTCCATCCTTTATGTTGATTAATCACACACCTTCAATTCTTGACTGTCAGATTAATTACCTTTTGTATTTGTTTTGTGACCTCTCTGTGCCTTTTTCATGAATAAAGACAATTTAACAGCATTCATGTGTCTGTTTTCCTGCGATTGAGACTATCAAAGTCTACAAGGTCACCATCCGTTTACTCATTATTTGATTTATTGATCCCCCCCAGACCACATGTTTCTATCTATTAGCCTGAGGGAGAAAACTCTGACTGCAGAAAAGAGGCAGCAAGAGAATAAGATGAGACAGAGTGGATGAGACGGATAGGTAAGTGAAAGGAAAGCATGGAGAATCCATTCAACACCCCATCACTTTGAGATGTTCCCCTTGTGCAGAGCTTTCAAAGCAGTGCAGAAACGGTGAA
Source organism: Pagrus pagrus (assembly GCF_965226575.1). Taxonomy (NCBI): domain Eukaryota; kingdom Metazoa; phylum Chordata; class Actinopteri; order Spariformes; family Sparidae; genus Pagrus; species Pagrus pagrus. The sequence goes on along the minus strand of NC_140205.1, from coordinate 22,951,955 downwards.
AGAAGAGATCTCACAGGAATTCTACACACATTCTGTCTGTCTTACACTCTGTCTCATCCTTTTCATCTCTGTCTCTCTCTCCCTTTTGCTCCCTACTCCCCTTTCTCCTTTTCTATATTTGTCTTTGACAAAGTATTTGCTCTGTCTGTTCTGCTGAGGTTTGCGGTGCTGAAAGACAGAATGACAAAGAGGAGTCAGACTCTGCAGATGCTGCATTTGTCTGAGTTACCGTGAAAGAGTTTGGTCCCCAAAAAAAGCAAAGCTGTTTTCCTTGCTGATTACCATTGAACTTGTTTCTAGAGAGACACAGGGCACCCTTAATGGGCTTAAAAGTCAAACAAACAAGCTTTCATTGCAAAGCTCAAACCGACATGTGCTTGTAAAAGGAATATGTGCAAAAGCAATTATCCTGAATGCTTTGGTGTTTTGAACCTTTACGAGTCATAAGGAAGGATACGTAAATATTATATATAAATGTTATATTTAAATATATTTGAGTTTTGAGATGACTGAGACATGGATTTGCAACTCAGGATCAGGAGAAAAATCCCTCCTGTTTTGTATGGTCATTGTTATTTTCAAATTTGATCAAAGCTGTATCTGAAAATGCTACCTTGTACCTTGTTGGAAACGAGACTGTTAAAGCTGGGAAACTGGACTACTACTAAGGTAGAGTACCCCTGGCTGACTCATGATGAAGGCATCTCACAACCCAGAAGCATCAAACTGTCTGTTTGCTGTTTGAGCTGAGAAATTTAGACATCAAATGCATGAGGGGCTTAATACCTCTCTCTATGGGCAGACATGTATCACTCAGTGCTTTTATACTATCACAAAGTTAAAAAACTGGTGTCACACAGTATCATTGACTTTTCATCATTTCTTCGAATATACTATTGCTCCAGAAGGGAAAAGGTCACTTCTGTTAGTTTAAAGCTGTGGTTCCCAATTACGGAGCCCATTTTGTGTGGATTGCAAGCATGTGGGCACAGATTTACTTTGCCCCTGCAAGCAAATCCATTAGAATGAATGGAATTCTCAGTGAAATTGCAGCATTTTATGTGCTGGTGTGCAGGGTTGGAGTTGATATCACTCTGTCAAAACCAGTTTAAAATTTACATTTCAATCTGAATTCCTTCAAATCCTTTATCACACCTTTTAACATCTGCAAGTTACTTCAGTTTTAAATAACTAAACCTCACAGATTCTGGGCAGCTGTGGCTCAGGGGTAGAGCCAGCATCTTGTTATTGGAAGGTGGCTGGTTCTATTCTCCTGGTCTGCATGTTGAAGTGTCCTTAGGCAAGATACTGAACCCTAAACTGCTCCTAATGCCATGCAAGGTTCTGGTCGGCACCTTGCATGGCAGCCACTGCCATCACTTTATGAATGTATGAATTACTGTAAGTCGCTTTGGACAAAAGCGTCTGCTAAATGTAAATGTAGATTCAACGGAATCGGTCATCACCTTGTGCTGGCTGAAAGTGTCAGCCTAATTAATGTTCACAACCCAGAGCTAGAACCTGAGAATGAAGTGAGCAGAGTGTTAAATGCATCCGACACATTAAAACAACTGATGTTACATACGACATAATAACTCCAAATACTGGATTAAACCCTTCTGGGTTCATAAGCTTAAATGATTTCTATCACAGACATGAAAGTTTCACCAGAAGATACTGAAATTAACATGACACTATTGGGCTCTCTAAACTAACCTGAAAAACACTTTTAACCACCCCAGAGTGGTGTCCTAAATGTCCCATTTTGTCCCAAATATCAAAATGCTGTTTCTTTACCTTGTTCTTATCATCTATACTTGATATATAGATATGGATTAATATAAATAATTTTACCTCCAAAATGTATTTAACTGAAATACTTCAGTACTAGTAATATATTATTTTTTCTGTAAACATGTTGTGTTGTGTCCCAGTTGTGTTAAACTGCAGTTCACTGTTCAAGGCTCCATGGTCCTCTGAACAGAAACTCTGCTGTGTGCTTTGCTCCGTTAGCTATTAGCTCTGTGAGCTCTAGTAGCTCAGTTGGCTGTAAGCTATAGGCTTCATCAGCTGTTAGCTCCATTAGCTTTATTAGCTCTGTTAGCTCTTAGTTTTGTTGGCCATACACTGCAGAACTCTGCTGACCACTGGCTGCAGCTAACTAGCTCGCCCCCTGCTGATTTAAACACAAGAAAGCATAACCATCTGCTAGGTTGGGCTCCCAGCCAGTGAAGCCACAACCGTCCGGTCAAACTCGAAACCAGTCTGCTTGGAACAAGCTTCCGCCACCAGACCTCTGCTTAAGAATACCTGTTACTGCCATCCAGTCTGCAATTCGCCCCACACACTTTTGCCAAATGTGAGAAGGCGGCATTAGCTCCTCTCTGGGAGAGAAAGGTGTTCACATTTTAGCCTATCTAGATGATTGTGTTCTCATAGCGAACACTACAGAGCAAGCATCAGCGCAGCTGTTGCTAGTTCTGTAACAACTTCAAGCACTGGGCTTTTCAGTGAATTACCAGAAAAGTTTCCTCATCCTATGTCAGCAGTTTGCTTTTCTTATTTTTTTGCCTGTCAGAGCAACTGTGTTTCGCCGCATGGGCTTTGTTTAAAGGGGTATCAGGGAGCAATATCTGTACTGCAGCCAGTTTTGTTCGGTTTTATCGTTTGGATGTGACAGCCCCTTCTGTGGCCCATTCTGTCCCTTCTGCTGGGTCTACAATGCACTACAGTGCTGGAGGTTTGCCTCAGGTTCAGTGGCTGTAAATACATGTCCACATGTCCAAGATTGTACCTCGTTACTCTCCTTCAGGGAACAGAAGTTATGGTCATAACATTTTGTTTTGTTTCATCCACATGTATGTGCAAGCTATCAACTAAAAATGACACTGGATATCGTTTAAAAGAATCAAATTGAATAACTTTAGAAAACAAATAACAAATTTCACATGTATTAACTAACATGTAATATGTACTGCAGACCTGTTCTCAATCTCAAGCTCAACGATAAAGATAATTATTTATTCTGGCAAATATTTCTTCATTGATTTGACGGACATGCTACTCTAAATTTCATTCTAAATGATTTGAACTTGAAAAACTCATGTACCTGAAAGCATGTTGTGTTATTATGACGGGCAAATGTGAGCTGTCAGTGTATTTAACAGGGTGTTAATAATTGTGATTTTGATGTTTATTGTTTATTTCTCTTGTTCTGATATGGTTGAAAAAGAAGTTGGTGTAATTGTCACCTATTGTTTGATATGAAGAAAAAATGTACAATAATAAAATAGACATGAAGATATCATGTGGCCCATTCATGAGGCACCACAGGGAATCACTGCAGCATAAAATAAATATATTGTTCAGACTTTCTTCTGCAGCTTAAGTCATGCATCTACAGAATTTTAAATTGAAATATCATATTAAATTACTACTACAAGGCCCCTTTAACAGGTGTATTGCTTTAATAACTTGTTGCTGTGATGAAACCGATGAAAATCCATGTGCCTGACAGTCTGCCATATGAAAGCATCTTTTCTAGGATAGATGATTAAAAATCCACCTCCCTGAGGCTGAAAGAGGCTGTGGTAAAGACACTGCTCTCCAGGGCTGGAAATGCAAAGCAACACTCTACGTCCTTGGGAAAAAGCACTCAGATGGAGCAGCACTAAGAAGATTGGTTTCACGCTGGAAGTGACAGAATGAGATGCCCCCGCACGCAACCCAAACACACACACACTTAGAGGGGTGAGAGCGAGAGGAACAAACAGATGTTGGTTGTGTCTTTAGACCCAGGGCTGAAGTTTTCCCATAGGATCATGGGACAGACGGTTCTGTGTGTCTGTATAACAGGATGCTAATTTGCTATGACAACTGTGACTGAGGAAACTGGGGAGGTGTGTGTATGGAGGGAGGTGTTGTGGGAGGTAGGAAGCGAGAGAAAATTGAATTTGGTTGATCATTTTGAAAAAAGGTCAAGATGTCAGCTTCCTCACACACATGGGAAGTGAAGGAAAACACACACACACCCACACCCACCCACACCCACACACATAAAATACACTGTCACATTTGGAGAGTGACATCATCTTATTTGTGGATTAAATCTGATAATTCCAGCTGCTTTGGCTTCATTTGATGCCCTCCATGTTCCAGTCACAGCTAAAATTCCTAACATTCCTCCTCTAAGTGGCATTTCCTCTCTTTTTTTCCCCTCTCTCCTTATTCTCTTCTTCCTATCGTGGCTGAAACATGACAGGGGCACAACACTCCAGGCTAAAACAGAGCCACTGAATCGGTGGAGTGGATGCTGTGTAGTGGTCTCTCTACAGTCACAGCAGAGCTGCTCAGTATCAGCAGTTTTATATCATGATAATGATGAGGAGAATGATGTTATAGTCCCCAAATGGCTATACAACTATTAATCAACATCTGGTGAACCCCTGACAGTCACTGGTGCTCCTTAACATGTAATAGCCTATATAATGTTCTTTAATGACTGGAGGCTTTTCAAAATACTGATACATTAGTGACATGAAAGGACAGCAATGTTCAGAGTGTGTCAGAGCGTCATCAAAACGTATGTACCCCTTTAAAATTTGCACACTTTCTTAATTCAACCAACTGCATTCATAGGCTTAAAACAGGGGTCTGACATGGTGCAGTCAGTATCATCTTACCATTTTTTTTCTTCCATTTGTGACACATCTTAAAGATACAATATGTAACATTTCCCCAATAAAAATCTAAAAATGTCAATGTCAAAAACTTCTATCAATGTTCAAACCAGAGAAATCAGCAGGTTTACTCAAGGTAACTGTGTTTCAGGTCGTCAAACATGACTAAACACAGCATGAAAGAAACTGTAACACATTACCTCATCCCTGAACATTTCTACTCACTTCAGATAGATTGTCATCAGCAATGGTGGTTGTGTAACAATGAAGACAACAGCTCCCATGATCCCACGCTTACATCACAACATCATCGAACTACATCTTTTGCATTCATTGTTTTCAGTGAGAAACCCCTGACAGCAGAAATGATATATTGTGTGTTTGGGCATATGGGAGTGGAACAGGAGTGAAGTATGCTGCATTCAGCTGTACCTGGAACTCAAAAATTAAACAATCTCCATCACGAACAGGGCAGTGGAGTGGTCATTAGGGCTTTGACATCGAACTTCGGTATTCGAATATAATTCGAATATTAAAAAAAAAAAGATATTCGAACGAATATCGGGCAGCTTCTAAATATTCGAACCTATAATAAGCATTATTTTTGGTAAATGTGTTTGCCTGAAAACGTAGTTTTCAATCCAGATTCGAGGCTTTTTTCAGCCTGTTTTGTGAAACGCGAGCTCATGAGCATTGATCACCTGGGGCTTCTGTACGTTATCACGTCGTTAGCGCCTGACGCCTGTTTACACTCTTTCACAGAAAAACAATGGCGGAGCAAAAGGCTGCGAGTGCGGAAGGAGAACTATACACGCCGGAAAATTTAAGGAGTAATGTGTGGCGCTTCTTTGGTTTCCTGAAACAAGGAAAAATAATGAGAAAGGACAAAGTTATTTGTAAAATATGTAAGACTAAACTTATCGACCACTCCACGACCAGCAACTTGAGAGCCCACCTGTCAACACTTTTCTGTCTATTGATTGATACACTACCCTCTGGTGGACAGAACATAGAACAACAGAAAAACGACTTTCTTTTGATACTAATATAGGTCTTACTGGAGGCATTTAATGATCAAAATATTATCAATAAATATTCGAATATATTCGAATATTAATATTAATAAACAAACGAAGTTCGAATATGATTTTTTGGGCAAATGTCAAAGCCCTAGTGGTCATCCAATCATTTTCCGACTCTGAAATGTCCACTCATTGCTTTCTTGCGTCATAAACCGGTCAAACATGCCACAAGTCAGTCTAAGTGTACCACTGAGAATCTGCATTTAAGTAAAACAAGAATGGCAAAGTGACAAGATGTCAGAAAAAACTTAAGTTTTGCAACATTGTAATGGAAATTTATCTATGGACACAAACACACACATTGTTTATTTGTTCAGCCACTGTAGAGGAGGATGATGTGAAGGGTATTCAGTTGGTTGCAATCTGCAACCTCACCACTAGATTGCCACTAAATACTAAATACACTGGACCTTTAGCCTTCCACCTGTCACTGCAGACAACATCACCTTTCAGTGAGTGCACTGTATCTGTATAAACTTCGAACATTTTTAACAGAAACAAGTAATCAGAACAAGAAAGAACTAAAAGCAAATGAACTCTGTCTTGATGACCAGCTTCAGGGCAAAATAATTGAACGCTGCAAAGTACTGTCACTCATCTGGAAGGAGAGCAGAAAAATGATGAAAGAGTACGCCTGGTGGTGATCAGTGAAGGTCAATTCTTCCACAATAAAACAAAGACACTATAGAAACAACGGTCATCATGAGTTATCTGTAAACCTCTCGCATCTCAAGTGCGCCTCCGTGCACACACAGTGCTCTGGTCACTGCTTACAAGCACGGACTCACATGCAAGCCCACACGCGCACACTCAGACTGCCATTCACAATGAAGTTTTCTTTTACATTTGCCTAAAACAGAATTCAGACCGTGTGTGTGTGTTGGGTTATTTTCTCACATTTCTTCTATCTCTCATCTCTGTATCATCTCAATGCAATGTCTCATGATGTGTGATGTAGTGCAAAGGGCTGCTGATGGCAGTCACACAGCTGAACCACAGCTCTCTGACAATGACAGAACCAACCCTCTGCCTGCCTGCATGCTGTGTGTGTGTGTCTGTGTGTACCCCTTTTGTTATTTAACTCAGTGTGAATAGCCTCACTTTATCTCATGTCTGTGCACCTTGCCTGCCACATAATCCACCATCTGAACCTGGACTCTTCAGTCCTAGAACTGCTGTCACTCCACACAGAACCGTCACCACGGTTTCTATCTCAGCACATTATGATACGTAAGATACATTCACGACACAATCAGTATAGTTGAATAATCAATATCAAGGGCAGAATGGAGGCAGTGTTGCATGACTCACAGGAAAGCCACTGACAAACAGAAAGTAGGTTAGGGAGTTTTCAACTAGAGGATCTTTTGAAACGCAAAGGCAGAAGAGATGTTATCTTGTTGTACCACAGCAAAACCTCATAGGGAGGTTTTCTGGGTCTGGATGGATAGTTGAGTATACAAAGTATCTGACCTTGACAGAGGTCTGCACTTCTTGCAGAGATGCTTCTCTGCTAGAAGGCCTCAAGTTGAGTGACAGCCATCACTGTCCCTGCTAATATCCATGCTGTTTGTATCATGCTGAAACGTCTGGTAGCGATGGTCTAAAGTCCGACTATTAACCACAGCTAGCGCTGTGCAATTAATCGAATTTTGATCGTGATTTCGATTTTTGGGTCAAACGATCTCCAAACTAATATAATCGAATTGAAACGATTTATTTGCCATTTTTTGTTGTACAGTAAGCCTAGAGATTTTCTGAAAGAGACGCACATGCGCAATTCAGTCCCTCCCCCAAAGCATTCAACGCGGCCCTGCTGACTGGCACTCACTCAAGTTACGTTTTTCTCTAAATTACATAATCGCCATCAGTCAACAGGACGCTGTCTGACTCTGTCACTCGCGGGGAGGGAGGCTGTTTTCTGGGGGAAAGTTCACTAAGTCTCGGTCGGGAGGGCTGAATCACCGCTGGTGACACTTGGTGAGTTAAAGTTTTTTGCCGGGGACAGACGCTGTTTTTCGGGCAAAAATGTGACGAAGAATCGATCGGACAGACACTTAACGGTATTGTTTTCCTCATATAAGTTGCCAAAGACACGACAAGTTACAACGTTACTGTTGTTTGGTCCTGTAACGTTGCTTTGTGGGACATTTCTCTATTTTGTTGAGTGAAGGACCTGTTTAGTTATCAGACAGTGAACACCATCAGACTGACACACCCTCGCTCTGCGCCGCAGGCTTATCCGTTCACTCTGGTTCGGTTCGCCAATACTGCGCATCAGACATCGATCTCAGACACACTGTATGTACTATATGTATAATGCGACTCCTTATCCGTCAAATTCGGACAGGCACAAGAAAATAACAGCTGCCATTGGATACTTTTTAGCTAAAGATATGCACCCTATCCTTTGTCTTATTTGATTTTCTCAGTATATTTATTTTATTCATTAAATGTTTTATAGAAATTGCAGAACAGTTGGATACATATTTGTACATTATCTTCGATTTGAACATTTTGTATTTTTCGATTTGAACATTTCATGTATTTTTTTTGAGAGAAATGCTGAATAAATGCATCATGTTTCCAAACTCAAAAATAATCGTTTAAATATTCGTGATTTCAATATTGACCAAAATAATCGTGATTATGATTTTTTCCATAATCGAGCAGCCCTAACCACAGCCCATTCTCAGTTTGAAAGAATGTTAACCGTTAGACAGTGAGAAACACTGGCTGAAGGGACGTTTCCATTCTGTATACTCAGCAGTGTTTAGTCATCCACCTTCATCATGTTTACAAAGCTGCTGTGGAACGTGTTCAGTGATGTAAGGTCAAGGGGCGTCATAGGATGCGATTCATCTGCGTCATCTTGTTTTAGCATTTTTCTGTAATTAACCGATTAAAATTAACGCCTTATTTTGAACAAATAACTAACTAACAATTACTCTAACTTCCCCTCCTCTGGAATCAGAAATCGAAAGGGAGAATGTAAAGGGTCAAAGTCCAAACTAAGGTTTTAAATTCATGGCTCACTTTAAATGCAGTTTCTCCTGATTAAAAATGTTCTGCTGTTGCTAAGGCTTGAAATGCACTTCATAATCTTTTTATAATCAACTCCCTCCACCTAATCCCACATACTTTGCATCATGATCAGGGCTGTGTATACATACACCCTTCCAAAATCACACGCATCCGCCTGCCAGATTAGGTCAAATATGCATTGCATAAAACAAAGGAGAGGATTAGTATCGGATGGCGTTACAGGCCCACAACCTCAGAGCGTTCTCTGAGAAAAGGCCCCAACACTGCTCAATATTACGCCACAGAGAGCTCTATACTGTGTGTGCATGTGTTTGTCCCTAGAAGACACAGCCTGAAGTGGCCAACGAAGCTGCTCATTAATCACAGAGGCACAGAGATATTCTCTCTCTCTCTCTCTCTCACACACACACACACACACACACACACACACACACACACACACACACACACACACACACACACACACACACTCACCCTATCTCTCCTGTAAGAGCTCAGGAGGTGTTCCTCAGAGTTAAAAAGAGCACTGTCTTTATATTAAAGCCATCCATCTTCACTGATCCCTGATTGTATTGAGGATATTTGTGGGGAAACATGTTTCTTTTCTGCTTCTAATCTCCTGCATCAATAACAGGAGAGCCAGTCCAAGCTGCAGGGACGTTTGTATTGAGTAGTGAGAAAGATGACTGTCATGCTTGTTTTCTCTCTCTTTCTCGCACACACACTCACACACACACGCAAGCACGCACACAGGAAAATGTAAAAATAGCCTTGACACAGATTGAGTTAATTTACCTCTGAAACCCTAACAGACCACCAGCACTTATGGATCCATTCTGTGGGCTCTTCTATGGGGGGAAATTAGCCTGTTGCTCAACTGACTCATTTAAGCATCGTTTAGGATCTGAACATAAGTAACTTGCATGATTTTTCTACAAACAGAAATGTATCCCATCTTGCAATTAATACACAATAGATTTTTTTTTTAACTGTTGTTTTTGTCATGAGTACTTTCACACAGAAAGCCAATATTATGTGGCAAACAAGCAACATTGTTTTTTTCTGGTGGAGGGTGAATTTTTCTGAGCTTTCACAATGCAAATGAAGGAAACAACCAATCAGTTTATGTGAAACTCACCTGTTGATTGTCTCTGTTTGTTTCTGTCATTACCCTGTAAGTAACATGTACTATATACAGGTGTGTGTGTGAGTGTGTGTGTGTCTGTGTGTCTGGAAGAACAAAAGCAAAATGGTGGCTAGAGTTCAAAGTGCCACACCACATGGCATGGACAAAGGAAGACTACAAATAAAATTGCTGATACAAGGGGGACTACAACATGGCTGATGAGGGTTGGACTCAGGACCAAGACGGTGGATCACCACTTGTTTCTTTGATAGGAGAGAACAAAGAAACAATGGTAGTACTCACACCATGTGCTCACTGATATCACATGTGGGTGTGATACGGTCCAGGCTGAAGGAGTGTGTGTGGGTGTGATGTGATGTGCTGCCAGGTTAGAGAAGATGGTTAGTTGTATGCAAAGACCCTGAGTTTGTGTGAAGCATAATTCAACTAACATCAAATCAGCCTTGTAGCAGAGCCAACTACCAATAACCTGACTACACAGGGATTACAATAACACCCAAACAGTGTTGCTCTCAGGCTAAACAGTCCCGGCTTAGCCGTGCTATGCTATGTTGTGTGCTATCTAGGCCCAGTTCAATGTTACCAGTCTTTGAAGAAAAGGTGCTGGTGGTTCCTTAGCTGCACCTAGGTGTGAAGACTGGGGAGTTCTGGGGAATTTCAGTCCATTTTGAAATCCACAATGAACAACTTCATCTGTGGGTCCCAACAAGATCTCTGTAGGTGCATCCTAAAGACAGGAACCCCCCATCCCGAGAGAGAGACTTGACAATGCAGCATGATGACAGACGGGGCAGCTGTGGAGAACACTACATCAGAGCAACAGCAAGGACTCTGGACAGAGACTGAATGAATGAACCAGAAAAAAACATCAGCTGTCAGACTATAGCCAGACTAAAACCATTGACCATCCACTGGAAATAGGTCAAAGGTCATCAGCTATGAGTCAGTGGATGACCAGAGAACTATCAAAGAGGACAATATTGTCCATCTTGTTCATGTTTGAGCAGAGAGTGGATCCGAAAAACAGGTGAGTTGGACCGTGTCAAACTACTATTCAAAAGATCAAGAATAAACTTTTCACATTTTCTTTAGATGTTCAAAGACCTTCCTAAGGATTGGTTGACAAAAGAAAAAATCTTTACTCAGGTCTAATTGCTAGCTCTTTCCCAAAGCTTGCAACTGCATCTGATGGCCTTCATAAGCAAAAGGAGTACAATCAGTCAAATCAAACTCCATTAATGAAAACCATCGGGCATTTTTTTATTTAACTGATATTGTTGAGTATCTACTATTCACTAGGTTTAGAATGAACTTCATTTATCAGTTTATTTGACAGGGACGAAACATGTAGGCACTATAACATCTCATTAAAATGAAACGTATGCAATGTATAGGGCTTCTTGCTGCGGCTAATGTGCAGTCTTTGTTCCTGCTAGGCTTTTGAGGAGTAAAACGCATGGTACAACACACACACAAACTAACTAACACAGACATAAAAACTAACAATAAAATCGACAGACTACAAATAGTGATTGTAACCACAATGACAAAGAACAACAATTAGAACATTGACCAAAAATAACGACTAAGGACACGAAAACAAAGAAAACGGAATAAGAAAGAAAATATGTATGCTGACTAGGTTTGTAGTCTGCACTAACTGCCCTTTGATATTATATTTCAGAATCATTTGAGGGATTAATTCTTGGAAAAGGCCATTCACACACTTAAAAATCAACTAAGAGCGATTTATCAAATTATCAAAGCTAAATTAATTAAAACTTTTTTGGAAATTTTCAACGGTGACATTTTATTGGCTTCTGAACCAAAATGTTTAGAGCTCGTTTGAATAATGACAAGATTGGTTTCATTGCTTATTAAGTGGCCTGGATCCCAGCAGTTACACTCATTATCATTTTTGTCCCTCTGCTTGCTGTAGAGGCTGAAACATGTTCAGGGATTCTCTGGGTGCAGTCCAATGGAATTCTGCAAGTGTAGGCAATAACAGTAGTGTGTACATTAGGCTGGTAAGGGCAAAATCAAAATAGCAACGCTGATTTAGAATAACTTATACGTAGAGAAACTCTTCAGCCTTCACTGCTCTATTACTTGATCAAAAACTGTGGAGGCAGTTACTTTGATCATGGGTGTCACTATTTTCTGTCTAAATAAATCTTCTTAAGTGGAGCTCTGCTGGATAAAATCCTATCCTCTGGGGTTCTACAGTCTAATGAGGATCTATCTAAGAGTTCCTCACATCACAAATCTTGGGACTCCAACGGCTCCTAATTAGGATCCAATCCAAACAGCCTCGTTATGAGCGCTGATCGTCATTTCACATTAAACTTGTTTATGTGAGATGCCTTACACAATTATACGTTGTAGGTGAAGGAACAGGTGAGGCCTCCTGCTGACTGTATTAGCATACAAATTGTATGCAGGCTATATTTGGTGCTAGTTATAACTGTTGTGACCCAGCCATTAGCTCCTCTAGAAGCCTCTCTTGGCCACAATGCATGCATGTCACAACCTCCATTGTAAGTCGGATACTTACACGAAACGACGTCACAATCTCGACCTTCAAAATCAAAGGTGGAATCAAGGATTTAGCCACACCCAAGTATCTCGTCCGGCAGGTGTGCCAAGACGGGAAAAAAATACACACAGCATGTTGTAGTGCAGCGAGTTAACGTAACCTCCTCTAACCTGAAGCCGCAGCCAATGAAAAGACACCATGGCAACTGCTGATATGGAGTCACATGAACAGAACTCGAACCCCCTCCTGCTTCTCTGAAATCACCGGTGTGGAAATATTTATAATATAGTTCCCAGTGAATCATGTCGACAACGATCAAGTTGTCAACAAGAAAGCGCAGTTTGTAAGCTATGCTATGCGCGTGTAGCATACGATTCCACAGGGAACATGACAAATATGGCCGGACATCTCCGCAAGCATCATAAAGAAGTACACTTAACTGAGAAATCTACACCGTTAACACAGCCAACTCTTCTGTCCTCATTTAGAGCAAAACTTCCACAAAATTCAACTCACGCCAAAGCAATAACTAGTGCTATAGGAGTCAGTTGCATCCTTATTCAGTGGTGGAAAACCCTGGATTTAAGCATTTAATACTGCATACTGGAACCACATTACGAAATGCCAAGCAAAGGTGTTGCCCTCCATGTATGATAATGTGAAGGAAAAGGTTATTGGAGGTCTGAGCAGTGCACATTTAGTGGCCTTGTTGCATTTATATTGTTAATAAATTATTAATAATATAATTATTATTAAGGCCTCAGTGTGGTACATTGCAAATGAATAATGGAGATTCTATCAGTCATGACACCATGTAGACCATCTTTTGAAATAAGAATTAAAGTTATCATGGCATAAAACCAATGATCCTAGACTAGACTTGTCCAGAAATGGCAGTACCATCTGTGCTAAAAAAAAATGTTTTAAAAAAAAACAGGAATACGCTAACACACAGGAATGTCAGGAATTCCTGTCAAAGTGAAGCAAGCCGTGTTCTTCTGCCAAAGCAGGTATTCTTCCCTCGCACTAACCTCCAGAGATTTATTTCAACAGAAATCAGTGACATCCACAATCAACGTCACTGCTTACACAGTTTTCATCAAGTGGTAAAGTAGTAAAGTCAAAACAGTTTTTGTGATAAGTTGTTCTAATGGAGAACGACTGAGCTATTACCGGCTCCGATATCTGGCATTATGCCGATTTATTTGTGTCTGCAGTTTATTTTTCCGATTACCGCTCTGCTCCAGCCTCTGCCTCTCTGTCTGTATTCATCTCTGTGGTCTCACTTAAAGAGATAGTTGGGGTCTTTTGATGTGGGGTTGTATGAGATACTTATCTCTAGTCAGTGTATCACCTGCTATGTTTTGAACAGTTTCAGCGCTTTACGTTGCCGTCAAATAGCCTTCTCCTTTGGCACTACATTCCACTTGTAGGAATACAGATGTTGTAGGTTTAGGGAATGTATGATCAAGCATGATCAAGTCAATGAGTAATTTCAGGAGAGGGCTGTCTTCTAGTGTCTCAGAGGATCAGGAGCAGTTTCTAAACCACTTCTCAGGAGGGAAACAAGGACAAACACTTGAGGTGGGCTGAGAAAAAACAGAATTACACAGTGGATCATGAGAGAAGTCTCTTTAACAGTTAGTGTCAGTAACAGAAGGGTGTATGTGAGGAGGCGAACAGGAGAGAGAATGATACCACAGTGTTTCAAACCCACAGTGAAACACGGTGGTGGAAGATTCAAGTCTGGGGTTGTTTTCAGACTCCTGCACAGAACTGACTCAACCCTGACCGAGGAGAAGCACCACTCCATTCTTCAGAGACATGCGCCACCCGCTGGTTTGCTCTTAGTGGTGAACGATTCACCCCGCAGCAGGATAATGAGCCCAAACACACCACAATGCTACAACAACTACAGAAGACCAAAGAAGACCAAGGAGTCCTGCCTGTCCTGGACTGTCCTCCACAGTCACCTGACTTCATCCACAGTCACCTGACCTCATCCACAGTCACCTGACCTCATCCACAGTCACCTGACCTCAAACACAGTCACCTGACCTCAAACACAGTCACCTGACCTCAACCACATTCAACATCTATGGGGGCACTTCAAGACTGAGAAAGCAGAGCACTCTGTGACATCACAAGAAGCTTTGCAAACACTGTCAAATCATGCTGGGATATAATGAGTGAGCAGGTTATACACTAACTTGTGGAGTCTATACAGCCCACTCAACTTTTCCTCAAATTGTTAAACTGATATTATCATCTGAAATAAAAAAAATAAATAATTTTTTTACAAATGTAAAATAGAAGTATTTTGACTCATGGTCTTAGACTCTTGGACCCCTCTGTATCTGACAAGTCTTTCACATTTCCATTCACAAGTCAATGAAGCCTAACATTTGTGCATGTGTGGCCAGATTTATGCATACTACAGAAATCTTTACTGGAGCATTTCTGTGATTTTAATCTTGTCGAAATCAGCCACTTTCATACATTTTTATGGACTGTGTAATTACCTCCAGTGGGAACTGACATATTTACTTTTAAATAATACACCAGACCCTGTGAGTCACCATCTTCTTTTGTTTTTTTCATAAAAAGACAATATGCAAGACTTTGTTCTTGTACAGCTCTATAGATACAGTTGTATATAACAATGCTCCCCAGACTGTGAGGCTATGGACATTCTGCTCAAATTATAAGTGAAAACATTTACTCCAAATTGATAATGAAATGTTATGAGTAGGTTCTTCCACCAAGGAGGTTATGTTTTCACCAGTGTCTATTTTGTTTGCTGGTTAGCTGGTTGTTTTTGGTTTGTCAGCTTGATTACACAGAAACTAATAAACAGATTTCTGAGGAATGGACTTGCACTTGAATGGGAATCGGTCTCGGGCCAGAATCGACCTCATTAACTTTTGGTTCAGATCTGCACAAAGGGACTGATCCAGGCATTTTCCTGTTCATCATAGGATCATAAGTGGTCTAAATGAGGGAGGTGATTTGGAACATGGGCTGGGATTGTCCAAAAACATGTACAGACTTTTGTTTGTGCAGCCTGAGGTCACCATGTAGATGTTTTCCAAGAAGTTAAAAGGATTCTGGGGAGAGCTGTTCCTTTAATGCAAAAAGCCTTGAGTACAACTTCACATGGAGGGAACAAGTTGGTAAAGGGTCAGAGTTTCTAAGGGCAACAGGACCTCTATCACTTGTCAATGACTTAACGAGTTCCTTCATGTTGGCCTCCAAATGGGTGTGTGAGCAAAGTTTAGGTCCAATGTATGTTTCTGTTTATCTTTTAGAGAGAACATTAATAATGAAGAAACAAAGCAAAAGAGGAATTAGCCTGTGGCAGCAGGGCACACACTCATTGGATATGTACAGTAAGTGCATCCAAGAGTGAGACGGTGAGAGTAAGGAGTTCATCCGACAGGCAGAAAGAGATAAATCCTTGAGCAGCAGTATGTACTGTCTGCCTCCCCTGTCGCTAATTAGCCACATCTTGGAGGAACATGAAGCAGATGCTCCACTGAGCTGAGAAAACATATATTGTCCCTCTAACATCCCCCTCTTCCACTCATTCATCTCCGTCTCCATCGCTTTCTATCATGCTGTGTGTAGTAAAAAAAAAGAAGAAAAACACACTTATTTACACACACAAACAACAAGCATCTATACACACAGTATATGATTAAGATTTAATGAAACTGGAGTTCCGTTGTGACCAGTTGTTTGGAGGAAGAGTCGCAGCACAGCCATCTAATACTGACAGAGATACAGTAAGTGCAGACAGCGCTTCAGTTAGCTTTTCTTTTTCTTTTTTTTTAATCATCAATAGTAAAAAGCAGAAATAGAAAGTAGGGATAGAAGATAAAGACTGCCAAGCATTAAGGGTCCAAAAACTTGATATCTATATGAAATTGTATGCCCATATGTAGAGTCAAGGCAAGGGTCTTAGGATCATCAGTGTGAGATGATTGCTTTGGGGTTAGTTCAGGGAATGGTCAGAGACAGATTCAAACAAAAAAAAAAGGAATGATCAAAACCATAGCAGCAGAGGCTGAGATACCCTGACTTTTAATCCCTACTACTGGTCAAGGACCAAAAAAGCTAGATGCTGCAGTACACCTCTATAATGCAACTTAACAACGTCTATTTCCAAGCCCAAAAAAGGTCATTTTCTCAGGCTTGACAAAACTCTTTCAGAGCCAAAAAAGGTCCAAGTTGTAAAGTGACTTACAGTAGGCGTATGAAAGCAATAGAGTGGAGTTTGAGGCCTTTTTGGTCCAGTGGTATACTGCACATTTGTCAAGAGCCGAGCACTACTTAAGAGAGGTGTGAATCTTCACTGGCCTCATGATTTGATTCGATTATGATTCAGCTGTCAACGATTTAAAATGCAAAATGATTCTCGATTCATCTCAGTGTATGGCAAACTCCTACTTTTTCATAATTTAAATTCCCCTTTTATTCAGAAAGTACTTCCAATAATCAGACTACAGCAGTCTACAAAATAAGAGCTGCATCTTTTCAATACATAAACATTACAAAAACAAAACATGTATCCATCTCAGCTAATTAAAATCAGACATTTAAAACAGTTTTCAATACTGCTGTATGAACAGTAAAGAGGGGCACTCTAAATTCAGTCTCTGAAGAGTGGGGCTGGGAGGTCGAGTATTACAAGAAACGTGACGGACATCAAAAAGTCTTTCTGTGGGGATTACCTTGCAAACATGCTCATAGTGACAATGTTAAAATGCTGATGTTTAAATTGACACATTTGGTGTGTTAGTATGCTAAATTGTGCTTATTAGCACAAAAATTAAACATTATATTAAACAAAATCTACAAATGAGGCTGATGGGAATGTCAATAGTTTGGCATTCAGTGCTAACAGCCTTCATGTTAGTGAAAGACAAGTGATGCAGCAGCATGCATACTAGTTTGGTGTCTTAGCATCCAATCCAAGGTAATTGGATTTGGATTTAATCATGCAAGCATTTTAAGCCAACTAGGAATAGTGATTTTTGTGTTTGGCGCTGGGGGAGATGTTTGATGTTTGCTCTTTGTTTCACAGAGCATTGGCTTTAGTTGATCCTTTCTGCTTGCACAATACAGGCTGAGGTTTTTAGCGCTGCATTGCTTTTTTGTGCTCACAGCACATCAGCCTTAATCGGCTTGTGAGTGAGTCAAACATTTGCCTGTGTCCAGTGCTAAAGTCTATATTTGCAGCAGCTGACCTCTATTTTAGAGTAAATCTCAGAGGATCCATGCACACAAGTAGCATATGAATTCACTTTCAATTTCTATGATAAAAATATGCAAATGGAGCTGACTCTGCATACACTTGATTTCGCCTTTCCATTCAGGGGGAAATAATCGCTAACAACAATCACCTAACAGTCCTTTATTTAGACAGGAAAATTCATGTTCAGATTAACATGTCTTCTTTTTTTCACACTGACATCAAACCAGTAAAGAGTGAATACAATTATAAGCTATGCAATACCCCTTTTCCACTGGTCAAAAATCCCACTTAAACCCGCTAAGATCAGTCTTTTGTGTTCAATGGGAATGTGTAAACTCTGCATTTACACCCGGGTCAATTGACTCTGCAGTAAACCCTGTGTTTTATCACCACGGTTCAGCTTCGATCTAAATGTAAGACCCGGCTGAACACGCTAAATTCCAACACGCGAAGTGATTATGCATCATCAACATCCAGTGGTGGCGTGTAAATAAGGAAAGAATTTAAGTACGGATGCGGTTTACTGAGGACATTTTATTACTTGACACAGTCTTGAAGGTGGAGCCCTGTTCATTCCCTCGAAAGCTGCTCAGTGGGGTTTTGAAGCCAAAAGAGCTTGATGTCGAAAAATACCTGGATCATCGACCAAGCTGGCTTACTTCCAGTTTAGCGCCTGGCTAACTTGAAGGGGGATAAAATAATTTAATCTTGCAGCTCTTCAACACTTTCCATGTTATCGGACCGAAGGGCTCAAATTATGACAGTGAAACAAGTCATTTCATGGGGGTTAGCCGTAAAACAGAATGCAATAATTTGCAGACGAACTGTGTTTAGTGGGTTAGTTTAATGAAGTGTTCTTGAGACCATGTAGTAACATCCTTTATACATGTGTTTGACAAAGTGCTGAACCTTACCTGATCCTTACTTGTGAACACTGAGGGATCTATCCTACACTTGGCGCACAGCGCAGCACAAGTGTCTTTGGTAGTTTCAGACCGATGCAGTTGTCATTTTCACACCCAGCAAATGGCGGGTGTGTTGGTCTTAAAGTGAGGTGTGGTCAGGCGGATTGCTATCTTGAAGCATCAGAAAGTGACAATGCCATAGACGAACAAAAAGCTGGTATAAAATCAAGGGCTGCTCTGTTTCCTGCTATTTAAAGGACGCATTATTCAGACAGTAGGATGCTCCTACACAGGCAGGTTCACAACACGTGTGCACTCTGACGCTGCTTTCAGTTATTTTTAACACTTCCATGAATGCAGTTGAGTCACTGTAACAATTATCATGGCACATTTAATCAATAAAACTAAAAGCTGTAGTTATAAACTCTCCAAAGGAAACGAGTCAGGAGTTTTAATATAAATGAAGTTTATCAGCTGTTCCTAGTGCTCAAATGCGCATGTTAATGTAGAGACACACATATTGTTCCTGCTGCTGGAGGATCGCTGCAGGTAATGTCATCACTATTTTCCTCATTAAGGATGTATTTCTCCCCTCTCATCCCATCAGTTATTGATCAGGATGATACTCTTTATAACCAATCCCGTCTGAACCATGGACTGAGATCCACACACACACACACACACACAGAGCAGTGCTCCTCCTCAGTTAAATATCTGTGTATTTTCTCATGTGCAGTCAAACAGAGATGTTGATGGGACTTGTGATTGTGAGGGTCCAGCAGGTGAGGACTATATAAATGTCCCTCACTGAAGACGAGTACCACTGTTAAATATGCTCCAGGTCGTGGTTCACCTGGCTCTTAAAGGGAATGGGAGACGACACTCTGATTGGTTTGATTTATGTTCCGCCCACAACACAGACATGACTAATTCAGAGTCTAAATACAAGACCTTTGCACTGTGCACCGCACTTTGTGCCCAGATTATCCGCCGTTTAACTAGCAAAATGGACTTGGACATGCCCCAAACGAACTAGCGTGCTGTCCTTTAGACTGGGCACCCTAGAAAGTCTAAATAGGGCCCTGAAGCTTTTGAGGATGCCCCTTTCATACCCAATTATGATACTCTCACCTGTTCCAAATTAACCTGTTTACCTGAGGAGTGTTCTGAACAGTTGTTTTTGGAGCATTAAACAACTTTCCCAGTATGTTATTGCTCCTATTCCAACTTGTTTGAATGCAGGCATCAAAGTCAGAGTAGCCAGTTATCTACAAAATTCAATCCTTGTTCAATTCAAAAAGGTCTTTGACTGCTTCGCCTAGAAGAATTATGAAAAAGGTTATTGCTTACAGGTGCACTTCTACATGACTATGACATGAATGACAAGAAGTTAAGACCATAAAATGTGATATATGGATTGAAGGCTCTCAGAGTTAATTCTAATACTGTAATGAAATAATATGAAACGTATGGCTGCCTTGAAGAAAGGACATCACTAAAGTCTGATGAAACGCTTTGAAAAATTGTGTTGTAACCTTTTGTAGTACATGGTTGACATCTTCTAAAACTGCTTAAGTGGTCGCTTTGGTGGAAACTTTAACATTGTTGAGTTTGGGTACACATTAAACCACCAAGTGATGTTAATGTTCATATGCAGGTGGGTGTACTGTGAGTTTAAAAAAGACCGTAGAAATGGTGCATGTCTGCATAAAAATGTGACTTCAAATTTACCTGAGATTATTATTTGATTATTTTCAACAGAAAAGAAATAAAAAATAAAAACTAGGAATCTGACTGAGCATGCTAACACATACTGTATCATGCTCTCTCTCTCTCTGTCTCTCTCTCACACACACACACACACACACACACACACACACACACACACACACACACACACACACACACACACACACACAGACTTTTTACACGGCATTTCATTGCAACTCTTCACAGAATCCACACATTTGGATTTTCAAAGGGTTTTATCTTAACAAACAGGACTCTTCAAAGTATTTTTCTCACAGCCCTCTAAAGACTTTTATTCAACACTCACCGACACAGACACACACGCACTTCAGAGGCTGCCTTTGATGCATATTGCCTTGTTGTCACCATCTTGTCATCTTCATCATCTATCACTATTATAATAACATTTTCCCTGAGCATCCAGAGAAAACACAAACACTGGATCCCACCAGGCCAGTTCTCCAAGCCTTCCCACAGATAATACCCTTTTTACAACAGGAGGTGCTATGTGTGTTTCTCCACCAATTAGGACTTTTTTTGTTGGAGCAAGCCAGGCAGGGCTGACAGCACAGCTTGTTGAAACAGCTACAGAGAGCTGGGGAGGTCAAGCAGAACTCCCTGGGGCATTCTTGGTCCCACTTCACAGAAATGAAGAACTGGTGACAGTTTACAGTTTATACTTGATTCTGTGTGAGCTGACATTAATTGAAACAAATTCTGCTGATTCCATCTATGTCTCTCCAGTCTCTTTAACCAAACACAGCAAGGTTCAAAATCCTGTTAATTTACATTGCTGCTGACAACTTTCCAATGCATGCCATGTTTTTAGACTGCCTTCTTACACTCCAGGCAGCTAGGGTTGACTTTATAGTTGTTATTTTGCAGTATATTGTTTTCTATATTTCATTCTATTCTCACTTTACATTTTCAATCATCCATCTTTATCAGATTCACATTTCAATCATGAATGACTGCAACTCAAATGTCATCACACTCTCAAGCTCATTGTGAATATCAAGGTTCAAGGTTCATTTATTTGTCTTTCTACAACATACAATTGTACAGCAAAATGCAAGTTGTAGTCCCTTTATGCTATAAGAACTATTTTTTTAAGGTGAAGTGTTGAGGATGAGTTCAGGAGTTTCACAGCCTGGGGAATAAAGCTGCTCTGTAGTCTGGTGGTATGGCAGCAGATACTTCTGTATTTTTTGCTGTATTTTGTATCTGATTGGTTGGGTTTGTTAGACGTGTTCTCAATGCTTGACTGTGTAACTGTTAAACAGATGCTCTGGTAATGTCTGTTTTCAGCGATGTCAGAGCTGTAGTAACACTCCAACCTCTTCACTCTTTCTCCAGAGCTGCAATTTCTCTGCAAGAGACAGCCAGGTCGTGTGTTTACCGGCGGGGAAACTCACAATCTCCTATGTCAGTTCCACCACTGGCTGTTTGTTTTTACAAACCAACCCCAAGAAAACCATAACATGAACCCATTAAAAACAAGCAACCACTGAACATTCAGTTAGGAAAGAATAATGTGCCAGTTACACCGACAGAGATTTTGGTGGCTCTGGTAGTGTGCTGGACAGCAAGAGGGAAGGAGATCGATGGGATGCCGGCCAAATGCCGTAGTCCAATCATTCATTGTCGAAGACAATCAATGGCTACTTTTTCCTCATGTGTAGGTTATGGCTGGCTACTTTAATTTTACTATAGAAGGAAAGCAGTACCTCAAGTAAAAAGTAAAAACAAACTGTATAAATGCTGCACACATCACATTTTTTTTAAAGGACATTAGCTCATTCTTCACACAACAGAGAGTGTCATATCAGTTTATTGAATTTTGCTTGTCTTCATAGGGGAGTGGTCTTGCTGGATTACCAACTAGGCAAAGCAGGGTTCATGGTGTGGCAATAAGTTTGTGGATATTTGTTTGTCAATTAACATACACTGACATGGAAATAACTTTAAAGGGGTCATCACACTAATTTTATTTATTTATTATTTTTGCCGCTGTTCACATAACTATATATGCATATTTGTGTTATCACAAAGTATTGATATATCAGTACATTGAAATGTTTTTAAATACTATTTACCACAGTATCGATACACTATGCTTTCTCACTCCGACAGCAAGTTGACACACACGCACTCTGTGTCTGTGCCCACAAAGGCCCACCTCCTCGCACTCTTCTGACTATGGTCAGAAATGTATCAACTTAGATGCTTTTGTGCTTAACACACAGTACACAAGGTAACACAGTGATGAATTTTGATATTTTTCAAGTTATTGTATTTAAGTTAGACATTCCAGTATCATGACAACACCAGTGCATGTTAACAAAGGTGATTTTTCCATACATATATTTCTTGTGTGTAACTTGATTGTGATTCAAAAGTTAGGTTGAGCCACATTTTTCAAAGATTCAACTTTTCCAACAAACAATGTTAACTCTTGTTAAGCTGACATTGTTCAAATTATCAACATCATCATATTATGATATTTATATTTATTAATGGAACAAAAACTATTACATCAAAACAAATGCAAAAACAGATTTTGACAAGTGGTCTTTTTGACCCTACTATACGTGTAACAAAAAACATGAATCTCTGTTTTACATGTGAGATACTGAAGGAAGAAGCCTGTAGAAGATATATTTGATAGAGGGGAGCTGCAGGCTTTAAACCCTGTGTCCTTACAGAGTCATTGAGGACACGAGTGAGCTTTGAGTTTTAGAGTCATTAGGACCACGTGTGAGTTGTTGAGCCAACTGGCCTTCATGTGGGTTGCTAGGACTAGGTGAGCCCAGATGAGAATTGATGTTAAGCCATCTGGGGAGGGAGCTCAGTACTGCATTGTAGGTGGGTGAAAAGCAGTGTCGTAGGCCACCTCCTCTGTTCAAAGATGGTCATTCCAGCTTGATGTACAGTAGATGGATTCATTTACTCCTCTTTCAAACCATCTGCCACTGGGGAGCTTCTTAACTACCTCAGTGACCTCTTCCAGGGATATGGATGAGTCTTCCCCCGAGTCTTCAGACTCTGCCTCGGTTACAAAGTGTTCCTTCCACCGCCCGACGATATCCCCAGTCCGGTTCAGCAGGTCCCCTCCCCAACTGAAAACAGCCTGGGCTGAGGCCCGCTTCCCTTTTCTGAGTCACCGGATGGTTTGCCAGAACTTCCTTGAGGCTGACCGAAAGTCCTTCCCCATAGCCTCACCGAACTCCTCCCACACCCGGGTTTTTGCTTCAGTGACCGCCGAAGTTGCATCCCTCCTGGCCTCCCGGTACCAGTCTGCTGTTTCAGGAGACCCCTGGGCCAGCCAAGCCCGAAAGGCCTCCTTCTTCAGCTTGACAGCTTCCTTCACTGCTGGTGTCCACCAGCGGGTCCCTTTGGTTGCCGCCCCAACTGGCACCGATGACCGTCTGACCACAGCTCTTAGCGGCCGCCTCTACAATGGTGGCTCTGAACATGGTCCATTCGGGGACCCCAGCATGAGTGAAAAGTTCTTCCGGAGGTGGGAGTTGAAGACCTGACGGATCGGGGCCTCCGCCAGACGTTCCCAGTTCACCCTCACTACTCGTTTGGGTTTCCAAGGTCTGTCCAGCAGCATCCCCCGCCACCTGATCCAACTCACCACCAGGTGGCGATCAGTTGACAGCTCCGCTCCTCTCTTCACACAAGTGTCCAAGACATGCACCTGAAGGTCCAATGATACGACGGCAAAGTCTATCATCGACCTTCGGCCTAAGGTGGCCTGGTACCAGGTACACTTATGAGCCACCCTATGCTCGAACATGGTGTTCGTTATGGCCAATCCATGACTAGCACAGAAATCCAATAACAAAACTCCATTCGCGTTCAGATCGGGCAGGCCGTTCCTCCCAATCACCCCCCTCCAAGTTTCCCCATCGTCACCCACATGAGCATTAAAGTCCCCCAGAACTATTGAGTCCCCAGGTGGAGCCCCTTCCATGACACCACCCAAGGACTCCAAGAAGGCTGGGTATTCTGAGCTGCTATTCGGCGCATACACACAAACAACAGTCAGAGCCTTCCCCCCAGCAACCTGCAGTCGCATGGAGGCGACCCTCTCGTCCCTCGGGGAGAACTCAAACACAGTGGCGCTCAGCTGGGAGCTTGTGAGTATCCCCACACCCGCCCAGCGCCTCTCACCCTGGGCAACTCCGGAAAAGGAGAGAGTCCAGCCCCTCTCAAGTCCACAGGGGCGCGGCCCCACGTTGTCCTTTCGGGCCCCATGGGCCAAGGCCCGGCCACCAGACGCTCGCCGGCAAGCTCCACCCCCGGGTCTGGCTCCAGGGGAGGGCCTCGGTGCCCCCATACTGGGCGAGGTACTCTGTCCCTGTAGCTGCCGATTCATAGGGTCTTTTTGAACCGCTCTTAGTCTGGTCCCTCCCCTGAGACTAATTTGCCTTGGGAGACCTTACCAGGAGCTAATGCCCCAGACAACATAGCTCCCAGGATCACAGGGACACACAAACCCCTCCACCACGGTAAGGTGGCGATTCTTCCCTCGATTCAAGTGAGGAAAAACTTACCACATTGAGAAAAAAAACTTTTTTTACAGGGGGAAAAAAAAGGTGGAAGAAACCTCAGGAGGAGCCACAGAGGAGGGATCCCTCTCCCAGGACAGACAGACATGCAGTAGATGTCACATGTACAGAACAGAACAACAAAATCACAATAACAATTTGCATTGATAGAATATCTGATACAAGGAAATTGTACAAAATATATGTCAATCCAGGAGGAAGACTGAGCAGACTGAGGCATTGCCAAGTTGTGCCCGAGTCACACACCACTCCACCGTGGTGACCTGGAAGAGGACAGGCCACACAGGATAGATGTAAGTGGACAGCAGAGTCTGGACCTGAGGAGTTGACCCTCCTGTGTTGTGCCATTCGTTTATGGAGAGGTTGTTTTGTCTCCCCAATGTACAAATCTGTGCAGTCCTGCTGCATTGAATAGCATAAACTACATTACTCTGCTTATGCCTGGATGTTTTGTCTTTAGGGTGGACAAGTTTCTGCCTCAGCCTGTTGCTGGTTAGGTTTGAAGTGAATCAGGATATGTTCTTTTATTGAAGATCCTCCTGGGTTTCTCAGATATTCCCATGACATAAGGAATGACGATGATGTTCCTTTTTTCCATCTCTTTGTCTCTTTCTGCTCTGGATCTTAAAGAGGTTTTGACAAAGGTCCAGTTTAGGTAGCCACAGGTTTTCAGTGCTCTCCTGATGTTAGGGCTGTGCAATTAATCAAATTTTGATCGTGATTTCGATTTTTGGGTCAAACGATCTCCAAACTAATATAATGGAGTTGAAACGATTTATTTGCCATTTTTCATTGTACAGTAGGCCTAGAGATTTTTCTGAAAGAAACACAGAGATGCCGCATTATCGCTGCAGCGGCGGTTTGCCAATTCTCCGCCGTTGTTTGCTCACGCAGAGCCAAGCAGCTCCGGCGTAAAAGACAAAGACACAATGTGTTGTGATCGGGATCCTGACCCACCAAACATCCTGGAAAATGACAAAGTTACGTTTTTCGTTCTAAATTACATAATTACATAATTGCCATCAGTCAACAGGACGCTGTCTGACTCCACTCCACTTCACTGAAGTCTCGGTCGGGAGGGCTGACCTTCGAAGACCAACAAACAGTTGGTGAGTTAAAGTTTTTTGCCGGGGACAGACGCTGTTTCTCGGGCAGAAATGTGACAAAGAGTCGGTCGGACAGACACTTCTCCACTTATAACTGCGGTACTTTTTTCCTCATATAAGTTGTCAAAGACATGACCAGTTACTACGTTACTGTTGTTTGGTCCTGTTATGTTGCTTTGTGGGACATTTCTCTATATTTTGTTGAGTGATGGACCTGTACAGTTATCAGACAGTGAACATCATCAGATCAACGTGCCCTCGCTCTGCGCCACCGGCTTATCCATTCACACTGGTTTGGTTCGCCAATACTGCGCCTCTGATACTACCTCTGGAGGCGCAAAATTTCACCCCTCGCCGTATCCGAGACTTTCACACAGAGGCGGATGCAGAGAATTGGCGCAGGATCCCCACATGCAAACGGCAGTGTGAATGGGGCTACTTTCAAGCAGCTGTCAAGTCAAGGAGGCGAGTTGTATGCGTGGTGACTGGCGGTATTCAAAAAACAGCACGAGTGGAAAATGGCAGAGGGAGGGCGGCCCTGTTTGGTCAACAAAAAGGGTAGTTTTTCTACCCTTTTTGTTCTCTTGTATGGGAACACTTCGGTTTCGAAGAAACCGAGAGGAGCAACACCACACAATGTGCAAGATTTGCTACAAGGTGATATCTGCGCCACTTGGCAACACAACAAATCTATTCAACCATCTCAAACTAAAGCACAAAGTCACTCACGACAAATTAATAAAGAAACAAAAAGACAAGGCCACAACCCCCACAACATCAACACAGAGTCAGACATCGATCTCAGACACACTGTATAATGCGACTCCTTATCCGTCAAATTCGGATAGGCACAAGAAAATAACAGCTGCCATTGGATACTTTTTAGCTAACGATATGCACCCTATCCTTTGTCTTATTTGATTTTCTAAGTATATTTATTTTATTCATTAAATGTTTTATAGAAATTGCAGAACAGTTGGATACATAGTTGTACATTTTTTTCGATTTTAACATTTTGTATCTTTGATTTTAACATTTTGTGTATTTTTCTTTAAGTTCTCCATTACAAAGTGGGTTTTTTTGGAGAGAAATGCTGAATAGATAATCGTGATTTCAGTATTGACCAAAATAATCGTGATTATGATTTTTTCCATACTCGAGCAGCCCTACCTGATGTGCTTCTGTTCCATCTCCTTCTCCTCTTTCTTTGAGGATCACAGCTGGGTGTCTGATTACAGTAATTTAGGTTCAAAGTCAGAATTCTAAGGTTGAGAAAAACATTTATTTTCCAACCACAATTGCACAGTATTCATTATAATAGTACTAAGCGATCTTTAAGCTGTCAAACACTTTGAAGCTCTGGCCCACCAGTCTGTAAGCTGACGGTGTCCACATTTCTACTTCAGAAACAGTGTAGAAAATCTTTTCTGCTATCAGTCAGTGGGTGGCCTCAGTCAACTACATACAGCAGCTGAACAAAAGGCTCTGCTGAATATAAATAAAGACCGCTTTTTTATTTCTTTGTTTCTATGTCTCATATGCACCATTTTTCAAATGTACTCCCAATTAGCAGTGGGTCACTGTTTAATGTGCTGCGCTGAGACTCTGAGTTCTGCCGGCCCTGAGCACTGGGAGGAGGAGGAGGAGGATGGAGGGGTGATGACTGGCTGATCCTTTCATTCTCTTTCCGTCCACCCAAAGCCTGCCTCCCTCTGAGCCTCTAAATCCCTCTCATTTTGCTTGAATCTGGTTTATTCTCTATTCTTTCCTTCCATCTTTCTCATTGTTCATGCATTATGCACAACTCATCTCCATCTCTTCCTCTCTCTCCATATTTCTGTAAATCTTTCATTATTTATCTATTTCTCTCTCAGGAATGCATCGCCGATGTCCCGACAGCAAAATGCTGCATTTTTTCACCATGCTGAAGGAAATGCTGCATGATATCAAACAATAAAATTACCCTGACATAATTTTACGTGGTGATTATATTTTGTATCACCACTGCCTTTATTGTAAGTGTTGTAAATGCATTGATTTTTGGGAGTGTACTGACATTAGTTTAAAGGGGACATATTATGCAAAACTGACTTTTTCCTTGCTTTAGTATGTATATTTGCGTATCCGGAGTGCCTCCCCACCCCCTAAGCATGAGTTTTGACAACTAAGTCAATATTTTGTACCTGGCAGAGTCAGGAATTGAGTCTCTAAACGAGCCGTTTGGATTTCGACCGGATTGTGACGTCACAATCCGGTCTTTTGCATACTCTTTGCGTATCTCCTCCCACATTACGCCAGCTGCCTGAACGAGGATCCGCCATTTTTTTCCCCTCGCTAACTTGTACGCGACAGCCTGACCGCTACCATGTACAACCCGAAAGCCAAGCACTGCTGCTCTGTCGTCGGATGCACGGATCCTCATGTTTCGCTACATCGCCTCCCTACCAAAGAGGATATCAGAGCGAAGAGGCTACTTTTTATTTATCAGGGTCCCAGCTTCAGTGAGCAGAAGCGTTATGGTCTGTGCCAGTCACTTCACCCCGGACTGTTTCAGCAGCCAGGGTCAGTACAACGCTGGACTGGCAACGAGATTGTCCCTTGAAAGATGGATCCATACCCGCTGTCAGTGATGGAACTGTAAGTATTTAAAAAACTGTGTAGTTTGTGTAACTTTGGCCGTTTAGCACATGAGCTAACGCTAACCGTGGGTGTAAATATGAGGCTGAGCCAACATTACATGTGAAGTTATCAACGTTGGGCTTACTGGCCGTAGGATTCACGATAATGTTAATGATACGAAACGTTTATTTGTCATATCAGCACTCTTTTAAAACATGACGGTGAATTGAGACAATGAATTAGGATATTGAAATTTTATCGCTTCTAACCGGCCGGTGAACCACTGCTCGGCCATGAACATGGGGAGGAGACGGGGTGAAATGTCTCAGTTGTTCGCGGACAGTGAGCTGCTGCTCGGCGGTGAACAAACAGAGGAGACGGTGTGACATCGTCTCAGTTGTGTGTGTCAGTTGTTCGCGGACGTTTAGCTGCTGTTCCGCGGTGAACACGCAGAGGAAACGGTATGAACTGGTCTGTTATTCACAGCTAGTGAGCTACGTTCATTCATTAGCATGTTGTGCTAAAGGACAGTGTGTAAGCAAACTTCTAGCAGCGTGTCTTGTCTGAATGCACTGCTGACTGTGTGACAGCCCGAGGAGCTGCTGTAGTTGGGCAGATGTCATGGCTCTGGGAGACTGTCCTCTGACTGTTTTTCTGTGTGTTGGTATACATGTAATACGTGTGTAGCGTTAGCCGTAGCGTTAGCTGTAGGCTACAGCTAACGGTACAGCTAATGCTACAGCCTGTAGCGTTAGCTGCTGGCATGAGAGACCTGGGAGCACCAAAACGTTATCTGTAGTAAAGCAATCACTACTTTGTTTTGGAGCCGGAGACAGGGGCTACCTGCTACATGTCTGCTGTGCTACTATCAGTTATATGCAGGCACGGACACTGAAAAGCTGCGCCGCGCTGTGTATTGCTCGTTGTTGTTGTTGTTGTTGTTGTTTTTTTTTTTCGTTTTTTTTTCTCTCAACTTTATTGAAAGTTGCTGTGTGTCGCTCGTTGCCATGGTCCCGCGATGCCGTCCTCACGTCTTCCGGTCGGCAGGAAGAAGTGGGCGGCGCACGCAGTAGCTCATTAACATAATGAAAAAAAAGTCAGAATCCGGCCGCTGAGAGCAGGGCTGTGAAACTGGTGTGTAAACAACCCTGCTGTGCTCAATCCTTCGGTTTTTTCGACCAAAGCATGTTACTATCAGTCCATTTAGACATCAAGGACCCATGTCAACAAGCAGAAATGAGCATAATATGTCTCCTTTAACATAATTTTAACAAATTTTTACAAGGTGCACTCTTAACCCAAATTAGTTGACTTTACTAGAAAATTGTGTGGAAACCTGTTGCCTTATACTGTTTCAGTTATTACACAAGCCGAAACTTGACATCGTTTTTTCTGATAATGGTGTCTTGTAAGCCTGTTCAGGCACGGCAGATTATTTGTGCATGACACAATAATAAAATCAATCATATATCTTCATATCATGTATTAACTTAAAACTATAATTGGATGTAGTAGCCATAAAGACTTAGTGACAGTAGGGCTGCCATGATTAGTCGACTAGTCACGATTATGTCGACTATTAAAATCGTCGACAACTAATTTAATAGTCGACGCGTCGTTTTTTTTTTTTTAACTTTGTTTTCTCTCTCAAAACTTCTGCGGCACCTTCCACTGCCGCGTCTGCCTGTCTGTCCTTGACACACATGCGCAGTAGTGGTAATCTGGGTCAGCCGTGATGTCACCAGAAGTTATACCAGACGGGCTCTCTGGTATCATGGCTACCCGGCGGCAACAGAGCTCAAAAGTGTGCGAGCATTTTAAGAAAACAAAAGAAAAAAGTGTGCAATGCAATATCTGCAAGACAGAACTTGCCTTTCACGGCAGCACAAGTGTGATGCACGAGCACCTGAAAAGGAAGCACGTTGTGGCTGACAACAACGATGAAGAGGGACCGTAGTCTCGGTAAGCTAATTGGCTAGTTAGCTGCTAACATTAGCGTAAACAGAGAGCTAACTTACTACTCACTCATATTGATAGCTGTAAACGTTAACATTAGCGATGACGATTTGATTCATTAGCCTTAAAACACATATTTCATGTGTTGTGAGCACTGAGCACAAAATGCACTTTTGTTATATCTGAGTCAGTGAGACCAAAACTTTAATAATTCCTTAGGTGCCTACCTCATTGTAGCTATGTTTGATGCCAAAGAAAAATGAAATAAAAACCTTAAGTGGGCCTATTTATTTTTGTGCTGTTTAGGCCAGTACCTTAACCGTTTACTCACTTTATGCTACAATTGTTTGTTGCTACAAGCATATTTCATTAAAGGTTTAATGAACTATCATCTTAATTGTCTTCATTTTTAGTTAGCATATACCTTAAACACTTCAAGCTGAAAGCTAATGATTGTTATATAAGAGCAGCTGCATGCTGGTGCGATAAACTGTATGTTATACATTCAATTTACGTATGATACGATTAGTCGACTAATCGAAAAAAATAGTCGGTGATTAGTCGACTATCAAAATAATCGTTTGTGGCAGCCCTACAGTACATAAAACTAAATTTGTTATGGTCTGACCAGGGCAGTCGGGGTTATTTGTGTTTTCTTTCCCCCCTTGTCTGTCTTCCCCCTCCCTTTCTCCTCACCTGCTCCTGTGTGTCTGGACAGGTGGGCGTGGCAGCAGTGTCGGCAAGCAGCGGAGAGGCGCACCTGCAGATCATTCCATTCATCACCCCCTGCTATATAACCCCGGTCTCATCTCCACTCCGGCGCCAGATTGTTCCGCCTGTTACGGTATTCACATTGACGGCCGATTACTAAGTGTTACTGTTTTCTATTCGTCTGCGTTCTACAAACCTCCAAGTGTGTTTTACGGACATATCCTAATTGTTT
The DNA here is from genome assembly GCF_965226575.1 of Pagrus pagrus. NCBI lineage: Eukaryota > Metazoa > Chordata > Actinopteri > Spariformes > Sparidae > Pagrus > Pagrus pagrus. The sequence goes on along the minus strand of NC_140205.1, from coordinate 22,920,354 downwards.
GTTTCTCCCTCATGGCAGAAGACTCCAGCGCCTCTTCGCCCCGGCTTCCTGAGCTTCCACCTGCCTGCCTGCCGACCAGTCAGACCAGGTTCTCAGTATTCCCCTCAAAGAACCCTTCGAGGTCTAAATAAACTGTATTTTTGTTTCAACCACCGCCTCCGCTCTCCCTCTCTCTGCATTTTGGGTCCAAGCCACAGACGCCACATAACAAAATTACTCTACACAGATCTATCTTTTAGTTTATATAACTTAACAATTCAGTTCCTGTGGAATTCTCTTGTTGAGTCAACACAATCCTTCAACATGTTTATATGTAACATCAATAGCTGTTTCAAGCGGAGCTGCATTGTTCCAACAATGGAAGAATAAAACATAAAAGAATAATGAATGAGCGCTCAAAGGTTTAATTCAAACTTAATCTGGGTTTACAGTGTAACAGCCAACAGTTCATTTATTGGTTTGGCTAACTCATGACATAAATGTTAATACAGCTTATAGAATATACCCAGACTGAGAGTCTGCAGCCACTCTGTCAGGCTATTTGGGCACAGTGGTGCCCTGAGTTAAATGCTAATGTTGGCATGCTAACATGCTCACTGCTTTAATGCTAACATGCTGATATTAAGGAGGTATAATGTTTTGCATGTTAGCCTTCTAAGTTCAGTATCTCAGCATGCTAATATATGCTAATTAGCACTAAACACAAAGTGACGCCGTTGCTGATGGGAGTATCGTTTGTTTTGCAAGTATTTGGCCATTAATCACAGCTAATGGACAAATTACTGCTCTGTTTTCCAATAAATCCAATAAATCCTCCTTGTGGCAAATCCCATAACAGCACCAAGATACACTGTATGTAACCACCCTTAGACTGAAAAATTCAACTCTACTCTCATATTTAAACCCATGTGAATTGTATTTTTGTTCTGACAGATTGGCAACAACTTTTTTATCTTGAACAAAAACCACGAGCATTCTCATGTCATGTCACCTCATCCTGGGCCTCATGGGGAATAATTCAGTTCCTCACAAGAATACAGGCCCTTGCAATGTTTCTTAGGGATAGAGGAAATAGAACACAACATACTTTGATTTAAAAAAAAAAAAAAGAAGCTCCCAGTGATCCCTAAGAACTTCATTTCTGGAAGGAAGTGTTGAATTACTATCATATTCTTGCTGCCATTCATTCTCGTTTATACATATCTAGGGCTGAAATAATTGGTCAGCTAATCCATTAGAGATCAACAGAAAAGTAAGTAGCAACTATCTTCATAAATGATAAATGGTTTAAGTCAATTTTCCATACAAAAAATGCCAAACATTCTCCAGTTACTGCTTGTCAAATGTGAGGATTTGCTGCTTTTCTCTGCAATAAATCATTATCAAATGAATATCTTTAGGTTTTGGACTTGTTTTTGTTTGACAAAACAAGCAATTCAAAGAAGGAATCATGGGAAAGAGGCTTTGTGTTGAGTCATGTTAGTTTTTTCACAATTTCTTGACATTTCATGGACTAAACAATTTTTTGATTATTGAAAAAAAATGCTCTGCAGTTTACTGAACAATCAGAAATAAAAGTTCGCATTTCTACTTCATCTGAGGCAGATTCTTTTAGGTTCAGCCTTTGATCCAAATTGACATAATTTGAGTGAAGAATCATGCTCCTCCTCTTAGTCATTCTAACCACCAGATTCCACCAGGACCGTCATAGAAGCGTTACGATTGCCAGAGCTGTTCGCAGCCGTTCTAGACAATGCTCGTGTTTCAACCAGCTGCGCCACGGCACGTTTTAGCAGCATCCCAGAAGTGGCTCTCCGCTCTTCTCCACGGAGAATAAGCGCCAAAGCACAAAGCAGATCGAGCCTGACAGAAAGTCAGACAGCAGATCAGCATGGTGCATCCGGTCCGTTTTCAAAATTAAACAACCTGTGCAGACTCAGGCTCCACAGCACAACAAAGTCAGAAATATTAACAAAAAAGACACTTAAAATGCAACTCATCTGCGCATATATACAGCATATGCGCATATATGATAATATATATGCTACATATATATAGCATATATGCGTATATATGCCACAGATATGCTGCATGTAGGCCGCATATAGGCCAAATTCAGGTGCATATATGTGCATATACAGGGCATATACAGTAGGTCTCCTATATCGCTTCAATATCCACATAATAGCCCTATATGTACACACAAGGTATGTCTCCTATATAGCTCATATACCCAGTAGCAGGTTCTGTTTGTCATACCTATTATATAGCTCATATCTCACTTTTGCAACTGTCATACATGATGCCTAGCTCATATTTTTATTCTCAAGGTAATAACTGCATATTTGTCCAAAGTCCCTTACAGGAAAAAATAATAATTTCACACGAAAACTTATCTGGTAAAAGTTGTGATTTACCCTTTAATTTATTTCATTAAAAAAGGGAGTTCATAATTCATGTAATGTTAAAATAAATACTATTTACGGCTAAAAAAGTGATAATATTACATTGCTTTGCATTATTTCATGATGTGCTTATTTTGAAGGCTTGTAAGAGATACACTATGCATTATGGGATAGAGACGAGTTGTAAACAAGTGAAGCTCTGATGAACATGATGGAGGTTTTCCTTCTTAAACTTCATCTAGACACCTTCAAAAGCAATGGCTGTAAGTTTAGGTTGTTTGGCACCTTAAAGCACAAATTTAAGTGTCTTAGATGTATCTTCTGTACAGAGTAAAAGTTCGTTTTTTTGCATATCTGTTTTGATAGTAGCTAACTGACTTTGCTAGCATTAAAGGGGACATATTATGCAAAACTGACTTTTTCCTTGCTTTAGTATGTATATTTGCGTATCCGGAGTGCCTCCCCACCCCCTAAGCATGAGTTTTGACAACTAAGTCAATATTTTGTACCTGGCAGAGTCAGGAATTGAGTCTCTAAACGAGCCGTTTGGATTTCACCCGGATTGTGACGTAACAGTCCGGGTGATTTGCATACTCTTTGCGTATCTCCTCCCACATTACGCCAGCTACCTGAACGAGGATCCGCCATTTTTTTCCCCTCGCTAACTTGTACGCGACAGCCTGACCGCTACCATGTACAACCCGAAAGCCAAGCACTGCTGCTCTGTCATCGGATGCACGGATCCTCCTGTTTCGCTACATCGCCTCCCTACCAAAGAGGATATCAGAGCGAAGAGGCTACTTTTTATTTATCAGGGTCCCAGCTTCAGTGAGCAGAAGCGTTATGGTCTGTGCCAGTCACTTCACACCGGACTGTTTCAGCAGCCAGGGTCAGTACAACGCTGGACTGGCAACGAGATTGTCCCTTAAAACATGGATCCATACCCACTGTCAGTGATGGAACTGTAAGTATTTAAAAAACAGTGTAGTTTGTGTTACTTTGGCCGTTTAGCACATGAGCTAACGCTAACCGTGGGTGTAAATATGAGGCTGAGCTAACATTACATGTGAAGTTATCAACGCTGGGCTTACTGGCCGTAGGATTCACGATAATGTTAATGATACGAAACTTTTATTTGTCATATCAGCACTCTTTTAAAACATGACGGTGAATTGAGAAAATGAATTAGGATATTGAGATTTTATCGCTTCTAACCGGCCGGGGAACCACTGCTCGGCCATGAACATGGGGAGGAGACGGGTGAAATGTCTCAGTTGTTCGCGGACAGTGAGCTGCTGCTCCGCGGTGAACAAACAGAGGAGACGGTGTGACATCGTCTCAGTTGTGTGTGTCAGTTGTTCGCGGACGTTTAGCTGCTGTTCCGCGGTGAACACGCAGAGGAAACGGTATGAACTGGTCTGTTATTCACAGCCAGTGAGCTACGTTCATTCATTAGCATGTTGTGCTAAAGGACAGTGTGTAAGCAAACTTCTAGAAGCGTGTCTTGTCTGAATGCACTGCTGACTGTGTGACAGCCCGAGGAGCTGCTGTAGTTGGGCAGATGTCATGGCTCTGGGAGACTGTGCTCTGACTGTTTTTCTGTGTGTTGGTATACATGTAATACGTGTGTAGCGTTAGCCGTAGCGTTAGCTGTAGGCTACAGCTAACGGTACAGCTAATGCTACAGCCTGTAGCGTTAGCTGCTGGCATGAGAGACCTGGGAGCACCAAAACGTTATCTGCAGTAAAGCAATCACTACTTTGTTTTGGAGCTGGAGACAGCCGCTACCTGCTACATGTCTGCTGTGCTACTATCAGTTATATGCAGGCACGGACACTGAAATGCTGCGCCGCGCTGTGTATTGCTCGTTGTTGTTGTTGTTTTGTTTTTTTTTTCGTTTTTTTTTTCTCAACTTTATTGAAAGTTGCTGTGTGTCGCTCGTTGCCATGGTCCCGCGATGCCGTCCTCACGTCTTCCGGTCGGCAGGAAGAAGTGGGCGGCGCACGCAGTAGCTCATTAACATAATGAAAAAAAAGTCAGAATCCGGCCGCTGAGAGCAGGGCTGTGAAACTGGTGTGTAAACAACCCTGCTGTGCTCAATCCTTCGGTTTTTTCGACCAAAGCATGTTACTATCAGTCCATTTAGACATCAAGGACCCATGTCAACAAGCAGAAATGAGCATAATATGTCTCCTTTAATGCTAATCTAGAAGCGTTTTAGCCTATTGTTTGACTGTGTTACTATACGGAAGCGCATTGCATTCACTGGATAAAAAAAAATTAGACACCTTATCTTGTAATTACGAGATCAGGATCTCATAATTATGAGAAAAGATCTCGTAATTACGAGAAAAGATCTCGTAATTTTGAGATCAGGATCTCGTAATTATGAGATCAGGATCTGGGAATTATGCGAAAAGATCTCGGAATTATGAGATAGTGAAACACTGCGGTCAAGCCAGCCCACACGTTGTTTTGCGGTGCGCGCATATACTGTGTGTTTTATTAGTGTGATTACACTAATAGCGAGAAAAGACTCATTTCAAAGGCTTCCACAACGACCCCAGGATGTAACAAATACTCACGTCAATCTGATGTAGCCTTTCAAAATAAAAGCCCTCTAAAATGTCAAATATTTCGATTATTTCTCTCTTAATTCAGAACGATATTAGGAGGAAACTCCCTGTTTCCACAAACTAATTTAAGTTCAGACTGATAGTGGTCCACCTCAGAGCCTTACTCATGTAATATCAGGTGATGTGGAATTTCAAAATAAAAACCCTCTTAAATGTCAGATATTGTCAATATTTCCATGTGAATTCAGCTTGACATTAATAAGAAACGACCTGTTTCCACACAAAATATTTCAAATTTCAGCGGGCTTTAATTTTGAAATTCCACATCAGAACTTCCTGATATTAAATGAGTGAGTCTCTGAGGTGGGGTACTATCATTCTGAACTGAAATTATTCTGTGGAAACAGGTAGTTTCCCTTCAATGTAAATCTGAATTTGAGGAAAAATATTCAAAATATGTGAAATTTCAGATTACTTTAATTTTGAAATTCCACATCAGAACTTCCTGATATTACATGAGCGAGTCTCTGGGGTGGACCACTACCAGTCTGGATTAAAATTAGTCTGTGGAAATTTTTGTGGAAAACTTTTTTTTAATATCCATCTGAATATACAGTACATGTAAATATTGACAATATCTGACATTTAAGAGGGCTTTAATTTTGAAATTCCACATCAGATTGACCTGATTTTTTATGGGTGTCATCCTGAGGTCGAGTACTACCAGTCTGAAGTGGAACGGTCGAGTAATAACGGGTAGTCCTACTGTACATATAGTACAGTCAAATTTAAAAGTTCAAAGGGCTTTTATTCTGAAATGCCACATCAGATTGACCTGATTTTTCCTGGGTGTCATCCTGAGGTTGAGTACTATCAGTCTGAAGTGGAACAGTCGAGTAATAACGTGTAGTTTTGTTTTTTAAAACTTTAACCTTAATGTAAAGGAAATATGAACGTGTAGCAGGCTTTTATTTTGAAAGGCTACATCAGATTGGCAAAAGACTGACAAAAGAATTTCCCAGTCTGGGATCAATAAAGTAATTCTATTCTAGATTGACGTGAGTATTTGTTACGTCCTGGGGTCGTTGTGGAAGCCTTTGAAACGAGTCTTTTCTCGCTATTAAAACAACGTGTGGTTTGGCTTGACCAAGTGTTTCTGGTTGTGGGCTGGCTTGACCGCAGTGTTTCACTATCTCATAATTACGAGATCTTTTCTCATAATTACGAGATCCTGATCTCATAATTACAAGATCCTGATCTCATAATTACGATATCTTTTCTCGTAATTACGAGATCTTTTCTCATAATTACGAGATCCTGATCTCATAATTACGAGATCTTTTCTTGTAATTACGAGATCTTTTCTCATAATTACGAGATCCTGATCTCGTAATTACGAGATAAGGTGTCTAATTTGTTTTTATCCAGTGAATGCAATGCGCTTCCGTATTACTATGCCAATAGCGTTCCAAGCCTTTTGTTACCACATTAGCATATCAATGACGTTTACCTTTCATATTTGCATATGACATTAGCGCCTGTTGTTATCTTAATGGCTAACATTAGCACTTATGCTACCTGTGTTTTAGGCACTCAGTAACAGGTTTTATGCTAATAAGAGATATTTTCTCTCTCTTTTTGTTTTTTATAACAGCTGTTTCTATATAAGTCTTTCACCTGTCATAAATGGAAACGGTAAATAAAGGAGCAAGGTGCTCGCTTCCTGGCTCGTGAAAACCGAGTTTGGCCGGCTGTTTATCTACGTTAACATACTGGATGTATATAACACACAGTGGAAACAGTACAATAATAATAATAATAATAATAATAATAATAATAATGATCATTATTATAATTATATAATAATTATTATTATTATACTGTCTTCTCATTATTTTTGTCTTCTCTGTAGATGCTACACTGAAGAAGTGGCCGGCAGCCACGTGAGGGCAGATCGGCACATCCATTAATGCCAAGCTCACCAGCTTAGAAGAGCACAGAGAGAAAAATATTTTTTTGGTTTTTCTATTCATTTTTTGATCTTTAATTTATTATTTTTGTTCTTGTTCTTGTTTTATTTGATTGTTTTAATGTGAATAAATTATGTAAAGTTCTACATTTTGGGTTTTTATCTGTTTGTGAAGGCTATGTAGCTATGGATTTTAATAATTTCTTTAAAATCTTTAATGTATAATTTTTAATAATGTACATGCAATTACATGTAAAGAAACTTGTACATCACATATGGGTACATATATAGGTGAACATATATGGGTGCATATGTAGGTGAACATATAGGTACATATATGTACATGTACATGTACATATATGTACATATAATATATGAAAACGGCCAATTTTATGTATGTTGCATATATTCAAAACCTATATTAAAACATATATTAAAACATATATGTTTATATAGGTTCTTTCCGTGTGGGTGGACACGCCAGGTAGCAGAGACGTGCCCAGTGGAGTCAAGGGGTAACAAACATCAAACACAGACTGCTGGAATCAGCGCAACTAAATCTTTTTCATGAAAGCTGTGATTCCTTTAAAGTCCATCATAGTTAAGGTGCGTTCACACCGGACCTTTTTTTTTTTTTGTCCGTCGCTCGGACGCTGTCGCTCAGAGCCCCAGCGACATTTCGCCTGAGCGATTAATCGCTCAGTCGCTCGTTTGCATTAACTTAATATGTAAACTTGTCGCCAGCGACAAAAATAAAAGGTCCGGTGTGAACGCACCTTTAAATGTCAATAAATCCGTACACAAAGTACCTGCTGCTATGGGTCCCTCAAACAAAACAAAAGACTGAAGTCACACCAGATCATGGGAGTTGTTTTCATCGTTAAACATCCCCCAGTGACTCCGGCAGAAATGTTCACAGACGAGGTAATGTTTGAAAGTTTTATTCACATTACATTCAGTCTTAGAATTGCGAAGGCATTGCACCTTTCCTCTTCAAGGTTTTTGGGCCCTTCTCTGGCTGAGCTGCTTACTTAATGCTAGCTTCCAACACACATAAATGGCACAAAAATGAAGGGTGCGCCAATTGCAATCACCAATCAGAAGGATGTTTCTTCACTTTATTGTCATCTCCAGTTGGTAGTTATTAGTGGCATAGTGAAATCATTACAAATAAGTTTAAAACAAAACAAAACGTTATATGTAAACTGTAACAAACAGAATTTAAGAAAAATTTTGTGTCTCAGTCTCACTTGAGTCTTTGTACTGAGGTCTTTGTTCCCTGAAGCAATGACTCCACCACCTCTTCACTGCTTCTATCTGCTAACTTCAGATTGATAAAATGTACACAGATGTAAAGCATCTGTAACTCCACACTCACAGTACTCTCACCTACAAACTGTGTTTAGCTGAAGTACTTCAGTACGTTTATTTACTGTAAACTTGTTCACTTAAGGTGCGTTCACACCGGACCTTTTATTTTTGTCGCTGGCGACAAGTTTACATATTAAGTTAATGCAAACGAGCGACTGAGCGATTAATCGCTCAGGCGAAATGTCGCTGGGGCTCTGAGCGACAGCGTCCGAGCGACGGAGCGAAAAAACGCTCTGTCGCTCGAGTTGAGAAACCCCAACTCTCTGGCCGTCAGTCGCTTGTCGCTCAGCGCTGACTGGCTGCCGTAATCTATATGTAGGCCTAATTATGACAACTACTGAAACCATGTAAACGTAATACAACTCCACCGGTCCGGAAGAGCAAAGCCGGCTTTACGTTGACACACACACAAACACACCCACACAAACACCGGAGACAAATGGCCAGGCGCTCTGGGATGGAGCGCCTGTAGTTGGTGTCCAACCGGGCAATTCCTGCCTCCGATTCTCGCCAACAGCTCGTCAAACTGGGCCGTTGTCAGCCGCGTATACCGTTGAAAACGGGAAGAAATGAGCGCCTCCGAGCGACGTGAAATTCACTGGAATCGCTTGAATGACGTTATCAGAGCGATCTGTTGAATTGTGCCGACGAGCGACTGCAGCTGAGCAACCGAGCGATTTTTTTGGAGCGACATGAGCGACAGCGACAAAAATAAAAGGTCCGGTGTGAACGCACCTTTAACACTTCATGTTCCTCTGAACAGAAACTCTCAGTTCTGCTGTGTTAAGCTCCACTGTAAGTTATTAGCACCGTCAGCTGTTAGCTCCATTAGCTCTTAGCTGCTTAAGGTGCGTTCACACCGGACCTTTTATTTTTGTTGCTGGCGACAAGTTTACATATTAAGTCAATGCAAACGAGCGACTGAGCGATTAATCGCTCAGGCGAAATGTCGCTGGGGCTCTGAGCGACAGCGTCCGAGCGACGGAGCGAAAAAACGCTCTGTCGCTCGAGATGAGAAGCCCCAACTCTCTGGCCGTCAGTCGCTTGTCCCTCAGCGCTGACTGGCTGCCGTAATCTATAGGCTATGTAATTATGACAACTACTGAAACCATTGAAACGTAATACAACTCCACCGGTCCGGTAGAGCAAAGCCGGCTTTACGTTGACACACACACACACACACACATGCTGGATCTACCGATCCAGCACGGATTCACCAGGGAGGGATTGTGGATTGGAAAGAGGGTGCCATCCTTGGTGGACCTGGCGGACCTCGTCCCGTGTGGTGGGCAACTTTATGTGGGTCCGGGCATGGCGCAGGAGAATCGGTGTCACAGCTGCCACACTCCGTGACACCGATGCCTTGCTGAGGCCAGTGCCATCCCCCACCACCTCCAGGAAGCTCCCCACTGCGTAAAAACGCAGCGCAGCCGGGAGCTGCACCTCCGGGCTGAGGCCAAAATTGCAGCGGGTTGCTCTCTGGATGTGTGGAGACACCGAGTGATCAGCCGTTGGATCTCCGCACGGGGCAGCCGGTACTTTGCCTGGACAGCCCGGTCTGACAGCACGTCCAGTGGGGAGAAGTGCTGACGCACGTATGCATTTATGTAAACCGTCTGGCTTCGCGCACGGCGACGCTGTTGGTTCGCAGCGAGAATGTGCTGTATTGCAGCCATGGTTTATCACACGCGCGGACTTTGGCAACGCATTTATATACTGTAGAGTAGCAGGTGAAGCCTCTCTGGATGAGGTTCAGCTGAGTTTAATTACATCTGTTTCCTTGATATCTGTGAAATGCCACAGGGTTGTTGTATTTTTATGTGTAGTACTATAAACTCATATGCAGATGTGTGTGGAAAAAACGTGTAATTCAATAAAAAGTTGTTTTTCTTCTTCTTCTATTAACTTATGTTTCTTGCGCCAGTGGTTCGCAGCTATGAGCGCATTTCAACACTGAGCATTGTTTTATTATTTCGAAAAGTGGAGGATGTAAATTTCCCTGACGCGCTTGATCACTGAGCATTCGGTCACTAAGAAGGCTGTTAAGAGTGGGTCAGCTCGATCTTACATTTCCTTCTTAGTGAAAGATCTTCTTAAGCTAAGAGCGACTCTGGGAAACCCATCCTTCTTTCACAGCGTTCTTAAGAGCGCTCCTAAGAAGATCTTAGCACTTAAGAGCTTCTTAACGAATCTGGGAAACGTGGCCAATGTCACATCATCCTCCCCTCGGTGAGAAAATGTACTTCTTCTATGACAGACGATCCCAAATGGTAAATTGAACTACTGAACTACTTCTGACCACACTGACTAGAATGGAGTGTTTCTTCTCCTGCTGTTACAGTAGTTATCTCTCTCCACAGCGCTGTATCAGCGCTAGTTACAAATGCTGGCGCTTTACTCAGCGAGAGACCTAACGTTACGAGAACTGTTCTGCGGTAACGGTCCATCCATCCCCTCAGTTACAGACGTCTGGCTGACAGGGCTTTGCTAATAAGCTGTACTGGTTAAACCAAGAGGGCACTGAAAATTCGTATTGATATTGGCAGGAAGACAGTTAGCTGTTAGCAGCCAGTGAGCAGCAGAGTCCTGTGGTGTGTGTGGCTGTCGAGCAGCACATAGAGAAACTGTCTCCTGTGTTTATCTGATTGGGCTTTATAGAGACAACCGATCAAACGTTTTACAATGTATGTCGGCTGATAGCACTCAGTGCCCGACCATTCAAGGCACCTATAACAAAAATAATTGACTTAATTGCCTCATTGAGACTAAGGTTTAAACATTCAAATTCTGACAATTGTGAAAGTTGTGTCACAGTGGGTTTGTGACATCGGTTGTTTTCCAGCTGTTTCTTCTGTAATGACAGAATGAGAAAACGGCACTAAGGGTCAGTGTACATTGCATGACCAGCAATACCATCTACACTAAGATTTGCTGCAAAACCCAGCACTGTTCCTGGGAGCTTTTTGTAGCCCATAGATAACTGACTGACTCCATGGCAATTTTGGAGGCCTTCAAAAAATAGTTTTCCTAACTAACCCTAACCCTGTAGTCAGCTACAGTATGTTACACTTGGTGAAGGATCCTAATTTAAGGCTTTTTTTCGAATTGCGCTGTTACAATAATTTGAAAATTCAAGCTGTCCTGTGAAGTGCTCTAAACACATTTCTGTGTGATTCATCCTGACATATCTGGCAGAATGAGAACATTTTGGCCCTCCACTAAAATGTATTTTGTCCTCAGTTCTTTGGCTTTGAGCAGGGGTTGGCTGCACTACAAGAGTCTGTAATTAGGAACCTGCCAAAGAGTGAGTGGGTGGGGTTCAAGAGGTTAATCCGGCTGTAATCAAATGATTAGCTTGCATGTAAACACACTAACAGATACAGACAAAGAGAATCGCCTCTGGCTGCCTGCTGGGCAGACACACACATACACATTGTTGGGACCCTTCCGTTAAAGAAAGAAAAACCCACAATGTTCACCGAAATAACTTGAAACTGACAAAAGTAATAATAAATAACAATTTACTGAAAATTAACTAATGAAAAACAGACATTGCTTTTGAATTTATCATCAATTTCCTGTGGACCTTAAACTTCTGAATAATATGTGCAACTGTAGTCACAGGAACATGTAGCTGTTTGGAGTTGGTCTTATAGGCTTTACCTTTAACATGCTTCTCTATAATTTTCTTTTTTTAATCTCCTGAGACAATTCTCTCCTTAGCTTTCTGTGTTCCATGTTCAGTCACACCATGACACCAAACAGCACAGTGACTACTTTTCACCCTTTAAATAGGCAGACTGACTGATTACAAGTTTGAAGACACCTGTGATGCTAATTACAGCACACACCTTAATTTAACATGTCCCTATGGTCAAATTATTTTCAATCTTTTCTAGGGGTACCATCATTTTTGTCCAGGCCAGTTTCAATAGTTTGTTTGTTAAAATGATTCTGTTGAACCACAATTCAAAAGCAATGTCTGATTTTCATTAGTTCATTTTCAGTAAATTTTGATTTATTATTACTTTTGTCTGTTTCAAGTTATACCAACAATTTAGTTCACGTGTGTACACACACTTTCACCTGGCATGTGTATGTGCAGATATGAATGAATCATGAATAACTTTATTGCTGTGTTTGGCCATAACTCATCCCTCATAAGATTATTCAGACACAAACCAAATATTCTGATGAGTTTACCAACCAGCATCAAACAGCACAATATATCTGCAAATGTGAACAGCCAGCATGTAGCAATGTATTCACCTTTTCAACATAACCAATGGGGGTGTAAAGACTTACTGATATGAATCAGAATTTGTTTTTTAACACACTGGACCCTGAATCAATCTAAATATAACCTTAAAGTTATTAAGTGGTTGAGTGAAGTGTAATGCTAATTGTGCTCAGCGTCTCAAATCTCGTTGAGGGTTAAAGGTCAAAACGAGGCTCTCGCATTGATGCAACACACTTTTACAAGAATTACATAGCCACTGTATCCGTTGCTTGCCAGGGATAAACAAAAATGCATCTGACAACGCCTACACCATTTACAGTGCACCATCAATTGAAAGACATTTTGATTTTTTTTTGGAAGATAGAAGGCAAACTAGACAAAAGTCCGGCCATCTGTAAGGTCTGTAGAACAACGATTAAATACACCATCAATGTATTAGGGCAATGAGGTGTGAATGCTAGTGATGCCTGCACATGCAAGAAGACACAGGACAAAGACAAGTTTATAAGATGTACTTCATAAAAGACCAGGGAACCCCAAGTGCTGCCATTCATATATAAATGGCTTATTTTCATTTATAATGGAAAATGAATGACTAAGTTACACAAATGTCAGAAAATGTATCAGATTGTATCGTATTGGACTGAACTGTCCCATATTAAAAATGTACTGTTCCTTAATTGTATTGAAGCCCATGTTTCTAGACGGCTCGACTTATTAGGGAGCGATGCACACCCCTAATGTAGTCAGTTCTATACAAGTTATACTTAATGTTTGTGTGTGCGTGCGTGTGTGTGTGTGCTTGTGTGTGGTATTTTTGTGCTTGTGTGTGTGCATGTGTGTGTGTGTACAGTGTGCGTGTGTGTTGCCTCTCAGGAAGCACACCACCTTGCACTTGAGTGAAAACAGGATACAAAGACAACAGTAAAGCTGGTCCCCACCTGACTGCACTTGAGGCAGGACCAAAGTCAACACAGTTTGTTTACCGGCACTTTAGCTGCGAGTATGGAGGAATACAGATTTCTTTTTTTTCCAGGTATCTCTCTGCAGGATTTAGATCTTTCAGTGTCTGTCTCTCTCTGGAGAGAGAGACAGACAAACTTAAAGAATTTTTAAGGTTATTTATTTCTGCTTTAGTACATTAGCCTTTGAACCAAATAGCAAATTCAATTCTGGCTCTGTCTTCACTTGCTTGTACTCTTCATCACTGTTTTCTCTTACTTCATCCCTTATGTTTACTCTCTTTAATTCTGGCCCTTTTAACACTTGTTGAAAAGTCAACGCCATTACTTTGTTGTAACATCAATAAACCTCACAAAAAATGCATACCCTTTGCTCTATATCAAGTCAAGACAACATTAAAACCACTGAAAGATGAAGTGAAAAACACTGATCATCTCGTTACAATGAATTGTTCTGCTGGGAATGCCAGTTGACATGCAACACCCATCCAAACACTGCTGCAGACCAAGTTCATCCCCTCATACAACAGCACTCCATGATGGCAGTGCCCCAGCCCCCCGCAGCTTATTGTGGCCAATATTTACATTTAGACAGCAACCTCTGCCAGTCATAGTAGTAATTATGGTAGCAAAGGAGTACGTTTAGTTTAGTTTAATTTGTTTAGTTTAATTTTGTTTATTAGCACCCCCTTTACTTACCGCAGTGCAGCAGCTATTTTTCCTGGGGTCCACCAAAACATTTGCATTTGTGACAGTGTATTCTAACAACTCACATGAAACACCTAACAAGTAGAGTAAAGAGCAAAAAAAGATGGTTGGGTCTTTTACATAGGAGACTGCTGTTCATGTCCAGTGTGAAAGTGAAGTCAACAGCAAGTTATTTTAACGTACAAATGTAGTTAGTAGTTACGTCATGGATGTGAGATAGCTGAAGCTAGGTGCGTAAAGTAGGTTTGTGTTAAGTGAAGTCACATAAGTAACATTTATTTTAAGCCAAACAACAACCAAGTAGTTATCTTGTCCAAACCTAACCAAACTACAAGGTTCGGTACACCTGTCGCCCATTGACCAATCCAGTCATTTAGGTACGAGGATGTGTTGGTACACTTGTTGTGGCAGTCACAAGGTTTCAATGAGCAATGCTCAAGCCCGCAAGCTCCACCTAATAAGTTCACAGCAGTTGGAAAATACTACTGCCAGGGGAGAGACTCTGAGAGACAATGAAGACAATTATTAGCAAGATTTAAGTTAAAATTCAGTTATTTTTGGACTGTCGCATGATGTCTGTCATTGAAAAAAACAATCAAAAATCAATGAAATGACAATCAATGAAACAAACACATATGCAGGTCAGGGTTGGGTACTGTTCACATCCAGGTTACTTACTGTTCACAAGCGATACCAGTTCAGATAATGGTACCTGGAATTTCATACCGGTATATAAATAAATATATATATAATTATAAATAATATAAAAATATTTTAAATATAAAATCAATTTGGGAATCAGAGAATGCATACTGTAAAATGTCCTCACAGAGAGTATGCAGTTCACATACTACTGGCTTCAGACATACTGTTTTAGTAAACTAAACGGCATGTTGGTAAGGAATTTCAGACGCAGTCAGTGACTGAGTTTTGGGGAGACGTCTCACTCCATCTCTCTCTCTATAACGTTATTGTAAAGATGCCCACTCAGGTACGGAAATTTGGCACTGATTGATTGAATGTCAATTTGTTCTGGGTAGTACAGACGTAATACGGCCGGTACCCTTAAAAGTACCGAGTTCAGAACCGAACCCTAATGCAGGAAGATATACAATAATATTCAAACACACACATTTTCATACTCTGAAAAGCCCTGCGGCTTCTGGACATTTGCCACACTTCTAAGTGACAGATGCCCTGGGGTAGTTGCCTGAAATAACCTCTAATACAGATCAAACTCAGCACACAACCAAACACACATACACACACAACTCCCTAAGCATGCAGTGTTTCAGTGTGTTATCAGCCTGTCTGTGCAGTGGCAGCAGGCTAATTCCAGAACATTCCAGGCCAGCTTACACAGCAGGGAGGCTCCAAAAACATCTGGACCTGGCTTTGGCATGGCCTGTCTCACACATTAAGACACACACACACACTTATGGAAATGTGAAGAGAAACACAACACAACACAAACACACACACAAACACACACACACACACACACACACACACACACACACACAGAGAGAGAGTCGTAGAGAGCCAGAACACAGCTTTTAGTTTTGGCTGTAAATTACGGCTCTTACACTGGCTTCAAAATTAAAGGATATTGCCCCCCTTTGCACGTGCACACGCTCATGCATGCACACATGCACGCACGTGTGTCACACACTCCTAACTCCCACTGGGACTCTGCAGACAGGGGTAGCATTTTATACAGCCTACAGCAACATGTGGACACAATGATATGGCTTTCACTGATAAATCCTGGATGGATGTGAAGAATTCTTTTTGTTTTAAGTCTGAACAGTCCTGCATTAAAGATCCACACTGCATTTTTCTCATGCTTTTGCACATTTACATAGATGTCTATACATCATTGGTGACCATTTTCCGAATATTTTTTTTGATGATGTGGGTGAATGTAAGTGTCCTTCCTTGCAGGCAGCCATTGGTTTCCAAAATATCAGAACTTAATGAACATCATCTCACAGAGACTTAAAACCAACTGCAGATAGATAATCCATCACATTTACTTGCCTTTTGGTTAATCAATGAATTGTTTGAACATGTGAAGATGTGTGAAGGTAGGGGGAGAGAGTTAGAATCAGAATCAGAATCAGAATCAGAATCAGAAAGGACTTTATTGCCAGGTACGATTTCACACATACGAGGAATTTGTTGTGGTGATGCTGGTGCATGCAGTCAAATGACTGTTAAACATTAAAATATGACAATATAAACTATTAAAAAGTAGAAAATATAACAATATAAATTATTACGAAGTAGAAAATATAACAATATAGTATATACACACATAGGTCAGAGAGACATGTTTTTGACATGTTTTGGATTTGGATTGTACTTCATCTCATGACTTAAATGAAGTTTAAGTTGATTGTGATACTCTGATCTGATATTTCTCTTTCTTATTTGTCTTTGTTGAAAACAGCTATAACGCTTGAATTGTGTTAATAGAATAGCTTCCTGTTGCTTTGTCTCATTACAATTTGTAGTCCCGACATCCCATAAGAATGTGCTTTTGAAAAATGCATAAGACCACAAGGAACTGTTAAGCTAGCGCTGGGAACTTTGCTGAAACCACAGAACCCCCTCCCTCCAGGCTTCCCCCCAAAGCCACTACCCTATAACACATGAACATGCACTGCCTGACTACACAGACTGCCTAGTAGCTCTCACTGAACAGCTAGAAGATTTTTTTTAAGCATGTAAGCTGCTTGGTTTTTTAGCGCATTAAAAGACTGTGTTTTATGGTGCTGGGTTTAACTGCGGAACAACGCTGCAGCTACTCATCAATCTTGTGGAAGATTCTGCGCATGCGTAATGACTGCACAGTGTGCGCTAGTGCTGTGCAATATGGACAAAATTGTATATCTTGATATAGCTAATTTTATATCCCAATAACGATATATATCCCACACCAAATCTTCTTGGGGTTCTGCTTTTGTATCCGCGTCTGATGTAACGTTACTAGTAACGTTATTTTCATCTTCCATTGCGCTCTCCTCCGTCTACGCCATGCTGCTTTGCCTCTGATTACTCCTGAGCGACCAGTGCCGTAAACGAGTCCTTGCAGGTGACATAAAAATGCTACCACAAAGCAGTAGCATTGCTGCAGTTACATTCGCCTTCATACAATGAACTTGTTTTGAACTCAAAATTTGGATATCCAACGGTCATTCCGACGTTGAGTTGTGCTTTACACAGCGTATTATATCACAACCGTAGTGTACATTAACGTTAGTGTAGCAACAGTGCTAAACAAGTAGCCTATACGTTAAAATTACGATATAGACAACAGAGGGTTATATCCTACAGTAGACATTTTTATATCGCACTACGATATACACTCACCGGCCACTTTATTAGGTACACCTTGCTAGTACCGGGTTGGACCCCCTTTTGCCTTCAGAACTGCTTTAATCCTTCGTGGCATAGATTCAACAAGGTACTGGAAACATTCCTCAGAGAGTTTGGTCCATATTGACATGATAGCATCACGCAGTTGCTGCAGATTTGTCGGCTGCACATCCATGATGCGAATCTCCCGTTCCACCACATCCCAAAGGTGCTCTATTGGATTGAGATCTGGTGACTGTGGAGGCCATTTGAGTACAGTGAACTCATTGTCATGTTCATCAAACCAGTCTGAGATGATTCGCGCTTTATGACATGGCGCGTTATCCTGCTGGAAGTAGCCATCAGAAGATGGGTACACTGTGGTCATAAAGGGATGGACATGGTCAGCAACAATACTCAGGTAGGCTGTGGCGTTGACACGATGCTCAATTGGTACTAATGGGCCCAAAGTGTGCCAAGAAAATATCCCCCACACCATTACACCACCACCACCAGCCTGAACCGTTGATACAAGGCAGGATGGATCCATGCTCTCATGTTGTTGACGCCAAATTCTGACCCTACCATCCGAATGTCGCAGCAGAAATCGAGACTCATCAGACCAGGCAACGTTTTTCCAATCTTCTATTGTCCAATTTTGGTGAGCCTGTGCGAATTGTAGCCTCAGTTTCCTGTTCTTAGCTGACAGGAGTGGCACCCGGTGTGGTCTTCTGCTGCTGTAGCCCATCCGCCTCAAGGTTCGACGTGTTGTGCGTTCAG
This sequence comes from Pagrus pagrus, assembly GCF_965226575.1. Lineage (NCBI taxonomy): Eukaryota > Metazoa > Chordata > Actinopteri > Spariformes > Sparidae > Pagrus > Pagrus pagrus. The sequence continues at coordinate 22,901,983 of NC_140205.1, read as the reverse complement.
AGATGCTCTTCTGCATACCTCGGTTGTAACGAGTGGTTATTTGAGTTACTGTTGCCTTTCTATCAGCTCGAACCAGTCTGGCCATTCTCCTCTGACCTCTGGCATCAACAAGGCATTTGCGCCCACAGAACTGCCGCTCACTGGATATTTTCTCTTTTTCGGACCATTCTCTGTAAACCCTAGAGATGGTTGTGCGTGAAAATCCCAGTAGATCAGCAGTTTCTGAAATACTCAGACCAGCCCGTCTGGCACCAACAACCATGCCACGTTCAAAGTCACTTAAATCACCTTTCTTCCCCATTCTGATGCTCGGTTTGAACTGCAGCAGATCATCTTGACCATGTCTACATGCCTAAATGCATTGAGTTGCTGCCATGTGATTGGCTGATTAGAAATTTGCGTTAACGAGCAGTTGGACAGGTGTACCTAATAAAGTGGCCGGTGAGTGTATATATCGTAATATCGCACCGCTCTAGTGTGCGCGGGTAGGCATGTACGCAGATCGACAGGCAGGTAGGCCCAATCACTTTATTTGAGCCAAATGAAACAATTGGATAGGTGTACGACAGACCTGTGACAGCCAAAGATACATTTATTTTATGATTGCTGTTGGGATTTTTGGAATTAAGGTTAATGAGGTTAAATACTGGATTGTGCTCTTTCATTCACTGTATGCCTGAGAAAGGTCATAACTGTAAGCTAGTATGTAACTGAATAAAACGTGGAAGCTGTACAAAGAAGAGAAAAAGCTGACTAGATACAGATCTAGATTCTCTGTGATGGATTATCTACCTGGAAGGTAAGAAATCAATCTAAAAACTGATTATGTACTTTGGAAAATGGCCAGCAGTACTGTGAAATATATGTGATTTGTAGTTAATGGGCTAAAACATACAAAACAATGGTATGGTCCATTAAAATTAGAGGAAGGAGCGCAGCTAGTATATGAAGAGACAGGAGACAGCCTGCGTGTGTTTTATCTGAAGCTCAGCAGGCATCTGTCCTCCATTATCACTGCAGGCTTCTTTTAAAATCACCCGGCAGGGGACAGAGAAACACAGTAGCAGCAGCGCAGCGTGCTACTAGAAATTGGGACATGGATAACGGCATCTGTGTAAAACCACACAGGCAAACACACGAAGGACTTTCAATTGACTGCATTTGGTATCTACCCATGAAGGAAATATCCCCCCTAATGCTGTGACATTGTTTCATGTCTATCATCCGTGGTGCTCAGTCTGAAGGTGGTAAACAGCTCTTCTAACACATAAATACCAGTGAGTAAATAAGCAATATTGAATTGCTCACACTTTGGAGAAACTGCAACAACTCTCCAAAGATGGTCAGTGATACCCTCATTGGCAGTCAAGTTGCAGAAATAAATGCAATACGCAACAAGTTAAAGAAAAGGCCCGATAACATGGGTAAAAGCTTGGAGAGCAATAGTATAGGGGTGAAGCGGTACATTCATCCCAAACCAGCTCGGTACAGATATCACGGTTCGGTGCATGCAGTCATACGATGAATATGTATGACTGTCATATGAAGTAGGCATGTGTCAGTGGGCGAGATTACAACTTTTGAGATCCACGCTTCAAATCAGTAAGTGGCACTAATGTACCTAAAAGCTGTTTTCCAACTACCATTAAACAGCAAACGCAGAAGAAAAAGAAAACACAATAAACAAAGATTAAAGAAGACAGACTGCTGTGCTGTCATGTGTGCTAATCACTAGTCCAGATTTAGAGCTGAACTTGAGGACCCGCCCGCTGCGTTCAAATCAGCTGTGAGAAAGTTTCAGAGAGTGAGTGGTGGATCTGATGAGGGCAGTGCGTTGTGAGTGGAAACACGTCGAACATCCTAACACAAATTAGACTGCATCACACAGATGTTTCATTCACTGGAGCAGGTCAATAAATAAATATATAAAACACGTCAAGCAACGTATCCCCGCTGTTTAAAAGCAGCCTCTAGACGTGAAAGCACACAGGGTTAGAGTCATTACCAAAGTAATCAGCATTTCCATCAGGTTTATATTTGTTTTTTTATCGGCCCTGCATAAAAATATAACCTATGCATGAGTGTATGTTCACTGTTAATGCTTAATGCACTACCAAGCAAAGTGAAGCAGCTTTAAAATGTCTATGCTCTCCACCTGTGGAACAAGCTTCCTGAATACCTGAGGTCAACCAAAACTGTCAGCTCATTCCAATCAGGTCTTAAATCATTGACTATGGCTTTACAATAGGTTCAATACATAAACTATTTATGATCCACGATTATTTATTTGCTCACTTTTTATGTTGTTTTTTAAGGCAATTTCTTTGATCTTATAACTATTTATTTACTGACTTTTGCTTTGGTTTTTTTTTGTCTTTCTAAATGCAATTTTAGAAGTTTTTATGTCTTAACTAGGTCAAACAAACTGTAACTATTGGACTATTGGGGATTTTTTGTTTCTTTTTTCGCATTGCACCAAAAATCATACTGAACCAGGACCCCTGACTTCTGTGTACTGTTCCACACCTACAGCAGTATGGATAATAGCATGGATAGCGATGGCTGTCACCTTAATGTAAGTTCTTCTGTAACCTGGGCTGTACACATTTACAGCCAGTGGTGTAAGTCTCAGCTGAGTCTCAAGAAATTCAAGACAAGTCTCAGTAATTCACTGAGTCTAAATCCAAGTTGATTCCTGCAACAAGTCTTGAGTATTAGTCCTAGCCAAGTGCAAGGCTTTACAAGGCTAAAGTCAATCAAGACACATCAAAGCCAAGTCATACATTTAATGAGAGCTCAGGTCAATGAGGGCAAATTCAAGTCTGGACTCTTGTCACCCTGAATATTAATCAATTAATCATTAATTAAAATTACATCGTAGTCGAACATTTTGTATTATCTTGTGTGTCACCATGGTGGAGAGGAGGTCATGTGGCTCGGGCACCACTTGTCGATGCTGCTCAGTCATCTCCTGGATCCACACACTTTACATATATAATCAATTGTATCAGATATTCTGTCAATGTAACTTGTAAACTGTGATGTGTTTCTTTTCTGTACATGTGACATCTATTGCATGTCTGTGCATCCTGGGAGAGGGATCCCTCCTCTGTAGCTCTTCCTGAGGTTTCTTCCATCTTCTATTTTATTCCCCGTTAAAAGGGTTTTTTTATCCTCAACATGGCAAGTTTTTCCTCACTTGAATCCAGGGTCTAAGGACAGAGGATGTTGTTCACGGTACAGATTGTAAAGCCCATTGAGGCAATGTGATTGTGATTTTCGGCTATATAAATAAAATTGATTTGATTTGATTTGATAATCTTTTAAGACCCTGTCATACCAAACCGACATCAAAGAAATCTCGGCAACGAAAGCTGACTGTTGCGTCGCCTCACGTCACCACTGTTTTGGCCAAAAAGCTGCACTTGAATACATGAAGACTACAGCTGATGCCAATTGCATGAGAGGAAATACCTCTCTATACCACCAGGTGGGGGTAGTCTGTATTCATTACTCAAAAAGGGAAACCAAAAGACTCACAACTGTGGTTATACAAACTGTCTTTATGGTAAAGTAGGGCTGGGTGATAAAACAATAGCAATATGTGTCAGCAATAGACACAACATCGATAGCAAAAAGAAAATAGCTCGATAAAATGTTTGATAGTATAATGTGTATGAATAACATGCAAACCAATGACAGCACAAATCCCACATGTGCTCTCTCCCAGGCTCATTTAAACAGCCTATCAAATCCCTAGGTGCTGAGTCACACGTAAACAGGCAATAATTCAACAGGTGTGTAGATTGGTTGCACCACCGCCATGTGACTGACAGCAAGAGAAGAGTGTGGAGTAAAGCGTTATTATGGATCCTATCAAAGTGCAGACCAGCTCTACTCCACCTGTAAAACTATTAACTCACACAGTAATAGTAATGTCTACTTTTCTTATCCCAGCTATGTGTTCCCACTGTCAGAAAAAACACTAGCCATCTCCAAGACAAATAGTCTGCTGTTGCAGTGGGCAGCTCCCAGTTGTAAATGAGTTTAGCTGTGGAAATATAAAGCCAGGCATTGCTGAAAAACTGTGCACACTCAGCAGACCAGTGCCACATTAATCAAGATAAGAATTAAAACATAAATAAAGCAAAAACCCTGTTTGCTTACTAGATTAGAGGCTTGCGGCAGAGCACCAGGGCGTCATAGAGCACGCACACCCCAAACACGGTGATGCCTGTCTCCTTGACCAGCATGGCACAGGTGCCCAGCATCAAACTGACCAGCAGACACCACACAGATACTGTGGAGGGCAGAGAGTCCTCAGAGGCCAACACACCAACACTCCTGAGAAACAAAGAGAGAAGTGGTGGAATAAAGGTGAGATGTAAATACAGATGATAGCAGGTTAGCCTCAGCCTAGTCATGTTGTAGGATGATTAAAAGTAATGTACAATGATTTGCTTCATTAAGGTCTGTGTCTAGACAAATAAGAAAGTCCACATTCAGATGTTCATATAAAGGAATTTGCATCCCATGAAACCTAATCATACGGTGGCCTTACAACCCTGATTCTAAAAAAGCTGGGACACTGTGTAAAGCAGAAATAAAACAGAATATATTCTGAATTTGATGGCAAAAACAGCATCTGCTTTAAAAAGGAAAGTTGTGACTGGTCCAAAAACACCTGTTTGGAACATTCCACAGGTAAACAGGTTCACTGGTAACAGGTGATAGTATAATGATTGGGTATGAAAGGGTCATCCTTGAAAGGCTCAGTTGCTCACAAGCGAGGGTGGGGCAAGTTATGTGATTAATTATTTATTGTTTAGAAGGGACTAAAGTGGCACATGGCAAACACTGTATGGTGTGTTTCTTTCTGCACAAGGTGTGGGAGTGGTACAGAGTTCCCTTACCTGATATAGGAGAGGAATGTCAGTAAGAACAGCAGACAGGCTAAGACATCAGCCCTACCCACGATACCAGACACCTGCAACAGACACAGAGAGATTAGAGAGATTACTCATCCGTCAGACAGCTCTGGTGAGGAAACAGGGCTGGATGTCCATGTGGAGCCCATTATGTTGCTATGCTACAATGAAATGCACAACTTGACCTGCTGCATATCACTGTCTCAATGGAATCTGGCTGTGTTCATTCCAAAGCCTGAGTGCAGAATCACTGTGATTATAGCTCGGACAAGTGCCCATCATCACAGCTAAGAATGTGTATTAGAGCCTTTTTTAAAATAGCTGCCCATGCTTGTGTGCTGTTTGAGCAGTATTCTTTGAAGTTGAGACTGCATACCAGTAAAAAACTGGGAAATAACATAAAGCTTGCTTCCCCAATTTCCCATTTCTTTTAAAGTCCTAGAAAAATCCCTCACATATGTTCTTCTGTTTGAACGATATGTGCTGAAGTGTGAAACATTTTGCCACAGCCTTTGAACTAAAGTTGGAAGGTGTGTCGGGGCAACAGCAAAAACAGCCTTAACATACCAAAGATGGCATTCTACACAAGTGTAGTGGATCGAACACAGGAATATACAGCGAAACTAAATTATTTCATGAACATTGTGATACCTTAATCGAAAGGCTCTCACACAGACCCAATCACTTCTGACCTTAAAGGAGGAAGGATGTTAAAAAAAGACAGAACAGACCTAAGAAGTCCAGCCTCACCCCACCAACTCTGGAAGAGTAACAACTTTGTTTGCTCTTCAGACAGAGACTACATCCACAAAGATTGTAAATGCACTTGCATTTCTGTAGTGCATTTCCAGTCTACTGACCGCTCAAATCGCTTTACAACACTTGTCACATTCACCCATTCACACACACATTCATACACGGATGGCAGAGGCTGCCATACAAGGTACCAACTTGCGCATCAGGAGCAGTTTGGGGTTCAGTATCTTGCTCAAGGATACCTCGACATGCAGCTGGGGGAACCAGGGAATCAAACCAGCAGCTCTAGTTCCTGGGCAACAGCCACCCATAGATGGACCATTAGAACTCGCCAAGGCCGTAAATTGTGAGGGATGACCAACATTCCTCTTTGAGTGTGTTTTGCCCTGCTCCTCTCCTCCTATTCACCTTAAATGTCTGAAATGGTCAGAACTAACTACTTTAATGAGCATTTTGTAAGATCTGGACATAATTTTAGTTTAAAACATTAAAAAAAATAACTAAACCTATCAACAGAGTGTGAAGAAGTAACAGTTCTGGCATTATGTCCATGATCCCTATGTAATGTTTTGCAGAGATATCCACTGCTAAGCAGCAAGGACGTGCCATCCCTTCCTGTAATACCACGTCTGCTGAGAGAAGTGAGTCACTATAACCTCTAGTCTGCAGCAGGAGATGACGAAGACGTTGACCGGAGGGAATGGCTACCAATGCAGAAGCTTCAGAAAAATTACTCAAACAAGAGCTCCTAAAAAGAAACCACGTCTGCATCAGAGAGAAGAAGTGACGTAAAAACAAGCTAAACAAGATCACATTTCGTCTGGCCTTTCCAACACTGGAGACAGCTGTGCATTTCTTTAGACCACACGGGTAAATACACTGGTAAGTAACATCTCATGTTGGCTGTTTACTGAAACATGTCTTTGGTGTAACTGATGACAACACAAACTAACAGTTAGTGTGATGTGACTATTACCTTCTTACTGTGGTGTTGTTAAAACTGAGCTAAGTAAGCTATGATGTAAATGCATGTAAAGATCATAAGATATCAGTCTTGATTTGACCGGCCGTCAGAGGTTCAGTAGTTCGGACCAGTTTTGTGTATTCTTGCTCTGCTGTCAGTTATTAGTTGCCTTTATTTGCTCTGCTTATACAAAGACTGAAAGATATCGGATTCAATTCCAGTTCCCAAAAATGGTTTCATAATTATCTAGCTCATCGACAGCAGTGTGTAACTCTTGAAAACAATCAATCTGCTTTTCTGCCATTAACAAAGGGGGTTCCACAAGGCTCAATAATTGGACATCCCCACGACCCTTACGGATAAACGGCTATAGTTAGTAGACTTAGTAGTGTCGATACTACTACTACAAATACTACTACAGTTATTACTACACTACTACAGCTTTTACTACTACCACCAATACTAGTAATATTACTAGGCTATTATAACTAACACTACTTTTACGGTTACAGATTATACTACTGCTACTATTACTACTAATATTACTCCTTCTACTACTGCTGCTGCTACCACTGCTACTATTTATATTACTAGTAATACAACTACTACTACCACTACCACTACTTCCGAGTACTATAACTACTACTTGTTCAGCTTTTAAGGCCCATTAAGCCTATTACTTTTCAGCCTTTCTGCCTTTCCAGCTTTTTCTGCAAAATTCTGCCAATTCATTCTAATGGGGAATTTTTCAAATTTCGTTCTGCTACTGCTACAGCATAAAAAAGCTGTATAATGAACACAGTCCAAACATATTCTAATAAAAGCAATGTGTCTGACCTAACTAACTGCCCTGCCACTGTCGTGTATCGACTTCTTAATTTTTGTTTGTCCAAAAAGGTGTTTCAGAGTTTCAAAAAGTCACCAATAAAAAGGAAATAATCTCCAGGAGTCCTCCAAAGCTGAGTGCATTAATGTTGAATTGTTGACAATTAAAACATGGGATCATACAGACAAAAGTTCATCCAATACGACCCTACTTCTCAATACAAAACATACTCCTTATATTCACTAATTCGGGGGCTGGGCCCCATGGTTTGTCCAATCCTGGCTCGTCCTTTTGTTTACATCCAAATTTTGCTGACTTGGGGACTTTCCTTCTCGTGGCAAAAACACGTGCCCCCCTCCCCTTCGACTCTTGCCCGTCTTATGTCCTCTCTGCAATATTGTCTACTCAGCATTAAAATGCGTGCCCCGTCCCCTATCGACTCTTGCCCGTCTTGTAACCTCTCTACGATATTCTCTGCTCGGCCTTTTCTGCTCTACCATGGCGGCAACTTCAAATCTAGGAGGCCGGGCAAGGCGAAACTGGAAAGGCGGGGCTGGCAGCTGCACTGACTCCTTATCTACATGTTTGACCTTGGCTTCTCTGTGAGCAGAGCAACTTCCTCTCTCATTCATGATCTGTTCTACTTCGCTACTGACTGAACAACAATAATAATAAAAATGTAGTATATTTGATTACATGATTTCACTCTTTCATTTGTGGTTATATTTCACTCCAAAGTAACACAATTCAGTAGTTTAATCATCACTTCAATCAATAGGTGCCTGTTCAATCAACTAGTGCAGAGCAATACATGTTTTAACCATTCATTTATGATTCATTCACATTTGGATTAGTTTCAGTAATTGTTACCAGTTGTCATTAACCACTAACTTCTTATTTATGATTATATGATTATATTACACTACACTACATCTTTGTCATTTAAGGACCAGATTTTCAGTCCAGTCACCCCAAGTGATGAATTACTGCCCTGCCCTTTATTCTCGGGTTAAGATTGGGATGGGGGTTTGAGTTTGTGTTTTGTGGTTCGTTTAATGGTTGATCAAGGTTCACTTGGAAGCTCAAAAAAACAAACACTGAACCACGGTCGCTAAGGCTAGCAAGGCTTGTGGACAAGGATGTAGTTTGGTATTAGGGGGAAACTACTGCACTTCTCCAGATATGGAGCAAAGAACCCAATAAACAGCAACTGTCTACAACGCAGAGAAACAAAAAAGGCTACTTCTAATTTTCTGTTCATATGAAAGCGAGAGGCTTTAATAGGACCTCACTGCAGTGCCACCTCAAGTTAAACTAGAATAACCACCTCACAGCTGAATGCCTCTGTGCACCAGTCAAATTGCAGTTTACATCATGTCTGTCCAGACTCATATAAGGCCTATGTAGTTAACACTTTGAAGGAATTTAATTATAGGTAAATGTAGTCCTAGAGTATAGAGTATAGAGGACTGATATAGAGCATCATCAAACAGTGCAACAACTATCGCCTGAAGACCAGTATCAGCCAAACATTTTATCCCAAATTTGAAGAATTTCCTCCCAAACATTTCTGTGACATTTCAAACACATTTTCCTAGACTTAGCATTGCATAGTCCACCCTGAACTTAATGAATATGACCTGAGTGTCTCTGATTGTATAGTTAAGTTAAGTGCAGTAACCTTGTTTCCAATTACGTATGAATAAATAAATTAAATAAAGTTATGTCACAGCTAGGGATGTAACGATGCATCGTGACACGATTAAAAATCGGTCAGATGCGTGACGATTCGCACCGGTTGACAGAAAAAATGAATCGCGAATGCGAGAGAAGTAGGATACGTTCTTTTTTTTCTTTTTTTTAGAAATAGGTTACGTTATCTTAAAAAAAGGTCACTGATTGGTGATTTATTTGTTCAACGTCAGACGTCAAGTCACGTGACTTACGTCACTACCTAGGTACGGGGCACCGAACGAAGGAAGACATGGCGACGGTAGACGACAATTTTGAAATAGAGGATGCACCGAGCGGTTTTAAATCACCTGTGTGGCGGCATTTTGGATTCCCCATATATACAAATACAACCGGTGAGAAATGGACAGACAAAATCAAAACAGTATGTAAATATTGCAAGAGACTGCTAACATATACTGGCAACACGGGCAACATGCAGCAGCATATTAGCCGCCGCCACAGTGAGAAGCAAAGTAACGTTACGCCACCTTCTGAGCGAAAATTGGCGAAGGGGCAAACCACCCTGACGAGAGGCTTTGCATCTCCTCTCCCCCATAACAACGCAAGAGCGCAAGGAATTACCAGGGCAATTGGTTACTTTATTGGAAAAGATTTGAGGCCATTTTCAGTCATTGAAAATGAGGGCTTTCGGCTGTTGATGAACACGCTGGAGCCAAGATACCGCATCCCGTCACGACAGCACTTCAGCCAGGTGGTGGTGCCAAAACTTTACCAGGAGGTAAGAGCTCACGTGGTTGAGGTTCTCCGGAGGGCTGATACTGTGTCTATCACAACCGACGGGTGGACATCTAGAGCCACGCTATATATATCACTATAACTGCTCATGTGATCAATGCCGAGTGGGAGTTGGTTGGCTTTGTGCTTCAGACGCGACCTCTTTTGGAGTCACATACTGGGGCTAACATAGCTGAAGTGCTAAAGGAGGCGGTGGCGGAATGGCAGCTGGAAAGGCAACAACAAGGTGTCGCTGTAGTCACTGACAATGCGAGAAACATGGATGTGGCAGTGAGGGAAGCCGGGCTGGCACCGCACATCAAGTGTTTCACCCACACTTTAAATTTAGCCACCCAGGCTGGTTTGAGTGTGCCGCGCGTCGCGCGCTTGCTGGGTCGGATCCGGCGAATTGTTAACTTCTTCCACAGGACCCCGACAGCCACTGCTGTGTTGGCTGTGAAGCAAAAACTACTGCTCGGCCCGGCGGAGCACAAGCTAATTGTGGACGTTACCACACGCTGGAATAGCAGCCTGGACATGTTGGCACGATATCTCGACCTGCAACCGGCTGTGGCTGCTGCTCTGCTTAGCCCAGAAGTTCGTCGTAACGCCCGTGTAATCGACACACTGGACAACTTGGACATCCATGATGCCGAGGACATCATGAAACTTCTCAAACCTTTGAAGACAGTCACCACCGTGCTAAGTGATGAACAAAACCCAACAGTGTCTCTAATTGTGCCCTTAAAGCACACGATTGAGCAGAGCATGTTGCCTGTGGAGGAGGACTCCACCACGGTGAGCATGATGAAGAAAGCCATCTTCAACAATTTATCAGACAGATACACTGGGCCTGGGGACAACCATCTGCTGGAGTGCACTGCGTTAGACCCCAGATTCCGCTCTCTGCCTCATCTTACCGAAGATCAGCGCCAGGATGTGTTCCAGAGGGTGAAGGAGACAGCTGTGCAGATGCACAACCAGGTACTAATTGTACTTTCAATTACTAATAGTAGTGTTGCTTTTGCGTTAAGGCCAGGTCTGTGTTTCATACTTATTTTCATACTGATCTTTGTCCTTGTTTGTCTCGTTTTTCCTGTTTTTTTCCTTGTCTCTTTCCCCTTTCTGCTTCTTTTCCTTTTTTTTTTCTTTTTCTATTGGTTGATCTGTTTTACTGATTTTGTATTGGAGGATTGTTTTCCACAATTATTTACCTTTTATATCATTAAACATATATATACACATACATTGTTTTTTAATAATTGTGCATATGTATAATATATATATTAATAAGTTCTTGTCTTGCTGTTTACAGATCAGTTCCCCTTTGGAGGAAACTAATGAGGGTGTAACAGACACCGGTGCCTCTACACATGCAGCAGAGCTGCCTGCTGACCAGGCAGACATGGTAGATGCAGACCTTCAACAACCACCTCTCAAGAAGACTGCATTGGAAAATCTCCTAGAAGGGACTTTCACAGAAAGTGTAGGGGCAGCACAGACCAATCACATGTGTGGGATTGAGGCAGAAATTGTCAGGTACAGAAGTGAAATGTCTATTTCCCTCACAAGCTGCCCACTCAAATGGTGGAAGGAGAACAGTAAGTTTTACCCACTGCTTTCACCTCTAGCAAAGGCTTACCTCACCACACCAGCCACCTCTGTCCCTAGTGAAAGGGTCTTTACGACCGCAGGGGATGTTGTAACCTCACAGAGATCCCAGCTTCGGCCTGAGAATGTTGACATGTTGATTTTCCTCAAGAGAAACCTGAAAGTTTCAAGCTACACAAGCCAGTCTTAGTTTATTTGAAGAGGTTTTATGTTTTGATGTTATTATTTTGATGTGGGATTTGTTTTTAAAAATCCAGTTATTCTTTGTTATTTAAGTGAATAACTACTTCAGTTGCACTTTTTTTATAAGACACAAAAAAAAAATTGTGAACCGTATCGAATCGTGAGTTGAGTGTATCGTTACATCCCTAGTCACAGCCCCTATAATACAAACTTGCCGCTGCATTGTATTTCTTTACATTATAGGACAATAAGACATTGTTACATAATTACAGTGTTTATGATAATTCAAGCTGCCTTGCTGAAACTACCTGCTGCAAAAAAGTGATTGGACAGGCCTGAGCAACAGACAATTTACCAGTCAACTAAATGCTGCTCAGCTCTCCCAGACACCTTCACAGCTGCAATATTTCAGGATGTTTTGCAGGCAGCTTGGAAAAAGTGGACATAACTGTTAGTTCCCTGTTTGGGAAGCAACAGAAAGTATGTGTTGTCTATCCTGTTAGATCTGGCTGTGTTTCTCCATAAAGTTGATCTACAGTATCAGTCACAGTTCCAGCAGGTGTTTTTTCTGTGTGGTGTCATGGCAGTGAGCAACAGCCTGGCGGAGGAGCTGTAAACAAGTCCAGCAGACACTGATAAAGAGCGGGCCAGGAGAGGAATGGGGATGGTGGGCGGTGAAGGGAGGAGGAGGAGGAGGATGCACTTTCATGTAATACACACACAAACACACACACACACACACACACACACACACACTCATGCATGCACGCACACATACAAACAACTCAAAAACTGGCAGAAGGATGAAAGGGAATGAATGGCAAACAAAAGAACAGGAGAGCCATATTAGATTACAACAGGATAAAATTAGTCCTGGCTAGGAAACTCAAGAGACTTCATGCCAAGACATTCAATGCCAAAATCAGTAATAAAACGCAATGTTTTGTTTTATTCAAGGTTGTGTTACAGCACAGGAGAGATCATACACAGTAGAGGATAAGATAGCACTCAGAATTATGAACATTTTCCAGATTGACAGGGCCCCTGAAATAAGTGCTTTTTAGGGGCATGCATTTTTGGTACCAAAAGACGATGCTGATTGATTTGATTGGAGGAAAATCTGTGGAGGTGGACAATATACAGTAAATAGTAAGTCATGTCACTTCAGTAAACACAGACAGAACCAGTTAGGAGGCAAACGTTAGCAGTTGCTGAGCCTCGTCTGTAGGTTTTCCAATAAAACCTTTCTCTGTCCACCAGAGCTTATAGCTGACGCGTGTTTTAAAAAAGTGTGTCCTCCACAGTGGTTTCTCTTTTTATGTTTATTCACCAAAAATAAACAAAAGACAAGCACATGTTCCACACGAAATTCCACGATCCAAAAAACACTGTTCGTACACGGTCCTAACACGGTCAGAAAAACCGTGAGCTCCTCTCACACCAGTCATCCACCTCTCTTAGCTCCTCTAAAAACGCCGAGCCCCAAAACCGAAACTTACCCTTAAAGCTACAGGCTATTATTTTTATCCACCTCACAAATAATTATGAGATCAGAACATGAAATATCAACGTTCATGTGCAACATCAATAATGCAAATATTAATAAAAATATAATTACAACTTAAATTAACATTTTTAAATATAATTAAATAATGAAACTAATATAAATCCAAAATGTACTGTACCATGAACTGAAATTACCATGAAATACTTAACAACTAATATGGCACCTACATCATCTGTGATTTTAGCACTGGCTACATTATTCCATGACTCCTTAACATTACTCCTTTTCATGATTTGAATCACAGAGTTACCAATTTGTCATCATTAAAACTGGACCCATGGAAGACTGTTAGCTGACACTAGCTAGCCTGCCTCCTTCCTACTGTATATTGTGGGATGAACACAACATGTAGCAGGAGGTGCCACTGACTCAGCAGGTTTTGAAATAACAGTAACTTCTTGTGGAAATACATGCTAACAATAAAAAACCCTTATTTTCCTCACTCAAAATTTTTCTTTTCAACTTTTTTGGCATGGTCAATAGTTATTTTTTGATTCCAATTACTTTTGAGGCACTACTAGCACTGTTTTTGCTGTCCAGCTGGTTCTATTGCAAGAGGATAGTGATAACCACAGCAGTGTTTTTTATACTTTTCCTAGTTAAATAAGGTTTGGGTACAGGTGATCACCTAATCAGTACCTCATTAAGTAGAATGAGGTGTGCTTGTGTTGGAATTCAACAGACACTGGAATGGAATGGCTGTCATACATGTAGAGATGCTGATTTCAGAAAAATGTCTCTTAATTTTTTCCAGAGCTGTATGTTAAATGTTGGAGAAAATAAACCCGGTTTTGGTCTGCACCTAACCTCTGCCTCAGACTCCTGCTTCAAATATCCAGCCACCACATGGCCATCCTAACAGTGACAAACAAGTTTATGATATTTAAATGCTTTGTTCAGCAAGACAATCTTCACAGATGAACACACTTTATGCTTTTTGAAGCAAAAATGTATTCTCCCATGTGGAATTAAACAGTTTTAGATTCAGAAATCATTGTATGGATTAGAACACATCCTCTTCCATTCATCCTCTTCACCTAATGTGTGGGGTTAGAGCAGCTCAGGAATTCATATGAGGGGACATTCTCTTTGTCTAGGGTATTAACAGAATGGTAGCTAGGCTAACAGTTATTGTCCAGTAAACCATAAAAGGATCACTGCCCTGAGGGAGGCATGATTAACAACTGTCATGAGGTCTGTAACTACTGTTCTGTTGTTACCTGAGAGTATATAAGTCAGGACAATGTGGAAGACTGCAGAGAACACTGTGGGTCTTCTCTCCATGTTGCATGTATTAAAGAGATCAGTGTATCAGTAGCAGAAATATAAAGCTACCTTTCCGCGTGCATGTGAAAAATGTGCATGCATCTACATCCTTGTGTGTGCGTGAACATACTTTCTACCCATGCTCAGCACACCGGAATGCTGGATCTCAAGCCCCTCCCATATTCTTTTTTGTTTTATCCAACATAGGACACATTTACTGTTGAGTTAAACAGTGATGGTTAGATTTAGTTTTTTCACTTGTGTTTCTTTGTTTCTAATCTCCTTCATCCCTATCAATATGCTTAACACTTCCACAACTATCAGGCCCAAACCATGGATAGTGTCATCATGCATGCAGCCAAACTGTCAAGCTTTGGTACCTATGCATAGGTTTTTCTGATATACTTTTTGTAATTTCTTTCTTTGTTTCCTTGCATAGGCATAGGACAGTAAACGGATCTTTGTCAGCCCCAGAAGGCATCATCTTCACTCTATGAAAAAGGCACTGAGGGCTATTGAGGAGTACAAAAAAGATCCACCCATCCAAACACTGTTGTGGACTGGAGGAACACAATAAAGGGCCCGAGGTGTTCCCCGGGCCTCCAAATTCCCCATATCCCAATCTGATCGAGCATTTGTAAGACGTGCTGGAGCAGGTCTGATCCATGGAGACCCTACCCCCCAACATACAGGACCCAGAGGATCCACTATAAAACTCCCTGGTGCCAGACACCACAGGACACCCTCAGAGGTCTTAAGTCCATGTCTTGACAGGTCAGAGCTGCTTTGGTTGCACAAGGGGAACCTTCACAATATTAGGCAGGTGGTCATAATGTTATGCCTGATCGGTGTATACTTTATCTCGTTTCTGTGATTATATACCTAGATTAGTAAAATAATTTAATTCAAAAGCATTGTAAACCAGGCAATTGCACGCATAAGTCTACTGCACAACAATAGTTTTGTTTATTTTTCAGGGGCTGAAGGATATTCTGTAACATTTGAAGGCCAATTAGCAGAGTTACTAGGTTTCAATCCAGGGGAGCTGATCAAAATACCTGTGACCCTAAATTTTATGAGACAATATGTCGCTCCACACCCTGCCGATATCCATGCATGAACTTATATTTTTATCTATAGGGATGTTGTGGATTATCAACTACTGGGTGATAGTACCTCTCCTCTGCTGTATAAATGTTTTGGACGAGGCGAGGCGTATGCCCACTCTGACGACAAGCTGCACTACACATTGCTCTCCAAATCCATTATCGATGATAGAGATCTGGTTAAAAACAATCAAAATCAATATATACCCTTTGGATTCGGTAAAGTCATTGTCAAACTACAGTTCAGACCCGTGAAGCAGCATTTCTAATCACTGGAAACTGACACATCCATACTGACAGTCCATACACTCGCAATGATGCTAAATATGATGCTAGATATATAAACCTATAACTATACGAACGAAGCTGGGGGAGATTTTAATGGGTATGACAGTATGAGTGACAGCGAAAAAACAACATTCATGAAGTGGATGGCACAGTCCGCGAAGAAACCTTTGATTTTCAGGCAGAGATTCGTTGCTACTGTGTCAGTGAAGTGTTGCGCAGAGCATGTGTGATTTATCAAGATTCTTTTCTCAAGTACTCCTTTGCATTCACTACATTGGCATCCAGTTGTATGGGGGTATTCAAAACACTGTTTCTGCCCAAAGACGCACTCACAATCACGTATGATGGGACATACATCGAGCAAAATAAAACATATTCAAATGTGTCTACGCAGTGGCTTAAATACCTGAGCCATACGCAAAATATTGAGATAAAACATGCACTCAATCATGGTGAACAGCAATTTGGGTTATGTGGACGGTTACAAAGCTGCAAAGTGCTATGAATTTGCAGGGTGTTTTTTTCATGGATGTGTCAAATGCCATGTTCAGGCTGATTTAAATCCTGTCACCAAAGTCCCCGACTGTGAGTCTATATGTCGTAGTGATGTGGGAATATGAATGATTCACTCTTAAAAAGTCTGACCCTGTCGTTTCTGCAGGGTTACCAAAAACCAGAACACCTGGACCCCCGACAGGCTCTGTTTGGTGGACGTACAAATGCCATGACGTTGTACCACAACGTGGCAGATGGTGAGAAGGAAAAATTTTACAACTTCACCAGTTTGTACCCGGCTGTGAGAAAAAACAGTATCCAAAAGCCTCAGGATCTCCCAGGAGGAGCTGGAACGCGTTGCTGGGGAAAAGGAGGTTTGGAATACCCTTCGAATCCACCAGATACGTGTCCGGTCCGGCTCCGCTCCATCATGGCTCTGCCACGGCAGCGGAGCTGATAGGTTTCACTCTAGTCTATGTGTTAACTTCCACCAGGTCTGCTGCTCCATCTCAGCTCCGGCAGTCCGGAGCCCTCCGGAGCAGGTACACAGGACTTCTATTTCTGGTGGATGCCGGAGCAGGACGCAACAATTCAGCCAAATTCAGAGCAGAGCAGACAGGAAGTCAGACACGAAACAACAACATAACATCTGGTTAATTTTCTAAATAAAACACTCTTTGTTGATGCCAGTACAAAAACCACAAAAAAGAGACAAATACAAGCACTTCTTCTAATCCTTCGGTTGGGAACACTTCGTGTTGTTGTTTTTATAAAACATACCTATAACTGCGGTCGCGTATGATAATGTAATTATCATAGTACTCCTCGGTCTCGTAACTCCAGCTGTTCAGCGGTGCTGCGCCATGGCGTACCCAAAATACAGCCAGTGGGGGTTGCCGGACGACGGATGACGGCGCAAAACCGTACCGGAGCCGTAACGCAGCGGACATGCATCCAGTGGAATGTTTGGGTAAGCCTGCTGCCACTGTGACCCATTACTGGATAAGCGGAAGATAATGGATGAATGGATGGTGTATCCAATAGGTCACCCCGAGATTATCCAAAGGGATTTCAATTCCCTTGATAATAATTTTGGGTTTGTGAAGTGCACTGTGCTCCCACCAGGAGGCTTGTATCATCCTGTCCTGCCCTACAGGTGTCATTACAAACTCATGTTCCCGCTACGTTAAGTGTGTGCTGAGGAGTTGAACCAGACAAGTGACTGTACACACAGTGAAAGTGACAGACAGCTGTCAGGTGAATGGGTCTCGTTTGAGCTTCAAAAAGCAGTTGAAGAGGCATATCAGATTGTGCACATTGAGACAACAAGATAGACACATTGTTCAGGGATTGTGTCAAGACTTTTCTAAAATGCAAACAAGAGGCTTCTGGTTACCCTGGTTATGTCAAAACACCTCAGGGGAAGGTGAAATATATCAATGACTATTAAAAAAAGGAAGGTATCAAACTAGAGGCAGATAAAATGTGCGTCAAAAAGGCGGTGAGGAGTTGCAATAAGCTTCTTCTAAACTCATTGTGGGGTAGATTCAGCATGAGGAATAACTTCATCATGTGAATTGATAACAGAACCAGCCAGATTTACACAGCTGATGTTCAGCGACCATTACGATGTGTGGCAGTTTTGTTTCATCTCAGATGATGTGGCGATGGTTCAGTGGTGTCATGCTGACTACAGGGCCTCCAGAGTGTAAAAGATGACCACAGCCCACGTCAGACTTGGATAAATTACAACAATGGGAACTTTATTGTGATTATACTGCTCTCGTAAAGGTGTAAAAACCTCAATTAGACAGCTAGCCCATGTCCTTCCACAAAAGACATGGAATACAGGATATAGCCTTCTAGCTCCGCATATTTATTGCAGACTCAAGGTGCATGAAGATGTGAAAATGGAGTGAAACTGTTAAGACAGAATACAATATAATCATTAAAATATTCCTATACAGAGGTAAATATTCCAGTGTAAAGCATGGTCAGCACTGTATTAATCCAAAGTTATAATAAACCATAAAGAACAATCAATTGGACGCACATGACCTGCAGACAGGATGGCTGCGTAGCGCGGTTGCTCTTGCCCTTTCCCCCAACTTTTACATATTATCCATCCACCTCGCATTGTTAACTTAACAACTCCTCGAGTCTCAGTAAATCCCGTGTATACGTTTGTTGAAGGTTTGAGAAGCAAAGCCGGGTTTGACCTTCTGAAAGACCACGAGAGACGTCCATGCTAGCTACCGCGATGAAGGAGCAGCAAACCTTCATTGAGGAACAGTTTGCGAAGTTTGAAGAATGGCTGGACAACATAAAAACAGAGCTAACGAAGCACTCAAATGAAATTAAGAAGCTGAAAACGGATGGCAAGGGGCTCTCCACTCAGCTGGCTAAATCCGAGCAGTCTTTCCAAACGACATGCTGCAAACTCGAAGCAAACATAGCGGAGCTAGAGGACAGGTCCCGCAGGGATAATGTTCACATTATCAACCTGCCAGAAAAAGTTGAGAACGGCGATGCAGTGGACGTTGTTTCATCCCTGCTCACTAAATGGTTCCCCACTCTTACCTGTAGGAGCATGGAGGTGATGCAGGCGCATCGTATAGGACCAGAGCGTAACACCGGATCCCGCACCCTGATCTGCAAGACGCTACGTTACACAGACCGGGACCACATCTTGAAGGCAACCAGAGGCTCTCAGATTAAGGTCAATGACAAAGAGATTCGAGATGGTGTGATAGCCAGCTCTCCCAGTTCAAGTGCCCAAATAGTGGGTGTTTTGTTTGTGGCTACTGCCACCTTGTTATACGTTATAATGTTAGATGCGAGGCCATATTTTTCCTTTTTCCTTTTTTCTTTGGCGACATGGGTTTGTATATTTGGATCTCCACATTTCTGACTAATGTGTATACAGGAACACAAAATTTTGCCCAGTCCTGTCTGTAATAATGACTATGCTACACATAACTAGCTGGAATATAAATGGTCTTAATGCCCCCATTAAGCGCTCAATGTGTCCTGATTGGCTTAGGAGACACAGGATAGACGTGGCCTTCATTCAAGAGTCACATTTTAAACTCCCTGATAAACAACACTTGTCGAACCGTTATTACTATACTTCAGCTGCGGCTACTTTCAACTCTAAAAGCCGCAGGGCCCTGGTGGTGTTGAGACGCAGCCTATCCTTAACAATAACTGGAAGCTATGGAAGTGAGGATGGTCGAATTGCTTACATCAAATCAAATATATATGGTCAGAAAATTGCATTTCTATGTACATGTGCTACTAATCACTTTAGTCCAGAGTTCTTTGGCACAATTAGCAAGACTTTATGTGACCTGCAGGACTTTTCAGTCATTATTGGCGCTGACATGAACGCTGTCCTTGATCCCTTACTCGATAGATTTAGTGCACCATCTCAACATATTCCTCCTTCTACAGTCACTTTCCAAGGTTTAGTTGACGATTTCAGTCTCACAGATCTATTTAGAGCTGTAAACCCTTTTTCAAGACAATATAGTGTTTATTTTTACAGACACAAAACCTATTCAAGGATAGATCATTTATTGGCTTCTGCAACTTTATACTCTGAAATTCATTCAGCTGTGATTTATCCTAACTCTTTATCTGACCATTGTGTTATTACATCACAGCTCACACTTTCCAGGACTCCAACTAAGGCCACAAAATGGTGCATTACCACCACATTACTTAAAAACAATGATTATTGTGACCATTTCAGAAATACTTTTAAAACATTTATCTCCAGGGTATATACAGAAATTCTTAAGTTGAATGTAATACCTTTTAATACCTTTTGTAATACCTTCACAATATTTTTTAATACCAACACGACTTCGAGCTGCAGCTGTAGTGGCAACCTTTCGAACTTCAGTGTTAGGGGTAACTAATTATAAAGTAACGGATTACTGTCATTTTGTTACTTAACTTTCTGAGTGAATAAGTGTAGTAATGCTTACAATTCAAATCAAGTACCTATTATTACTGGATACTTTGTTACTTTTTGGCCTCAATAAAAACACTGACCTATGCACAATTATTTATTTAATCATAACCCAAGACAAAAAATGATTTCATTGTTATGTGTAGGAAGAACACACACCACTTCTCCAGCGCTACACTCTTTCTTTCACTATCATTTTTATCTCAATGAAGACAAAATAGAGAGAGAGAGAGAAAAACAGAGAGAGAGAAACAAACATCCAACAGAGTCTTTACATGCAGAATTCTGCAGACACATTTTACACGTACACAGAAACACACCAACAAATGCATGTAGAGCAGAATGAGGCAGATACCCACTGATAATTAACATTCAAAAGAGAACGCTCAACTTCTTTAACCACCTGAAATCCAGCCCCCGAGACACCCTCCACTCCACAGCCCTCCAAACTCAAGAGCTGAGCCCAGAAAAGAGTCCCCTATGTCAGTTGGTACTGAGGCTAACTGCCCCCTCTCAGACACAGTCTGACCAGCCTCACAACAACACTGCTCTCCAAACACCAATCAGAGTAAAGCAAATTATAACACAATGTAAAGAAACCTATCTGGAACATTTGAAAGAAGAAACTAAAAGCCAAAGTAGATTAGAACGTTATCTTGCCCTAAAAAGAGATTATGAATTAGCAGAATATCTCTCTACTGTCAGAGATAGAGAGCAGAGACAGATGCTTACCAAGTACAGGCTCAGTGACCACAAACTGACAATCCAAACAGGAAGACACAAAAAAATCATGGCAACCAAAAGAAAACACAACATGTGGTCACTGCTCGACAGGTGAGGTTGAGACAGAGATGCACTTTCTCCTACAATGTAAAGCATTCAACGAAACGAGGAACATTTATTTTAACATGTAATAAGGTCATCTCAGAGTTCAAAGAGCTAAAGGACCTCTCAACATTAAAAATACTCCTGGGAGAAGGAGACAGGGCATATCTGCTGCCCAATATGTGTCAACATGCCACAACCTGAGGGACAGTGAATGACTGACACACACACACACACACACACACACACACACATACGCACACGCAGGCACCCACACACTGTATTATACTGTATATATAGTTAATGTAAATCAATCTTGGTGTTGTGTTTGTGTTGTTATTTGTTATGTCCTGTCCGCGAGCGTTTGGACAAGTTGTGTTTTGATGCTTTGGCAATATTGTTGTAAAACTTTCAAGCCAATAAAGCCCCTTTGAATTGAATTGAATTGAATTGAGAGAGAGAGAGAGAGAGAGAGAGAGAGAGAGAGAGAGAGAGAGAGAGAGAGAGAGACATAGAGTTTGCTGTCTGACGTCTGTGTAGGTCTACTCACGGTGCTGGTAGGCTACCGCTGGCAGTGGCTTGCGGGAGAGTAGTGGAGGTTTGCGGAGATGTAGCCGTCGCACTAGCGCAGAACATCGAAATTGGTAGTTGCTCACTACGCCCGCGCATTCTTGTTTGGTGGCTATTAGACTCCATGTGTGACCTGACGGCATTCACGCCCATCCAGGTGATATTCATTGTCTTTTTACAGACGTGGTAATAAGCCTCTCGGCTGTTACCAACTACTGGCCTAAGCCAGTCTTTGACTCTCAAGTCCTCTAACCAGGGGTCTGAAAAATTACATTTCCCCATGACTTCATCAATCGTAGCTACCTTTTGGAAACTTTTGGCAGCAAGCCAGCCATGTGCTATCTGGTTGGAGCATAGACTGAGGCGCAAATAGTTTTACCGCGTCGCACACTGTCTGACTTCACATCATCGATACCTCTCAGGTCCTACTCGCACATATAATTTATATAAATAAATTCACGCGATTTTTAGGAGATAGGCCTGCAAAAAACTCATAGTTGGATAGTGGTTGGAAAATGTAATACCTCGTCAGATGACGTTTATTACTTTTTAATGGCCTTGATTTTTGCTAATTTCATTTACTACCTTTTAATATCTTTTACAACCCCACAGACACCCTGGAATGGTAATGGCTAGACAGGCTAATATACTGAGCTGGAATGTCAGGGGTCTGAACCATATCATCAAGAGGAAGAAAGTGCTCACCCATCTTAAACAATTAAAGGCAGATATTGTGTTTCTGCAGGAAACCCACCTGTGGTCCTCCGAGCATTCTAAATTTCTTTCTAGCTGGGTGGGGCAGTGTTTTCACTCTACCTTCCAAGCCAGGGCAAGGGGGGTGGCCATTCCTGTGTCCAGAGATGCACTGTTCAAACCGACTCACATCACAGTCGACAATAATGGCAGGTTTGTAATTGTGTCTGGGAAACTTTTTGATACAAGTGTTGTCTTGGCTAACATTTACGCTCCAAACGTAGATGATGTCACCTTTTTTGAAAGGGTATTTTCCAAGCTTCCCGAGCTGGACTCGTGTTTCTTAATCATGGGTGGGGACTTTAATTGCTGGCTTGATCCAGAACTAGATCGCTCTTCCTCCAAACCAATCCCAAGGAGTAAGTCAGCCTCATACATTCAATCCTTTCTGTTGGAAGGCGGAATTTCTGACATCTGGCGCCGTCTCCACTCTGAAGATAGGATGTACTCCTTTTTCTCCCCCATGCATCATACGTTGACCAGGATAGACCATTTTTTTGTTGATGACGGGATTGCTCCCCAAATCAGCTCATGTGATCACCATGCCCCTTTGGTAATGTCATTGAGTTTTCCCGGAGTTCCAAATCCCACAAGGCATTGGTGATTTAATTCAACCCTACTTTCAGACGATAACTTTATCAAGTTTATGGAGGAACATATTTCATTCTTTCTTGAAACTAACAATACTCCGGACGTATCCGCGCTCACAGTCTGGGATGCGCTCAAAGCCTATTTGAGAGGCCAAATTATTTCATTTACGGCAAATATGAAAAGAAAATCCAGAAAAGAACAATCGGATGTTCTGTCTGAAGTCCGCAACACTGACAAGGAATATGCGCAACATCAAACCCCCGAGCTTTATAATAAAAAGTTTGACCTCAAAACTAGATTTGGTCTTTTGACAACTCATCAAACGCAAAATATTCTACTAAAAAACAACAGCTCATTGTATGAACATCGGGAGAAATCATGGAAGTAACTCGTTAATTTGCTAAAAGGACGCAGAGTCAAACAACACATAGCTTGGATCCGCTCTGGAAACGGGAAAATCACTTCCAACCCCATTGAGATCAATTACGCTTTCAAGAACTTTTACTCTCGATTTTATTCCTCTGAATTTGACAGGGATGAGTCTAGGATTAGCACCTTTCTCGACTCACCCATTTCTTCTATTCCACTAGACCTTTTTGAGAAGCTAGAGGCTCCTATAACTCAAGCAGAAATAGCCCAAGCCATTTCCTTGATGCAGTCTGGGAAGACACCGGGGCCTGATGGGTTTCCTACTGAATTTAACAGTTCTTAAAGCCCCTCTCATCACAATTGCAGCTGTACTACTTAAATCACACCAACGTGGCTCACTCCCGCCATCACTGACGGAGGCATTCATAACATTTATTGTGAAGAAAGGGAAGGACCCAGTTGACTGTGCCTCCTATCATCCTATCTCGCTCCTTGCTAAAATCCTAGCGAAAGCCCTGGCCCTCAGACTAGACGAGGCCCTCTCTCACATAATATCCACTGATCAGACTGGCTTTATCAAAAACCGCCATTCTTTTTTCAATATTCGACGCCTTCTCGATGTACTATATACGCCCTCCCACGACAAAATCCCTGAATGTATTGTTTCTATAGACGCAGAGAAGGCATTTGATCGTGCCGAGTGGAGATATTAGTTTTTAGCTCTGCATAAGTTTGGCTTTAGCCCCATGTTCATAGGCTGGGTCAAATTGCTCTATGCCGCCCCTACTGCAACCGTGCAGACAAATGACATAACTTCTTAACCTTTTGCGCTGGGCCACGGAACACGTCAAGGTTGCCCGTTGAGCCCAATTCTTTTTTGATTTAGCAATAGAGACGCTTGCAGTTGCGCTCAGGGACAACGTGGACATTGTGGGCATTCATAGGGGAGTAATGGAACATAAAGTCTCTCTCTACGCTGACAACCTCTTGCTGTATATCTCAGACCCAACCAATTCTCTAGCTGCGACGTTGTCTCTGAAGAATTTGGACCCATGTCAGGCTACAAAATTAACACACACAAGACAAGCTACTTCCGATAAATGATCAGGCCCTGGACGCTGATTATAGTAACATACCTTTTAAGATTGAGAAACGACAGTTCACTTATTTAGGAATAGAGGTCACCCGTAAATTTAAGAACCAATTCAAAGAAAACTGCATAACTCTTTAACAGGGCTCGAAATTAACGATGTCCCGATGTCCCGGGGACCATAAAAATTCCTACTGGGACACAAATATATTTTGTCCGGGACAATGACGGGACAGTGAAAAAAAATGTCAACTAAACTTCGAAATGGGTGTTGTTTGCAAAGTCATTAAATATGAGTATCTAGACATTACTTTGTCGTTTGAATAATTTAATAAAAAAGTGTGAGCAGCGAAACTATAGAACGCTTACATTCTCGCGGCACCTCACGATAGGCAGTTAGCCTGTTCATGCAAATGCATTTACGTCATCCACTCTGCTGGCTGCTGCTTGACTCGTGCCAATGCGACATTCATAGAGCCAGAGCGATAGACCATCATTAACGTCAGGTGGTTGAATAAACATCCCCCTGATGCAAGCCCCAATACTGCCGACTCCCGAAACGAGGACATCCCAAGTCCTGGTCATGATTCATCGTCTTCCCCTGTGGTAAGTTAGTTGTCTTAACTGTCAATGTTAGCTAGTGCTCAGCGATAGCTAACGCCCACTCAAACAAAATGCTCAATTCCCTCCTCCGTATATCTTTGCATTTCCCTGAGGTTGAGGACTATAATGCAGAGCAGGCAGTTGAGAAGTGGTGGCAAAGTGGTCAGAGAACATGCCGACCCATGTTCAACAACTCTGTGTGAGACAAGAAAAAAAATCTCCGCGGCGGTCAGCCGTCCTGACCGAGACTTCAGTGAACTTTCCCCCCAGAAAACAGCATCCCTCCCCGCGAGTGAAATAGTCAGACAGCGTCCTGTTTACTGATGGCGATTATGTATTTTCGTACGAAAAACGTAACTTTGTCACTTTCCAGGATGTTTGGTGGGTCAGGATCTCAATCACAACACATTATAACAGCATCCATATGATTATAAACAGTCAGCGGTACATGTTTAGATATAGGAGGACACCGGGAAACACCTTGAAAAAAACACACACGTCATCATACACGTCATGATGATGACGTGTACCGTCATCATACTCTGGTTCGTCTTTTGCGCCGGAGCTGCTCGGCTCTGTGTGAACAGCCAGCGGCGGAGAAACCGATAATGCGGCGACTCTGTGTGAAAAGGGCTAGTAACTCATAGGTTACAGGGAGCACCTGAACAATGTTTTGTGTTTTTGGGTCTTGAGGTGTATGTGAGAGAGTGACACATCAAGACAGAGAGGAGTGTTGTGTAGGAGGGCAGGAGTAAGCAGAGTAAATGTGAAGGGGGAGATCTGGTGGGGTGGGTGAATGAGTGAGAGCAAGATGATTGACATTCATAAATGATAACAGAAGATAAAATGATATTCCTATAGTACTACTGACTTGTAATAATAACTTGTAATTACAACTGAAAAAAGATACATTTATTAAACTGTGTTATGGAACACAGAGACCATACAGCCATAACATATTGAATTGAAATATAAAACTATCATAATTCTTTAATGTTGACATAATGATAAATTAGTCTGGATATTGAGAAACAATAGAAAACATGTCTTAAAACAACTCCTTTCCCTTCTAGTCTAGGAGAGGCAACAGATCAGACTGATATTCATATGTTTAATAAAATAAGTATTTTAAACTTATATGGTGGACCATATAAATGGTGGTGTGATGGTTAAGTGTGATGGTTAAGTGACAAAAAAGGATCAAATTATATGTATTCTGCATAATTGGGGGGGCGACGACAATAATTTAAATTTGGGACACTGTTGGTTATATCCGGGACAATACAAAGTAGAATTCGGGACAGTTGTGGGACACCGAGGAAAAAAGTTAATTTCGAGCCCTGCTCTTTAAAATCAGGTGTGAGCTTCTTTACAACAATGGTCACCCCATGCACTAACTCTAGCTGGCCGCATAAATTCCATAAAAATGAACATATTACCAAAGTTTACATATCTATTTCAATCTTTACCTGTATTTGTTCCCAAATCCTTTTTTGAATCATTGGATTCGACTATTTCCTCATACATATGACAGAATAAAAAACCCTGAATAAACAAAACTGTGCTCCAGCAATCAAAGAAAGACGGAGACATGGGACTCCCTAATATGTGTTGCTACTATTGGGCAGCAAACATCCTTGTGGCATAGATACAATCTCCGATCTGACGGCCCGGAATGGACAATGGTGGAGCTTAACTCAGTCCGAAACATGTCACTCTCTGCATTGCTTGGTGCCCCACTCAACCATCCGATACCCAAACAAAGCTGAAGAAGGAGTCCTATCGAGCCTGGCTGGCTCGGGGGACTCCTGAGGCAGCTGACGGGTACTGGCAGGCCAAGCGTGCTGCAGCGCGGGCGGTAGCGGAAGAAAAAGCTCGGGTCTGGGAAAAGTTTGGGGAGGCCATGGAGGAGGACTACCGGTCGGCCTCGAGGAAATTCTGGCAAACCATCCGGCGCCTCAGGAAGGGGAAGCAGCCCTCCACCAACATTGTTTACGGAGGAGGTGGGGAGCTGTTGACCTCGACTGGGGATGTCGTCGGGCAGTGGAAGGAATACTTCGAGGATCTCCTCAATCCTACTCACACGCCTTCCATAGAGGAAGCAGAGGCTGGGGACTCGGAGGTTGATTCATTCATCACCCGGGCCGAAGTCACCGAGGTAGTTCGGAAGTTCCCGGTGGCAAAGCACCGGGGGTGGATGAGATCCGCCCTGAGTACCTCAAGTCTCTGGATGTTGTGGGGCTGTCTTCGCTGACACGTCTCTGCAACATCGCGTGGCAGTCGGGGACAGTGCCTCTGGACTGACAGACCGGGGTGGTGGCCCTCTATTCAAAAAGGGGGACCGGAGGGTGTGTTCCAACTATCGGGAGATCACACTCCTCAGCCTCCCTGGTAAAGTCTATTCCAGGGTACTGGAGAGGAGAATTTGGCCGATAGTCGAACCTCGGATTCAGGAGGAACAATGCGGTTTTCGTCCTGGCCGTGGAACACTGGACCAGCTCTATACCCTTTGCAGGGTGCTCGAGGGTTCATGGGAGTTTGCCCAACCAGTCCACATGTGTTTTGTGGACTTGGAGAAGGCATTCGACCGTGTCCCTCGTGGCATTCTGTGGGAGGTGCTTCGGGAGTACGGGGTTGGGGGCCCTCTGCTAAGGGCTGTACGGTCCCTGTACGACCGGAGCAGGAGCCTGGTTCGCATTGCCGGCAGTAAGTCAGACCTGTTCCCGGTGCATGTTGGACTCCGGCAGGGCTGCCCTTTGTCACCGGTTCTGTTCATTATTTTTATGGACAGAATTTCTAGGAGCAGTCATGGGCCGAAGGGGATCTGGTTCGGGAGCCACAGGATTTCATCCCTGCTTTTTGCGGACGATGTTGTCTTGTATCTGTAAGTTGTATAAGATAACAGGTTATTTAATTGTACCATCTATACTTGCACCTGCCCAACCCTGGGGATATCCTCGTGTTGTTAGGATTGTGATGTACATTCTCAATGTACCATTGTTTTTGTACTCATTTTGGGAAAAAAAATAATAAAAAGATTTTTTAAACTAAAAATGCGAAAAATATTCCAACATTACAGCTATTAGCTCAAAACAAAAATTACTGACTGCTCACAAAAAGATTAATACTGCTTTCCAAATTTTTTATGCAGAGCTATACAAATCTGAAATATCATTAGATAAAACTAAATGTGAAACCTAAGAGCTTCCCACGCTTGCGCAAGAAGATGCACAGCGCCTTGGGGAACCAATCACTCTGACTGAGTTGAGAGGTGCTATAGCTGGAATGAAAACATGCAAGTCTCTGGGATTGGATGGGATTCTCCCAGAGTTTTATCACACTCTTTGGGAAGAGCTGCGACAATACTTTCTAGCCATGGTTCATAAAGCTGTTGAAGTTGGTGCCTTTTTCAATGACATGAATGCCACCTTGATAGCTGTATTGCCCAAACCCAATAAGGACATCTCTTAATGTGGGAACTATAGACCATTGTCTATCCTCAATGCAGAAATAAAAATCTTTGCCCGCATATTAGCCTCCCGATTAGAACCATAACACATAACTAAGCTAACTAAGAGTGACCAGACAGGCTTTGTGAAATCACGACTTGCTTCTGACAATGTACGGCATCTGCTTCATGTAATTTATGCTGCCAAGGATATACCCTCTCCATGTGCAGTATTGAGCCTAGACGCAGAAAAAGCCTTTGATAGGCTAGAATGGGAATATTTGTGGATGGTTCTACAGCGCTTTAAATTGGCTCCAACTTTTATTAGTTTAATTAAACTACTATACAATAACCCATCTGCAATGATAAACACGAATGGCGTCATGTCAAACAAGTCACGCTCGTGCCGACAGGGATGCCCGTTAAGCCCTTTTCTTTTTATTTTGTCATTAGAGCCTCTCGCACAGAAAATTCGTCAACACCCAACTATTTTCCCCATCACTTTTAACAACACCACACACTCCATATCGCTGTATGCTGATGAAATATTATTATATTGTGATAGAGCAGCCATATCATTACCACATATTTTGGATACTTTTGACGAATTTAGCTCTCTATCCGCTTATAAAATCAATTGGACAAAATCTGCGCTTCTCCCTTTAAACTCTAAATTGAACTTGAGCTCATTACCTCAGCACATCCCAGTGGTCAAACAATTTAAATACCTGGGGGAGGACATTTTTCCTTCATTAGCTAATATTGCCAATAAGAATTTTCAGGGCATCTATAATAAAATTGAGGCAGAGCTCAATAGATGGTCTCACTTGCCAAAATCATTACAAGCTTGTGTGTTAATTGTTAAAATGGATATTTTACCACGCATACATTTCTTTCCTTCGATGTTGCCTTTACCACCCCCAACTGATTACTGGAAAAGAGTCCATTCTTTGGTCTCTAAATTCATTTGGGGAGGGAACTTTAAAAACTATTTTTGGTCATTTGTGTTGAGACCACTCACAGATTGGCTTAACCCCAATTCTAATCCCTGTTGGAAATTTATAGAAAAGAACCTAGCATCCCCACACAGACTGGAGGATCTGATTTACTCCGCTGTCCCTTTGAAACGAGCTAAGCTACGGCTTGGTCCCATAATGAGTTTCCTCTTAGCATGGTCATCGCCAGATTTCCTTTTTTTTCCCCTTTCTTTCTCTTTCTCTATCCCTTACTTTTCTTTTTCTATATTTTTGATTGCAAAGTACCTGTACTGTTGTACAGGTACTTTGTACTTTGTACAGGTACAGGTACTTAACCCTGTGTGGGACGCTCCCACACAGGGTTTAAAAGCCTTCAACACCCCTCCAGTTAGTTAAAACTGAAGAAGCCTCTTGGATGAGAGGTGAAACGTCTTCAAGAAACTGAAACAAGTCCTGTTGCCTATAATATAGCACTTAGAATACATAATGTCTGGTTAGCAGATACCTGAAAATATCTTACCTAGGAAGACTGAATTTTTCGTTGAGCTGCTCAATTGATGCCAAAGTGTTATCTATAAACAAATCGAAACGTACAATGCCTTTCCTGTGCCATTCTTGAAAAAGTCCTGATGGTTTGAAAAGATTGTTTGACACAGTTGGGCTTAGAAGAGAAAAACTGTACAAGCCAAAGTATTTCCTAAATTGAGCCCATATCCTTAAGGAGTGTTAAACCACCAGGTTCCAGGTAGATTTAAGTAAGGGGAGTGAAAGTGAGTAACCAAGCAACTCAGGAATAGACAGATTATCGTCTGAGTGTAGTTCCATCGCTACCCAGTCAGGGCCATCGGGCTGGCTGTATAAGAAAGACCAAAATGTTATGTGTAATGTTATGCAAGTTAGCAGCCCAGTAATAGAAACAAACCTTTGGAAGAGCCAAAAGTGAGTAGCCTTCGTTTTTTGAAGGTGGGCCTTGTTAACTCTCTGGGGTCCAGGGTATATTTGGCCGTTTTTGACTACTTTTGATTTTACCTTTATATTTCACCTTAAAAACTGTTTACCTTGCCTTGTATGGTGTCATTTTTTTCAGCCTTTTTTTCAGCGACTTTATAGTTATTTTTTCATTTTGACATACTGTATTAACACGCTGGACCTAAAATCACACAAAAAACATAAAATCTGAGTAGGAAATTTTTTACTGTGAAAACCAGAAACATGTTTAACGAAGTTTTATACAACTATTTACATTAAAATGCAGGCAATGCCTCAGGCTCCGCATCTCCCACAGCTCCTTTGAGCTGGAAGAAGAGCTGCACTGCCTGCTCCACATTCAGTAGTTGCCTCATTGTTTTGACACACAAAACAAAAAAATGACTACACTACACACTAAACACACTACACTACACACTAACTATACAATCCAAACACGCTAAATGTCACAAATCTCTCAAATCTCAAAACTCGTTATCGCTAGCTGCTGCTCGCTAGCGAAGTCTCTCTTTCACTGGCATCACTCCAACAACTTTCCCCTCTTCCTCAGCAACCAAATGCCGTGTGTTGCCATATCATTTTTTGATTGGTTGATGTGGTGCATTTTTCCACCAATAGGAAAGGGGGTGCCCATGTTTTTTTTTTGCTTGCAAGCACTTTCTGCCTGCCAGCACTTTCCTCAGAATAGCCTGTTTTTTACGTCTCTTCCTGCACCAAACGTGCACCAAACGTGACCACAATATTCAGGAAAAAGCATGGCGTAAATTATTTATCATAAGTCTGGTTTTACTTGGCCTATCAACGCAAGTTAAGAACTGGTATATAGGTACAAAGGGTATATAGTTTATAGTCCACACTTTTGACACAAGTTGAAACGGAGACTCAGCGAGGCTGTGTCTTGCTGCTACGTCATCTTAAATCGGTCATGTGATTTGGACGCACCTGCACGTCCGTCAATTCCAGAGAGTTAGGACGAGAACGCCTACCCTGTCATATATATGGGGAAATAGCTGAATCAAGCTGACAGACAGGACAGAGGCTTCTCCACATATTCCTCATGAAAGTTGCCAAAGACACTACTAGTTACCATGTTACTGTTGTTTGGTCCTGTAACGATGCTTTGCAGGTCATTTCTCTTTTATTTGTGTAGGAACACATCTTATGTGTTCATACCTCTCCTCTGAACTATGAACTGAGGCCTTGTTTCTCTATAAGGTAAACATTCCCTTTTTAACATAACTGACCCCTGTGGCTCCTTTGTATCAGGGGGCGCCAGGTAGTCTCCACTAGGGCCCAACCGATATGGATTTTTTGGGGCCGATGCCAATACCGATTATTAGGGGGAAAAAAATCCGATAACCGATTAATCGGCCGATTTTATTTTTTTTTTATAAAGTTTTAAATTTTTATTAATTTAAGTAATATATCTACATATTTACTTTTTTTTTTTTAACAAATGGCTGCTTTTGAGCCTTTCAGACACTTCTACAAAGAATTAAAGGCAGAAAAATAATTTCAAATCCTTTTCATTGCTGAGTCAAGCAGCATATTAACATGACAACCATCCAACATTAGGCCTACAACAAGGCACCATTAGCTACTGCTCTTCACACCGACAGGAAGACCGACTGATCATCTCAGTAATATACCACGGATTTATCAGGAATCAAACTCAGACCAGAAAAGCGTTTTCAACTACTCGCTCCTCCCTCCTCCCCCCCCTCCCCTCCGCCGGTCGGTGCCTCCCCGTCTTAACTCACATTACTCATTTTGCTCCGGTCTTATCTGGAGACATGCAGCTGCCTCAGTGAGAGAAGTAGCTAGTCGATTACGTAATGTGTACTGTTATGTTTATTCTACCGTTACTGGCACGGCTAATATGTGTAGCAAGGCTAATAGCAGATGGCTAATTCTAACTTTAGCTTGCATATTACATAGTGCTTAAACATTAACTCGGCGTGATCGAGACCAACACAGCGGGGAACATCGTGAAGTGGGTTGAATTGAAACTTGTTGACTTATTGTTTATTTCACAAACTTCTTTATTTACCGTTGAGGCGGACCACTCTCCTCCGTGCGTCCCTGCTGCTGCCTGCTCCAGGTCAGTCACTGATCTGGAGCAGGCAGCGGAGTTTGTCATGAGGTCGGTGCGCCCTCTACAGGATAAATAGCCTAATGTCGGGGATCTTTTCAAATGGGGGAACATTTTCAAAGTAAAACCAAGTCTTATTCCCTGCATTTTATTTCTGAAAATATCGGCGACAATCGGCAAGTTTTGGCCAATTACCGATTAGTCTCAAACGGGATATAATCGGCCGATTTAATCGGCTCGCCGATAAATCGGTCGGGCCCTAGTCTCCATTACCTCTATCTGGTGAGAAGAACATTATTAGGGCCCGAGCAGGAAACCTGTGAGGTCCCTATTGTTTTTCGAATTATTATTATTTTTACTTATTTGTTTTTTTTCTTTGTCGGAAATGATCGCATTTTTCACTACCTGAACATATACGAAAACGCGATTTTATTTGGCAAACATATTAGGCTTGGCGAAAATTTTGATAATCTATGGTCTTCGTGAACTTCCACCACTAGGTGGCGCTATAATCAAGGAAAGTGCGTTTTGGCTCATAACTCCCACATACTTTGTTGCACATTCAAAAACCTAATATCCACGCATTCAGGTTACCTAATTTTTTCGCAAATTCGCAAAATGTCGCAAACCTACTTTTGCTAACTCCTCTCAGGCAATTTCACCGATTTGCACGAAACTTTGCACACAGCATCTGTGGACCCTCCTGTACATTTTGTTCCAAACAGGAAGTGTTGCATATCTCCACATTGGTCAGTCCGAATGACATGAAACTCAGGATACTACTTCCACATGAGCCCCTAAGGCTCTGTCTAAAATTTTGGGTGATGACCACTAGGTGGCGCTCTTTAGATTTAAGTATTTTATATCTCCACATCGGTTGGTCATATTAACACAAAATTTGGTACATTCATTGCCAATGCCCTCCTGAGGATAGCGGATGAAGGTCTTACCGATTTGCCACTAGGTGGCGCTCTGGTGACAGTCTAATTTTATTTTTGCCACTGTGCCCACACCATAACACTTATGGATATGAACTTGATAGGGGTGGTATAGACTGCCCCCTGTAATCCACACACCAAAAATGATCAGCAGGTGGCGCTAAATGGCTCCATAGCGCCCCCTGGAATATTTCACACTTTAAGCCCTGCCTCCTACATGCACATACATGAACAAAATTTGGTACGCTTATGTATCATGACCAGACGCACAAAAAACCCTCTTGGACCCATAACCTCAGTCCAACGGGAAGTCTGCCATTTTGGTTCAAAGTTGAGATTTCGCCGCCATTGTCACCCATTTCTAAGCCTCGTACATTGTTTAACTTGGGCTACAGATTTTATGTCACAGACTTCCCAGTCACTAAGTATTATCCTCATGCCTTGATGATGACAAGTTGTGAAAAGCTTTTGCCTACGTTATTCCTGGTGGGTGTGGCAGTGCGGTCAATTTCGATGACCCCCTTATGGCTTTTCCCATTTTATACGGACTTAAGTTCTATGGCTTGTAGTTTAACTATCTTTTCCTACTGATTTAACACCACAGACTTCACATTC
The DNA here is from genome assembly GCF_965226575.1 of Pagrus pagrus. NCBI lineage: Eukaryota > Metazoa > Chordata > Actinopteri > Spariformes > Sparidae > Pagrus > Pagrus pagrus. The sequence goes on along the minus strand of NC_140205.1, from coordinate 22,867,690 downwards.
ACTCAGTAGCATCCTCATACCTTCAACAGCCTGCATTGTGCTTGGTAGGCATGGCAGTGCCATCAATTTCGATCCTTCGCCATCAAGCAGGAAGTCCTTATAATTTCAGCATACAATGGCACATCTACACCAAAGTGGCCACAATTGTAGAGGGGTTGTCCCTGAATAGGTCTATGCATCAATACTGTGTCATATCTATAGCGCCACCCACTGGACACAGGAAGTCACTGAAGATGTCACTGTTGTGTTTTGTGCAACATGTATCCCATTTACAGTAGGTAGGACATTTTCACAGGCAACGGGCGAGCACACATCTGGGCCCACAGCCTCTGACGGCGCCACAGCCCGACACGCGTGGACTGCGAGGGCCCGTTCATTGCTGCTTGCAGCTTTAATTTTTCTTTGTAATTTGTTCACTGTACTTTGAATGACTGGAATAAGCCGCTAATATGAAGCGGATGAATCAATCAAATAGACGTATACCCAAATTTAGCCTGTATAATACCCGAAGGCTTACTGCTGGATCAGTTGGTATATCGATGCCAAAAGGTTTATATGCTGGATCACCACTTTCTTATCACAATAAGCCAGAAGTTAAACAGTAAACAGTAAAACTACCAGGTATCAGAAAATAGCACATATAATACCCTTTTTTCTTTATTAGCAGCTTATTCAAAGTACAGTGAACATGATACATAATATGCCACAGTGGTTAATGTTCCGTGATGTAGATTTTATATGAAGTAATGTATTATTGTGTTCTCCTATTAAGGAAAACCTGTCAGTAAGTATTGTTTGGTTGGTTGGCTTAAAGTTTCTGCTATCAATTAGTCAGACTGGCTACAGTGGCTGGACTAGCATTAGTCATGTTAGCTGAGGCTAGCTCTTTCATTAACTTTGAGTAGTTTATAACAGTCTTTCAATGGCATAACAGTCTCAAGCAGCACATACCGCCATGTGTCGGTGGAATACCACTGGCATAACAGTGGCATAAATGCGGCATACCACTCCACGGATCGGTATAGCAGTCTAGGGATTACCGGCTGCAACAGCATCAGCAGTATCACCGTATGATTCTGTGTGTGTGTGTGTGTGTGTGTGTGTGTGTGTGTGTGTGTGTGTGTGAGAGAGAGAGAGAGACAGAGAGACAGAGAGAGAGAGAGACTGTGGCAAAATGGGTCCTTGTGTCATGGAAACTACCACAGAACCAGCTATGAGTATTTTGCCAGATGTAGAATAGGAATGGGTCAGACGTGAACATGGTGACAGGTGTCACAGCTGGTCCGTAGTCAAAACTGTGTTTTCATTACTGTGACCTTTAACTAAGAATCATGTTTTCGTTATCTTAGAAGGAGCCTTTTACATCTACAAAGGGAGCACATCCTCTTCCACAGTCGACCATATTGCACTGCCATTTTTCTACCGTAGCCCAGGACAGACAAACCAAACACTGGCTCTAGAGAGGCACTTGCACCAATTTAGCAGCCATCGTAAGGGGGGAGGGGATGAGGGGTGTTCAGCAATCTGCAACTTCATAGCTAGATGCCACTTTATCTTACACACCGGAGCTTTATACTGTTAAGCTTGGTAACATGCAAGTGAAATATGTAGTTTGAGAAATGTTAAAAGGCAGAGATGGCGCCAAAATGGCACATTTTTGGAGATTCTGCCTGAGTACTATGTACAAAAACATCTCAAATTTTGCTCTGATTCACTTCATTAGCATAAAAGTTGGCAGAGGTAATGTTCAGATGTTTTGCTATGGTTTGCTAGAGATTTGGAGCTGCAACAGCATCATTCCTAAGGGATATTCATTCTAAAATGTATTTATTTTAATTTAACTTTTTAACAAAGCCTTTGTTACGAGCAGGGGCGTTGGAACTGGAGGAGGCGTGACATTTACCAGGCAGGGTGGGACTGACAAATATTCAGTGGGTCACATAATGGAAAGGGTCGAATCAAGTGTTTTTGGTATTTATCTCACTGGAGACTTAGGGTTTTATATGTCTCTTGCTGGTTCCTAACTTTATAAAAGCACAATAAAATGTTCCTGGAATCCCCCTTTAATCTATGTGTTTACAGGAAGCCTTTTATTTATAATTTAGCTTTTAGTCCAATTATTAGTGTAATAAAAGGCTCTGTATGGATGCAACCAGCGGGACAAAGAGAGGAGCAGGGATGAAAGAAACATACCTATTTGTCTCACTCCCCATGTCTCTCTCTCTCTATCTCTCTCTCTCTCCAATTCAGACTTATTACATAAGTCTGCAGGAATCTGAGCTCAGCTGCAGATGCCTCTCTGTATCCAAGGCACAGGGGGAGAGGAAGTGTAAAAGTGCAGCTTGGTTAAACACACCCAAACACATACATACTGAGCGTATGAGACTTTTTCCAGGCAGACTGTCACCACGGGCACATTCTAAGAAGAGTTGTTTATCTCCAGTTGCCTGTCCCTCGGCTCTGTCTGTCCTAGCCTTCATCAACAGCCCAGACACCACAAGTTTTATTTCGTGTTTGTGTGTGTGTGTGTGTGTGTGTGTGTGTGTGTGTGTGTGTGTGTGTGTGTGTGTGTGTGTGTGTGTGTGTGTCTGGGCTCAGGCAAACACAGCACACATATGGCTGATGGGATCCACACATGGCCAGCATGCTATCAGCTGAAAGAGGAGAGGAGGTATGGATGAATGGAGGCTTTTCAGCTCTGAAACAGGAGTCCCATTCAGTTGATATGGACCGACTGACTGACTGCCAGGCCCGCCAAATTGGACATACTAGTCCTGGTTCTGTTGAGGTTCATTCCGAGTTTATTTGCAACATGTTAATAATGATGAACAACTGGAGGGAAACTGATACAAACAGCCCCAAGAGTCTGATTATTTGTCTCTCTTTTCCAAATGACTAAAAGACTAAAACGTATACATGTCTGCAGTATACTTGTATTCATATAAAATAAATTGAGTTGACATTAGCAATAAAATAGGTGAGCTAAATGAGACCAACTGAATATAATTTTTATCAGAATTTTTCATTAATGTGGGCAAGTCAGCACAAAGGTATTGTGTCATTCAAACAGTAATTTATTGATGGTCCCTAAATGAAACCCTAGGGTGAAAATGATTAAGAAGATGCTGCTGGATTCAGACTGAAAGTCTTAAACTTATCCAACTTGAAACTAAATTCACAGCAGTGAATTTTTGCTCTCTAAAATGATCTGTCAAGTACCAGCTCTCCAAAACTAGGACACTAAGGTGCCATATCAGCTCCTGTAACTTAAGCTAACCTAGCTTTCATTAAAAACAAACACACCTTCATGTACCCAACGAATAACGGCCTTTCAATGATACATTGATCTTGGTAGTAGTAGTGTAAAATATAAAATAATACTAATATTAATTTTGTGTTTTCATTGGACCTGATAAACCTGATGATGGTGCAGGATGAAAAGCCAGGGAATCACCAAAACTATTACAATTCATCATTTGGAGAACATAATTTGGAGAACAAAACGACCAATGAGTAGCATGTGCCTGCAGTTTCAGGCCCACAGTTCTGTGACCACAGCTCCGGGACACTTTCCGAGTACTCTAAGTTTTAAAGGTGAGCGTTACAAAACCATATTTAAAAACTATGTGAGTGGCTGATAACAAGTAACGTTTGGTAAACAGTTTACATCATTTAAAAATGAGAATATTTCAACTTAATTAAAATGGTGAAACAATGAGTATGAAACAACCATTTACACCAAGGACAGCAGGCTACTGCTGGTTTATGGAGCTGACAGACACAATCAAACATATGCATGCTTTTATCATCTTTGAAGTTTAATTATTTTGCTGGCTAGAATGAATTATCATAGTTATCCAGTCAACAGTTAGTTAGACAGGTAGTTGGGCTAGCCAAAATCGTGCTACATTTTCATTAACAATAAACAAACACATACAACAGACTAACAGTTAATTTTGCAGCAAGCTATCTAGGCCAACACAAGATTGTAACATTAGTACCTTTAAGACTATTACAGTGAGCTAACATAACTCACACTTCAGCTTGCTAACTTTTACTTTTTAAGCAATTTTAAATCATTTTTAATTTGAGTTGTTTTCTACACTTTTGCTAAATCTAGCTAAATACTATATTGGTAATCCAATTAGGTAGGAGGCAGAATCGACAAAAAAATGGTGTTGCACAGCTGCGGTCCTGGTGCCTCCTCTAACACATATTGCCACACCTAAAAAAAAAAAAGAGAGACACCTTAGAAGGTTGGGGGAGGTGGCTGTGTGCTTAAGATTATGTGACTGGCCAAGGTTGTCCCTTTATTCACAAAGGCAGTTCACAGATAACACAGAGTGGATTCAAACAGCACTGATGGGAAGGTATTTACTTTTTAGAAACAACAACTGATGTTGTTCCTACATGTGCTTTGATCAACATTACTTTGCTGCTGCAGTCGCTAGGCTGTGGTCAATCATTCAGCTTTTGTAGTTAATGGCATCAGCTAATGCTGTAAGCTAACTAAGAGGAAACCAAATTACCATCTATTATATCACGCAGTGCCTGGTAGTGTTTACGGTTACTGTCGGACAGTGAAACAGATTGGGCAGAGAGTAAGAAGCTTTTTTTAAGTTGTCTTGTTTACAAAAGACCTACTGCCCAACTGTGTTTTTATGTGACTGGTCAGAAGAGAAAAGAACCAAATAGTGAGGTATGCCAAGGGTTTATCAGCAGTAACCAAAATGCTTTAACCTTGTGAAAACAATGATGTGTGATTATGTGATTCAGTTTAGACAAAGACTGGCAACGTTCTGCAGGAGAAATCTCTCTCCTTAGACTTACAGAAGTCTGACTCTTTCTAAAATGTGACTAGGTAACCAAGGACGGAGCCTGATGGAGAAAACAAGCATGAGAGAAATTGCCGGGGTGAAAAATGTGTTTCTTCCCCCCATCAATCTCATTCCTTATCAAGATAAGAAAAATGAACTCCATTTGGTCTTAATGATGGAGCCCTTTCATATTGAGGTGCAGTCTGAGATTCATCAAGCTACTGTACTCGGGTGTGTGAACAGGCACATTTCCATCCACTTCTCTTAATAACACTTACATAATAGCAGTTGATGGAAACTGGACATTTTTCAAAAATGTGTAGGATTTTTGGACTGTTCCAAGATGGCTGAATAATATCTGAGACCTGGGAGTTAACGAATCTACGCACTAATGATTTCTGATCTTATAAGCACAAAGCAATATACACCAGCTTCAAGTAGTAGGCTTAAGCCGCACTGATAGATGTTTTCAACAATTTAAATGACAAACAGTGTTAGATGTAGGGCTGCCCGATAAATCGAATTTTCATCGTCATCGCGATATGAACATGTGCGATAAACACATCGCAAAAGACTGCCTGACACGCGATGAATAAGAAAAATCATTTTGTTTACATGCGGCATGCATGCACTGTGAGCATGCTAACATTTAGCCTATCAGACAGAGCCCTGGATACAAGGGCCAATCAGATGAAGCCCCAGCTAGCCGTTAGCTACCCTGACAAAATTAATCGGCATCAGTTTGGTGGTGATTGCCAGGTTATGATGGCTGAGGGAGGAGAGAAAAGCGATGAAAATAGTCGACGAAGAACAGCACTTCTGCTATATGGAGTTATTTTGGAATCAGGAGAGACGACGTTGTAACGTGGGCTGGTGAAGGGGAAGGTGATGGTCCACTTCAGTGCGGCAACGCCGGGTAGCTCCGGTTACTCAAGAGACGGCATGCAACATTTTGGGTTTCCGCACGGCAGTTTTATTCATAACACTGACCGTGCCATGCCAGGTCTCTAAGGCATTAATGTTACAGGCATCCGTGCAAACGGACACACCGAGGTTCTTCTACCGACAGTTTACAAAATAAAAACACATTAAAGGGGAAGTCTTCGCTCTGTTAGCGGTATCCTTTCTCATGAGGAGCGGAAGTACACCTGCTCTTCTTCATCGTACAGGTTACATTACCCATTAAACAAAAGGAGGCGCCACCTAGTGGCGCTACATTAAATACCTCTGACTGTTACAACGTGTTACAAAGACAGGCACTGTGTAAGCACATCAGCACATCAGGGAATGTGGTACATGTCTGAAACCTAACAAAGTTACCATGCTGGTTTTCTTGGCCAAGAACTTGTGTTAAGGGAATAACTAAGGTTGTAACTTGACCTAAAGGGTAGATACTTTTTCCTGATTTTATTTTCTCTTGATTTAGTGGGCTGGCCCTACTCTATTTCAGTTCATACTATAGATCTCTGCACCTTGTTAGGCAGAGTCAAGGGCCTCGATGACTGTGATGAGAGACATTACAGTTAATATAAAGTGCCATGTTTAATTTATATTTATTTAATTATGTAAGTTGTTTCCCCCTGGATTTTTTTATTTATTTCAACTCTGCATGGTAAGAGATGTTTTGGTTGAGTTTACAAGAAAATAGTTTAAAGGGAGCAGGGGAAATTAAACTTTAACTTCATATAATTATAATGTGTTATTTAAATTAATGTTCTGCTTAATTGGTTGGGTATTCATGTGCAGTTTGTTCGATAAAAGCATGTTCAAAATAATTTATTTAATTCTTTATTCAGTGGGCATTGGCTAGTCAATGTTTCGGGTCTATGTTAGCTGTCTACATATTAATGCGGAAACACCATTATTAACTGTATAGTTAATAATATGCAAACTTCAATATTTGTTTATTTATCGCAAGTTATATCATCATCGCAATATTGAACAGTGTTATCGAACATCGCAGATTTTCCTCATATCGTGCAGGCCTAGTTAGATGTAGCAATTATAATTTCTGTAAGTAACATGCCCAAATTGTCATAATGAAACTCATGGCTGCTGTGTATTTAGAGGAAAACTACAGTTTACTAAATCAACCCTAACCACCCCATAGAGGGGTGATGGCTAATCAAAAGCAACAATCAAAAACAATCAGCTGACAAACAAGAGCTGAAATGATCAGTCAGTTAAACAAATAGTCCAACAACATAACAGCAACAAATTTGGTAAATGGTTTATCATATCAAAAAAATAATGCTAAACCTTCCCTTGAGCACACATGTGGGGGTGTATTTGGTCTACAGCCATGTGTGTAGGTGTGTGGTCAAGCCAGGACTCAATGTTTCCCAGCAGAACATTGCAGAGTAACAAGATGAAGGTCAACATCATCAAATGTCTTGTTTTGTCCAACCAGTAGTTCAGACATCAAAGTAACTTAATATATTATAATGTTGAGCAGAGACACATGACAATATTGGCATGTCATCTGTAATGGCTTTAAATTGAAATATCAGCATCAGCTCACGTGGCAGGCCGATAAGATGGCGCTTCAATTATGCACACACAACTCAAACCGCTGACTCATTTGTTTTCCTATTTTGTCCAGTGAATGTGTACATTTTGAAAAGCACTGTATGTCTAAGACACTTAATGTCGTCTGTAAGTAGGGGTGTAAATTGAGTGAATACTAGTAACACTATTATTATTTCTTGACCGACTTAGCTAACGCTCCTAAAGCCATCAAAGTGCCGTCAGTGTATCAGTAATTATGATACATTGTTACTTAAATGTTTAGAATGATCAACAGAAAAACAAAATCCAACCTGGTGGCAGACCGAAATAGCATTGTGAAAGGGAACCAATCTATACACGGATGGTGCCATTTTCCTACAGCCATTATACTGTAATGTTAGTATTGCGTTGAAGTGGCAGCAGATAACTTTTCCCTCTAGCGTTAGGGCTATTATTGTTGGCGCTGCTGTTGCAAAGACAACTGGATTGTTTATGTTTTCCTCAGTCGCAAATAACAACACAGGACAAAACAGTTTATTCATTCATTTCGACTATAGGAGAAATGGATCGTCACTTAATTTTCATTTTCCCAGGTGACTGTGCATGGGGGCAGACAAAATGATATAGTGATTATAGAGAACCAATGTAAACACAGATGGTTTCATTATTATATATCCATTATATTTACTTCATAATAATGTGTTGAAGCAGAAAACTGACATTTTAATAAGTTAAAACAAAAATGTGTCTATTGCCATTTTAAACAATTAATCCTTTACCAAAACAGCTGCCACTTAAAGGTATAGTTGGTAATGCTGGAGAGCTAGCAAGATTTGAAAGTGGCACCTCGTCTAAGCTCCACCCCCTTCTCCCCCTCCCGTCAGTGCTCCGTCCAAAGCCCCGCCCCCACAAACTTGAACGCGCATCAGACAGTCCGTCAGCAGGGCAGAGGAGAGCCGTTAGCATTGGGCTAATACAAGCTACAAAAGTAGCTTAGTTGGCTAACGTTACATATTTCATGAAAATAACAAATCCCTCCGAAGCAAAACAACTAATTACCTGTCCAACAGAAAGACAGCAACCTCTGCATCACTTCTGGAAGTGCTACTTTAGCTGCATTTTCTCTGCCATCGTTCTCTTGCTAACTGTGCTAACTCTTCTTCTTCTGCTGTTGTTTTATGGCTGTTAGCAAACAACTGTTAGGTGTGCATTACCGCCACCTTCTGACCTGGAGTGTGTATCTCCTGCTAACTCCATATGGAGTGTGCTGAATATATCCGGCAACGGTGACACGTGATGAGTGCGCGCAGGGAGGAGGGGGGGGACAGAGGGGGGTGCAGGCAGGACGAGACATGAAGGCATCTGATTGGTTCCTTCAACTCGGACCGAGAGGGAGGGATTGGTCAGAGTTTTTACAGGCCTGCAGCTGCCACAGAGGTCTGATTTATTTCGTTCCTTTTTCTGAACACATTATGTATGGACTGGCATACATACCCTCTCAGGGTGGGAAGACCATTTCACCCAGTATAACAAAAAGTGTTTCTGAACAGGATTACCAACTATACCTTTAATTTTCTGTCAATAGACTGATCCATGTATCTACTAATCATTGCAGGTCTACTTTGACTTTCCTGTTTCAAACCCCATCCTGCCAGAAAGTTAGCACAACCAATCAGCTTGGTCTCAAGAAAGCTGACCTACATTAATTACCCTCCTCTGCATGGATCTGCAATCACATTTACATGTGCTGTATCTTCACAAAAGCTGATTACAGATCTCAAATGATTCTTTGAGTTTCAGTTGAGATATTTATAACCTAGACAAAAATGTTGAAAACTATGAGAATTGAAAAAGATCCTAAACTTGATTCAGATTCAATTCAATGCTTTTGAACAGAAAGCAAACACGACTTGTTAGAGGTTGGAGGGTGCACAGAGCCAAGAGGCAGCTCTTTGCCTCTCTCTCAGTCACATCCAGTCAAAGTGTTTCTTCCTGTTCTGGCACTTTGACTGGCATGCTGGGAGATGAGCAGGAAAATCAACCCTTGCCTGCACCAGCCTGGAGACTTTGAGACCGTTTTTCTTACTCCTTCATGTTTCTTGCTCTCACTTTCTTTTCTGTCTTGTCGTCTTGCTTCCCTTGCTGCCAGCTCGCTTTCACTCCCTCTCCTCTTCTCTCCTTCGTGTCTCTGCTTCTCTCTGTGCAGGGAGTCAGGGAAGCGCCCTGGCAGGAGGCTTGTCCTGTTACAACCCCTGCTGCTCTCCATTCATCTCTGCCTTGCTCACTCCCTCCCTCCCTGTATGCCTGCCTCTTCTTCCTTTCATCGCTCTCCTCCACCATTTCTCATGCATTTCTCTTTCCTTGCTCAACTCTTTCTCCATGCTGCACATATTCCTCTGCTCCATTCATGCTCCACTCATCCCCCTTATGCTCATCTCCATTCCAATTTCACTAGAGCTCTTGTGTAGTGAACATCTGAGCTCTTATTGTCACCTCACCTGTTGAAGCAAGGAAGAGGAATAATAACCTGCTCTGCTCTGCTTTTTTGCATAGATTACACAACTTGCAAAACTTGCCTCACCACCTTTCAGAGCCAGGTAGAGGAAACACTTCCCTTTGGGGAAACACTTGGAAAGTAGAGCAGAGGTTCTAAATGGCAAGAGGTGTGTGAGAGCTGAATTAGGCTGGTACAAAGGAGACAGCCGGAGAGAATGAAATTATATATATATTATATGTGTTTCTGTACTGATCCCAAAGGATCTGCTCTCTTCCTCAGAGTTACTTTTGCAGGGTGGACAACCGCTGCCACGAAGGGCAGAAGATAGACAGACAACAGCTCTCATTTCTCAATTCTTCATTGAAAGGAGTACACCAGATGAAGGTAACATGTTGGGTAACTCCTGTTGGGAATTGATGGTAGGGCAGGTGTGGTTATTAGAAATGAATAATTATTGATAACAATTATTAAAATTAAATTAATAAATTCAATTTTCAAATCATTAAAAACGAGGCACCACCCTGGGGGGGGGTCACACAAGATTAATTTGTCATGGTCATCAACCATAAGTCTTCAACAGGTCGCTCATAAGATTACGTGTGTGCGTGTAACCCCTAATGCGTGTGTACATGTACATGTGGGTTAGTTAGAGAGAGAGAGAGAGAGAGAGAGAGAGGAAGACAAAGACAAAGGGCTAACGCCCTTAGCGGCGGCTAAGCTAACACTTCCTGCTCCAAGGTGGGCCTCCAATCAGCTCATGGTGAGCGAAAGGGAAAGGGGGGAAAAATTATGTTTTACAATGGAAAAACTAACAGCAAATAAAAAGGACTCGGTGGGCTACAAACTCACAAACAAACAATGTAGCTTACAAGCATTCAATACACGCTAACTTATAGTATCTGCCCAGACACTAATTAAGCCTCACTTGTAGTCGTGTCTTCCTTAATCCAGCTCGCTTCCTCGGCGTGGATTAAAGGTGGTTGCAGCGTCCTGCATTAGCTGTTAAAACAGCGGAGTCGACGTGGGCATTAAGAAAACGGGCAAAGTGGGTGTTTTCTGAGGAAAAATCCTCCTTCTGCTGGCGGTGAAAGAGTCTAGTTGCACAGTGTCTTTTCTGGATCCGGAGCGTGTTTAGTAAACACAGGGCAGTTTTGGCTCGTCCAGCGAGATGAAACACTGCAGCCTAGGCGGGAAATGAGTCTGCAGCTGTACTTATCTCCTCCGGTCGCGGCGGAACTGATGAGTTCAAGTGCGCTCACAGACAATGGGAAATGGGAGTTTCAAACCTGGGGGGACTGTGACAAGCAGGTGCCACCTACTGGACATTAGGGTCGGTGCACTTTCCTTTGTTTACCAGGCTTTATTAGTGCAAGGAGGTCGCATTTAAGCGTTGAGCTACACGCGGGCTGATCTGATGTCAGAACCATGTGGATGGTCCCAACACTCCTTACTAGGGGTTGGACAAAACACCAATTTATCGTTGTCCTTCCTCGTGCAATACAAGTATCGATACACTGGCGCCAAATATCAATATTTTAATTTAACAAATAAGGTGCTGTAAACAGATTTCCCTGCCAATTTGACTCCCCAGCGTTGCTACTTCATGGCTCCTCATGGTGGCACTTATCACATGAATGAGGGAAACTTGAACTGAAGTTAACTGGCCAAAGAAGAGGAGGTTTACAGCTGGATAATGGCAGACAGCAATGTGCAGAAAGTTAGGTTAAGAGATGTCCAAGCCACGTTTAATAGGACAAACAAAAGCAATAGACTACGCAATATGCATCAACTGTCTGGTAAAAGTGAAGTTCACAGGCAAAACCATGAACATACAAAGCCACCTACAGCACCACCACCTTGATCTCTTTGTTGAGAAAGCAGCTAATGCTAGCGTGTAAGTCAACCTGCAGCGGTGAATGCAATGTAGTGCTTAATGCAACATTATTATGGAGTTTTGGGTTACATTTGGCTATATATAATAGTTAATGATTATCAGGGACAATTATTAATTATGATAAATAATAAGCTCCAATTTTCCTTAGATCACCTCTAGGCACTACCCTTGAAGAAGGGAAAAAACAGCCGATTCACCAAATCAGTCTCATAAAAATGCACTAAACTTTCAGTTCGTAACTGATTAATAATTAACCTTATAACTACAACCAAAATTACCACAACAGCTAGTAATTGTCGAAGGGTTTTGGAGTCCTTGTCAGACTAGAGGTTGGCAACATTCACTACTGTAGGTTGATGAAGATTCTCAGTCATCTAGGTCATGGTAAATCTAGGTGCTGTATCGTAGGCAACTGGACTTGAAGACATTTCACCTCTCATCCAAGAGGCTTCTTCAGTTCTAACTAACCAAAGAGGATTAGGCTGGCTTTTAAACTCTATGAGGGTGTGTTCTTACAGAGTTGTTAAGGACACGTGTGAGCTTTGAGTTTCAGAGTCATTAGGGCCACATGTTATGTGGGTCGTTGGTCAAACTGGCCTTCATGGGGGTTGCTAAGGCTAGGTGAGCGAAGGTGTGAATGGTTGTCAAACTGTCTGGGGAGAGAACTCAGTACAGCATTGTAAGTGGGAGATAAGTAGTGTGTGTGTGTGTGTGTGTGTGTGTGTGTGTGTGTGTGTGTGTGTGTGTGTGTGTGTGTGACGTGATGCCAGGTTAGAGAAGATGGTTAGTTGCATGCAAAGACCCTGAGTCTGTGTGAAGCATAATTCAACCAATGTCAAAGTTAGCCGTGTAGCAAAGCAACCTACCAATAACCTGACCTGAGATCACAATCACACCAAACAGTGAACAAACACATAGCTTGAACACATGTGCATTACATCAATTAGAGTAAAAAGTCCTGTGCTAAGCCGTGCTATGCTATGCTATGCTGTATAGGCCCAGTTCAACGTTACCAGCCTTTGAAGAAAAGGTGCTGGTGGTTCCTTGGCTGATGAGCCAAGCAGGAGAAGGTTGTAATCCCAATGTTGAACAATGCTGTTCTTGCTGGGCAAGGTCTGATGAAAGACAGCGGGTGGAGGGTACTGATTGCTCCTTTCCTTTGCAGGGTTAGCAGCTCGGTGCTAACTTGCTTCGTGTTCCTTGGATTGTGTAGGTAGCTGGTAAGCTTTGCATTGCAGCTGCTGGCGCTAACTAAGCTGGAATACTAGCAGGACCTTGCGTCGCTGCTGTGAGGAGAAGTTCTTTGGGCCTGCTCGAAATGCAGCTGGCAACTCTCAGCAGCATTTAGGCCCAGAAGAATCCAGAACAGATCTTGAGGGCAGGCAGTCCTGTGGAGAGAGAGGTGCAGAAGAGAGAGAACAAAGGAAGGAGCTGGAATTTTGACTATCTGGTCAGTCACCCTGACCAATAGTAGCTCAAAGCTGAACTTGCACCTTGGTGTGAAGACTCAAAGTCCATTTTGAAATCCACGATGAACAACCTCATCTTTGGGTTCCAACAGCAATGTTTAAAGCAAAGCTTCCTTTCTCATTCCAGAGGGCTGCCAGTATTACAAAGTCCATTGCTGGGTTTGAAAATGAAGGTTTTTGCCAAATGCTACAAACGCTGGAACCAAGGAATGAAATTCCAAGCAGAAAATATTTCACAGAGAGAGCTATTCCAGCTCTTTATGTTTTTTGCTACAGTCCTTTTGGGTATGGGCCAGCAGCTCATTCTTGTGTTTTTTTACTTCTTCCATGAACAGATCTCTCCAGTGTCTCTCTGCCTGCCTCCCAGTGTATCTTGGTCACCTGGAAGCATACTCTCCGCCGTCTCCTGATCACACCATCCTACCTGCCTGCCCTCCTCATTCACCTTATTATTTTTTCATGTTCAATCAACACCTTTGGAGTAAACACATGCGTCTGTTCACTGCATTTTGGGCATGGTCGACTACTGTTCCTGTTCCTTGGTCGGTGTCCCTGCCAACTCCCTCCGGTGTTTCTCCATCGGCGGCCCAGCCGACCTCCTCCAGTGTTTCTCCATTGGGGGTCCGGCCGACACCCGCCAGTGGTTCCCAGCCTCCCAGCCAACCTCCCACTCAGCTTCCAGAGGGCCTCCTCATCCTGGTCCCCTTGTGTTGTGTCATCTCATGCCTGTGTTTTTCCCTCTCGACGTGTGCAGATCCTCAGCATCTCTCTGCTCAGCCTGCAGTTTCATTTGCACCACTGGATCCTCACCTTGCTGCCACCAAGCCATCCATTCTGCCTGCCTGCCCTCCGTGCTCCCTGCTCCCTGCCACAGTTTTTTGTTGTAGTAAACAAACTCTTTTTAGACTGCACATTGGTCTGCAGTCTCTGCATTTTGGGTCCAACAAAAACCTCAACCCCGACAGCAATCGCTGCCAAAGGTGCTTCAACTTAACACTGAGTAAAGGGTCTGAATACTTTTGTCAATGTGATATTTCAGTTTTTCCCTTTTAATAAATTTGAGAAAGATTTCTAAAATTCTGTGTCCACTTTGTCATTATGGTGTATTGAGTGTAGATTGATGAGGCGAAAAAAATATATTTTAAGTTCATTACTAATTTTAGCATAAGGCTGCAAAATAACAAAATGTGAAAAAAGTGAAGGGGTCTGAATACATTCTAAATGCACTGTATATCATATACTATTTCCTTGGAGTGGAGGCCGTGTGACTCGGCCACCACTTGGCAGTGCCTCGGCCTGCTCAGTCTTCCTCCTGGATCCACATTCTTCAAATATATTTGATATAATTTCCTTGTATCAGATATTCTGTCAATGAAATTTGTAAACTGTGATTTGGTGTCCGGTTCTGTACATGCAACGTCTATTGCATGTCCTGGGAGAGGGATCACTCCGCTGTGGTTCTTCCTGAGGTTCCTTCCATCTTCTTTTTCTCCACTGTTCACAAGTTTTTTTTTTATATAAATAATTTATACTTTTTCCTCACTCGAATCGAGGGTCTAAGGACAGAGGACTGAGCCATTTTCTAAATGTCTCTTTATTCAGACATTTTATAGATTAAACAGGTAATTGACTAATTGAAAAAAATAATCAGTATTTTAATTGATAATTAAATTATCAATTAATTTGGCACTGCTAGGTGCAGCTCTAGTGGATACATTTTACAAGCTGGTGTGAGACAGATCTCAGATTGACAAAGATGGCACTGTTTGGTAAAGAAGAAGTTAGGGGGGCATTTTTCTTTCTTTCTTTCTTTCTTTTAATGATTACTCCTCACAGTCACAGGGGGAAAAAAAAGGTTTTTTTCCCCAATAGGAAGCAGCAACACAAGATACTCAACTGGGATAAAACCAGCAGACCCTGAGGGGAAATGTCGCTTGTGTTTAGGCTCTGAATAAATTCTGAATCAACTTTAGCATAAATTCTGCCTCTGACTCATTACACTGTCTTGCAGAGGGCTGCATTTTGAATAGAAAAATAATAAAAGCAATTTAATTCAGAAAAAAATCAGCAAGAGACTATCCACAGGCTATCAATTTACTCCATCGTCATTGCACAATGCATTCAACCAATCAGTCAACCATGTAGGCTCCAGGAAAAATAGTGAATGTAATTATGTTCTTGTGAAGGGTTTTATAGTGCTTTCCACTGACTCTAGCTGAACTGAACTGATGCAACTTTAGACATGTTCCACCTCACCACACATGGCTGTCCATTCACATATGTAAAGGTGAGCTGCGACATTGTGTGATACTGTTCAGTCGTTCTGTGGACACCTTACCCAAACAGTTATGTTACGCTTACAGTTAAGTCAAAATACTTCATTTATGTCTAGAATGTGCATTTTTAGTCAGTCCTTGTGCCTGGCCTACATGACTTCAAAGAAGGAAAGTGACAGTTGTTCAGGAACTATCAACACATGATGACCATTATCTCTGATATCCAATTGCAAATAAACATTCACAAATACGGGAGCCCTAAACGGGAGCGGGTCGAGCATATTGTTTTCTCTGTTTTCACATGATAACAAGTTACATTTTGTTTGTTTTCTTTGAGATCTTAAGTTATTTATGTCATTATCACTGAATAACAAATGTTGTTTTCCTGAGATAAGGAGATCTTTTATCATGAGAAAACGACTTCATTAGACTCATAAGAGTGGGCCATGACACACACACACTGCTGTGGGCTGGGTTTGAGAGTTTCAAAGCAAACAAAATGAACTTTTAATGATATTTCGCTATTTGAATGTTGTACCTATTGATTTGATATGATGGTATTTACATTATATGTGCTGTAAGAGTTGGTGTAATATTAGCATTATAATGGAGTGCTATTTTCCACACAGACTTTTAACACTTGTGAGGAGCAGCTTGCTAAAGTGTTTAGTTAAACTATGTCCTTAAGACTGTGACAGATATAATAACAGTGTTAGCAGCTAAAATGCTTTAACATCCATTCTTTGTAGATTCAGGGCAGAATAAACAACAGTCTTAAATACAGTGATCAAATCAAAGAACATGCGTTACTGTCCAGGCTAAGACCTCTCGTTAGCACAGGGAAAAGAAACTACCCACAGTAATGGGTATTTGAATGGTGTAGGCAAATAAAGTATGGATATAAAACAGTGAGATTGAAGTACAGTCTGATGCGTTGATCAATAAAGTGTACTCCTTGATCTGACATTTTCATCTTAAATCAGCTGCTGC
This sequence comes from Pagrus pagrus, assembly GCF_965226575.1. NCBI lineage: Eukaryota > Metazoa > Chordata > Actinopteri > Spariformes > Sparidae > Pagrus > Pagrus pagrus. The sequence continues at coordinate 22,851,239 of NC_140205.1, read as the reverse complement.
ACTTGTCAAGATGATATGTATGCATGCTTGCATGACACTGATAAACATGATCCGATAAACATTAGTCTATAAGTAAAAAGAGGGAACAACCTTTTTGTTTTCTCATGATAATGGGTTAATTTCTCTTTCATCACAAAAAAATGGTCTTTGTTATCTCGAGATGACAGTATTTTAAAAAAAATATTGGACATACGGCCATAGTAATGGGCTTCTGTACATAAATAAACTTAGAAAGCATAGATAAAAACACTCCCTCAGAACTTGCTTGAGAATCACCAGGTTTAAGTCATCATGTGACTGTTGTCTGGGTGCACTGCACACAGGAACTGCACACAGGAACTGCTAGTAGCTGATTGGCCCCAATAAAAGTATGCCCAATTTGTCAAGATGTAAACAAATTATGGGATACGAAACATGTGGCTCGAGTTGTAGCCCACAGTATACTTAATAAATCCATGGAAACGATATACTTTCTGTTTACAACCCCCAAAGCATTATGGTTACATTAACTGACAATTCAGGTACTCTGCAGCAGCAGGGGGTGGCAGTAGCAAGGAGGGAAAGGTCAGTTCTCTCATAGTAGCTATTTCAGTGAGATGGAACATTTTGTGAAAGGTCATTGTTTGAAATTTGATTGAGAAAATGTAAACCATTTCTCATTTTTATACTTGTTTTGTTTTTGGGAGCAACTTTGTGCTGTGTTCCAGCACATTCTCTGTGCCAGTTTGTGACAGTGTCATGTACTCACGGCCTCGGTGTGGACGGGGTGCACAGCGAAGAGCAGTGCCGTGACGAAGGCCAGGCGCCAGTCTTCAAACGCACAGCGTTCACACGTGTGCATGAGCAGGCAGGTTACGGCACAGTGCAAACACACATTGACGATGTGGAAAGATAGAGGCGTCATGCCGTGCAGCAGGATGTTCAACCTGACGGACAGACAGAGAAAAATATTCAACACTGTTGGATAAGACGGGAGCTGCTGTGACTTATATCTGACTGTGTGAAAGTGTGAACCTGTTGAGTAAAATATATATGATTCAAACTCACAAAAACAGGCTGATAGATAGATGAGCACAGTCAGTGTCATTCATTTTCCCATGAAGCCTAACCATATGAAGACAAAAAAGGGTCAACCTTATCTAAACCAATCACTCAGCTACATACTGCTGTGGATTTACTGAGGGAATATCTAAAGTAAATTACCTTTTACATTTGCTGGATTAAGTGATTGTTTTATAATGCTGAACAGAATCTCAATCCATTTTCCGCAGTGCCATGAATTTCAAATGAAAAGAGCATGATTGCTTTGAGAGAAAATGTTGGATTCCGACACCAAATCACACCCTGCTTAAGATCTTCCAGCAGCTAATCCCTCAATGAGGAATAACAGTGAAATATTCAATTTTCACCTATGATGAACAACCTGATAACAGCAGTACTGTGGTTCAGGTTCCAGCTGTCATTCTATAATAGATTTTGCATTTTACAACACTTTAGAAGATAGTGTCAGTGTCTCAAAATGATTTTCTCTTTGCTTAACACTACTGAATAGGAAAAAGGATAAAAGCTTTACGTCTTCATATAGTCTACCTCTAAGGTGAGGCTTTGCAGAGCAGAACAAAACCAACCAGGGAGAACTGAACAGAACATGGCCTCACATCTGAACTCCTTATGTCTGATTGTAATTAGTTCTAATGGGGTCTTCTGTGAGCCCTCACCCAGTCCATTAAGTGATGAAGGAGACTCTGGCCTCCACTGTCCCTCTTTTATTAATAATTCAATGAGTATGACTGATAAAACCTGCTTGAGCTTGCAGAAAGAGCCTTAACCCTCACCATTATCTCACTGTGACCTTAGTTGATGCTGATCTGCCTTCAGAGCTGACACTGCGATGAAGGGCCATGAGATGAATTTCCCAGGAGGCCTGGTCAGGGTCCCAACCCATCCAGTGGAGTGAAGGCTTCAGAGGAATTTAAATTTCTCATTTGAGGCATTTAGCTGATGTGCTTATCCACAGAGACTTACAATGAGGGAGCAGGTTGGGGTTGGGTGTCATGTTTCAGGACATTTAGACAGGAAGCATGGCTGCTGATGGACATGTATACTGGCTGCTGGAGGAATCTAATCTGTGACCTTTGTGTAATGTGCTGTCTGTATAACCACTACTCTCAAACACGAATAACAATAAGCCTGAGCCTACATGATGCCACATTAATATATGTTATTATTCTGGATGATTTCTGAAGTGATTCAGACCACATCATTTCTGAAAGACAAAATAACACATTCTTTCTCTTACAAATACAAATGTTTGCTCCTAGACAGTAAAATAAAATGCACTGTTGCTTTGTTCAGTTCAGCAACAGCCTTTTTCAACCTGAAGCTTATAGTGGCTACTACAAATTGACTACTTAAGAACATATATATAACACATTAACTCTTTACTTTTTTTGTTGCATTACTAGATAAAAACATACAACAAAGGGTTTTTTTTACCTTAAAAGGGACTGTTCTCATTTTAGATTCAGCAAAACAAAGCGACAATGAAGAGCTAATTTAGTTAAAGTCAATAATGTGTTTGTAATTCTGTTATAAACAATTGTTTATAACAGCGTTACAAACACATTTATTTATTTATTTACACTTGTCTTACTTTTATTACTGTTCTTAAACATCTGGAAACTGTTAATGAATGCTTATTATGATGTAACAATAAACATGTTAAGGATGCTTTTAAATTAAAATGATAGTCTTACTAACAACTTATAATGTTAATAAGCACATTTTAACCTATTAACAAACACTCATTACAAGGGCATTAAAGACAAGTTATGTCCACTATGTCCAGTGCTTGTTTTTGCCATTGACAGGCTGAGGTTGTTATTCTAAGTGTCTGACATCATTCCAGCAAGGAATACTAAAGCTGCGTTCACACCGGACCTTTTATTTTTGTCGCTGGCGACAAGTTTACATATTAAGTTAATGCAAACGAGCGACTGAGCGATTAATCGCTCAGGCGAAATGTCGCTGGGGCTCTGAGCGACAGCGTCCGAGCGACGGAGCGAAAAAACGCTCTGTCGCTCGAGTTGAGAAGCCCCAACTCTCTGGCCGTCAGTCGCTTGTCGCTCAGCGCTGACTGGCTGCCGTAATCTATATGTAGGCCTAATTATGACAACTACTGAAACCATGTAAACGTAATACAACTCCACCGGTCCGGAAGAGCAAAGCCGGCTTTACGTTGACACACACACAAACACACCCACACACACACCGGAGACAAATGGCCAGGCGCTCCTCAGCTGGGATGGAGCGCCTGTAGTTGGTGTCCAACCGGGCAATCCTGCCTCCGATTCTCGCCAACAGCTCGTCAAACTGGGCCGTTGTCAGCCGCGTATACCGTTGAAAACGGGAAGAAATGACGTGAAATTCACTGGAATCGCTTGAATGACGTTATCAGAGCGATCTGCTGAATTGTGCCGACGAGCGACTGCAGCTGAGCAACAGAGCGACTTTTTTGGAGCGAGATGAGCGACAGCGACAAAAATAAAAGGTCCGGTCCGGATCCTTTTGGTAACCAGAAACACAAGTCTCGCTCACAGAAAAGTCTCGCTCTGAAATCTCACTAGAGGTGAGTTGTTGCGGGAAGACACCGGTGGAGCCATTGAGAAGTTGTCATGGCTGAATATTTAACTGACTCTTATCTTCTAGGTGAAGCAACAACGCTAACAACTCAATGCAGACATTTCATATTTGAATGTAAACAGTTGTGTAATTTGTGTAAGGACTAATTTAATTTTATTTATTAAAATTTGACCATAAAATGTGATTAAGGTTAAAAAGTAATTCATGTTAAAATACATAGTTAATGGTTAAATACAGTTGAAATTGAGACAATTTATGTTAAAATGCATTAAAAAATAAATAGACCAACAATAAATATTAAAAAGAAGTGAAATTCATACTTACCTGACAACATGCTAAAACAATGCTAAAACAACAGACAGCAGTGGGTAACTTTATTTGCACTTAATTTGCAATTTAATGTAAACAGGTTTGGGTTTCACAGTATTTATTTATTTAGGTGTTTATTTTTCTGGTATTTTGTATACTTATCTTGTATTTTTGTATACTTATTTCCTATTATATATTTCAGTCATTTGAAATATCATTGGGATTATTTACAGAATTTAAACATTTTTTTCTTTTTGTGTGTTTCTATGATTGAAAGGTTTTTCACCTAATGGCTAATGGAAATGGCTTAAACCGCTTGCACTTGGAAAATAAAAGGAAGAAAAGGAAAAGCTGCCTAGTCATTTGAGTGAATTCCAGTTAAACCTCTGGGTAGATGAACACAACAAAAAGAAACTGTATTTGATGAGCCTACAGTAGATGAACAGACAGATGTGACAGCTTTTGTCACAGTATTTTCAACAATTCTGTCAAGTCAGTTCATATTGGGTTCTGGTGTGTGTTTCATCCTTGAACAGAAGAAAAAAGTGGTAGAATCATAGTCATTTACAGCATTAACGTCTAAAAAATAAACTTTGATGAGATTCCTCAATTTTCTAACTATGATTGTACTAAGTCAAGGAAATGTTAATATTTAAGACAACCCCAACACAATGTGAGGCACCCATTGCTTCTAGTCAAGCTCAGTGTTAACCAACATTTTGTTCAGTGTTAACAAACACGAATGTCCTAGCTTGGTAGCTTGGTTCCAGACCTCAGAATCACAAAAGTTGGGATGCTGTGTTGAATGAAAAAGAATATAAAGGTTTTACAGTGTACCTGAGCCCATGTAGTATTATCCTTTATACAATCATGTGTTTCACCAAATGCCTTTCATACCCATTCATGATACTATCACTGGTTAGCAATGAACCTGTTTACCTTTGGAATGTTCCAAACAGGTGTTTTTGGAGCATTCCACAACTTTGACAGTCTTTTGCTGCCCCTGTCCCCACTTGTTTGAAACATGTTGCTGCCATCAAATTCAGAACAAGCAGATATTAAGAAAATCAAGTTAATCAAGTTGATGGGTTAGGAGTGAGCTATTGCCTGAAGTGAAGGAGCTCAAGTATCGTGGGGTCTTGACCAGGAAGGAGGGTAAAATGGATTTAAGCATCAGCAGCTGTAATGGCCAACAGGACGACAATGCTAATACAAGCAGTCAGAAATCTTTCATGGACAACACCTTTCATCCCCTGTACCAGACTGTGGAAGCCTTGAGCAGCTCTTTCAGCAGCAGACTCTTACACCCACTGTGTAAGAAGGAGTGCTACCGCAGATCATTCATCCCCACAGCCATCAGACTGTGATGACAGATTTCCTACTTTGTTTAGCCTGCTGCTACTGTAATGCAGACCCAGAAAAGTAAACTTGGATGGATGGATGGATGGACGGATGGAAAATAAGACAGCAGCATTAAAAGAAAGGTCATGGAGTTGCCAAAATGACTAAATTCTCTAAGAACAATGATGAATATCCACAGCAAAGTTTAAGGTAATCTCAACCTTAGCTGTTGAGATATACAGTACAGACCAAAAGTTTGGACACACCTTCTCATTCAAAGAGTTTTCTTTATTTTCATGACTATGAAAATTGTAGATTCACACTGAAGGCATCAAAACTATGAATTAACACATGTGGAATTATATACTTAACAAAAAAGTGTGAAACAACTGAAAATATGTCTTATATTCTAGGTTCTTCAAAGTAGCCACCTTTTGCTTTGATTACTGCTTCGCACACTCTTGGCATTCTCTTGATGAGCTTCAAGAGGTAGTCACCTGAAATGGTCTTCCAACAGTCTTGAAGGAGTTCCCAGAGATGCTTAGCACTTGTTGGCCCTTTTGCCTTCACTCTGCGGTCCAGCTCACCCCAAACCATCTCGATTGGGTTCAGGTCCGGTGACTGTGGGGGCCAGGTCATCTGGCGCAGCACCCCATCACTCTCCTTCTTGGTCAAATAGCCCTTACACAGCCTGGAGGTGTGTTTGGGGTCATTGTCCTGTTGAAAAATAAATGATGGTCCAACTAAACGCAAACCTGATGGAATAGCATGCCGCTGCAAGATGCTGTGGTAGCCATGCTGGTTCAGTATGCCTTCAATTTTGAATAAATCCCCAACAGTGTCACCAGTAAAGCACCCCCACACCATCACACCTCCTCCTCCATGCTTCACGGTGGGAACCAGGCATGTAGAGTCCATCCGTTCACCTTTTCTGCGTCGCACAAAGACACGGTGGTTGGAACCAAAGATCTCAAATTTGGACTCATCAGACCAAAGCACAGATTTCCACTGGTCTAATGTCCATTCCTTGTGTTCTTTAGCCCAAACAAGTCTCTTCTGCTTGTTGCCTGTCCTTAGCAGTGGTTTCCTAGCAGCTATTCTACCATGAAGGCCTGATTCACACAGTCTCCTCTTAACAGTTGTTCTAGAGATGTGTCTGCTGCTAGAACTCTGTGTGGCATTGACCTGGTCTCTAATCTGAGCTGCTGTTAACCTGCGATTTCTGAGGCTGGTGACTTGGATGAACTTATCCTCCGCAGCAGAGGTGACTCTTGGTCTTACTTTCCTGGGGCGGTCCTCATGTGAGCCAGTTTCTTTGTAGCGCTTGATGGTTTTTGCGACTGCACTTGGGGACACTTTCAAAGTTTTCCCAATTTTTCGGACTGACTGACCTTCATTTCTTAAAGTAATGATGGCCACTCGTTTTTCTTTACTTAGCTGCTTTTTTCTTGCCATAATACAAATTCTAACAGTCTATTCAGTAGGACTATCAGCTGTGTATCCACCTGACTTCTGCACAACACAACTGATGGTCCCAATACCATTTATAAGGCAAGAAATCCCGCTTATTAAACCTGACAGGGCACACCTGTGAAGTGAAAACCATTTCAGGTGACTACCTCTTGAAGCTCATCAAGAGAATGCAGAGTGTGTGCAAAGCAGTAATCAGAGCAAAAGGTGGCTACTTTGAAGAAACTAGAAAATAAGGCTTATTTTCAGTTGTTTTACACTTTTTTGTTAAGTACATATTTCCACATGTGTTAATTCATAGTTTTGATGCCTTCAGTGTGAATCTACAATGTCAATAGTCATGAAAAGAAAGGAAACTCATTGAATGAGAAGGTGTGTCCAAACTTTTGGTCTGTACTGTATCTCTCTGTTGTTTGATGAACCGAGAACACCGCTCTTAGGCCCATCACTAGCAGAGCAAAAGAAAAATGATCTGACATCAGAGAAATTTTTAACCTGAGCACGCACGATCAGCGAGATCACATCCAGTGAGACAGACACAGTTTCCTCTGTGACTGTCAGGCTGGAGAGGTGAAGGAGAGATAATTGTGTTCTTTTCTCTGTGGGTTAGTGACCATGCAGCAGCAGCAGCAGCAGCATGATGACTTCCTGTCCTTCACTCCCATATATATTCTCCCATGCTGGAGACTGGGCCATGACCCAAAGGAAGGTTGCAAGAATACGAAAAATAGGTTGTTAATTATTCTGGAGAGCACTGCATCAGCAGTTAACAGCTATGGTAATTTGCCTTACCAAATCCCTGCAATGTAAATTAGGCTGAATAAAAAACTACAGGCAGCGGACAGACAACTAAAAACAGGGTGAAAATGCTTTAGATAAGCTTTGAATATAGAATAAAGAAAACCTTTGTCTACAATAAGGGATAACTGATAACCAAATGGCTGGCAAAATGGCAGCATGTTGTGGATCCTTGAACTCAAGGTAATATTTTTTTTCTAAAATAGATCAACAGAAATCAGGAAATGAAGCCCTAACATCCCTTGAGTCAGCTTCTCTTGGACTCCAACAGCATCATCTATCACTTCCTTAACCTTCTTCTTTGTCATTTCTTATTTTCACTCTCCTCCTCCCGCTCTTGTCTCTTTCTATTATCTGCTATGACCAAGTCCTCCTCCTCCCCTCATTTACGAGAAGGGCATCCGTCACCACTTCTTCCTCCCCTGTCTTGTGTCAGCTGTCCTTGTGTTTCTATTTTAATCGCATGGCCTCTTACTTTCTCTCTCTGTCTCCCCATTTTGTTCTCTCTCTCTCCCTATCTCCCTTGTTTTTTCACAATAATCACTACTCAGTTCATGGTCATTAGGGCTGAGCTATAAAAAGTGCCTTAAGGCTCCGTTGTTTGTTTTCACTCGTTCTGTGTGTGTCCTTCACCTTGATCGGAAAAAGCCCTGCAGTGTTCACCGGCACAGAGAAGGCAATGCTGGACTGACAGCACATTCACCATAGGTTCAAGATTGTGTGCGTGCTTGTGGGTGTATGTGAGTTCTGGCCCACGTGTAAAGCATACACATAGAAGTGAGCCCCAGGCCACAGGTGTTGGAGTGAACCCATCTGTTACTCTGCATGTATTAAGTCCTTGCTCAGATGACTCCAGTAACAGCTCGTGATTCGTTTCATGCAGAGTACAAGTCAGCCAGAGTTTTCCAGGCTGAGTAAGAGAACAAAGTGATTCAGTGTTTGAAATGTTATCAGCCTGCTAACTTGAAATTGATTTCACAGACTGAGTGACATAAGATACTACAGTCAGGAACAGCAACGGGTGCACGCCGAAGTTCTGGAAACAACTGGAAGTTAGGGATAGGCTCAGTCTAATTATCAACACGAGAGCCTGAAAAATGCACAACTTTTGGAGCCGATGACAATAATGTTATTAGGGAGTAAAACATTCCAGTATTGATATATAGGCCATTATTATATACAATGATGGTTATCAAACTTGTGACAAAGATATGTAATAGATGCAGGGTACTTTACAGTTTAACCATAAACTCTATAGGCCAAAATGACATGAGTGCACTGAAACAGTAAACTTCACTGGGAATATAATAAATCACTCCAAGCATCCTTTTTTCTGCATTATAGTCTCTAAACAAAAAAAACAAAACAAAAAAAAAGTTTTCAGATTGGTGCACATTAGGCATGCCAATCCTGATATATCTGTGATAGGCCAATATCAGCCCAGTTGTAATTCACACAGTCAGCCCCTATACTATGGGTGTAAAGATTCACAGATATGAATCGGAAATCGGATATTAACATTAGAGATGTGAGTACATCGATGTGCTGGCTCTCCATCGATATAAATGCACTACCAATCTGTCTGTTCTGCAAAATTCATAATCATGATTGGCAACAGCCAGTGAGTAGAAAACAATACTGATTTGGGGTGTGCGTCTCTCCCTTATAAGACGATTTGTTACGTAAGTAGATACATGGGCTTTGATACGATTTAGAGACTTTTCTTTTTATTATGGAACGATTCGATATGATTCCGATTGGCTGTGATTCAATTAGGGCGGGGCGATAAAATGATCTTGATAATTTTCATGATAAAATCTTCCACGATAACGATGATAAATTTATGACATTTATTGTCAATACAGTTATTTTTGAGTCAGTTTTCCTCTACCTAGAAAATACTACACCAACAGCCAATCGCACAGCAGAGAAACAACTGCATGCAGTTGATACATGTTTCCAGCCCCTTCCACTCACAACAACTCAGAATGATGGTGACCACCTGTGTGTCTAGCCTACGCAAGAAATGAGCAGTCTGGCTAGCGAAACCGAGTGCGAGGAAACTACCAAAGACGACGCAACCCAAGAAAGGTCATACCACTTCGGTTATTTGGAAATTTTTCAGCTACCTGAAGTTTGACAAAGCACAGACCAGCATTTGGTGCAAAATGTGTCGGTGAGGTCCCAGTCCTCAGCAGACAGCAGCCTCTGCTATCATGCTAGCGTTAGCTTCCCCTCAAGTAGCCAACAGCCCAGCCCCACTGCTTCTACTAGTCAAACTTCAGTTCAACAACCAACAATTGCCTCAATTCAATTCAGCCATTACCCCATATGAAAAGAAATTGAAGTGATACAAAGATATAAACAGCGCAATTACGTACTGTAATGCCTGTAAAGATATGATGCCTATAAGCACAGTTGAAAAACAGGGCTTAAAGACGCTAATGACTGCCATGGATGCTAAGTACATGCTGCCTGGGCTAAAGTATTTCCCAAACATCACTCCCTCAGCTCTACGCAGAGTGTAGGGCAGGGCTATTCAATTAGCGGCCCGCGGGCCACACGCAGCCCAGGACCAACCCCCGAGTGGCCCAGCCTGTGGTCCAGCCAGCTTGAATTGAATTGAAGAGATGCAGAGGGCAACTCGTTTTGCAAGACATTTCAAATGGTTCAGACCGTGAATGCAACACTCCCGTAGCCTAGCACCAGTCTACCCACAATGCAGCGTGTGGCTAGCAGTGCTGTCAGAACTAGTGCCAAGATACCCAGTCTAAAACATGTCCTTTTCAACTCTGAAACGTAAAATTGACAATGAAAACTGCCAATTTAACCCTGTCTGGACTGACAAATACTTGCTCATTTTACCATCAAGTTCAAACGCCAAACTCATGTGTTTAATTTGCCATGAGTGCGTTGGGGTACTCAAAGATTACAATGTCCGGAGGCACCAAATCAAGAAACACCCGACTTTCCGGACAAACTTCCCAGAGGGATCTCGGGAGAGAGCAGTGAAAGTGTAGAGTTTGACTGCATCTTACAACGATAGCTGTACTACGATGGTGCGAACATGCACAGCTCAAGAGAGAGCTACAGCTGCTTCCCTCCGTGTTTCATGGATTTTGGCGAAGAAGAAAAGGCTATTTACTGACTCTGAAACTGTGAAAGATTGTATGCTGGCCATCGTGGATGAAGTGATAAATGACAACAAATTGAAAACGAGTTAGACATCTGCTACTGAAAATGTACCCGTCAGATGCGTCAAATATTCACAGGGTTGAAATTCTAGCTACAGATGTTTCTGAAACGCTGTTGAATGAAGTGAAGAAAGTCAATGTCATGTCTATAGCAGTAGATGAGTCCACGGACAGAACTGATCAGAGGTGGGAATTGTGGAGTCATCAAGTCATCTCCATGCCATGTATTTGTTCTGTTCATGCACTAAACCAGCTGAGTCCAATCAGCACAGCTCTTCAGCCAGGAAGGTGAGCTAATTAGTGAATGCACCTGGTTCAGTGACTGAGCAGAACAAATACATGGCATGGAAATTACTTGATGACTCCAGAATTCCCACCTCTGGAACTGATACTGTACAATTGTGCTTATACGTCTGTTTTTTTGATGGCAAATGCTTCCGAGAGCAACTGCTTGGCTTACTGCCGTTAGAAGGACACACAACTGGTGAGGTAGTCTTTGAGAAAATTTCAACTTTTTCTGAGACAATGGCCTGGATATGGAGCGTGTGTCCATGCTTGTGGCAGATGGGGCTCCATCCATGGCAGGTAAAATAAGTGGATTGGCAGCACGTTGATCCGCTGTTGCACCCCAGATAACATCCTTACACTGCATCGTGCATCAGACAGTGTTGTGTGTGAAACTTAGCAGGGAGCTTAAAACGACAATGGACAGTGATGGCTACAATTAATTTTATTCGTTCCACATCAAGCCTCCAACATCGCCTATTCCGCAAGCTGCTCTCAGAACAGCCTGCTGAGCACCACAACCTTCTTTTGCATAATGACATCAGGTGGCTGTCCAAAGGTAAAGCGCTGGAGCATTTCTGTGACCCCAGAGAGGAGATTACAACTTTCCTCCACAGCAGCAAGCAAAAAAAGTCATACTGGACGACAACTTCATGGCCGATGTCTGCTTTCTGTGTGACATATTCAAACACCTGAATGACTTAAATATGGGACTACAGGGCAGAGACAAAAGTGTCACTGATTTTTTGGAACAGATGCGTGCATTCCAAGTCAAACTGGACCTTTTTGGGACAGACTTGAGCACCTGCAGAATGCTGCAATGCTGCATGGATGTGATGACAGATTTCACTGCGAGGTTGAAAGAGAATTTTGCCAGTCGATTGGATAGATTTGCTCTGGCCACAGAAGTAATGGGCTTTGCCAGGGACCCTTTCACTGTTGCAACAGCAGGTGACATATCCACCAGAGCAAAGGAGGTGGTCCCCTCCATAGATGGGGGGGAAATTCATACTGGAACTAGTGGACTTGCAGTCATCCCTAACTATGGCACAAGAGCTTCGTAAAAAGGGACCTGTGAAGTTTTGGAGTGATGTGAACAGGCACCAGTTCCCCAATGTTCAAAAAGTAGCCATCAATGTGCTGAGTATGTTTTTCAATCAACTTACAAATGTGAATCAAGCTTTCACACATGAACTCGATAAAAAGCAGCACTCGCTGTTCCCTGGCTGACAGCAGTCTTCACCAATGTCTTCGAATTGCACTGACATCAATGTCTTTAAGTTGCACTAACAAATCACTGCTCTTGTTCAGAACAAAAAAATTCACTTTTCCCATTGAGAAAGTAAGCGGGCTAATGTGGGATGTGTAACTAAAACGAGTTTCCTAATCACACGTGGTGAGTAGTAGATGTGTGATTTAGTTTCATTCAAATGTTTGACAGTTCTTTTTTTATCACCGCTGATATGTGGTCTAGTCGCACGTCCGAACCATACATGAGTCTCACTATACACTACGTGGACGAGGATTGGAATCTTACACCGCGGATATAATTGCCCAAGGGCTTATGGAAGCACTCACGTCATGGGGACTTAGCAAGGACCACCAGGTTTGCATAACAACGGACAGTGGTGCAAACTAGAGCATGACATTTTCCGGGAATTCCCGCGGGTCACGTGATTCCCGTGGGATTCCCGCAGGATGGGAGTCAAAGTTTTATTAATCCCGTGATTGGGACGGGATGGGAATAAAAATCAACGGGAGCGGGCAGGAGCGGGAACGCCATTAATAGATGATGATTTTCAGCCGTGTTAAACAACCAAAAGGACAGACACGTCCATTTTTGTAGTCATCTTTCAGTGAGCCAAAACTATTTTGACTTGCGTTAGAACTACACATCCAACAGTGCTTTGACTTCCGGCCGGGCCGGCCACTAAAAAACGGAGTGGGATGGGAGTGGGAGTAATTTTGAGTGGGAGCGGGATGGGAGCGGGAGTCATTCTACAGGAGTGGGACGGGATGGGATTTTTTTTTTTACTCCGGCCCGGGATTGGGATGGGATGGGATTTTTTCTCTGGGAGTGGGATGGGACGGGAGTGAAAATCCACTCCCGTGTCATGCTCTAGTGCAAACATAGTGAAGGCCGCTTCACTAAACAAGTGGACACGACCGCAGTGTTTTGGCCACTGGCTACATCTAGCCATTGGTAAGCTATTAACTCAAGCATTTGTACATTTATCTCATAATTATTTATGGTGTTGCACACTTTGAATGATGACATATTTAAGGATTCAGGGGTCCAAATTCTAATAAAGGATTTCGCAAGCAAAAAATGGGATATTGTTTTAGATAACCATAGCTATAAGCAGTTGCTACTGTGCTTTATATCATTTCTTTCACACTGTTGCGGCGTAATGTCTATGCAAGGCTTATGAATGATTTCCTTGTAAGGCTCCTGTCATCTACTGGCTAAAATTGCTACATCAAAAGAAGCGCAGTGAGCTTGCAGGCGATCTATAAGTCACAAAACACTCATTAAGGTGTCAATAGGTTAAAGGATCATGCTGGTGTTATTTAATCTTTCTCTTAATGACATTGTATGTGTATGTATTTAGTAGGTGTCAGCCAAACCTGTCAATTGGCACTATTCATTAGCTGTAATGGAGGATGTCAGTGTGATCAAAAACATCTCCACATGGGTCAACGAGAAACCCTGGATGACCAGTGATGTACATGCAACGCAGAAAGCACGGAATGATGCTTTTAAATCTGGTGACATGGTGGCACTTATAACAGCTAGAGCCAACCTGAACCGTGCCATAAGAGTTGCAAAGCGTGCTCATGGTCAGAAAGTGCAGGACCCCACGAACACCAGACGAATGTGGCAGGGTACTCAAGTCATCGCAGACTATAAAGCTACTCCTCCCCCCTGCGACAACATCATTACCTTTCTCAACGAACTCAATAACCACTTTGGGAGGTTTGAAGCACTCAACACCACTCCTGCAAGGAAATCTATTCCACATCCCGATGAGCCACTCAGTCTGGACACAGCTGATGTCCGGAGAACCCTGAGGAGAGTGAACACTCGGAAAACAGCGGGCCCCGACAACATACCAGGACGGGTGCTCAAGGAATGTGCTGACCAGCTGGCTGGGGTTCTCACAGATACCTATAACACCTCACTGATCCTGGCTGTGGGACCTTCATGTCTGAAGACTGCTACAATTATACCGGTGTCTAAAAAACCCATAATGATTACCGCCCCATAGCACTCACCCCCATCGTGATGAAGTGCTTCAAGAGGCTAGTAAAGGACCACATTGTCTCCAGACTCCCCCCCCACATTCAATCCGTACCAGTTTGCTTACAGCCCTAACCGCTCCACAGAGGACACCATCTCCTCTACACTCCACCCGAGCTTAGAACATCTGGAAGGGAGGAACACACATGTACAAATGTTGTTTCTGGACTTCAGCTCGGCGTTCAATACCATCATCCTGCAGCATTTGGTAAGCAAACTGGCTCCCCATTGTTTTTAGCTCTACCCTGTATAACTGGTGGCTTGACTTCCTCACCAACAGACCCCAGTCTGTGTGGGTGGGCAACAACGCCTCCAATGTCATCTCCCTGAGCACCGACTCCCCTCAGGGCTGCGTCCTGAGTCCGCTGCTGTTCACCCTGATGACCCATGACTGTTGTGCCAGGACCACTAATAACCACATCTTGAAGTTTGCAGATGAACCGACAGTAGTGGGCCTTATCCGTGATGACAACGACACGGCCTACAGAGAGGAGATTAAACATCTGGTGGACTGCAAAATCAACAACCTGGCCATGAACGTTGACAAAACCAAGGAGATCATCATTAGGGCCCTATAAAATCCATTTTATTTTTTCCCAAATTCTGTTTTTTCCGTTTGAATTTTTGGGAATTCCGTTTTTTCCGTTTTAATTTTTGGGAATCCCGTTTTTTTACCTTTTACTCTTATTTTACAACCAAAAACAGTGTGTTTTAGTGTAAATGACTAAAGTGTACACAAATTAAATAGAAATTAACTTAAATTTATTGAGGTGACAAACAACACATTTCTTCAATACTGTACTACTTGGCCGCCACTGGGGTAGGCGTAAACATGTGACGTGACGTGAAGCACAAAGTTGGGCAGTGAACAGTGACAACGAATTTGTCTTCAAAATAAGAGCTTTACATTGCACCCCATTGGATTTTAGAACTGGGTTCTTAGCGGGGGGCTTTTAATTTGAAAGTAGCGACCGTTCATAGCTTGCCGCTACACAACAAGCTGACAGCAGCTACTAGCTGTTTGGTTGTGTCCGCTAGCTAGACAGAGCCGTGGGCGGCCGCTTCGCCATGCTTACACTGTTTTGAAGGGGGAGGGCCTCAGTCTGTGGAGGGGGCTTGTTGTGCCACACAAATCTGCTTCCCTCTGTGCAGTTTCCCCACACATACGTTCCTCTTCCACACGAAAACAGCATTTCAGTGAAATTATGTCAAATTCTGCGATATTCCGCATTAAAAGTTAGATTCCGTTTTAATCGGCCAATTCCGCGATTCCGTGATCACGGAAATCATAGGGCCCTACATCATTGACTTCAGGAGGAGCCAGCCCAGTCACACACCAGTCCTCATCAATGACACAGCAGGAGAGAGAGTCAGCAGCACCAAGTTCCTGGGGGTGCAGATAACAGACACTCTGACCTGGTCCCATCACACCGGAGCTCTTGTAAAGAGAGTTCAGCAGTGCATGCACTGGTCAGGAGCCTACAGTGCCTCTGACTGGAAGTCCCTGCAGAGGGTGGTGAGGACAGTGGAGAAAATCATCGGGACTTCACTTCCTCCCATCCAGGTGGTGCAAAAAAAACGCTGCCTGACCAGGGCTCATAACATCTGCAGAGACACCTCCCACCCCCACCATGGACTGTTCTCGATGCTGGACTCTGGAAAGAGGTTCCGCATCCTTCGAAGCGGAACAGCCAGGTTCTGTAACAGCTTCTTCCCACAAGCCATAAGACTGATGAACACAAAATAAAATCCCTCCATCCTCCCTCACACACCCACACACACCCACCCAGGACTGCTTCACTGGATTGTACAATATAATAATAACAATACACATGTGCAATATATTTAATATTTTATATAATATTTTATGTTTACACATTTTATTTATTTTATTTTGATGTGTAATACTTGCTGCTGTTTTATCCTGTACTTTGCTGAGCCAACTGCAATAAGATTTCATTCGGATCTGCATTGTAAGGTGCAATTTGAATGAAAATAAAGAAAGTCTAAGTCTAATTCTAAGTCTAGATGCCCAAGTCCTTTGTTGTTTAGATTACAGAAGCCATTGGATCCCATTGTTTTCAGAGTTTCAAAAGCAATTTCATGTCATCAACTATTTTACCTCTGCCCAGTTTTCTAAAATACTATTAGTTTTATGTAATTGTAGTGTTGGCTATTCTAGTGTAGTGTTGTGATATATATTTTTTGTATTTCTTCATGTCATCAGTGGCTGTTGCTGAGTCGTCTTTTACATATTTTCTATATTGCCTTTCTTTGTATCTTCAGAGAGAAGTGGGAGAGACAAGAGAATTGAAAGAGCTGTTGGAGTATATAAAAGAGTGGTCAGTGCCTTCTCCTACTCTTGGAAAAAGAAGTGAGACCTGGCAGCAGCTCAAGAGGAGCTCAAACTAGCACAAAATGGTAATAGAGTCACTTACAAGATGGGGCTCACGTCAAAAGATGGTAGAGAGAGTGCTGGAACAAGAGACTGCCATCGCACAGGTATTGTCAGCTGACAAAAAGACCAGGCAGATGATTCCCACGTGGCAGGATACTGATGTCCTTGAGTCATTCCACAAAGTGCTGAATCCACTTAGAATTCACCGATGCCCTCTCTGGGGAAGAATATGTCAGTATATCTCACCTCAAACCAGTCCTGCATCTTTTCAATGAAGAGCTGTTAAAGCATGACAATGATGACACCAAGCTAACCAAAGCCATCAAGACAACGGTCACTGAATATTTAATCGAGAAATATGACATGATCACTGATGACCTCCTGAACATGGCATCAATGGTAGATCCTATGTTCAAGACCATGTACATGAAGGGTGAGAAGATTGACACCATAAAAATTGGAGCCATGATGGAGATGTTGGTAGAGGAATGAGCGGCAGGAGCCACAGAACTCCCTTAAAAATAAGCTGGATGATCTGCGCCAACAGGTGGGAGCCTGCTACGAGTACCGTGAGTCTGGCATTATGGCTTTTATGAAGACTTGGTTTGGCAAGGATGTTCCGGATAATTTTATTCAAATCGAGGGTTTTTCCCATGTACGTTTGGACAGAGATGTAAATTTGGGTAAACTCCGCGGAGGGGGCGTGTGTATCTATATCAAGGACAGCTGGTGCTGAAACTTTGCAGTGAGAGACAGAATATGCACCCCTGACTTAGAACTTTTGTGTTACCTTGTGGCCACACTATCTCCCTAGGGAATTTACTTATTTGTTTGTGTGCGTCGTTTATATCCCACCCAGCGGGAATAAGAGTTTAGGTTCTCTGCCCAAGCCCGAGCCCGGACTTGACCCGAACCGGCCCGCGGGTTACTCAAGAGACGGCAGGCAACATGTGGGGGTTTCCGCACAGCACTTTTATTCATAATACTGACCATACCATGCCAGGTCTCTACGGCACTAGATGTTACAGGCATACATGCAAACGAACACAGGCCGAGGTTCTTGCACCAACACTTACAATAAAGACAAAATAAAATGGGGAGTCTTCGCTCTGTCGGCAGTATCCTTTCTCATGGGGAGCGGAAGTACACCTGCTCTTCTTCATCGTACAGGTTACATTACCCACTAAACAAAAGGAGGTGCCACCTAGTGGCTCTACAGTGAATAACTCTGACTGTTACACCACGTATTAAAAAATTGTCAGGTTTAAATCGGGCTCGGGCTCATAATTACAGTTATTGTGTCAGGCTGGGCCGGGTTCGGACACAACGTACACGGGCTTGGGTAGGGTCGGGCTTGATTTTTTGGGCCTGATCAAAGCTTTAGCGGGAATGTGTGCAGGGCAGCGAATCTAATTGCAGACTGTGTCCATTGTCACTTAGAAATCAAGCCCGACGCCCAAATGTTGATACTTGGCGATTTCAATCACTGCAGTTTAAATAAAACCCTGCCGGGCTTTGACCGATATGTGAAGTGTAGCACCAGGAATAATAACATACTGGACAAACGCTATGGAAATATTAAGGATGCCTATACTGCTAGAGCCAGACCTCCACTTAAAAATTCTGACCATAATGTAATCCAGCTGCTTACCACATATCAGTCAGTTTTTAAATCTATTAAACCAGACACTCAGACTGTGAAGGTATGGACTAATGACAAATTGGAGGAGTTGAAGGGTTGCTTTCTTTGCACAGACTGGGATATTTTTCTCAAGGATACAGACATAGACAATGCTACAGAAGCAATTACTGACTACATTAACTTTTGCATTGACTCTATCATACCCATGAAAATTGTTAAACGGTATCCTAACAATAAACCCTATTTCACCACTGACAATAAGGAATGTATTAAAGAAAAAAGACTGCTTTTAAGTTGGGGGATAAAGCAGCGGTCCGAGCAGCCCAAATGGACCTGAACCTACAGATAATAACAGTGTCACAGCAACATAAGGAACGGGCAGAACAAGACCTGGCGAAATGCAATGCAAAGAAACTATGGGACTCAATCACACATACGACTAACATGGATGCTGAAATGAAGCCTCTGTTCGCCCATAATGCAACTGTTAGG
The DNA here is from genome assembly GCF_965226575.1 of Pagrus pagrus. Lineage (NCBI taxonomy): Eukaryota > Metazoa > Chordata > Actinopteri > Spariformes > Sparidae > Pagrus > Pagrus pagrus. The sequence continues at coordinate 22,832,367 of NC_140205.1, read as the reverse complement.
GCAAACGAACTGAACAATTTCTATATGCGTTTTAATGTTGATAACAGTGCAGAATGTGCTGATGTCTTAGAAAGTGGGATTTGTGATTTTAATGCAGATAGAATTGAAATTGATCTAGAAACAGTCACTAAAGTTTTTAAAACTACTCATACTAAAAAGTAGGATGTACACGATCAGGATTTTTGAGGCCGATCACCGATTAGTGAGTTTAAATAAACCGATCACCGATCACCAATCCGATCACGTGAGGGAGCAGTATGTGTATTAAAATAACTTGTTAATTTACTGTATATACTTATGTACTGTTTACTGAGTATCAACAAAAGTATTCTCAAGCATTTTTGCCAATGTTTAACAATCTTTTCCATGCCCCAAACTGACAGAGATGCAAGAGTAAAACATCAATGACCTCTAGAGGGCATTCAAGGACTGGCCAGACATACGTTCAAAGTTCAGTCAGGCCAAACCAAAATAACTTGAGACAGCTAATGATTCAAGATTCAAAAAACTTTATTGTCCGTCACATCATGACAGGGCTCAAAACTAGCTGTCGGGTTCGGGCAAGCGTGTCGGTGGTGTGGAGCTTCTTCGGAGTGGGTGGGACGGGTGGGACACAGGTCGTCTGCAGTCTATGCAACGGGAGCATCTGCGCAGAGTTTCAGCACGACAATGATGTCATTGATCGGATCAGCGAATTAAGACATTACAGCCGATCTCACAAATTGCATAAAATGCAAAATATCGGCCGATCCAATATAGCCGATCAGATCGGCGGAAAGCCTACTAAAAAGGCAACAGGCCCAGACAGTCTGTCAGCTTTTATTTTAAAATCTTTTGCTGAGGAACCGTCTCCGGCCTGGCAGAAACTATTCCAGCTCTCCATAGACACTTATACAGTGCCAAGGCTCTGGAAAAAATCTATTACTGTTACTGGATTCTCGACTTCCTGACACAGCGGCGGCAGGCAGTCAAAGTGGCAGTCAAACATCGAGGACCATCTCAGTGAGCACAGGCTCTCCTCAGGGCTGTGTTCTGAGCCCTTTGTTGTTCAGCCTGCTGACCCACGCCTGTGCTGCCAGACACAGTACCAACCACATCATCAAGTACGCTGACGACTCAACAGTGGTGGGGCTCGTCAGTGACAATGATGAGTCTGCGTACAGGAGGGAGGTGGAGCTGCTCACTGCATGGTGTGAAGCCCACAACCTTGTCCTTAATGTGGACAAAACGAAGGAGATGGTGATTGACTTCCGGAGGGGTGGCAGACAACATGCACCAATAAACATCCATGGTGCGGCTGTGGAGAGAGTCAGTAACTGCAAGTTCCTGGGAGTCCATCTCGCTGATGATCTGACCTTGTCCACAAACACCACAGCGGTCATCAAAAAAGCCCAGAGGCGCCTCGACTCTCTCCGGAGGCTCAGGAAGGCAGGTCTTCCCACGTCTCACCTCACCACCTTTTACAGGGGCACCATTGAAAGCATTCTCACATACAGTTTCACTTCCTGGTTTGGGAGCTGCAAGGCATACAAACAACAGCAGCTCAACCGGATAGTGAAAACAGCCAGCAGAATCATTGGTCAGGCATGCAAACTGGTTAGAGGAGAAAAAGGTGAGTACATTGTGTAGATAGAGAAAACCAGGTACAACTAGGGGGGTCCGGGGGTATGCCCCCCCGGAAGAAAATTGTCAATTTTAACAGTTAAATGTATCAATCTGGACTACTCTGAAGAGAAAATTTAAAGATTTGTTTAACTTAAAAATGTATTATTTACCAAGGCATTGTATCAGCAGGTTAAAGACAATAGGCATATAGAAATTGCACAAAAGACCAGCTCAGCCCTAAAGCCTGTACAAGACAAAACAAGATGACAAAAATCACTTAACTGTAGTTTATTTATTATCTATTATTATCAGTCTTCCACTGCATTTTGGGAGATGGTAATCAATGTTCAGGCACAGCAAGCAGAAAAAAAGATCAAATTTGATCATGTTTATATTACAATAATTATTCTTATTAATTTGTACTCTAAATTGATGTTTAACTCTACTTCTATTTGGTACGTGCTACGCCCTCTAACGGGCTTTGCTATTGGTTTATTTTGGAGAAGCAGCCCACCTGGGAGGGGGTGACTTCTCTCCATCTCATGTGAGGTGGAGAAGGGGGAGAAAGCTGGGGCACATGCTGCGCGCTGCCGAGCCAGCACACACGCTGGGTGAGAGCTCAGCACCCGAGTCTATCGCTGACGTTTAGCATTTATTCCTGATTACTGTTTGCATGCCGACAAGGCAGGGCGAGTAATGTTCTCCTCATTTCCATAGTTAACCGTTCCTGCTTCAGCTTCTAGCCCGTGGTCGGGAAGCACAGGGGAGACTTTGGTTTGCCTCCAAGGCTGAAGTTGATGCTAACTTCGGGGCTAACTGTTAGCCTAGCTCCTCCCTCACTTTACCCAGCAGCTGGGAAGCAAGACACGGGAACTTTCCTGGGTCCTGAGGAGCTTCAGTATTTACTCAGAGACAAACATAAACCTAAACTGTACATGTACTACTAATAGACAACTTTACTGTTAATTTCTTGTCTACTCCATCACTCACACCTGTCAGCTCTGAGCTCAGCCACCGTCTCTCTATCTCCGGCTTCTCCACTCGCTACGCTCTTAAAGGAGCCACGCTACCCTTAAAACACCATGTTTCCATCCAAGCATGTTTATGCGGCCTTTCTAACATTGGACTAGAATTCCATTGATTGTGGAATCGGACGATTATGCAAAATGATCGCGGTCAGCTCAAATAATCGCTATCAGGCGATTATGTAATAATTGTGAAAGGCCTAGACCCCCCCCCCCCCCCCCCCTCGGATCTACACGAATCTCGTAGATGACCTATTTTGAAATCAAAACGGCGAATTTCGCCGAAAGGTGAGGAGTTTGCATGCCTGATTGGTGCCCCTCAGCCCTTTCTAAAGAAGATCTACGAGCAGCGCTGCATCCACAGAGCTGCCGCCATCATTAGGGACCCTCATCACCCCTCTCATGGACTGTTCTCCCTCCTGCCATCCGGGAAGAGGTACAGGAGCATCTGCTGCAGATCCACCAGGATGCTGAACAGCTTCTTCCCACAAGCTGTAAGGCTGGTGAATGGACTGCGCCCCCTACCCACACACACATTCACACCCAACCCTCCCCCTCAGTAGGTCAGTCACCTCGCACTTAAAGCATTTAATCATGGACACACTCCCAAACTGCTGCTGATGTATGAATGTCTTGTCATAATGCCCATACCTAAAAAGGTCAGTCCCCAGGAGGACAATGACTACCGGCCGGTGGCCATAACTTCAAATGTTTTTAAATCACTAAAGAAGATCATGATAGGGAAACTTCAAATAGCTGTGGAACCAGTGCTTGATAAACATCAGTTTGCCTACACTAAGAATCGCAGCACAAGTGATGCCATAGCGACTATAATGCACCTTGCCCTGAAGGACCTAGAAAATCCAGCTGGATATGCCAGACTTCTTTTCATTGATTTTAGTTCTGCCTTTAATCTTATCCAGCCACACAATCTTCTTAAGAAATTAGTTCAGTTAAATGTTAACCCTTTTTCAGTTAGGTGGTACCATTCCTTTTTATCCAATAGGCCACAGTTCACGTTGTATACCAATGACTGTGTCAGTTCTGAGCCAATTCATAGTAAAATTTTCTGATGACACTGTCATTCTTAGCCTGCTCAGCAAAAATACAAATTCAAGTGTTCACCAAACTGCGGTTGACAAGTTTGTCAACTGGTGTGATGCGCACCTGCTGCATATTAACACAACCAAAACTGTAGAGATGCTGCTTGATCCTAGATCAGTTGGTGACCAAAGCCCTGTGGCCATCCATGGCCAACACATTGAGCAGGTGAAAACCTTTAAGTACTTAGGAGTATATGTTGACAGTAGCCGTTTCTCAATATGCGTTCTTCTCTGTACTTCTGTTCTTGTGGACTTGAGAAACGTCATCAGCGCCCGACCAAGTACTGTTCCAATTCAAAGTTCGCATCTGGCCAAGTACGGTCGAATACCCCGGATGTGTTCTTGCCCCACCCATTTCATTGAAGATGCATCGGTGGAGACTTGTGTGGACTTTGGGAAGTTGCGTATCCCAGAATGCATTTCGTGATAGCCGTGGCCGAGGAGCGGAGAGGACCGTCCTCCCGTTCTCCCGTCCTCCTGTCCCCTGGGAGTTCAGAAGTTCGAACTTGGCGTACTGGGTATTGAGAAACGGCTAGAGACTTGAGCTGGCGCACACAGGTGGCCAATGTCTGTGCCAGAATCCATCAGCGTCTTCATTTCTTACATAGGCTCAGAGTATTTGGAGTCTGTAAAAATATTATGTTAATTTTCTACAGAGCGACAATTGAGTCAGTCCTCCGTTATGGTATCACCAGCTGGTTTGGTAATTTAACAGTTAAATCTAGAACTGAGATTTCAAGCCTAGTAAGAACTGCGGGCAAGATTATGGGAATAATACCCCCCCTTAATCCACAGGACCTTTTTGAGCAGGCGACTATCAGACAGGCAAATGCCATTTTATCAGACAGTGCTCATGTGTTGAACTGTGAATATACTCTTCTGAATTCTGGGAAGAGATATAGGCTTCCTTTGTGCAGGCACAATCGATATAAACATTCCTTTGTTCCTGTATCAACCAAGCTTCTTAACAGCCAGAAATGAATGTGATGGTTCTGTATGAACTAGAGCTGAAGATCTTTGAAGATCTTTGCCCAAACCGGACAGGACCCAACGGGTTTGGTCGGGTTCGGTCTTAATTTCCATTATTTTACACGGGATGCGTTTCGATTAGCGCCAGAAAGATGCGAAAATGGATGCTGAGGAGGTGAAATGGAGAAATGGCGATTACGTTTTGGTTGCACCGGCAAAGAGAGCAAAGTCTGAGGTGTAGAAAACGTTTGACCCTGTGCATAATGAGAATAATGAGCCAGTGGGTTATGTGAAATGCATATGCGACATTCTGTTAAAGTACAACAGCAAAATGACAGGGAATTCGTCACTGATAAGGCATGTTGATCGAAGCTGTTCAAGACCTGCCAGTTCTCCGAAATCAACCTACAATCACATCGTTTGATACAGCATCAAAACCCATCCCTGCAAAGGTGAAACAAACGGCGATGGAGAAGTGTGTCAGCTTTTGCTGTAAAGACATTAGGCCTTTTAATATCGTAAATGGCGAGGGGTTTGAAGAGCTGGCGCAAGAACTAATTAATGTTGGGGCTGCGTATGAGAGGGTTCCCGTAAACTCTGTTATTCCCCACCATGTGACAATTGCGAAGAGGTGCAGTGACATGGCAGAAGAAAAGAGGGAAGCTTTAGTACAGAAACTTAAGACTTTGATGAAGGATGGCACAGTTGCAATGACCACAGACGTGGACAGGACGGGAGATACTGAAACTACTGGTGACAAAGTTTGGCCTTGATGCTTCCTCTCTCAGCAAAATTGTATGGGTGACCGATGAGGGGGCAAACATTAAATTAGCTCTGCGACCATACCAGAGATTGGACTGCATTGACCATGTCATTAATATGGCACTGCGCCATGGACTCGACATTGCCGAGTTATCCAAAGCCGACGGTGCTCCGGACATAGGCGATTCCATTACTGCTGCTAAATCATTAGTGAGGTACGTTAAACAGTCAGGGTTGGCTACGCAACTGTCAACAACATTGCGGCAAATGGGAGACACCCGGTTCAGCATGGTGTACGTCACACTGACTTCTATACAGGCCATTTATCATGAGCTCCATGAAAAGCTGGAGGCACGAGGGGAGAGCGTGCGCATTGAAAAAATAGCACCGGACACACTGGGCTTTTTGATAGCCTTTCTGAAGCCGTTCAATGAAGCACAGCGGGAACTTGAGGGAGAGTATCCAACACTTAATCGTGTGTGTCTCTGGTGTGAGAAACTGAAATGCCACTGTCAGCCCAATGCCCTGGACTCCCCTCAGCAAGCTGTCGTGCGTAAACGGCAAGAAGACTGGCTTGTGCGTAAAGTGATAATACAGGACCTCCACAAGATTGCAACATTCCTCTGGCCAAAATTTAACCATCTGAAAATGTTGTCACACTCGGACAGGAATGCCGTACATGCTCATGCCCGCACTCAAGCCATGGCTGCAGGTGCACCAGATGTGGAGATTCGAGACCCAGAGTTCTCCGGAGTCGAAGCTACTCCTCCGGCAAAAAGGGCAAATTTTGCGGAGTGGGAAAATGTAAGACAAGCTGACCGGGAAGATTACAAGGTCACTTGCTACATTGAAACGGCTGTCATGGAAAATGAAATGGATATTCTTGGCTGGTGGAAGACCAACAAACCATCCTACCCAAAACTTGCAAAATTAGCCAGATCAGTACTATGCATCCCAGCCAGTAGCAGCAGCAGTGAAAGGGTGTTCAGTGCTGCTAGACGCACCATCAGTGAGCGCAGGACCGCGCTGAAGCCATCTACAGTGGATTCAATAATTTTCCTCCACAAAAACATGTAGCCTAATCTTGGTGAGTAAATATAATAGTAACTAAATATTAATTGAGTCTTAAATGCATAATGTAGACTATAGAATATAGGCCAATGTTGGCATTATTCTTTTATTAAATTTCAGCTGCTGTTCACCGTCGCATTGAGGCCGGATTGTGGAGAGAAGTGGCAAAGCAAATCCCGCTGAGCCTTATTGTCAAATACCCATTTAATTGTGGAGAGAGGCTGCCGCAAGCAAGTCCCGTTTTCGTTCGTCTTAGGCCTAATCTCATTTTATGTCACTTTTCGTTTTATTTCATTTTTGCCAAATACCTGTCTTAGTTTAGAATTTATCTCGATTTAATTTGTTAAGACAGACTCATTTTTAAAGGTGTATGCCTAGGCCTATTTAGAGTGCTGAGATGTTATGATGTTACAGAGGACTTATTTCATTTCTTTGTTCCAACTTCCAAGTGGCCTATAGCCTACGTTGATCATGAATAAATGATGTTAAAAAATGTATAAATGACTCATTCTTGACAAAAGGCAAAAGAGCTGTGTGCATGCGCACATTTGAATAATGTCGGGCTGTAAACGGGTCCGGGCTTTTAAAAAGCTGTCAATCAAAGTGTACTTGTCGGGTCTAGGAGGATCTTCAATAAACATCATATCCCGGTTCACTTTAAACCTACCAACACACTGACCTGACCTGACCTGGTTATATGACGATAATGATCGATAAAGCGCTAGGGCCTGTAAAAAGTCAAGACGGGCCGATGCAAGCGAAACTGCCTGACAGGCAGCCAACAATGCGGCGCCAGATGGCCAGTCCACTACCGCACCTGGTCAAATATCAATATCAACGCCTGACACTGAAAGAGGAAACTTCTTCGAAGAAAATTGAGATTTATTTTCTTCCTCTGCTTCCATTCTGGGCTGTGGACATAATCAGGCACCGTGATGGACAACTGCGGTCACTGCATGTTTAAAAAACTGTGATGAAGATGTGGAATAATTATATTGTGTTAGTTTTTGCTGACATCGACCATTCTAAGTGGTGGTGGGGGCTGGAAATCGGCCGTGGCGGCCGCCTCCAAAATTAATGTGCAGGAATAGCCTTGAGTAGTGGCCTCAAACCAGTCAGGCTATAATCTCTATTGATTATGTTCCAAACACGTAGTTAAATTCACTGCTTCCGTGTTACACTCTCTCCTGCTCGTGCCTCAGAGACTCTACAGGAAGTAGCATTTTTAGTGATTTACTAGCAAAAAGAGGATGGACATATATTTCACCATCCGTCAAGACATCCTCCATCACTTTGTTGTTCTTTTTGGAAGGATGAGCTCATCACTTTGCCACCCAAAATGTAAGGCCATGCTAGAAGTATGCATCCAGACAGATGTATCCTCATACAAAGAAGCATGTGCATGTGACTGTCTACCCTGCTGTCCACATCTGTTTTGAAGTACATCAGAGCCTTAAGTTATGAAGTTGTGCACTGAGCCTTTCTCAGCTGTAGGTCTATTGATCTGACTCCAATCTAGGGCTGGGCGATATATCGATATAAAAAATATATCGATATATTTTTAAATGTGATATGGAATTAGACCATATTCATATTCAAATTCAAATTTGCGCTGTGAGATTTGCTCGGGGCAAGCTGCTGACCCGGAGCTCTCTGCACTGCTCCCCCCGCCCCTCCTCTTTCACCACAGAGGGGGGAGGGGCAGGAACACACGCTCCGGCACTCTTCAACAAACATGGAGGAAGCAACAACGTCTGCTGAGCACACACATCCCTAAACTCGTGTATGAAAGACACACAAGCTTGTAGTTCATCAGACTTGTTTTATAAAGACTGGACATTTGACAGGACTATAGACGGTAAGGGGAGACGATTAGCCCGGGTCAACTTCCTTAGCCGCTGTCGAACACCGCCTTTCTTTCCCCTCTTCCTCCTCCTCGTCTTACTCCGAGTGTTTGTAGAGGTGCGCATAAAGTCATTGTTGCAGTTAAAAACATACTCGCCACTGGACGGGGAAAAGTCCACAAGTAGATCCACTGGGAGACCATGCGATTGAAATCCGAAAAGGATGTCACGACAGTATTGAATCCTACTTGTGTGAGGAGGATTCACAACCAGTCCCGGTGTGAGATTCAGCGTGGCCATCAGGAAAAGTAAAAATACTATCTCCATCTTCGACTCAAGCGCTACAAAACTCTCCGAAAAGTGCCCATAAGAGCATTAAAGACAGGATGCCGCTGGTTTGGAAGTTAGTAAACACTGTTGAGTTAATAAACAACTAAAAACACGCACACACACAACGCACACGCCAACGCCTTCTGCCTATCGCCACAAGAGCAGCGCCCAATATATATATAAATGCTGCCCTTACTAGTGTCATATTTTGTTCTTTTGTAATGTTCGTTATTTGCATCTGTGGATTTGTTAGAGAGGAGAAGAAAATCTGTAATTTGATTTTAATAAGCCATTTATAGTTGTCAAACTAAAAAAATGTTGATATTGTACTATTCTCATATAAATATATTTATTTCAGAAAAAGATTGGCCTATTTTATTTTATAGGCTATTTTCATTTAAGATATTTTTTTATTTAAATGTGCACCTTACGGAGCTTTGATTTCAAAAAAGGTACTCCTGTTGTTATACAGTATGTTTACATTTTATTGTTATTTGAACAGCTGAGCATTTATTCATGAACCAGGTGAAGAAACCACTTATTATTTATTCATTTGATTTTGCAACTGTTCACTGAAATAGCCGGTTTCAATAAAACTACTTGTGACATGTCATATTTGGCTTTGACTTTGACTGAACATTTGCTCTCACTTTGCGAAAAAAATATCGGGATATATATCGTATATCGATATTCAGCCTAAATATATCGGAATATGACTTTTGGTCCATATCGCCCAGCCTTACTCCAATCTGTGATTCCATGCCAGAAATCTTCTTTGGGCCAATAATCGTACATCATGTTGAAACAGCTACAGCAGAGAAAATGCCTGTGAGATCATTTAAGCTAAAATTTGAGATTCAAAAAGGTTTGTTGACATGCTCACGTGAGCAGAACTTAAGGGCCTGAATGTGGCAGATGACAATTTTCACACATGAATACAGCCATCTTACTAGGGCTGCCACGATTAGTCGACTAGTCACGATTACGTCGACTATTAAAATCGTCGACAACTAATTTAATAGTCGACGCGTCGTTTTTTTTTTTTTTAAACTTTGTTTTCTCTCTCTGCTGCGGCACCTTCCACTGCCGCGTCTGCCTTTCTGTCCTTGACACACATGCGCAGTAGTGGTAATCTGGGTCAGCCGTGGTGTCACCTGAAGTTACACCAGACGGGCTCTCTGGTATCATGGCTACCCGGCGGCAACGGAGCTCAAAAGTGTGGGAGCATTTTAAGAAAACAAAAGAGAAAAGTGTGCGATGCAATATCTGCAAGACAGAACTCGCCTTTCACGGCAGCACAAGTGTGATGCACGAGCTCCTGAAAAGGAAGCACGTTGTGGCTGACAACGACGATGAAGAGGGACCGTCGTCTCGTTAAGCTAACTGGCTAGTTAGCTGCTAACATTAGCGTAAACAGAGAGCTAACTTACTACTTACTCATATTGATAGCTGTACACGTTAACATTAGCGATGACGATTTGATTCATTAGCCTTAGGAACAAGAGCCTTGTGCAGTTTGGGATTATATAGAGTCAGAGTGTAGTAAAGTTGAATACAGTTGTGAGCACTGAGCACAAAATGCACTGTTGTTATATTCAGGGATGCAAACAGCGCGCCGAAAAGCGCAACTCGCTTTTTTCGTGGCCAATTAGGTGACTTGTGTGAACCGTTCAGATCCGAAGACTTTTTGTTTTGGGGGGTGCGTCTCAGCTCGGGTCAGTAAAATTAACAGGCTGACAGTGACAATCACGTGAAACTGAGGCGAACTCATTCATGGTTGCCTCTGACTATACTGATAATAGCCTACCTATTAGCTTCCAATGTAGACGCGAGACATGCGCGCTCACAACCCAAAGCAGCGCCGTTTTTTCCCCCGTGCATGTCCGTGGAGCTGTGCGCCGCGGACGTGCACGGTTCCCTACGTTGCTGTGTCAGACAGGTGTTTCCCACGAGCTCTGCCCCGTTTCAAAGGTGAAGGAAGCCCTAAGTGGAGAGACGTTGCCTCCGCGATGTAGAATGTGTTTTATAGAAGAGAAACACACATTTCAGGAGCTGACTTGTAACATCAAAACAGACACATGTAAACACAGAAAGCTGAAAATCACTGGACATGTCTGTCTGTTGGGATTATACAAATCAACAGTGTAAAGTAGAGCTGTCAAGATGTATGCAGTAGTTAATTATTGCATATCCTACTGTACCTATCACTCCTATTGTTTCTGATGTACAGGTGCATGAGAATGTCATGGGAGAGTTTATTAAGGCCTATGTCACTAGTAGTTAGCATATACCTTAAACACTTCAAGCTGAAAGCTAATGATTGTTATATAAGAGCAGCTGCATGCTGGTGCGATAAACTGTATGTTATACATTCAATTTACGTATGATCCGATTAGTCGACTAATCGAAAAAATAGTCGGTGATTAGTCGACTATCAAAATAATCGTTTGTGGCAGCCCTACATCTTACCTTCAAGTATGGCCTTAATAATTGTATATATTTGGTCACCAATTCTTCACTCACCAAATGCTATCTGTTAATACTTTTAAGTCTTGATAGCATTTGGAGTTGAACAAAATTGGGTTGTTCTACAGGGAGAGACAGAGCTGAGAAAATGGGCCTGACATTCACTGTGACCTGAATTAGCCTTTAATCATTACTTCTCCACAGAGCAAAGTGTGAGTGCCTTCTCTTCGCTACACCTTTATCCATTTGCACACAGCAGCTGCAGAAGCTGAGGTTAAAGACTGAGCTAAAGGCTATCTCCCAGATGAGGAAAAGGATGTAGCTACATTCATTCCATATGAACCGGAGGCCTTTACATGACAAACTAATGAAGATGGTGTGCAAAAGCTGACGGCCAAACAGCCCTGGAGGCTACAACTAGAGTTGTTCCGATTCAGATACCAGTATCGGAAATGCCACCGATACTGCTGAAAATGCCAGGATGGTATCCGATACCAGTTAATTTAGAAACAGGACCCTTCTACTTCCCAGTTAGCTCTGTTAGCTGTGTTTTACGTTACACACCGGCAATCAATTCTTCTTGCTGCTCTGAAAGTCAACACAGGAAGTTGCTACTGTTGAACTACTGTTATTAGAGCGGAGAAAAAAAAGTTGTTGTCACATTAGTCGGATGGATCTAGTAACATCTAGTCCATGGGTGGACACAGACACAGTTCCATGGGTCACATACTGCCATGTCAAAAGCAAAAGCAATTGAGGGCATGCTGGTAAAGTGGAATGTCCCTAAGTCCGACATTCTTGTTGTTTTGCGCAACAATGCAAGGAACATGAAAAAATGACCCCCCCCCCCCCCCCCCGAGTGCGGCGTAACATGAAGGGGAAAGCTCCATGTTACGCCGCACTCGGGGATCGACGCAGGACTGGCAGGACTGCTACTGCTAGGCTACTGCTAACGTGAGTTGTTGAAAAACCTTTTTAGCAAACTTGGTGTACACAAATGATGTTCTCAATGCTTGTGTTCATGTGTAGAGACCCTGGTGATGCTACGAGCAAAGTTTCATATTGTGTCGAGTCTTCTTAGTGTTTTAAAAATAGCGATTTTGATGCTACAGAAAGTTGCCCCGTGCACCTCCATTGTAAATGAGTTTGACCTGGAAACGAAACTACGGTGAATCTTAAAAGTGGCTTTTTCCTCGTAATTATGCTTTTACACAAAAGTTTGACTCGTGTTCATTCACAAAATAAGCCGAGGTTGCATTTTGGCAACAGTTACACCTTAAACATGTAAGTAGCCTAGCTACCTGCCCATGGCGGCCCGAACGTTTGAAAGCAGAGATAAATACATATTATTATTGTTGTATGGGCTAATATTAGACTATTCATGTGTACTGGGGAAGCTAAATTATCCAGCTCACTGTGCTTTACTTATTGTGTAAATCTCTCTACAGGCGCATCCACTTTACTGCGGAGATATATTTATTTATTTATTTTAATATGCGTCGATTAGTCGACTAAACGCTCTAAATGACGACCACTGGTCGACCAAGAAAATCCTAGCTAAAATGACTGCTTGCTTGGGAAAACCAGGAGGAAAGTGCTGTAAAACCATGAAAACTACCCTACTTGAGGCTGTCAATAAGTTTCAGACAGGTATGTCTAATAATATTTTTATTAAATGTATAATACATACTTTTGGTCTGATGGTGTTCACAGTCTGACAGCTAAACAGACCTTTCACTCATCAAATAAAAGAGAAATGACCCACAAAGCAACGTTACAGGACCAAACAACAGTAATGTGGTAACTAGTAGTGTCTTTGGCAACTAATATGAGGAAAAAAATACTGCAGTTATACGTGGAAAAGTGTCTGTCACACACATGCACTAGGGGTGGGCGATATGGGCAAAAAATAATATTTCGATATTTTTGGGGATTTTGGCGATAACTATAATGAGTCGATATCCTTTAAAATGTGGTTGGAAATGTCTGAGTTAGGGCTTGTGTCCACAAAACGTGTTTTTAGCGCTGAGAATGCTCAAAAACTCATTTAAAATCATCATGCGTTGTTCTAAAGATGTTCTAAATCAGTGGTTCCCAACCTGGGGGGCCCGACCCCCCAAGGGGGGCGCCAAAGATCCAGGGGGGGTCGCAAAGCCCTCTTGATTTTAAGGGGTTTAATAATTTTAATGTAATTAAAATGTTAAATAAATGAGTAGGCTAAGCATTTAATTCATATATGTGACAAAATCAACTAAATTTAAGGGCCACATTAAACATTTATTTGTGTATTTAAAATTTTAGATAAACAAATAAGTTATAGGCCTATATCACGAGGAACAGAGCGTGTGTGACGTGAACGCCTCTCGTGCAGCAGTCGTTGCTAGGCAACAGCGTAGGCGTTCCTACACGGAGCTAAGGGAGATATGGCGAAGTGTCAGGTAGTGGAGACTGCGTAAAATGTCAAAAAGAAAAAGAGGGGCTACCAAGAAAGTTATATTGAGTTTGGCTTCATAGAAGCAATGGATAAAATGAGAGCAGAATGTATATTTTGCCGTGAGAAACTGGCAAATGAAAGTTTGAAGCCCTGCAAGCTGAAGTGACACCAGACAACTAAACACCCCGAGACGGTGGGTAAACCCAAAGAGTTTTTCATCAGAAAAAGAGAGCTTGTTGTCACTAGCAGGCCCCAAAACATAAAGGAGAGTTTCTTCAGGGCGGGAAGCGACCAGAGGCAGGCAACGGTTGCATCCCTTGAGTGCTCTCTCCTAATTGCCCAAGCCAAAAAGCCACACAACATCGGTAAATTTTATTTATCAATCTTTCAGATCTTCAAAACACAGGGCCAGTGGGTTTGATCCCTGTTGGCTCCAAGCGTTTAAATGGTTAAAAAAAGATGAGCAGGGCATGCTATGTTATGTGTGCCAGAAACACGCCCCTCCTGCACCTCAACAGACCATGTTTGTCAAGCAACCTTCCTCAAATTTCAGGCTTGACAGCCTCAAAAGGCATGAGCTCACTGCTGTCCACCGAGCAGCAGAAATAAAAGAGAGAGGCATGCAAGAAGGTACTTTATAAAAGTATTACCATGTGTCATCATAATTATTGTCAGTGACGAATAGACTATTGTTTTAAAAAAGAAAACATTGCTGTGTCTTTAGGGAGAACGTTGCAGCGTGCCCTCGCTGCCCAGGTGGATATGGACCACCGGGCCCTGGAGGGTTGCTTCCAGATAGCGTATGAATGCTTGAAGCAAAAGTGGCCTCACCATACGAGCTAAGGGGCAATCTTGCAACTCTGCAAACGCCTCGGTTGCCACTATTTTGAGGGGTTGAATGTAAATATTCTGTAGAATTTAAATTTCAATGAATTCCATTATTGTCAATTGAACATCTCATGACTGTCATCTAAGCCAGCCTAACTGTTATACCCCTAGGTCAGCGCCAACACCAAGTACACAAGTGGCATCATCATCGATGAACTGGTTGAAATTGTGGGCAGCATCATGGATGATGACTTGGTGGCAGAGGTGTCCAAATCTCCAGTGTGGGGATTAATGGTTGATGAAACCACAGACATCTCTGTCACTAAGCAGCTGGGTCTTGTTGTGAGGTTAGATTGTTTTCTGACATCTACTATTATTTTATTATGTAAAATGGACGTGTACAAAGGTTAAAATACCTTGGACTGAATTTTCATTTTTTGTTTAGCTTTTTGGGACCTGACCATGTGGGGAACACCGTGCCCAAGACCAAAGTGCTCCACATGGTCGAGGTTTCAGCGGGTGATGCAGCGTCACTGTATGACTCCATCATAGGGGTCATTAGACTGAGGGGTCTACCTACCACGACGCTGGCCTCCTTTGCCAGCGATGGCGCGGCAGTAATGACTGGTAAGTTGTCTCTCTTGCATTGGTCTTTTATTTTGCTTAAAGTGCGTGTAAAGCAGCAAAAAAATTGTGTTATGAGTTTGTCACACCACAGTAACATGTATCATTGACCACTGAGCCAAATTTGAAAGATTAAAAAAATTGCTAAGTATATAAAATTAAGTCTCAAAATCATGGAAAAACAAGCACTTCTCTCTGCTGTGAAACGCTGGGGGCGTGTCAGTTAGAGGCGCTGGAACCACGCCCACGCGCGGGAGGGGAGCCCTCTGTGTACTGCACGAGGACGTAGCCTAGCAACAATCAAACCCTACCTGTTTGAGCCATCAGAGCCAGAAACTGACTGAGTCAGACACTGATAGCGCTCAGCCTCGTTCCTCACAGTCTCCATCAGAATGGTAATTTATTTCCCAGTAATTTAAACCCCAGTCTACATATAATTCCTTGTCATAGCTATATTGGTGCACATAAAATATTACCTGTGGATTATCATTGTGCTGTCAGATGGACTCGCTCAGGGAATCAGGCCAAATCATGTCATGATTAAATGCAATAACATTTGCTAACATTACATGGGCACGACAGGATGCACGACGTAAAATCACTTTCAGGATTTGCACCTTCAGCAAAATGCATTTAATTAAACGAATACAATATTTATAACATAAGCACACACTTACACTGGCGGGCACGTAATACCGGTGGCGGAGATGAGAGCACCTGCTGTCGGCGGGACAGAGAGGATCGGTGGCGGGCACCATTGTGTGCCCGCCACCGGTCTTCTCCGTCCCCGGCTTGCAGCCTCCCGTCCTGCCGACAGCGGCTGCTACCATCACGGCCACCGGCATTATGTGCCCGCCACCGGAGATGGTAGCAGCCGCTGTCGGCAGCTACCATCTCTGCCGACAGCGGCCCGCTGGGCACAGTCTTCTGGTTTTATCAGGCATCCAGCAACCGAACGAGCAGTTTGAGGGAATTGGAGAGGCTGTTTGAACTCCCAGAACTCAAACTCCAGGTCAGTGCTATTATAATAGAATATTAAGAGATACTTGTTGAGCTCATTGAAAAATCATGTATTCAAGTGTGACCAATTTATTTTGTAGGGAGGAAATGCCACCAGGTGGGAGTCAAACATGGAGGCCACCAACGTAATGCGCCGAATCCTTCCAGCGCTTATTGCGGACCTCTCCCACCAGGCCCGGTCTGAGCCTACTGCAGTAGGGCTCTACGCCTTCGTAAAGGATTCTTTCTTTCCCCCTGCCCTGTGCCTTATGCAGCTTGTACACGAGAAGCTGCACCGGCAGTTCATGATTTTTCAAAAATGAGATATTTTCTTCTTTCAGGTGGAGCAGGAGGTATGATATCAATGCCATATTATAATATTATAGTCCTTCATTTCCTCCTTTGAGTCCGAATGAATTCCCTAACTAACTGTCATGTTTGCCCTCAGGTCACCGTGCTGAAACAGTCTCTCACAGAGCTGAAGGAAGGCAGCAAAGTGAAGGACCGCTGGCAGGCATGGCTCAATGATGAGAAGGGCCTGAAGCCACTGCAGGAGGAGATTCCGGCGTACTTTGCTGATAATGTCTGGGACAGATTCAATGCCACTGTAAGTATGAACTTTAATATGGTCCCAATAACATCCAAGCACCTCTCTCCAAAGAGCATCTTGTTTTTGGAATACGACATTCCAAACAGACTTGCTTCTCTCCTCCTGCTTTTTAAATTTAAAATGTATTCAACTATTTTACAGGTGAAGGAGCCGTTCTTGACTGAGCTTGTGGAAAACATTGAGACTCGCTTCCCAAACACCAGCAGCCTGTCCCTCTTCAGCGTGTTTTCTCCCAGACACATTCTCATGACAGATGCGGCTGACTTTGGGGAGGCAGAGATGAGCAGGCTGGCAGAGCAGTTCCCAAGGCTGAAGGAGGCTGACCTGCTGTTTGAGTGGGACAGCTTCAAACTTCGGGTCAAGAACCCTGATCTGAAGGTACCAGTATTAACTGCATTCTCAGCACCACCACCATTATTATTATTTATTGTTTTTAAATCTACCTGTGTTCTTACTCTGACTTCCTTAAGACAAAATCCCTGGAGGAGGTGCTCCTCTGGCTGGTGTCTCCAGAGCCTTGTGAGCTCTATCCAGCCCTGAGCCTGGCAGCTGCAACTGCCCTCACAGCTCCTGTCCAGACTGCTGATGTGGAGAGGCTGTTTTCGGCTCTCAAGATTGTAAGACACCCTTGCGCAACCGGCTCAAGGGGAGGCACCTTGACATGTGTTGCAAGGTGGCCATTGATGGACCGGACCAGGATACATTTAACTACAAGGAGTGCCTGAGAAGGTTCTACAAGACAAAGAGTAGACGTGTGAAGTGTTCAATAGCAGGCTGTGAACTGTGCCGTTAGCTTTGAGAGCTACCTAGTTAGGTTATGTCCACTTTTGTCCACTTTTTGTTTTCAAAAGTCAACCTTTGTGTCACCTTAAAAAAGTGTGTTTATACCTTTCCTAGCCTGTTTATCTGGGTGCATTTTGATGTGCCAGTTTATGTGTAAAGTTACTGTCAGGAGAAGTAACTTATTAGCAAATATTTTATTTTTATAATGTTTTTAATTTTGATTTGATTTGATTTGATAATGTTTTTAATGTATTTTATTTAACCAGGGCAGATCATTATCTTATTTACAGTGATGGCCTGTGAATGCCAACTGTCACAATATGTTTAGCCAGTAGATGGCGATCTACACTATCAAGTTTGTCCCTCCTCGCTTGCCGTAGGGAGGAGTTTTTTGAAAAAGCGTTTTCAAAATAAAATATTAATCAAAGTCGGCTGGTAGTATTTTATCCAGAAATATTCTATATTGACCTAAGGATTTTTATTTAATCTAAATGTATGATGTCTATTTTCCTACGATTTGTGCAGTGAAATGTCTGTCAGTAAACCCCGAAGTCCGTTAGCATTTTTAGCATATTTAAAAGTAGCGCAATGTAGAGCTGTCAGAAATTAAAAGCAGCCTCCTCTCTCGTCATATTTGCAGCAACACTGTTGCTTCAGGCTGCGATCAAGCTTTTTTGTATCGTTCATACTCTCTCTCCATCAAAACAACATGCTGCTCTTGGCTGAAATCAGCCCGTTGTCGCTCCATTTAGTGAGGAAGTAGAATAATATGACGCCAAACGCCTTAATTGATGTGAACGCGCACAGAGCATGAAGCTGAGAGCCGGACTTAACAAACCAAGTTGATAACCAGCTTCGTAGTACCGTGTTAACTTGGACCGGGGGGGTTGACACGCAGTCTCCCCCACCCCGCACCCCCCACCCCATCCCGCGGCCGCCTCAGCCCAAATTTTGGCCAGAAAAAACCCTGGTCAGCTAATCAGTCATGTCTGCCACCATAACGGCCACCGGCATTGTGTACCCGCCACCGATCCTCTCCGTCCCGCCGACAGCGGCTGCCACCATAACGGCCACCGGCATTATGTGCCCGCCACCGATCATCTCCGTCCCACCGACAGCGGCTGCCACCATAACGGCCACCGGCATTATGTGCCAGCCACCGATCCTCTCCGTCCCGCCGACAGCAGGTGCTCTCATCTCCGCCACCGGCATTACGTGCCTGCCAGTGTAAGTGTGTGCTTATGTTATAAATATTGTATTCGTTTAATTAAATGCATTTTGCTGAAGGTGCAAATCCTGAAAGTGATTTTACATTGTGCATCCTGTCATGCCCATGTAATTGCATTTAATCATGACATGATTTGGCCTCATTCCCTGAGCAGAGTCCATCTGACAGCACAATGATAATCCACAGGTAATATTTTATGTGCACCAATATAGCTATAACAAGGAATTATATGTAGACTGGGGTTTAAATTACTGGGAAATAAATTACCATTCTGATGGAGACTGTGAGGAACGAGGCTGAGCACTATCAGTGTCGGAGTCAGTTTCTGGCTCTGATGTGAGGTAGGGCTGGGTCCTTCCGATGACACTGCTAGCACTAGCTTCCATTGTTACTGTAGGCTACGTCCTTGTGCAGTACACAGAGGGCTCCCCTCCCGCGCGTGGGCATGGTTCCAGCGCCTCTAACTGACACGCTCCCAGCGTTTCACAGCAGATTGAAGTGCTTGTTTTTCCATGATTTTGAGACCTAATTTTATATACTTAGCGATTTTTTTAATCTTTCAAATTTGGCTCAGTGGTCAATGATACATGTTACTGTGGTGTGACAAATTACTTTGTTCAGTAATGAATTTAACATGGTCTTCTAAAAATGTGACCAAATCTGCTGGCTCAAAAATATACACACAGTAATTCTAATATTTGATTAAATGTCCCTTGGCCATTTTCGCCCTAATTAGGTGCTTTTGATAGCCATCCACAAGCTTCTGGTAGGCCTCTGGCTGAATTTTTAACCACTCCTCTTGTTATGGGAGAGTTCAACTAAATTTGTTTGCTTCCTGGCACAGACTTGTTCCATCAGCAGAGTTCACATGTTCTCGATGGGGTTCAAGCCAGGACTTTGGGAAGTCCAAAACCTCAATTCTAGTCTGATTGATCCGTTCCTTTACCACTTTTGATGTGTGTTTGGGATCATTGTCCTGTTGGAACATTCAACTGCACCCAAGACCCAATCTTCTGGCTGATGATTTTAGGTTTTCCCGAAGAATTGGGAGAAAATCCTCCATCTTCATTATTCCATATACTTTATTTACAGCACCACTTAGCTCAGCTTTAGCAATGCCACAGTACCTAGAAAACAGTCAAATCACTCTACAGTACTGTTACAGTATGTGTTGTCATGAGTTAACTGAAGATATGTTTCAGCCAACATTAGATGTTACTTACCGGTCTAAAGACACGTTACAAGTTCGTCTTTTAACGTCCACAGCTGTCTCCAGCATCAGAAAGCCTCGACAAAATATACTCCTGTTTAGCTTCTTTTTACATTGCTTCTTTTCTCTGCTGCTCTGCTTTTCAGGAGCTGTTGTGTGAGATGATGATAAAAGCCGTATTTATGAGCTTCTGCATCTCTGTGTTTACTGAATAACTAACTGAGGAAGTTAACTTCTCGGGGTAGTGCCCTCCAGAGCCGGCTTTACTTCTACATCCTCTCCTGCGGCACACTAGAGGCTACAGTGACGTACTATCGCCCCCTGGCCAGGAGGACTTATTAGAGAATGTAATACAAGAAGAAACGGCCCGTACTGGCTGCTTAGCAGTGGATATTTCTGTAATACAGTATATAGGCATCATGGACATAACGCCAGACATGCTACTTTTTTTCATACTCCGTTGATAGGGTTAGTTCTTTTTTTTGAATGTTTTAAACTTAGTCTTTAAACTGTCAAAACCTGTCCGAAACAGAAGCTTTGTCTGGAACCAGGAAACATTTTACATTGTTGATTGAAAAATGACTGAAACAATTTATCAATTACCAAAATAGATTGCAACTAATTCTCTTTCCATCGACTACTTGATTAATGGACTAACTGTGGCAGTTCAAGATGCAATTATTAACAATTAAACGTTACATGCCACCACTAATGTGCAAGTCTATGCAAAAGATTGGTAGGTACATTGGTAGGGCTGGGCAATACAGCATATCAATATTATATTGTTATCGTTATATGACGATATTGTTATTTTAGCCACATTACTGGTGATTAATTATCAAAAATGTCATTGTGTTCACATTAGTATCACAAGTATCACGAGTCACCCTTACAATATTGTTGTGATATCAATATTGAGGTTTTTGGTCAAAAATATATTGTGATATTTGATTTTGTTCCCGAGTCCTAACATTTATGAAGTGCTTTGAGGAGATTTCAAAATATTGAGATAAATATTGTGTATTACGATATAGCCTAAAAAATATCTATTGGTCATTTTTCAAGTCCTAGAATTTGACAAGTGCTGGCTGCTAAGTTTGGATCCTGGCCACCATTAACAAAGTAAATAAAAATGAAGATACATTTTCCACCACACAAACAATGCCATGTGTAATAGAGATGAACAACTGTGCCTCAATAAGAAGTCATTAGCGTGCATGTGTTGGCCAGAGCTCCAGCCTGTGTCCTGTGTTGTTTTTTCTTCACCTGTCCTGCTGCTTCTCTCTGCCGTTACATTCACTGTCTGCTCTGTCCTTTAATCTGTGAACAGTCTGAACAAATTATCACCATGAACCATCAGTGACTCTCAACCTAGCAGTCTGCTGCCATTTGCCTCACTCAGGAATGTCTGTTAGTTCCTGTCTTCCTGGTTGAATAAAGGTGCCATTTGGTTTCAAACCTCCTCGTTATTGAACATTTGCAAGTGCCCTTGACAATGACCTGAATCCCATAAGAGCCCCAGTTTCACCCTCGTTCAGGTGGAACTGGACCAGCTCTCCGTTATAAAGGGTTAGGTCCCTAAACCTACAAGGTGCTGCTTTAATATGGATTAAACTAGGGACTCGAGATGTTCCGATACCATTTTTCCCTCCCGATACCGATTCCGATACTTATGCTGTGGGTATCGGCCGATACGAGTACCCATACCGATACCAGTGTGTTATAAAAAATTATATATATCATACTACGCCTGCATGACTGTGATATGATTATCGATGTGGTGAGGCCTGGCTCAGGTTAAACCCTTTGTAAAACATGAATTAATACAGCAAATGAAAGCCATTTATTTTTAAAAAGAATAGTATAAAGCCGAATTCAGCACAGAGCAGACAGGAAGTCAGACACAAAATAATAACATGACATCCGGTTAATCTTCAAAATAAAACACTCCATGTTGATACAAGCACAAAAACCTCAAATAAGAGACAAATACGCGCTCTTCTTCTAATCCTTCAGTCGGGAACACTTCGTGTTGTTGTGTTTATAACACATACATATAACTGCGGCTGTGCGTGATTATGAATTCCTCGGTTTCGTAAGTCCAGCTGATCGGCGGAGCTGCGCTGTGGCGGACTCAAAACACAGCTGGTGGGGGTTGCCGGACGAGGACGACGGAGCCAAACCGTACCGGAGCCGTAACGCAGCGGACACATATCCGGTAGAATCTCGGAGCTAACGGAGCTAGGCTAATAAATTAAGTGGTATCGGATCGGTGCCTGAACTCCAGTAGTCGCCGATGCCGGCATTTTCGGAGGCATTTCAGATACTGGCATCGGAATCGGAACAACTCTACTTGGGACTGCTTCAGCTGGTAGCGAGGAGACTTGCCCGCTTCTCAGCGACGTGAATAGCCCTTGAGTCAGATACAGTCACCAGCCATGCCCGTTAACGGCAGCTCTCCTCTCAATGACCGGAGCACTTGGTATGGTGCTAGGATGAGTTTTAGGGGCTTTTTGCAAACTATCAGGGGCTGTTTCAATTCGGTAGGCTAGAGTAACCTTTAAGAACCTTTAAGATATTTTGCACACTTATCACCTAACTTTTTACTTCCATCAAAGAGACATATAATCAGTGTCCACAACTTCTACTTTTTAACTACAGTTCAAGGTTTATTACAAAGTTTTAGCAAGGGCAAAGCATACAGCTCAATTGTATCTCAATTACTAGCAATCATTATCAAGAATACCTAATGATAAAGATCACAATTCAGTGTATATAATAAAAAATAATCTAAAAGGGCTGAGGCTGGTTAAAGTACTTAGATGTAGTAGAGATTGAGAGGGTTGGGCCATGGGCGATATGCCTTTCCCGTCCTGCTGAAAGTCCAAGTCGAGGCCCCCAAATTTCCTCAAAGTCCAGACTTCATGCCAGCAGAGTGAACAAAAGTTAAAATCCAAAATTAAATTAAATTAAAATCCACATTTGGTTGGAAAATGGTAAGTCCTCCTTGTGTTCTATTATTCTTGGATCGAACTGCGAATCTTGAAGTCCATTCTGCGTTGATAGGCTGCTCACATAATCAGTCTTGTGGGTTAATCCAAGGTAGGACAGCGAAGATAGAACATTGTCTCCTCTGTTGCAGCGTTTTCAATAATTCAATTCAATTAATTCAATTTTGTAACCGTTTCTCATTTGTATAACTTCATTGTAACGTCACTGTAACTTCATTGCAATCATGAAAACAATCATTACACATCTGCTTATTAATACAATACGCTAATAGCAGAGCTCTTATATATTTCTTAATCACTTGTCTTAATCACTAGGTATAATGTCCTTTTACTTGCCGATAGCATATGGCCAGTGTATAGAGATCTCAACTCTTTTGACAATACCTAATTGCATGGCTGCTATTCTGTAGCTCAACCTAACCTCTGACTTCTCTGTGATGGCATAACAGCCACAACTTCAAACAAATTCTTTGCTAGTTATAACATATTCTAATTCATTGTAACAGTTGATGTGGTAGCAGTGATTTTGTAAGATTTTCAATATAGTGAGTCCCCGGGACCCGTGGTCATTTGAGTGAATCCCAAGGAAATTCAGGGGGTCCCCAATAAAATGTGTGATTTCTGACAAATTGTAATGTTAAACTCATGTTCAGTGTCTAATGGTTATAATCATGGTGATATTCATGTATGTTGAACATGTCTCTGAAAATTAAACAAATAAAAAACAAATTAGGGTTGTCACGATACTAAAATTTTCAACTCGATACCGATACTCAGGAAAATATTCGATACTCGATACCATTTTCGATACCACAAGGATAAAAAAAAAGACCACAAAATTTAAAAGAAATATTATATAATATTACTATTTTAATATTATATTAACAAGAAAAATGCAAAAATAACCTCTGTTACAACATGTAGCAATTAACAGAACCACACGTTAAATATTCTGGGGACTTGGCATCATATTTTCGTTGTTGGTCAAACACAGATAGGTCACACAGGTAGAGTCGGCTGTGTGTGTTGCTGTTTGGTGCAGGTCGACTTTTCTCTGCTTCATTCTGGGACTTTAACAGAGAAAATAACTCTTTTCAGTCACCAACATCTATGTAAACTTAGTATACTGACACTGTGTCTATTAACGTAATATGGGCATGCCTGATTTATTTATTTATTTTTTTCGTTGTTTCTAATCATTAACGTGACGTCAGCCTTTAATCGCTAGCTGCGGCTAATGGCTAATAATAACACGGACAACATTAATGCGGGCCACGGCCGCGATAACATCAGTAATAAGTTTGAAACGAAAGACACTAACTTGTCGAAAATCACTGTAAAGGCCAGGGTGTCGGTCCTTAAGATGTTTCGCCAAGTTGGAAGTATTACTTGACTTGGTCGCCATCGCCTTGTAGCAGTGTTTGCACACAGGCTTATCCACGTCCTTTGGCTTTCCGTGTTCGTTAGACTCGAAGGCAAAATACCTCCAAACACTTTTCCCTCTTTCATTTTCAACCAAAACTGGTTGATTTGGCCCTCCTGCAGCAGCACTGGCCATGCTCTGTTGTTATTGTGCACGTCACGGTGAGGGGGAGGGTGCCTGCTGCTGTGTGTGTGAAGGCAGAGAGGGAGAAGGACGCAGCGTCGGCGGCTCGGCGTCCGGAAGGGGACGGGTGCCGGGGGGGGGGTAAAAGTATCGATACTTTTGAAAATGAGTATCGTATCCGGATACAACATTTTAGTATCGATACTTTTTTGAATTTCGATACTTTTGACAACCCTAAAACAAATCAAATCCCAAATCTGAAAACAACAATCATTTTGTCAGTCATAGTACAAAAACAGGATAAAAGATAGAAGCTTACAAAAATGCTCAGGAAGCACATCTCAATGAGGAATTATATATAAAGGGAACCATAATAAATATCAGCTGCTGCACTAGTTAAAAAAGCCAACTGACAACATGTGATAGTGGTTAACAGATTAAAGGAGTTACAATTTGTGGTCACCAAATCCTAATCCGTCCCAGGGCCCCAAAATATATAGCACCGGCCCTGCTCTGACAGCGCTGTCAGCAGCCGAAACGAGATTCTCCGTGTTGTGCTGGAATTTTAAACCTGATATGAGCAGGATGAACACTTTAACTTTCTCTGACTGTGTGGACATTTTCATCTTCGTTTAATCTTCAATTTTCACAGATGACGAAAGGCGTTAAAACAGGAGTCTGAGGCTGCAGGTAAAACTCACTGATGTAGGCTGATAAAGAAGTTCAGTGTGGAGCTGAACTGAGAAAAAGATGGATAGTTGAATCTTTTTATTGGGCCGTAAAATCTGATTTCACTGATAAAATCCTGAGTCGGGTACAGCCCTGTCACATCATCCTGATACACTTGTCTATAAAATTCAAATAAACTAAACAGTGGTTTATGTCTATGGTTTCAACACGGCACATTCTTCCGAACAGTAAAGCATCATCCATCATCATCGTCACGAGAGAATCATAATCAGATTATTCTTGACAGTGACCTAGTTAGTCTGTTCGACAAAGCCAAGTTTGCAGCTTTGATTGTTGAAATCTGTGTGTCAGGATTGGTCTTATTGCATCAGAAAGTATCACGATGATTGAGATATGCACGCAGTGTGCAGATGGTCAGAAACGGTGACCAGAGGATTTTTTCGGTCTCCAAAGTGAGTTTCCTTTTATTGTTATTTCAATACAGATTTGTTGTTCACAAT
Organism: Pagrus pagrus; assembly: GCF_965226575.1. Taxonomy (NCBI): domain Eukaryota; kingdom Metazoa; phylum Chordata; class Actinopteri; order Spariformes; family Sparidae; genus Pagrus; species Pagrus pagrus. The sequence continues at coordinate 22,806,729 of NC_140205.1, read as the reverse complement.
GAAGCATTATCAGGGATGAAAAATGGATAGTGAGCTCACTTCTCCTTTTGGTTTTGAATGTGTCAGAGAGGAGGATGCTTACCTATCAATATCACTTTAGTAGTGTACTAGAATGAATCATGAATCTGACATAAGCAGGTTATGATACGAAGGTAATGTGGTTCCTGTAGGACAGGATACAACTGTACACGAGTCACAACTTCACAACAATTACAGACAAAATAATATCTGAAATACTAAAAAAAAAAATTTGATTTTTAAAAGTCAGCCTACCTAATTTCATGTTTTACAGTTTACTTTTTAGCCTGCAAGAGGCCTAAACAAGGCCAAATAAGTCTCTTTGAACAAGTCTCAGAGTCATGCTAGCTGCTCAATGAGGGTAAATGCAAATATCATCATACTAACGTTCTCAAAATGACAATGCTTGCATGTTTAGTAGGGGTGGGGGAAAAAATCGATTCACATCATCCACGATTCTGAATCGATTCATAAACTTCAAAAATCGATTTAAAAAAAAAAAAAAAATTCTATTTTGAAAAATCACACAACACCAATTTGTGTATTTGTGTACAGTTTTTTTTTGTAACTTCTGGGAGAAAAACGCAGCTGGCCTAAGCTTTTATTTAGCCAATTTTATTTATGCAAGTTATTTTTTCTACAGTAAATTTTTATTTGTTTAGCATGAATAAATGTTACCTTTTTTTAATGTTTGCCTTTATGCGATTACATCATTGGAATCAGTTTGTTTAAAAATCACATTATCTTATACTAACTGTATTGTTTTGATGCCATAATTTGCCTTAACACACTATGCACTGTATCAAGTTTTGAATCGAGAATCGCTTGAATCGAGAATCGGTTGAATCGAGAATCGATTCTGAATCGAATCGTGACTCTAAGAATCGGAATCGAATCGAATCGTGAGACACCCAAAGATTCACACCCCTAATGTTTAGCAGGTGTGCTCACCAGTTCAGAGCTTAGTAAGTTAGCATGCTAACATTTCCTAATTAGCACATTTAAGCACATTTAAGTACATGTGAGCAGGGGCGGAGTGGCAATCAGGACGATAGGGAGTTTTCCCGGTCGGCCCTTGGGCTCATCGAAATTATTGACGTTTAAATTCTCTGCGAAAGTCTCTAAGATCTACTGTACTAGAATGAACTTGAAGTCCAACCAATATTTATACCACTTGCTCACTCTCTATATCTCAGTCATGGTTACCCTGCACACTCATCTCTGATCTCTCCCATCAATCTACTGATTTCTAATCTTAATTTAATTCTTCTTATTCAGGAGTTACAGAACTTTCATGGTCACAAATAAAAAAAACGACCTGCAATTTAATTTGTTTGTTTGTTCTTAAATTAACGTGAATGGAGCAAAGCCTCCTGGGAATGGGAGGGCCTATCACTCTGCATTTATCCAATGAACCGATTGCAGTCACGCAGGACCTAGCTTTACTATCGAGTTGTGATTGATAGCCGACGTTGAAAATGACAACAGGTGGAAATGATATTGATACAGCAGATGGAGATGATATTAATACAGCAGGTGGAGATTATATTGATACAGCAGGTGCCAGGTGGAGATGATATTGATACAGCCGGTGCCAGGTGGAGATGATATTGTCACGGATTTATTGTCAGTGCCCTTTTCAAGACGACTGTTTAATGAAAAGATTTCGTCTTTAAGTGAACGTCATTGGTGAGTGGAACTGATTTTTTATTGCTGGTTTTGCTACAGTGTTGCATCTCGTTGAACTGGTTGCATTTTGTTTCCACACACTTGTTAAATGATTGTTCATAAAGTGACTGTCTACCTGACGTCCGATAGTGTGTGCGTGTGTGTGGCTGTGGCTGTGTGCGTGGCTGTGTGCATAACTAGAACAATGCAATTTTGAAGATGGAGCAGTAAAATTATATTTTGCCTAAAGCTTAAAAATGGCCAGGGACGCCATGTATTTTTCGTTAGTGATTTTTTTTCTTTTTTTGGGGGGGGGGGGTACAGAAGGCCCAGTTCTGATAGGCACGGTTCACCACTGATTTACAGAAATGTAGGGGGTGGTCAGGTGGTGGGACAGTGCGGTCAGAATTTTCCCGGTGGATTTTGGTGCCCCCTCTGCCCCTGCATGTGAGGCTGATGGATATTAGGGGTGGGGGGAAAAAATCGATTCACATAAGAATTGCGATTCCAATCATCCACGATGAAATTATAAAAATATATATATATTTTTTTTTTTCTATTTTGAAAAATCACACAAAACACCAATTTGTGTTATGTGTGTACAGTTTATTTTTGTAACTTCTGGGAGAAAAAGGCAGCTGGCCTAAGCTTTTATTTAGGCAAGTAATTTCTTGTACAGTAAGTAAGTTTTCATTTGTTTAGTATGAATAAATGTTACCTTTTTTTAATGTTTGCCTTTGTGTGATTACATCATTGGAATCAGTTTGTTTAAAATTCACATTATCTTATACAAACTGTATTGTTTTGATGCCATAATTTGCCTTAACACACTATGCACTGTATCAATTTTTGAATCGAGAATTGTTTGAATCGAGAATCGGTTGAATCGAGAATCGATTCTGAATCGAATCGCGACCCTAAGAATCAGAATCGAATCGTGAGACACCCAAAGATTCACACCCCTAATGGGTATATCATTAGTTTTGCAGGTATTTGGTCAAAGTGATGGACACAATGCGCCTCACCCTCTGCAATTTTTCCAGTGGATTCTGAGGGTATGTCAGAGTCTCTTGCTTGTTACAAAATCGCTGGGACTTACAAGAATGTCCTTACACTTGGCATAATAATCAAGAAAACTGCACAGTGATCTAGCATAGCATTAGGTTAGCTTGCTCACATGTTTGAACAAGGAATCAAAGGTAGAAATCAATGTTGTGTAAATTTGATTTGTTTGTTTTTTTAACGAATGTATCTTTGTTAATTATAAGTTGGATTAATGCTAGTGTATTTTCAGACACATTTACATTTTTGAAAATATGAAAACTTTAAAAGTATTATCAATCAATAATTTGGCAGACCCCCTAGGTGTCACAAACACTAAGATGTAGAGTGCCAGATGAAAAGTCAGAGGATCACCAATGTTGTAACAATTCATCCTGAGTGGAGTATAACTGTACCAAATGTCATGGCAATCCATTCACAAGTGTCAGACATTTACTCAAAACCCGGCTGTCAGGAAGTCAGGATCACCAAAGTGATTAGAATACATCATCTGGGGACCATGAGAGAGCAATATAGCGAGATATGCACAAAAATAAAGGGTTATATTTAAGTCACATGTGAATGTGACATTTAGTGAGCATTGACAGCAGTACAGTAACAGAATGTACCTATAAACATAACAAGCCAACAATGTTTGCAACATTTGTATAACTGTATTTAAGAGCAACATGCATGCTCCTTCAACATGTTTTTCAGAAAGTGCTGAGATGTTTCTTGTTTTTATTCTCCTGTGACCTCTTCTTCATATCCTGTGACCTCTGTGGGCCATAACCCCAGTGTCATGGGGGATCAATATAACATTTAATATACAAGCTAAGATACAACTGATGTTTATGACCTTGAGCTGGATGGCATCATCAAGTGTGACATGGCCGCAGTGTATGTGATAGTTAAGCTTCGGGGCTATATCAGGAGAACACTTTTATCAGTACCTTACTTTGAGAAATAGAAATATGATTTTGAACTGAACCCATATTTCATTTAACAAAAGAAGTCAAAGGTATCAACTGGTGTCTAAACGTTAGCCTTCATATGAGAACTTTGCCTAAATTAGAGCCAAATTGATGGATCAGTATTAGCATATCTGTCAGCCAATAAGTAACTAGCTGCACACAAACCTCAGTACAGAAGCACCACAGATACGTATGAGGTAGTTTAGAGACAGTGTTGTTCTCCGCAGAGAACTGGCAGTTTTATATTGGCTGAGGGCTATCATACCACGTGCATTTGCTTACCTATGGTATTAAATTCTAGCATACTAGTATTATTTTATTTCAAGTTTCATGTCCGTCCGGACAAGATAGTTGTGAAACTACAATAAAGCATTTGTTCAACCCAAAAAAAAGTCACTGCAACTGATAACAATAATTGTATAATACCATATACAGTGATACGGTGAGACCGTGATTTCATTTGAGATGGTGATCATACAGATCAACCCTAATATCATTAATGAATTATCTATGTGGATCAGCCTCAGAACTACAGTAGCTGATGGGCTTCAGCCGGAGTAAAATTTTGATATAAATCAGGAACTATCTGGTCAAAGAATGAGTAATCACAAATCTGATCACACATTTCTCATCAGCTTTGAGTACTTGACAGTTTTAATAAGTCTCAGTTCTATGCAACAAAAAAATATGTTAGCTTTGATGATACACAGCTAAAGGTAAGAATCACAGAGTAACTCGATATGATTAATGATATGTTGCTCACGACAACAATAGTACTATCATACAGCAATTCTGTGATAATCTCCACATTACAATATCTGTCTAACTGAAGAATACAGAATACCCCTTAGAAGGCAAAGTGCAAGAATTATGTATCTATTCACTTCATTGTGGTATCAGTTCCACAGAATCTCAAATTAAGTGAGATGAAACAATGTACAAAAAGTGCACATAGTCTTAGCTGAGTGCCTCTTTATCACACACACCGACTGCAACTTGTCCATGTGCACTAGTGCCATCATTACAATGTAAACAACCATAAACTTTCTGGATTTAAAATGTAACTGTGGCTCACTAGACCACTAACCCTTTGACTGAAGTTTTAAACCAGGCTCATGTTCTCTGTCACCGTTTCCCCGTAACTATTTTTCCTCAACAAAGGTGCTGTTCAGTTAGAAGAAGAGTGAACAGACATGACATGAGAAAAAGTAAAGCCATCTCAGACCTATGTATGTGACGTTATTCTCTTACACTGCATCCTCAATTGAATTGTGTAATCAAAAGAAAGAAGAAAGCTGACAGTCTTGGGGCCACAGTCTTTTTGGCTCTGTTTCAATCCACTTTTGCATCAGCATGGCTCAGCTTGGCTCGTTTTCCCTCATTTAGGAACACTGTGTGGGCGGCCTTCTTTTTCCCATGCAATCACTGCAACATAATATGATTTAGAACACAATCCCACCCTGTTCTGGATGCTCGCCTGGTTCCTCCAACCGAAATCCAGCGCCAAACTGAACGCAGCAGACCCGCCTTCCCGGAGCACAGCAGCCCGCGTTTCCCTTTGTCCAGCACAACTTTTACATCACCTCCAACTCCACTGCCATGGAAGAGGCAGTCCCCCAAACTGTGTGTGTGTGTGTGTGTGTGTGTGTGTGTGTGCGTGTGTGTGCGTGTGTGTGTTAACTGAATTCCTTTAATACCTCAACCTGAAGTGGCATCAAGGCAATAGTGAGGGCGTGAGGACTGGGATGTGCTGGGACAAGCTGTGTGTGCAGCTGTCCAGCAGAGATGCTTTCCTGCTCTCACGCCTTCAATAACTGCTTCAGCTAGAGGCAGAGGCTTGGACTAGTGACAGATCTCCACAGTGTTCCTGTCACAGCCTACTCCCTCCTCTGTAGTTACCTGGTGCTTCTGTCTCATGTGATGAAGTATTTAGCTTGTGTTATTCTAAAGTTAACCTTGCCGCTACAACAGCTTCTTTCCATCAGGGGACAACTGTATGACGTCAGCCTTAATTGCACGTTGATATAGCTTTCATGCAGCAGTTAGCGACCGGACAGTGACCCCGGGCTAACTAACGTCATCAACACTGCGGTTAAACGAGCACCAAGTGTTAGTTCCTGGTGGAAAGAGCGGAGCTGGGACAGCGGGAGAACTTACTTGAAGGTGAGGATGCACAGCGGTCTGTAGGACTTGTGGCTCGTATTGTCCGCCATTCTCTTGCCCCAGAAGTCGTTGCTGAAGATGTTTCTGAGGCTGGAGCCCGGTCGGACGTCCGGGTTGTTGATGATAGCCCACACATCGTCGTGCACCAACTCCCCGTGGAGAGAGTTGCTGTAGCACAGGGTGCACAGGGCGGCCAGCAAAGCGTAGCGACCCGCAGCCCACACCGCCTCCGGCCGGATGGTCACCCGCGGCGGATGGTGGGCTTTCTTCTCCCGTCCCGGCGCTGTCATGTTGGGCCTGGCTTTTCCCGCGGCTCCGCTGGGCTGATGATGAAACTGAGGGGACCGGGGGATACGTCCATTCCGCCTGGCAGGTAGCGGTTGTGTGTGCTGTAGACTGCGGGGACGGTGTGCATGTTTTATGCGGCGTTCAAGTTCAGTCGGGAGACGTCACATGCTGATGTTTTACTGTAATTTTCCCCGTTTTTATTGAAATACATATATGTTTCTTTTAAATACGAACATTAACCTTCTTTATTGTATTGTATTTTACTAGGCAATTACTTTAACAGCAGTCCGTGTATTGGAAATTTGAATTGCTATTATTATTGCTATATAGATGGGAAGTGTTCCGCAATAGCACTGACATATTGACATAAAAACAACTTTAAGCTGTCATACAGCAGGAATAAATAGACCCAAAGGTTTTCTTCTGAATAAGGCGACTATAGTGTCTGTGTGTAGTAACAAAAAAAAATCATACTGAAACTTCCATTGGCACAAATGTAATTGCATTGATATTAAAAAAGGACTGGGACTCGGTTCTGTTATGATTGGCCTCTTGGAAATTATTTGGAGATAATGAAAATTATTAAGGGACGAATGTTTATGGCAGGCTGTAATGATAGAAATAGTATCATTAAGTGTAAATTGGATTAAAGGTATCGTTTAGCCAGAATAATTGGGTGTACGAGTTTATGTCGAGTACACGAACGCAACATTGGCTGTAAGAGCCCGCCTACAGACGCATGCGCAGAGGGACACTGCCAGTCCGGCCGACAGTAACATCATCTGCAGAAAATCAATGCTGCTCGGCGGAAGCTGCATGAGCGCATAGTCGCGATGGTACATACTTGACCTTTTCCCCCGCACACACTCATCATGAGCTGAGAGGAGGAGGAGGAGAAGACACATGAATGGATGCTCCTGCAGGAGAGGTGAAGAGGCTGAACGCAACCTCTGATAAGCAAGGTCAAAAGCTGCATATTCACCATCTTTTGTACAACAACTGTATTTTGTTTGTTTGTTTGTTTGTTTGTTTGTTTGTTTGTTTGTTGGCATTTCTGCCTTTTTTACATACTGACAGCAGGAGAGAGACGGGAAAGGCAGGAGAGGAAGTTTTACAAATTTAAATAAGAATTTGTCTGATACTCCTTTGTTGTCTCCTACTTACTGTTAAGTCCATTAATGTTTGTGACCTGGAAGCTTCAGACATCAGCACAGACATCATTCTGAAAAGTGCCGATTGTACATCACAATAAAGTTATTTGAGAGAGGAACTGCAGCAGAACATAAAAGTGAGAGAAGAATAGGTGAGAGAGGGAAAACTGGGGGGAGGGTACGGAAGCCTGGAAGGGCTGCAAGCTCAATTATTTTTTGAGTTTTGAAATGGCAGATTTTTCAAGATAACAAGATCATATGTCATGCGCCATTTGAATTTGAATCCATTGATTTGAGATGGTGGTATTTACATTATGGCTACTGTAAGGGATAGGTGTAACAATAGTATCACTATGTAGTACTTTTTAGAGGGAGACAGAGGGAGTTGCTTGCTAAAGTGTGTACTGTATGTACTGCATTCAAGTCTGTGGCAGAGAGAGGGCAGAATAAACAACAGTCTTACATACAGTGATCAACTCAAAGCAGATGTGATACTGTCCAGTCTGCTGCAACCTCTCGTTAGCAAGGGGGAAAGAAACTACCCACATTGGTGGGTGTTGGAATGTTGTAGACTAATAAAGTATAAATTAACAAGCTTACAGTAAGATTGCAGTAAAGACAAGAGTGGTACTCCTTGATCTGAGCTTGTTTTTTCAGCATAATGAGATAAATAAATTAATCTGCCATCACACGAAAACCCTCTTTGTTATCTCAATATAACAAAAAACGGCATTTAAAAAACTACGGCTCATATCGACTGCCATAGGAGGTGGGGCTTTGGGGGGAGGAAGATAAACACTGAAAGCATACTCGTCTTCTTATGTCTTCTTATAAATACTCATATATCTATATGTGTATATATACATATCGATCAGCCACAACATTAAAACCACTGACGTGAATAACGTTGATCATCTCATCACAATGCAATGGTCTGCTGGGAAACCTTGGGTCCTGGCATTCATGTGAATGCCACTTGAAACGTATCTGTAAGATGTGCTGGAGCAGGTCTGATCCATGGAGGCCCCACCCCCCAACATACAGGACCCAGAGGATCCACTATAAAACACCCTGGTGCCAGACATCACAGGACACCCTCAGAGGTCTTAAGTCCATGTCTTGACAAGTCAGAGCTGTTTTGGCTGCACAAGGGGAACCTTCACAATATTAGGCAGGTGGTCATAATGTTATGCCTGATCGGTGTATGTTTATACATATATATACACATATATACAGTTGCAATCAAAATTATTCAACCCCCACTGCAAATTAGGTTTATTGGCAAAATGTACAAACTAGCAGCTGTTTGCAATAAACAAATCAAACAAGAACAATTTAAATAGCTCAACATAACTAATATTACAAGTGGTTTCTCCAAATTCAATACAAAATGCCACTTTTAATGACTACTGCAGTCTCAAAATTATTCAACCCCTTCATGACAAGCATCTTTAGTACTTAGTAGAGCACCCTTTTGCTGTAATGACCTGCTGCAAACGTGATGCAAAGCCAGACACCAGCTTCTGGCAGCGTTCCTGAGGAATCTTAGCCCATTCCTCATGGGCAGAGGCCTTCAGTTCATTAATATTCTTGGGTTTGCGTGCTGCAACTGCCTTTTTCAAATCCCACCAGAGATTTTCAATGAGGTTCAAGTCAGGCGACAGTGATGGCCACTCTAGTATCTTCCAGGATTTCTTATGAAACCAAGCCTTGGTGGACTTTGAGGTATGCTTGGGATCATTATCCTGTTGGAAGGTCCAATGACGCCCAAGCTTCAGCTTCCTCACAGACAGCATGACATTTTCTCCCAGGATTTCCTGATACTTGATTGAATCCATCTTACCCTCCACACGCTGCAGGTTTCCAGTGCCAGAGGAAGCGCAGCAGCCCAAGAGCATCACTGAGCCACCGCCATGCTTCACTGTAGGCAGGGTGTTCTTTTCAGAGTATGCTTCATTCTTCCTTCTCCAGACATATCGCTGATCCATCGGCCCGAAAAGTTCCAGTTTTGTTTCATCGCTCCACAGAACAGAATCCCAAAACCTCTTTGGCTTATTTATATAGTTTTGAGCAAATTGGAGCCAACTTTTCTTGTGCTTTTTGGTCAGTGGTGGTGTACGTCTTGGAGTTTGGTCATGGAGCCCTTCAGCGTTTAGTTAGCACTTTACTGTGGAAACTGAAGTCACCAAAGTCTTGCTGCAGGTCTTTTGCAGTCAGTCGAGGGTTTTTGACCACCTGCCTCCTCAGGACTCTGGTGGCAGCCTTTGATAGTTTCCTCTTTCTGCCACGTCCAGGTAGTGTAGCCACTAGTGGTGTGCGAGTCATGAACGAATCGTTCAAAACTCGAGATTCTTTTTACTGACTCGGGAGTTACGAGTCATTGTCTCCATTAACTCGTTCACTGACTCACCGCTGCTACCGCCAGCTAACTGCAAAGAGGAGACATGCCACACAACTGTTATTCTAACCGCAATTGCGTAAATGTATCAAGCTAGCTCACAGCTCACTCGTTCTCCCTCCCAGCTCGTAGAGCCCCTCCCTTACCTGTGAAACTCGTTGCTCCGCACCGTTCAGGACTCGGTAGCTGCAACTCGTAGCTCACAGCTCACTCGCTCTCCCTCCCAGCTCATAGAGCCCCTCCCTTACCCGAGAAACTCGCTGCTCCGCACCGTTCAGGACTCAGCCTCTCAGACTCACAGCTCACAGCTCACTTGCTCTCCCTCCCAGCTCGTAGAGCCCCTCCCTTACCTGATAAACTTGCATTCTGTGGCGCACACTCTGGGTGACTGACTCAAGTGACTCGAAAACCAGATTCACTTTAGTGAGTGACTCATACAAACTCGAGTCAGTAAAAGGAATCAAGTATACCATCACTAGTAGCCACTGTTTCTTTAACTTTAAACTTGCAGACTATGGGGTTACTTTATCTCTACATTCAGTGCCTTTGCTATCTTTTTGTATCCTTTTCCTTGTTTGTGCAAGGCAATGATCTCTTCTCTGAACATTTTGGACAATTCTGTTGACTTAGCCATGTTTCTAACATGCAATGAAACGTCACCATCAACAGTCCAGGCATTTGAGGTGTTCTATTTCAAGCACACCTGATGCAACTAATGAAGCCCTTGATTGGTTTGCAAACACACATTTGCAAATCGGGTGTGCTTGAGACCACATCTGATTTGCAAATGTGTGCTCTTATGAGGGATTCTATTCAGGGGGTTGAATATTTTTGAGACTGCAGTAGTCATTGAAAGTAGGATTTAGTGTTGAATTTGGATAAAATCCTTGTAATATTAGTTTTATTTAACTATTTAAACTGTTCTTGTGTAATTTATTTATTGCAAACACCTGAAAAATTTTAAATTTTGCCAATAAACCTAAAATGCAATGGGGGTTGAATAATTTTGATTGCAACGGTATGTTTATACATATTATATATAAACATATATATGTTTATGCATATAAACATATGTATTTGTGTATATATATATATATATATATATATATATATATATATATAACATATTGATAATCATCAATTGATGATTGATAACAAATACATTTATAATGGAAATAATTAGTTGCTTCCCTAAATATAACACAAAGTAACAGCAGGTGGTATGCTTCAGACAGATTGTGTTGTATTATTTTATTGCATTCAGTTGTACAGGTAACCTCATAAATCAGGAAATCGTACTCTCTGATGTACAGTATGTATTGAGAAAAATATCTTGACTCCTGTTGCATTTGTTTTTCTGGGAATTGCGATTATTTTAAGGTCACAAAATAAAAGAAAGAGAGGTTTGAGAGAGAGACCTAGAGAATGGGCGCATGGAGAGGGAGAGCCTGAGGGCAGACAGCAAAGAGTCAGTCAACAACATGCTGAACATCTGGTGTGTCCCCTCGCAACCTGACCAACTCATCACCATTCCTGTTGCGCTGTGGCCAGCTGGTCACTGAGTGCTCTGCCTCCTGCTCTGAAACAGAGCTCATTTCAGTCTGAGCCACTCCAGCACACTGCCACAGCTGCTCACACTGAAAACAACCTGAGCTTCTGTCTTACAGCAGGCTGAAAAATGAAAGTGAAGCCAGTCAAGTTAACTGTTAAAAGGCTAACTCCTAGTGAGGAACTCACAGAAATGATCACCAACTCTGCAGCCCAACAGAACATTTTACCATCTTTTAAATATATAGCATGTAGGATTCCTGCATTAGAATGTCTAAAAATGACTAGACCTTTGTTATATATTTTGTTGAGTCATGTACAGACATTATCCCAAAGTTTCCAACAATGTTTAAACCAAGAGAAATCATAAATCTTACTCATGGTAACGGTGCGTTTTATTTGGTTGCCTATTGCTATAATCTCCAGGAGAGAGTCTTTGAGGCTTCATTATTATCATCTATAGTTCTGATTAGGGCCTGAGGACCACTGGTGCCATGGACCTATTCTTTTTAGGGTAGGTCACTATTGTATTCCTAGGAATTAGGGTCCGGGCAGGGGGGGGCACAATACGCGTTTAAATTTAAAAACTTAAAAAATACCTACAAAATCAACAGTACATGCTACAGTTTTGAAACTTTCACCAAACTGTAGCCCCAATACTGCTGAAACTTTAGTCCACTTAAACTCATTACAAATTATGAAGTCCATCACTCAGTTTTTTTCAAAACCTGTAAAACTTATAAAACCTATCTCCTCCCACAATTTTTGCTCAATTGTCACCAAACTTGCTAGAGAGCATCTTCAGACCGTCCTCCACAAAACTTGTTTCTCGGATTTTTGATTTATCAAAAATTAAGCCTACATTGCATCAAAATGTTTGACTGTAAACAGTACTGTAATCATATACTATCAAATTCTTGCTAAATACATTTTCAATCTTCCTGAAAAAAATTGAGAATATTTTGGAGTCATGGTTGATGGAGTTTGGCAAATATCAGAATTTTATCTCAAAAACTGAATTTTTGAGAACATTTTGAATTCTGCTCTCATGGGAACAACTGGAAAAACAAATCACCAACATTTCCATGCTGTCAAGATGCAATTTATGTATTATCAGATTTTTGTTCAGGTAAAGGAATTTCTGACATTTTGACCATTTTTGAGATCTGCCTTGACAACAGTCAGGGTTGTGGGTTCAAGACCCAGCAAGGATGATGACGACGACGACGACGACGACGACGACAGATCAAAATGTCAGATGTCCTCAACATGAAACACAAGACTTGTGTCACAAGACAATTGTCCTGATGGTGGCATCACAACAAGCTCTAAATTAAATAAAAACAAATAACTTGGACTGGACCATGGACGAAAGCTAACCAAATTTTGCACAAAGGTCCAGTCTCATGCCAGATTACCTCAGCTGTAAACCCAAGCCAATAGTCCTGATGGTGGTCCTACAGCAAGCGTCTAAAGTTAAAAACTTTGAAAATTCGTAACAAATCAACCATACTTGCTACAGCTTCAGAACTTTCATCAAACTGTAGCCTCAATATTGAAGAAACTTTTGGACATTTAAACCTATTAAAAATTATGAAGTACATCACTCAGTTTTTTTTCAAAAACTGAAAAACTTCTTAAACCTATTCCCTCTCTCCTCCTTTGATTTATCAAAAATTGAGCCTCAAAAACTGAATTTTTCACAGCATTTTAAATTTTTCTTTCATGTGAACAATTGGAGTCAATGCAATAATGACATAGCTAAACACCAGTTATTCACTTATGGAGCAAATCAGTCATTTTTAAAATTACCAACATCTCCATGCTGCAATATGTGTATTTTCAGATTTTTGTCTTGCCTGCACAACAGTGAATGGCTTACTCAATTCGTGAAGCAACTGTTGTATTGCCACTTGCCAGTTAGCTCAGAGTGATAGATGACAGTCTTTGGTTTCAGAAGTTGTGGGTTCAAGCCTCAAGTGGTCCAAAATGAACATTGTTGTCAACTGTCTTGTCTTCCTATTCTCCTGTTTGTTGCTCAGAATTGCCTAAATTTGCCAAAAATAGCCCGGACCAGACCCATCGCTGCGCAGCAGCTATAATTGTAAAGATTATTTCCTGCTGTTTAAACACTTTTTTTTTGGCCTTCCAGTACTCGAAAACTCAGAAAAAAAATTGCACAGGCATCAAAAGTGGTGCAAATTTGTATTTTTTATGGGTTTTACACAGTGTTGTGCTAGTTACTGAAAAATAGTAACTAGTTACACTTACTACTTACTTTGTAAAAAAGTAACTCAGTTAGTAACTCAGTTACTTAAACCAAAAGTAATGCGTTACTGAGAAAGTAACTTTTTAGTTAGTCATTTCAGTTCTGTACTGATGCTGAATAATACAAACTGTTGATTAAAACAACCGTTTCAATTCATTAGCATCCACATCACTGAATCTAATCAGCCAAGCACAGTTTACATGTTACCGAAATGTTGGTTTTCCCTTTGCTCTCGAGTTGAAAATAATGTGAGTATCTCCACAAGGAGAAACGTATCTTCCCCTTGTCGCTCGCCATCATGCCCTGCCCTGACCTGACCTGTCCAGTCCTCTTCATGGAGCATGTTTGATTACATGTGGGACGCCAGAGGGCGCCAAGTGCTTTGTTTTTCACAATGTCTTTCTCTCAATTCAATAAGACTTTATTGATCACTAAAATGTTATGGGAACTGTGTGCCGTTGTAAAACCTCACCAAAAGGAACGGAGTAACGCAGCGTTTGTTAATGGAAATGGAGTTACTGAATTTAAAAAAACAACGCGTTACATTATTAGTTAGTGAAAAAAGTAACGGCGTTACTAATAACAGGTTCCTACCCAACACTGGTTTTACACATAGGTGGTGCAAAATGGCTCCATAGCGCCCCCTAGAACATTTCTATGACACAGCCCTAGTTCTGTTTCACCTACATGTACAAAAGTTGGTAGGGATGTGATATAAAGAAATACAAAAAAGCCTCTTGGCAGCATACCCTAAACCCAACAGGGAGTCAGCCGTTTGTTAAACTAAACTAAAAAGTAAAACAACTAAATTTGTTTAGTTTTTTTACTATTTACAGGAATTGTACTTTAACAAACTCACAATACACAATTCATCAGATCATATTGGGGCAGTCCACAGTAAACACTCAAGAGTTGAAATTGATTAAAAGTCTTTGTCCACGTTGCACGGCGTGCCTTTTATTTTGCACAGCATGCCTTTTTAAAATTGTCACATATATCACTAGCGGATAACCTTGCAATCTGGTGTGGCTCACATGATTGAGCTTAGCAAATGTCTCCACATCACTCCCTAAAAAATTTAAACGAGGTAGCCCTTGCAGTACGTTTCACCTACATGTCTGAAAACTGTTAGGCACTCACGTCACATAAAGATACACAAAAAAGCCTGTTGTTGTAAACACCCTAACAATGGGCTTGCCTGTGGCAGTGCGGCAAATTTCGATGATTTGTAATGAAACAGGAAGTTGCTGTAATTTTACTGTATATGGTCGACTCTGTTTCAGGCTTTACACATTTGATCCTGGCCTGAAGACATTAACATGCTAATAATCACTTTTAATCATAGTGCCACCCATAGACCTTTTTCACGGCAGCCATTTTGACATGAGATAGTAGGACAAATACAGGTGTTACCAATGATACTAATTAAGTTTCCAGAAAAGCTCTGCTACACTAAATGGAACAGAACCTTAATTAGTATCATGACTCATAGCGACAGTAAATGCAAATAACTTTGTTCTTGTCGAGAGAACCATCTGGCAGGGCTTTGAAGCTGAACTTACCTTTCAAAAGACCCTTTATCAGTTTCTGCTCAAGGAGGTTTGTTTCTGCTTACCATCCACAACGTTACTGCTGCATCGCTTCCTGATTTCCCAAACTACGTGGCGGTCCGAGGGTCATAACGTGCGGCTGTTTATTTTGTGTAATAAAAAAGAAAATGGCCCCAAAAAAAGTCACCACCAAGATTTAACTAAGCAAATAGGTAAGAGTCTTCCATTGGTTAATTACTGCAGTGATTAACATGTTTCAGATGGCAACAAGTTATTTAACCCTAACTGATGCAGTGAGTAGCTTCTCATTTCTTAAACAACCATGTGGAAAGACATAACCTGTGGTTGTGGAAAAGATGCTACTCTGTTTCAGAAGGGTCAAATTATTGATTATAAAGAGATTGCTGAAACTACTAAAATTGGGTTAGGAACTGTCCAACGCATTATTAAGACCTAGAAGGATAGTGGTGAACCATCATCTTCGAGGAAGAAATGTGGTCGGAAAAAAAGATCACTTAAAAGTTTGGTGAAATCAAATGGTATACAACAACAAATCAACAGTAGAACTCACGGCTTTGTTTAATAGTGAAAGTAAGAGGGACTTTGGAGTAATGGAAAAAGGTCTTGTGGTCTGATGAGTCCAGATTTACCCTTTTACAGAGTGATGGCCGCATCAGGGGAATGAAGTGATGCACACATCATGCCTAGTGCCTACGGTACAAGCCTGTGGGGGCAGTGTTATGAACTGGGGTTGATTCAGTTGGTCAAGTCTAGGTTCAGTAACGTTATGTGCCCCAGATATTAGGTCAGATGACTACCTGAATATACTCAGTGACCAGGTTTTTCAATCAATGGATTTATTCTTACTTGATGATATTCCAAGATGACAGTGCCATGATTTATTGGGCTCAAATTGTGAAAGATCTCAAGGCAAGTCCAACAAAATATAAGGGTGTGTGACTAACAGCTAACTAGCTCCCCTCCTACTGCCTTCATAACAGATTTGTTGTTCAAAATGTAGAATTATCGGGCAGAAATACTATGCCTACCCCATTCATAGATTTTACTGTGTCCTTTTGGATATTACCATGTCATGTTTTTCCCCTGGGTGTCACGCTGAGTAGTTGGTCAGTGATTGTAACTAACGCTGACACTGTGCCGTGGAGAGAGAGATAACTATGGTAACAGCACGAGAAGACACACTCTGTGTAGTCAGTGCTAAGTTCAGTTTGTCATTTGCTAAGCGATAGTCATACATACTGTACACATATAAAAATCCCTTTCAGAGTTGGGCCAAGGAAGTTCTGTCTTCATTCAAAACACATTTTCTATCGTCCCAGGGACGACTGGACGCCGTTAGTCTTGAGCCCTGCACCATTGGATCATTTGTATGTATTTGTGTAACTCACACAATGGGTGCTTATCCACCCCAGACAGCCAGATTACTTTACTAAGCTTTCATAAGCTGTAACCTAGCCAGCAACAGCACAGACCAAGAGTGTGTGAGTCTGTGTGTTTGAATCAGGTCAGCCTCTCACTAAACTCAGCACTCACTAGAGACTCTGGTTCTCTCTCTTCTTTTTCCCCTCTCATTTCCCTTCCAGCTCCAGTTGGCAGTCAACATAACAGAACATAAAACACCCGACAATCAAGGTCACCTCCGCTTTAAACTGATTGAGTTGGCTTCATTTATTATTTATTTTAAGGTTTTAGCACTCACATCAACTCATTCTCAAGCATTATCCTCGTCCCAGACCCCTGGACTGCTATTCACATCATCAACTTTTTCTGCCATTTAAGTTTTTGTAGGGGAGATTTTAAAAATCAATATGCTTACTGGTATGCACTTCTACAAAACCAACGACAGATTGTGTTGTACGTATGACAGAAATGATTGCATTTTTAAAGAGGATTATGGCCCTGGTGGATATCTCTTATTTTAGAATATTTGTCAAACAAAGACTTATGACACATTCAGTTTTGCAGGAAATTCACTTCTGTGTTGACATTTCACTTGTCATAGTAGAAGTGGTGTGTGTGTGTGTGTGCGCGCGCGTGTGCGTGTCTGTATTGGGGTAGCTTGTATCAAAAGCGGTCATGGATAGCAGGCAGTCTGTCAGCCCGTGTCGCTCCAGTGCCCCTCATGTACTTACTGACGGGCTGCTACAACCAGTCACTCTCAGCTCTCTGTCTCTCTCTCTCTCTCTCTCTCTCTCTCTCTCTCACACACACACACACACACAGTATCTCCCAGTGGCAATATGTTTGCATATTTCTCTTATCTTCTCATATAGGCCTTTTTCTCTCTCGTTCTCACACACACACACACACACATTTGGTGAACTTAATTAATAACAGTGAGTTGCAGGGTGGGAGGGCTTACTAGAAAGCCTTGGGATGGTTACAGTGACACTTCTATCCCTGGGTGCTGTGTAAACAAGCCAAGGAGACAAGATGGCCAGCCTCAGCATGTGCCCAAAATGTTGGGGATGTACCGATATATACACACAATGTAGCACTTTTTTTTAGCAAGGAAATATAATGTGTCAAAGATACATCAATGCTGTTTGGTGACACAAGACTGCATTTAATCACCATTAGAGTAAAGTACCAACTGTTTGCAGTGTTGAACAAATGTCTCTTGTTTACGTTGTCACTGTCCACCTCAGGTAGCTGTTATATTATGTATGTGTGCAGCCTGGAGCCCACACAGAGTTAACTGCACGAACTTGGGTTAACCATTAAAAGCAACCATTAGTCTGCTGATTGTTTAGCCACAAATATGGATGCATTCTCAATTCAGTCAGAAATGGTTGTTCAGAAATTCACAGTTCCAGTTTCAGAGTGCTCAGAGCATCCTCTGTATGGAAACAATTTTTGATCATAATAAAATACAAAATACAAAGACAAAATTAAAAAATAAAATGAAAACGATTTTTTCAGTACACTACTGGGACTAATCAGGCCATAATTAAATTTAAAAAGGGAATTGAAAAAGAAAAAATTAAAGATTAAATGGAAATGCTCAAACTAAAATTATCCAGTGGCAGTGGAAAAATTGGCAAGGTAAAGATCAAATGTGGAACCCAAAACAGGGTATAAAAATAAGTAATTCAATAATAATAATACTAAAAATTATAATAAAAAACAATAAATAATCCCCAGTGTACAGTATAATATATAGTATATGATAACTTTTATTTGAAACAAATACACTTTTATTTTGCAGTAAAATCAGTGCGGATCATGGTGCTTCCCTGTTGTCTGACTCTGACAGCAGCTCACTCAGGCGCCTGACATAGATCTGGCACATCATTGATCTGGTGTGGACAGGCTCTGAGCTGGACAGGGGCTATATCAAAGTGCTGTCTTTATATGGACGTTATAAGTAAAGGAGCTATGCAAAGAAGGTGTATGAGCGGAAGGAGCAAGGAAGGCCTTTTCTCTAGGGGCAGTCTGACAGAATGCTCAGATGAAGGAGCAGGCGAGAGAGAGACATGATGGAGGAAGAGATGAAAGTGCAGACCAGCAGCCTTCGACGCTTCGTTCCCCTTCTTTCATCTCCTTATACTTTCCCCATCTGGCCTATTGCTCTTTTCTCGGCTTTGCTCGTCAGCATCATCATTAGTGTGAAACCCTCTTGGTGTCCGTTTGGCTCTGCTTCCTCCCAGGGGTGGTCGGCCTTGCATTTCCCTTCAGCTGGCAGAGAGAAACACCTGTAGCCAGGTAGCCCCACAAGGCTGTATGTCCCTGTTAGGCTCTCGTCTGTACTCGCAGCCTCTGTAATCACTGCATCAGCTATTCAACACTTCGTATGAATCACCAGAGACTCCAGGAGGGAAGAAAATAAAACACCTGCTCTCTCCATTTCCCTCTCTTCTTTGCTCTCACGGCTTCCTTCTGAGCTATAACGGGGACTGCTTGGAGGAACTATTCACCGTCAGCTGTTTGAAATACGAGCGTTGTGTCGGAGCTGATTTCTTCATATGTTTAGAGGGTTTTTTGTGCATTCATGGCCCCGTGTGCCATTTGTTGTAGCAGCGGAACGCTACCAGAAACTAGAAGAACACTCCAAACAGCATGTTCTCTGAAAGATGACAAGATAGTAACAAATGCCTCATTATAAACTGAGTTACCTGGATATATATCCAGTGCATTACTTCTTGGTTAAAAGCTCATGGAAAGAGAGCAAAAGCCATAAACATAATTGTGGCGTTATCTCTGCTGCTTAGCTGTTCGCTTTATGAACGGTGCTTCTATAGTTCTACTTTTTTATTGGACTGAACTGAAGATAGTCTGAAGAGTGTCATGGTGTTGTCAGCAATGATGCGGTCACTTACAAATATGCCTACTAATGTGAACAGTGATGTGATTGGTTGGCTTTGAACAGAGGTTTTTAAACAGGGAGCTTTGGCTCTCTGTTTGAAAACCTCTGTTCGAATTCAACCAATCACATCACAGTCCTGCCCCTTCCTGTTTCCCTCATGGAATCTTATTTGATAAAAACTTTGTACGGTAGTGAATGAAGAGACTCAAATAATTTATTGATCCTGTTTGAATTGTGTCATGAATCGCACATATTATGTTTGTCAACTGAAAAGATAATTTTCCAATTCAATAAAGTCTCAGTTTGTCATTAAACTAATGAAATATCAGACTGAAAATACATCATGATAAAGACTACACAGCCAACAGTCTAATTAGTGATGTCATCTCGTTGAACGCTCACCAAAACCCGTAACTTAAACATTGTAGAGCTGCTCCTGTATATTAGCAACTCACAGAACTGCCAACTCTCCTTTTTACATAACTGCAGTTGTCAATATGAGCGGATTTATTGTGATTTTCATCTTTTTTTCTACCTTTTCTGAGCCCAGTTGGTGGCCATCTTGGTGTTGGTGATGTGTGTTGAGAGACGACATAGTTCACTGAGCGCTTTAACACAGAACTACATGATATTTTTACTTTAATTACAACAAACTGCTACTTTATTGACTTGGAAACTTATCTTTTAAATTGACAAACATTATATATGTGATCCATGATGTTAGCTTACAGTATACTGTTTTACTGTTCTAATATATTCAGTTAGCCAGATATCAGCCTGTATGGAAAAGATACCTTTTATTGTGTATTGGAAGTAAGTGGGAACTTTTATTGTGAAGGAACTGGATGTTTGTTGGTTCATGCTTCAGGTTGTGTGACTGGCGATGTTCGCTAATAAAGGAGTTGTTGAACTACAGTAAAAGTTTGTATTCTTATCGAGTGACACATGACACAACTCATACAGGATCAAAAATGTATTTGTCTTATACAAAGTTTTTTTTTTTAAATAATCTGCCCACCTGCTCACCAACTTCCACTTTACCCCTCTCCCCCAGAACCTCCACTGACTCCCTGTCCAGCCTCCTTTCTCCCTCACTGATCTGCTCCACCATCACACTCCTTCCTACAACCTTCGCTCCACTGATGCCTGCTCCCTCTGGAACACACTCCCCAAACATAACATAAATCACTGATCAAAACTCATTTTTTTAAAAACTGCTCCTAATCTCTGATGACGTGTCTTTGAGTACCATGAAAAGCACTATATAAATAAAATGTATGATTAGTATTATTAAATCTGAACGTAGGCATGATACACATAGTTTTGGATTCAGTGTGTACATTTTCCAAGGATATCACATTGGATCAGTGAAGATATCACATTTTCCTTTTAAAAAGAGTCACTCAGCCTGGACTGTAATTTTTAGACTTTTCACAGATGCTGTCCATTATTGCATCCATAGATTTTTAACACATTGTCTTATTGTCTTACCTGCCCCAGTCATCACAGGCAATTGTTTAATAAAAACTTTTCTTTTGAATAATGATAGACTTAATTGTGGATTAAAGTTGCTATATAAATGACAATGAACTACTTTGGCTGTTAACTCTGCTATTTCATTTCATTATTACAGCTGGCTGGCTGATTGCCACTAAATGGCAATGGCACTCATTATGATTTGGCCTGCCAGCCCCAGCATAGGAGGCCTGTTAAATATTACTCATAGTGCTGTAGGTTGAATAGGCCATTAGTGGAGAGGATGATTAGAGTGGCACTCAACTATGAAGAGCACAGGGATGCCTGAACTTGATGAGCCCCTCAGGGATGCAGCACACAAGACAGGCGGTAAAAGCTGCTGGACAAGGCAGAGACTGATATTTAATATGCAATCACACAGGGTGATTAACAAGGCTAATGCAATTAAGTGCGACATGAAGCAGGCCGCTAAGAAGATGACTGTAAAATCAAAAATGCAGCCATTATGAAGTGAAGACGGTCGATAAAGTTAGGGCCAAAGAGGTGTGGTTTAACGGCCGCTCGAGGGTACGTCTTTTCAGTTGAAGGACTGAATGAGTGCAGCTCTAAGTGCCGAGACAAATGTACAAGCTTGCAAATCTGATTTATGAAAGTGCCACACAGAATGGAAATGAGCACTGCTTTGATCACTGATTAGATTCAGCTGCCGCTTATTTACATTACATACATACATGCTAATTTATGCAGGTCTTATGAGTTTCTGCCTGTTGAGATGCAGCAGCATCACTGTACCTTTCATGTATCACAGACCAGGAAACAGCAAAAAACTATATCTGGATTGAGGGCTTCTTCATATGAACTGCTCTATGTGAAGCTTAAATGGTCCAACCATCAACATATTTCCTTCACAGTGAGGGTCTCTATGTTTCTCCAGGGTCATTATAGAATACTCACTACTGCTTGCTTTTCATGCAGAATACTTAAATATGAAAAGAAAAATATGGGCTCACCAATGAGATGGCAGCATAGGGAAAGTGCTCTCGACAAAATAAATAGAAATTTGCCCCGAAGTTGAAATAATACAAATATTGGTTCATGTTGACTATACGAAGTAGAGGGGCGAGGATGACGTCTAAATCTAAGGGTAAAAAGCCTGCTCTGGACTCTGACAAAAACAACAAGGGGCAGCAACACGATGATGCTAAGGTTAGCTCCCCCTCGGCTAGCCATGACAGCAACAATACGGGAGGAGGGGAAGAGCTGGTAAACCTGACCCTGATCCTCAGAGAGATACGCCATTTCAGACAAGACAACAAAAAACAGTTTGACGACATCGAAGGGGAAATCACAAAGACTAATTCGAGGTTGGACGAAGCGGAAGCAAGGATTATGGAGAATGAAGAGAGACTGCAAAACGCAGACGAGGCACTAGCAGAAATGCTAAAGCTACAGGAGCAGCTCCAGTCGAAGTTGGCAGACCAAGAGTGGCGCACACGGAGGGACCCGGAGGTGCAGAGGATGGGCCCAGAGCAATGATCCCCTTCGTGGATAAGCTGCTTAAAGAGAACCTTGATATACCGGACACGAAGGATCTACAGATAGGGAGAGCCCACCGAGCATTAGCGCCGCAGCCCCCGGCAGGTGCCCAGCCCAGGTTGATACTTGTTAAATTCCTCAGTTTCAGAATGAAAGTGCTTAAACTAGCATGGCAAAAGAGAGGGTTCATGTGGAGAAATTGCAAAATCAACCTCAACCATGATTATGCACCGTTTATCCTGGCCAGGTGAAGGGAATACGCAGAGGCACTGAGGGCTCTGAAAGAAAAAGATATAAAGTTCCAGACCCTGTATCTGGCGTGGCTGAGAGTCTACTATGAGGACGGGACAAAAACCTACAATTCGGTGGTGGAGGCAACGTCGGACCTGGTGGACCGGGGATTGCTGGTAAAAGTTATTGCACAGCCGGCGTCCCTTCTTGAGAAGCTCCAACGGGGGTCATGGTAGCAAGTGAGGGCACAACGCACAACGCAGGCTGGTGGAGTACCGGGATACAAGGAAAAGCTGCAAGTATTCAGATGCGATCAAACAGAGGACAATCGAGATGAAACAAATTAAATCATCCTATATTGGGTTGAGAAACTAAAGAGGGTTTTTCTTTTCATGGCTGTTGAGACAGCGGAGGGCCCTCTAACCCAGTTAGGGAATAAAGGTTATCCCTCAGAGTTGAAGCTGGTGAGTGAAAGAGCCTCACGTTTGGAAGTATGGACAAAAAATGTTCCTGGTTAAAAACATCCAACATTCTTGTTCTGGTTTGTACTACTGTTATTTCGATTGTTAAGGGACCGCTTATTATTTATATAGAGGGGAAGAGTGAGTATTTCACTTTATTCATGACAGAATGCAAAGTGGACTTGTGAAAATAATTTCTTTTAATGTGAATGGGGTTTTGAATCCAATTAAGAGAGGTAAGATTTTGTCAAAATTTAAAAAATAAAAAGCACAGATAGCCTTCCTTCAGGAGACTCACATGAGCCTATCCGAACATGCAAAACTACAAAAGTTTTAGACAGGTATTCTCTTCTTCAGTTAAGTCAGGCCACAAGAGGGGAGTCGCTATCCTTATATGAAGTGCACTTGCTTATGAACACATATCAGAGACTGTAGATGATGGGGGAAGATTGATTAAGATCACAGGGAGAATAGAGGGGTCTGTAATATCATTACTGAATGTTTATGCTCCGCCGGGAAGTGACTGGTTATTCTATAGACGTGTCTTTGACTTAATGGGTAACTCTCAGGGTGTGATAATATGCGGGGGGAGGATTTTAACATTAGGCTAAACCCGGCACTGGATTCTTCAAGAGCAACTATACAGAATCGGTCTCTGACTAGGAAACTGAAAGCACTGATGGGAGAGTTGGGCATTGTAGATGTGTGGAGAGAATTACACCCTACTAGCAGAGATTATACACACTATTCCTTGCTGCATTCAGTTTACTCAAGGTTGGACTACTTTTTTGTCTTCAGCTCTGATAAATTTAGGATTAGAGATTGTAATATTGCAACAATTGACCTGTCAGACCATAGCCCTATTTCTATGTCACTAGCTCTAGACAGGAAAAAAAAAGAAAGAAAGAAGCTGACTTCACATATACTCAATGACTCAAAATAACTGGAGAGGCTGAAGGGGGACATTAGAGACTATCTTGACCTTAATGACTCAGGAGAAGTATCACCAGCAATGCTGTGGGACACACTAAAAGCTGTAATGAGGGGGAAAATTATCTCCATTACTTCATATATGAAGAAACTCAAAGGACAAAAGTTAGCGGATCTACAGAGAAAACTAAAAAAGCTACAATTGGCTGACAGTAGTAAAATACACTCTAATTTGAGACAGGAAATTAAAAAATTGCAGCTCGAAAATGACGATATATATACACTGGAAACCCAGAAAAGGTGTGTCTTATTGAAACAAAGCAATTATGAAGTAGGGGGCAAATCAGCAAAACTGTTGGCATACAGGCTACGGAAACAACAAAGGGAAAATACAATTTATAAAATAATGCACCCAAAAACAAGAATTGTGGAAAACACAATAGAGAAAATCCAAGAGAGCTTTGAAATATTTTACTGGGCCTCTGATGAAACCCAAATTGATACATTTCAGAGTTCCTTAGAACTACCCACACTCAGTAGTTCACAGAGCGAGAGTCTTGTACAACCAATTTCTGCAAAAGAATTTAACTTAGCCATTGCTGAACTAAAGGTTGGTAAGTCCCCAGGCTCCAACGGGTTCACTAGAGAATGGTATAAGGCTTTGAAGCCACAATTATCACCATTATTACTTAACACATTTAACTGGATCTTACAGAAAGGAGAACTTCCACCCTCTTGGAGGGAAGCAATTATCTCAGTCATTCTCAAAGAGCAAAAAGACAAGCAAGAATGCGGTAACTATAGACCTGTCAGTGTCCTCAACATGGACTACAAACTGTTCATATCTATCTTAGCCTGCAAACTAGAAACACTCCTACCCGACCTCATCCATTTAGACCAGATGGGATTTAAACAACACAGACAGACCCTGGACAATATTAGGACTTTACATATACTAGAACAGATAAAGAAAGATAAGACAAAATCAATGATTGTAGCTTTAGACGCAGAAAAACCCTTTGACTCAGTTATTTTTGTATAAGGTTATGGGAAAATTCGGCTTTCAAGATAGATTTATAAAAGTAATTCAGACCTAAATGATAAGCCTACAGCACGGATAAAAAATAATGGGGACCTTTCTGATTCTTTGACTTTGGAGAGGGGAACAATATAGGGCTGCCCAATATCCCCCCTTCTTTTTGCTGTATTTATTGTACCCTTGGACCCATTGATAAGACAGAGTGCCACTTCAATGCCTCTATTAGAGGCACTGAAGTGGCAGGGATTGAACAGAGGGCAATACGTTTTGCAGATGATGTTTTAGCTCCTTTGGGGGAGCCACAAAAATCTTTCTTAAGCTTGATGACACTGTTGGCTGATTTTGGGAATCTATCAGGGTATAAGCTCAACATATCAAAGACATAGGTTAGAACTTTAAATTTTACTGCATCAAAGAGCCTGCAAGACAAATATAAACTTGAAGGGAGCTGAATCATTAAAATATCTAGGAATAGTGCTCACAAAAGACCTTTAAAAAAGATCACAAGCAAATTATGGACCATTATCCTTGACGATAAAATCAGACCTGCGCCGATGGAATTGAAGGGAGTTCAAGGGTTTCTGCAATTAAAATGAACATTCTCCCAAGATTGTTATACTGTACATTTTTCAGACTTTACCAGTGGAAATAAATGACAACCAATTTAGGGAGTGGGATAAATGGATCTCTAGATTTATCTGGCAAGGAAAGAAGCCTAGATTTCGATTTAATAGTTTACAATTGAGAAAAGAAAGAGGAGGAATGGCAATTCCTTGTTTAAGAAAATATCTCTATGCCTCACAGCTAACCCCTTTGCTGTATTGGTGCAACAGTGAGTATAAGGCTAGATGGAAGGAACTAGAATCTGAAAATAGTTCAAATTTTCCTCTGCAGGCCGTAATTGTGGAAAAAGGACTGATAGTTCAATTGGAAGAGAGAAATAACCCCTGGATAAACCTTACGTTGAAAATATGGCAAAAGGTAATTAAATCATGTGAAATCCACAACATGCTGTGGTGTGAACATGGTGTGAAGAGAGAGGGGGGCTGTGCCACAGATGAAAGCGGACAACCCTGATCTCATAGCTTACCACTGTCTCATCCATCCGATTGTTCTGTGTGCTACTCTTTCAGAAGATTTTGCTGAAGTAATGAACACAATGATGAAACTCATCAACTTCCTTAGGACACCCTCATCCCTTCAGCATCGCCTCCTGAGCGAATTCCTGTAAGATGTTGAGGCAAATGCCAATGACCTACTACTGCACAACAATGTGAGGTGGCTGAGTAAAGGCAATGCACTGGGACGTTTCTGGTCAATTGGAAAAGAAATAGCAGCTTTCTTAGAGCAGCTCAACAGTCAGAGAGCAGCACAGTTTTCACTTTTTCTGCAGGATGAGCACAAAATGGATATGGTTGCTTTTTTGGTTGACATTACACCACACCTTAATGACCTTAATTTAAAGCTGCAGGGCCAGAACAATTCAGTTGCCAATTTGATGACAGCTGTTTGCTCTTTCCAGAGGAAGCTGGACATTTTCAAAGAAGATCTTGAAGGAGAGTGCACACACTTCCCAAAACTGCAGGAACAGACTCAGGGTGAGAGAGATCTTTCTCCCTATGTTGACTTCATAAACAAGCTGATTGGCAGCAGCTCCTCCTGCTAAACCAGGATCCTTTCCTCATCAGAGAAGTCAGAGGATTTTCAAAGGAGGTGACAGACATTCAAGTGGGCACATGCGGGATCTCTACAGCTTGAGCTCATTGATCTGCAAGGAAATGATGCATTAAGAGAGCATTTTGAGGCAACTGACCCTGCTACTTTCTGGCTACAGACTGTGTCTGAGACTGTTTTCCCTGATCTAACCAAAGTAGCACTGCACACCTTGACCATGTTTGGATCGACTTACAGCTGTGAGTCAGTGTTACGGCTCGCGCCGTTATTTGTTAGTGGGTGTGGATGTGTGTGTGTTTTTTGTTTTGTTTCTTTTATTTTATACAGAGTGAGAGCTCCTGTCTCCCCCAGAGGATCACGTGGCTCCCGCGCCGGTTCCGCATCCCTGCGGTGGCAGTGAGGGATTGGCTATTCAGGGGAGTGGGGGAACTATAAGAGCCGACAACACCAGAAGACGGGGTGGATCGCTAACGCGCCAGCATCCACCCAAATTCTGAGAGCCTGAGTTATTTGACAAATAGAAATTCGTTAGAGTGTGTCTGTGAGCCCGAGTGCGAGAGTGTCTGTGAGTGTGCGTGTGCTCTGGGTAAAACCAGAGCAAGAGTGTTTGAGGTTAGGGAAGCAGTAGGGGTGAGCTGCCTTTTTTGTTATGCCAGTTTTCTCCTGTTTTTGAGTAGGTTAGGGAGTTAGGTTTAGCACTTGTCTTTTGTTTCTTTTGGTTTGGATAGGGCTTAGATAGATTCGACCCCGGAGTTTAGATCTGTGTTTTGTTTATTGTTTTAGGCCTGAGCTCACCCTGAAGCCACGCTTCACACTTGTACATAGAGCACCCATTTCACTGTATATAATTGCACTTGTCATTTGTGTTGTAAATAAATTGTTTGTTGTGTTACTCAATTACACCGTGTTGGGTGTTGGTTATTTATGTTAGGCTCGGCTCCCTAGGTCGAGCGTAACAGTCAGCTTTTTCCACTATGAACAATATCAAAAACAAGTACCGTTCCAGGCTCACAGGCTCACACCTACATATCTGCATGAGAATGGCATTGACTCCATTCCAGCCAAGATTGGAGGGGGGGGGGGGAGCTTTCAGTGGAGCTTTCAACTAATTTCATGGAGTGGAGGGAGCACTGTTGGAAAAAAAAAAAGATATTTTAAAACCCCACACCAGGAAAAATATATTAAAAGTTCGATGTGTTGGAGGCAATGTGGATTAACGGAGGCAAACCACTCCCACATATTCTGGGAATGCCCTAAACTGAGTTATTATTGGAAGGGTATCCACAAAATATTGTGCACGGTATTCAAAATTAACATACCCATGAACATGTAGATGCTTTATTTAAGCCACATTGTGTTTCTGAAACAAAGGAGGGATACAAAGCTGTTGCAGGCCCTTTTGGCGGCGAGCAAAAAATCAATCACTAGAAAATGGCTAAATACAACACCACCTACAGTGGAAGATTGGTATGGCATAATTTTAGAGATATTTAAGATGGAAAAATTTACTTAGAAATGTAGAAATGTAAGCTCCCTTCGGTTCTGTTGTATATAGTTACAATTTCTTGGAATAAGGGATGAGCATATGTATGAAAGTGGCACACCTAATGGCTGGCAGGGTACAGTAGAAGCACATACAATTGTATAGCTATATATATATATATTTGATGCTATGTAGTTGTAAACAGATGAGCCAATGTGATGGGTTTCTCGTGAATACACATCTCTGGAAGAGGAGGACTGTATAGTTTCTAAGGACTGAGCTACAGCTCAGAGGACTGCAGCTTCCATATTATTTTCCTGTACATAAGCAGTCAAATGTAAAAAAGATGGGTGGGACTTGAACCCTGGGCCACAAGGACAAAGCCTCTGCACATGGGCTGCCTGCTCTACCAACTGAGCTAATAGGCACCCTTCAGAAATTGTTTGTAACTTATTGCTGTTTAGCTAGCAACAGCTGGCTGTGGTAACGATAGATATTGCAAAATCAATGGTGGACCTGCTACATGTTTTTTTTTCTTACCTTTGGTGATTCACAGACAAACTTTAATATTGTATTGGACTCATGATAATACGATATTTTGCATGTTAGAGCTTCCATGAGGAGAGCATCGTTGACTCTGATGACAAGTACATGCCAGAGCAAAGCACATCATCACGTCAGAGAGGACGACAGGAGGGCAACCAGCAGTGTCCGAGGAAGTGGAGGCAAAGGCTGTCGGTTTCCATTCATGAGCCTCCATGTGGGTTGCTAGGGCTAGGTGAGCCCAGGTGTGAATATTTGTTAAGCTGTCTGAGGAGGGAACTCAGTACTGCATTGTAGGTCGTTGATAAGTAATGTTGTAGGCCACCTCCTCTGTTCAAAGACGGTTCCAGTTTGAAATAGATAGATTCTTTTACTCCTCTTTCAAACCATCTGTCTTCTCTGGCCAAGATGTTTACATTGTTGTCCTCACAGGAATGATTTTTCTATTTCAGATGTAAGTGGACAGCAGATTCTTGACCTGAGGAGTTGGCCCTCCTGTGTTTTGCCATTCGTTTATGGAGAGGTCGTTTTGTCTCCCCAATGTACAAACTTAGGGAATGACGATGTTATGTTTTCCCATCTCCTCCTCTCTGTCTGCTCTGGATCTTTTAGAGGTTTTGACAAAGGTCCAATTTGGGTATCCACAGGTTATAAGTGCTCCTCTGATGTGCTTCTGTTCCTTCTCCTTCCCCTCTTTCTTTGCGGGCACGGTCTAAGCCCAATGATTTAGGGTTCTGATGACCCCCAGCTTGTGCTCCAGTGGCTGATGGGAGTCGCGCAAGTATTCATCTGTGTGTAGGTTTTCTGTACATCTCAATGTTGAGGCTTCTGTTGTGGTAGCGTTTCTATGTGTGAAAGGAGACTCCAGAGACTTCATGTAACTCAACACAGCTTCCTTTACTCGTGCTTGTAAACAGATACAGTACAACACACTCCTCTTCTATCCTCCTAAACCTCACTGGCGCCACCTATTGACCCCATGTGATATTGTACTGAACATCTGTACATCCCCCCCTTTTAGCTTGTAAACCTCTTTTCTTTATTTTAAAGATTGAACTGTTTCAAAATAAAATAATTCCAAAATGATAGTTTCTTCTATCTTAATCACCAGGTATTAATAACTGAGCATGTTCAACTCACATTCAATAACATTAGTACCCAACATAACACACATGTTTTTAGGAACAACAAACTGTTAGGTCTACACATTTTTTTCTCAAAGACCAGGGAAAACTCTCTGGTCAATTAGAACGTTCACAAATCCAGTCTATCTGGAGGGCGGGAAACTCTTCCCGACCTGGTCACTGTTTCGCCTGAATCTGTCTGTCTTTGGACAGTCTCTGTCTCTTCAGAGCAGGACAGACCTCTCTCAGGGAGCACTGTCAGGTGAGCCCAGTTTCTTCTTAAGCTCCCTTGGTCTGTTTCCACAGTGTAAGACCTTGGTGTTGAAGCCGGTCCCTGAACAGTAGCTGTGGTCTGCGCTGTTCTAATCCACACTCTCTGTCCTGGAACCAGAACTGGTAAGTCTTTTGTCCTGTGTCTCAGGTCGAATGACTTTCTCTGCTTCGCTTTTAGTTCTTTTGCCTTTTCCCTGAAAGCTCTGAGGTTTGGCCAGGCTGGTTTCAACGCTTGTGGAGTGGTAGGAACTGTTGATCTTATCCTCCTCCCCATCAGCAGCTGCGCTGGACTCAGCCCGTGAGCCAGTGGTGTAGCTCTGTAAGCCAAAAGAGCTTTCTGAGGGTCTGGACTTTTGTTGAGCAGCTGTTTAACTGTGCGGACAGCTCTCTCTGCTTCCCCATTGCTCTGGGGATAGCGAGGGCTGCTGGTCGTGTGGTTGAAACCATAGTCCTGGGCAAAAGTGGCAAAGTCTGTGGAAGCAAACTGCGGCCCGTTGTCAGTCACCAAGATTTCAGGCACTCCAAACCTTGCAAAGATTACCTTCAGTCGCTCCACAGTCGTAGATGTTGTCAGGGTCGGGAGGTTCGCTACTTCAATGTATCGGGAGTAGTAGTCCACCACCACGATATAATGTCCATTCTTCCACTGAAAGATATCAGCTGCCACTTTTTGCCATGGTCGTGCTGGTAGGGGCGAGGTCATTAAAGGCTCTGTCTTTGTCTGTGAATATTGGCAACAGATTTCACACCTTTCCACCATCTCTTTAATCTGTCTTGTTATCCCTGGCCACCATAGGGATCCTTGTGCCCTTGCCACACACTTAGTCACGCCCTGATGGCCTTCATGCAACCTTTCCATCATTTCCTGCTGCATGCATCCCGGGATCAGAATCCTCGCTCCTTTGAGAAGCAGGCCCTCTGCCATGTGGATGTCGTTCCTCTCTGACCAGAAAGGCAGAAGATGCTCAGGAACGCTTCTCCTGTGAGGGGGCCAGCCTTTTTCTGTCAATGTTTTCAGCTGCCTGCAAACGCTGTCTATGCTCTGAGCTTCCTTGATGCGAGCTAGTTTACTGTCAGTGGCAGGGAGATGGTGTAGAATGTGGTCAATGTATGCACAGCATTGTTTCTGCAAGCTGCTATTGGCCTCTCTGTCCTCCATTCCCAGGGGGGCTCTTGAGAGAGTGTCAGCAGTGACAAGTTGTTTTCCCGGGACATGTATGATTTTGTAGTTGAACCTCAACAGTCTTAGCCTAAACCTAAGAATTCTTGGAGGTAGATCATCCAAAGACCGAGAGCCAAGCAGCGAGATTAAAGGTTTGTGATCGGTTCTCACTGTGAATTCCAAGCCTAGCAGATATGAGCTGAGTCGCTCACAGGCCCAGGTTGCTGCTAGTGCTTCTTTTTCTATTTGCGCGTACTGGACCTCTGTGGGCGTCAGGCTCCGTGATATGTACACAACAGGTCTCCACCCGCCATCTGTCTGCCGCTGCAGGAGGACCGCCCCAAGTCCGTATGAAGACGCATCTGCCGATACCATTGTTTCTTTCTTGGGACTGTATTGTGCCAGGACTGGAGGAGAACTCAGCTCTTTTTTAATTTTTTCAAAGGCTGTTTTCTGTTGTGCGTCCCATGTCCATGTGCTGTCACTTTTTAACAGGTCACATAGGGGTTTTGTGAGAGCTGGTAGGCTGGGTGAAAACTTGCCAACATAATTCACCATTCCCATGAACCGGCGGACCTCTTCCACATTGCGAGGTTCTGGCATGTTTTTAATGGCGCTGATTTTGTCTGGATCAGCCTCAATTCCTGATGCGCTTATGTTGTGTCCAAGGAACTTCACTTTTTCCACTGAAAATTCACATTTTTCATTGAGGGTGAGGCCCGCTTTTTCACACCTTTTAAGTACTTCCTGCAGTTTTTCATCATGCTCTTTTTTGTCTTTTCCATAGACTAAGATGTCATCTGCATGGCACAGAGCGCCCTTTGCCCCTGCGATTATTTGGGAGATTCTCAACTGAAAATGTTCAGGCGCGGAAGAAATGCCGAAGGGGAGCCTCTGAAAGCAATATCTTCCGAAGGGGGTAATAAAAGTTGTTAAAGGCTGTGATTCTTCGTGTAGAGGAACTTGCCAGAAACCAGATGTTGCATCTAATTTCGAAAAGACTCTTGCCCCCTCTAGCTGCGCCAGTGTCTCATCAACTGCGGGCAGTATGTGTCTCTCCCTGCACACACTGTCATTAAGTCGGGTAAGGTCCACACAAATGCGGGGTTTCTTATTTGGCTTGGGGACCACCACCATTCCCGCACACCATTCAGTTGGCTCCTCAATTTTTCTTATGACCCCCATTGCTTCCATCCTGTCTAACTCTTCTTTAACTTGTTCTTTCATAGGTAATGGAACTCTGCGCGGGGCCGAGAGAGCATAAGGAACTGCTCCATCCTTCAGTTTTATCTCGTAGCTTCCTTGTAGCTTTCCAAGCCCTGAAAACACTTTTGGGAACATAGCTCTGTATTGATGGCTCGCTTCTTGTTTCTCCTCCTGTACTGAAGCTACCTGTTGAACCAGGTTCAACTTTATTAAAGCAGGAAGTCCCATTAGTGGCATCACCAGGTTTGTCACCACATATACATCCTGCTTTGATTCTCTTTTTTCAGTTTTAATGTGTGCTTTCATGATTCCCAAAACCTTCAATGGACAGTTATCTGGACCCTTAATCTTTTTAGGTGGTGTCCTCAGCCTGCCATCACGTGCTCTCGAGTACATGGAAGATGGAATAGCAGTAACTGAGGCTCCTGAGTCCAGTTTAAATGTTACCTTCTTTCCGTTGAGGTTGATTTCTTTTAACCATTCCTCTTCCATTCCTTCTGTGTTAACTGTCCCCATGAAAGCTATATCATCTTCTGTGTCGCTGTCCACTATAGCTTCCACTCTTTGAGATGATCTGCAGACCGCAGCGAAATGTCCCTTTTTTTTGCATTTTCGACACTCAGCCTCTTTGGCTGGGCACTGTTTCCAGGGATGTTGTGGCGTTTTGCCGCACCTTTTACATTTCTCATTATAGTATGTCTTGTTTACAGTGCTTGGTTTGGACGTAGACTGCTCTGGTCTGCGTGGGGGAGCTTGTCTATATTGTGTTCTCCCTCTGTTTGTGTTTATGGCATCCACATTAGCACCTTTAATTTCTGTGTGAGTCCCTCGTAGCAGTTGCTGTTGTTTCTTTATTTCTTCCTGCTGCCTGACCTGGGTTATTGTTTTTGCCAGCATCAGGTCTGGGTCTAACTGAAGTCTCTTATCCCGACCACTATGCGATCTCTTATCATTTCCTCCTTTAAGGCACCAAATTTGCAGTGCTCTGCCAGTTTATGCACATCGGTGATAAAGTTCTCTGCAGACTCGCCTTGTTGTTGCTGTCTGCTATTAAACTTAGCACGTTCATAAATGACATTGTGCTTACCCACAAAATGTTCATCAAAGGCTTTTGTCACCTCTGTATAGACTCTCTTCTGTTGGTCGGTTAGTGGTAACGTAGTGAGAATGTCGTCACTCTTTTCGCCCATCACATACAGTAGGGAGTTGACCTGATAAGCGTCCTCTTGTCTGTTCAATCCTGACGCCATCCTGAACCTCTCGAACCGTCTCAACCATTGCGGCCACGAGCTGGGCTCCTCGAAGTTGAAGCTGCCAGGAGGCGCGATGGAGAAAATTTGATCTGTCATCTCCCGTCTTTATCCGGGCTCCGGTTCGGATCCGCTGCTCACCGTGCTCTCCGTAGCCTAGCGTAGCTCAGCCTGCGCCGGCCAGGTAAACAGTGACGACCTCCGCTGGACTATTTCAGCCTCACTTCACTCAACTACACCTACTTTTTACCCACAGTAGGTTTGCCTATTTCTGACACCATGTTGTGGTAGCGTTTCTATGTGTGAAAGGAGACTCCAGAGACTTCATGTAACTCAACACAGCTTCCTTTACTCGTGCTTGTAAACAGATACAGTACAACACACTCCTCTTCTATCCTCCTAAACCATGTCAACACACCTCACTGGCGCCACCTATTGACCCCATGTGATATTGTACTGAACATCTGTACAGCTTCTTCAGTGTGTTCTGCACAGTCCAAGAAGGGCAGACTGACTCCTCTGACATCTTCCCATGTGAACTTGATGTTATTATCCACAGCATTTCAATCAATCAATCAATCAATCAATCAATCAAAGCTTTATTGTCATTTAGCTGTACCTACGAAAGTAGTGCAGCAAAAACGAGATTGCGTTTCTCCGGGATCCCATAACATGAACACAATAAATACACACAATATATTACTATAATAATTTAAAACTAAAACTATGACTAAGGCTTATGAAGTGCAGTAGTGCGCATGCTCCAGATCAGCAGTTCAGCAATCTAACAGCTTGTGAAAGGAAGCGTGTTCGGCCTTTTAGACTCCGGAACCGTTTTCCTGATGGGAGCAGTTCAAAGAATGTGTGGAGAGGGTGGAAGGGGTCCCTGACGATGTTCAGTGCCCTGCTCCTGCAGCGACTTAGGAAGAGTTCTTGGACAGAGGGGAGGGAAACTCCGATGGCCCTCTCAGCTCCTCTAACTATTCTCTGCAGGGCTTTTTTGTCTGACATACTGCAGCTGGAATACCATGTCGAGATACAATATGTCATAACGCTCTCCACCACACCACTATAGAAGGTCCTGAGGATACTGATGGGGAGAGAGGCTTTTTTCAGCCTCCTCAGGAAGTACAGTCTCTGCTGGGCCCGTTTCTTGATCTCTGAGGTGTTCTTATTCCAGCTTAGGTCCTGCGAGATTTGCACTCCGAGGAACTTGATGTTCTCCACTCTCTCCACTATGCGGCCACTGATGCTGAGAGGAGCGTGCTTGGGCTGTGACCTCCGGAAGTTGATAATCATCTCCTTTGTTTTGTCCGCAGTGAGCACCAGATTATTTTCTCTGCACCAACCCTCTAGGTGTTTAACTTCTCTGTACATTGATTCCTCATTTCTATGAATGAGTCCCACCACTGTGGTGTCATCCGCAAACTTGATGATTTGGTTCCCCTCGTGTCCAGAAGAACAGTTGTGTGTGAGGTGTTATTTCTGACACGGACAGACTGAGGTCTCTCCGTCAGAAAGTCCCGGATCCAGAGACATATGGAGGTGTTCAGGCCGAGTAGGAGTTTCTCTAGGGGATCTAGGTATTAAATGCTGAGCTGAAATCAATGTACAGGATTCTGGTGTAGTTGTCTTTCTGGTCCAGATGGGTGATGACTGAGTGCAAAGTGGTGGATATTGCATCCTCTGTGGAGCGGTTGGGACAATAAGCAAACTGGTGTGGGTCATGTGATGCAGGGAGGCTGGCTGTGATGTGTGGTTTGACGAGCCTCTCAAAACACTTCATCACAAGTGGTGTCAGTGTGACGGGGTGGTAGTCGTTCAGACAGGATACAACTGATTTCTTTGCTACTGGTATTATAGTGGATGTTTTGAAGCATCTGGGGACAATGGCCTGATTGAGGGAGGTGTTGAAGATGTCAGTCAGGACATCTGCTAGCTCACCAGCACAGGTTCTGAGCACACCCTCGGGATGTTATCCAGGCCTCCCACTCTCCGGGGGTTGACCCTGGTTAGGGCCCTGCATGTGTCTGCTGTGTTGATGGTGAGGGCTGGCCCGCTAGATGATAGAGAAGGACCAGCCCACCCTCTGGTTGTCAGGTTTGGTGCTTCAAAGTCTGCAAAGAAAGAATTTTTATGTATAATGTTTAATAACATTTATATGTTCTGTGAAGGCTTCACCTTCCCTTGTCCTGATTTTTACCTGGGTGTCGTCCACATATCTGAACCAGTTGCTAGGAGCAGTTCCTGTGAAGGTAATCAAGGCTCTGCTCTCAACTTCTTCCATGTAGAGGTTGGCCACTATTGGGGCACCGGTGAGCCCATGGCACAGCTGTGCTTCTGTCTGTAGAAAATTCACTGTACTGGAAGTAGGTGGTCATCAGACAAGATGTCAAGTAAGGCACAAATGTGGTCTGGGGTGAAGTTGGTTCTGCTGGACAGCGGCCATTTCTTCACCATCTTAATCGCTTCTTTTGATGTGGTATTGAGTGTTACCGACCAAAGGAGCTAGGATACTGGCTAAATGCTTGGATATGTTATAGGTAACTGAGTTGATGCTGCTGCTGATGGCTCTGAGTGGTGCTCCTTCCTTGTGTATCTTGGGAAGTCCATAAATACCTGAGATGGCTTCCCCTGGGTACAGTTGGTAATGGGCTGTCAATGGCTTTGTCCTTTTCCACTTTTTCCAGATATTCTATAACCTTCTTTTTGTAGCTACTGGTAGGATCTCACCTCAGAATCTCATAGGTGTTAGTATCACTAAGCAGATCAGTGACTTTGGTGTGGTAGTCTGCTGTGTTTAGCACAACAGTGCTGCCGGCAAGATGGTGATGTTCTGGTCTCTTTTGAGTGATGCCAGGACCTTCCTTTTCTCAGTAGTCAGGTTGGACACGTCCAGTTGCCTTCGATACAGCACTTAGTATTACCATGAATTAAAATTGTCAAATAAATTGGGCCATCTGTACAGATTTGTCCAGGAAAGTATTACCATTGAAAGTGTATATGTTCACAGTATGCTGACAGTCAAGCTCTGTTCCATAAAAACATCTAATCATGTTGCTAATCTGTTGTTTTACAGGCCAGAATTCAATGACTACATTTGGAGCAATCACATCAAGTGCTGGAACTCTGCCTGACACCTATTTATTTCTCGTTCCGTATTTATTCCTTGTTTTGCATTATCTCTAACTTGTTTGAATAAAGTCCTGAAAATGGTAGATGCCTTTTCTTTACACTTCCAGCATGAACAACCAACCCATTACAGTTCTCACACTTTATGTGTAGATCTTGTGTATCACTAGATGTGTATCTTATTTATTGAATTCTTTGGAACACATGTTAATAAATAACACTACAAAAACAGTATGCCTTTTAACCTTTAGACATACTATATACAGTATACTTAGCATAAACAACTATATACAGGAAGGACGTCCAGAGGTTTTTCTTGACTGATTATAAATACAGGTCAGTGTTCGCCAACAGGTTAGGCTGATGTCGATGCTCTTGCAATCCTCTACCATACAGCTTTCCAAGGACCTTGAAATTACTTTCAATTTATTATAACACCACGACTTTGCATGCATTTCATGCAGTGGCAGATATTCTTGACCTCAACCAGAAATAGCCTCATAATTGCGCCATTTACATTCATTTCATATTTACCAGTTCTACTGTTTTGGGGGATTAGCAAAATTTCCCTTTCAGACTAATTTACATAGTTTCACACCTTTCTGGACTTTTTGTTGTACACCTTGGAGTACCAGGCATAAGAGAAAGGAGGTCCAGTTTAGTGAAACTTATATTACTTTACAACTTTACTTGTCCAACTCTGCAACCCCTGTGACTGAAAAGTCATCATCTCTGCAAAAATTATAATAATTACAGAGAATGTACATTTCAATGTGTTTACACTACATAAAGTTACATCTGAATGTGTATATGGGGCACAAAACTGTTTCCCTCAAAGACAACACAGGAATTGTGCTATGTAATAGAAGTCTGGGGCTAGGTGGATGATGGGAAGCTTATGTGATAAGTGGCAAGCGATTATTTGAAGGAGTTGGTAGGTGCATTGTGTGCAGCAATTATGGTCAGTGTTTCCCACCTTCTACTGTGGTCAGCTGACAGTCAGATCATGAATTGAAATGCAAAGTCTATTTTCAAAATGTCTTACTAATATGTCATAGCCTCAAGCAGTAGGCTACCATGTGACTGTTAGGACCAGTACTTGAAGCATTTTCCTGGTGCAGCTAATGAAATGATGCTGTTCCTTTTTGTATTGTATCCCTGCTAAGGAGCACATTCATGCACATAAATCAAACCAACTTGATATGAAGTAAGGACACATGCATACAGTAAATGGAATGTATCCAGCAAAGATACATATTATATGATTAACAGTGGTCTGATCCATGTTGCTGTCAGCATCAAGTTACACTCACCAGTCAGAGAGAGGCTTGTAGCACCCTATTATGTAATAATTTCCTGAAAATATAATAACGCCTGAAAATGTAATTCAATTTGCACTTAACTCGATTGAAAATGTAATAAAACCCAATAATGTAATAACCTCACCAATAATGTAATAAAATAATCTGACTGATATTGTAATAACATTTTTACCGATAATGTAATACCTTATTACATTATTGGGAATTTAGTACATTTTCAGGAGTTTTTTTTCTTTTTTCAAAACTGATAATGTAATACTTGACAGATAATAATAATATATATGTTCATTTTCAGTCCAGAGTTCTACATTTTGTGTTTTGAGAATCTAAGAATGTTATATACACTGGATTTGAAACAACAGAATAACTATTGGGTTAAATTGCAGACCTTGAGTACCATACAGCCATATGCATATGTGCAAATACTCAGGGACATGCAACAACATCCTGGCATCACCTGCCCCTTTCCTCCTTGATGCCCAAAGTGCCCTTTTGTCAGTGCTATTTTTTTTTTTTTTTTTTTGCATGTGTGTGTGTTTGTGTGAAGGCCTGTCAGTAGCCCTTAAAGAATAACATTTAACAAATAATAATAATAATTTATGTAGCCTAAATGAAATGACCTGGCTCCCCTTAACATCATCCACCAAGACATGCCCCGACGTGTCCCCGCCGCAGCGAGAGACGGGCTCGGCCCAAAGTCCGACAGATCGCACGTTATACACAACAATATTGCATTTACGCTATGAAACGCGAGTAGTGACGGTCTGGCCATAGGGGGATGTGGGCAAATGCCACAACGGTCAGACCGAGCATAGGTAGTACCTTTAGTGAATGTGTTTTCTTTTCTCATCATCATTATGATCACTGCTATATATATATATATATATATATATATATATATATATATATATGCATATATATACGTATATATATGTGTGTATATATATATACAGTACAGACCAAAAGTTTGGACACACCTTCTCATTCAAAGAGTTTTCTTTATTTTCATGACTATGAAAATTGTAGATTCACACTGAAGGCATCAAAACTATGAATTAACACATGTGGAATTATATACTTAACAAAAAAGTGTGAAACAACTGAAAATATGTCTTATATTCTAGGTTCTTCAAAGTAGCCACGTTTTGCTTTGATTACTGCTTCGCACACTCTTGGCATTCTCTTGATGAGCTTCAAGAGGTAGTCAC
Organism: Pagrus pagrus; assembly: GCF_965226575.1. Lineage (NCBI taxonomy): Eukaryota > Metazoa > Chordata > Actinopteri > Spariformes > Sparidae > Pagrus > Pagrus pagrus. The sequence continues at coordinate 22,767,284 of NC_140205.1, read as the reverse complement.
CTGAAATGGTCTTCCAACAGTCTTGAAGGAGTTCCCAGAGATGCTTAGCACTTGTTGGCCCTTTTGCCTTCACTCTGCGGACCAGCTCACCCCAAACCATCTCGATTGGGTTCAGGTCCGGTGACTGTGGAGGCCAGGTCATCTGGCGCAGCACCCCATCACTCTCCTTCTTGGTCAAATAGCCCTTACACAGCCTGGAGGTGTGTTTGGGGTCATTGTCCTGTTGAAAAATAAATGATGGTCCAACTAAACGCAAACCGGATGGAATAGCATGCCGCTGCAAGATGCTGTGGTAGCCATGCTGGTTCAGTATGCCTTCAATTTTGAATAAATCCCCAACAGTGTCACCAGCAAAGCACCCCCACACCATCACACCTCCTCCTCCATGCTTCACGGTGGGAACCAGGCATGTAGAGTCCATCCGTTCACCTTTTCTGCGTCGCACAAAGACACGGTGGTTGGAACCAAAGATCTCAAATTTGGACTCATCAGACCAAAGCACAGATTTCCACTGGTCTAATGTCCATTCCTTGTGTTCTTTAGCCCAAACAAGTCTCTTCTGCTTGTTGCCTGTCCTTAGCAGTGGTTTCCTAGCAGCTATTCTACCATGAAGGCCTGATTCACACAGTCTCCTCTTAACAGTTGTTCTAGAGATGTGTCTGCTGCTAGAACTCTGTGTGGCATTGACCTGGTCTCTAATCTGAGCTGCTGTTAACCTGCGATTTCTGAGGCTGGTGACTCGGATGAACTTATCCTCCGCAGCAGAGGTGACTCTTGGTCTTCCTTTCCTGGGGCGGTCCTCATGTGAGCCAGTTTCTTTGTAGCGCTTGATGGTTTTTGCGACTGCACTTGGGGACACTTTAAAAGTTTTCCCAATTTTTCGGACTGACTGACCTTCATTTCTTAAAGTAATGATGGCCACTCGTTTTTCTTTACTTAGCTGCTTTTTTCTTGCCATAATACAAATTCTAACAGTCTATTCAGTAGGACTATCAGCTGTGTATCCACCTGACTTCTGCACAACACAACTGATGGTCCCAACCCCATTTATAAGGCAAGAAATCCCACTTATTAAACCTGACAGGGCACACCTGTGAAGTGAAAACCATTTCAGGTGACTACCGCTTGAAGCTCATCAAGAGAATGCAGAGTGTGTGCAAAGCAGTAATCAGAGCAAAAGGTGGCTACTTTGAAGAAACTAGAATATAAGGCGTATTTTCAGTTGTTTTACACTTTTTTGTTAAGTACATATTTCCACATGTGTTAATTCATAGTTTTGATGCCTTCAGTGTGAATCTACAATGTCAATAGTCGTGAAAAGAAAGGAAACTCATTGAATGAGAAGGTGTGTCCAAACTTTTGGTCTGTACTGTATGTGTGTGTGTATATATATGTGTATACATATATGTGTATAAATATATATATATATGCCCTCTAGTGGCAGCCCATTTGCTGGTAAGTGATATTACCAGCAGATGGCGTTGCAGAAATGACGTCACTTCAATAAAACAGGATTTAAATGGACGTAACACCTTTAGACAATTACTTTCACCAAATTTGAATTGTACTATCATAGAAACATCATACAACTTCAGAAACCCTGTATAAACCCCCAAAAGGATGCCAGTTTTCATCAAGTTTTGTCATTTTGATGCTGACATTTTTATTAACCTTTATTTATACAGGTAAATCTCATAATATACAGTACTATCAGTATGACAGTATGTCAGCTGACCACTATGCCACTTGACATAGAGTAAGATGTCCATTTGACATTGAAAGTGATTTAATAACCGTTTACAAGTGGATATGTAGGCCTATGTTTATGTCAGGTGTCATACAATGTGTATGCAGGTGTTACAGTATGAATGCTTATGTATACCCTCTTCAAATGAAGTGTTACTGAAAGTTGTTTTGTTGGTTTGTGGTTGTTTTCATGAGGTAGTGATTTGTTGGAAATCTGTGAAGTGAAGAGGTACATCTAGGGAAGCAATAGTCATTGTGTTGTTTCAAATCCAGTGTATATAACATTCTTAGATTCTCAAAACACAAAATGTAGAACTCTGGACTGAAAATGAACATATATATTACATTATCAGTTTTGAAAAAAAAAAAAAAAACTCCTGAAAATGTAATAAACTCCCAATAATGTAATAGGGCAGTGGTTCCCAACCTGGGGGGCCTGACCCCCCAAGGGGGGCGCCAAAGATCCAGGGGGGGTCGCGAAGCCCTCTTGATTTTAAGGGGTTTAATAATTTTAATGTAATTAAAATGTTAAATAAATGAGTAGGCTAAGCATTTAATTCATATATGTGACACAATCAACTAAATTCAAGGGCCACATTAAACATTTATTTGTGTATTTAAAATTTTAGATAAACAAATAAGTTATAGGCCTATATCACGAGGAACAGAGCGTGTGTGACGTGAACGCTTCTCGTGCAGCAGTCGTTGCTAGGCAACGGCGTAGGCGTTCCTACACGGAGCTAAGGGAGATATGGCGAAGCGTCAGGTAGAGGAGACTGCGGAAAATGTCCAAAAGAAAAAGAGGGGCTACCAAGAAAGTTATATTGAGTTTGGCTTCATAGAAGCAATGGATAAAATTAGAGCAGAATGTATATTTTGACGTGACAAACTGGCAAATGAAAGTTTGAAGCCCTGCAAGCTGAAGTGACACCAGACAACTAAACACCCCGAGACGGTGGGTAAACCCAAAGAGTTTTTCATCAGAAAAAGAGAGCTTGTTGTCATTAGCAGGCCCCAAATATGTTGTAATCATACACAGGTTCTCCTCATTGTCCCATGCTGTTATTAAATTACTGAAATATAAAGTATTTCATGTAAAAGAAGTTACGATGTTCCTTATTTTATTTTATTCATTTTTCATCGGGGGGGGTCACCAAAGTTCACAATGGTAAAAATATGGGTCCCTTAAGAAAAAGGTTGGGAACCACTGTAATAGGGTATTACATTATCGGTAAAAATGTTATTACAATATCAGTCAGATTCTTTTATTACATTATTGGTGAAGTTATTACATTATTGGGTTTTATTACATTTTCAATCAAGTTAAGTGCAAATTTTATTACATTTTCAGGCGTTATTACATTTTCAGGAAATTATTACATTAAAGGGTGCTACAAGGCTCTGCTGAAATAGTTGAAACAGCAGGGCGTAGTTCTGCCGTGAACTGACGCTTCGAAGGTGTGGAGGGCGATGCGTCCCTCTCATAACTATAGAACACAGAAATAGGCTACATTCAGCACATTTATAAAACGTCACATAAATACCATCTAACAACATCTGCTTACAACTACAATGCAAACTATATTCACAGATATAGTCTTCCCTTGACCTCCAAACAGTGGACTTAACCTTTTACACGTGTAGCACACAATAATTAGTCCGCCTCTCACATACAGCTCAGCAGTGAATGTGTGAACACTGCTATATGGATTAGATCCAAAGTACATGTAAACGTTGGCCTGAGTGTAAATGGTAGCGTTACATGTAAATATCTTTAATACGGCGGCAATATCATAGCTAGCTAGCTAACATTAGCTACAAGCTGATGATGCTAACGATGCTAGTGTTGAGCTAATGTACAGTATACGACAGCAACATAGGAAGCTAATGTTAGCTACTTTGACTACATAATGCAGAGAGAATACATTCCCCCCCACCAAAACAAACCAGCGCATTACCTGTCCAACAGAGACACAGCTAACATGGCGTCCATTATCAGGTCTTCGACTATGTTAGTTGTCGCCATCGTTGAACAGCCACTATAGTGTTGACTCTCCTTTCACCTCTTGAGCTTTCCAACTTCTTTTTGTTTGTAACCTTCTCGAGTTCAGTCTTTTCTTGCTTTATTTGGCAGTGCAAGCTGCTTATAGGGTGACCAAACGTCCTGTTTTCCCAGGACATGTCCTGTCCTGGCCATTCTAGGAGTTTTTTATAAAGTGGTGAAATGTCCTGGTTTTCATTGTTTTTCATTGGGCCATTAAATTGACGCTGCATGTGACGTAATCCCTGAGAGGCTGCTACATTTACACTCATAACGAGCGAGCAGACAGCCAAAGCACTCCTGCCTGCATCATCATGCCGAAGGGTAAATGCACATTTAACGATGAGCTACAAAAGCAATTCCCCACTCACTGTCCCAGTCGGGACAAGTGGAAGGCTTCGTGCACCGTGTGCAAACCCGGTACATATGTTTCGGTGTCCAATGAGGGTGCCAGGGACCTCAAAGCCCACATGGACACCGAAAAACATAAAAAAAGTGTGCGAGGTGAGTGTAGTTCATCAAAGTTGATAGAGTTCTTTGTGAGACCCGAGAAATCAGAGGATGCTGTGAATGCAGCGGAGGGTGCATTCTCATTTCACACAGTGAAACACCACAACATCTACAGGTCCATGGATTGCACTAGTGCATTGCTAAAAAAGGCATTCCCAGATTCTGACACCGCCAAAAAGTTTAATAGTGCCCACACTAAGACCGAAGTCATTGTGAATGGTGTTTTAGCGCCCCACTCTGTTGAAGTCACAAATGAAGCACTGAAAGAAATCCAGTATTGTGGTAATTGTACAGACGGAAGTAACCACGGAGCAGTGAAAATATTCCCAATCATAATCCAGTACATTAATTTGAAGAAGGGTGGTGTGCAAACCAAATTAATTGAGGTGAAAGACACACCTAATGAGAAAGCAGAAACCATTGCAAATTATCTCACTGAAACACTGGCAAAAAACAATTTGTCTGAAAAATGCATTGCATTTACTGGAGATAATTGCAACACCAATTTTGGTGGAATCCGACGTGATGAAGGGGGAAACAATGTGTTTGCAAATTTGAAGAGGTTGCTGCAGAACAAGACCCTGATTGGTATGGGTTGCCCAGCACACATATTGAATAATTGTGTTCATCATGGGGCAGACACAATAGATGTTGACCTTGAGAGTATCATGTTCAGAATCTACCAGTACTTCCACATTTACACAGTGCGTACTGAGAACCTAAAAGAGTACTGTGATGTTGTTGATATTGAGTACAGGAGGATGCTTTCTCACAGCAAGACAAGGTGGCTGTCATTATTCCCAGGCATCGAGAGGATGCTACAGATGTTCCCAGCTTTAAAGGCATTTTTTCTGTCTCCACCTATAGTGACCCAGCCCACGGGCCGGTTCGGGTCAAGTTCGGGCTCGGGCTCGGGCAGAGAATCTAAACTCTAACTTGAAGGGATCACTTGACAACTTCTCTCAGGTTCACAGCATTTATTTCCAGCACAGCTGTTAGACAAACACATTAATGTGGTTGATGGTGATGGTGGAACATACAGTACAGCTCCAGCCCCATTGTTCAGATCGTCAGCAAGCAAAGGGGAGCATTTAGCTGACAGATCCTTTACAATGTGATCATAGAGTGTTGTAGAACAAATAAAAATACAATTGTCTGACAAAATAAAAGTCTTCTAATACAAATGTGCACTCTGTGCACTGTTTCTATATAAACATCTCATCACAGAAACTGCCATAAAGCTAGCTAACTACAGCATTTTTCCATACAGAAAATACAAACATACCTGTTAGACAAACACATTAATGTGGTTGGTGGTGATGGTGGATCATACAGTACAGCTCCAGCCCCTACACATTCGAGTATGAATACAATTAACACACCGAAGCAGACACCATATTTACATTAGCTGCACAGTACTTCTCTTAACATGAATTCATGAGGCAGAGCAGCTAACTGCTACATAAGCTAATGTAACATAGTTGGCAGAAGCTGGATAAATCCCCTAAATAGGGGATATGCGCCCTCTGCTGTCTATTGTGTGTCGCTGTATGTGTGGGTATGGAAGAAGGGATTGTGGGTAATCCTCAGTGAAAATGAGGATTCAAACGTGTCTCGCAGTCTCTGGGCAAAAACTTTGTTAACGGTTGCTTGAGTCATGTTAAATTTAACACTGTATTGTGTATCGATGTGCTGTGTAATAATGGTTGATTTTCTGTCTTCTCCGCAACATCCACTGTGTTTTGTTGTGTTTTGTCACCAAGAGCGACATAATGTGGAGCTAGCAGAGTTAGCCTAACATGCTGCTATTTTCTTTGAATAGAAAGCTGAGCCCATGAGACAGAGAGAAGAGTCTGTACTTACCATTGCCCTTTTTTCATAAATACAGGTATGTGTGAGAATGTTAGAGACAGCAGAGGTGTGTTGTTATATTGTTGGTTAAAATTATTTCATGTTTATCTCATGCCAGTTACGGTATGTTGCATGTAAAAATGTAAAAAAGTTAATAGCTGATAAAAATGTATAGCCTGCACTTTGTTTTAAAATTCATTTTTTAAATTTTATTTACATTTACATTTGCGCATTCAAATTACAGCTAAAATCCACTATACGATCACACTAAAAGTATTGTATTTTATTTTATTTTATTTGTATTATATTATAGCTATTTGTGATTGAGTGATTGCATGAGCCTTGCATAGATTCAGATAGGACATAAAGTATTTCCCCAAATAAATTAAAAGCACAAAAAAAAAACTTGACTATGTAAGGAATACTGAATGAACAAAGAAATTAATTTTGATGAACCCCCTCGAGCCTGGATCAAGAGGGCAGGGGCCCCTGGGCACAAATTCTTGGATGGCCCCCCGAATACAAACACGCACACACACGGACCTCCATCAGCTCAATCTCTCTCCTCCTCAGCTCTGTCACTTTTCAGCTCCATCTCTCCTCCTCAGCTCCATCTCTCCTCCTCAGCTGTCTCTCCTCCTCAGCTCCATCTCTCCTCCTCAGCTCCATCTCTCCTCCTCAGCTCCGTCTCTCCTCCTCAGCTGTCTCTGCTCCTCAGCTCCATCTCTCCTCCTCAGCTGTCTCTCCTCCTCAGCTCCATCTCTCCTCCTCAGCTGTCTCTCCTCCTCAGCTCCGTCTCTCCTCCTCAGCTCCGTCTCTCTCCTCCTCAGCTCCGTCTCTCCTCCTCAGCTCTGTCTCTCTCCTCCTCAGCTCCGTCTCTCCTCCTCAGCTCTGTCTCTCTCCTCCTCAGCTCCGTCTCTCCTCCTCAGCTCTGTCTCTCTCCTCCTCAGCTCCGTCTCTCCTCCTCAGCTCCATCTCTCCTCCTCAGCTGTCTCTCCTCCTCAGCTCCATCTCTCCTCCTCAGCTCTGTCTCTCTCCTCCTCAGCTCCATCTCTCCTCCTCAGCTGTCTCTCCTCCTCAGCTCCATCTCTCCTCCTCAGCTCTGTCTCTCCTCCTCAGCTCTGTCTCTCTTCTCCTCAGCTCTCTCTCCTCCTCAGCTCTGTCTCTCCTCCTCAGCTCTGTCTCTCTTCTCCTCAGCTCTCTCTCCTCCTCAGCTCTGTCTCTCTTCTCCTCAGCTCTCTCTCCTCCTCAGCTCTGTCTCTCTTCTCCTCAGCTCTCTCTCCTCCTCAGCTCTGTCTCTCCTCCTCAGCTCTGTCTCTCTTCTCCTCAGCTCTCTCTCCTCCTCAGCTCTGTCTCTCTTCTCCTCAGCTCTCTCTCCTCCTCAGCTCTGTCTCTCCTCCTCAGCTCTGTCTCTCTTCTCCTCAGCTCTGTCTCTCCTCCTCAGCTCTGTCTCTCTCCTCCTCAGCTCCATCTCTCCTCCTCAGCTCCGTCTCTCCTCCTCAGCTCTGTCTCTCCTACTCAGCTCTGTCTCTCCTCCTCAGCTCCATCTCTCCTCCTCCCCTGTCTTAGAAAGGTTTGTTCGTTGCTTTCCTGTTTGCAAACTCAGCCACAATCTCATCAAAGTCCAAGTTCCTGACAAGCTGAGACTCATTGGCCATCAGTGACAGTGCACAAAGGTGCTGTTGTGTTTGCCTTGTTCAAAGTTAATTTTTAATTCTTGCCATCTGTGAAAATGATCTTTCTCCTTCACAGTTTGTGACTGGCAGTGTCAGAAAAATACGTAGGGCTACAAACACATTGGGGAAAACTGATTGCAGACCATGTTTCAAGAGCACCTGCAGCAGTTTTGGAGGAGACTTGTTCGCTCTGCACAAAGCATCTGAACTGTATGATTTCATCTGCCAGGTTCTGATCTTAATCAGAAGGGTATAAGGCACAGAGTGCATCAGCCTGTTTATGAACAGTGGGCAAATCATCAGATTCCAAGTTCAGCAGAATCCCAAATCCGTCAGTGATGTTCTTGTATGCCTCCATTCTGTGGGCTAAACAGCTGCTTGGCTTGTCAATGATGACATTGAACGTTTCTATTTCATATCGCTCCCGGCCTTCCAGTGTTATTTCATACTCTGTAGATTCATCCAGAAGTGCTTTGCACCTCTTGACCCTCTGTAGTTCATCACGATATGACTGGCACACACCAGGAACGCTCTTTGCAGCTCTTTCAAAATGGTCAAATTGGTCTTGCAGTGATACAACCCATGATCTCAAAGATTCTAACAGACGAATGGCTGTCATCAGATCCAGGTCAGCCTTTTGCAGTGCTTCACTTGTCACTTTAAATCCGCTTAAGACACTGTGCCATAAACGACATATCAAGACTGCCTAATTTTGAGCACAGTGCTGCTGCCTCATTGCGTGTTTCACGTTTTTCTCCCATATCAGATGAAATGAAAGTACATCCCTTATTTGTGCATAATTTCTACAAAGTGCCCTAGATGCATCTGCACAGCAACTCCAGCGTGTTGATGATAGTGATTTCAATGTCATGTCTACCTTGGTGTCTGCATTATTGAAGATTCTGTTCCATCTTTGAGGGGAACCTGCACAAAAGGCTGCATGAGGTCAAAAAAATGACTTGCTTCTTGACAACTGCCTTCAATACTGTTGACACCCACCAAATTTAGAGAATGTGCTGCGCAGGGTATAGAATGGACTAAGGGGTTCTTGTTCTTTAAGTGAGCCTGCAGCCCATTATAATGTCCAGACATGTTACTTGCATTATCATATGCCTGGCCTCTGCAGTTTGCAAGATCTAGGCCTAAACTGTCTACTGCATAGCCATTACAGTATTGGCCAAGCTCTCCCTGGTGTGATTCTCAATTGGCTCAAAGCCAACAAATCGCTCTATTATTTTTCCTTCTTCATTCACAAATCGAAAAATGAAGGTTAGTTGGTCAATATGTGACAGATCAGGAGTGGAGTCCACAATCACAGAAAAGTACTTGGCATGCTGTATCTCTGCAGCTATGGTAGCTTTCACTTTGTCGCCAGTGTTGCCAACTTAGCGACTTTGTCGCTATATTTAGCGAGTTTTCCGAACCCTTCTAGCGACTCTTTTTCAAAAAAGCAACTAGCGACAAATCTAGTGACTTTTTCTGGTGTTATTGAAGACTTGTGGAGACTCTGACGTGAAAGCACTTATCGTTCAACGAGCAGCGTGTGCTGCCGTGGGGCCGTCCCAAAGCACTCACAGGCGGCCCAGTCCTCAGGCAACAGTCCCTCCCAAGTGCAGTCAGAGCAGGAGAAGTTCACCCCTTCCGTCCAGTCTGTGAGTCGCGCATGCGCGAAGCCGCCGCTGGCTGATCCCACCCTGGGTTACAGTCAGGGCTGGATGTAAATATAAAATTTTCTTTGTCCAAAATAAATCACTGCACTAAAATAAGTTCATTTGTAGTTCTAAACACATTACGGGTGTTTTATCTCTCCCACGACGTTATTCCTCTCTCCTACAGCGTCCATTACAATTAAATGCACATGGCCAGTTATGCAAATTAGGTGATGACGTCATTTAGTGACTTCTAGCGACTTTTAGGACAGCCAATAGGACTTTCCTCACTGAGGAGTTGGCAACACTGTTTGTCGCCGACAACAAAAGCTAAAGCTTTGTGCCAAAATGTCTTGGCGCCTTACTCTATCCAGACACATGTGGACTACATTAAAGAAAATGATCTGCACTACTCAGTGGCAACGGATGCATCAAACAATGGTACGACCAAGTGTTTCCCTATTGTACTGAGATATTTCCACTTTGAAGAGGGCATACAACATGCGCTGTTGGATTTTTACAGTGACAGCGATGAATCGTCGGAAGCTATAACAAATCAGCTGCTGGATAAACTTAAAATGCCAGGCCTAGATTTGGGAAAGATGTCGGCATATGCAGCAGACAATGCCAGTGTTAACTACGGAAAACACAACAGCGTTTATCAGAAACTGAAACTGGCTCAAAAGGATGTGCTTGCTGCAAACTGTTTAGCCCATATCCTACACAATGCCACAAGATATGCTGCAGGCAGCTTGGATTTTGACGTTGAGTATGTGGTGCTTAAAGTATACAGCCATTTTAGCATCTCTGCTAGCAGAACAGCACAGCTGAAGGAGTTCTGTGAGTTCATTGAAGTAGAGGAATGCAATCTGCTGCGGCACGTTGTCACAAGATGGTTGAGTCTGCTGCCATCTCTGGACAGAATCCTGAAGTACTGGACAGCCCTGCACAGCTACTTCCAGAGTATGGGTGAAAGCCCCAAGGTTTCGTGGAAATTCTTCAGAGAGGAAGGGACTGAAGTTGCCGAGGTTTATTTTCTTTTTCTCAGTCACATTCTTAAAGTGTTTTCAGACTGCATTGAATCACTTGAGGCCAAATCATTCAGCATCACCTCTGTGTTTTTGGTAATGACTGAACTGAAAGGAAACTGGAGAGAAGGCTTAAGGATAACTTATTTGGCTTTGCTGTGAACAACAAACTGAAGCAGCTGACTCCTCATCAGGCTGGGAAGTGTAAGGCTGATTTCCTTGCATTCTATGAAAGAGCCAAGAAATATGTGAGTGAAAGATATGACTTCTCTGATAAGAGCTTTCATAGTAAAGTGTCAAAGCTTAGCCTGACCAGTACTGTGTCTTTTGAAGAATACTCTGATGCTGTCTAGGCCTGCAATCTGAAAGACATTGATCTAGATGAACTCTATGAGGAATATGGCGTAGTGGAAGCTGAACTCAGTTCTCCAGAAATGGAAGGTTGCCACAGTGAGGAGCGGTATCTGAAACTATTTTCCAGAGCAGATGTCCCACTTGAGAATCTGAGGAAGATCAGTCAAATCTTCTCCATCCCATGTAGCAATGCACATACAGAGCGTGTATTTTCAATGATGACCACAGCCTGGAGAAATGAGAGAAATCGACTGGAAGTGGACAGTGTCAAGGCAGAGCTGCAGATTTGCATCAATTTCACAGACCAGTGCACAGAGATATACAAGAAATTCCTTGCAAACAAGAAACTCTTGGAAGCAGCCAGGAAAGGGCTGAAGTATCGCAAATAGACTGTGTGCCAGTCCCAAGAGGCCAGACCTCCCTTCTACCATCAGATTCTCTATCAGCCTCTACCCAGCCTCCAACTAGCCTCCTACCAGCCTCTGCCCTGCCTCAACCAGCCTATATCCAGCTTGTGACCAGCTGCCTGAACTCCAGGTGAGAATGTCACACAACTCTGTCCTGTTCATGTTAATTAGCAATACGGATAAGGAAAGGCTATGTGTCTCAACTTGTTTCATCAGTGTGATTTCTCTCTCCAGCCTCTGTCCAGCTTCTGACCTGCCTCTGACCTGCCTCCTATCATCCTCTGACTTGCCTCTAACCAGCCTCTGTGAAGCAACCTTGTGGACTCACAGTCACAGATGGACTCAGATACTCATATGTATAGGCAAAGCCTAGGCAAAGCCTTTACATCTGAAAGAGAAGGTGCTGTATTTGTTTACTCTTGTTCTATCCACATAAAAACATTAAGAACAGTTTCTGTATGATGTTTATTCGACCTATTAATCTGAATTGGAAGGGCACGTTGTCATGAGCTGTATCTTGTATATTTATTATTAGCTATGTGGTATGTGTATGCACCTTTATGTAATCTGGTGGAAAAACATTAAAATTTAAAACCGGATCATACCAAACAAATATCTGCTTGCGTGTCCCCGTGTATGCAAAGTGTCCTCCTTTGTGATGTGAAGGAAATGGCCACCCTACATACAACTACAGTGCTCTGTGCTTTTCTCATGATCCCGCACATGTTCAGGGTGTTTCCAGTCAGAGAAGCCACTAACAAATTGATGTTTCTTTGTTGAAAAGACCATGCAGGCAAAGCAATACATGTTACCTGTAGATGGTGAATATGTCATCCAGTCAAGGGGAAACTCTTTCCCCATTTGGTAAACGGCAGTAGATCAGATCGTTAGTGAAAGAGCGCACTTTACCGCCCAAACCACCATCACGAGTTGAGGCCGGGTATATGCTCGTTCTGTTATGAAACGCAGCAGGCCCACGATCGATTAGGACAGCGCAAGCATTTTCATTAATTTCCGCCCACAATGCCGGATCCGACACCCGGTACATCCACTAATGCGAGCTGCCGGTGTAAGTACCGGATGTGCTCGGGCTGCCAGATCGGCTCACACCGGTGCTGTGACTGCAGCTAGCAACAGGCTGACACTCGCTTCCTCCGGCATCTTCCTCTAGCTCCGGGTTAGCTTCCAGGCAGTCCTCCTCCTCCACAGTGTCATCTTCGTCCTGATGTTCCAGACTCCGTTTGAAGAAAGTTTGGATGGATGGCACACTTCTCAAAAAAGTTGCCTCCCTCTCCTCCTTTTCTCTTTTACATTTTCGCTTACTGCAACCGCTTCTTTCACTCATTTTTTTCTCTCCAACTACTTCCCCACGATCCGGTCTGTTCAGCACTGTCATTTATGGACAGTGGCATGGGGGCGGAGCTGGCTGTTCCCATGGTTTCCACACTTGCACTTGACCAATTAAATCATTGTCTTTAGTTAAAAAAAAACGAGGGTGTTTTCATTGGTTATACATGGTGTCAATATCAGTGAGTAGAAGAGAAACACACATTTCTATAGTTTTCCCTAAGTCTGGTTGGGCCCCAGGTGCACGTGGGCCCCTGGGCCTGTGCCCATAAAGCCCATTGGATAATCTGGCCTTGAACCCCCTCATACCTCATAAGCAACACTTTGAATGAATAACACACACAATATCAATGTGCCCCGTCAAGCCAGAAGGCTGCTCAATAAAAAACTCATGAGGGAGCAGCGCTCATCACAAACCCTCCACTGATGACATAAAAAGTGCCTGTATAGACTTTTCAAATTTGTTTCAAACTCACACTAACCATCTACAATGGCACGGCTTGGAGATGCAGAAGAAGGCATAAATAGAGTAAGCCATCTACACGGAATAAAGAACTATCCCACACCTTCAACTCATTGGTCTGTGTGTGCAGTTTCTGACCATTCATAGTCTGAATAAGCCTGTTTACAAGTCTAATGTAACCGGAGTTAAAAATCTGTATTAAATATAGTTCATTGTATATTAAAAAGAGACATAATTGAATTAAAAACAGTGAAATTCATAATGGAAAAATCAATTCATTAAATATAATGTTTTGTTAATGATTAAAAAACAGGAGTCACTTGACACGATGCGAGAAGAAGCCACGGAGTAGGGAGCTCTGCACTGCATCGCTACCTTTATCCTTTGAAACATTTCCACCAGAGATATTTTCACTCAATATACTTGTTTTAAGTTAAAAGTGGTGCAAAACATGTCGAAACTTTCTAAGTCTTCGGCTTGTGGAGATATTAGAAAGCATCTATGGTCACACGCGGCCGACGCCATGATGCAAGATCAAGACGGAGCTAACGAGTCCGAGCAGCCACAAGCTAACGACATAGCTCAAGAACTCAGTAACATCTACTCAACACTAACAAAGATGTCTGAAGATCTGGGTGGACTGGCAGAAATATGTCGCACTACTGCGTCGGTAGAGACTAAACTCTCATCCTTAATTACAAGAATGGATGACGTGGAGAAGCGCGTGGAGTACTTGGAAATGACCGAGCAGGAGTGGCATGCTAACCCGCCAGCTAGCAAGGCAGACGTCGGACAGATATGGGACAAATTAGAAGACATGGAGAACCGCTCGAGACGCAACAATGTTTGCTTCGTAGGCTTCCCGGAGGGCAAAGATGGAAGGAGACGTGGTGAGATTTCTGGAGGAGCTGTTGCCAAATCTGCTGAACATAGAGGGGAGACGAGAGATTGAGTGGGCACACCGGCTCGCTGGCCAGCGATCCACGCCAGGAGACAGACCCAGACCAATACTGGCCAGGTTTCTGAGATCGTCAGACCGGGACGTGGTGTTTGCGAGCAGCGAGAAACAAAGGCAAGCTCACCTGGGGAAACACTACTGTTATGCTTTTCCCCGATTTCTCCAAAGCCACCCAGATGAAGCGCGACAAATTCAAAGAATGCAAGAAAAAACTGCATGAACATGGGGTGAGTTTCAGGATGCTGTTCCCGGCTCAGCTGAGAATCGAGACCGGCGAGGGTGAGAGGGTTTTTGATTGGCCCCGGAGAGCCATGGCTTTCATAGACGCTATGCAGTGAGTACTGATGGACTGATTTGTTTTCATTTTCATCCTTACGCACCCAAACGTTATATGAAGACACTGGTGTAGACTTTTTTTTTTACGGTAGCAGTGCCAGGAAGCACAACGAGTGGAGCCTCGCGGACCTGACACGGACCGTCGGACCTCTGTTGGAAGGACTTCTGTGGGGGTTAAAATGTGCAAAGTTCAGGTTCAGTTGCACACTCTTTGTTTTGTTAGTTTTAGGGGGATGTTTGTGTTTAGTCACCACCACTGTGTAACGGTACTTATTTTGATAAATGGTTGTGTGTTATTAATGTGTAGGCAGGCGTGTCCTCACAAATAGGTTTAATTCGTCTCTCCACTTGGAATGTAAACGGGCTGGGGAATCCCATTAATAGAAAAAAGGTCATGACCATGCTTAAGAATAAAAACTATGATGTAGTGTTTCTCCAAGAAACACACGTCAAAAGAGGAGTCTGAGAAGCTCTGTGCAGGATGGGTTGGACATGTTTTTTATAGCATAGGCTCTAGTAAAAGCAAAGGTCTTATAATCTCAGTTAGTAAACATTTACAGTTTAAAGGTCTCAAACAAATTAAGGATAAGTCAGGAAGAATGATTATTGTACTGGCTGAAATACAGTCGCAGAAGCTAATCTTGGCCAACATATACGCACCTAATTTGGATGATCAAAATTTTTTTATTGATCTTGAAAGGAGGTTAAAAACCGCTGGGAATCATGCGGTTGTTCTGGGAGGAGATTTTAATCTTTTAATGGATCCAGCTCTTGACCACAGTGGGGTAGTGTTGCGTAAAGTGCCAAAGGCTGCGGTGACATTGCAGAGAATTTGCAAATCTTTGGGATTAATAGATATCTGGAGGATCATGAACCCCTCTGGTAGGGACTACACATTTCTCTCACCAGTACACAAGACCTATAGCCGAATAGATTTCTTTCTAATATCTAAAGCACTCACCTCCTCTGCTATGGGTTGTGAAATAGGCAATATTCTTATTTCTGACCATGCTTGTGTTGGCCTGGGACTGCTACCCCAGAGCGAGAGAAGAAAGTCTTATAGATGGCGTTTGAACTCGTCACTTCTACAGGACCCAGTAAATGTAGCGTGGTTAAGAACAGAAATAAATAATTATTTGGAGACAAATTGGCAATCTGTATCATCCGCGGGTGTTGCGTGGGAGGCCTTAAAGGCTGTGATTAGAGGACGTATTATCCAACATACGTCATATTATAAGAAAATTAAAACACGGGAGTTGCTAGAATTGGAAAATGTAATTAAATCGGCTGAAACAGAGTTGAAGCAACAAATGACACAAGACGGCATGAGAAAATTGACAAAGTTAAAATATCAGTATAATAACATAATAACCCAAAAGGTTGAATTTAATCTATTTCGGGCTAGACAAACATATTTTGAGTCAGGAGATAAAGCAGGAAAGTTGCTTGCCAGTTATATAAAACAGAGGGAGCTGGCCTCCACTATTCCTGCTGTTAGGTCGCCGGCTGGGGACCTGCTTACTGCAACTGTAGATATTAATCAGACCTTTAAAGAATTTTATAGTAATCTATATAGTGCAACATCTAGCTCAAGTGAAGAAGAAATTCATAAGTTTATAGAACCACTTGGACTTCCAAAGAGGATTCAGATATTACTATTGAGGAGATTAAAGGGGTAATCAAGGCTTTACCTTCAAGTAAAGCACCTGGGCCCGACGGCTTTACTGGGGAATTTTTTAAGAGCTTTGCGACGGAGCTAGCTTCACCTTTACTAGAGGTGTATAAGGAGGCACTGGAGAGGGGTATACTACCACCAACTTTGAGACAGGCCCTTATTAGTCTAGTTCCTAAGAAAGGTAAAGATTTGAATGAATGCAAGAATTACCGTCCTATTTCATTAATGCAAATAGATGTTAAGATAATCTCAAAAATTTTAGCAAACCGATCAGACAGTGTAATTACGTCATTGGTCCATACTGACCAAGTGGGATTTATTCGTGGTCGTAACTCCTCAGATAATATTAGACGCCTTATTGATGTTATGTGGTCAGTGGCTGACGTCCAGTCCCCAGTTGCAGCAATCTCGTTGGACACCGAAAAGGCGTTTGACATGGTAGAATGGGGATATCTATTCAAGATTTTAGAAGAGTTTGGATTTGGTATTATCTTTAGAAAATGGGTTCTTGCATTATATAATCACCCAGAAGCAGCAGTGCAGACTAATGGGCTTGTCTCTGATTATTTTATGTTGGGTAGAGGAACCAGGCAGGGTTCGCCCCTTTCTCCTTTGCTTTTCTGTTTAGCTATTGAGCCTCTTGCAGCAGCTGTTCGTGGAGCGACTGATTTCCCGGGTGTCACTGTAGGTGGGAGGGTACATAAATTGATGCTTTATGCTGATGACATGCTGGCTACAGGGTGAACTGGTCCAAGTCCGAGGCACTCCCCCTAACGCAGGGTTTTTTCTGGCCAAAATTTGGGCTGAGGCGGCCGCGGGGGGAGGAAGAGACTGCGTGTCACAACCCGGTCCGAGTTAACACGGTACTACGAAGCTGGTTATCAACTTGGTTTGTTAAGTCCGGCTCTCAGCTTCATGCTCTGTGCGCGTTCACATCAATTAAGGCGTTTGGCGTCATATTATTCTACTTCCTCACTAAATGGAGCGACAACGGGCTGATTTCAGCCAAGAGCAGCAGGTTGTTTTGATGGAGAGAGAGTATGAACGATACAAAAAAGCTTGATCGCAGCCTGAAGCAACAGTGTTGCTGCAAATATGACGAGAGAGGAGGCTGCTTTTAATTTCTGACAGCTCTACATTGCGCTACTTTTAAATATGCTAAAAATGCTAACGGACTTCGGGGTTTACTGACAAACCACCACGTTGCTCAGAAAAAACCCTGCCCTAACGGCTTATTGCCCCTCCACTGCCTTCCATCCAGGGGCATTTCAGTGGCCTCAACAAGGTATCATGTATTTGGGTATCCGATTTCCTAGACAGCTGAAAGATTTGGTCAAAGTCAATTTTGACCCATTATTACAGAAAATTTCTTGTGATGTTGAGAGATGGGCAACTCTTAATTTATCTATGGCAGGTAAAGGTAACGTTTTGAAAATGAACTGTGTTCCCAAACTTAATTATCTTATACAGTCCCTCCCCTTAGAAATTCCCCATTATTATTTTAAAAGGTTTGACAGGATATCCAAGATATTTATCTGGAATGGTAAACGCTAGCTTGAGCCACAGCAAGTTACAAAGACCAGTTGATAGAGGAGGCTTAGGGCTGCCCAAGATATTGTTTTACTACTATGCTTTTAATCTAAAGCTTGATTTATGCTTCTGCGTCGCGGCGACGGCGTAGCTACGTCGTCGACGCAGACCCTATACGCAGACCCTGCGCCGTAGCCTGACGTGCGTCTCCAAAAAATCCTGACTACGCGTCACGTCGACGCGTCGAGACGCGAACGGCAAGGACTGGGATTGGTCCGCTCAGACCGTCATTCCGGCAGTTGCTTTTCCGGTCAACAGTATAACAACACCGCCAGTTACTTCTGCCGCTTGCATGCTTGTCTCCTATTGCTTGTGAACTCCATGCTTTGTGAGATCCCAGCAGGGCAGGAGGAGTGTTGGTGTTGTGCAGCATGTAGCTTGTAGCCCCACACTGTGACCAGAATGCTACACAGCATATCCGCTCTGACCGCAACTGCAGTGCAAGAGAGCAAGAACCCCCCGAAACCAATCCCCCCACCCCCACCCCCCCTCGTGGCTTGGCGGTGAATTGAACGCGTTCCCTCGACGCAGAACTTCGAATGCTCAATGACGGCGTAGGGTCGACGACGTAGCTCCGCCGTCGCCGCGACGCAGAAGCATAAACTAGGCTTAAGGCACCTGGGCCATTGGTCCCTCCCTCCCGAAAGGGCCCCCCCATGGTACTGTATGGAACAAGCTGTAATGGCCCCTCTACTACCCATTCAAGTCTTGTCTACTAAATTAAGTAAATAAGCAAAAACACATCCAATAATTTCTCATCTTAAATTAATTTGGACTAAGGTTACTTGAATATTTAAATTTGATCCCTTTCTGAATGTCTCTTCAAGTATCTGGTTAAATCCTAAATTACAAATTGGTAAATTCCCCATTTATTGGAAAATATGGCGGGAGAATGGTGTGGTCACATCGGGTGATCTGTATTGTGATGGTTCCTTAAAATCTTTTGGGGACCTGGTGCGGCAGTTCAATATCCCTACGTCTCACTTTTTTAGGTTCCTGCAACTTCGACATGCTGGTGGGGATTTTTGGGTCCGCTACGGCGGTTCCCCAAAATGCAGAATTCCTAGATAAAATTATAAAGAGTTATGGAAAGGGGCACGAGGCGGCTGTCTATTATTCTATGATGATTCAGACTCTTGGCAACGGGCCCATTTCAGCTTTACAGAAGACATGGGAAAGGGATCTGAACATGACATTCAATGATGAAGATTGGAACAGAATTTGTAAAAGTGTTAAAGTAGTTTCAAGGGATGCAAGAGTACGTCTCATTCAATTCAAAATTATACATCGTTTTTATTGGACTCCTTCCAGATTATTTAGATTAGGGTTATTACCCACATCAAATTGTTGGCGATGCAAATCTGAGGAAGGTAATTTAGTTCATGTTTTATGGTCATGTGATAAAGTCCAGCAATACTGGATCAATATTTATGATAATTTGTGTGAGATCACAGAGATACAAATGCCATTTAGCCCTAGATTATTTATTTTGGGTGATGATTCAGTTCTGGTAAGAGAGGATAAACATATCAAAAGTTATGTCCAAACCACTATTATGATTGGTAGACAAGTACTTATCAGAGGATGGAAGACGGAGGGGGTGCCCTCTCTTCAAGAGTGGGCTGTGGAGATGGCACGAGTTGTAGCATTTGAAAACATGTCATATAAACAACTGGGTAGATTGGATCTATATGAAGCAAAGTGGGGCAAACATGTAACATTTTTAAAGGGTTCCTGAAAGGGGTTATATGGTGGAGAGATGCAAGTTTTCATTATTGTGAGTAAATACAGAATAGTGCTTCTTATTTGTTTGCATTTTATTCAGCTATTATTGCTTTTATTTTTTCATTTGTTTACCAATGATCTCTTTAATGTAGTGATTACTTTGTGTTGTATTGACCTTGCTTGGAGTCATTTTCTGTGTCTAATTTTGTATAGTTATTTTGAGTTGTATCTACATTGATGCAGGCTGTGTAGCTGTACTAGCTGTATATGAAGGAGCACAGTGGTTGATGTTGGTAACCAGAAAGGGATCAGCATAGATGGTGGTGACTTGGGAAGGGTTTGTTTGTTGGGGGAGGGGGGTGATTGTTACTATTGTATTGTTGAAATAATGAAAATAAAAATGTAAATCATAAAAATAAATAAAAAAAAGATTAAAAAACAGATATTCACTTAAAAAGAGAACTAAAACTGTAACAAAATAAGTTATATAGAGTTTTAATCTGAAAGAGCTTGGTTGGAGACCGCTGAAGCCGCATTGAACACGAGTCACGATACACACATTTTTGGACAGTGAAACAATAAAAAACGTGGATAAAATTCGGAGAAAACTGTTGGAGAAATCCCCCGGCCGACCTGGACCTGTGTGAGCGCAGTTGGAGGAGCCGCTCGGGAGGAGGAACGCATCGGTGAGAAACCAGTTTGAAATGCTAAATGCTAAATCGCTAATGCTAATGGCGACACGAGCTAACTGTTAGCATACGAGCTAATGTCGGAGCGCTAGCTCCCGGTGCTAATTAGCATCAGGGCAGACACACTAGATACATTAATGCTGAAGCATTAATCCGCCATTTTAAAGGTGCATATGAGACGTTTATTTTCTCTTTTGTTTACTCTTTTTCTATGCACACTGACCTGTATTATGTGTGTTTAGCACTTTATTTCTGAACTTAAAGCACATTTAGCCACAATTTAACAACTGTGCACATTATATATTTTTCTTTCTTAATGGCTGATGATGTTTGTGTGCTAATTACCATGTAAAGAGTACAGAATATTTATACTGTTGATTTTGAGAAGTTATTTCAATAACATGAATAACATAATCTGATTATTTGAATGTTGTTAATTTTAATACTGATATTCATTGAGAGTTGAGAAAATTGAAATGAATGCTCTGATCCTACTTATCGTAGGTCAGGTTTTTTTCGTTGGACCCCATTGAGATTTGGACCTACCTGGATATTGGAGCCAGTCGAAGTTTGATGGCGAGCCAGACCCCGGAGGATTCATAGAGATACGACGCCGCGGACCCTGAATCCTTTTACACCGTTACACATACACACACCACCCACACACAAGTGAGGTGGGACTGATTTTCCACCTATACGGTGTTGACTGAACTGAACTTTAGGAAATAAAGCAGCTGCAAAACTTTATTTTATTTTTTATTTTCTATACTTACCCGGGTAAGAGTTGTAAAAAATTGTGTTATTAATGTGGTCTTCCCATCCTGTAATAAATAGGGAAGCATCATTGTTTCTTAAAGAATACACTGTGTTTGTGTCGTTCCTATGCATCGATTGGTCAATCCTGGGCTCCGTAGTCGATCTTAGAGCTTCTGATACTTCTGGCCATTGAACCTAATAACCATTCTTCCTTCTTTAAAGGGTTACGTGTTACACTAACATCACAGCCGGCCCTAGCCCTGGCAGTTGTAACACTCTCTGGGCACAGTTCAGACTTAGCGACTTGGGGGGTGTCAGACCCAACATGCTCTTGGTCAGTCTAGTATCTCAGGCCATCATTAGGGACTGGGACATCTGAGGGGGCTTCACCTGCCACAGACATCCTCTTGGCCACTGTCTATCACACAGGTGGTCATAGGTGGTGTGCTAACTTCAGACAGACAATCCTCACCCTCCCAAGTATTCTGAGAGACACAATCATGAGTACAGGTCATATGGTCTATGGCACATTCAGGCTGTGTAAGTTGTTCAGTGAAGATCCACAGCTTCACTCCCATCAGAAGCACAGTAAGAGATCAGAGAGGCACCGTCATCAGCCTCAGCCAGGACTGGCAGAAAATTCACACAAAGAGGCAGATTATTGTGGATAACCTTTGTCTAGCCTGAGATGGGATCAAGAAATTCAAAGGTCTGGGGGTTCTGTGACAACCAGTCCTGTGTCTCTTAAGGACAAAAGGATGACGGATTGGTGTCTCTTCCTTCTGGTAAGTGGATCTCTGAACACACGATACAGGATACCATCTTCTAACATCAACTTGTCCCATTGCCTCATAAGTCTCAAACCACTCACAGTCTTGGTGGGTCTCTCTCTCCTTGAAGGTCTGCGATGCTGCTCAACATAGAATATCACTTTGCAAGGTCAGCATCTTCCAGCTGTATGTCCCTGAGGGTCTGTTTAGAGATAGATGGCGACACATCTTAGCCAGTGGACATGACACTTTGCTGCAAAAGGTCCCTACTGCAACACCATTTTTAGGCTGTATGTATATTTTTGAGCCAGCAGATTGGGTCACATTTTTAGAGGATCTTTGATAATATATAACATAAATTCATCATTGAACCAAACTTCATGAATGTTTTGTGACAAAGTAGTAATGTGTTCTACTCAATCCATCTCAGAAAATGAGAGTTGTAGAGATCATGGAAACTGAAGACTGCCAGGACATACATGTTCTCTACAAGTGTGTGTAAACTTTTGACCACGGCTGTATTTGACGTCAAACTGCAGTCAACTTTGCAACCCTGCGCTGCTCGCATGCATCTAGCTTCGGCTTTGGGAGAATGTGGGCAAGTGGGTTGTTGTCTATCCAGGTGGTGAAAACATGACCTTGGAGCCAGTGGCTGAATTTCTCACAGACCACCCATTTCAGGGCTAGAAACTCCAAGAGGTCAGCAGGGTATTTACTCTGGGCTTTGTTCAGGGACTTACTAGCAAACGCTATTGGACATGCCTGTTCATTGCCTGGTGCAACCTGGGATAGAACATCACCTAAGCCATCAGAAGATGCATCAGTGGAGAGGATGAATGGCTTAGAGAAATCTGGGTGAGTCAGTATAACATTGTTGAATAGAGCATCTTTCAGTTTCTGTAGTGCCCGGTCACATTCCTGGATCTGGTCTGCAGCTGTCAGTTTTCTGTCACATGTCACCATCTCCCCTCTTTGTTTGCCCTGTTAATCTTTGTCTCAGATGATAGCCGGTAGAGAGGCTTGGCCACCATAGAGCAGTTTGGGATAAAGCTTTGGTACCACAGTCGAGACCCAGGAATTACTTGATCTTCTTAGGGCATGGGGTCTGGTCATCAGGAAGCATCAAGTCCGACCTTTCCACCTTAGTTATGGTGTCCGCCTTAGCAGGGTCTGTTGACACACCACTGCTGTCAATGACTTGGCCCAAGAAGTGTACAGAGCTGTGCAGAAGGTGGCACTTCTTGGGGGCCAACTTGAGGTTGTGCACCCGCACCGTTGAAAGACCATCTCGAGTGTCTTCACAGCTTCCTCCTCACCAGGCGCCAAAAAAAACCATGAGGTCATCAAGGTAACAGAGCAAGCTCATTAAGTTTTGATCCCCAAAAATCATCATGTGCATGAAACTTGCTGGGCTGTTATACAGTCCTTGGCAGAGCCTGTTGTATTCATGGAGGCCAACAAGTGAGACGAATGCAATGAACTTCTTGTGGTCTTCATGAAGGAGAACGTAATAGAATCCGGATGTGAGGTCCCTGGTACTGAACAGTGCATTCCACCACGGGGCAGCAAGGCAATCTGCCTGATGGGGAAGAGGGTAGGCATCCTTCAACGTCCGAGCATTGAGCCAGCGGAAACAGTGCAGATGTGTAGACCAAGTGGTGATGCAAACTCACTGGTAGACTTTCTGATGATGCTTCTCTCCTCCATTTCATTCAGTGTCACCCGGAGCTGTTGGTAGTGTGCTGGTACCGTACGTCTGTAGGGGAGTTTGAAAGGTCTGTCATCCACTTGTTGGATTTTGGGACAAAGTCCTTTACTTCACCACAGTCAAGTCTGTGCTTGTAGAAGACTGACACTTAAGCCTGATTTATGCTTCTGCGTCGCGGCGACGGCGTAGCTACGTCGTCGACGCAGACCCCTACGCGGACCCTGCGCCGTAGCCTGACGTGCGCCTCCAAAAAATCCTGACTACGCGTCACGTCGACGCGTCAAGACGCGAACGGCAAGGACTGGGATTGGTCCGCTCAGACCGTCATTCCGGCAGTTGCTTTTCCGGTCAACAGTATAACAACACCGCCAGTTACTTCTGCTGCTTGCATGCTTGTCTCCTATTGCTTGTGAACTCCATGCTTCAATACAGATACAGAATGACTTAGCAACAGTCACAAGACGTGACAAGACATTCATGTCATTTAATATGCACTTTAATTTGGGTGAAGTTACTTTTATCGCTTCATATTTGAAACAAAAGACGGAGCCATTTTCAGAATGTACTGTTAAATCGGCTACGGCCCTATTTCTCTGCTTTAATAAACCCGCTGTACACTACCTGGTCAGCACCAAAATCAGATAGACAGTTAGTGATTCACTGGTGAGCACAGTGGAGCATTTCAGCTAAAGATTGAGATTGTGTTGGATCTAAGAGGAGAGTAGATATTGGACCTATGGTCCGCAGATCCCAAATGAAAACAGGACATGATAATTTGGTCAAATGATGAGCTTTGAGCTGAGCTGAGATTTTATATGCAGCTAGCTGTTATTAATATGGATATTACAGTTTTTCTCCATTGGTTTGGCTCATTTCTTGAAACAGAAATTACATTCTCAAAATTACATGGACAAACCTCCAAACCACTTGGCAATTGTTCACAACAGAATTGAATTTCTCATTCATTCCATCAAATTGCAAATGTCTTAGTACATCTTTGCAAATGATTAAGTACAGGTAGCCTACAGTTAGCACAGTTAGCCTACATTTAGCACAATTTCCAAGTGAATAGATCTTGTTGATCTAAACTGATTGTTGATTCTCAGTCTAATGGTTTGTTTTCTCCAAAACATGTCAGCATCATTTCATTGTATAAGTTATCACATGTACAATAGTCTGTTCAATTGTCAAAATTAGTCAAGAACCTAATACCATGAATACCATATATGAATCTCTTGGAACATTTGATAAATTGATTGACAGTCACGTGAAAATAGAACTTGACTAACGAAGGAGGAGTTTCACACATCTCAGATGACCAATCAAACAATATGTTTGGTTACCTGACAGGTGCTGTCCATGATTGTGAATGCTGCCAAACATGTATGTATAGAGCTTGACCAGGACCAGTACAATTTCCGAACATGGAGGCACCCGGCCAAGTAAATGAATAAGGGCAACTGCCTGCTCGAGGAAGAGGAAGAAGAGGAGGAGGAATAAGGGTGCATAAAGCAAGAGATGTATTTATTTACTCATTTACCTATCATTTAGTGTGTGTGTGTGTGTGTGTGTGTTTTAAAGGCCTACAGTAATGGAGAAAAATGGCGAAAACAAACTTGAATTATTGATGATACAGTTTACAGTAGTATTACAGTCACTGCGCAGTGATGCATTAGAATTGTGGTTAAGTTACTGTAAGTAAAACAACAATACAATTACATTGGTAACTCATTCTGTAAGAAATACATAAGGCATACATTGCGAATGGTAATACAGTGTTGTCCTTTGATTTGTATGTCTAGGATTGGACGACAACCTCGCACGGGTGGCAGAAGAAAACTTCTCAATGACCAACAAGAACAAGAC
This sequence comes from Pagrus pagrus, assembly GCF_965226575.1. NCBI lineage: Eukaryota > Metazoa > Chordata > Actinopteri > Spariformes > Sparidae > Pagrus > Pagrus pagrus. Next base: position 22,742,139 of record NC_140205.1, on the reverse strand, counting down.
ATCTGTAAAATGGTGAGGGCAAATAATGCCACCACACTGAGACAGATCTGCACTGCAATCATAGAAGACTGCCATATTCCAAAATGTCAACTCTATAAGCATCTCCTCAATAGAACGGGTATTGAACAAGCATCAGATGACCATGAAGCAACTTTACAGGGTACCATTTGAGAGGAACTGATAGAGTGAAAGAGCTGCGGTACCAGTATGTACATGTAAGTCAGTTACTGGTTGTCTATCATTATAACCTTTTTACAATTAAGCAGTGGTTCCCAAACTTTTTTGGCTTCAGTAGCCCCTTTACCTGATGTCTGAATCGAAGTATTTGCTTTATCTAACTTCAACATTTTGCCTAAAAACTGCAACAGAAAACTGCAGCTTATCATTATAATCCTTATTTTGAAGAATATAACATATGGTAAGAAAAGGGGTCAAGGAGCTGCAACTAGTGCCTCTCAAGCAGATCTATCTAATACTGTTGGTTTTACTGTAACATTTCAGTATGTCTAGTCATTGATGATTTCCCCCTCCCCTCTCCTCAAATACCCTCTGTAGTACCTCTGCTTAGGCCTATATCTAGGGGTTAATGTACCCCAGGTTTGGAACCACTGTAGTGCCCAGTAGTATATTGAACTTGTGGAGGAGAACATAGAACATTCCTATGTAATTTTGTGTTACTCTAGTGTATGACTCTTCTGTATGACTGATTTTATTTTTTATTTTTTTTACTCTATTGTAGAGAATAATGGCATTGGAAGGAAACGAGACCCCTCACATCCTCGTGTTTGTGGATGAAGCAGGCTTCAACCTGGCCAAGGGCCGAAGACGTGGCCGTTATATTATTGACCACCGGGCCACGGTGGATGTCCCAGGCCAGCGTGGGGGCAATATAACTATGTGTGCTGCCATTTCTGAGAATGGTGTGGCCACTCACATCCCCAGTCTTGGCCCATACAATACACAGAAGCTCCTCATCTTCTTGGACCGCCTTCATTCTGATTTGATCCCTGAAAATGAGAGAGGTCTCGTAGGGCCTCACCTACCAAAGTATGTAATTGTGTGGGACAATGTGAATTTCCACCGTGGCCCGCTCATCAGGGCCTGGTTCACTACTCATCCAAGGATGGTCATGGTGCTCCTACCACCTTACTCTCCTTTCCTCAATCCTTTCTCCGCTTGGAGGTGGAGAGTGTATGAGCATCAGGCTCAAAATCAGAGGTCCCTGCTCCATGCAATGGACGCTGCGTGTGATGATATTACAGGAGATCAGTGCAGGGGATGGTTGCGACATGCACGCCGTTTCTTCCCTCGTTGCATCGCAAGGGAGAATATTTGCTGTGATGTGGATGAGAATCTGTGGCCAAACAGACAGCAGCGTGTGGATGGCCAGGAGGGTGAGGAGGACGGCCAGGAGGGTGAGGAGGACGGCCAGGAGAGGGAAGGTGAGGACAGCGACCAGTGAAGAAATGTTAGTTTTGAATCTCCAGCTTTATTTACAGTACTGTAGGCTACATATAATTTTCCTTGTTTTTTGTTTATGTGTTTATATTACAGTATATTGTGCTGTATACATTTTCTTTTAACTCTGTGGAAGTTACTTTATGTGTGAGAATAAAAATGGTTACACTTTCCTTGGCAGTATGAGTGCAATGTGTGATGTCAAACCTTGGAGGGTACTTTTACCGTAAAATCCTATTTTTTTTTTCCAGTTTTCTACACAATTATATTCTGTTAGCTAGACAAAAAAAACTAGAACAGCTATGGAGCCAGAACGGTGACTTTAAAATTTGGCATCCAAAAAAAATTGATTGAAAACAAAAACAAAACCAGTACTGAAAAAGGAAACATTGGCATTGAAACATTTGTATTGAAAACAGTTGTATTGGCATTGAAACAAGTATTGGCATTGAAAAAGGAAACTAATTAAAATAATTAAAATCTGAAAATCTTATTATTTTATTTTATTGGGATTTTTTGTATTTTTCAATGACAATCTTAAGATTTTTTCTTCATGTCACTTTTTTTTCAGTGACAGATTTTTTTACAATGTCAGTTTTTTTTTCAGTGTCACTGATTTTCAGTTTCAACTTTCTGTCACTGTTTAGGCGTCGAGAGGGAGGGGTCTGAGGGGAGGGGCAAGTAGAGCGTGGTTTGCATATGATTTACATATCGGCATCCTGAAGAAGTAGCAACCTGCCATCAGCCCGAAGCCTCTGGCATGGTGGCATTACTAAAATGTCCTGTCCACCGGGAACTTTCAAACCGCAATTAAGTCTGGTTGTTTTCTATGCTATTTACATGTTTATTCACATGCAACCTGGCCTGTTTGGTTAGCTTTTAATGGCTGTTATGCTGTTTATGTAGAGGTCCGCCGGAACATGTAAGTTTCTAACATTAGCCGTGTTGGCTAACTTAACCTGTGGTTAATGCAGGATCAAAAATAAACACCCGCCAAGCGCCGAACACGGCTAAAAGTCGGTTTTGGCAGAAGAATAAATTAACGTCACGTGTCACCGGCCTGGTGGTAAATACTTGTTGCTGCCAAGTAATAATACATCACAACAGCGGCTAACAGTAACAAGTAACTTTGAACGGCTGTTGTGCTGGTTTGGCAGCGGTCCACTGAAACAAATGCTAAGTTAATAGGTGTTGGCTAGCTAATCTGTGGTTAATGATAGTTAGCCGTTCAAAGTTAACTTTAACTCAGCCAGGGTCTTTGTGAAAAACACAACGGCAAAACATCACAGGGCTGGAGACTTAACATTAGCTACCATTTACCCAGGGTCCACATTTAACTTTCTGGCTCATCTGCCAGTGGCAGGTAAACTGAGAAAAGCAGAGCTGGTAGTCACAGCTCAGTAAGTTAGCTGCTCAGACTCTCCTTGACCGCGCTGGAAACAGAGTCCGCTGGAACATTTTTATCGTCACCAGAAGCAAATTCGCGGCCCTTGTAAGAGTTATTGTGTACAACCTGCGTTGAAGCTGAGCTAGCGGCTCAAAGATGAGAGGCTGTATGGTGTGTGTGTGTGTGGTGTCTGGGGTTGTCAGTAGGTTAACGTACACAGCCGAAGCCCTGCTGTTTATAATGTCAATGTTAACGTCCCAGGCTATGTTACTGCTAGCCGTTGTTGTGATGTATTATTACTTGGCAGCAACAAGTATTTACCGACAGGCCGGTGACACATGACGTTAATTTATTCTTCTGCCAAAACCGACTTTTAGCCGTGTTCGGCGCTTTGCGGGTGTTTATTTTTTTAATCCTGCATTAACCACAGGTTAAGTTAGCCAACATGGCTAATGTTAGAAACTTACATGTTCCAGCGGACCTCCTCTTCTCACAAAGGACTTGTCTCTGTCCTGGTCTTACTAGATCTTAGTGCTGCATTTGATACCATTGATCATCACATTCTACTACAGAGACTGGAACACTTAATTGGCATTAAAGGACCCGCATTAAACTGGTTTAAGTCCTATTTATCGGATCGATTTCAGTTTGTACATGTTAATGATGAGTCATCCCTGTATACCAAGGTTAGTCATGGTGTTCCTCAAGGCTCCGTGCTTGGACCCATACTATTCACCTTATATATGCTCCCTCTAGGAAATATAATTTGGAAACACTCCATAAACTTTCATTGTTATGCAGATGATACACAGTTATACCTATCAATAAAGCCAAATGAAACTAATCAGCTTACTAAACTCCATGCATGTCTCAAGGACATTAAGACCTGGATGACCTGCAATTTTCTGCTGTTAAACTCAGATAAAACCGAAGTTATAGTACTTGGTCCTAAACACCTTAGAGATGCATTATCTAATGATATAGCGAGTTTGGATGGCATTAACTTGGCCTCCAGCACCACCGTCAGGAATCTGGGAGTTATCTTTGATCAAGATATGTCCTTCAACTCCCACATAAAACAAATTTCAAGGTCTGCATTTTTTCATCTACGTAACATTGCAAAAATCAGGCCCATCCTGTCTCAAAAAGACGCAGAAAAGCTAGTCCATGCATTTGTTACTTCCAGGCTGGACTATTGTAATTCTCTATTATCAGGCTGGCCTAACAAGTCTCTAAAGAGTCTCCAGCTGGTCCAGAATGCTGCAGCACGTGTACTGACAGGAACTAAGAAAAGAGATCATATTACTCCTGTATTGGCCTCTCTGCACTGGCTCCCTGTAAAATCAGGAATAGAGTTTAAAATCCTTCTCCTCACTTACAAAGCTGTTAATGGTCAGGCACCATCATATCTCCAGGAGCTCATACTACCCTATCACCCAACTAGAGCATTACGCTCCCAGAACGCAGGATTACTTGTAGTTCCTAAAGTCTCCAAAAGTAGAATGGGAGCCAGAGCCTTCAGCTATCAAGCTCCTCTTCTGTAGAACCATCTTCCTGTTTTGGTCCGGGAGGCGGACACCCTCTCTACCTTTAAGAGTAGACTTAAGACCTTCCTCTTCGATAGAGCTTATAGTTAGGGCTGGGCCAGGACAGGCCCAGGCCTGTCCTGGACCAGCTCTTAGTTATGCTGCTATAGGCCTAGTCCGGGGGACAATGACACACTGAGCTTCTCTCTCCTCCCCTCTCCTCTCCTCTCCATCTGTATACATTATGCCTGTATACATGCCCCATCTCTGCATGTCACTGACTTACTTCTTCCCCGGAGTCCTTGTGCTTTCTAGTCCTACAGGCTCCCATGGATCCTGGCCGCGCCCGGGTCGTGGATCGTGGATGCGCCCACTGCTATGGCCCTGCCTGATCGTGGATGCGCCCACTGCTATGGCCCTGCCTGATCATGGATGCGCCCACTGCTATGGCCCTGCCTGATCGTGGATGCGCCTACTGCTATGGCCCTGCCTGATCATGGATGCGCCTACTGCCATGACCCTGCCTGACACCCACCACTACTGTCGCTAATATTAGTCACATCTCTGTTACATACGTTCCACTACTATTATTGTAATGCATTACTACATACCATCCTTACCATACCATCACTACTACTGTTATCACTAGTAATCACATTTCCATGTGCATTTCATTATTATTGCTGTAATACATCTTTATGTACTTTCACTCCTGTCAACACTTACACAATGCCAATGGCACAATGCATTTTGGGGGCACTGACTATTTATATGAGAAAGGAATTTAGTTTTGACAAGAGCGAACTGTTTTGGGAGAGATATGAGCTTTTGCAGGTGAACCATGGTGTTGTGCTGAACCGTCCAGGTTATTTTGGCAAAAGCACCAAGAGTGTTGAGAACGTCCGGTCTGTTTCGAGAAATGAGCCAAAGCAATTGAGAAGGATCTTTTGCCTTTTGGTGGCACTGACTATTTATATGGGAAAGGAATTTAGTTTTGAAGCATGAGTGAACAGTTTTGGGAGAGATATGAGCTTTTGCAAGTGAACTATGGTGTTGTGCTGAACTGTAAGACTGTTTTGCCAAATGATCTTAGAGTTTTGAGAATGTAATTTCTGTTTCAAGAAATGAGCCAAACCAATGGAGAAAAACTGTAATGGAAGGATTTCCAACTCAGTGCTTTTGCTAAATCAGCTTGAAGGTAAAACAGAAGTCCATAATATAAAGAAGCAAGATAGAGGAACATTAGTGTCAAGGTTGACTATAAAAGGTGAAATAATGTTGTAATGTTGTGCTGTTGTGTGGAGGAAACTACAGTTTCAGGAGTTTTCTGTGCCGTGTTTGAGGGGCGTTAAACAGTTTCTCTGCACTGTGAAAACATGTCATTACTTGAGGAAGTGTATGTTAATTCAGCAGAAGAGTAAAAAACTGTAAAAGTTGAGCTGTTCCTCCACCTGTGTGCCCTGAGCCATCTTCCATGTATGTAGGTCGCTGCCCTCTGACAGACACACACCTCTCAGCTGAGGCAGTTTGTGCCCGGATGAGCCGCTGCACTGCACAAACAGTACAACGCATATCTTCAGTTGTCACGGTGAAGACTTGCCATGCTTCGACTGTGCTCTCTTTGGACGTTGCTGCTCTCTGTGTCCGCCTCTCTACACATTCTCCTGAAAGTGTCTCCTTTCTCATTTCAAAAAGGCTCTGACTGTTTTCCTGTTTTGTCTTTCTCAGGAGGTTTTGTCGCTTCTTTCTTTTCCCTCCTCTTTTCCACGTATTGCATCTGGACTTTTGAACGTGCTTTGACTTTGCTTCCACATTGTAAAACATTTTAAGCTAAGCCAGTTAGAAATATTTGAGCCAGTTCATCTTACAATACTTAAGCAAACTTGAACTTAAAACAGTTCCAATTTCAGTCAACACAAAAATATTTAGACCTGAGTCAACTTCAAAACATTTATTAGCTGCTTTGTTTCATAAAAGTAAAGCAATTCTAAAAACACATAAATCCTGGTGTGGAGCTGATGAGGTAATGTGTGATAACCCTAGAGATACAGCGCATTATTCTGAAGAAAAGACTTATAAAATGTATCCTAATGGATATGATATCCGTGACAGATGCAGCACAGCAAAAGGTGCTAGGGGTCATACTTTCTGGTCTTGTCCCTTTTTGGGAAGATATCTTTATTTGATTTATGATTTACAGTTTGAGCCAAGTGCATTCATTGTCTTGTTTGTTTGGACCAAAGCCTTTCCTGTCACATTCTGTACAGCAGACTCTTGAGTTGGGTATGTCCATAGCAACGAGGATAATTCTCAGGGATTCACAGGCGAAAATCTAATCTCAACTTTTGACAAGACAACAACAGGAATTCCTGAGGGGGACACCAGAAATAGTGCTGTTACTCTGTTAACTAACTCCGTCATGCTCCAGCTGAGGAAAACTACATTCCATTTCTGGCTTCATTTATTGACTCAAATTCAATGAGCTGCAAACACTGGCTGATGTGACTGTTGCTAGCTAGCATATGTCAGCTAACTGCTATAATTCAGTGCAGAGAAAATGAAGATTGGTGACAAATATCAATGTGTTTTTTCTGTATTCTGTGGGAGAAGAAAATAAATCTTTTACACAGTGGTTCTCAAACCTTTAGTGCCCAAAGCACAGCAGAGGAAAAGCCAACATTTCACAGCACACCTGTATTAATCTGTGCAAGATATGCACAGATTAATACAATACAATATATATGCATTGAAACCAGACAGGTCACAAAAATAAAAATGAGGTGACCTGAATTTTCACAGGGCCTGCTGCCGAGAAGCATCCCCACAGCATGATGCTGCCACCACCATGCTTCATGGTGGAGACGGTGTGTTTGTGGGGATGTGCAGTGTTTGGTGTTTGCCAAACATCGTGTCTAGTCTGATGGCCAAAAAGCCCCATTTTGGTCTCATCAGACCAAAGAACCTTCTTCCAGTTGACCTTGGAGTCTCCCGCATGCCTTTGCATGAACCCTGGTGGAGATTTAATGCACTTTCTTAAACAGTGGCCTTCTCTTTGCCACTCTCCCATCAAGCTGTGACTGGTGATGAACCCGGGCAACAGTTGTTGTATGTGGTGTCTCTCCCAACTCAGCTGCTGAAGCTTTTAAGGGCGCACTCACACTCGGCCTAGTTGCACCATACCATGCAGAATAACTGAACTCAGTGACTTGGAAATGTTTTTGTATTGATCCCCTGACTTATACTTTTCAATAACCTTTTCACAGAGTTGCTTGGAGTGTTCTGTTGTCTTCATGGTGTAATTATAGCCAGGATTACTGATTAACCAGTGAATGGACCTTCAGACACAGGTGTCTTCATACTACAATCACGCGATACATTCACTGCACTCAGGTGATCTTCATTTCACTAATTGTGACACTACTAGCACCAACTGGCTGGACCTCTATTGAATTAGGTCAGTCGCTTGAAAGGGGGTGAATACTCATGCAATCACTCATTTTACATTATATTTTTTGAATGAATTGACATGACTTTGTAGAAATCTGTATTCACTTTGACACTCTTTGACAAAAGATTACGCATCTGACATTCAATGGTAGCTGTCAGTATTCGAAAGATCTTAAAAAGTCACTCGGTTGGAGACTGATTTAGAGAATAGACAGAGTCATCATTTTCAAACCAGTGTCAGAACTGGTTCTTGTGACCTGAAAGAATGAGCCGCATAACTGACCTGTTTGAGTGTCAAGTATTTATCATTTTAAAATGCAGGGTTGTACTTTGAAATTCAAGCAGTAGTGCTACACTACATCATACTACACACAAAACAAAACAATGAAATGATTTATAGAGCCTTGCATTCAATTATAAAGTCTTTAAGGAAACAGTTAGCATTTTTGCATATTTCCAGGCAACTATTGAACAAGAACTGTAGATAGTATCGACTTCAGCACCAACCCTTTATACACACTCTACTACTTTAAAAACTTTTTTAAATTCACTCATTCAAAATGTAAAGTCCTTGATTTGTCACATAGTATCATTAAAGGATCAGTGTGGCGAATAAAAAACTACCCTTTCAAAAGTCAAAGAATGGACTTGGAAAACAAAAGTGGTTAGTGGTTACTCAGTATGGCAACGCTTGATTAAACTCATGTCTCAAGTTTAACAAGCTTTTAGCAGTTCAATTGTTCAAACTGTTTACAGTGTATGTTTTTTTTTTTCACATGGAGTATGGAACACATACTACTTTGTCACAATTTATTAATTTTGGTTAAATCATGAAGTGACAAACAATGAATCTGCTGGCTCAAAAATATGCATACAGTAACTTGAACGATCAATTTTGGTGATCATAGAAAGTTGTGTGAATCAAATGTTCTTTGTAGCATGGCCTCTTAACTTCTGAGTGATTCTGATCGATAACAGCTGGTGACTTTTCTGGGCACATTTTAATAGGGCTTACACCCACTAGACTCAGCCACAAACACTACAATGGGAAAGTCTATTGTCTAAAGTCTTCAAAGTTCCCTTAATTGACTGACCTTGTGCTTAAAGTGTTACTTTGCATGCCATGCTCAGATGACAAAAAATAAATAATTATTTTTACCTCACGAAAATAAAATAGATACAATTTATATCTTTAAATAAATCGTTTTTTCACTAGAAACATCTGGTGGGCCAAATCTAATGTTATGGCGGGTCCAACACTTAAGGCAGCCCTGGTCAAGAGGGTATTTCACTATTAATGGTCTCAGTGGCCTCACCAGTATTCTGGGGAAAGTGTTTGATAGGTGGTACTCACTGTGTGGAGAGTATGTGATTTTTTTCTAGGCCTAGTTCCACTTACACTCACAGTCAACTATGAGTAGCAACTACTTGTTAACTGGCTTTGTTTTTCAGTGCACTTCTCTGCAGATTTAGAGGCGTTCTCATAAGAGCCTGAAGAGGCCCTCTGCTCTGTTCATCTTCATTACAGCTATAGACTCTGATCTAAGGATGAATCCAACTTTTTACAATTCCACATACCACCCATGTGTCAAGAGAGGCTCAGTGGGGCTGCAAATCAGCTCAGGCCTTACAGTGTTTGTGGCGGATGTGGTTATTTTTCACTGGTCTTGCTTTTCTCCTGTACCACTCTCTTCTTGATAACATCCTCAAGCTCTCCTCTCCTGGTGTGGGAATGCTCATTATTGCTGCTGCAGCATCTTCACTTGGCCTAGATATGTCAGCCAAAACAACATGTTCTACCAGCCGGTGTCATTCACATGCAGGACAAATGATTATAATACTTGCACAGAATGTGAGTGAAAGATGGCAAGGCAGAGACAGAAGCTAATGATGGAGAGACAGCTTCCACCACTACACAGTGAATTCCCCACAGCGCTTCATGACCGAGGAGCCACAGGGTGAGAAACAGTGAAAAACCCGCTGTCGACAGCCCACATCCCTCCACCACAGGACAGCTCCTCTTTGCTTGGCTGCTCTGTTGTCCTGCACATACACTCAGAGGGATGAAGAAGAAGCATTACAACACACAAGCCGCAACAGAACACACAGGGAATACCAACTTAGAGAGAAGGAAGGAGGCCAGCATAGTGATTGCATTAGAAAGAGACTGTGTACACAATTCAGAGAGTGAAAAAAGGAACGACTGGCTGTTGGACAGCACTAAAATCCTCTCTGTCTCACAACTCTGCAGCACAGTTTAAGGTCATAGCAGGGTTTCTGCAAGTTGTCGCTCCCAAACTCTAAATGTTTAATACTTTATCCTATGTTCAACACAGCCATCAGACAGGTTGTTTAACAATGAAGACAGCAACTCCCACACACTACTTACATCTTTTGTTTTGATGGAGACCCCTTGTGGCAGAAATAGCATACACTGAGTGTTTAAAAATCTAATACGCAGGCACATTAACACAGCTAAAACACCAAAGACGTTGTTTAGTAAAGGTTAGAAGGAAGGAGTAAAGAAAGATGAAATAACAAAAACAACTCAGAAAAATGTTACATGAACGTTTATGATTTTCTTAAATTAGTTTTGAAAACTGTTACAAAAACAAAATCCAGGGACAAACAGAAAGACAAAAAAAACTGCTTCCCCATTTCATGTGTGACAACTTTTTGACCTTTGACCTGATCCTTCTCATCCATCCACAGTCTGTATACAAGGCACCCTGACAGAAATCAGGCTTTTCTTGCTCCTCATAGGCCCTCGCTTCATGAGATGATACAAAGTGTTCAACTATAGAGAGACAGAGACGAGCGCTTACAGTACGTACAAACACACGCTCTGATGTGTTTTTATTTCTTACAGTTTCTCACTCACTCACTCACTCACTCACTCACTCACACAGTTATTTAGTTACAGACCAAAGGACTGCACTGTACAAGAACCTAAAACAAATTTTGCTGGTCAAGGACATTTATATTTGTAATGCAGACCATTCTCTGGAGTCCACACACACACAGGCACACGCACACACGCACACACACACACACACACACACACACACACAGGCCAGCGGTCCTGTCCTGGTGATAGGAATATTCCAGTAGGGGCTCTTTACAGTGCACCAGGTCCTAAACTGATATCATGCCAACCCCAGCCCCTGCTACTCCATCCAGTTCTGATGGCACCCTGGGACCTGGTTTTGGTGGGATCCATTAAATCTGATATGGTCTGATCTGGACTGAGATAATTCAGTCTAGACTGAAATCCATTCCAGGTCAGGTCAGACCAGCTCCTCTCTTCCTCGTCCCCCTCTTCTGACTGTGCAGTCCGTCTATCTCCTCAGTGCTCTGCAAACAAAACAAGTTTCAATTCAAATCAAGAACAATCCGGTCAGTTTTTTAAAGGCTTCTGTAGTCACTCTGTTGATGGTGGTCATTCTAAATGTCTGCCATAGAACCTCCAAAAAGAACATTGTAAAAATGCTTTAATAAGAATAAAGTTGGATCTACAAAAGTTTTGCAAGATCTCCCAAGATTGGAGGACTTCAAAATAAAAGCCAAACTTTATAGAGTTGTTTTAATGTCCTGTTATTTGGTATTTAACTTGTATTAATCATACCCACTGAGATTTACTTTAAGGGGTAAGTCAACATTTTGGGAAAAATGCCTATTCGCTTTGCAAGAGTCATCTCGTGTCTAGTACAGAGCTGGAGTCAGGATTTTGTTAGCCTAGCTTAGCATAAAAACTGGAAGCAGGGGAAACAGTTAGCCTGGTTAAGTGTGAAGCAGAAAGATACACCTCCTAATACCTCTAAAGCTCATACTATATTTTATCCACACACAATCAGAAATGTCAACCTATCATTTTAGTTAAGAGTCTATCCATCCACCTTGTACTTCTTCTGTAGGATGGCTTGGTAGATTTATTCATTTTTTTAACCCCCCACGGCTGGAAGTTGCTCAGTGCAGTCCCAGAAAGTAATCTAGCAAGTACAGTCGAGGTAAAAAGTTTACATCCAGTTGTAAAAAACATGTATATCACGGCAGACTTGAGTTTCAATGATGTCTACAGCTCTCATTTTTCTGTGGTGGAATGAATACAATGGAATGCATGGAATGGAATGATACAAAAAAAAAATTAACTCATGAACTCATGAAATTTGCTTCAGTAATTAATTTATTATAGCTCTTATGAAAATGTGACCAAATCTGCTGACTCAAAAATATACACACAGTAATTCTAATATTTGATTAAATGTCCCTTGGCAATTTTCACCTTAATTAGGTGCTTTTGATAGCCATCCACAAGCTTCTGGTAGGCCTCTGGCTGAATTTTTAACCACTCCTCTTGACAGAATCCGTGAAGTTCAACTAAATTTGTTAGATTCCTGGCACAGACTTGTTTCTTCAGCACAGTTCACATGTTCTCCATAGGGTTCACAAGTCAGGACTTTGGGAAGGCCATTTCAAAACGTCAATTCTAGCCTGATTGATCCATTCCTTTACCAATCCTTTTGATGTGTGTTTGGGATCATTGTCCTGTTGGAACACCCAACTGCACCCAATACCCAATCTTCTGTCTGATGATTTTAGGTTTTCTGGAAGAATTTGGAGATAATCCTCCTTCTTCGTTATTCCATTTACTTTCTTTAGAGCAGCAGATCCACTGGCAGCAAAACAGTCCCACAGCATAATCCTACCAGCACCATGCTTTACAGTAGGTATGGTGTTCTTGGGGTTAAAGGCTTCACCTTCTCTCCTCCAAACATATTGCTGCTCATTGTGGCCAAACAGCTCAATGTTTGTTTCATCTGACCACTGAGTTTTCCTTCAGAAGGTTTTTTCTTTGTCCATGTGATCAGCAGCAAACTTCAGCTGAGCTTTAAGATGCATCTGGAGCAAGGGCTTCTTTCTAACACGGCAGCCTCTCAGCTCATGTTGATGTAAAACACACCTGACTGTGGACACTGACACCTGCCTTCCAGCAGCTTCTAATTCATTGCAGACTTGCTTTTTGGTGGTTTTTGGTTGACTGTTGACCATCCTGACCAGTTTTCTCTTAGCAGCAGGTGATGGTTTGTGTTTTCTTCCTGATCGTGGCAGTGACACAACTGTGCCATGCACTTTAGACTTACAAACAGTTATTTGTACAGTTGATCTTGGGACCTCCAACTGCTTTGAAATGGCTCCAAGTGACTTTCCTGACTTGTTCAAATCAATAATGGGCTCTTTCAGGTCAATGCTGAGCTTTCCCATTGTAGTGTTTGTGGCTGAGTCTAATGGCTGTATCAAACAAGCCCTATTACAATGGGTCCAGAAAAGTCACCAGCTGTTATCAATCAGAATCACTCAGAAGTTAAGAGGCCTTGCTACAAAGAACATTTGATTGACACAACTTTCTATGATCACCTCCTTTATCGTTCAAGTTACTGTATACATATTTTTGAGCCAGCAGATTTAATCATATTTTCAGAAGACCTATAATAAATTAATTATTGAACCAAATGTTTTTTTTGACAAAGTAGTTTGCGTTCCACTCATTCCATCACAGAAACACGAGAGCTGTAGAAATCATTGGAACTGAAGACTGCCATGATGTACATGTTCTCTAAAAGTGGATGGAAACTTCTGAACAACACTGTATATCTTCCTAAAATTTTGAACTGTTCCTGATCAAAATGGAGGGTTTAAGATTCATAAAGTGTCATATGTTGTTCAGAAAAAGCCCTCTGACTTGACAGTTTTTGTGATTTTTTTTTTTTTTGGCAGTTAAAGTTTGGCTTTTATCCTGAAGAACAGCGGTGGTCGTAGCTTGCATGATGCCCTGAGCGAAAAAAGTGCAGGAAATGCACAGAATAACTTTTTACTAAACTAATATTCACAATATTATTGTACATATCAGTCTGTTGTTGCGAGCACCATCTTCTTTGCTGTGGTGTCCTGGGGTGCAGGCATCAAAGCGAAGGACGCCAACAGACTGAACAAACTCATTAAGAAGGCAGGGTCTGTTGTTGGCTCTAAGCTTGTCACCCTGGAGGAGGTGGTGGAGGACAGGATGCTGGCAAAGCTGCTGGCAATCATAGACAATGTCTCTCACCCCCTCCACAAAACTCTGGACAAGCTTAAGAGCAGCTTCAGCAACAGACTCATTCAACCTGCTGCCTAAAGGAACGGCACAGGAAATCATTCCTACCTGGTGCCATCAGACTTTATAACACACAAATAATGCTCTTTAAATTATTATTACCGTAAATACTGCACCTTTTCCACTTGCACCTTAAGTTCCACTTACCTTTTCTCTTCGATACCTCAGCATTTTATTGTTATTATGACTGAAATGTGCTCAATTTGGAAGCAATTTGTGATGTGATTGACTTTAGCCTACCAATTGCATTAGTTATGCACTATTACATGAACTCCCTCTTCTTCCACCTCTGTATATGAGACTTTCTCAGCAGTAGCAGACGCACCTTTACACAACAGAGGGCGCCCAGCCGCCCGCTCCCCACACGGCAACATGACATAATTGACTTGATGTGTAAATGAGCAATACAAAAACTGGATGAAATGAATGCAAACAAATTTAAGGCAGCCGGTACAGGTCGGCACCAGCGGGCAATCTGCTGAGATAAGCCCAGAGGCGGTTGCTACAGAGCCTGTTACTGTGGGTGACTGTCCGGTCTTTTTTTTTTTTGCAGGCGCTCATGCCGCCCCGCCACAAATGCCGCCCTGGGCAGCTGCCCATATGAGGAACCGCCCCTGCTGAAGAATTTGACTGAATGATGTCCACTGGTCCTAATGCTGTGTTCCACAAAGTGTCAGAAAGTTATACTATGAGTATATAAGTTAACTGTGACAGAACAACCCCTCAGGCCAATGTTCCAATTAAAAATCATCTTTACACGAATGGACTGAATTTGTTCTTAAACCCATTTTCCCCTGTCTGTGTCTCTCTTCCCCTGTCCTGTCTGTATTCTACACTGGTGTGTGCTGCCTCTCACCACTGGCCCTTGGCAGCGGTGCTCCTCCGCTGCTGTGAGATGCTGTAGATCTCCTGCAGCTGTTTCTTCTGGTCATCGCTGAGCGGAGCTGTCAAACACTGGTACCAGGCTGCATCAGTGTTCTGGACCCCTAACATGCACACATAAGGCCAACGTCAATGTTATAGTGTGGCGTTTTCATACAGATACAGTAGAGATGAGAAGATTAACTAGTTAGTTAAATTGACAGCAAATTAATGGATAATTAACATTCTCTGGTTCCAGCTTCTGAAATGTCAGGAATTACCGCTTTTCTTCGGTTTACATGACTGTAAACTGAAAGTGCTAGGTTTGGCTAGAGAAAGGTATTCATACATTAGGAGATTCATACTTTGACGAAATTATTATATTATTATATTACTCAAACAGAGACTTGATTAATCTAGACCAGTGGTGTCCAATCTGACAGTCTGACACTGGGCTAATGTCATATTTCAGAATAAAAGTTTAAGGTCATACAAGCGAAAAGTGTCCTGATTTAGATCAAGGAAATATCTGATCAGAAAATACGTAAATAAGATCAGGAATTACAACAAACATCCGATGCCAACTTTGATACTTTACTACTTGATTTATGTTGCATCAGTTGTTTAAAAACACAGGCTTTTATGCCGTCATGTTGTGTATCAGAGACGTGAACAGCTCAGATAAAACAAAGCAGCATGTAAAGACAGCATAGAGAAGAAAGGTGACTGACGGAGGAGGGCAGAGGTGAAGAAGCGATACTCGTCCTCTCCATTGTCGTAGTCCAGAGGCGTGCTGTACTCTTCCAAAGGCGTTCCCTCAAAGCCGTCGTCATCCCAGTAGTCATCTTCGTCTTCATCATCATCCTCGCCGCCCTGGCCCGGCTGCATGCTGGACTGCTGCTGCATGGCGTTACGGTTCTCGTTCACCTCATCTTCATCACTGGGAATCTCCTCTGCCCAAACACAAAATAATATAGCCCTCAGGATCAAAGCCTTCATAATGTGTTATTCTCTGTGGCTATTGTGAACTTTTTAACACGAAGAGAAAGAATCTTTAACTGCAAAAGAGAAAAGTGTTTTAAGAGCAGAAAGATACAGATATATTAGACTTTGGTATCCAAACTCTCTACAGTCTTTGTGTCGCTGTGTCAGCGCTGTTGTTGTTTTACATAGAGATGGGGATTTTGAAAATGCTTTCACGCAGATCATGGAATGGAGAATGCAGACTGGCTTTATGCCAGGTAGACATATGTATTTCAATCTGAGTCACCTGTTTTATATTTTGTATAACAGGAGGCTGTTGTTTTTTTCGTTAAATAAGTAAATAAACAATAAATGTGAGATATAATTAAAACAATACACAGACTCCAGAGCTTTTTACACACCTTTTTTGATGAAGTCTCACCCATTTGCAACTGATGTAAGTCAGTGATTTAACACACTCTTTTAGGTTATACAATAAACTGTACACATACTGGACAAATATATGTCATTGTTTTTCAGAAGCCTTTGGGAACCAATGGGAACCAACACTATCATTGTTATTCTAGGAGATACTAGTTCCTTGTCTCAGGCAAATAAGTATGAAAAACTGCCGTTTTGTTTGGAATGGTGATTGAAAAAATTAATTCTGCGTGAGTGGAAAATGGAAGCTAATAATATACATATATATATATATATATATAGTATAATATATGGATTTTATGATGATGACAGAGGAGATGTGTTTGATAAGATCTGGGACCTAGTACTGAAATTTCTTCAGGGCAAAGACTGATGTCTGTGTGTATTGTGAAGCACCTTGCTGCACATACTGCTCTTTATATACTTTTGTATCCTTTTCTTTTGCCTCGGCATAAAAAGTATGCCCTTGTATGAAGGTGCAATGGCAGGAGGGGGTGATAATGGAAGATGGATGGAACAAAGGACAAATGTTGTATAAAGAGCCAGAAAGTCCATGTAGGGAGGAGTTCAGAGTTGGGTGATTGGTTCAGTCACATTACTGTCAACCAGGAGACTGGGGTCATAAACAAACAAACATTAAGTCTGATTATCCAACTTGCTTTATTTGGCGGTAAAACTGCTAGTAAGCTCAATGTGCAGGAGTGTGAGTGCGCAAAATTTTAGGCCAAAACTGAAGCAGCTGAAGTCTCTAATGGATGTAACGAAGGGATAGTTTGGGTAATTTCATCATTAACCTCAACTTTCTCTTACCAATATGTTTGACTAACCTCTGCAGATGTTTCCAACCTGTCTGATCGTGTTTCTTGCCTTTATTGGACTCTGATGTAGTGCAGTGTTTCTTCCCACTTAGGCCTATAAAAATGTAATGCTTTTTCACAAATGTTCTCTAAATTTTGCGCGAAATGGCTACTTCCAATAGAATCTCTTATGCTCATAATACCCTCAATTACAAATCACAAAAAAAAAAAACTGAACATGAGAACCTTCATGAAGGAAGGATTTATTGCAAGATTATTTTGTTTAACTGCATTTGTTTAGATGTATGAACCTGATAAACCAGCAAATCTAGTCTAGTCTACTGATTACAAGAAAACAAAGCTTGGTATTATAAGATCAAGATCTATGGTAACTTTGCAAAAGTATGAGCTCTTTATTCATGAATACTCTCAATGTGATAAATCATCTGACAACACTGACTACACTAAAGCTTGGAGATTGTTCTGTTACTTGACATTTGCTCTGTGACATTGTTCTTTTATATCCTTCCCTCGTGACTGAAAGCATATTTGAAACCCGAACACGTTCAACTTTCACTCTAGGCTGCTCTATTAGGATTACACCATTCTGAACCATTTAATATGGTGAAATCAATGCATTTTAAATACCAGGCAGCAGGAGAAAGCCTTAGCCATCACCGTAGCACTAAGTTAATTTGCCCCATGAGCAGTAGACAAGGTTTAGGAATCTAATGCCTTTGCACTTGACTGAAGCAAAGTACAGCCAGTGCGGGTTGAGAAAATAAATGTGGTGCAGCTAATTTGAGCTCAGGGCTTATTAAGGGCAAGTAGTGGAGGATCCAATGTTTGCAAGAAACACATTTCATTATCATCACTAAGTCAATTAATTTATTTTTTTCTCTTTTTCCTTTCTGTCTGTATTCATTGTACATTAGTTCCTCCACTTCTGTCCTACACTCTGTCCTCGTCCTGCTGTGCTCTTCAGATCTTCACTCACCGTTCTGGTCTTCATCCTGTGCCCCTGCACGAGCCAGCAGGTCTGGTTTGTTGACAAGGCGGGAGGCGTAGAGGTGTTTGAGGCCGAGGAACAGAAGCA
Organism: Pagrus pagrus; assembly: GCF_965226575.1. Classification (NCBI taxonomy): domain Eukaryota; kingdom Metazoa; phylum Chordata; class Actinopteri; order Spariformes; family Sparidae; genus Pagrus; species Pagrus pagrus. The sequence continues at coordinate 22,724,012 of NC_140205.1, read as the reverse complement.
GTATGGAGGGGACAATCTGGGTGGCAACGCCCTCCAGCACCGCCGGCCGGCTTGGCAGCTCTATCAGCACACTTAGGCCGATGATACACATTTTACGGTCATGGAGCCTGGGGAGTAGATCAGAGAATGTCATGTTTGTGTGTCAAGTACTGAGCACGAGTGAGGACGTGGTTGGCTTTACTGAGCAGTAAGAGTGGAAATGGGAAACAGCTAGCCTGGTTCTGTCCAACATTCACAACAAATACACCTACCATTAGTTAACATGCTATACCTCATTTGTTTAAAATAGGGTGGGGCGATAAAATGATCTTGGTAATTTTCATTCTAAAATCTTCCATGATAACGCTGATACATTTTTGACATTTATTTTCGATAGTTATTTGAGTCAGTTTTCCTTTACCTAGAAAACACTACACCAACAGCCAATCGCACAGCAGAGAAACAAATGCATGTGGTTGATACAGTACATGTTTCCAGCCCCTCCCACTCACAACAACTCAGAATGATGGTGACCACCTGTGTGTCTAGCCTACACAAGAAAATGAGCGGTCCGACTAGTGAAACTGAGAGCGAGGAAACTGCCAAAGACAAAGAAGTTGTACCCATTGTTCAGTGTCATATCACTTCAGTTATTTGGAAATGTTTCAGCTACCTAAAGTCTGACAAAGCACAGCACCAGCATTTGGTGCAAAATGTGTCGGTGACCAGTCCTCAGCAGAACTGGAAACACCACCAACCTCTTCCATCATCTCAAAAGGTACCATCTCAAACAGTACTCCGAGAGCATGAGTTTGTGCTATCATGCTAGCGTCAACCTCCCCTCAAGTAGCCAACAGCCCAGCCCCACTGCTTCTACTAGCCGAACTTCAGTTCGACAACCAAAAATTGTGCTGCTTTTTACATCTGCCATTACCCCATGTGAAAAGAAATCAAAGTGATACAAAGTCATAAGCAGCACAATTACATACTAAATCACTATATATATCGAGGGTGTCATAGAAACCAATTCTGAACAAAATGATAAACTGTACAACATCAATGGCACCACAATGGCCTTCTATCTTATTATTCATTAAGGTGTCAAAAGGTTCAAGGATAACGCTTGTGTTATTTAATCTTTCCTATAATGACATTGTATGTAAGTGTCGACCAACCTGTTAATTGGCAGCATTCATTAGCTGTCATGGTAGATGCCCAAGTCCTTTGTTGTTTAGATTACAGAAGCCATTGGATCACATTGTTTTTAAGAGTTTCAAAAGCAATTTCATGTCATCAACTATTTTACCTCTGCCCAGTTTTCTTAAATGCTATTAGTTTTATGTAATTGTAGTGTTGGCTATTCTAGTGTAGTGTTGTGATATATATTTTTTGTATTTCTTCATGTCATCAGTGGCTGTTGCTGAGTCGTCTTTTACATATTTTCTATATTGCCTTTCTTTGTATCTTCAGAGAGAAGTGGGAGAGACAAGAGAATTGAAAGAGCTGTTGGAGTATATAAAAGAGTGGTCAGTGCCTTCTCCTACTCTTGGAAAAAGAAGTGAGACCTGGCAGCAGCTCAAGAGGAGCTCAAACTTCCCCAGCACAAAATGGTCATAGAGTCACTTACAAGATGGGGCTCACGTCAAAAGATGGTAGAGAGAGTGCTGGAACGAGAGACTGCCATTTCACAGGTATTGTCAGCTGACAAAAAGACCAGGCAGATGATTCCCACGTGGCAGGATACTGATGTCCTTGAGTCATTCCACAAAGTGCTGAATCCACTTAGAATTCACCGATGCCCTCTCTGGGGAAGAATATGTCAGTATATCTCACCTCAAACCAGTCCTGCATCTTTTCAATGAAGAGCTGTTAAAGCATGACAATGATGACACCAAGCTAACCAAAGCCATCAAGACAACGGTCACTGAATATTTAATCGAGAAATATGACATGATCACTGATGACCTCCTGAACATGGCATCAATGGTAGATCCTATGTTCAAGACCATGTACATGAAGGGTGAGAAGATTGACACCATAAAAATTGGAGCCATGATGGAGATGTTGGAAGAGGAATGAGCGGCAAGAGCCACTGAAGCAGGAGCTGCTGCAGCTGCACCTACACCAGCAAAGACGCAGAAGACGAAGACACTGGGTAGTTTTTTCAAAAAAATCCTACACCAGAACCACATCAGTTCTTACAGAACTGGACTATTGAAGCTGAACTGAAGAACTACCTACAAGCTCCTGATGCAGACAGTGAGACCAATCCCCTGGCATGGTGGAAGATCAACGTAACATCCTTTTCCCAGAGTGAGCTGACTGGCCAAACGCTACCTTTGCAGACCTGCCACCGGCTCCCCCTCAGAGCACATTTTTAGAACAGGTGGCAACATTGTGTCCTGACACAGGGCAACTTTAAAGCCTGAGACTGCTGACAGATTAGCCTTTCTTGCAAGAAACTTGTAGTGAAGTTGCCAAGAATGTGCAATATTCAAAGAATACAGTAGCATAATCTTCCTCAACATTTAAGTTTTTATTTTATTTTCTTTAATCAATGTTCAGTTCAGTATACTACCTCTAAAATGATGATGATCGGAATCGTTGTTTACATATTTGTTGTTTTATTTAATCAATGTTCAGGTTACTATCTCTAAAATGTTTGAGAGACATTTGAAACGAGGCATTTGTTGTTTACATATTTATCATTTTATTTATTCAGTATGTAACATAAAGCCATTTGGTTGGTTGGTTCTGTTACCCTTGACATTTGTCACCTAATCATTCTGACAATAAATAATTGTATATTATAAACCATAATTAACCTTCTGGTTTGTTTTGGGTTCTTTCCTAAGGAGAACACTCTTAAAACTGTAAAATGAACATTATTATTGTTAAATATATATCGTAATAATACGACATCGATCAATATAAAAATTCATATTTTGATAACAATTTTGGCCATATCGCCCAGCCCTAGTTTAAAATGTACACAAACAGAAATGTCACAATTTTTGGTTTTAAGGAGTTGCATGTTAGAACTATTTTAGTCATATTTCAGTGTCATGCCCAGCAGTAGCCAAATATGGTCAGTGGGCACAAGTTTTGGTACCATTACACCTGTATGGACAGGAGCATAGCTTACAACACAACTCTGGGAAGTTATCGTGCCCAGCTACTGTTCGCTGAAAAAAAGTGCCACCACATACCTCCCCATAAAACCACAGATTAAAAAACAAATCAAAAACACCTTTTTAAAGTTCTGAAACAAACAAGATATTCGTTACTCATCTCACTCTTTGGTGGTCTAAATAGTCTGGACTGGAGTAAGAAAGCGACAGAAAGCGAAACAAAAAACTTTGCAATTTGCCAAAGAAAAAGGGGGGTGGAGTCTACCCTCTGTTAGAGATTATTATCTTGCAGCACAAGTTAGAGCAATTGTATGCTGGTGCAACCCATCATATAATGCTCAATGGAAACACATTGAAGAGAAAACGTATCCCATTCCCATACAGGCATTTTTAGCTGATAATAACCTACAGAACTACATTAACATTATCGATAATCCATGGATGAAATGCACTCTCAAAATGTTGAAAACCTTGATAAAGAATATAAACTGGAAGATGATATTGTAATTCTTAAAATGTGTGCATACGACTCAGATTTCACACCAAATAAACTGGACACTAGATTCAAAGATTGGACAGCAAAATGATTAACAGCTCTGTGCAAGGTAATAAAAGAAGGAACAATGCTCAGTTTTAAAACGATTAAAAAGAAATATCTACTGGAAAAACAAGACACGGATATGACATTATACTAATATGAAAGTAAAAAAGGTAACTGTGGAAGGATAAGTCTAATAAGTGTTTAGAAAATCATATAATTCAGCTATTACCATTGGAATTATCTCATGCATACAAAAGGGTCTGTCAAATCTTAAAACACACCCAACTACATACATTAAGACAAATAGGGAGAAGGAAGAGAGGATAATTATATCTGAGGAAGAATGGAAAATAATGTGGAGGTACCAATGGAAATGTACCAGTTCGCAGAAATGGAGAGAGTTTAGTTGGAAAAGCCTGACTAGATATTTTACTACACCTAGTCAGAAATCCCATTATGATGGAAACCCCCTGTGTGTTGGAGGAACTGTGGTAACCAACCTGCAAATCACTACCATGTTCTCTGGGACTGCCCCAGACTATTGGAGAGGAGTACACAATGCCCTCCAAGATGTTTTTTAAAGGTGTAATACCTCTGGAGATAAAGATTATATTTTTTGGGTGTGTATCTCAAGAATGGAAAAAAGTATTCAATGAATGCTTTGTTGGTCGCTGCTAAAATGGCTTTTACCAGGAAATGGTTATCACAGGAGAACCCAACTTTAAATACATGGATGGACATCACTATGGACATTTATGACATGGAAAAGATAACAGCATTTGTCAGTCATAAACTGGAACAATTTTCATCACACTTGAAAAAATGTAATGCCATGTAGGCCTGATTTTATTTTCACTGATTAAGCTGTAAAAAAAAAAAAAAAACTACTCCCTAATTGTACATAGTTCTCTTTTATATTACATTACACAAAGATGTGAATAGACACAAATTCATGTTTATTTGTGCCACTTTACACAAATTACTTAATTGCCACAACAGGAATCTATTTGTTTGAAGCAGGTGGCTGGGAATTATAAAATGCTCCTTTAATGTTCTCCAAGCTGTGTTTACTTATTTTAAACTTGTACAGAATGTTCATAAAACTATGCTTACGGTATTCTCTAGAGGTTTTCAAGGGATTTTGACAGCAAAAAACATGTTTTTCTACTGTACAAGGATTCAATATTTAGAGAGTTACAGAATATAAATATATGTTAGTATCTGGATAGATGATAAACTCACATTCTAATAATATATAGTCAATCTGGTCGAAGAGCAACATAAAAAATGGTTTCTTATATTGATACAAAAAATAACTTCCCTAAAATTTGTAGGAAAAGAATTGTTGGAGCTTTTTTCCTTTCTCTTTTGGATTATGGTGATGTGATTTACATGCATGCATCTACTCTTAAACCCCTGGATGCTGTCTATCACGCTGCCCTCAGGTAATTACCAGACATGTTTATAGCGCTCATTATTGCATCATGTATAAAAATGTTGGGTGGTCTTCTCTGTCTAGGAGAGGTGACAAGTATTTGTTTGTGTTTATCTACGGAGCCCTTGTTGGGAAGTTTCCATCTTATATCACATCTTTGCTGCTTTTTTCCTCTGAACCATATATGACATGGCCCAATGGCTGGGCCATTTCACTACAAAATCCTCAAGTTTGTATGGAGCTTGTCAGATCTGCTTTTAGTTTCTGTTCCCCGACCACTTGGAACTCTTTACATAGCACCTTATAAGTTCATCCTTTGGTACCCCTCAAATCATTGATGAAAAATTGTATTGTATTGAACAATACAATAATATTTATATTATATATATATTTTTTAAATCAAATCAAATCAGTCGAATATTTGACTGTGTTCTGAGCTGACAGAGTGCAGGACCACAGCTGGATGAAAAGAGGTGGACTCGGTGCTTGGTGCTCACACACAGTCGGAGTTGATGGACAGTGTTTCCCAGACGTTGAACTTTTAATATGAAGATGCCGACCACATGATCATCACCATCTTGTTGCTGATGCTTACATTCACCCTGACGTAGATCCAAAAGATGCACTACATATTAGGGGTGTGAAAATGAACCGATGTGATTCGGAAATGGGTTTTAAAGTTAAAGATATGACTACACTGATTCATTGACCGCTGTATCGATCTATATGTACTGTCAACCGTCAATGGCCTGATTTTAAAGTTATGAATCGGTTGAGTGAAGCTGCTACTTCCTAACAGCATCTTCAAACTCCTGTAAAAGTTCAGCACAACAAGATTTACAGTGTGCCGTCAAATCTAAAATCAAAAGTCTGGAAGAGATTCGGATTTAATAAGGACAGAAAGTTGGACAAAAAGTAGGCTGTTTGTAAACTCTGTACAACAGTGTTTAAGTACAGTGGTAGAGACGGTATCTGGTGAGACGGCATGATGAAACCTGTGTCGACAACGAGGATACTAATAAAGCTAGCGCTAGCAAGAACTAGCAAGACAAAGACATGGAGATTAAACACTTTTTCAAGCTACAACTTAGCCACAACTCGGTGAGGTCTAAGGTAATCACGGCATCTATAGTGCATTTTATTGCAAAAGACTGCTTTTGAAAGTGTTGCTATCATTAGCTGTATTCTGAGACTGCTGGTAGTACTGCACACTGTTAACGGTCATAGTCTCCTGAAATGATGTACTGAATTGAACCATACTGCAGACTGTTTACTGTCTACTGGCAGTTTCTGCACAGTGCACACTGTTTAGTTAATCCAGCTTTTGAGTTTGTTATCAGTAGTAAACACTTGTCTGATTATTAATCATAGGTGTGATTTTATACACGGATTATTACTAGGAACAGAGGATACAGACAGTCAGGGACATCCAGTTCAGAGAGGTCCAATGCAGACAGATCCAGCTCAGACAGACCCTGCTTATGGAGATCCAGGCAACAGGATAGTTGTTCCTCAGATCAGGCTGAGACAACAGGTGTGTTTTTTATGCACAGAGGTATAAGCAGATGAAGTTAAAGATATACATAATTATAAGAAAAATACATAGGATTCCCTGGTTTTCCCTGGTCTTATGAAATATCTATTTAAAGGTAAGCAAATTTTTTTATAGAGTTGGCTTATTCTAATTTTTAATAGAAAATGAATATATGAAATATGAAAAATATGAATATGAAACAAAGAATTGTATCGTACCCAAACCGGATCGAATCACATGCCCATGTTTCTAGATACGTATCTGATCATCTTATAAGGGAGAGATGCACACCCCTAATATTTATGTATATTTGGTTATTAATAACTGTATATATGTTCTGTATCGACTGTGGATGGACTGTATGTTTTGTGTATCATGAAGGAGTTTACAAACTCTAATTTTATAATGCACCCGTGTTGTATAATGACAAATAAATTACCTTGTACATTCAGTATCGATATGTATCCATATTTTGATACTTTTGACAACACTACTGATACTTGTTAAGAGGTAACAACCCTAACCGTTGAAATTGACCGTGCTGTGACTTAAAGCTCCCCTACACATAACTGTCAACATTTACAAGAATTAAATGACTGTAATGTGCCTATAGTAAGAAACTCCCAAAAAGTGATAACCCAACTTTCTAGCTCTACAAGAGGCTACATTTTTTTAGTATTCAGTCTCACCACTCTCATTAGGCTAATTACCAGGGCAAACAACCAAAATGAACTACAACCTGTGGTCATCTACTCTGCAGTTCCTCTCAGCTTCATGGAGCCTCTATTAGAATCTTGTTTTGGTTTTCTGACAGCAGAAATCAGAACTCTTAACTGGTTAAAAACAACAGAAGCCTCCCCTCACCCGAGGAAGAACTCGGTGTCGTTCATCCACTGGTTGACGAAGTGGGCAGTGATGGGCTGTGGGTTGTGTTGGAAGTGCATGTTGTCCAGAGTGTGGATGAGCAGGGCTGGGTTGTAGTACAGAGCAGCGATGGCCACCTGCAGGCACATGGTCCTCAGCTCGCTGGACTTCACCCCCCGCATCAACCGCTCCAGAACTGCCTCCACAAACAGAGGGATACACTGCAGGTAGGAAACAAAGAGACATCAGGCTGCTGTTACTCCTACAGTTGAACCTCAGAGTCAGACCATTGTGAAAACTTTAACTCTGCAACAGTGACACAGACCTCCAGCTTCATCTAACATTTCCTAAAGCCAGTCTAGAGATTTGAGTGAGAATCAAGTTCTGTACTGTATGAGGTAGTTTCAGACCTGGTCAATGCCTCGGCCTCTGCACTGCAGGATGATGACCTCCAACAGTTTGGCAGCGTGACACTCTGCGTCCTCACCTGCATCTATGGTCAGCACCTACAGCAGGTCAAAGGTCAAATCAGTTGAACAGTCAATACTCAGCAGCACCACTGTAAAAACAGGATCCTGGTCCATTTTATCTAACTGTGGGCAGAAGGTGAAGACATTTATAGTCTAACCTTTTTGCACATGCTGTAGATGACCTCTAAATGCTTAGGGTTGGAAAGGAGCATGTCGGTATCCACGGTAACATAGTTGTGCAAGAGAGGCATCATATCTGTAAAACAAAGACAGACGAATATTAACATTAACAATAATTTTTGGTTAGTGTATCAGCATTAATAGTACAGTGCACTGCAGTACTTAAGTTGTCAGAGTAATGCGGTTTAGTCAGTATTTAGGTTTCCATTCATTGACTTAGTGTAAGAGTCTCATTTTGGGGCAGCAGATGGGATATGAGCTAAACACAACAGTCCCTAATGCCGCTTTAATCAATAGTTCAAAAGCAGAAGGATTTCCTGCTGGAGAAAATCACAGGCACAATCTCAGACTGGAGATGCATTAGAGTGGCCCTTCTTAAAGGATAACTACCGTTTTTACAACCTGGACCTTATTTCTTGCAAAATATATGATCATTTACTCACCCAGATAACTTTGAAGTCGTTCGGACGAAATTAGACCCGGTGTAGCACCGATATATCCATATAATGCGAGTGACGGGGCACCGAAACCAACCTCTATATAACGCATTATCCCCGGATGTTGATAACAGACGAGCCCGGACTCAGAGGGGAATAGCGCTAGCATATCGTAACAAAATATTGGTCAAATAAACTAGTTTCGTGGCAGATAATGCTCATAGAGGCTGCGCTTCGGTGCCCCGTCACTCGCATTATATGGATATACGCGGCGCTCCACTGGATCTAATTTGGTCCGAACGACGCCAAATGACACCAAAGTTATCTGGGTGAGTAAATGATCATATATTTTGCTAGAAATAAGGTCCAGGTTGTAAAAAACGGTAGTTATCCTTTAAGGTACAGGTTCTATCAATGTTTTTTCTTAAACACAAAACTACACACTTAATTTCAAAATTACCCAACCAAACAAATTCATGAAATTTTAGCCAGATCAGCCACTATTAGACAGCAGCTCACTGTTGCATCAGACTTTTGACACTTTTAGTATGATAACTTTACTTTTCCAGAAACCAACAAAAAATATCTGCTGGACTGGAAGTGTTGATAAGAAAGAGCATGTGCATCCATGTGAGACATACCTGTGAAGTAATCGAAGCAGTCGTGCTGGAAGACCTCGTACAGGACGCCCAGAAGCTGCCACATCTGGGGGGAGATGGTCTGACAGGTGAGGCCGAATGCCAGCGATAGGATCTCCTCGTAGAACTCTGCAGAGGAAAGGAAAGGACTATCAATGACTAACATGCATGCACACACTTTCACAACACACCCTGTATTACCTCACCTGGAGGGGGAAATGTGAAATGACAGGTGTTTCTACAGTAAATGTGATACCTGTAGGTAGCAGTTGACATCTTGATATAGGACGTTAAAAATGGGAAGTAGAGAGAATAACATATTGTTCTGTGTGTAGTACACAATGAAGTGGCTACCCTAGCTGGCATTAAGTTCCGAAATCAGTGTGTTTTTATGCTTTTAAAATAAGAAACTTTACATGTTACCAGAACAGGGTTAACTATGTCAAGAGAAACAAACAGCACATTTATCTCAGAGATGAGATATTATAGTATTTTGAACAAAAGACAAGAAGCTCTGAGAGTAATCATTGAGAGAAACAGAACTCATATTGGAAAGTTCTGTAAAATATGCCAAGTCAGTCAGCCAGCACGTCATCATGTACTGACTTTTGATGAGTCTGTGTCTGGAGCAGCAAGCCAAGGCGGGGAGGCGTTAGAGAATGCTAAGGAAAATTAAATGTTCACTTGAAAGAGATGTGGTGAAAAGCGCAAACCAAGACAATGGCTTGCCTCAGGGAAAATGTGTGCAAAGTGTAGAAGACAACACTAACGGCAAAAATGTGCGTCTCGGAAAATAAGAAAAAAGGCCATCGGCACACAGTAACAATGACATTTTGAGTGAAAGATTTTTCATCAAGATGGAGTCACGTGATGACAATGACAGAACCCAGTCCTCAAAGATCACTGACACTGGACAGACTGTGTGAAGAGAAGTGCAGGGGAGTGTACAAAGCCAAACTGAGTGAATACACATGACACATGACGTTACACTCCACTGTTGTTTCAGCCATTCATACTGCCATTCTGATCAGCAGCTTGTGTGATTGGCCACTGCACGTAGGGCTGCATTTCTCCAAAAGTTGAGTCGGTTGGAACTCTTTTGCTGCAGCTGGCAGCTGATTGCTGACTGGAGCCCCCTGTCGGCAATCAAGCCTCAGACCCTCCCCTCCATCTTTTGTCTCTGCCATGATGGCAGCGAGCAGCAACTCAAAACTGCAGTTTTTGAAAATGTCACTGTAGGAAACCTTTGGGTGACATTATAGAATCACAGCAACCCTCTACAAGCTGATTTTCTGCAGTCTGTGGTATGAATCATATTAATTAGACAAAATTGACTCAAGGGCTCTTTGCTCTCTGAGGAAAGGAAACAAGAATACATGTCTTCAGACTGTGTGTCAGCGAGACAATTCCACATTTGTAGGATTAAGCGTGGCTAGAGTATGTCTGTGTGTGTTTGTGTAAAAGTGTTCATGTAAAAACAATGGACTGCCCGTGCACACACACCTGCCATACCTATGATGGGCTTCTGCAAGACCAGGCCGATCACCTGTAAACAGATCTCCTCCAGCTGCTGAGTGATCTAAGAGTGAGAACGGAAACATGATGAAAGCATGTTCAAGGATTTTCTCCGACTGCTGTGTGTGTGTGTGTGTGTGTGTGTGTGTGTGTGCGTGTGTGTGAGAGAGAGAGTGTCAGAAACCTCCTTGTGGTCTTCCATGACAGTGAGGATGGTGTCTATGGTGCTGAGGATGCCCAAGGCCATGACGGTCTTGTCCTCGTTCTCCTCGTACTCCTCACTCTGAAGGACCCTGGTGAAGATCTCCGCCTGACACACACACACACACACGAATCAGAACACACTGGGCTTTTTGGGTGAGGGGCCTTAAAGCGACAGGCATTAAAACGGAGCGTTCAGACAGAGGGTGAACAGAGGTGCTGCAGAGATGGACAGTATGAGATAAATAATGTGTTTTCAGAAGATAAAAGCATTTAAACATTTTCAAGTCAACACCCAAAATAAAAGTATAAACCTGAAAACGAGCATAAAATGAGGGACCTTTAAGGCTTTGTCACACATGAATTGATAAGATATGTGTTGTGTCCATACCAGGTTCTGGGTCATGTCTACAGCAATGGCGGCCACCTCCTGGTTGTACTCGCAGATCATCTTTTGAATGACATTGGTCAGGTCATCGTTCTCTGTCTCTTTCACCACATGCAGCAGCTCCTGCATGATCGGACGGATGTAGGGCCTGATGTACAGCTTGGCTACACACAACACACACACACACACACACACACACACACATTTATACATGTGTGTATAAAACCTACTTTAAACTTTGAAAGATTGAAAAGTAACATCCACATCCCTTCACAGACCTTCTAAGTGCTGTATCATCGACAACTAGACTTGTTTCAGTTTCTTGAAGACGTTTCACCTCTCATCCAAGAGGCTTCTTCAGTTCTAACTAACTGGAGGGGAGTTGCAGGCTTTTAAACTCTGTGTGGGAGTGTTCTTACAGAGTCGTAAAGGACACGTGTGAGCTCTGAGGGCCAGAGTCGTTAGTGCATTGTGGGTTGTTGACTTAATAAAGACTGCTCTCAACTCCTTATACTCCCTATACTTTTAACATGCATTCCCACTCCACCAAGCGACTAAGATGTTGAAGAAACGCCTACTACAGGACCTCACTTTGTCCAGCAGAACCAACTTCACCCCAGACCATATTTGTGCCTTACTTGACCTCTGTCTGATGACCACCTACTTCCAGTACAGTGAAGGTTTCTACAGACAGAAGCACGGCTGTGCCATGGGCTCACCGGTGTCCCCAATAGTGGCCAACCTCTACATGGAAGACGTTGAGAGCAGAGCCTTGATTACCTTCACAGGAACTGTTCCTAGACACTGGTTCAGGTATGTGGACAACACATGGGTCAAAATCAGAACAAGGGAAGTGGAAGCCTTCACAGAACATATAAATGCTGTGGACAATAACATCACGTTCTCGCGGGAAGATGTCAGAGGAGACAGTCTGCCCTTCTTGGACTGTGCAGTACACACTGAAGAAGACAGAAGCCTCAACACTGAGATGTACAGAAAACCTACACACAGATCAATACTTGCTGTTTGACTCTCATCACCCACTGGAGCACAAGCTGGGGGTCATCAGAACCCTAAACCATCGGGCTGAGACCGTGCCCACTAAGTCAGAGGGGAAGGAGAAGGAACAGAAGCACAACAGAGGAGCACTTATAACCTGTGGATACCCAAACTGGACCTTTGTCAGAACCTCTAAAAGATCCAGAGCAGACAGAGAGAAGAAGACAAGAAAATGTAACAACATTGTCATTCCTTATGTCGCAGGAACATCTGAGAAACTCAGGAGGATCTTTGAAAAAACATCATATCCTGGTTGACTTTAAACCTACCAACACGCTGAGGCAGAAACTTGTCCATCCTAAGGACAAAACAGCCAGGCATCAGAATCGGAATCAGAATCAGAAATACTTGTACTTTTGTACTTTGTATTAATTGGATAGAGAGAATGCCAAGAGTGTGCAAAGCTGTCATCAAAGCAAAAGGTGGCTACTTTGAAAAATATCAAATATAAATCATATTCTGGTTTGTTTAACACTTTTTTGTTTACTACATAATTCCATATGTGTTCCTTCATAGTTTGGATGACTTTAGTATTGATCTACAATGTAGAAAATAAGAAAAATTTAGAAAAAACATTGAATGAGAAGGTGTGTCCAAACTTTTGACTGGTAGTGTACATCTTGTCCAGAGAAGACAGATGGTTTGAAAGAGGAGTAAAAGAATCCATCTATGTCAAACTGGAATGATCGTCTTTGAACAGAGGAGGTGGCTTACGACATTTCTTATCTCCCACCGACAATGCTGTACTGAGTTCTCTCCCCAGACAGCTTAACAACCATTCACACCTGGGCTCATGTAGCCCAAGCGACCCACATTAAGGCCGGTCAATTCAACGACCCACAAGTGGCCCTGACGACTCTGAAACTCAGAGCTCACATGGACTCTGTAAGGACATTTCCACACAGAGTTTAACAGCCTGCAACTTCCCTGTAGTTAGTTAAGAACTGAATAAGCCTCTTGGATGAGAGGTGAAACGTCTTCAGGAAACTGAAACATGTCCAGTTGCCTATGATACAGCACTTAGAATTACCATGACCTGGATGACTGAGAACCTTCATGAACATCTTCACAGACCTTGTTCCTGGTTGCTGACCAGCGTCTGCAGAGCTATGGCAGCCTCTACCTTGACAGGCATCTCTTTGTCCTCGATTAAGTCCTGTTTGACCAACTCAACAGCGTTCCTCAGCACAAGCTCATCATGGAAGCGCAGTGGGCTGAAACAGTGGAGCACCCAGCACGACTGCCAAAAGACAACAGAAGCATATACATGTAGAAGCACTGATCGATCGACAACACCCAGACATGACTCATCTCACTCCATCCACAGTGATTTTACATCTCTGAAAGCCCAACTGCAAGTGTCCACTGTTGCTGTCAGTGCTGCCCCACCAGGTGTGTCAGTGTTGATTACAATACATCTGTAATGGTGAAGAGATTGAAACACAGACTCACATTAACTGAATGGACCACCCAACAGGACTGTAGGGAGGAGAGCCAGTGGAAGAGTTAAAGCTGTAAGAAACAGCCCTTTCATTTCAAAAAGGACTACAACTATACCAGAGAGAAAAAAACAGATGCAAACAAAATGCTGCATGTGTCCAAATGTTTGGCTTACAGTAGATAAATGCTCCACAAGGCTGTGCACCGAAGGCTCATTATGGCACCCTTACTGTCACATAATTGAGCCACACTTGTGACGGTGGACATTAAGACCATATGTCAGCTGTACTGTAACAGTTATAAAGTAATTTCTTCAGCAGCAGTGTGGCGCCATCTGCTGAAAAAACTACAGTACTAGTTCAAGTCACAAGTGTAGTCTACCTGTACATGGAAAGTACCTGGCTAAGCATCACTCTCTTTCTTTCTCAAGTGCTTTCTGTTCCCAACTAATCTTCCATTTTTTCACATGTCCAAACTTCATTATGGGACATCATCTCTTAATACCTGTAAATGTCTCCATTGATCCATGATTTCAGAAAAGTTCAATCAAATCCCTCAAAACAACATGATATTAAGTAAAAAGGAAATATTTTCTGAAGCTAACTTAAGTGTGCTTGTGTGCTTGTTGTATTGTATATCACATTAACCGCAGGACAGGGGGCTTTTGTTGCACATCACAACCCTCTCCCTCCCTACGTTACCTGTCTTTATTTACACAGACTGTCAAGTGAAGGCAAATTGCTTTTATGGGAGTTGAAAGCAGTAGTAGTGTCACTTGAAAAGACAGCCCTGAAAGGGCTTGAAGTGTTGATGTTGAGTTGTCAGTTGTAGTTAAGAGCAGTTGCAATGTGAGTCTTAAGTTCATGCTTTGTAGGTACAAGTGCCACAGCAGCTGAAATGTCAGCTGAGTAGAAGCACTGAAAAATGATGAAATGATAGATTAAGGGACAGTTCACCCCCAAATCAAAAATACCTATTTTTCCTCTTACCTGCAGTGCTATTCATCCATCTAGATTGTTTTGCTGTGAGTTGCTGAGATTTGTAAATGCCAAAGTGCCAAAAAGTACATTACAAACTAGTAACTAAAAGTACAAGTTCGAAGAAAAAGATGTATTTTTGATTTCGGGGTGAACTGTCCCTTTAAGTATAAGGGTTGAGAGAAGATAGGGGGTTGAAGATCAATAGATTTATAGTCTGTGTGTCCAGGAAGAAGATTAGTTGTCAGCAGAAGTTTAAGAGATGAAAGCAGTTGATGTGTTAGAACTGCAAACAATGACGTAAAATTAAATCTCAGTTGAAGTGGAAACACTGGAGATAGTTGAGGTGCTCTCATCTCATTGTCCATCATTCTTATGTCTCACTTCATTAAAGTGGAAACAAGCAACCAGTGGCAAGAAAAACTGCACAGTGAAAGCAGAGTTTATAGGGAACCAATCTGAATGCAAACGGGTCATTGTTCCATAACCATGACATTGTGCAGTCAACATTTACTTCTTAACGATTGATAAAAGAAAACGTGTCCACTGATGGTTTAAGGTCAAACTCCAACAATTCACAAATACAAACCAATTACAGCAATTGTAGAGTAAATGGCTTGATGTTGATTAAATAACTGGACAGTGAACCTAGTAACACTTCTTATACAACACTCAGCTGTAATTAGTTACAGTAATTCAACCAAATTCACTACGTTATCTCTATGGTGCATCATATCATAACTGTGAAATAAAAAATTGATGTTTACATTATGTCACTTTTGCATGCTGTGGGCGAGCCTGAGGTCAGGGCAGACTTTTCTAGAAAGGTACTTTAAGATGAAAGGGGTATAAAATATTTACAATCACGGCACAGCATAACTGCTAGCTGTAAATTTGCTTTCAGTATCAAAGGGTCCAGAGTGAGAAAAATAACCACAGTCTGCACTGTTACACTGACCTACACTGAAGCACCATCAGAGAAACCATAATTGGTCACTCCCTGCGATTGTGTAGTATACACACTTTCTGGGTCTAAAGGTCTGTGTGGCATACTATCAAAGTGAACAAAGAGAACAAATAGATGAGCCCAGTGAAGGAGGGATGGGAAGGTTCTCTCACCCTGGCTCGCAAGTAACCCATAGGAGAGTTGAGCAGAGGGAAGACGTAGTTTTGCAGCATCAGCTCCATCTGCTCCCTGTACATCCGTTTCTGTAGGATGAGACACACATATACACACACAGCACAGCGATGATTAAAATACATGAGGGGCAGTAAGAAGATTACATTGACTTTAAAGGCTCCATTGGAGCTGTTCTACAGGATACACACATACAGAGGTGTCTGTGGATGTATGTACCTTCAGTAGGAGCTCAGACAAAGCTCCAATGCAGTGCAGGGCCCCGTCCTTCCTGCGGGGGTCAGCAGAGGGGTCCATCAGTATCTGGTGGCAGAACTCCATCATCTGAGGAAGAACCTGCCAAAGGGGATAGTACAAAGGTCACATGTAGAAAACGTTGCAGAAATGGACGATTATTGTACTGTTGTACTGTTGTACTTGAGAGTGACTGTGGATGAGAGATGCTGCTGAATGTCTTCATAAGACAAATGACTGAATTGCAGTGATGGAAAAAGTAATGATTTCTACGATGAATACTGGTGCTGGACGACATGGTCTTGAAATAATATTGCAATATCTTTTAGGCTGTATTTCAAAATCTCCACCAAAACACTGCATAAATCCTCTGTCCTTAGACCCTTGATTCAAGTGAGGAAAAACTTGCCGTATTGAGAAAAAAATCCTTTTAACAGGGAGCAAAAAAAAAAGATGGAAGAAACCTCAGGAAGAGCCACAGGGAGGGTTAGGGTTAGGGTTAACTGATGTGCACTGGTGCAACCCCTAAGGGAGGGCATTCCAGAGAGTGGGACCAGCCACACTGAAGGCTCTGTCACCCATGGTGCAAAGTCTGGAGGGAGGAGCTGAAAGAGGATGGGCACTGGAGGCGCAGAGTCAGCGAGTTAGGGAACAGGAATGAAAGAGACTGGACAGGTAGGAAGGTGCCAACCCATTAAAAGGACTCAAAAACAAGAAGGAGAAGTTTAAACATAATGCGAAATTGAACTGGAAGCCAGTGCAGTAGTTGAAGGGTTGGTGTGATGTGCTCCCAGGACCGTGTGTGACAGAGGAGTCTTGCAGCCAAATTCTGGACATAGTGTAGTCGTTTTAACCCCTGTGTAGGTAGACATTTTCCATGAAATTTACCATGTTTTATGTGGATATCCAAATCAGTGTTGATGGTAAATGCAGTTTATTGAGGCAATAAACTCCCCAGTGTGGTGTCTTGACAGGGAAAGTTGTGTTGTTCGAGTTTTCCTCCTTGCACAGCCTGCCTATGTACCAGGATTAGAACATATTTGATCTTAGTCTAGTCCTGCAGGTAGAATATTCATAGACTTGTGTAGCCTATTAAGTAAATGATGTATGAGAAAAAAATATGAATTCGTAACATTGATTCACAATAAAAACTATGCAGATATGTTGTAAAACTTTGAATGAATACAACAGAAACAATGACATGAAAGATGGCTGAGTGGACCGATGAACTATTAACTGTTACTGATGCGCTGCATTACAGCTACAGGCTTCCCAATCTGACCACTTTAGCGTATTATTTTGTGGTATTAATAATAATTAAACGCGAGTATGAGGAATATTATGTCAAGTGTTTTGCCTGTGGTCTGTTTGCTCAGAAGAGCCTCATGTAAAAAAAGATTTTTAAAAGTAATCCATTGTAAAAACAAACAAAATTCATTAAAGCAAGTCATTTGGTGTTTTGTTAGCGCTCAGAGGCTGCTGGTGTGAGGCTGTGAGCCATCTGTAATTCTTTGATTACAGTTTTCATCAAGTTGGGTTCTCTCCTCTCCTCCTCTGGAGCTGGTTCGGTGGTCAGAGAGATGGCCTACTGCACATTTACCACCAGGTTGGCTTCACCGTCACCTGTTGGTTCTGTGCGTGCTCGATTAGCCGTCTTCGTGTTGCGCTCTTGACGTGGCCTCTCCATCTACTAAAGATACACTCTCTCCTCTTGTTCAGCCTTGACCTCCTCATCCTGACAGATGTTCAACAAGTCTTTTCAGGGTCCTTAGCATCTGCTTTGAATTTAAGGGCATTTTGTTTAGTTATTACAATAAGCTTTAGTGTGTGTTTTCATGCAACAGCTGTTGCATATGTTTTGAGAAGGTAAACTGTACGCCGACAGATTTTCTAAATATGTTTTCAATATGTTATAAATTACAAAATGGTGTTTTTCCCTGTTTTTGTGATCATATTTCTCAGCAAACAGTAAATTATTTTAATGGTATTTTCAGGAATAGCCTACCGTTTCCAAGAATTAAACCCCCATACGCATTAATATCTCATCCTTTTTGGTCTTTATGATTCTTTTTACTATATGACTACATTTAAAAGCATGCTTAACAGGTTCTGTTTAATTCAACATTGCTTAGCCTTCTTAACCATATACCACCTCACCATATACCAAAACAGCTCAGTGTTGCTGTATGTCACTGCGAGCCTGTAGCTACTAGTTTGCTGGCTAATCACAGTGTGACAAAACACTCACTCGGCCATCATATTTCCTCTCGGCCCTGCTGGGGTTTTTTTTCCAGTTTATCTTTGGGATCCTGAAGAAGGTCTCTGGCACACCTCTACGAAAGGTGTAAAACTTTCATGCAACACACAGGCCCTGCTTCAGGGTGGTTGTCAGTGACAGTATCAAACAAGTGTGAACTGCCCACGCTAAAATTCACTGCAGCAGAAATATTCTCCGTTGACAAAGTCATCATATTCGTAACTCGAAATGGGTTTCAGTCCAATTCGTGACATGTTGCACATTGAGAAGACAAAGAGCAACATTTCTACGTATTTTAAGTAATTTTTCTGTCCACCTGTAAAATGTGAGTCGAATATTTACTCTTTTGTTTAGCTCTGTGACAAAAATATCCATCTCATTACCTGCCAAATGCTCCAAGAGGTTCACCAGCTAGTTGTTTTGTTTTACTTTGATAACTCTGTGCCTCCTCGGTAGGAGCTTGGCAAATAGCATAATGTGGGCTTATCACAGCTTTATTGGTAAACAAAGCTACATGCTATTGATAAATACAGGTTGTTTGCAGGCGGAAAAAAAAAAAAGCTTAATTCTTGCTTTGCAAGTAAAATCTTAAAGCCACCATTAACCACACCCATCACATCAATGTGGTGAAGTAAAAGTATAACATCTCATAAAATTCTCAGCCTCTTAAACGCAGGTAAAGAGCCAGTACCCACAAACTGCTGTTATTGAGTTAATATACTCAGTTCCTCTGGGCCTGTGCTAAAATGCTCCTCCTCACCTCCTTCCTCTTGCGGGCAGCTTTACACAAGAGGCTCTGGGCAGCGGTGGCTGGTAAGGCGTGGTCATCATACAGGTCTGCAACATAGAGAAATACACACTGACTCACACAAAGAATGGGATCAAACAACACATTGTAAAACATGAAGGGCTTCCTTCCTCCACCACTAAATACCATGGTAGTGATCCAATTAAAAGGTCACAACTGCATAATAAAAGCCTATTCCCTTTCTGTGAGCTTGTATATAACACAAACTGCTACCAACTTATGTATACATTTTGACATATAGATACATACAGTACTGTGCAAAAGTTTTAGGCAGGTGCGAAAAAATGCTGTCAACTAAGAATGCTCTCAAAAATATAAATAATTATTGTTTATTTTTATCAATTTACAAAATCCAAAGTGAGCGAACAGAAGAAGAATCTAAATCAAAATCAATATTTAGTGTTACTACCCTTTGCCTTCAAACCAGCATCAATTCTTAATAGGTACACTTGCACAAAGTCAGGTATGATCAACCAATTATACCAAACAGGTGCTAATGATCATCAATTTCACAAGTAGGTAACATTGTCATTAACTGAAACAGATACAGCTGTGTAGGAGACTTATAACTGGGTGAGGACCAGCCAAACTCTGCTACCAAGATGAGGTTGTGGAAGACAGTTTCATGTCCCAGGTCATAAACCATGGCAAGACTGGGCACAGCAACAAGACACAAGGTAGTTATACTGCATCAGCAAGGTTTCTCCCAGACAAAGTTTTGAAAGCAGACTAGGGTTTCAAGATGTGCTGTTCAAGCTCTTTTGAAGAGGCACAAAGAAACGGGCAATGTTGAGGATCGTAGACGCAGTAGTCGGCCAAGGAAACTTAGTGCAGCAGATGAAAAACACATCAAGCTAATTTCCCTTCGAAATCAGAAGATGTCCAGCAGTGCCATCAGCTCAGAACTGGCAGAAACCAGTGGGACCCAGGTACACCCATCTACTGTCCGGAGAAGTCTGGCCAGAAGTGGTCTTCATGGAAGAGATGCAGCCAAAAAGCCATACCTCCGTCCTATGCACGAAAACATAGCAACTGGGGTGCAGAACAATGGCAGCAGGTGCTCTGGACTGATGAGTCAAAATTTGAAATATTTGGCTGCAGCAGAAGGCAGTTTGTTTGCCGAAGGGCTGGAGGGCGGTACAATAATGAGTGTCTGCAGGCAACAATGAAGCATGGTGGAGGTTCCTTGCAAGTTTGGGGCTGCATTTCTGCAAATGGAGTTGGAGATTTGGTGGATTAATGGTGTCCTCAGTGCTGAGAAATACAGGCAGATACTTATCCATCATGCAATACCATCAGGTAGGAGTATGATTGGCCCCAAATTTATTTTGCAGCAGGACAACGACCCAAAACATACAGCCAATGTCACTGAGAACTATCTTCAGCACAAAGAAGAACAAGAAGTCCTGGAAGTGATGGTATGGCCCCCACAGAGCCCTGACCTCAACATCATGGTGTCTGTCTGGGATTACATGAAGAGACAAAAGGATTTGAGGAAGCCTACATCCACAGAAGATCTGTGGTTAGTTCTCCAACATGTTTGGAACAACCTACCAGCCAAGTTCCTTCAAAAACTGGAACCTACCTAGAAGAACTGATGCTGTTTTGAAGGCAAAGGGTGGTCACACCAAATATTGATTTGATTTAGATTTCTCTTCTGTTCATTCACTGCATTTTGTTAATTGATTGATTGATTTCCATTTTTGAAAGCATTCTTAGTTTACAGCATTTTTTAATACCTGCCTAAAACTTTTGCACAGTACTGTATGTGTCTGCATATGTAAAGTCCCCACTGTACATATGGAACAGCAAGGCCAATTCCTTTATTTTTGCAGTACACTGAAAACATCTGGATTTAACACCAAAAGATGAACATAAGACAAGAGATCAGTATGTCAGCTTCCATTTCCAGGTCTCTCTCTCTCTCTCTCTCTCTCTCATTAAATCAGACTAAACTTTTCCTGTTTTAGGCCAGTTAGGATTACCAAAATTATTTAGATTTGCTAAATGCCAGAATAATGACAGATAATTTTTAAGACAATTATTTATTACTTTCCTCAAAATCAGTATATATATAAAAAGGAAATAAATATATATATATATATATATATATATATACACATATACATATATATATATATATATATATATATATATATATATATATATATATATATATATATACACATACATCCCTTTCCAGACTAAATCTATATATACATATAAATCTATATATACATATATACCCTATACCCGACCCTACATACATACATATAGAATTTCACACTGGGCTGTTCGAGTACTCACTGAACTTCATGCGGATGTACTCATAGGGGTCTTCCTGCCAGAGCTTCTCATCCTCATCTTTGTAACACATGAGAGGGAAGATGACGTCCTGGCATATGGCCTGTAAGGGATGAGGTTCTCATAAGCTCAGGAGGAGAATAATAGTGGCTTAGAGACAACAAGGAAGACTGAAAGCTAGCAATCATGGACGTCATTTGCGCACAACCTCAAGCTCAAATCTAAAAATTTTGCCTTGTGAACACGGCACTAGTTGTTAAAAAGGTTACTGACAGAAAATTTCTCACCAACAAATTTGATAATCAGTTATTTGAAACTGTCACCTTGGCCTTTGGGAAATTGTGATCTACATTTTTTTCTTTTACTATTTTCTGGCACTTTATTGACTAATTGATCAATAAAAAAATAAATCAAAACAATCATAAATAACCCTAATGCATATGTTTGTTAGGCTTCAAGGATACAGCTAATGTGAATGTGAATGTAGATATAATTGTGTTCATTTACAGGGCATCTTTAATGAGCCTAAACCTGATGAAAACAGATTTTAACCATGGCACATGGGCTCATATATTGTTGCAGATTCACACTCCCATTGTCAGGTTTTGGAAAAGTTCCAGGAACTAGGGAACCAGTCCTCTTTGCACAATTCTGTTTGTGTTTCCATCACATAACAGTGATGATTAGTCAAAATTCAAGTTGAACTTGAAAGAAAGAACGACGGACTAAACGTAGTTCCATCAGTCAAAATGCATCAAAAGGCTTTTGGTCCAATGGTTTGGTTCCTGCAGTGGAAACAACCTGACCTGATGTGAGGGGACTGACACAACCTGAAACGGAGGGAATTAGAACCCTGCCCAACCTGAATGTATTAGGTCTGGTCTAAACAGGTTAAGACTAAGAATCAAAGCTATAGCCAGAACACACTGCTTATTGCATGTCTCTTAATATGGCAGACAAATGCAGATATACTTAGAAACAAAATTATCTTTTCAATATAATTATCCAACTGTCATACCCATCAACACACCCACTCTGCATCGGATGAATCCATGCCTGCCCTACCTGCATGTGTGGCTTCATCTGTTTCCAGGTTAGTGAGTGTGACAGGCCCTGGTTGAGGTAGTTGATGCACTGCTGCAGGACGCGAGGAGTGACGTACTGCTTCTGCCGGTGCTGGTCCACCACCTTCAGCAGGACCTGGACAGATAACACAGTACCCACAAGGACAACAGTGAAGCTAAATCTGTCAAAGCCTGAATGACAGATAAACAGGAAAATCTAACATATTCACAGGATTACCTGTTGTATGCCCACTGCATATGTCTTGAGGAAAAAGTCTGCAAACTCATAGTACTCCTTTGTCACATTGCCAGGGCTTCCATACCTGTAAGTCAGACTAGAAGCATGAGAATGGCTGCCAGCTACCAATCTGCTGTCTGGTGATGTGAGAGCGGCTCTGGACTCACCGTTCAAACAGTCGGGTGATAATGCGCAACGCCCACTTCTTACACTTCCACCACGCCAGCTCAGGGCGGTCGTCCTCATCAACCTCCAACGTCTCCTAAGACACAAACTTTATGGTGAGGTTTTGAAGCTTGTGAATCCAGTGAAAGAGGATAAAAAAACAGATGTCAACAGAGTCGTTGCCTGGTCGTTGACAATCACTTATACCAAATACATACCCAATATGATCACACATAATTCCATAATACATAACATGCACTATACACTAAATACACTAGGGACAATCTTCATCAAAGACAATACATTTCATGTTTGACCTCATCAACTTCATTGATTTTTGTAAACACATGCTTATTCTGAATTTGATGCAGGAACAGGTTCCAAACCCGTTGGGACAGGAGCAACAACAGACAACAAAAACACCTGTTTGGAACATTCTACAGGTAAACAGGTTCATTGGTAACAGATGATAGCATCATGATTGGATCATGAAGGATCATCTTCGACATCGTCAGCTTAAGGCCACATCCAGTGCCCAAACAAGGTTAATACCACAGACTCAGCTCTGGGTTAGATTTACTTGCTGTTCACCCTAAAATAAATCAGTTTTAAAATCTGAGTTTGAGTAGTAGTCTTAATCCAAAGAAAAGCTCAGTTCATCTCCCCAAAATCAGATAACCTCAATGACTCAACATTATAATCCTTTTTCCTTTATTGAAGTTTAAGTTAAATAGGTAAAAAAAAACAATTTATTAGTTCAAGTCGCTGTAATGCATTGACAGCACCTAGAAAGTGATGCATATGTATACTCTGTGTGTGTGTGTGTGTGTGTGTGTGTGTGTGTTTGTTTGCGTGCATGCGTTGTGTGTGTCTTACAGCTGGGACATCTCGGTCCATGATGGTTCGGAGGATTTCCATCCACTGAGTCATCACTGTGTTGTTGATCAATTGAAGAGGCAGCGAGTACTGCAGGACAGCAATGAGATTCATGCTGTCGTCATCATCATCATCATCATCATCATCACAGTGACAGTGACACACACAAGAGCTCTATACAGACATGCGATATGTAACAGTAGCTCCATTCACACTGCCCTTTGAGTGCGGGGATCCTGCGCCAATTCTCCGCTTTCTCCTCTGTGTGAAAGTCTCAGATGCAGCGAGGGGTGAAATTCTGCTGCACCTCTGATGCCCCTCCGGAGGTAGTATCAGAGGTAGTATCAGAGGCAAACTGTACCTGTGTGAATGGATAAGCCGGCAGCGCGGAGAGGGAGCGTGTCGATCTGACAGTCTGATAACTAAACAGGTCCTTCACTCAACAAAATAAAGAGAAATGTCCCACAAAGCAACGCTACAGGACCAAACAACAGAAACATAGTAACTGGTCGTGCGTTTGGCAACTTGTGTGAGGAAAAAAATACCACAGTTATACGTGGAGAAGTCTCTGTCATCCTGTCTGTCCGACCGACTCTTTGTCACATTTCTGGCCGAAAAAAAGTGTCATCATCATGACGTGTAGCGTCACGCCTCTTTTGGACCCACAGCGCCAGCTTGCTGTGTGAATTCCACACTGGTGCGTCTTTACGCCAGAGCTGCTTGGCTCTGTGTGAACAACAACAGCGGAGAATTGGTGAACCACCACTGCGGCGATAATGCGGCGTTTCTGTGTGAAAAGCTAGTGACTGACTTCATCCACTGTTTCTGTTGTCATTGACACAGAGGAGTCTGGCTTTATTCAGACGTGACAGGACCTTAGAAAGAAGAAATAGTTCACTCTAAAACAAAATTCAGTCATTATCGACTCACCCACATGCTGGTGATAACTCCGGTGTAGTTTCTTATTCCTCAAAGTGCAGCTGGAGACCCGCGGGGGTACCCTCCGGCAACAATAATCCATATAACGAGGGTCAATTGTGCCCGAGAGGAAAAGGTCCATAAAACTACACAAAAACTTTGTAAGTTAGTAAATACTGGTGTGTATCTTTCGCGAGTCTCGTTCATCTTGTCCGGCGTGGCTTCCGTAGTGCAAACGGCTGCGAGGGAGAGCGTGCCTCCGTGTAAACATAGCATAGTGACTGTTTAGGCTGTAAAAATGTACTAAATTACGTTGTTTCGAGTAAACTCGGGATGTCGCCACTTCAGGACACTTGGATTGCAGTGGACGAGCAGTATGGAGGAATATTACAGCGTTTTTGTGTAGTTTTATGGACCTTTTCGTCTCGGGTGCCACTTACGCTCGTTATATGGATTATTGTTGCCGGAGGGTACCCTGTGGGTCTCCAGCTGCACTTTGAGGAATAAGAAACTACACCGGCCTTCTCATCAGCATATGGGTGAGTCGATAATGACTGAATTTTGTTTTAGAGTCAACTATTCCTTTAACAAATAAACCATACAGCATATATCTGTCACCTGGTGTGAGAGACTAAGCACTGTCAATGTTGAAGAACAGTAGTAAAGCCACAATATGAAGAAGAGGACTATTTTCTGTTCTCTCACAGGTTAGTGCGTCTCTATGAATGACTGTCATAAACGTAAGGGGTGCGTGTCCTCACCGCCATTAAACGTTAGTTTAATATTTTCTGCAGGTGAATGTTAATCTGTCGGCTTTTTTTAATGCACCAAATGATGGCAACATGCCGAAATGTGTCAGTCTGACAAATTAAGTTGTCCTTACCACTGCAAGTTTTTTTTTCTCTTACTTCTTTTCCATCCAGCAATGGAAAAAAAATTATAGCCTGATCCGACCAGAGATCCAAGAATCTCCTCAACATCCTAAAACTGGCTCATTAACAGCGTTTCCTGGTTTATTAAACTGTTTTTCTTTGCGTGCTATATGAGAGATGGTGATATAGCAATGAATGTATTGCAGAGAATTTAAGATGGCAGATCAAGCAATCCAGTTTGAAGGTCTAAATTGATTCCAGTGGTCTAAATACACTGCCCTGCCTCAAAAAAAGTCACACAGCCTTATATTTCTTTGGACCGCCTTTAACTATGATTACGGCATGCATTCGCCATGGTATTGTTTTGATAAGCTTATGCAATGTCACAACATTTATTTCCATCCAGAGTTGCATTCATTTTTCACCAAGATCTTTTTTTAATGATGGGAGAGTCGGGCCGCTGCGTAAAGTCTTCTCGAGCACATCTCAAAGATTCTCAACAGGGCTCTGGACTCATGCTCCCTGAACCACTCTTTCACAATTTGAGGCCGATGAATCGTGGCATTGTTATTGGAATATGCCCGTGCCATCAAGGAAGAAAAAATCCATTGATGGAGAAAACTGGTCATTCAGTATATTCAGGTAGTCAGCTGACCTCACTTTCTGGGCACATGACATTGCTGAACCGAGACCTGACCAACTGAATCAACCCCAGATCATAACACTGCCCCCATAGGCTTGTACAGTAGGCACTAGGCATGATGGGTGCATCACTTCATCCGCCTCTCTTCTTACCCTGATGCGCCCATCACTCTGGAACAGGGTAAATCTGGGCTCATCAGACCACATGACCTTTTTCCATTGCTCCAGACACCAATCTTTATGCTCTCTAGTAAATTGAAGCCTTATTTTCAGATTAGCCTCACTGATAAGTGGTTTTCTTTGGGCTATGCAGCAGTTTAGTCCCAGTCCCTGAGTTCTCTTCACATTGTGCGTGTGGAAATGCTCTTACTTTCACTATTACATTTTTACCATTTGATTTCACCAAATGTTTAAGTGATCTCCGATCACGATAATTAAATAACAAGATTTTTTCCGACTGCAATTCTTCCTCGAAGATGATGGTTCACCACTATCCTTCCAGGTTTTAATAATGCGTTGGACAGTTCCTAACCCAATTTTAGTAGTTTTAATAATCTCCTTAGTTGTTTTCCTTACGTGATGCAGGCCAATAGTTTGACCCTTCTGAAACAGAGTAACATCTTTGCCAGGACCACAGGATCTGTCGTCCGACGTGGTTGTTTAAGAAATGAGAAGCTACTCACTGCATCAGTTAGCGTTGAAAAAGTTGTTGGCATCAAGTTGATACATATTAATCACTGCAGTAATTATCCAGTGGAAGGCTCTTACCTGTTTGCTTTGTTAAATCCAGGCAGTGACTTTAATTTAGGTCAGGCAGTGTATAATATGTTTCCACACACACACACACACACACACACACACACCTGTACGAGAGCGTGGAAGATCTTGAGGATTTGTTTCTGGATGAGGACAGAGAAGATAGTGGAGTCTGGCAGCAGCTGGGCGATGAGCTGCTGAACCCTCGGCAGGAAGATCTGCATTGCTGCCAGCAATGGCTCCCTCTCATCCGCTTTCCTGTACCTGTGGTACACACATAGAGTAAAAACACAAATGAGTATCTTAATATATATTGTAATAAGAGCTGCTGGATGGAAATAAGAGTTTGTGCTTCCTTCCAGCATCCTTCTTTAAACACACAGTATGTAATTTCTGCCATGAGGTGTCTCTCAATCACTATCACTTGTCATTTCAATTGCTGATCAATTGAGAAGCAGTAAAATGACAACAATTTGTCAGATTGCCTTTGTTTATATGACTTGCAACCTGAAACACAGCAAAATTATCCCAGCATTTGAGCTTTCCACCCTGAGCATGACATCCAAGTAAAATGGTCGCCGTGTGAATACAGTCTATAAACTCTAATCTTTAGATAAGCCAAGTATAAATATGGGTGTTTCCCAATAGCAATTTAACACTAAGATGACCTCAGACCATCATTAACAATGGCACTAAAATAATCTGTAGTTGTGATGAGAGGGCTATTAGCTCCCCAGGAGGGATGTTCAGGGCAGTGAGGTGAAACAGAGGAACATTTACAGGTTACTCACTCATATGTTTTGACCAGCTGGTAGAGAGCCAACAGGCTGCCGTACCAGCTGCCACTGTTCTGAGACTGCAGGTACATGCCGATCTTGTCCACTATGGCGGTCCAGCGGCCGGGGAAGTCGTGTTTGATGATGGCTCGCAGACACATGGTCAGCTGGGCGCTACAGACAGAGCAAGAACATAAAAACATATTGCATCAGTCAGTTACCAGATATGTTCACTCAGTGTGTGCATATCACTCAGGCACCCACTGTGCCCTTCATAAAATGTACACGAAAGTTGAAAAATTTCACATCCAAGTTACAGATGCAGCCGCCTTGATTTTCCCCTTCCAACCAAAGGTCTTTCAGCTACTAGCCAACTGCCAGCCGGTTCCCAGTCGATTGCCACTCACTGCCACCCATTGCTATTTTTGAAATTGTTATGCTACATAACCAGAGCAAACAGAGAAAGGGAGTCCGTGTTTTTCCCCAGCTGATATCAAACAACATTGTATTACATTTCATCACCATCTTGTTTTACAGTTCCACAGTTTTTTAGCCTCTGTTTTCACAGTACATAAACAAAATAGCGGGGATTTCCGGTTCATGAGCTTTCTCTATTTTAGCTAAGCACTTCACTAACAGTGTTCCTCATAGCATGTTAGGGGATGAATAGGTAGTGTAGTAACAAATTCTTGTTTTGTATTTTATCAGCACCGCCAAGTTTAGACAGTTTGATTGGGGTTTAGAGAAAGCGCACGCAAGATCTGTTTGAGCTCTGTGTGTCTGTGGACGCACGCTGACAAAATGCAGGACAAAATTCTGTAATTGGTTCAACAGCCCTGCAGCCGCCAGAGGAGTGTGGGGGTCTGGGAGGCCTGTTGGGATGGCCAAAGTGAACACACTTTTATAAACTGATTATCATCTGCCACTGCGTGAGGAATTTCTGATAAAAATATCAGAAACAATTTTACAGTGCAATGACAATCAATCTGCTGAAAATGTGTCACAGTTCACGTGTCTTGTAACCACCCACACCCAGTGAACTTTACAAACCAAATATTTCAAATACAAATATGATCACCGACCAAGCAGTTAGACCATGCCGTCAGGTGCGTGCGCAAAAATCCGACGGCAAACATTTTTTTTTGCCACAGTGCCAACAGTTGTTTTTGGAAGGCTAAACACCAACAAATATGGATTCAAGCAGAGTTTTTCATTAGGTTAAAACATATTGTGGATTTTGGAAATTATTACATTGATATTTTTTCTACACTCTGAAGTTAGTTTGCAGATACATGGTAGTTTACATGGTATTTTAGTTATAACAACCTCGAGCTAGCTAAGCATTTTTTTGTTTATATGTGCAGTATTTATCCAGCTTGGGAAATCCCACGATTTCTGGAGCATTCAAGGCAGACTCAACAGGGACTTTTGCCTTTGTTTTGTTTTACATAAGATTGCTTCACAGACCCGTCACAGACTGGTTGGGCCCTGTCACAGAGGAACGGGAAGTTTTAAGATGCTGCACCTGTAAAATCTAAGTGTTGAATTTAGATTTTAATGATGCTTTTCATGAGAGGTAAACGGTAGAATCAAGCTGTGTGTTTGTGTGTGCATGTGAACGTGCATGCGTTCAGTCTCTGTACCGTATGGACTCTGGACAGCGGATTATGCCCTCCACTATGTGGTCTCTGATCTGCTGCCTGTCGTTCTCGTGGATATTGAAGGGAAAGACAACCTCCCCCAGGGACGGCTCCCTGTCCTGCCAGTACTGACTGACCATGTTCTTCAAGTAGATGGCCGCTAAACACACACACACACACACACACACACACACACACACACACACACAGAGGAATGGGCAAACATGCACATAAAAACACAGTTTTGCACTGTATCCATCTAGTTGGTCTCAAAAAATGTGTGAAGTTGCATACAGGTAATAGAGATGCTGCTGGGAAGTAGCGCAGTTCCATTTTGTACCGGATCATCACCGGTATCAGAACAACTCTAAAAACCTTGGCCAAAGCTGTGTCATTATATTATCTTTAATGCAAGAATCATGTGCCGGTACTCTGCCTTGCCCTCTCTGTGAAAGTTACAGCTGCGGAGAGGGGGGACAGTTTCATTCAGCCTCTGGAGGTAGTATCAAAGCCACAACAGAGGTGAGACGGCATCTGTGTGAATGGAAAAGCCGGCAGCTCGGACCAGGGGTGTGTCGGTCTGATGGTGTTCACAGTCTGACAGCTAAACAGATCCTTCAGTCGTCAAATAAAAGAGAAATGACCCATACTTCAACCCACAAAGCAATGTTACAGGACAGTAATGTAGTAAATGGTATTGTCTTTGGCAACTTATATGAGGAAAAAAATACTGCATCCTTACATGGAAAAGTGTCATCCTGTCTGTCCTACCGACTCTTCGTCACATTTCTGCCTGAAAAACAGCGTCTGTCCCCGGCAGTAGAGCCAGGCGGCTCCTGCAGTTGAATGGTGGTGATTATGTGACATGATTTAGAGCAAAAACTTTAGCTCACCATGTCTTTGTCGCCTTCCACTATTGTGCTGTTGTAGTTAATGTCTCTGGCAACTTGTATCATAAAAATAAGACACTGTGAGCCCTCCTGACTTAGACTTCAGTGAACTTTCCCCCAGAAAACAGCATCCCTCCCGGCGAGTGAGAGCTAGACAGGGTCAGCTGTTTACTGATGGTGATTATGTAATGTCATTGTGAGCAAAAAACTTTTTCATTTTCCAGGATGCATGATGGATCAGGATCTTAATCACAACGCATTATAACTGCATTCATACTAATTTAAACAGTCGGCCAAATCATGTCTAGATTAACAGGTGGAAACCGGGGGTAAAGCACGTTGAGAAAAAACACACAGATGTCAACGTCATGACGTGTACTGTCACGCCTCTTTTGGTTCCGCAGCGCTGCTGCTTGGTTCAATGTGAACAAACACAGGCAGTGTAAAGGGGAGCCTTTGTTGTAGTGATAATGCGGAGTCTCTGTGTGAAAAGGGCTAGTATTTGAACACAATGATAAGTGATATGCAAAACCACAGTCCATAAAACAACAGCAGTAATGTTTTAAATTCTTACCTGCCTGTCGAACAGGAAACTCCACCTGCTCAGACACAATGATCTGAAGCAGGGTTGGAGCGAAGTTGATGATCTTGTAGGACTAAAACACACAGAGAATACTTAAATTAAACGTAAATTACAACCAGTAAAAGGAGAGGTGGAGTATTTCTAACTCCTTGTTATCTAACCATTTATATTCTCCACTCGTGTGTGAGTGGTGTATGACAAAATATTTTTGAAAATGCTAGGGCTGGGAAATATATCCATTTTATATTTCTTATCATGAAATGAGACAATATACCGTTTTTCATGGTTTTACAGGCTGCTTTACAGTAAAGTGAGGTTATTTTCTGAACTTGCAAGACTGTTCTACTTGTTCTAATACTAACCTTTATCCACTTATGTAATATCATAATATCCACATTACTGATGATTGATCAGAAATCTCATTGTGTTATATTTTGTTGAAGTACGAAAATCATTCCGACAATGTTGTCAAAATATTAATACTGGAGTATGTGGACAAAAACATTGTGATATTTGATTTTGTCTCCCAGTACAAGCATTTATGAAGTGCTTTTGAGAAGATTTCAAAATACTGAAATATATGTCAGGGATCATGATAAACTATGGGAGCCCTGAAGGTAAAAAAAAACCAACAACATTTCAGAAAAATAATGACCTGTCAGAAGAATTAGGACTGAGACTGAGAGCACACAATAAATGTGTATTCTAAAATGAGAACTGTGTATTCTGAAATGAGAAATGTGTATTCTGAAATGAGAAATGTTGCATTTTCTGAAATGTGAAATGTTGCATTTTCAGAAATGTGAAATTTTGCGTTTTCTGAATTGTGAAGGTTGTGTTTTCTGAAATGTAAAATGTTGTGTTTTCTTAAATGTGAAATGTGTATTATGATATGGGAAATGTGTATTCTGAAATGTAAAATGTTTTCTGAAATGTGAAATGTGTTTTCTGAAATGTGAAATGTTGTGTTTTCTGAAATAAGAAATGTGTATTCTGATATGAGAAATGTGTATTCTGAAATGTGAATTCTGAAATGTGAAATGTGTTTTCTGTAATGTGAAATGTTGTGTTTTCGAAAATTTGAAACCTTGTTTTCAAAAGAAAGGCAGGAATGCTGTTTAGGGACTGGTAAGCTTTCTATTTTCTGATAAATTCATGAAATAATATTGCTATCAGGTGTGTCTCAACCACCTGATAGATCTATATTTTAAAAGATCAAAGTCTTGGCTATTAAACCTTGTAACGGGCCAACCACCCAGTGATTTAATTTTTTCTTAAATAGCACTTTTTGCAGCTGAGGACTTGAACTTTGTCAACTCCGTCAGACACACAAAAAGTCATAGTATTATAATATAAAACATTAAGGAAATGTTTAATGATTTTTGTTGTATTAAATACATGATGATTTAATTAGCTGTATAATCAAAAAGTTTAATATCTTTTTATTCAAGAAATAAATACAATTATAATGTTGCCCACTTACAATTTTTGTTGATAATGTCATTTGTCTTTGTGATAAACAACATATAATATAATTTATAACACAAAGAACACACATTAGGTGTACCAAAGACACTTTTTATTGACATGAACTCAT
Source organism: Pagrus pagrus (assembly GCF_965226575.1). Classification (NCBI taxonomy): domain Eukaryota; kingdom Metazoa; phylum Chordata; class Actinopteri; order Spariformes; family Sparidae; genus Pagrus; species Pagrus pagrus. The sequence continues at coordinate 22,691,465 of NC_140205.1, read as the reverse complement.
TTTATAAACCATTATGAACATATATTTCATGAATATCACAGAAAAAGTCCATCTGACGGAGGTGACTACTCTATGACGGAGTTGACAGCCAACTGACGGAGTTGACGTCACATGAAACACAATAGTACACAAACCTTAAAAACCTAGAATCTCCTTGCTTGCTCAGTCATGTCTCCTACTTGTTTTATTTTCCCCTCCACAACCCTTTTTCTCTCTCCCTTTGTTGTTCTTCTGCCTTTCTGTCTGGCTGATTATTTATCCTCTCCCTTCTCTTTCTCTGATACTCTCTGTTTCTGGCCCTCTTCGCCTCTAATGAGAGGTTGTGTTTAGCCATTTGTACCTGAAACATTTTGAAGTAAATAGCCTTCTTAGTCATTGATATGCATCCATTAAACTTACTTATTAGTGTAGTAATGGTATTTAAATAATTTAATTGAAAATAAGGTGCTGATTTCAAACACATTATTCAATTATTAAAGAGAACTGAGAGTTATGTCACCTCCGTCAGCATAGATGTCAACTCCATAAGATGCAATATCTGACGGAGTTGACGTGTTACGGAGTTGACGAAATGTCACTTTTTTTCACTTCACAGCATAGTTGTAGTGAGTAGCCATTTTATTTTTGAAAGATGCTAAGAGTTCTCTTAATGCTAATCAAAATACACCTTTTTAAACCACAATTCATATTCTGTTTTGATTTAGAAGGGAAACGGAGTTGACCTGTTATGGTTGAGACACACCTGATAGCAATATTATTTCATGAATTTATCAGAAAATAGAAAGCTTACCAGTCCCTAAACAGCATTCCTGCCTTTGTTTGAAACCAGAAAGTGAAACAGGGGTCCTTAGGATATAGCTGACCGTTTTTATGCCTGATTAAATTATGCTTTTGTAGAAATCTGACGGAGTTGACAAAGATCTGGGACACAACTTTAAAGGGCCAACATTTTTTAAGAAAAAATATATTTTTAAACAAAGATGATTATAATAGTACATTTGACATCTGTGTTATCAGTAGGTGTTGTGTTTTCTGAGATGTGAAATGCTGTGTTTTCTGAAAGGTGTTTTTTTTTTCCTGAAATAATGCGTTTTCTGAAATGTTGTGTTTTTTGAAAAGTTGTTTTCTGGAACGTTGTGTTGTCTGGAACGTTGTGTTTTGTGGAACTGTGTGCTTTCTGGAACTGTGTGCTTTCTGAAATGAGAAATGTTGTATTTTCTGAAATGTCTTTGTTTTTTGACCCTCCCAGCCATACTGTCACAGTATACACCAAGTCAGTTAAACTTCAGGGATATCAATCTGTCCAATTAGGAAGCACAAGTGACTGTGAATCATCTTCACATGCTTTGGTACATTTGAAAGTGACAACAGGTGTGAAAACAGGTGCCTCTGGAGAGGCAGAAGCAAGACAACAACCCCTAACCCCCAAAATGTAATGGTGTTGCATGCGGTGGCCACAGACAATTGCTCTCTCCTTATCCTTCCTGGCTGATTCTTCTCTAGTTTTGGGTTCTGCTAGTGTCCTTGCCACTAGGGATGCTCCGATCGATCGGCCGCCGATCGTCATCGGCCGATATGGACCCTAAACAGGTTGATCGGTGGGCTCTCAAAGTGCAGATCAGAAAAGCCGATCGCATATAAATACATGGATTAAAGTTCTCCGTTGCTACGACGGATTTCCGTCATTCAAACTTATTGACAGATTGTCACACTCTACAGCCAATTGTATCGTTAACAGCGTGTGCGCGCCTGACCAATGACAGTGTAGTGACCCACACAGGGCGGGATCTCAACACGTAGCAGCGCTAAAGTTTAGCTGCTCAGCTAGCAAGGACTCGTCGCGCTGCTACGTTATCAGCTGAGTTTAGTCAGCACGTGAGAACTCGTCTGACACGGAGAGTCTCCTGTTGTGTGCTACATGTGTGAAATAACAACTATAGTCTGGACTTTGTCTGCAGTGTATCTGTGTAAACGGCTTCATTCAGCGTCTCTCCCTCCCCTCTGGCACCGTGAGTTACCATGGTTACAGGAACGATGATCAATAAGAAGTGTTTGGTCAGTTTGACTGTACAGAGTCATGAATGTTGCCTGATTGTAGCTCAATGCTGAAATCTTGTATTATAACATATAGAACAAAGCCTCAGAGCTTCTTTGATTATCAACAGTATGTTAGTGATGACAGAAAGGTGATAACTCAGTTGCTGCTGTTTGTATGATGTATTTTTCTGTTAAACGATAAGAGGCTCACTTTAAACAATATTATTAATAATAATAATTAATGATAATGATGATGAGAAGAAGAAGTAGAAAAATAGCGTACTGAAAAGTTCTGTAGATGGTTGATTATTTGTTTTGTCTGTTTGCAAGACATGCAACGCCGAAATTCCAAGAGGTGGTAACCAACAACGACAATTTAATACAACTAATCTCATCCGCCATTTGAGAATGCGCCAAACAAAAATCCATTCTGTGATCGGTGATCGGTATCGGTAGATTTATGATTCCTGTGATCGGTGATCGGATCGGCCCCCAAAAATGCTGATCGGAGCATCCCTACTTGCCACCACCGGTAGCATGAGGCGGTACCTGCAGCCCAATCAGGTTGCACAGGTAATCCAGCTCCTCCAGGATGGCACATTCATACGTGCGGTTGCAAGAAGGTTTGCTGTGTCTCCCAGCACAGTCTCAAAAGCATGGAGGAGGTACCAGGAGACTGGCTGTTACACGAGGAGAACTGGACCGCTATCTGTGCCTTTGTGAGAATAGGAACAGGAGGAGCACTAAAAGGTGTGAATCTTCACTAGCCTCGCGATTCCATCACAATTAATCCGTTAAAGATTCAAATGCAAAACCATTCTCGATGCATCTCAGTGTATGGCATCTACATAAGTCCACAACATAAAAGCTGCATCTTTTCAATACATAAACATTACACAAAACAAAACATTTATCCATCTGCAGTACCTTACACGCTTGTTGTAATCCACAATAATATTGTTTCACATGACAACTTTAAGATAAGGCATGTATTGACTCTGCTGCACACACCTCTCTCAGAGTTGGACGGCACAGTTGACAGTTGATTCCTAAAATCCGACATGTCGTAGATGTCGGTTTAAAAAATACTAGGATCTTCCACGTCCGCATTGCAATGCATCTTATAATCAAGAAATTTCCACAGCTCAGGATCACTGCCAGAGCCCTACAAAATGACCTCCAGCAAGCTACTGGTGTGCATGTTCTTGACCAAACTGTCAGAAACAGACTCCATGTCCTCTCGTGGGACCTGTGCTCACAGCCCAGCACCGTGCAGCTCGATTGGCAGAACACCAGAATTTAGTTTCTAATGGAATTAAGACAGGTGAGTAAATGGGTTTGAGAACATCATATAAGACCATAGTAAGTCATTCAACTATGTATCAATATAAAACTAAACTATCTAATATCTAAATTGATGTGGTTATGATGCAGAAACTCGATTGCAATGTGAAGTAAACAGACATACAGGTAAATGTGTTTCTGAATGATGATCAGTTAACATTTTCTAACACAGGTCCATTTTCTGTAAGAAAAAAGCTTGAATAGATATTAAGCTTGAGCCAAACGATGATCCAATAAACCATTCACATTTTTATCAATCAGTTATTTAGAGGGCCTGATCGCTTTTTTTCTCCTAAACTGACCATTTGTTGACTGAAACAGCAGCAGCAGCAGCAGCAGCAGAGCTCTGAAGTGCTTCAGTGAACTCTAGTATTGACATGAAAAAGTTCCTGCTGGTTCATGATGGCTGTCACATCTGACGCCTATTGTTCTTCGACGCAGCTTACTGAGTCGGTGTGAGGAACAGTTCAGTCAAACTGCTGATCACCGGCCTGATATAAAACTCCCAAACATGGGCTGAAGAATTACCCGGCCGATGCCGAGCGACATCCCAAAATCACGGCCTCCCCTCTTCCACGAACACCGGCATAATTTCTGGGCCAGAACGGTCCATGATGCCTCCTACCCGGAATACACAAACAAACAAAAAACAAACAACTACTTCAGCTCACCCACCTGATTGAGTTCATTCTCCGCCGCTATCCTCAGATTAGGGTCGATAGTCCCTTTCAGAGCCTGGATTATCCGGTTGGGATCCATGTGTGTTTAATTTCACGGTTCCTTCAGTGTTTTAAGTATCACATACATGTACCGTTAGCTTGCGTTTCTGCTTTATATTCAGCCAAGCGTTATGGATCTGCATTGACTGTGGCCTGAGCAGGGTCAAACCTCCGACAGTTACAAACACAACTTCCGGTCAGTACGTTCAAAACAAAATGCTTATTATCGACAGACTCATCAGAAATGTGCTTGAGCTGCGGTGCTGCATTCACTCTGGCGGCACAATCGCCTTTTCTCTTGTCAAACTCCGGCTAGCTTGACGGAGAACGGTGGCCCTACCCCGTTTTACCGACAACCGACTGTCGGTGGACGTAAAGCAAAGTAAACAGGCACTTTACGGTTTTCCTCCTCTTCTCTGTCGACACAGAGGTACGGTGGGAATGCTACTGCCACCCTCAGTCTGGCGCGGTTATTGCCACAGCTACAGCCTCCGCCATAACAGCAGCAGCTGATTCGTTACAACCTGTCCTTTTCCACTTTTATCTGTGGGGTCCCAACTGTTTAAAATTGAAAGAGAAAAAAAATATGTCCAACTGAAATGAATACTTACATGGGAAAAATAACTTCAATAAGGGGAAAATAAAATGTACCCTCAAAATTCAGTTCATCATTATCAGATGTTCTTTCACCCTGCTTCTTTTCTCAATGACAGAGTTCATTGCAGGTTATTTTTTTAGTTCAATTCCAGCAGTTTATAAGTCAAGTCAATTCTATTTTTACAGTACAAGATCACAAATCACCCATATGCCTCAGGGGGCTTAAAAAATCTTTGTGTTCCAGAGCATTGGGACAGTTTTTATTTATTACCTTGGTGGTATGCTTTAACCCTTGTCTGTTTATTAGTTGGTTTGTCAAAAGGACTACGCAAATTGTCGTCAACATGTACAGAGGAGCCATAGAAAGCATCCTGACTAGAAACATCACAAACTGGCACATCACAGCCCAGGACAGGACGGCTGTACAGCTGCTGATTAAAACCACCCAGAGGATGCTAGCGAGCAGATAATGGAGTAGGTTGCGTGTCAGGTGTGCTCTGCAAGAAATTTGATTTAACTCTTTTTTTGGCGTCCCTCATCGATAACCTAAAGTGCCGCCAAGACTCTCATCTAGGAACATGTCCGAACCCGATGAGCAGACAGATAGAGTTCTCAACGGGTCGGGTCGGCCCGACAAACCCGACGGGACCCGCGGGTTCGGACCGGGTTCGGGTCGAAAATATAAGCAAGTGACTCGGGTCGGGTCGGACCTCGGGCTTAATTTTTTCCGCTCAGTGAAAAAAACAAAAAACCAAAACATTTATTAATCATCGCTGCTGTTCACCATAAAGAAAGTCTGGCAGCTGTGTGCAACGTGCATCATGTTTGTATTGTTAAAAGGCGTGAACATTAAAGGTTGATTTGAATTCCCGTCTGCTGGTCATGATAATACGTGTATGAGAAGAAAAAAAAGGTGTGGGGGGGTGATCGGCGGCGTCGGGCCGCGGGCCGGGTTCGGGCAGATAATTCATGTTGATGTGTCGGGTTACATCGGGTCCGGGCTTTAAAAGCCACGGGCCGGGTCGGGTCGGGTTGTAATTTTCAGGCCCGTTGAGAACTCTACAGACAGATATGATGAACATGAAGCTAATGTCAGGAAACTGTCCTGACATTGTGTTTCCTGGAATTTGGTGAGATTAAGTCGGAATTACCAGTGGTTAAAATGAAGCTTGCAAGTAACACCACAGTGCTGCATTCCAAATTGGACACTATTAAAACAACAGTGTCAGATGTGGAAAGGGGCCTCTCAGCCTGCTTGGATGACATAACATCCCTACAGAACACCGTGCAGAATCTTGAAAAAAACGTGGTGAGCCTACAGGAGAAGTACCTGGACATGGAGGGGGTTGAGACGATCAAACATCAATATACCAAAATGAGGCGGAGCTCCCTGGTCTCTGTCTCAAAATTGATCAAAAAGACTCTTAAAATGGATAATGTTTTGCTGGTTGACAGATCTCATCGGGCTCTTCAACCAAAGAGACCGGATGGCAACCCCTAGCCATAATAGCAAAGCTCCACTACTATCAACACTGCTTTGAAGTCCTCCACCGGGCCAGAGAAGCTGGATCACTACAATACAACAGAGCTACGATCTTCATATTCCCTGACTATCCACTGAGTGTTGCAAAAGCAAAATCAGCGTTTAATGATGTCTGAAAACTGCAGCGAAGACAGGATGGTGTCCGCTACAGAAGTTGGAGCAGAAGTTACTCTTTCTATTCACCGGTCAATAAAAACATATTCACGCATTGATTCTTTTTTTCTAGACAATGAACTGCTTTCATTAGTTACAGAATGTGAATATCAGGCAATAGTAATATCAGATCATGCTCTGATCTGAATATTGATGACCCTATGCATACCAACTACACACTCTCAATCTGTCTCAATACCTTACTCCTTTTCAGATTCAAGATTTGTCAAATTAATTTCAAAGAGATAAAAGAGTATCTAGTATTCTCTCTCTTGTCCACAAAAAATGCTGAAAACTTAGGAATAAATTAATACACAAGAGTGCAGTGAAAAGACTGGAAAAATTTGGACTCACCAATTACAACAAAAGAATACTGATCAATCTATAATTGCAATTAATAATGAGATGGGAATTAAAATTGAAGAATCCCCAGAGATCAATCAGTGTTTCCAAACATACTATTCAAAGTTATATTCCTCAGAATCCATTAATGATGAATCTTTCTTTTGACTCTTTTTTTAGCAGCCTTAACACTCTTGTATTGATGGCACTAATTGTAATTTGTCTCTGAATTTATAAATGTCACTGAGTCCTTTGATTTTAAGCAACACATTTCTGGCCCAACACACACTGGTGGGCACACTTTGGACCCTGTTTTTACACATGGCTTAGATATTGAATTTCTCGGTTGAAAGGATTTATGTGTCAGTGACCACAAATGTATATTATTTGACATTTACTCCTCATTAGAGACTCAGCCTTCATCATCCTGCCACTTGAAACGCTCCCGTTTCCTGAATGAGGCCGTAGCTGTCAACTTCTCCATGTTGTTTTATTGCAATAATGTTTTAAATTATAGAAATATTGACACCTTTGTCCAATCTTTTCATAACCACTGCTCCCTGGTGCTGAATAAAGTGGCTCCCCTGAAACTTAGAAAGATCCCCTCCAAAATCCCATCCCAATGGATAATTGAAAAAATCTGAAGTTAAAGGCGGAAATGTCGACAGACTGAATACCTATGGAAAACCATAGTACACAGGCTGCATCTCTGCTTACTTCTCTGAACCCTAGAGAATAACCCTAACCCCTTAACCTTAACCCTGACCCTCAATGGTATGATGAAGGCTGAGAGAGCGTCTTACTTCACCAACCTAATATCTTCCAATAAGAAAAAATCCCAAAGTCCTATAAACAATACTGTCTCTCCCACAACTTCTAACTTACCAATCTTCTCTAATGTTGACTGCAATAGCTTTCTCATTCATTTTATAGACAAGGTTGCTAACGTTGGGGCAAATATCTCACGTTGATGAAGGTTATCAATCATCCAGGTTATGGCAAGTGCTCACCCTCATCCAGTCCTCTCACTGATAGTTTTTATATCTTGAACTCCCTTTCTCCTGTGTCCTTAGGTAATATTGCAGCCTTGCTAGGAAAAATGAAACCATCCTCTAGCACTTCTGATATCCTGCCTATCCTACCTATCCTAAGTGGGCATCTATTAACGATGCAGCAACTTTAAAGGATTGGCAGGCTTGCCACAACATGTCCACAGTTTATGGAGCAGCAGAGGACTGCGGATGTGCAGAAAACACGGACTATACGCCACATAAAGAAGTAAGAAAAGGCACATAGTTTTAAGGTGTAGCATCTTCAAGACAGAGCCATAACAAGCTTGGACACTAATAGTTTAAGAGTGATCTAAGAAGAAGAAGAGGGCTTTGTAAAAGTTTGCTCAATGACTTTTGCTGTGAATGCTTACCCTGGTGTGAGGTAAATGTGACTTATTTCCTTACATAATGTAATTGAAGCTTGCCATATAGATACATAGACACATCTAAGCCAAATTTAAATTGTCAATATTTTTTTCATTGTATAGTAAGTGCCACAGTTAAAGTGTACATACACTTATTTATTGAACCTTTTATATCCAAATGTTAAGTGTGTTTTTGTAAGTAATAAGTGAAGGCTATTTGCCATTTGATAGAGGTTTTCTAAGCCTTTCTAAGTGCATTTTGAAGCTGAATCAGGCCATTTTCTGCACATTTTCAATTTATTTTCGAAATGCATTTTGACCTCTTTTGAGATACTATTATTGAAAATCATAACATTTTATTTGGTTTAATTGTTAGAGTATTTACATTTAAGTGACATTTACATTTGAGCAGGTGTTAAAAGTTAATGTAGAGGTTTCATACAGTACATTTTCTATTTACAAACTTGGTCAATTTAAAGCAGAGATTTGATGATGTCAGAGCCAAGTGAGCCTACAAGTCAGGTAAGGAACAGTGATAGGGATAGTGAAAATACCCAGCTAGACAAGGTAAAAGAACCAGAACTCTAACAGAGAAGGGCAAAGATATGCAAGACAGAAAATTGGTTGCAGGTGTGTTTGAGTGAGTAGCCTCATTCACACTGCCGTTTGAATGCGGGGATCCTGCGCCAATTCTCCGCCTCCTCCTCTGTGTGAAAGTCTCAGATGCGGCGAGGGATGAAATTTCGCTGCACCTTTGATGCCCCTCCGGAGGTAGTATCAGAGGTAGTATCAGAGGCAAACCGTACCTGTGTGAATGGATAAGCCGGCAGCGCGGAGAGGGAGCGTGTCGATCTGACAGTCTGATAACTAAACAGGTCCTTCACTCAACAAAATAAAGAGAAATGTCCCACAAAGCAATGCTACAGGACCAAACAACAGTAACATGGTAACTGGTCGTGTCCTTGGCAACTTATGTGAGGAAAAAAATACCACAGTTATACGTGGAGAAGTGTCTGTCATCCTGTCTGTCTGATCGACTCTTCGTCACAGAAGCCTGTCCCAAAAAACTTTTACTCGCCAAGTGTTTGTCACCGTGAAAAAAGTCACCGTGACGATCAGCCCTCCCGATCGAGACTTCAGTGAACTTTCACCCAGAAAACAGCCTCCCTCCCTGCGAGTGACAGAGTCAGACAGCCTCCTGTTTACTGATGGTGATTATGTCATTATATAATTCAGAATGAAAAACGTAACTTTGTCACTTTCCAGGATAACAGCATCCATATGATTATAAACAGTCAGCGGGTACAGTACATGTTTAAATTAACAGGAGGACACCAGGGGAAACACATTGAAAAAAACACACACGTCATCATCATGACCTTTACCGTCACGCCTCTTTTGGAGCCGCAGCGCCGGCTTTCTGTGTGAATTGCACACTGGTGCGTCTTTACAAGACAAACAACTGCGGAGAATTGGCGAACCTCTGCTGCGGCAATAATGCGCCGTCTCTAGCCTGATTTATGCTTCTGCGTCGCGGTGACGGCGTAGCTACGTTGCCGACGCAGACCCCTACGCGGACCCTGCGCCGTAGCCTGACGTGCGCCTCCAAAAAATCCTGACTACGCGTCACGTTGACGCGTCAAGACGCGAACGGCAAGGACTGTGATTGGTCTGCTCAGAACGTCATTTCCGGCAGTTGCTTTTCCGGTCAACAGTATAACAACACCGCCATTTTTAAAGTTTTTGTGGTACGAGCGGCACGGAAAAAATGGACCAGGCAGACGAAAGAATTATCAAAGACACAGCCACACCCCCCTAGCGGCTTGGCGGTGAATTGCAGAACAACACGTTCCCTCGACGCAGAACTTCGAATGCTCAATGACGGCGTAGGGTCGACGACGTAGCTACGCCGTCGCCGCCGCGACGCAGAAGCATAAACTAGGCTTCTGTATGAAAACGGCTAGTGTAGGTTGTCCAGGGAGCTGATTGGTTGCTGCCTTGAAGCCAGAAGTTTAAAGGCCAGCTCTTCCCAGTTCCTGAGGGCTTTCCACTCTCAACCAGACTACCAGCATGTCTGTTTGTGTTCTAGATGTGTTTTTACATAAAACCTTCAATAATGCTTTGCTGCTGCTGGTGCTTGGGGGATGGGAAGATAGGAGTCACATTTTCATATTGCGCCAGGGTTTCCCCTAGGCCCTGGTTTCCCCTAGGCCCTGGTTGTAACAATTGGGGGCTCGTCCGGGATCCGAATGTCCATGAGGTGCGGTACATGTAATTCAGTTTTTTTCTGTATTAGTGACCTTTAGTTAAGTGTAGTGGTCATCCCGTTTGTTAAATAATTTGTTATGGTTAATGCATATTAATTTGTGTTTTTGAATGAGCACCCTGACTAGATAGCTGCCGGGCAAGTTCAAGAATTGATCAGCGTATCGCAGTTGACTAGATTCCTGGTCTTCGGTGATGCACTGAGTTCAGCGTTTAAAGACGCCTCGAGCTCGGCAAGCCACTGAAGACTATCTAGGTGAGTAAGCCATCTTGGTTGGCAGGTAAAGTTTGGGTGTCTCTGCAGTTTCCCTTAGTTTTATACTTTGCACAACAACTTGGTTTTGTGCGAGATGGCTGCTTTTGTTTTGGTCACGTTGTGATGTGTGGCTGTAATTAATACTTTTGTGCAGTAACTAGTAGTTTGTGACTTTTGTAATAACTGTACTCCACTTTTGTTGGGTCACTTGTGGTTGCAGCTTAGGTGTAAGCTGGCAACATTTGTGTGTGGTACTGATTACAGAGTGACGCCTTTTGTGTGGTGGTTGTTGCAGTCCACTTTTGGTGTGGTCACGTAGGTGTTACTGCTTTAGTGTATTTAAGTACAGTTAGTGTGTTTGGGATGGAGTGAGTCCACAGATCAGTGGATCTTGAGTGGTGGGTGTGGCTTCCCAGTTTGTCCAGTCATTTTGTTTCTGGGTTACTATCTCCATTACAGTTGCGTGTGGTTTGAGACCACAAGGTGTCTATTTTGTGTCATGGTAGTGGCAGTTCACTTGTGTTGGGTCTATGTGTGCTGCTGTTAGTGGATGGCAGAAATTCTGTAGTTTATCTACTTGTTGTGACCCTTTCGTTTGGTGGCTGTTGCACTCACTGTTGTGTTGGTCACCTGTTGCTGTTTTGTGGTGTGTGTTACCACAGTAATTGTGCATTTGGTTTTGTGTTCTCTCCTCATGGTGGTAGCCATTTTGTTAGTGGGAGTGGTACCCACTGATTTTCATCCAGTGCAGAAGATGAAGTATCACTTTTATGTAGACTGTGTGGTTCAGCATGACAGAGTGGGTCGGACTTGTGATAGCTGAATACCCTATTGCGTCTCTGAAATTGCACATTTCTTTAGGGGAGAAATGTTTTAAGGGGGGAGGTGTTACGACCCCAGAGGTCGTATAAACATGTGTTTTAATTGCCTCTGTGCTTAAAGTGAAACTCTCGCCAAAAAGCAACCGAGGCTTTATTTATGATTGGGTATGAGTCAAACCTTCACGTACAAGCACACTCATGACCAAAGAGGCACTTTTAAGATTTACCGTAGTTTCGTTTTGGGGCAAGCTCATTTTGAACGGGAGTACATAGGGCATACCACGACGGCATCAAAATGTCTATTTTTAGACCACTAAGAAGGCTCCACACATCATGAAACTTTACTGGTAGCATCACCAGGGTCTCTACTCATGACACGAGCAGTAAGAACATTGTTTGTGTACACAAAGTGTGTGAAAAAGACGGTTTTGAACTACTTACGCTTAGCTACTGGGACTCCGGCGCGCCGCCGCCATTCCAGGCAAAAAGTGTCGATCTCCGAGTGCGGCCATCATGACGGAGAGTAACGGTGGGACGCTCCTCGGGCTTATTTCCAGATGAATTCGCGGATAATTCGTTGTTCTGTCGTTAGTCAAAAGCAACACTGACGTCCATGTTGACAAGGGAGCCACATATTACAGAGCGTCCCACCGTTACTCTCCGTCATGATGGCCGCACTCGGAGATCGACACTTTTTGCCTGGAATGGCGGCGGCGCGCCGGAGTCCCAGTAGCTAAGCGTAAGTAGTTCAAAACCGTCTTTTTCACACACTTTGTGTACACAAACAATGTTCTTACTGCTCGTGTCATGAGTAGAGACCCTGGTGATGCTACCAGTAAAGTTTCATGATGTGTGGAGCCTTCTTAGTGGTCTAAAAATAGACATTTTGATGCCGTCGTGGTATGCCCTATGTACTCCCGTTCAAAATGAGCTTGCCCCAAAACGAAACTACGGTAAATCTTAAAAGTGCCTCTTTGGTCATGAGTGTGCTTGTACGTGAAGGTTTGACTCATACCCAATCATAAATAAAGCCTCGGTTGCTTTTTGGCGAGAGTTTCACTTTAAATACCCCTCTCTGTTACCTGTGTGTGTGTGTGTGAGAGAGAGAGAGATTGGTTGTAGGTGTGTTTGAGTGAGTGTAGGTTGTCCATGGAGCTGATTGGTTCCTGTCTTGAAGCCAGAAGTTTAAAGGCCAGCTCCTCCCAGTTCCTGAGGGCTCTCCTCTCTCAGTCAGACTGCCAGCATGTCTGTTTGTGTTCTAAATGTGTTTTTAAATAAAACCTTCAAAAATGCTTTGCTGCTGGTGGTGCTTGGGGGATGGGAAGAGGGGAGTCTCATTTCCATGTTGCGCCAGGGTTTTCCCTAGGCCCTGGTTGTAACATAGTCAACAGAGTCAAGGATCTGCTTAATTACATCATCGGTGATGTCAAAAGTCTTTCTGCAGACGTCCACACAAAGTCTCAACTCAACAGACCAGGAAATACGTCAAAGAGTGGATCTGTGTGTAGAGATTTCTAAGTTCATTGTGTCAAGACCATTAAGTTGACTGGATCGAAAGATTTGAGAAGGAGAGGAGGAAAGTTGGCTAGAAGCAGGCTATCTCTTTGACTCAAACACCCGTAAGTCAGTGTCTGTTACCTCTATCTTGAAAGGCACTGTAAAGTTCTTGTGCCTTTAAATAAAGCTTCAACTTGAACTTCATGCTAGCTTCAGCTAGCTGTTTATTTTGTAACACATGCTGTCTCGCTCAAGAACTTCTTCTACTTCTGTAATCACATTCAGTCTCTCAGAGGCCCCTTGAGGTTACACTGCCACCTATGGGTGACCTTCTGCTACCACATATCACTACATCCCCCCTCCAAACAGGCAAACACAACATGAACCATAACATCAACTCTGTGCAACACAAAATGTAGTCTAGCCCATAGACTCTATACGTCTTTCAAAATACCATTAATCTCCTTGATCAAATCAAATGAATACCAAACACTGAAATACAGTATTGTTCTTCACATTTTACACAGCTGTTACAGTCAATAACGCATCATATCACATTCAGCATAAGGATTAACAATCCTTTTTTTTTTATAACAGTGCCAAATGTCAACGACTTTCTTTCACATTTATTAGTTGAACAGTTCACTCTTGTTCTATGAGCCTCTCAGGAGGCTTCCTAGGTCTGGTAGACCTTCTGAGTGTCACAGTCATTGGGGAAGGTTAAGGAGGCTCGCTGTGGTGCACATCTGGTGTAGCACCCTCTTGCTGTTCAGATCCAGTCTCCTCAGCTTGATTCTCAATGTCCTGAGTCTTTAACAGACTCCTCCTGTTTCTCCTTAACACTTGTCCATTCTCTGTCTTAACCACAAAAGACCTGGGACCTACTTCACTGAGGACTGTTGCTTTCCTGTCCCAGTACTCAGGGCCCTCAATCCTCACAACATCCCTTTCCTGAAGAGGTTCCAGATGCCTTGCTGTTTTGTCATAGTTCATTTTCTGTCTGTGCTTGAGTCTCATCCTTTTGTCAGTCAGTTTGTCGTTGTTTTTGTTATCCTTGTGTCCTGTAATGTGTGGAAGTGTGGTGCGCAGCTTGCGATGCATGAGTAGCTCAGCAGGGGATGCTCTACACTCCAGAGCTGCAGCCCTGTAGCTTAGCAAAGCCAGGTAAGGGTCAGCTTTACAGTCTTTTGCCTTTTTTAACAGTCTCTTTACAGTTTGGACCCCTTTTTCTGCCTGTTCATTAGCCTGCGGATACAAAGGGCTAGAGGTGAGATGTTGAAATTCATATTGCTTTGCAAATTTACTAAACTCACCACAGTCATATTGTGGACCATTGTTACTGACGACACATTGTGGAATTCCATGTCTGGCAAAAAACCCTTTCATGTGCATGATGACAGACTGTGCTGATGCACTGGACAATTGTGCAACTTCTGGATAGTTATAATAATAGTCTATCACCAGAAGATAGTCCTTGTCATGCAGATGAATTAAATCAGTGCCTACTTTTTGCCATGTTGCAGTGGGTGGGGTCTGCTATTAGCATAGGCTCTTTTGTTTGTTTGTAGTAATGTTTGAAACATGTTTCACATTTCTGTATCATCTCCTCTATGTCTTTGTTGATGCCCGGCTAATAAACTGCTTCTCTCACTCTCCTTTTACATTTCTCCATGCCCAGATGTCCCTCATGAATATGCTGAAGCATGTCCTGACGCATGGATTGTGGGATGACAATCCTGTTTTGTCGCAGCAGCATCCATTAGTCATACAAAAGTCCGCACGCACAGGGTAGAACCCTGGGCAGACTCCTTTTGACATCGATCTAGACGCATATGCTACAGGTTGCCATTTTAGTTCATGCATTTGTAGCAGTACAGCTCCCAAGCCATCTTTTGAGGCATCAGTGGAGATCTTTGTTGGTTTTGATGGGTCAAAGGATGCGAGGACTGGCTCTGTAGTTACAGTTTCCTTTAATTTTTTCCACTCCTTCTCATGTCGAGCAGTCCATTCAAATACTGTGTTGTGCTGTAGCAACTCCCTGAGTCATGTTGTCTTAAAGGTAAGATTAGGAATGAACTTACCCAGGAAGTTGATCATTCCCATGGCTCTCAGGACACCTTTTTTGTCAGTGGGGGCAGGCATGTCCAATATGGCTTGCCCTTTTGACTGGTCAGGTTCCACCCCTTCACTTGTGACCTCGTCTCCTAACAAGGTCATTTCTGTGACACCAAAGAGACACTTGTCTCTATTCAGTTGTAGCCCATTCTTTTTGACTCTCTGTAAGAGTTTCTCCATTCTTTCATCATGTTGTTGACATGTTTTTCCCTAGACCACCAAGTCATCTATATAAACTCATGTGCCGTCCAGACCCTCTATCATGGACTCCATTGCTCTGTGGAAGATCTCTGGTGCTGATTTAATGCCAAATGGGAGCCTCAAGAAACAGCAATGTCCAAATGGTGTGTTAAAGGTGGTGTACTTGCTGCTTTCTGGGTCCAGCCTCAGCTGCCAGAACCCGTGTGAGGCATCTAATTTGCTAAAAAACTTAGCACCAGTCATTTCACTCATTATCTCTTCTCGTTTTGAGATCTGATAATGCTCTCTCTTAATATTTTCATTTAAATAATCTTTGGGATCAAGGCAGACTCAAGGCACCTATATTCTTCTTTTTCACACGTGATGCAGTTGACCCAGTCTGTGGGTTCTTCCACTCGTTCAATGACACCCATTTGAGTCATTCTTTCAAGCTCTTTTTTCAAGCCAGCTCTGAGTGGTGCTGGCACTCTCCTTGGGGTGTGCACCACAGGCTTGGCACCATCTTTGAACTGAATTTCGTAAGTGTAAGGTAATGTCCCATGTCCCTCGAAGACAGAAGGAAACTTATCCACTCCGACTGTTCTGTATTCCTGTCTTTTGCCGTGCTTGACTATTTTAATGTTGTCAGTGTTTATCTGATAGATCCTCTTTACTAGACCTAGGTCCTCAGATGCTTTGTCTCCTAAGAGTGACTCGTGTCCATTCGGCACAATGGTGAATACCAGGTTATGCTGTTTGCCTTTTGCTGTTACTTTAAGTCTGCATCCACCTTTTGTTTGTATTGGCTGATTATTATAAGCCTTCAGGGGTGTGACTTTTTCTGTTATTTTTTTAGGCTTCTCAGTCAGTACATTCAAATCTTTCTCACTGATCAAATTAGCTTTGGCCCCAGTGTCAATTTTAAATGTTAGAATTGTCCCATTAACTAACAGTGGAGCAGTCCATTTGTCATCTGTCACTGTATTCACAGTCTGACCTAAATCATTTATTCTCAAGGATAGTGTTGAAATCTTCATCATGTGACACCATCTTTATGAGAAATGTTTCGCTCAAATCATCGCTGTCATATGTGTCCTCCTGCACTGTGTGTAAACCCTATCCCTTCTTCTTAGAGAGACACATTCTGGCAAAATGATTTTGTCCTTTACATTTTGCACACGTTTTCCATAGGCAGGACATTGTCTCGGTCTGTGTTTTTCACCACATCTCTTGCAAGTGAACATCTCCTTGTCATTGTTTTTATTCCTGGTGTCACTGCTTTTAAATTTGCTCCATGGCAGGCTCTCTGAAAGTCAGTACCTGTTGTCGTGCAAGCTCACTGGCTTGACATATTTTTATAGCACTGTCCAATGTGAGGTCTGTCTCCCTCAACAGTTTCTCCCAGAGCTTCTCATTTGTTCCAAAAACTATTTGATCTCTTATCATAGAGTCTCTGAGATCACCGATATTACAGGACTGAGCCTTAACCTTGAGGTCGGTGAGAAAATTATCAAATGACTCACCCTGGTGCTGCAAACGTGAGCGAAAGACGTATCTCTTGTAAGTTTCATTTTTCTTTGACATGCAGTGCTCATCAAATTTCTTTAAGGCCTCTTCAAACTTGGCTCCGTCTTCGGGTCGAGCTAACACAAATGTGTTGAAGACTTCAATTGCCTCTGAGCCGGCGATGGTGAGCAGCATGGCTATTTTCCTTTCCTCCACTCGTTGATCCACTCCAACCCCCGCAATGTACAGTAGGAACTGCTGTTTGAATGCCCTCCAACTTGCATCGACGTTTCCAGTCAGTTTCAACTGACCTGGCGGTTTTACTGCATCCTTTGTGTTGCTTCTTTTTCTTTAACTCCGTCCTGGTACCATGTTAAGTTCTTGTGCTTATAAATAAATCTTCAACTTGAACTTTATGCTATTCAGCTAGCTGTTTATTTTGTAACACACGCTGTCTCACTCAAGAACTTCTTCTATTCCTGTAATCACATTCAGTCTCTCAGAGGCCCCTTGAGGTTACACTGCCACCTATGGGTGACCATCTGCTACCACATATCACTACAGGCACCTCAGAGCATTCAAGCAGGTCTTCTGGAAAACAACAAGAAGCTGATGCTGCTGCAAACCAAGCTGTTCTGTAAGTGTTAAAAGAACAAGAAAAAAAAACAATTGGAAATACAACACCTAGAAGCAGGAGCTAAAAGGAAGATAGCTGATCAAGAGGCAGCAGCACCATTTAGAAAGAGAAGCAGCAGAGCTGAAACGAAGAATGCAGAGAGATAAAGAGGAAGCCAGAATTAAAGCTCAACAGAAAAGAGAATGCATTTCACAAAAGACTCTAGAGGAGAAAAACAGAGAAAGATACAGCAGTTGGAGGCAGCGAAAGATCTTAACGCAGCACAAGTGAGGAGGCAGGTCTACAATCAGGTGAAAATAGAAGAACGAAAAGACATACAAGAACATGAGATGGTAGCAGTAAACAAAGTGCCTTCTCCTACAAGTCCTCTGCTGCTAAACTTTGTTTACTGCTACCATCTCACGTTCTTTCCGTTCCTCTATTTTCCCCTGATTGTAGACCTGCCTCCTCACTCGTGCTGTGTTAAGATCTTTCTCCCATAACACAAGCTGTGACCACCTCCTCAAATGACAGTACAATAGAGCTTGTTAAGATGCTGGCAGGCGCTTTATATGTGCCTATGGTATTCAGTGGGGAAACACTGATTAACCAGAAGAACATTCAAGACAAGGAGAATATATACTACCTCTGTAGATATGTAAGTGGACAAACTAAGAAAGCCACTTTATGGCTATTTCCTTCTCGGAACTAAATCTGCCTATTTTGTTGCATTGCATTTACATTTACTGCCCGCTGCATGGGAGATATGGAAACCCGTTTACAATCGCAAAATCGCATAGAGACAAGCTCCAAGCCTGGCCCAAGATGGGGTCTAGGAACAGCTTTGAGCTCAGAAAGTTTGCTAATTTTCTCCGAAGTTGCGAGGCTGCCATGGTGCAATCAAGGCACTGGAAATCTTGAATGACTGTAATGAAAAGAGGAAAATTCTTTTGAAGTTACCGGACTGGCGTACAGTGTGATGGAACAGGAAGGTAAACAACGGGAAACAACCACAGCCGCTACTTCAAATAGAGTAATACTTGATGAGGCTAACATGCAAACAGCTACAATAATTCCTGTCTGGCTTTCATCCACAACTCAACCAGCATGTTTCGTTGGATTCTCAAAGTGACACAAACTTTATTCTGAGTGCAGTACCTGAAGTTTTGGAAGCAAACTACGAACAAGTCAAGCTCAAGCTCTCCACTATGACCTCAAGAACCACAGTGGTAAACTCTCAAAAAGTAAACAACCTACTGTAAATCTCAAAACTGAAGTGCACTATGTGAGCCAAGCCAAAGTAAGAGAAATCACTCCCTCAGACATCATAAGAGTCCTCGAAATCAGCCTTCTCAGAAAGAGCTAAAGAAGAGGATCCTGTGTCTCAGGAAAACTTTAAGTTTCTGTCTAAGATAAGAGAAAACATCACACAAAAAGACAATGGTCACTACAAAATGCCATTAAGAGGAAAGACTGAAACTACCTAACAACAAAATATGTGCAATGCATCACCAGAAATGTCTTAAAAGGAGACTAAAGGAAGATCAAAAGTACTAGAAAGACTACATAAACTTTATGGAGGTCCCTGAGGAAGAAATTGACAACAATCCAGCATAGTACATTCCACATCATGGAGTTTTTATAATCTGCGGAAACCTAGAAAAATGTGTGTAGTATTTGACTGTTCTGCCAAATTTCAAGATGGCTCCCTCAACAACCATCTCCTCACTGGTCCTGACTTGACAAACACACCAGTGGTTGTTCTGTGCCACTTCCGAAAAAGGTTCCGTTGCAGTCATTTGCAATGTGAACAAATGTTCCACCAGTTTCATGTGAAAAAGGAAGATCAAGATTATTTAAGATTTTTATGGTGGAAAAAGGGCATCTTGAAAGCCACACCATCAATCTACAGACTGAAGGTCCACTTGTTTGGCAAGATCAGTTCAGTGAAGACACCATACACTATGAGATACGATCTGAGAAAGGTTTGAAAAAAGCATCACCCCCCCCCACACACACACCCCTCCCCTCTGTGCTCCTTAACCCCTCCCCTCTGAGCTTGTATCGCTCTCCCCTCACAGTCCCGCGACACACCCCCTCCCGCAACAAGCTTTTTTTTTTTTCTCTCTTTCCTCTTCAACGAACTTTATACGTCCCGCAACAAGCACCAAGAGCAACAAGCCGGCAGAAACCAAATACAGCCCAGCTTTGAATGCGGAGTAACGATGTCGGATTCACAGATAAAGTTATTACAATGCACGTTGAAACTAACGTAAATCTTGTAAGTCATTACAATGTCCACAGCTAAGCTCCACAGTCAAGCTAGCGTAACGTCATTAGCATGCTACAGCTACGTTACCTTACAGCTACGTAATAAGTTACAACAGCTAAGTAAGCCACTTCTAAAAGTTATTGAGGGCCAAGAGACTAACAGATGCTGCCGTCAGCTTTCATCACAACGATCGCTTCCACATTGTGGCTGAAAAACAAACCTGTGTGAGTCTCGGAGCAACTGTGTGTCCCAGCTGCTGTCTGAGTAGTACCAGACAGCAGCTAGGACACACACTCACACAGACCGTGACACAAACGTGTCCGTAAACCGTAATCTCTTGTTTATGACAGATAAGACACACAAATACACACATCGTAACGCGTTTATGATAATCCATCATATTGATTTAGCAAAGGCTTCGTGGAAAACAAACGGACAAGACCGGGAGGAGGGTTAGCAAAACAGTTGAGTAGTGACCAGGCGAGAGGTTGTTATGGAGAAATAAATCCGGACAAATAAGATAAAAATCCGGAAATAAATCTGAAACCCCTCCACTTCGCGTTGGGATTTCATCCATCCCTTCATTCATCTTACTTGCTGCTTCATTTAGCTGCCACGAGCAAATAAATAGGCTGATTTGGTGTAAACATGTTAGCAATGTTAGCTTGTTGTTAGCTTACAGTGCTAGCATAGAGGCTAACGTCTCCGTCGAACAAGTAAACAAGTGTTGACAATACTGCAGAGACAGACACCGTCTAATAACACAGAAACAAACTAACGGCAGCTTTCACAGTCATAAGCAGCATCGGCATGAAAGTTATCTGTGTGACAACATCCACAATAAAGACGAAGGTTACCTGCTCAACAGAAACGCCGCTGTATCAGCACCGGGTCCATATCTTCACGGACCTTTCGCCACCGTTCAAATGATGACCCGATGTTTATTCGGTTTGAGCCCTCTTTGTTTCACATCTCCGCTTTGTGTCTTTTCAGTGACAGACTTTCTTTCTTTGACTCTTTGTCGGTGGGGCAAGCAGAGGCAGCTGAACTGCTCAGGGCAAAACAAACCTCTTGTCCGCTTGTAGTTTCAAATGCGGAAGTGGGTCGGGACCAGACGTGAGCAGGAGCAGGAGAGTGAACGAGGATTGGATCGGAAAATTGATCCAATAGGAGCCATCCGGGCCGGATGGTTCCTATTGGTCAATTTCTTTTCAGTTTTACAGACACTAGAGAGAATGTTTTTTTTTGGTTCCTTTTACTCTTCACATTGTGTGGGTGGTACTATTGGGTCATAACCACCATCTAAATTATGTGAATAATAATAACAAATCTTTCAAATCGTAGACCATAGCTTTAATTAAAATAATTTTTTACATAGACGATGGTCTGGCAAGCATCCAAAGCGAGAAGGAAGCCATCCAACTTGTGGGTGAATTAAGAGAACTTTGCTGCACTGGCAAGTTAAGAATGCACAAGTTTGTTTCGAATAGTGAGAATGTGATGGTGGCCAGCCCAGAAGAGGAATGTGCCTTGAGTTTACTGCATATGGAAAGAGTTCTTTGAGTAGAGTAGAGCATCATATCTGACTCGTTCAAATTCAGAGTTGAAGTCAAATCTAATCCATTAGCAAGTAGAGACATGCTCTCTATAGTAGCTTCTGGGTATGATCCCCTGGGGTTCATGGCACCCTTCCACCTTTTGGGAAAACAGATGCTTCAGCAAATGTGCAGAGAGAAGATCAGTTTGGAAGAGAAACTTCCAGAAACACTAAGACCTCAGTGGGACGACCCAAGCTGGCTGAAATGCAAGCCAAACAATGCTTCTTACCGTCATGTTTTGGCAATATCAAAAGGTATGAACTTCACAGTTTTGCTGATGCAAGTGTCGCCAGATATGATGAATGTACTAACCATTAATGAGGCAAACAAGGTCCATTGCTGTCTGGTAATGTGAAAGTCAAGAGTTTCACCAACCAAAGTCACAACTATACTGCAACTTGAACTCTCTGCTGCAGTTGTTGCAGTTCAAACCAGGGACATGCTATGGAATGAACTGGACATCCAAGATCTGCAAGAGTTCTTTTAAATGGATTCCACAGTCGTTCTTGGCTACATAAACAACAATGCCAAAGGGTTTCAGGTGTTTGTAGCCGGCAGATCATGCCTCTTGAGGTTTGACCGCAGACAAACTGAGGACTTCAGACTGGTTCACGGGACCAATGTTTCTGTGGCAAAAGGAACTTATTTTTACATTGGTCGAGGGTAGTAAAGGCAGTTGCCAGACTGAAACAAGTAGTCAGAGAATACAAAGGTGTGAAACAAAGACCCAGCGAAAGTACAAGCCTAGATGAAAGGAAAGACACAGAAGTTGTTAGCGTCAAGCTAGTTCCAAAAGAAGCATTCTCAGTTGAGATAACAAGCTTGAAACTACAGAAAGCAGTTACTAAGCCCAAGGACAGTACAACAGGACAAGCTAAGTCCATTCTTGGACAAAGAAGGAATCCTAAGGGTGGGAGGACGTCAAGCCACGCTTCACCCTCACGTGAAACATCTGGCAATACTCCCAAAGAGCAGCCACATATAAGCTCTACTTATCAAGCATCTTCACGAATAGATACATCATCAAGGACATGAAATGACGATAAACGAACTATGAGCTAATGGATGGTGGATCCTGGGATGCAGCAGTGCCATCTCATCACACATCTTACAACGCTCAGTAGTAATGACTTCATGAGCTTCTTTAATGATAAAATTTTAACTATTAGAGACAAAATCCATCATCGCTTGCCCTCAACTGGCACTATTGTATCTTTAAACACAGGAACCTCAGAAACAGTTGTAAATTCTGACTTATATTTAGACTGCTTCTCTCCCATCAACCTCCACCAACTAACTTCGATGGTTTCTTCATCTAGACCAACAACTTGTCTCCTAGACCCCATCCGAACTAGGTTGCTGAAAGAAACTTTACCTTTAATTAGCACATCTCTACTAGAAATGATCAACCTGTCTCTATTAACAGGATACGTACCACAATCCTTTAAACTAGCTGTAATTAGACCGCTTCTTAAAAAGCCTAATCTTGATCCAGAAGCTTTAGCCAACTATAGACCTATATCCAACCTCCCTTTCCTCTCCAAGATCCTTGAGAAAGCAGTCGCCAACCAGCTATGTGACTTTCTTCATAAAAATAGTTTATATGAGGATTTTCAATCAGGTTTTAGAGCACATCATAGCACAGAGACGGCACTGGTGAAAGTTACAAATGACCTCCTAATCGCTTCTGACAAAGGACTTGTCTCTGTCCTGGTCTTACTAGATCTTCGTGCTGCATTTGATACCATTGATCATCACATTCTACTACAGAGACTGGAACACTTAATTGGCATTAAAGGACCCGCATTAAACTGGTTTAAGTCCTATTTATCGGATCGATTTCAGTTTGTACATGTTAATGATGAGTCATCCCTGTATACCAAGGTTAGTCATGGTGTTCCTCAAGGCTCCGTGCTTGGACCCATACTATTCACCTTATATATGCTCCCTCTAGGAAATATAATTCGGAAACACTCCATAAACTTTCATTGTTATGCAGATGATACACAGTTATACCTATCAATAAAGCCAAATGAAACTAATCAGCTTACTAAACTCCATGCATGTCTCAAGGACATTATGACCTGGATGACCTGCAATTTTCTGCTGTTAAACTCAGATAAAACCGAAGTTATAGTGATTGGTCCTAAACACCTTAGAGATGCATTATCTAATGATATAGCGAGTTTGGATGGCATTAACTTGGCCTCCAGCACCACCGTCAGGAATCTGGGAGTTATCTTTGATCAAGATATGTCCTTCAACTCCCACATAAAACAAATTTCAAGGTCTGCATTTTTTCATCTATGTAACATTGCAAAAATCAGGCCCATCCTGTCTCAAAAAGACGCAGAAAAGCTAGTCCATGCATTTGTTACTTCCAGGCTGGACTATTGTAATTCTCTATTATCAGGCTGCCCTAACAAGTCTCTAAAGAGTCTCCAGCTGGTCCAGAATGCTGCAGCACGTGTACTGACAGGAACTAAGAAAAGAGATCATATTACTCCTGTATTGGCCTCTCTGCACTGGCTCCCTGTAAAATCAAGAATAGAGTTTAAAATCCTTCTCCTCACTTACAAAGCTGTTAATGGTCAGGCACCATCATATCTCCAGGAGCTCATACTACCCTATCACCCAACTAGAGCATTACGCTCCCAGAACGCAGGATTACTTGTAGTTCCTAAAGTCTCCAAAAGTAGAATGGAAGCCAGAGCCTTCAGCTATCAAGCTCCTCTTCTGTGGAACCATCTTCCTGTTTTGGTCCGGGGGGCGGACACCCTCTCTACCTTTAAGAGTAGACTTAAGACCTTCCTCTTCGATAGAGCTTATAGTTAGGGCTGGCCCAGGACAGGCCCAGGCCTGTCCTGGACCAGCTCTTAGTTATGCTGCTATAGGCCTAGTCCGGGGGACAATGACACACTGAGCTTCTCTCTCCTCCCCTCTCCTCTCCTCTCCATCTGTATACATTATGCCTGTATACATGCCCCATCTCTGCATGTCACTGACTTACTTCTTCCCCGGAGTCCTTGTGCTTTCTAGTCCTACAGGCTCCCATGGATCCTGGCCGCGCCCGGGTCGTGGATCGTGGATGCGCCCACTGCTATGGCCCTGCCTGATCGTGGATGCGCCCACTGCTATGGCCCTGCCTGATCGTGGATGCGCCTACTGCTATGGCCCTGCCGGATCGTGGATGCGCCTACTGCCATGACCCTGCCTGACACCCACCACTACTGTCGCTAATATTAGTCACATCTCTGTTACATACGTTCCACTACTATTATTGTAATGCATTACTACACACCATCCTTACCATTAATCACTACTACTGTTATCACTAGTAATCACATTTCCATGTGCATTTCATTATTATTGCTGTAATACATCTTTATGTACTTTCACTCCTGTCAACCGTCGCTTATAATTGAATACATTGTGATCTCGTTGATCTGCTCTGTACATGCGACATCTATTGCACGTCTGTCCGTCCTGGGAGAGTGATCCCTCCTCTGTGGCTCTCCCTGAGGTTTCTTCCGCATTTTTTTTCCCTGTTAAAAGGGCCTTTTTTTGGGGCAAGTTTTTCCTCACTCGAATCGAGGGTCGAAGGACAGAGGGTGTCGTCTCTGTACAGATTGTAAAGCCCTCTGAGGCAATCTGTGATTTGTGAATTTGGGCTATACAAATAAAATTTGATTTGATTTGATTTGATTTGATTTGATCTTCAAATGTGTCAAGTGCAGAAGGTACAGAAGACATACGGAAGAACAACGAATGGGTGACATACCACAAGATTGAACAGAAACAGCTCATCTCATCTTTCGCTACACTGGCATAGATTTGGTCTGATCAATGTTAAAGTTGGAAAGAAAGGTTATGGTCTCTTACTTACCTGTCTATGTTCAAGGGCCATACATATAGAGATCATTGATGACATGACAACTGATGCGTTTATCAATGATTTGAGCACATTCATCGCCATAAGAGGAAATGTTCGCCAACTAAGATGTGACCAAGGAACCAATGTTGTTGGTGCAAGGAAAGAGTTTGTTGAACTCATGAAAGGAACGGACCAAGAATGAAGGCCCTAGGATGTGAATTTCTTATGAACCCTCCAGCAGCAAGTCACATGGGCTGTGTCTGGGAGAGGCAAATAAGAACCATAAGGAGTGTTCTTACCGACATTCTTGACCAGTCAGCACAAAGGCTCGACACCACCTCTCAAAGAACATTCATGTATGAAGTTATGGCCATCATTAACAGCAGACCACTCACGCTGAATATTTAACTCCAAATCATATCCTTACAATGAAGTCCACAATCATTCTGCCCCGACCTGGACAATTTGGCAGAGAAGATCTTTATCTTCAAAAGAGGTGGCGACAAGTTCAGTATTTGGCTAATGAGCTTTGGACTCGTTGGAGAAAAGAATATCTTTTGATCTTGCAACCAGGAAAAAAGTGGCACAAGAACATTAAGGTCAAAGACATTGTTCTTCTACAAGATGATCTTGCAATGAATGGAAGCTGGCCAAGATCACAAAAGTCTATCCAGGGTCAGGTGGTAGGGTGAGAAAAGTAAGAGTGCTGGTTAGTGACACCACATTTGACAAAAAGGGGAAACCAACTAGAACACTGTTCCTTGAAAGACCTTTACATAAGGTTGTTACTCTGCTTGAGACTAAGGTTTAATGTTTTGCCTGAAATGTCATGTTAAATGCAAGCAGCATGGATAGTTGTGCTCCGGTGAAAGGATAGTTGCTTGCCATAGCCCACTTTAAGTAGAAGTGAACCTCTGAAGATTGAAGGCTATTTCCTTTTTGCAGCATGCAGCCAACAAGCTATTTTGTTTGGTTTGTCTGTATTTTACTTTGTAAAAGTTATTTCACATGCTGTGTATGCTATCTTAATGTTAAGTTAACATGATCTAACTTTTATTTTCTTGACAATGTGTGATTAGTTTTCACAGTGTTTTTGGAGAGAAAGCTTAAAATAAACCAGTAGCAAGAAAGCCACTTGTGTCTGCCTGTGCTTTGAGGGAATGTTTGATAAGTTTCAATGTGGTTTCCGCAAACTACATTCTACGTAAACAGCTCTCCTCAGAGTGTCTACCGATATGTTAATGGCTGCAGGTACTGGTTATGTTCAGTTTTGGTTTGAGTAGACCACTCACCGCTGAAGCGTGCATTTGACACTGTCAATCACCACATTTGAATCCATAGCCTAAGACATCTGGTGGGCATTTCCGGGACTGCATCAGAGCATTTCTCCTTCTATCTCGAAGATAGAACTATTTCAGTCTGTGTGTGTGTTCCTGTCTGACTCTGTTACTTTGCCATGCGGTGTCCCCCAGGGATCAGTTTTGGGGCCCATTTTATACATGTTTCCCCTTGGGCAGATAATCAGCAATTTCAGCAACATTTCATACCATGTATATGCTGTTGACATCCAGCTGCATTTCTCATTTAAACCTCATGAGTTCCATAAACTGTCTATCCTTGAAAACTGTTCGGGGAATAATTTTCCCATTGCTTTGATTGTTACTCCTGAACAATTACAGAGAGATATTAGGTAGAAACTTGGTTCCCTATCATCATCCTGTAAACCCAGTTTCCGTAATCTTGGCGTAATCTTTGACCATTCCATGAACTTTGATGCCTACACTAAGACATTAGGAACACAGCCAAACTTAGGTCCGTTGTATCAAAACACGAAACTGAGATGCCAATACATGCATTCATCTCCTCACGCTTAGACCACTGCAATTCTCTCCTCACCGGCAGCAAATCCTCATTACACTGCCTACAAACAATCCAAATGCTGCTGCCAGGCTCCTAACACAGTCCAATAGATGGTCACATATTACACAGATTTTAACTTCCTCGCGCTGACTTCCTGTACATTTTAGAATTCATTTCTAAAATCTTTGCACTCACTTAAGAAGCCTTACATGGCCAGGCTCCACATTACTTGAGACACCTTCTATACCCCTACACTTCAAGTCGAGTCCTCCAACCAGGGCTTTCTTAGTGTCTCTTGGAAACATCTCAAGACTTGGGGTGATCACCCCTTTCAGTCAGCAACCCCCAAGCTTTGGAATAGTCTCAGACGCTTGAGATCACTGAATTCTGTGGGCTCCTTTAAAAAGCAGTTAAAAACCTTCTTTTTTAGACAGGCATTTTGGTAGACTATTAGTATTATGTTTTACTCCTGTGTTCGATCAGCTCTCCCTCTATACTTTATGTGGTATTTTATCTTGAATTTTTTTTTTTTTTTATATAAATCTTTTTATTCGGTTTTTTGTTCACATACAACAACAATTCACACATACAGTGTATGCAATAAATCTTGTAAGAAAATTAGCAGTTGGTAGTCTTACACAATGTATGTTGAAAGCAACAACAAACTTAAACTGAGCCAGAACTGCTCCTATGAACCATTATTAACCCTTTCCCCTTCCCACCCACTGTTAGATAAAGGAAAAGAAAGAAAGACACATACAGAAAAAAAAGAAGAAAAAACATTATTGAAATCACATATTAAAATAAATAAAATTCAAAATAAATAAATAAATAATTAAAAATAAAAGGGGAAAAAATAAAAGAGGTTGGGGGGGGGGGGCATCTAGTCACTGTCTGGGTGAATAATAGTTCTATCTAAGTACTCCAAGAAGGGCTGCCAGGTTTTGTTAAAGGCATTATCAGAACCCGCCAGTGAAAATCTAACCTTCTCAAGCTTGATATGAGTTAGGACCTCTCTAAGCCAGCTATTGTGTGAAGGTGGAAGAACATGTTTCCATTTAAACAAAATAAGACGTCTGGCCAATAGAGTTGTAAAGGCCAATACCCGGCGCTTTGACGCAGGGAGTTGAGGTGTAGTGAGTGGAGGGGAGCCAAACAGGACCGTGCAAGGCTCAGGGTTAAGGTCCATATCAAGCACTGTTGAGAGTGTATCAAAAATTTGGCGCCAAAAGCCAGTGAGTTTCAGGCAGGACCAAAACATGTGTGTGTGATTAGCAGGTGACTTCTTACATCTATTACAACTGTCACTGGTGTCTGGATAAATCTTCGCCAGTCGGACGTTTGTGTAATGCACTCTGAAAAGAACTTTACATTGTAATAAACTGTGCCTGGCACATATAGAGGATGTATGAACTAGCTTAAGGATTTGGTCCCATTGATTATCTGAAATTGGGGCTCCCAGCTCCTCCTCCCAGATTTGTTTCAGACGAGTCGTTGGGTCAGGGTTAAAGGCGTCAATAGCATTGTAGATCATGGAGATGGAACGCTTTTGTGCAGGATCGAGGGTGAGCAAGGAGTCAATCAGAGACCCGGGTGGGTGGTTAGGGAAGTGAGGGTAGTTGGTTTTAACAAAGTGCCTGGCCTGAAGAAACCGGAAAAAATGAGATTGAGGTAATTCAAACCTGGCTGCAAGCTCTGTAAAATTAGTAAATATGTTATCTTTGTAAAGGTGCTTGACATGTAATAAACCTTTGTTACGCCACATAGTGAAGGTGGGGTCTGACAGGGAGGGTGGGAATAAATGGTTTTTAACAACCGGTGCTAAAGTTGAGGGTTCATTCAAGCCGTAGTGTTTGCGAAATTGGATCCAAATTTTTAGTGAGTTGGTAACAACAGGGTTCTGTGAGATATTATGAATCTTGAGGGGGAGTCGCACAGTAAGGAGGGACTGTAAAGAAAACTTTGAGGACCGTAGCTCTATCTGAACCCAAGAGGGGCCTATGTCAGCTCCTCTGTCAATCCAATTAATGAGTTTGTTAATGTTGCATGCCCAATAGTATTGGATAGGATTGGGTAGTGCAAGACCGCCCAGCTTTTTGGGGAGTTGTAAGACAGCTTTTCTAATACGGGGGGGTTTATTCAACCACAGAAAAGATGATATTGTCTGATCTAGCTGCTGAAAAAAGGATCGTCTAATGAAAATTGGAATATGTTGGAACAAGTAGAGAAATTTAGGTAGAATCACCATCTTTACCAGATTAACTCTGCCAGATAGGGAAAGAGGGAGGGAGGACCAGCGAGCCAGATCAAGCTTGCACTTATCAATGAGAGGGCGAAAATTTTTGTTGAAAAGGTCATTAAAAGAAGCAGTGATGAATATGCCTAAATATCGAATCCCCTCTGTAACGACTCTGAATGGAAAAGAAGACTGTGGCATCTTCTTAGACAGGGGATTGATAGGAAGAAGTTCACTTTTATTAAAATTCAATTTGTAACCAGAATATTTGCCGAATTGGGTTAGAATGTCTGTAATAACAGGGATGGACGACGCAGGGTTTGACACATATAGTAACAAATCGCCTGCGTACAGGGACAGCTTATGGGTGACATCATTCCTGGTGATGCCCTCGACTCTCCCCTCCTCCCGAAGCCAGATGGCCAGTGGTTCGATAGCTAGAGCAAACAGGAGGGGGGAGAGGGGGCATCCCTGTCTGGTACCCCGACGGAGGGCGAAAGGGGGTGACCTCACTCCGTTTGTAAGGATATGGGCGGTTGGAGATTCATAAAGCAGTCCAATCCATGCAATAAAGTCAGAGCTAAAACCAAATTTAGACAGGACATAATACAAATACTCCCACTCAACCCTGTCGAACGCTTTCTCAGCGTCTAAAGAAATTACCACCTCAGGTGAGACAGGGTTGGGGGAGCCAATGATGTTGAGAAGTCTCCTAGTGTTAGATGAAGAGTTCCTTCCAGCCATGAACCCAGTCTGGTCTGTGGAAACTAGGGCCGGTAGGGCTTGTTGCAAATGAGAGGCCAAGACCTTGGCAAGAATCTTTTGGTCCACATTTAAAAGTGAAATGGGCCTATAGTTGCTACACTCAAGGGGGTCTTTGTCTTTTTTTAATAAAAGAGAAATGTTAGCTTCCGATAGGGTTGGTGGCAATCTGCCGCTATTAAAGGATTCATTATAGACGTTAACCAAATGTGGGGTTATTAGGATTGAATATGCTTTGTAGAATTCTACCACGAACCCGTCTGGGCCCAGGGATTTTCCATTTTGTAGCTGCCCAATCGCCTCCTGCACCTCAGCCGCTGTGATTGGTGTGCCTAATTTGTCAGACAGACTGCTATCAACTTTAGGATATGAGAACATCTCCAGGGGGCTATGGCTCTTCCAAATTTCAGGTGAGTACTCAGATGTGTACAAGTCGGAGTAGAAATTCAAAAACGCATCATTTACCAATTTGGGGTCAGTGACCACTGTTCCCGATGACAATTTTATCCTGGGGATTAGTCTCGAGAGAGCTGCAGTTCTAGCCTGATGGGCAAGGAGTTTGCCCGCCTTATCTCCCATTTCAAAATACCGTTGCTTTGTTTTTAACAATTTTGTTTCAACCTTGGATGTTGACAAAAGATCAAACTCAGCCTGAAATTTGAGACGTTGGTCATAAAGAGAGGGAGTAGGTGCGGCGGCATATTGTGCGTCAATACTAACTAGTTGATCTAAGAGCCATACCATCCTCTCCGTGTCCACTTTTTTCTGCCGGGAAGCAAATGAAATCGCCTGACCCCTCAAATATGCTTTGCACGCCTCCCATAGAGTGCTTCTAGTGATGTCTGGGGTGTCATTTGCGTGAAAAAAATTGACTATTTCCTCCTGAAAGAATTTTTTAAAATGTGGATTGTTCAGTAAAAAGTGGGAAAGTTTCCACTGTGTGTAGGGCTGTGGTTTGGGAAATTTATGACAACTGATGTAGGAGCATGGTCTGAGATCACTATACTGTGATACTCGCTAGAGTTGACCCAGTGCAGCAGCCTATTATCCACAAAAAAAAAATCAATTCTAGAATATGTACGGTGGACATGGGAAAAAAATGAAAAGGCTTTGGTGGATGGATTGAGAGATCTCCAAGGATCACATAGGCTAAGCTGATTTACAAACGATCTCAGTGTAGTGGCAGAGTTTGAAAGAGTAAAGGGTTTAGACGAGGACCTATCTAGAATAGGATCCTGAATAAGGTTGAAATCGCCACCTATAATCGGGTAATGGCTGTCTATGTCTGGGAGGGAGGAGAAAAGATGAGTAATGAATTTGTCATCGTCCCATACAGGGGCATAGACACTCACTAAAATAACTGGGATGTCAAATAACTTGCCTGAAACAGCCACAAAACGCCCACCGGGATCTTCAATAGATTTGGTTGGTTCAAATGTTATGTTTTTACTTATAATGATGGCCGCCCCTCTCGCCCTTGCAGAAAATTTGGAATGAAATACATGACTCATCCAAGGTCTTTTGATACGTGAAATCTCAGAGGTCTTAAGGTGAGTTTCTTGAAGGAAATAAATATCCCCTTCAAGTTGTCTCAAATGTGAAATCACTTTGCCCCTCTTGATTGCTCCATTGACTCCCCTAACGTTCCATGACACAAACCTGCAGCCTTGACTTTGAGGTGTAGCTGTGCTGTGCATTACTCACCCTTTGTTAAGTGAGGGTGTACAGTGGCGATGCCCTGGGAGGGGGGGGGGGAGAAGAAAAAAAAAACAAAAAAAAAAACCTACAACTAAATTCCCCATTAACACATTCAAAACCCCTGTATAGGTTCCAGTTTCTTTATACTCACGGATCCCCATGACTTCAGCACTCCCGCAGGATTAACTATAACCCATACAGTACAGAAAAAATCCAGCAATAGCTAACCAAAGGAAGTTTAAGCACCTCCCACATTATATGGCCTAAAACCAATTGAACATTTCAGCAAAACAGTCACTTTGAGTAAATAGAAAGAAAAAGAAAAATAAGTGTGAGTTTCCCTCCTATTCCACCTCTTTAGAACAGTAGGGGGCGATATGCCCCAGGAATGAAAAAAATAAATAAAAAACCAGAGTGGAGAGGATACAGCTTCATGTAGCAAAAAAAAGGAAAAAAACAAAACAAACTCACACACATTTATCCGGACTCACACTGTGATGCAACGGACATCTTCGTATTAAACATTTAACTGATATTACCCCTAATAAAATATAAAAGGCATGGTCAAAGGTTAAAGTTAAATGAGCCAAGTGGCAAAGCTAACCAAAACAAACAGGGGTAAACACCATACTTAGCATCGGTTCAACAAGCCCAGGTGAGATTTACAAATGATAACAGAGTCACAGTGTTCGAAGAGCATCTTACGACACTAGTAAGAGTTCACAGTCAATGTGTGTTAAACATTATCCTGTCGAGACGCTCTTACCAGCTGGGCGAGTCATCCCGAGGCCCGTGCCAGTAGTGTTGTTAGCATTAGCCGCTAGTGGATTAGCCCGTACATCAGCCGGTGAGACGGGTCAGTGAGGCAGCCTCATGGAGCGGGCATGGAACTCGCGAAGGCAGTGGCTTCCTCGACTGAGGAGAAGCGTTTCTTGTTGCCATCTTTCTTAGTGATTTGGAGTTTAGCTGGGTAAAGCAGAGCCGGCCGGAGGCCCAGGTTGTTACAGCTTAGCCATGACATCGCGGTAGGCCGCCCGTTGCTCTAACACGTCGGGGCAGTAATCCTCGTAGATGCGGACCGGCGAATCACGGTACTTCAGGTCATTCCTCCGTTTGCGGGCCTCCCGGACTATTAGCTCCTTGGTCTGGTGCCGGTGAAAGCAGACGATCATGGGTCTGGGCCTGTCTCCTTGTCACGGTTTAGCAGCTAGGGATCGGTTGGCCCGGTCTAGCTCTGGCGGAGTTTGTAGCACCTGGTCCCCGAATATCTCCTTCAGGACATCCGAGAAGAAGGTCGTGGGTCGTGGGCCTTCAATGGATTCAGGCAGGCCAACAATCCTGATGTTGTTACGTCGGCTTCTTCCCTCTAGATCGACGTTTTTGGTTTTGAGCTTAGCACAAGTCTCTGATAAGGTGGAGCAAGATGCTTCAAGAGCTTGGATGCGTTCTTCAGTTAAATTGGCGTTGGACTCCAGACTCGCAATTCGTTCACCAAAGTCAGTCACAGTAGCCTGCACCGTGTCTAGTTTAGCTTCGAGACAGGTAAACGCCGACCTGAGCTCGGCGGACAGCGCCGCCGATATGGAGTGACGGTGTTCTTCTAGCAAGCTAGTCAGAGCGGGCATGCTAATCTGGCTAGCCATGGCGGTCGAGTCGTCTCTCGCGGTTTCTCTTTCCTTAGCCAGCCTGGTTCCGGAGGCCATGAGGCATGTGCAAAATATTACTTCTTCTTACTGAGAAGTCGAATCGGGTTTGGGTTGCGAAAAGATATGTTTTTTCAGGTCAACGGGGGAGCGCGATGCATGCGTCTACTCCATTCCCCTCTCCACCGGAAGTCCTTGAATTTTTTTTTTGTTGTTTAAATTTTATTTTTACTTCGTTTTACTGAAGCACTTTGTGACTGGTGTCTGTGAAAGTTGCTATATAAATTAACTTTGCTTGCTTGCTGTAATGGAAGAAGAAGCTGATTTAGAAAGTCCATTTTCAAAAGAGGAAGTTATTGGTGCAACCAGATCCATGCAAAATGGAAAATCCCCTTGGCTGGACGGATTTCCAAGCTAGTTTTTTTTTTTTAAATTATTTTATTTGCCACCAAACTAGCTCCTATCCTCCGGCTCATCACCTGAAATGATGAGACAAGTGGTCATATCATTAATCCTTGAAAATGATTTTAAAAAAACAACCCGTCACTTTTTTAAATATATATAGATTACTGAATAACCTTTATAGTCCCATCCACACGACATTCCTTAAGTACTTTTATCACTTGATGCATCTGATAGGGTGGAGTGGGACTATCTCTTTTATACATTGAAGAGGTTCGGATTTGGCATGAAGTTTACATCATGGATCCAAACCATCCAAACCATTTAGCAGTCTGCCTCACTCATCTTATTAGATACATTTGGGAAGATATCAGGATATAAAATTAACACACACAAAAGTGAACTTATGCCTATCAACCCTGCAGCCAAACAGATCAGATTTAATTCATTCCCCTTTAAAGTAAATTTAAATATTTGGGTATATGGGTCACACAAGTTAAATATTTGCCGACTTAAATTGCCAAATGAAAGCGGCCCACAGTTGTTACAGTTAGAGACCTTGTCTTGTGGGCCTGCCTCTTTACATCCTTCAATACATGGACCAAGAATGGATTAATCATAATGAAAGACCTAATGTTGATGGTAATTTCGCATAATTTGAGCGGCTATGATTACAATCTAAGACACTTCTTCAAATCCTTACATTCAGCTCATTTTCCATCATTACCACTCTTCTTGAATCTTTTTTTCAACTTAGTTCCTGCTAGAAAGAGATTATTGGAAAATACACACTCAACTCAATCTCGAACCCCTGATACATTTGGCAATCTATAATAGCAAAAATTCACTCATCCTCAATTTGTTTAAAACACAAAATAAAACAATTTATGACTGGACATAGGTCAAAAGAAAGATTGGTCAAATTTACACCAAATATTGATCCTAATGGATTGCTGTGGAGTAACACCAGCCACTGCTTTGCATACGTTTTGGCTTTGCCGCAAACTGAACAGTTTTTAGCAATCCAGATTTGGCATGGTGGCGCAGGATCTCAGTATTAGACAATGCAGCGAAAACATGATAGGGTTTGCTAAACTCCTGGCAAGGAGACTTATACTACTCAAATGGAAAAACAGATCAACATTTATTTCATGGATTAGAGAGCTCATGCTTCATCTGACCTTAAAAAATATCTGTTATGCTACAAGATGTTGTGCCCTCAAATTTTACACCATTTTGCAATCAGTTCTGAATCAGGTGGAATGGATGGACCCCTTAGGCTTTTTCAATGAATAAAGTATCTACTGCCATACCACCAGACTACAGAGCAGCTTCATTCCCCAGACTGAGACTCCTGAACTCATCCTCCACAATTTAGTTTATCCCAGGTGTGTAACAGTTTGTCAGCTGTAATGTAGGTGCTAACTACAAACAAAACTCACATCACAATGTTGTGTTGAAAACATGTTGATGTAATCATGTATGCAGAACTGTGCTCCTACCCTCCCACTTAAGTTACATGGTACAGAAACAAGTGACGGACACCATTCACCCTATTACAAGACACTGTACCATCAACACGATTCTGAAGTGGTTAGTTTAAGGTGAAAAGTTACATCATGTTGCTTTAATAAGTGAACCAAGCATAAAAATAATGAATGAACAATCTAATGATATGTTTGAATCAGGGTACAAGTCCCTGTCTCTTCGGTAAAAGTTCTGCACTTAACCCAGGAACTATAATGGCTTGCTACAGACTCACTTTCTGGTAAGTTGCAGCAATGGTTGTGGAAAACACATGATGTTCTAGGAACAACACCAACACGGCGATATCAGATAAACATGTCTATTGCCTGGACGATAGCAAAGTCAGTACAGTGTAGTGCGCTGAATGCAACAAGATGGTCTAATTTAGACCAGAAATCCCTCTGCAAATGCAAAAGCATAAAATTTTTTTAAAAAAAAAAATCACGATGAAGCACAGAGTTCATTGCTCATCTTTTATTTAGGCACGTCAAGGGACCACTCCACCTCTCCACAGTAGTTTGTTAGTGCAATAATTTGGCCTCAAGTGTTCAACACCATACCCACCACCAAGAACACATCTTTTATTCCTCAGTGTCACATTTGCACACAGCAAAGTGAAACTGAAACTGTATAGGAACCCAGCATCAAGCAATGTGCTGATAGTACAGTCAATTATAATTAATCTGATAAATTAGTCAGTCATACAGTTAATTAGCTGATTAACATCTGCTCAGTCATCCAAAGCCATTCAGAAAACAAAGGCACAAGTTCAAAACATGGCATTAGAGTTCTCACTGAAATCAGTGACCTGTGGGCTGAACAGCTATATGACAAGTTATCCAGGCTGAGTTGTACTAGTATGACAGTCACAGGGTCCACCACCATCATGAACTATACATTCATAGGAAATCAAGTACATTTGGCTTATGTCAAGCAGTCACGATCTCCATTTCAAGTGAAGATAATGGCTTTGAGTACAGATCATACGTGTACCATTTGGCCACCAACATTCATGGTTTGAATGGTCTTTTGGCAAAAAGAGGGTACTGGCATGCATACGTCAGTTTGATCACCATTCAGTACAAAGTAAGCAGTCCTCACACTGAGAGAAGAGGGCCCTTAGACATTAGTTCAATCCTGATAAAGTAGGAAGCCAGAGAAGGTGCTATACTTCCAGGTGCTGCCATAGATAGCACCACGATGCAACCGGAGCCACACCTGGTCTCCTTGGAAGAGAGGCAGGATGGCGTGGTTGCTGGCCGTCTCATGATCTGGGGCTCCATCATTGGCATAGGCCGACACCATCACCTCCTCATTGCGCATGAGATTAATGTAGAGCGGCACGTTGATGGCGAGCTTCAGGATGTGGAAGATGAAGACATAGGTTCCATTGACGGGGCAGGTGAAGCGGCCGATGTGGGTGTCATAAGTCTCCCCCAGGTTACTGTGAAGTTGGTCAAACACAATGGGCTGGTCCAGGTTGCCGGGGGCGAAGTTGGCAGTGCGAGAGGCAGTGAAGGCCACTCGCAGTGGCTGGGACAGTGGGTAGAGTTGCATAGGAAGCAGGGCGGTGTGATGGTGGCCATGGGGAGTGAGAGGGACTTCCAAGGTGGAGACTGATAGGGAATCCCCATGTCCTGACTCCACAATAGTAAAGGCTCCTTCCCGGTCTGGGCTGCTCACCTGGGAAGAGTCACTCCATGCTGCTGGAGAGTTGAGACAAAAAATATAAGAGAATGTACCAGAAGTTGTACTGCAGTGCACTAGAGTCAGCCAACAAAATGGCTGTGTTCGGGCGTTTTCAGACTTGTTCAGTCCTTTTAAAGTGGACTCCATTCTCCCCCTTGGGCCAATTATTTTGAGCACATGTGAAGACAGGATGCAGCAAGGCTGCACCTGTAAAATAGTGTCAGGATGACCTGCTTTTGTTTGTTTATCAAGATTCCCATTAGCCAGTCTTCCTGGGGTCTCCATTGTTTTCCTCAACAATACTTCATGAATAAATTACATTAATACAGATTCATAATCACAGTAAGACTCAAGACACTACACAAACCGGTAAGACACACAAGTAAACTCGAAACCTGTCACACATTATAGCTATATGTAATATTTCATCTAAAAAAAAATAATTGACAAAATGAGCTGGCACCTTACCACAGTCTAGGCATACTGCAGTTATCTTTCATTCACAAAAAGGGGAAAGATGATTTAGACCCTAGTGGCTATCGACCCATTTCCTTACTCAACGGAGATCAAAAGATCTTAGCAAAGGTATTAGCAAATCGCTTGTCAAAAGTCATTTGAAGTATAATTCACATGGACCAATCAGGCTTCATCCCAAATCGCTATAGCTCTGATAATATTAGACGGCTAGTCAATTTACAGTATTTAGTATATTACTCCATCCATCCAACAATCGCTTTGTCACTAGACGCCGCTAATGCTTTCGATTGCGTTGAATGGACTTATCTTTTCGAAACACTTTATACAATACTCCCTATGCTTGTGTTTTGACAAATGGTCTTATATCTAATCCATTCCAGCTGCATAGGTCCACAAGTCAAGGTTGCCCCTTAAGTCTGGGCTTGTTTGTTGTCAGAAACTGAGGAATAATTCAGATATACATGGGATCACAGTGGGTAGTATCCATCACAAACTTTTATTGTATGCAGATGAAATGTTAGTTCTACTAATGCAACCAGAAAAATCCGTACCCACTTTATTAAATTAAAATTGTATTGAATAGTTCATTGTTATCTGGATATCGCATCAATTGGGACAAATTTTGAGGCCATGCCTATATTAGGCTATTGCCCATCTACCCTCTTCCATCAGTGAAAATTACACTGGGCTTCAAAAGGTATCATATTTAGGCATTCAAATAACTCCTGATTATAAAGATATGGTCCAAGAGAACATCAACCCACTGCTTCAGAAAATGAAATCAGATTTTGGCAGGTGGACTAAAATCCACATTTCGCTCTGGGGAAAAATACAGTTAAAATGATGACTGCACCTGTAATTTATTACATACTATCTCACCTTCCTCTGAATATTCCCGAGTCCTACTTTAGAGATTTTGACACCCTTATTTTAGATTTTCTCTGGGGCAATTCACATCACCGTTTAGGAATAGGGAAATTACAGGCCCACACAAAAAGAGGGATTTTCTCTTCCCAACTTCAGATGGTACTGCTGGGCTTTCAATATGAAACACATGAGAACATGGTTACCTAATGACAAGGCAGGAGATTAGCCAAGTTGGTTCCAAATAGAGGCTGAAGTAAGTGGGGGGCTGTCCCCTTGGTCTGACTTATTTAGTACAAAATTGCCATTACAGAATGACAACCCTATTATCGCTAACACTAAATCAATGTGGCATAAACTACATAGAGCAGGTCATTGGGACTTTTTCAAATCCCCTCATGCACCTCTATAGAATAACAAAACAGTTAACTGGTATTGCTATCAAATAAATGTAAAATATAGGTTATCCCTGCTTTTTGCCAAATAGTCCAAGCACTTTTTAAGCTTTAATCAAATAGTGGATAGATACAAATTACCACATAATCAATACTGGAGGTATGTCCAAATGCAAAGCACCCTGTCTAAATGGTTAGGAGGCCCGCTTAACTGCCCTATGGGCAGCCCAATTGAACAGCTGATTAGATCAAGTTCAGGTAGGGGCATTACTCTTAAGATCAATGGTTTATTACAGGAACAATTATGTGACCCTTTGCTCAAGGTTAAGAAACACTGGGCAGGGGACTTGGCTATAGACGTATCTCCTGAGGATTGGAAGTCATGTTTAAATAACATTAATACAATGTACAAGGAAATGGGTAATAGGTTTATTCAACTGAAAATACATAGATGGCATCGCTGCTACAACAACTTTATAAATGGAACTTAAAGGAATAGTTCACTCTTGAACGAAATTCAGTCATTATCGACTCACCCTAAAGCTGATGATAAGTCCGGTGTAGTTTCTTATTCCTCAAAGTGCAGCTGGAGACCCGCGGGGGTACCCTCCGGCAACAATAATCCATATAACGAGTGTTAATGGCGTTCGAGACGAAAAGGTCCATAAAACTACACAAAAACTAGTAATATTCCTCCATACTGCTCGTCTGCTTCAATCCAAGTGTCCTGAAGTTGCGACATCGAGTTTACTCGAAACATCATTTAGTAAATTATTCTAGCCTAAACAGTATAACGCTCGTTATATGGATTATTGTTGCCGGAGGGTGCCCCCGCGGGTCTCCAGCTGCACTTTGAGGAATAAGAAACTACACCGGACTTCTCATCAGCATGGAGGGTGAGTCGATAATGACTGAATTTCGTTCTAGAGTGAACTATTCCTTTAATACCAGTAGACTCTTGCTGGAGATGTGACGGGAGTGGTGCCTCTATACTACGTATACTCTGGACACGTCCAGCACTTAAGGACTGGTGGAATATCATCCATCAGATTATATTGAAGTCCTGCAAAAAAGTTCCAAATCTCTGCAAAGCTGTCTTTCTTGGGATCGTCCACTGAGCAATCATGACAATGACTGTGTTTTGAGAAAAGGAGGATTATTTTGGCTCTCACAACAGCTAAACGGATACTACCAAGACACTGGAGGAAAAAATACCCACCTCCTTATGACGAATGGACTACAACAATGGCACAGCTAGCTGCTTACGAGAGGGTGACATACTCCCTACTGGACAAACTGGATCAATATATGATTACTTGGAGCCCTTTTACTGACTGGCTGTCTGTAAATTAATGGTTGCCTTGATAATGCAATGTGGTCAATGATTTATTGTGCTTATCTATTGAGAAGTGTCAGTGTGGTGTCTATGTTTTTGTTTGTTTTGTTTTGTTGTTTCATTTGTTTTGTTTTTATACTCAACTCATTTACTTAAAATCCAGGGAGTAAATCTCTAGCCTTGATCTATCCCTGTCTGTATTATTTGTGTGTTAAACTTCAATAAAAATGTTCATTACAAAAAAAAATTGACAAAATGATGCGCTGAAAAACTCTTCCACTATCGGATTAAAATATTTTCTTTCTGAAATCAAAAAACTTGGTAATGAATTCCATGCCTCCTCCTTTGCTCAACAATGACCTGCTCTCTATAACTAATTCTACATGTAGGCAACAGAAAGCAACCTTCTGATGACTGTTGAGTAGAATAATGATTGTCTGAAAGAAATGTCAGGTTACTAGAAAGTATTTCTGCTGTTAGTTATATTTCTAATAAAACACAATAAATAATTCACACTTTACCAAGCCAGCCAATTTTTCGTTTACTCCTTTTCTTACCGTTAGCTACCAGGTTAGTGTTAGGTAACTTGCCATTTTCAGGTAGCTCAGAGGTTGTTAGTGTTGTTTCCAGGAGCATCAGGGATTTTGAAAACAGTAACACACAGATAGCGGAACAACAACGTGGCCTGAAATTTGCACCCAATGACAGGCTTATACCAACAGTCTACAATCACCGAGTCAGACTGCTTTGGGTTTGACAAAGATGCGAGTAGACAAAGTAGTTTTTTAGTTTAAAAAAAAGATGTAGTCATAAGAAATGGACACAGAAACCACTAACAACTGCTTTCTATACTCTTTGCTGTAGCTATCTTTGGCTGCAGTGACTAGCTGCTGCTCGCAAGTTAGTTTGGTTAGCCAGGGAGCCAAGTCAGCCAAGTCAGCCATTACCTTACAGAGACTCCCGTAGCTAGCTGGTTAGCATGCTAACTTTAGTGAACATCTAAAACATTTCTTCACACCGTTCATAATGTTAGATAATTTATTGAATGTTTTCAGCTAAAATTCTGTCCATTTCTTACATTCTTACAGAATTCTAGAAATAAATCAACCGTACGCATGACTGTCATGGATACTTCTATGAGTATATGGAGAGGCATTAGATTTAATTGAAGCACATTAATCAAAAGCATTGCACAGTAGATACTGAACAGATTTATAATTGATTGAAATGGTAGATTTCTCTATGCTAAAAGTCAGTAAGTGTCAAGACTTCTGACTTTATCCGAATGAACCAGATTCTAACTTCCGTAAATATACTCATCCACGGGACTTCCATGCTCATACAAGTGTTTCAAATGCTCACCAACCCAGTCATCAGAGACATGAGTGAGATTTTCACTGCTCAAACATTGGCTGATGACATGCCCAGCACCATTGCACTCATGAGAGGTAATCTCTCCTGCCAAACTACCAGGGCTGGGGACTGACATTCACCTACCCTTATAAAAATCAAATTGGCTAATTTGTTATCCCCCTTAAACCATAATAAGTACCAATAAACTACCAGATGTGAGCAGTGCTGATAAGAGTGGTATCAATAAAATTCTAATGATAACTATCTATTCCAACTACTTTCCTTAAGGGAGGAACTTAAACAGGCGTTTGCTACAAAAGTTCTTCCCTGACAGATAAATGTGTTGTTGTTTGGAATTGTGTTCTTACCAGAGTTATGCCTCCCTCCTCCACGTCTATAGCTGTGTTGGTATCCAGAATCCTGAGAAAATACCACAGAGGGACTATGAAACTTATGCAGACAGACAAAGCTGCAAGACAGCACTGGATTTAACACAGGGCTGTGTGCGAGAATACCGATTTCTTGGCTTGTGCTAATGTTTGATTACATTTTATCACTGATCTGCTTAACAGAGAAAAATAACCAAATACATCATGTGGCAAAGTATCCCAAATCATCCATCATATTAGCTTTGAATTTGATAAGCTTAGACATTTGAAAATCACTGGACACTGCCAAGTGATAAAATTTCAACAAAATCCGCAAAGCACAAGATAATATGCAAAAATAAATATTTTCACAGTAAAAGAACTGGACAAAGTTTTAAAACGTGTACATTACAGTTTTGAAAAGGGAACTCATGAGCAGTAGAACAGTGGTGCCCAAGCTTTTTCCTGAAGGGACCCCTTTTCTATCAATGAGTAAACTCATGATAGTCAATGCATAACAATAGAAGTACAGATGAACTGATTATCTTTTCAATTCATCCAAAATGGTGAACTGAAGGAAGTTTTGTGAAACTGCTTTGGAAGATTTTTAAGCAGATTATTTCTTGTGAATATTGATCAGAGAAGAGTTTTCATAATGTTTTTATTGGGACAGCAGTTCATATAAAAAGTCAAATATCCATACAAAGTCAGTTTAAACTTCTGCAGTCCTCATATTTTCTATATACAAAGACTACTGGTTGGGAGAGGAAAACTGCATAAAGGAAAAGTAGACAAGGGGAGACTTATGAGGAGCTAAAACAAATACCATTTGTTAGATACAAGCAGCATAACAGGGTCTTTAATACCGCCACAAAATCTGGCTGTAAAGGTTTTACATTTAATCCACTTAGTCCAGAATTTTAAATTAAACACTTTTCTGAAGGCGAAGGG
The DNA here is from genome assembly GCF_965226575.1 of Pagrus pagrus. Lineage (NCBI taxonomy): Eukaryota > Metazoa > Chordata > Actinopteri > Spariformes > Sparidae > Pagrus > Pagrus pagrus. The sequence goes on along the minus strand of NC_140205.1, from coordinate 22,648,752 downwards.
AGAAAGTTTCTGTTCCATGACATAAATGTTATTCACTATATCAATCAATTCTTGTATTGTGGGCGGTTCAGGAAGTAACCAGTGCCTGATTATAGCTTTTTTTCAAGGCTGATATATTTATCAGCCTTGTCAGAGGGTCAACATTTCCTAGGAATAATACAGTAAATTCCAAGGGGAGGTCAGTGTTAAGTAAGCTTTTGAGTGCTCTGTGAAACTCTACCCAAAAGGGTTTGGCATATATTTTGGGACTGTTCAGTGATCAGTGCTTGGCATCTTGAGAACCACATCGTCTCCAACATTTGGAATTCCCTCCAGAAAAAAGTGCCTTCTGCCTTGGTGATATGAAGAAACAAATAACTTTCCATCCGAATTCCCGCCAGGTATTAGAATGAGTACATTTCCACTGGAGTCTACAGATAAAGCCAACTTTCACTTGAGATTTAAAGATTACCCCCTCTCCCATTTTTCTTTAATGTATTCTGTGGTGTTGGATTTCTTTTTCATTAGGCCTTTATAAAGTTTAGAGACAACACCCTTATTAGACTATCAAGGCGATATTTCCCCCCCTGTATTCAAAGTCTTTCAACTGTTCTTTTTCTGTTAGGGAGTAAAACGTTGTTATTCCTCTTGCAATCCAGGATTTAAATCTATAGTCCATTTTGTTTGGCTTGAACATAGGATCATAAGCACACCATTGGATTATTTGTAGTACATCTTCTAGTTTATACTCGTCCCTAATAGTATTCCAGATTTTTAGTTGAGCTTTAAGTGGATTCTTTGCATCATTAATGAATCCCGCCAGGTTTTTGTGGGGTAGTACTGCATGAATTGGAGGGTCATTCATAATGGAAAGTTCAATGTCTTTCCACCTAGACTGGTATGTCGTGGTACATATGTTAAGGGTTTAATTTGGGCTGCAGAATAAAAAGCTTTTAAATTGGGTAGAGCCATTCCTCCTTCCTCTTTTGGGAGTTGTAGGGTTTTGAATTTAATCCTTGTTTTTTACCTTGCCAAATAAATCTAGAAATTATTTTATTCAATTCAGAGAAATGTTTTGAGGGGACTTCTACAGGGAGGGCTTGAAACAGGAAGAGTTATCCCGGAAGTATGTTCATTTTCACACATTCAAGTCTATGACTGAGGCCAAGGAAGGAGACAGAGTTCCATCTATGTACGTCATCTTTGATTTTTGTTAGTAAGGGGTTATAATTTATCTCAGCCAGTGTTGAAATGATTTTTGGACGGTTTATCCCTAGATATTTTAATGAGTTTTGATCCCACTTTAATTTAAATTTCTCTCTAAGGTGTTTTGAAGGTACATAATTAAATGACATGATTTGTGTTCCATTTAATTTATACCCTGCATATTTACCAAATGTGTCAAGAAGTTTTATATGGTTAGAGAAGGATTTAGAAGGGTTACTTAAATAAACCAGAATATCTGCGTAGAGCGCCACCTTGTTGTCTTCATTAATGCGGATTCCTTTAATGCTTTCTGGTCATTGTGTATAAGCTATGGCAGAATCTTTTCTAGTCTTTTGGCAAGGATAGTAGTTTATGATTTTTTGTAGCTTTCTCGCCAGAAGTTGTTGATTTTAAACCTGACTTAGTATTTTTGCTTTGTGAATACCATCTTTCAATTTCCTGAGTATAATGCGTCAATTAATTTCCTTTATTTTCATCATTATAGTTGTTTTTTGTTCTTTTGTGTTGTGCCTGAGGATCGTTCAATTCTTTGTTGAGGTCTTTTAGTCTCGTTTGTTGGGCACAAAAAGATATAATTTTTCCCCTGATTACTGCTTTTAGGGTGTCCCATACTATAGTTGAGTCTACCTCTCCATATCATTGTCTTTTAGAATTTCTTTTATTTCATTTCTCATTTGAGTTTTGAATTGTGTGTTATTTAGAATACTTGTGTTTAGTCTCCACAGTGTTCTTCCTGGATTATCGTTAATATGAACAGTGCAGGAGATAGGAGCATGATCTGATCAATCAATATTACCAATATCACAGCTATGCATTCTATGACAGTCTCCATTCTTATGTATTGTGAGGGAGTGAGTAAAAAGTATAATCGTGGTCTGATGGGTGAAAGTCATTAGGAGATTAATTCTTTTATGTAATGACATATCGGTTGAATTTTGTCAAGTTGTGGGTTGAGGTGAATGTTCCAATCTCCACCACATATCACAATTCCTGTGGCCCCCATCATTAAATTAAACATCTTTCTATAAAAAGCTAGGTTTTGTGCTTTGTCATTACATAAACTAATCTCCTAATGACAGAGTTGGGAATATATTACAGATTGTTGTGGTAGTCATTTTTTGCAGAAACTATTATACATCTCCCTTCCTTGTCCACCATCTCTGAAATTTGTTCGAATAATATTTTCAGTGAGATCAAGATTGCTACTCTTCTCCTTCGACCCGATTTATAAAAAAAATGAATATACCCTTGAGAATCCCATTCTTTAGTTGTTCATGCTCTGATGGGGTGAGGTGCGTCTCTTGCAAAAGTACGATTTGTGCATTTTCCTCTCATTTTGGATATAATTTGTAAAAATATTTTTTATAATTTTCTTTGCCGGGTTTAGAATCCCCTTTACATTATAAGAGATAACTTTGAGGACTTGCTTGTTCATAGTCTTGTAAAATGTTCCTAAATAAAATCTCTCCCAACATTCCTGGTAACATAACGACTGCACAGTGATAATCTCTCTCCCAGAGAACAATTATAAAAACAACAAATAAAGAACAGTATTTTACAAAGCTTCATGGAGAAAAATTAGAACAGTTGGTTCCAATAAAGAGGCTCGATTCAAAAGAGCCTTGCGGGGCTTTGCAAAGTCAAAGTCAAAGCTCCCGTAAGGGAGTGTCCCACATTGGGTCAGTGGTTGGGCCCTCAAGTGTGGCCGCATGTTAGCCACTGTCCAAACCAAAATCCAAACAAAATAAACCATAGGTGACTCGCTAATTAGTGAGCCCCAACTTCTTTATCTATGGAGAAAATATAGAGTAGGAATGAAACATACCTATATTTGAAATGAGCCGACAGTCTTTTGGATTAGTAGGAGGATTGAATATATTATTCAAACCAAGCAAAACTTATCTGCTTTAGCCAGACAGTTTTGAACTCCGTCTTCTGCCCTGGGCGATCGGCTCTTGAATTCTTGAAGTTTTCCTTTATATTGAGAACGGTGGCATTAGATTTCGTGTACTCTCCTGATGCGCCGAGCACCTGATCTACGTCCTTGTCACGCCACCTCCTCACCACCTGCCTAGCAGAAAGGAGCCGGGTCTCTTGGTCCGGAGCGCTGGAGGACCTCACCATCTTAACTGGAAACCCTCGTTCAGCCATGTCCCTCGTTGCCTCTGAAGCATCCTGGCATACCCGAATGTCGTCTTTGTAAAAGACACGCATCCTTGCAGGATATGGTGCCTGAAACTTGATTTGTTTCTCTCTTGGCTTTGGCGTATTTGCTGCGTTTCTTTAGCACCTCGAGAGGAAAATCATGGTCAACATAGAAGCGAGTGTCATTGAAGATGATTTGTTTTTTCTGCCATGCACTCTTCTTTTATCCAGTAGCTTCCAAACTTGACTATAATAGACCAGGATTTTGCTTGTGGGTCATTGTGCTTCTGTGACAGGGCACGATGAGCTCGGTCAATCCCAAAAAAGTTCAAAGCTCTCTGTCAGCAGGAAGGTTGAGTGCTTTTTTCAGCAGTTTATCCACGAAACCAACCATGTCGCTACCTTCTTTACCTTTGGGTATTCCATAGATCCTTAAGTTGTCCCTCCACACACGACCCTCCTGGTCTATCACTTCTGGTGGTAACCCCTTTCTCCATATTTAAACAGTATCCACCAATTATTAAGAAGAAATGTGATTTTTCGGGGTTACTTTGACAAAACCGTTGGGCTCTGAAGTCATCTTCTGTGGAGCAGAACCGGAACCCACCAAGTTTTCATAATGTTTTGAGGGACTTTTAAACAATGCTCCATGTGCATTCATATTCCTATTTTTTTCTTACTTTATTATACAAACTAAAATAGGCCTTTTCAAAAAAAAATATATATATTTTTTTTACACCAATTCAGCGTTTTACTCTCCCTGAAGTCTGGCTAGGTTCTGTTAGCTCTGGTTGTTTCAACTGTACTATTTGTTATAATTGTTGGAAGCCAAATTTTATTTTCAATTACAATTTTTGATCGATCACCCAGCCCTAGTGTGTCCCATTGCAAAATTGCACAACAGAGTACAAAGGGATTTACTTACTCTAGCAGCATAGAGGAGAGGGCCAGAGTCTCTGAAATGATTCTGCGGGATGTAAGCTCCTCCTGAGGAGTAGAAATCAGTGTTTAGAATTACCTCATTGAGATTCATTTAAGTCCAAGCTTCAGCCAGGATGTGACAAGACAACCTTGCAACACCTGATCCTGAACAAATGTCCAGGAAAAGGAGAGAGACATGAAGCAGTGGGGAAAAGCCAAAAAGAAAAGAGAGCTGAGGATAGATACCTCGATGCCAACCAGAAGAGCGAAAGGTTTGTGCCAGTCCCTTGCCACCACGTGCCATACCTCTCACAGATCCTCTGGTGTAGTACGTCTGGCCGGATCGACACACACTTCCACCCGAAGGGCCAGGGGACAGGAAAATCTGTCCACCATTACCCACTGTATAATCTGACTGGTACACTAGATGGATGAAATGGGTCTCAGACAACTGACTTGACCACTCGGCCCATGTGGGTTGAAACTAAAATTCGATCAACATACCCTGCTGTGGTTCATCTTCTGATGGAGCAAACTCAGGTGGTGTTTGAGTACTGGCAGTGCTGTACCTGGGCTCAGGGAAATCTGCGGAATCTGGTTTGTAATTAAGGTCTCCATTGGGAGGCAGCGAGCCATTTACCTTGAAGACCTACAGTGAAGAAAACGAAAATCAAAGACACTTGCAGAAGTGCGTATGCCTCGGTGCTCACATTTGCATTGTTCTGTTTATTATTTTATTCTATTTGGACACCAGAGGAAAATCTAAAATTTTCATGCAGGACGTTGTAGTAAAAAGCCAACTGCACAGACCTTGAAAGCATTTGCATTTACACTGACATGACACTTCATAGCCACCACCAAATTTGGCACAGATGTTATCCGGGTTGTTATTGGGCTAACACAGACTTCAGGTCTTGAGTGGATTTGTACCCTGACCCAAGTCTGCAGTCTTGCTAAATGCCATCAGAAACAGCCTCTTCCAGACATCTCAAATGCCCAGCAACACACTACTGAGCTCCAGAATTAAGATAAGGACTGAGTTTTGTAGTACCAGGTGTAAAAGCAAAGGCCCTATGATGAAGACTTACTGACTGGATGTTTCGAAATTGTGCAGATGTTATGGTTTGCCTAGTAGGGGGTGTAGAGAAAGTCTGTCCCTGAGGAGGGGTGGAGGTGCAAGGTGCCACTCCATTACAGGGTGACTGCTCGCCTGACTCAGTTACTGGTGTCTGTGAACACAGGTTAAAGTAACAAAAAGCACATCGACAAAGTTTCACATCAGCTTAAGTGTTTTGTCTGTTGACATGGCCAAGAATGCTTATTTACACAAGGACGGCTCTTCTCCTCCAGGCCAACAGAGATGGTCGCCTCCCTGCGGTACAGCGGTGGTGAAGGAAACTTCTTTCGTTCAGCCAACGGCAGCGGATCCTGCAGAGACAAGATAACTTAAACTACAATATGCAATATGTTGTGACTCATATTCAATGTACTGCTTCTTACATGAGGTAGGTCATTTGAGGAAAGCTCCAGGTCACAGGTCTCCAGGCACTCATCACCATTTGTTAGACTGGCTTTGCGCTCCATAAGCCTGGTAGGCAGTGGGGTAGACTAAGAGGGGGATGAGGATGAAGATGAAGTGACGACATGTCCAAGTTATTTCAATTGAAGTCACAACTGAAATCTCAGAATGAAAGAACAGCTTACATGCATTGCTTTGGGCAGGACTTCATCTGGGCTTCTCAAGTTTGAATGAGCTGGTTTAATTAAAAAAAAAAAAGAAAAAAAGAAAAAGCGATTAATCAAGATATGACAAGTCAAATTTTTATTTGAAATTGATGCTTAAATGCATGTACTCTGCTTGGACTTGTCCCAGTCGCAACCTTTTTACACCTTCCCTTCGTTTTAGAGTGCCACCTTTTCCCCTAGAACAGAGTTACAAGGATTAATGTTTGAAATCTCCCCCTATGAAGTGGGCCAAAGCTTTAAGACCCTCATACGGCAGTTACATTTTCGACCGGGCATGACATACTGTGGCAATCCCGGTATCACAGTGGTTCCCCTATATGCACATAGCAGTGCCACACCTCTGCTGCTGATTATTCAGTGTTTTCTATTAATTAACGAGACTCCTGTGGCCCGCCATAGTCTAACTTGCTGCACCACAGTCTCATTTTTATCCAAAAATATAAAATCAAAGAGTTTTCATCTCTCACAATAATGTTTTCAATGTTGCCTCGAAGACAGTGATCATCTGGTCTCTCAGTCAAGGTTTAGTTACAAGTCAGGACTAATAGCAATCTATTGCTTTTAATCTTGTAGCCTATCCACTATTGCTTATAGGCTTGTGCCAACATTGTATTGCCAGAGATATGTAGTAGAGTAAATTGTGAGGACTGGACTAATCACCAGGCAGCAGAGCCAAAGCTAAGCTTTTTTTTTTCCTTTTTTTTTTTTAAAAACACAGGTGGAGAAGAGGATAGGAAGACAGGGGAGGAGTGGAGTGTGCAGCGTTCTGTTTAGTCTACATTTTTTCTATGGACGCTTCATATCAAGGTCAATTAACACTATGCGATGAGTGTATATCAACTGAGGAGAGGACTTGTATTGTTGTATTTTATTCTCACTACTGACAGCACACACAAAAAAATAAATATAAATGAGGGATTTTGCGCTTACCTGAATATGTCAGCTCTATGATTATAACAAGCATCAGGTAAATGTCAACAATGAAGCAAGCAATGTTGAACACATATTCATGGTTATTATCACAGAAGAAACTGTCCTGCAACTTCACACGAGTGTCACAGTGACTGTACAGCAAATGCAGTCACTTGATTGTGATAAACAGGGAAACACATCTGTGAGATACACAACATTTGGAAGATATGCGTTGATATATAAAGATAGAGAGCGTTCCACATGCACGACTGGTTTCATCATCCTGGAGGCCGGCCTACTGGGCGCGAGGGGCACCATGACAGGCGACAGCTGTCAAAGGCAATCAACATTCTCTGAGATATTAATGATTATTCATATTTATAAAAAGATCGTCATAAATGTAAGTTATTTTGTCACTGAAAATATTAAATTCACCGTCACATACTGTTTGATAATACAATACTGTGGTGATGCCAGTTAATTCTAGAAAAAAGTAGAGTTAAGAATGAATCATTTAGGAATAAGACAGACCCACGTGGGCTGAGTGGTCAAGTCAGTTGACAGCTAGCTAGCCACACCCAGTGGATGTAAATGGTCACCTAGTGGGTGATCACAGTCACACAAAAGCTTGTTTGTCAAATCACATATGCGTAAATCCCAGGGCGTGGGGGATACAACATTGAATGATAATATTCAGCAGTTATAATATTTATCATTAGTTTAGCATATTAACTTTAAATAACAAGTACAGCTTTGACTGGTGGAAATGTTATTAGTTTTGCAGGTATTTGTTCATAGAGCAAAGTCTTGGACAAATTCCAATTTTGAGGTGATGGTGCCACGAGAGCAAGTCAGGCGATCACCAAAGCAAGTAGGATTTATACAGGATATGAATGACTTTTCTTCTCTCTCCAAACAAACCGTCTTGAGATTCCTTTCAAATGTTTTGTGCGTCACATTAATATTAATGTAGCTTCAAGCTATTATTCCCATGTTACATTGTTTTCTCTTATTTAATAGCAAGCACTTCATGCTTCCGATTATGTCACCCTCACATGACTGCTCATAGCTGAACTGGAAAACTCCGTTAACAGAAAACTTAACCAGCTTCATGCTACCCGGTCTGCAGGATGTCAAATATTAGGTACAATGAAGCCAGGTACCCCAAAAACTGATCCATGGCCTTCCTCAGCAAATTGTGTTTGGATGGGTAATCAGAACCATTTGCATGTTAAACGAGCAATTCCTCCCATTACCTGATGAAGACCATGTCAAATTACAAAGCTTGTTGACTTGTTCCAAGTTACCAAGAGGAGAGGGAGATCTAGACGGCCGTCTTTTCAGTCTGGTGTGGCTGTTCGTGGCAGAGATCTCACCGTCAAGAAGAGAGTCCTGAAAAGGGCAGGACCATTTTAAAAACTGGCACAACTCAATCGAACCACAGCTATACCTTGTGCTGGTTTGTTGTTAATACCACTTTCACTCCAAAATTAGGGCGTACATGCAGGTTGTTTTAAACGTGGGTAAAACCCGCCAATGTTGGTGGTTGACTCCCTTCCCATTAACGTAACAGACGAATTTGCCTTTATTCCTGATGCTTCATCATGACACATGAAAACAGCAGCATAGAGGCCAGTGGCAATGTTGTGGTGGTTACATTTTGGAGCATCTACTGCGGTTGCTTTAAACAATTTGTAACTTTAATTTCATAGCATTTCTCCTGGTGAAGAGGGGCAAATTTTCATGTTCACCCAGGTGTTTCCTTCACAACATGCAACTCCTGCAGAGTAATTTGACCTGGGAATGAATGCTGATTGTACCCTTTCCCACTGAAGACAAAAAACAGATGTTAATGGGTGTTTAGTGTGAAAAGGGTATAATATGTTCATGGGTTTGCTAACAGCTCAACTCTACCTGCATAAAACTGAAGGAGCCGTGGATCTTTGTCATGAGGTCCTCCAGGTGCTGCTTCCTCAGGATGGGGTCTTTAGGTAAGGCAGACGGAGAGTTGAAAACCTCTACAGTCATATCCATGTGAACTGCCTGTCAGGAATCACATGTGGATAGTTTGCAATTTGTTTAGAGATGTCTGTACATTTTAAACTACATGTTTTATACTCACCGACTTGGCATGTTGCTCTCCTTTGGCTTTTCTGGCTTTTTTCTGGGGAGAATATCATGGATTATTTATTGTTTGGACACCTTTGCTATAATGTAAACATTATGCTAAATGGCATTACAAATTGATTACTCTGCAGTTTACACTTAAAAACAAAAAAAAAAAGAAAACTGCCAGCAATGATGAACGGGCCCTCTACCCACATACGTCAGGCCGAGGGTTTTTTGTGCATCTGGTCATGATACATAGGCGTACCAAATTTCGTTCATGTATGTGCATGTAAGAGGTGGGGCTTCAAGTTTGACAAAATGGCTGCTGTGAGTCAAAATGGCCAACTTCCTGTTGGACTGAGGGTTTCGGTGCCTGGAGGTATTTTGCGAGTCTGGTCATGATACATATGTATACCGAATTGCGTTCATGCATGTGCATGTAGGAGGCGGGGCTTCAAGTTTGAAATATTCCAGGGGGCGCTATAGAGCCATCTTTTCACTTAACACAGTATTGATGCATCGATGTATACAGGTTGAACCCCTCTACATGTGTGACCAATTTGGTGTAGATAGGAAATTGTATGTTGCTTTATTATGGCCCTGAGTGAATGTGAAGTCTGGTGTTAAATCTGTAGGACGACTTCGTTAAAGTACGAGGCAGGAAATGGGTCAAAACGGCTGCGAAATCTCAACTTCGAATCAAAATGGCGGACTTCCTGTTGGACTGAGCATAGATATATATATAAAGGCTAGATGTCTCGTCCGCGTTGCTGGCCAACGGAGTCGAACGTCCGCACAGGTCGGCCATCTTGGTACAGGTAGCTCGCTCACCCATAACATTGTGTTTGTAATGAAACATGTACTTTTAAAATAACCATAACTTGCTCAATTTCCAACCGATTTTCAAACGGTTTGGTTTGTTATAAACGTCGAAGATTTATTTATGAGACTGCATACTTATGAATAATTATGTTATGTTCTAAAAAATAGAATAATGTTCTAAAATAGGTAGACTACAATAGGCTATACATCAAGAAATGCTGCATGTTGAAATCCCCACCCTGTACAGAGATGTGTTTATGACACTGCATACTTATGAATAATTGAGGCCTTGAGACGAATAACCATACAAGTCCATATTTCCAATTTTGAATGAAAATATTTTAACACAAGAAGAGGTTGAAAGTGGATGAGTTTTGAAGAGGATTTGAGGATTTTTACATTTGCTTCCATATTACTATTATTTTTGCAAAAGCTTAATATTTGAAAAAGTTGAAAAGCTAAAAAGCTGAACAGTACAAGGCTGAAAGAGCTTAAAGAGCTGAACATGTTGATAGTTGACTGGTTTCTGTAGCTGAACGTGCTGAAGCAGTAGTAAAATGAAATTTGAAAAATTCCCCATAAGGATGAATGAGAAAAAACCTCCCAAACACCTGCAGGTCTAGACAAAAGTGTAATGGTTATGGCCAAAATATGTATACAGTGAGTAACAGGAGACATTGCTGAACCTGTGATGTGTTTTTTATTTCTGTAGAGTGAAAAATGAGGGAGCCAGAGCGAGAGACAAAACCGGTACCGTCTGCTCCACTCCAGAAATTTAGGCTCAAAGTTAACACTGCGGCTTATGGGGGAGTTGCTGGAGCGCTTGTCGCTCGAGGGCTTCTACAGCCAAAAGTTTAAGTCCTACATCTGAAATAAGACCATCATCCGAAAGCCAACAAGATTTCCTACATTTCTATGTATATATTGTCTATGTGAAGTAAAAGATGTGGGACCCAAATCAAGCTGAAGGGAGTTTTTTCTAAAGTTTTTGCAGCTGCTCTCCACTCTAGCGATGATGTCACCCACTCTAGCTCACGCAATACACACCCATTATAAACCCAGAAGAGGAGCTAAAGATCCTTCAAACTAAAACTGTGATGATTTCTTCGAAGAGAAAAGATGCGATTTCAACATGTTCAAACATCCAGAATAATAACCACGTTAATGACTTTGTAAGAAACCAAACTGTTTGTAAATCCGTCAGGGTTTCAGCAAGATAAGAGTGTTAGCGTTTGTGCAGATCACTGACTTTACCTCAGGTTACACAGATACAGCCGGAAAGCTAACCTGTACCAAGATGGCCGACCTGTGAGGACGTTCTAGACTCCGCCGTAAGACATCTAGCCTTTATATATATATATATCTATGGGACTGAGGGTATGGGTGTTGATTCTTGTTGTGTGCGTCTGGTCATGATACATATGCATACCGAATTTCGTTCATGTATGTGCATGTAGGAGGCGGGGCTTCAAGCTTAAGCACCCTTTTCAACCCTCGTGGGGGCGCAGTGGTGCCATCTTTGCACCCAAAAAGGCCCAGACCCATATCAGACATCAATGTTCTTGACTGGCGATGGACCTGCCAAATGTGGTGTTTGTAGGAGTTTGTCTGTACGTACCAAATGGGAAAAGCCATTAGGGGGTGCTACTGAGCTGTTGTGCCGCACCTGAGGGCAGTTGTGGCATCAAATTAAAACTCATGAGTTTGAACCTATGAGTCAAATTTGGTGAGTCTGCAAACATCCTAAAGTCCTCTAAACAGTGTCGGAAAAATGAAAATCGCCGCACGCCATTCAAGATGGCCAACTTCCTGTTGCAGCAAAAATTCCAACAAAACAAATGTGTGGCTAAATCGATGAGACCTATGACTACTATGAATTTCATGACGATCAAAAACTATCTTCACGCAAATTTTCTGACGTTAGGTGGAGTCCCCTGGCCACCCCCAATCATGTTGAGTTATAAAAATTTTTCGCCACATGATGCATGTTCCGAGTTTGGTGAGTTTTGGGGTATGTTCAGGCTGCCAAATATGCAGTCAAAGCGCAGAAGAAAAAAAAAAAAAAAAAAATCCTTTTTACAATAGGTACTCGCACTGAAGTTCCTACAGTCAATCATTTTTCGAGGGGATTTTCAAAGGCGATTTCTCCAGTTTCAAAATGTGGTTAAGTCAAAGGTACGCATTTCCTTTGGGTCCAATTTGCAAGAACAGCACAAGATTATAAGAAACTGAGACTAAGCCTGGTGCATACCTAATAGTCTGTTGACTACAATTTAAAATTAATTTACACATTTAATTTGATTCCGTCCCAACTACATTTAATAACTGAGTAGTAAAACCCATCCTAAATTGCAAATGATACCAGTGTTTCCCATGTAGAGGCTCTACTTGGGCAGCCCACCCAGGAAGATAAAATCCAAATTCCACTACAGGAATAAAAGTCCATTTACCATTTATAATGCAATTTGTAATGTTCCAAGCTGTACATCTTTTGTCCATCGACACAATAGCAATGCCAAGTCCAGGACCCAGAGGGTTTGATGAGCCCTCACCTGTTTGCATTCAGCAGATTGTTTCTTGGTGCTGACTGGCACTTTGGGGATGAAAGCAGCAGCTCCTCTCCACGGTTTGTGAACTGCAGCTTTGGGCGAGGCAGCTCCGTCTGAGAACTCCATATCCCAGCTGTCAGGAGGCTCCTGCTCCCTCATGGTCTGGAAGTCCTCCTTCCAGTTCTGAGTGGGAGGAGTCGCTGTGTCAGTCAGGTACAGTCTGTTGAAAAACTGCCATATCACCAACAGAGCATCAGTAGATCCTGGCGCATGCTCAGAGTCACACAGTACTGAAATACACAATACTGAAATATGGCTTTAGACAAACTGGATATCTGTCTTACCTCCTTTGATGCTTCATTTGGTTTTGTGGCTGACAGGAGCAAAAGAGAAAGAAATAAGAATCTGCAACTCGACATTCAGAATAGACAAAGGTTTTAGTAGTAAATTACACACTTGCAAGTTTTTGATGAACATAATTTCTGGCACAGATAAAGCATTATCTTCTTACTGCTGTTGCTGGTTAAGCTCAGTAACACCTCTGGAGACTTTTTGGGTGGAGGTGGCAGACAACTGAAGTACTTGCAGTTCAACAGCCTGGTGAGCTCCTCTTTCAACTGCTTAACTAGAAAAACAGTCAAGTAGAGGAAAACCCAGTTCAGACGACCAAATGGAAAAATTATCTTTTACAAGTTGGTTCTCATTTCTGTAGCTTCAACAATCATTTGCATCACCTGTAATAACATTGTAATCACTAAAGTTATTGCTGAGAAGTAGGCAAGAAATGAGCAGTAAGGTTACAACCAATCTTGAACACCCAACAGTGTTGTGTTTGAGATAATGGCTCAACACATAAAAGCACCACCTACTGATCAGGCCTAGAGGTGTAACTTCTATTGGCTCAATACTATAGTTTGTCAAATATGCCTCTGCCACCAGTTCCTCCTTCGCAAGATCAACCAACTACGCTATCATATTGCCATGTGTCCACTTATTCCAACTGCCTCAAAAATATGGAGTAGTTTCACAGGAGAATTACATCCAGGATTGAGGACCACATTTTCAAACTACCTTTGAAGACCTTCATTCTGAAGCATGAGGATGACCAAAAATCACAACAGTCTGGATTTACAAAAGCACAAAGTATGGGGCTCAGTCTCCGATTTCTGTTTTTATACTCACAGGTGGATCCTGCCACTGGCTTTTCTTTACCCTCCAGCAGGTCCAAGTAGGCCAGAGCTGCTTGCTCCATCTGTTCCTTCAATCTACACCAGTGAAAACAGAGGAGAGGTCATCAAGGAGTAGAGTGTGGCTACCTGATCCGAGCCCGACGGGTCCCAACGGTACCCAACGGGTCGGGCGGGGTTCGTTAAAAAATAAATAAATAAAAATTGTATTCGCCGTAGAAGTGACTTGATGGTCACGAACACACGCCTTTCTTTTACTCTACTCCACTGAAAAACTGCATAAACTTTACAAAAACAAAACATACACAAACATTTAAAAAGAAACTACATACAAACAAATCATGGTTTAAAAAAAGATTTTTCAGGGCAGTTAGCAATCATTTGTAGCCATACTGCAGCCTATTAAAATGCTGTGAGGGATTACATTAAACTCATTACAGACCATAAACTCATTACTTAAAGGAATAGTTCACTCTAGAGCAAAATTCAGTCATTATCGACTCACCCTCATGCTGATGAGAAGTCTGGTGTAGTTTCTTATTCCTCAAAGTGCAGCTGGAGACCTGCGGGGGTACCCTCCTGCAGCAAGAGTCCATATAAACGGGCGTAAATGGTGTCCAAGACGAAAAGGTCCATAAAAATACACAAAAACTTTGTAATATTCCTCCATACTGCTCATCCTCTGCAATCCAAGTGTCCTGAAGTGGCGACATCCAGAGTATATCGAAATGACGTCATTTAGTACATTTTTCTAGCCTAAACAGTCACTATGCTATATTTGCCTGGAGGCACGCTCCCACGTGCACACAAGTCTCCCTCACAGCGTATGAACTACGGAAGCCACGCCAGACAAGATCAACAGAACTCGCGATAGATACACACCGGTATTTACATCCAGCTGTGAGTGTCAAAGATTCAAATCACTATTGCAGGCAGGTCCCTCTTGTGTTTGTGTGTCGCTCGGTCGCTCACAGCAGGACACCATTTACGCCCGTTACATGGATTTTTGCTGCAGGAGGGTACCCCGCGGGTCTCCAGCTGCACTTTGAGGAATAAGAAACTACACCGGACTTCTCATCGGCATGAGGGTGAGTCGATAATGACTGAACTTCGTTATAGAGTGAACTATTCCTTTAACTGTTTACCAAGGAAATAAATCAAGTGAGAAGTAGGGTCATTTTCTCATAAGCTTACATACAATTGGAACTCTCATGAAACCAGTGGAGTCGCCCCTTCTGGCCATTTGAAAGAATGCAGGTTAAAGGCTTTACTTTTCAGACATTGAATCTTCGTCCACATTTTAGATAGTCAATGGCTAAAATAAGCACTTAACCTTATCTTTTGATTGAGAAAAAAAAAAAAAAAAAAAAAAAAGGTACAGCCTGTACCACACATGCCCAGGTCCGACATAAGACACTAAAGGTGCATCTCAATAACTCAATTTAAAAAAGTGAAACTCATATTATATAGATTAATTACACACAAATTGAAATATTTCAAGCCTCCATTTGTTTTAATCTTGATGATGGCTTACAGCTCATGAAAACCCAAAATTCAGTATCTCAGAAAATTTGAATATTACATAAGACCAGTAAAAAAAGGATTTTTAATACAGAAATGTCAGCCTTCTGAAAAGTATGTTCTCGTATATGTACTCAGTACTTGGTTGGGGCTCCTTTTGCATGAATTACTGCATCAATGCCACGTGGCATGGAGTCAATCAGCCTGTGGCACTGCTGAGGTTGAACTTTCTGAGATACTGAATTTTGGGTTTTCATGAGCTGTAAGCCGTAATCCTCAAGATTAAAACAAACAAAGGCTAAAATATTTCACTTTGTGTGTAATGAATCTATATAATATATTAGTTTCACTTTTTAAATTGAATTACTGAAATAAACTTTTCCACAATATTCTAATTTATTGAGATGCACCTGTATGTACTAAAGGTAGCCATCTGATAATAAAATACACCTGTAAATACATCCAATAAGAATTAGAGATTGAAATCCAAATCACATACAGCAATGTCCCCACAGATCTGACCCAAGTAGTCAGTCACCATCGAAACTCTGAAAGCATAAACTCATCTGGTGTGGAAATGAGTAAGGGCTCCACTCGCTTACCATAATATCTGCAGTTAATCTGCAAAGACAAAGATACACTCACCTCAGTCTGTTATCCCTCTTGACTCCCAGCAGGGCTGAGAGCTGACTCAGGCTATGCAGCTGCTGGGCTGGGATGTGGGGTGCCTGGTTGTGTCCAGCCAGCAGGTCTCTCCTGACGTGCTCCTGCTGTAGACTGTGGAGGAGGTGCTGCACCTGGAGCACGGTGCTCAAACGCCTCCTCTCTGCCTCCAACTTCACCACCTGCTCCTTCTTCACTGCCTTCTTCTGGCCTCTCAGCAACTGCAGCCGCAGGATAATTTAAGGAGGAGTGAGAAAACATGAACATTGAATGAGGTATGGGCTATGACGATAGTATTTGTTTTGTTTTTTTAAACTGCAGCAAAATATGATGAATATTTAGATATATTGCCCAGAATTTAGAATGAGGGAAACCTTCAGGTTCTCACCTCTCTCCCTTTGGGGCTTGCTGAAATGCAATAAACACATCATTTAAGTTAAAATTATCCCTATAGTTTACAATTCTGTTCTGGTCTGGGGAATATTACTCAGTTTTCCAAAAGATGGATTTAGTCTTTACGCTTACATAGCGGCACTTCAGTCTTTAACACATGGAAATCCAGGGGCATTAATATTATTGCCGATCTATTTCAGGAAGATCTTCATGTATTTTCTGCAACCAAAGCAACAGTTTACTTTAACGATCTTTTCTTGCAATAGACTGTGGGGACCATGACAAAATTCTCTAGAGATTAAAGATGGATTACACTTTTTCATCTTGCTGTAAATGTCAGACAAGTAAAGTACATTAATCTCTTTTGGAAAAGTAAATATCTCTTTCAAAATCGCCTTGAAGATGGTTTCGGACCAAAAGCTTATGCACTTTAAACATAATTTTCCACAGATTGAGTGTGTGGATGCTTTTTCCTGTCCTAGTTTGATGTGTTATAGCTCCAGCATCACAGCTACATTTGATAGTGGGTGACCAGTGTTTTTCCCCTCTCTTTCTAAAAAAATTCTAATTAAAAGACGGCCCTGGGCACATTCAAAATGTGTGAATATCTGCCTATATATCGTTAGTGGATTTTTTTTGTTATACCCCAAAAACTGCTCATCGGTCAGGCTCCTATTTAGTGGCTGCAAATGGATAGTTTGGCATATGAAGTACTGGATCAACAGAGTTAAAAGCAGATACAAAAAGTCAGTGCAGATTCCAAAAAATCTAAACACTTGATATTCAGGTGTTTATCAGCCATGAAATGTGACTTCTGGGGCTCTGTCAATGAAACTAACTAATTAGCAGGGATGCTGAGATTTATATCATATGTAGGCTTTACCGAGATGTTAAATATAATAAAGAGACACCAAAGTGAAGAGTAGCCATACTGCCAAAAAATTACATTCTGAGTCAAGCCGTCCAGGGTTTTGTGCATCTCCTGTGCAAATGCCAGGTTATGCAGCACCTCCTCATACTTTTCTACAGCCACCTGGAAAACAACAAAACGGGTTTTAAAAAATTCACACATTTACATTTATCAGATCACATCTTTGTTGCCATTTCATTACCAGGTCTTACCATCTGATCCTTGTTCAGTGCCTCGCCCTGGCTCAGCCTCTTCTTGTAGTCTTCCAGTTTCAGCTGTGGGCACACAAGACACATCACACAATCCAGGTGTCTTGCCTCCACCTGGCCACTTTTTATACCCGTTATTCACTCCACCCTGTCACCACCCTACCTTTTTTTTCTCCAAGTTGCGAACTTTGTGTTTGAGGCAGATTAGACCATCTTCTATGTAGGTTTCATAGCCATGGTAGGCTGTGGAGGCCTCCAGGCTGAGCTGCAGGGTGCTCAGGCCACCTGGTGAGCCCACCTTTAGGCTACCAGCTGTCACATAGTCCTCCTGTCTTTCCTCCCCATCCTCTGAGTGCTCAGGTGGAGGGGTGACATCCAGGGTAGGGAAAGGAGACAGCTGCACCATGTTGAGCTCCAGACTAGAAGAGGGACACGTTTGCAAATATGAGCCCCGTGGTTTCAGTGCCACGCAGCTGCAACAGAGGAGAGATGCCGCTGGTACCGAGCCGAGTGTTTCAATAGAGATGGAGATGGACTCAGCCCAGCTTGGACAGCCGCCAACCCCGTGACACTGCATTTATAGCGGCAGTGAACAGCGTGCGCTCTGGATGAATCATGAAAGCAGCAGCTCAAAACACAAACAGTATGCAAGAAAGGATCTTTATCGGACCGTCTCCCCAGAATTAAACATCCCTGCGTGCATATGATGCAGCCTTTGCCGTGAGTCAGACTTCTCTTGAGGGTCGGGTGGGATAAATATCAGCAGAATGGAAAGTTAAGCAATTAAGGAGGATGGATGAGCAATTAAAGCGCTGGCACGAGATTAATCATGCTAAAATCATGCATCCATCCAAACTTTGCTGCAAAAATCCCTTTACCTGAAACTTTCGCCCCGTCTTTAAATGCTGTCGGGTTTAATGGCCTGACGTCAGCGTTTATTGAAACCAACAGTACGCGACAGAAACAGCTGACCCACCTCGTGTCTTTGACTCGTGCGCGTTAAATCCTCTCAGGAGAGCCGCTGGACATCCGAAAGCGCCGAAACTGACCGACCCCCTTTTCCAACCGTGATGTTTAGCTCGCAGAGGCCACGCAGGCGTCAGCCCACACCTTTATATACCCTGCGGCCACACAACGCGCTCCGCCGGGGGCCAAACATCCACCGTGACCACATCCGGTTCTGGCACCGGTCACGGTTATGTGAGTACTTAGTGCGGAATAATAAACTTCACATCACTTTACTGTGTCACCAAAGGGCTGAGTTAAATTAAAATAAATGGCTTGACTTTCATTTCTATTTCGTTATTGTAACATAAATAAATTAACCAGAAAACAGAAATGAAACTAAACTAAACAAAATGGTTATTGTTGTTCATATGTTGGCCTTCAACAGTTCTATGACGAGTTCTCTCAAGATGTTCCAATATGATAACTTAAAGGGAGAGACTTCCTCAGCAGCCACAGGAGGCTTTATACTGTATACTACCCAAGACCTGTAAACACACTTCAATTTGTTAAATTAGTGCAGTTACCCTTTAAGTCATCATATTGGAACATCTTGAGAAAATGAACTGTTCAAGGCCAAAATATGAACAACAACTAACAATAACCATCTGTTTACACATAAATACATCTTGCATGACCAGTTAAAGACGCTAAAGCAATTAACTGTAGGCGTGCCTGTCTGTTCTATCCAATGTCTCTTTACCGCCTAACCAACCATTTATATTGCAACATAGATTGTTTGAGTCCACTGGTGTTCTGGGAAACATCAACATGTGTATGTGTACTTATCATGGATGCTGGCAATAAAGCACACACAGCCAGTAACCTTCTGTTTGCAACATGCTTTACCTCATTCAATTCCCCAATTCTGATTTCTCCCCTGTGTTTGTCCTGCTGTGCCCTCCGGTGGCAGACAACTGCTACAACCCTCTGAAAGGAGTACAGCTTCAACATACTGTATGTGGGACCCAAATTGTTAAATGTAAAGTGACCTTTATCAACTACTACAGCTATTCTGAAAAGAAAATATTCAAATCCTTTACTTAAGTAAAATTACCAATACCACACTGTGCAAATACACCACTACAAGCAAAAGTCCTGCATTCAAAACCTTACTTGAGTAAAGTTATGTAAGTAGCCATATTATCAGCAAAATGTACTTAAATTATAGAAAGTAAAAGTGCTTATTCTGCAGTAAAATGGTCCCTGTCAGTGATTTTCTCTTACATCTAATGATTTTGATTAATATTACCACTGCATTAATCTGTATGTTGCATTTTACTGTCGTCTGTTGTCAGATGGCAGCAGGGTGAACAGACTGTGGCTGGGTGGGTGTTGTCTTTTAGTATCCTTTGGGTTCTGTGCAGAAATCTCACCTCACCGATGTCACTGATGCTCTGTACAGATGAAGCCTCTTAAAACTTCCCGTTCCTCCGTGACGGGCCCCTAACCGGTGCCTGATGGGTCAGTGACAGGTCCGTGCTCAGACCTGGAAGAGTCTGTGACTGGAATGAGAACCACTACAATGAACATAGTGACAGTGGGGCCAAATTGTAATGCCCCTAAGCGCCATGAGGGAAACCAGTTGTAATGGTTTATCTATCCACCATGAGGAGCAGTGATGATGGAGGCTGAAGCATTACTTCAGCGTGAAATCAGCTGTTCTTACTGTATCATAGGCATACAGTATTTGACGTGTGTGAGAGAGTGTGATTCCCACACAGAGCATTAATGATAATGTCATCAACATTATGCTTCAGCTTTTTGTTTTTCAACAGTACTGCATGAAAGTTAAAGTAATATGGCAGGGGAATTAATGATTTAACAGGAAGGAAAAAAAACTGCGTTTGCAGCACTCGTCTGAGCAGCTAACTGCTGCAGTAGTGCCAGGACAAACTATTATAGTGTACGAGAAGTTTTTTGTTTGTTAATGCAGTTATACAAATATAATTGCTCATGCTGTTAGATTACTGCTAGACCATGTCGTCAGGTGCGTGTGGTAATCCGAAAGTAAACGTTTTTTTTGCCACAGTGAAAATGTTATTTTTGAAAATTCCAACAAATCCAACAAATATGGATTGAAGCAGAATATTTTGTTAGATAAAAATTATTACATTGATCTTTTTTCAATATGTTTTGACTTTTGGACTTTTCAAGTGCTCTGAAATTATATGAAATGTTCGGATTACAAGAGTCAGAAGCAATTTTTTTTTGTTTTTCCGCAAATGTGGAAGGCACATTAGAGCATTTTTTGGCGAAGCGATGATATCTAGTCCCTGTTGAGTCAGCCTTGAATACTTCAGAGATGGTGGGATTTCCCAAACTGAATAAATACTGCATATATAAACACAGAAATGCTTAGCTAGCTCGAGGACAACTAAAATACCTGCTGAAGAAAAAGATTTTTCACTGACAGATTAAGGTAGGCTACTACATATCTGCACACTTCAGTGTTAAAAATTCCAAAAGTTGAAATGTATGGAAAAAATATCAATGTAATCATTTCTAAAATCCACAACATGTTTTTACCTGAAAAAAGAATCTGCTTCAATATGTGTTTAATCACAAAAACACTGTGGTAAAACAACGTTTGCTCTCGGATTTACACACACATCTGACAGCATGGTCTAACAGTAATCTGACAGCACGAGAAATTATATTTATATAACTAAAATACCAGACAAGGAAAAAAACAACTTTTTTCGCCTCTCATACTATAATAGTTTGTCCCGTTGTTGTTGTTAAATCATTAATTCCCCAGCCATATTACTTTCACTTCCACGCAGTACTGTTGAAAAACAAAAGGCTGAAGCATAATATTGATGACCTCATCATATGGTAGCCTAATAATCTTTAAATATGCTCTGTCCGTGATGATATTTGTATTTGAAGTTTTTGGTTTGAATATTTCACTGGGTGTGGTTGGTTACAAGACGCATGAAATATTATGCTGAGGTGACACATTTTCAGCAGAAATGATTGTCATTGCACTGTATAATTTTTCTGATATTTTACCCTTGACAATCTGAAGATAAGTTCATATGGATATTCACTGAGTTCATCTAAAAAAGGATTGGATTTGTTTCATGAAGTCAAGCAACTAAACACCATTACATTTGTGCAGATGAATCCAGACATTATTTCATTCAAAATTACAGCCCATAGTCAGTGCAGCCTGGTTAGGTTTAGGCAAGAAAACGACTTAGATAAGTTTAGAAAAACATTGTGGTGTGGGTTAACCTGTTAAGCCAGAGTAATATTTACTCAGATCCAGTGACATATAAAATAAAAGTTCTGTTCATGTTTCACCCAACCATCTGTCCCCGACCTGCCCCATATGCAGACTTGTCACTCTTTATACCACTTCACCTCCTCTTTCACTGCCACAATAATTACAACAGCCACTAGAGGTCATTGCCAAACAGATATATGGGTTGTAAAATGCTGCTTTCACAGTTGACTGTTGTTTTTCTGTTGAGGATGGGCTGGAAATGTCATGATAGTTGGTAAATTTGATAGCCATGGTGCTCAGGGATAAATCCTAGCAACACTTAGCTTTCCTCTAGTGCCACCAGTTGGTCAAACTTTTCATTTAATCAGTCAAATTGTCATGATTCTGTTTTTTGTTGTTCTGTTATTTCTTGTTTTATTTTGTAAATGTGCCCTCATGTGTCGTGTGTTGCTTTTCAGTTGTGCTTTTCACTGTGTGATTTCCCTCCTTCCAGTGTTTTTCCAGTCCTTTCGCTCACCTGTCCTTTCCACGCCTCACTCCATCTGCACCTCATCGCCTCGTTAGCGCGTGTCTATATAGTCTTTGTGCTCCCTCTTGTCTTTGTGAGATTGTTTTGTTTTCTCCTGTGGTTCCCTCCTGTGTTGCCCTTGTTTCAGCCCAGCCTCCTCCACTGTTATCTAGCCTTTCTCCATTTGACCTCATGGTATGTACTAGTTTTGTTCCTTGTGTTTTTATTGATTTGTACTTTGCCTTTGTTGCACTTTGTTTAAGCTCTTTTGTTGCTACTTTGTGTTTTTGTCCTTTTAACTCATTTTTGGTTTTCCTGGATTCTTGTTCATTTTGTATCATTCAGCTCTTGTTTAATAAAGCTTGCCTTTAGTTCCTGAATTCTGTCTGCCCCCCGAGTGTTTCTGCATTTGGGTCCTACCCTTCTCTCAAATTTGTAACACAAATACCCAGCATCGGCTGGATGGATTGTCATAAAATTTGATACAGACATTTAAAATTTCCAGATGTTGTGTCCTTATGATTCTGATAACCAAATGATTTTTGCGGCACCAAGTTGTTCACATCTGGGGTTCTGAGTGAAATATTTTCACAACATCATCACTGTGCACTGTTAACTTGTCTGTAAATATCAGCTGTTTGTGGAACTTGAGAGCCATACTACTGCTGTAGCTACAGCCTCCTGCTTTGCACAGTCAGATGGAGGCGTGGCTGTAGTAGGACAACAAAGCACCAGAAGAGACATGGGACCGGCTGACCACCTGCCTATTATCAGATGTTCATGAATGCATAAAATAATAGATACATTTAAAGTAATGCTGTCAGGCAGATATTTGAAGAAAGAGAAAGAAAGTCAAATTTTTCTTAGTTGAGACCTTTTTACTGATAAAAAAATACTGAAATCCATATTGTGCTCATCCAGACAGACATGATGAAACAATATGATTATTTATGGTTGACACAATCATTTTAGTTATACAAAACATTTGCAGGGTCTTATACTGTATCTTCTCTGGTGCAAATGACCACAAACCTGCTTTACTTTTAAATTTCTACAAAAAGAATGAAATTAAAATAAATTGTGGGCCTCTATATCAAAATGGAAGGAGTTAAAAAATACCTGCTGTAAGAGGTGGAGCAGCATAACTGGAAAATTTTACAGCATCACATTTCTCAGGTATTACTCAAAGTTAGAGTCACAGTAGAGGGATTCACTTCACAAGTGGTATCATCAGGGCATCATCCTGGGGTTCAACATTCACTGGTGAGTATAGTACACAATATTGACTGTGTTTAACAAAGCTGTGTGAACACATATGTGCTCACACAGCTTTAGCTTTAGCTTTATTAGCTGGAGGCAAGATGTTTCTGTTTCATTTAAACTGCAAGATACAAAGATTTAAGTGAGCTACCACAATACAATTAAGAATAACCTAATGTGAATTTGTTACTTTTTTAGACAAGATACACATGTATTTTGTCATATTTGGATCTAGATATAATATGGCAGCTGCCAATAGTTTCCTCTCTGACGAGCTTTCTGAGAACAAGAACCTTGTCAGTTGTGGTGATGTAAAGAAGAATCTACCAGACAACCCAGAAATATTTTCCTCTAGTCCCTCTGTCTTGGGCAAGAACAATTTCTCTTCAGGCAGAGTTTACCACAAAGTTCAGGTTAAAGGGAAGACTAGGTGGGATTTAGGAGTGGCTAAAAGATCAATCAAAAGGAAGGGACATATTACAGCTAGTCCTTTGACAGGCCTTTTACATTATATGGCTGTAAGGTACAATGAATAATTTCCTGTTTTCTTGTGGTTGTGGTTATTACCTTGTTCCTTAGTACTTTATATGCTATTCTGTTTCTTTGATGTATCCTGTCCTAATACAAAATTCCATTTAACTCATTACTCTGATCTAATGTACCATTACATGTAAAGAAGATGAATTGTTTGGTAATACAGGAAGGTTACTAATGTCTGCTGTGTATGCTTGACTTGATCTGCGGTCATCTGCTAAACCGGCAAAGGTCCATCTCTCCTGGAAAAACAAGTCATCCCGAGGTGAGGTAGGTGTGCTCGAGTGGTCAAGGCGGCAGACTACAATCCCATCAGGATGTAACCCTGCAGATTGCAATTATCAGCAGGTGGAGGCTGTGACTGAAGGCTTCTGACAGTAGTTAGAGACGGAGTTTCTTGCTTCTGCAGTAGCTGCAGTAATGGACTGTGCACTTTCGGGACCCCAGTTTTTCGCCACAGAACCACCTACCGAATTGGACAACCCCTTTGGAGATAGAGGGTAAGACGTATGAACGTACATACGCACATAGACGAGAGTAAGGACAACAAATAAGTGTGAGTACTGAAAGTGAATAAAGTTTTATTAGGGCCCGAGCACTGACAGTGCGAAAGCCCTATTGTATCTGTAAGGATTATTTATTAGGGCCTGAGCACTGACAATGAATTGTTGGATTCAAGTGCTGTTACCTACTTTGCCAATCTGAGGTTTGAATATTGAAGGGTCAGGAGGCCTCTGTGGAGGCCTGATGGACTTGGAGATTGGATTCGGCTGACTTAGAACTTCTGTTCACATTGTTGTCTTTTGTATTGTTCCTTGGTATTGTTAATTGTTTATGATTGTTTATTTTTGCTTATTGTTATTTGGATGTGTGTACAAAATATATCTTTAATCTGCCCCAGAGACATCCTTGTGTCTTGCCTTTTTCTAACCTTTTTAAAATCAGGTTGACATCTAGTCAAGTCAGTTTTAATTATATCACACCAAATCATAACATAAGTCCCTGTTTGTCTCTCAGGGCACTTTAAACATGTAGGTCTCAACTATACATTTCCCAATGAGTATAATTGGCTAATTCTGCTAATTATACAAATTGCAAGTCTTGCCACCAAGGTGAATTGCAAGGCAAAATATTATTTGGGTGGAATCAACCTTTAAACTATAAAAAACGAGTCACAAAGTATTATTTGGGTGGAATTAACATTCAGAAAGTGCAGCCTCCTCTATGATACGGGGCGCTGTAGCAAAAAACTAGGGTCCTGAAACTGTGGTCCTGAAAGTGCAGTCTCCGCTACTGCAGGAACGCAGTATTAGGGGTCTGCATACTCCCCAGAGCAAGCAGGTGGAGGTAATGGCTGCAGGTTCTGGCAGTGGTTGGAGGCAGAGGTAAAGGATGCAGTTTACTACCAAAATACACAGGCAGGTTGTAGCTGCAGGTTTCTGGCAATATTGGAGGTGGAGGTCCAGGCTGCAGCTTGCTGCCAGAACCAGCAGGTGGAGGCTGTGGCTGCCGGTTTCAGACAGTAGTTGGAGGTGAAGGTACAGGCTGCAGCTTTCTGCATGAACCAGCAGGTAGAGGTTAGAGCTGCTGACCTTCAAGCCTGCTTAAAGCAAAAATCATACTCTGCAATGGTTTTGATCAGCCACATTTCGTTCCCCTGGGAAGTCTATTTTAAACTACAACATTTTTTATACCTGCAAAAATACAGTGTGAATGCTGACAGCTGAAGTGATTTTGAAAAAACTGCTGAATATATGGAAAAATATTTGCCCAAAATGCATAACTACTGCAATGAAATACTCTCCTCCTTCCTCGATCAGCTGGCTCCCATTAAAACCAAAACAGTCTCATTCACTCACTCTGCTCCCTGATACACTCCTGAACTCCGTCAAATGAAATCCCAAAAATGTAAGCTTGAAAGACTTGCCAAGAAAACTGGTTTAACTGTCCATCTCCAAGCATATACAGACTATCTGCAGCAATACAAGGATGCTCTCACCAAAACCCGCTCCACCTACTACTCCCACCTCATTCACTCTGGCTCCACCAACCCCAAAGCTCTCTTCTCCACCATAAACAAACTTCTCAAACCCATTGACAACACCTCCAACTCCTTTACAACCAATAAATGCAACTCCTTCCTCTCAATAATATCTACAGCAGCCTGTCCACCTCTCTTGCCCCTCCCCCCTCCACTCCTTCATCCAACCCTCCCCCCCTCACCTCTCAACCCCTGTCTCAGTTCTCCCCTGTGTCTCCAAGGGACCTGTCCACCATCATGGAAGAAATGAAAAGCCCCACCTGTGCCCTGGATCCCATCCCATCCCACCTGGTCAAGAACTGTCTTGCAGCCATCTCCTCCCTCATCACAAAAATAATCAACTCCTCCCTCAGCTCTGGTTCAGTTCCTCAGTCACTCAAACTGGCAGCTGTCACCCCCATTCTCAAAAAACCTGGACTGACATTATGACAAATTTCCGGCCCATCTCCAACCTCCCTTTCTTATCAAAAATACTGGAACTCACCGTTGCCACTCAACTTAAAACCTACCTCATCTCCACCAACCTCTTTGAACCTTTTCAATCAGGCTTCCGTTCTCAACATAGCACAGAAACAGCCCTCCTAAAAGTCACTAACGACCTTCACCTCTCCGCAGACTGGCCACCTCAGCATCCTCATCCTCCTGGACCTCACTGCAGCTTTTGACACCACCAACCACTCAACCACTTCTTTCTTCTCTCCCGCTTTGAATCCTTCCTCAACACCACCGGCACTGCCCTCTCCTAGTAAAAAACATATCTCACAAACAGACAACAGTTCGTCCATATCCACAACTGCACTTCCTACACCACTCCTCTGTCCCAAGGTGTCCCCTAGGGTTCGGTGCTTGGTCCACTCCTCTTCATCCTCTACATGCTTCCCCTTGGCAACATCATAGGCCGTCATGGTCTCCGCTTCCACTGTTACACTGACAACGTCCAAATCCACATCTCCACTAAGTCCATCACCACTGCTACACACTCTACACTCACCAACTGCCTCACTGAAATAAATCCTGGATGCAATCTAACTTCCTCCAACTGAACTGCAACAAATCAGACATGGTCATCATCGGCCCCATATCCCTCATCGAAACCACTCACAACTTCTGCCTCACCATTGACAACTCCACCCTGTCTCCCTCCCCACAAAGTCGCAACCTCGGAGTCATCTTTGACAACAACCTCTTCTTTCAACAACACATTAATCAAATCACCAGAAATGCCTTCTTCCACCTCAAAAACATAGCCTGTCTCCGCCCATCACTCTCCTTCTCTGCTACAGAAACCCTGATCCACGCCTTCATCATGTCCAAAGTTGATTATTGCAACAGCATCCTCTACGACACACCATCCAAACTCTTGAATAAACTCCAATACATCCAGAACTCTGCTGCTCGCCTACTCACCCACACCTGCACCCGTGACCCACATCACCCCTGTCCTCCAGAAACTCCACTGGCTCCCTATCCCTAACGGATCCAATTGAAAATCCCCCTTCTCACTCACAAAGCCCTCCACAACCAGCCATCACTGCTTTTAATGTATTTTTATTATTCTGCTTTTTAACCTGTAAAGTGTTAAACTCTGAAAAGTGCTATATAAAATAAATGTAGTATTGTTATTATTTTTATTATTATTATAAAACTATAATGAATTGCATACACTGCTAAAAAATCCTCATGTAGTAGTAGTAGAAGTAGAAATAGTAGTACAAGTGGTCGTAGTAATAGTCGTAGAAGAAGTAGTATATTTGTATATTGTTGTAGTAGTAGTAGTAGTAGTACAAGTAGTCGTAGTAGAAGAAAGTAGTTTAAAAACCTGAAAAGTAATCGGCTGAATGGGCTTAAAAAGCTGAACATTTTGATAGCTGAATGGTTTCTCTAGCTGAATGTATGCTGAAGCAGTGGCAGAAATTAGAAACATTTCCCTATAAGAATGAATAGACACATTTTTGCAGAAAAAGCTGAATATTTTATAAGTTGAAAAGGCAGAAAGGCTGAAAAGTCATAGGCTGAATGGGCTTAAAAAGATTAACCTTTTTGATAACTGAACGGTTTCTCTAGCTCAAGGACAAGAAGTAGTATTCGTAGAAGTATAAGTACAAGTAGTAGTATTCGTAGAAGGAGTAGGAGTATTTGTACAAGTAATAGTATTAGTAGTAGTAGTACAAGTAGCAGTGAAAGTAGTAGTACAAGTAGTAGTAGTAGTAGTAGTAGTACAAGTAGTACAAGTAGTAGAAGTAGTAGTAATAGTACTTGAAGTAGTTGTAGTTGTAGTATTACTAGTAATATAAGTAGTAGCAGTGGTCGCTGCAGTAGGAGGAGTAATATTAGTATTCACAGTAGTTGTAGTATAAGCTGTAACAGTTAAGTAGTACTAGTCGTAGTAGCCTAATAGTATTAATAGTATTGGTAATAGTAGTAGTAGTAAAAGCTGTAGTAGTCATAGTAATATCTGTAGTTGTATTTGTATTAGTAGTACTGGTAGTAATACTAGACTAGTATTACTGGTAGTAATACTAGTAGTACTGGTAGTAGTACTACTATTAAGTATTATCTGTCTTATTAGGCCCACTTACATAAAATAACAACTTGCAAACTCCTGCTTGTCTTGAAAAAACCGTAATGGTTATGAGCACAATTTTTTACTGTGAGCAACAGGAGACATTGCTGAACTGAACTGAAAAATGAGGGAGTTAGAGCGAGTGACATAACTGCTGCTGTCTGCTCTCCTCCAGAAATTTAGGCTCAATATTAACATTGTGGCTTATTGGGGAGTTGCTGGAGTGCTTGTCGCTGAAAAGCCAACATAACTTCCTACATTTCTCTGTATATATTGAGAAGTAAAAGCTGTAGGATCTAAATCAAGATTAAGATAATATTTCCACCTGCTCTCCACTCTCGGGGTCATGTGACCCACTCTGCAGCTCTGAACACTGCGCAATACACACCCATTATAAAATTTGAAGAGGGGGCGAAAAAACCTTTAAACTAAAACTATGGTAGTTTAAAAACTGTAAAAGATTTTAAAAAGCTGAATACAATCTGAACAGTTCAAAGTTCAGACTTGTTCAAACTTGCCTTCAGCATTCACACTAATGAGCAAACATTTAAAACATAGTCATGTCTCCACCCAAAAACAAATTTGACAAACCCTGATTATAAATAGTCTTATCCCTCCCTCGTCAGTACGTTTAGATCGTCTGCATCATTTCGTGAGTAAAACTTGTGAGGCTGTTGAGGCTATTGCTCCTCCTGAATGGAGAATTACATGTTACTCATCATGCTTTCAAGACACTCCTGATGGCCTGCAAATGTGGGGAACATCACATCAATTACCTTTAACACAAAGATGGGCAAAGCCTCCCATAAGTCCTCGAGCTCTGATTTGTCTGGGGTGGTGGATAAATGGTGGTAAATAAAATGCAACAATACTGTCACGGGACTGTGACAATACCTTCCGATCTATCATGTGGTTATTTCACCGTACTGTTTTGTTTGAACAGCAGAGAGTGCAGTCGTACTGGTCAAGACGACAGACTCCCATCACCCTTTGTGTTGAGGCCAGTCAAAGCCCTGGACCCAATGACACAATGGCGAAGGAATGCAGACGAGGAAATTCATATTGCAGATGCCCCATTGACTTTTAAAGCTGATTTAAAGCATTTCCGCTTTCCCATTTCAAAAAAGGACAATGGCGAAAAAGAAACGGACAAATGCTGAAGTACACCATTACGTCACGGCACTACTGAGGCGCAACGCATCACCTGGACCAAACTAACATCACAGACGCCAAGGACATGCTGAAAATGGCAACCACTGTGCTGTGCGACGAGTCTCGTCCTACAGTGTCTCTCATTGTGCTGGAACAGAGTATGGCACAGTGCGAGGGAGACTTCGCCACCATCGCCCAAATGAAGGACTTGACAGACCAATACCAAGGGGAGCAAAACAAGTTTGTTTTGCTTGAAAACACTGCATTGGACCCCTGGTTTCAGAGCTTGCACCAGCTATACAACAGCCATAATTTTTCAATAGGCTGAAGTTCAAAGTAACAAAGATGCAAAACCAGGTATTTATTTAAATATTCTATATGTGTCAGTGTGTGTGTAGGTAACTTATTCAACTTATTTTAAGTTGTGTTAGAGGAAGATAGAGCGTGGGTGTGACTAAAGCCTCTTTTGCTTTTGTGAAAAGAAACAAACTCGAGTCATACAGAGGGGAAAAGGACAGCACCAGGCAGCCCCACACATGCAGCAGGGCAGCCTGAGCCTGGTGCTGGCCTGCCACACACAGCACATTGAGCTGAGGAGACACAGTCTCCTCCTTCCAAAAAGACAGCACTTGAAGATCTCCTTGGAGATTCTTTCACTTAAGGAGTGGACACTGCACAGCCCAACTTTAAGACTGAGGCTGAAATTGACTTGTATTGCCAAGGGACCTCTATTTTACCTCTGACCTCTCAAGTCCTCTGCAGGACTTTACCCACTGTGGTCTCCCATGGCCAAAGCATATCTCTCTGTCTGCCTTCTTTCTGTGAGTTGGTAGCAGGTCAAATCGTATCGTTTCACAGTTGTTCATTGTCCAATCATTCATTGCCTAGGTCATAGCAGGCTACTTTTCTTTTTTTATAGAAGGAGAGCAAAAGTACTTAAAGTAAAAACAAAGTGTATGCAAATACATTATGTACACATGATCTTTTATTTAAGGACATTGTTCAAGAAATCATTTTTTTTTTAAATATCGTGATAAATATTGTACCGTGGACTAAATATTGTGATGATATCGTACCGTGAGATCATCTCAGAAATCTGAACACACCTGCAAGCACTGTCTTAACATCTTTAAAAATGAACAGCCCCCCCCCCCTCAATTATTAATGATAGGTTACACAACACGGTTCAAGTTGAGGACAGATCTGTAACTGGACAGATGCTTGTCTCCATTTATTAATTTCTATCCAAAAATATATATTCACGCTGTACAACATCACATCAAGAAAAATTGAGCCCTCAAAAAACGAACATGTGGAAAGCTCATGCAAAATACTAAAGTATAGTGAGATCTGCAAACAACCACAGCACAGTAAACATTCCTCTGAAGGCCTCAAACTAAAAACTATTAATAATGAAAGGACAAATCCTCACAGCTTTATTGGTCTGTGGAAAAACAGGGCTTACATTATGATATCATTGGAATATAAATAGTTCCCAAGCCCATCCCGACATGACAAGAAAAGCTGTTGAAAGGTGGCAACAACCATGCAGGAAGTGCCTCTACCGTGCCTCAGTTTGTGCTGTTGCCACAATCTTCCTAAGGCTTTGTTTAGCTTATAATGGTTCAAATGACCACATGTGGGCTCCTCCCTGAATATTTGTTTGTGCTTTTTATGCATGTGCACAATGAATCAATCCCTTGCGACAAAAATGACTCTAAAGCTTTGTTTTGAATGGATTTCATTATTTACACTTAACAAGGACATGAGCACTAAGGACAGTAGGGAAACGTAATGACTTTTTGGAAAAGATTCACCCAACAATGACTGCACTTGTATCAGCCATATCAACTTTTAAAAATTAATATTAGTCTAATATTTTTTATTGCAGATATTTAGACAATTGTGGAGGTGGTGCGTATCATATGACATTGTTAAATTAGCAACAGAAAGTTTCTCTGTCTTAAATGTTCAATGTGGAGTATGTTGACCTTTGAGGGAATAAAGGCCCCAATGGAGGAAGCTATAAAATTCGCTTTGTTAGACCATCCATCAGTCTTAACTGATCCAGATGTGGCACAAATTGCAGTAGTGAGACAGAAGTCAGTGGCACAAATACAGAATGTGTCTAGAATAAAACGTAATGACCAGGTGAAATACATTTAATATTTGCTTGACTGTGTTCTGTTTGAGAAAACCAATCATCTGTGGGACCACTTAATCATGTCACCAAACCAAGTGACTAAGCATTTTGGATTCAACTAAATAATCTGCCAAATGCAATCTAATGGCAGAAACATGGTCTACACAAGTACACAAATGCAAATATGCAAAGGCAAACATAGATTTCATTTTTTGTTGTTGTTGGTTGTGTTATGATTTTCAGGTAACTCATTCCAGAATGAGTTACCTGAAAATCATAACACAACCCAAGTACAAAACAACAAGAGAAAGCTGACTCCTTATGTTTGGGTTCACTTCCGCTCAAAACAGCCATGGATTACCAGTAGTCAGAAGCTTTAGCTGAACATGTCAGTGAACATTGACATGTGTATGTCACTGTCACCTCTTCTCTTCTCTCCTCATCTATTTGTTTCTCTCTTCCTTCTGTGCTGTAGGTAAAGCAGGAAACACTGATTAGCTCTATGTCATCCCTTTAAGGATTGGTGTTTGTTACTTCCAACTGTGTGTAAGAGCTCACATTGAAATGTTTATGGGGGATGCATGTTTGTGCTAGCTGGGTCAGCTGTGTCATTTGCGTTCACTAACTTGTGTGGACCATATTTCCAAGCCTCACAGTTGTACATCGGAGTGTGACTTATTGAGGCAGTGTAGGCACCACAAGTAAATGTAATACCGTTATGTCTACAGCCTAGATTAGTATTTTATTTCATTTGACGCGTTTGATTTATTTTTGAACAAATGCCATGTTAGTCCTCATGTACTTAAACTTAAACTTAAAGTCACTCAGCTTCCCAAATAGTTTTTCTTGTGAGACAAAAATGACTTTTGCTGCACCACTATCTTTGTGAATAGACAAGATCAGATCCTTCTTGAGAGAATGAAGTAGAAACATTAAATAGAGCTACACTTGAGAACAAGCTTGTTGAGTCAAGAAAGGGAAAGGGAAAGAGTGGAAGGCTGCTTTCCAATGTATGGCTCCATCCTAAGAATAAAGGGTGATTTCCAGACGTCTCCAGCTTTCCATGCAGCATTTGTGGATCCAGCATTTCAGACCGAAATCAAAACAAAGTATTTACAAAAAGACAGAATCTCATGGCAAATCAAGACACTGAAAACAGAACCAGTCCAAGGATCCAGTCCAGGTGGTGTCAGAGATATAAAGAGAGTCCGGAAAGGATTGCAGCAGCTTATAAAAGTTGCAAAAACTACAGTGAGGTTTGGTTTGAACAGTATGTGTTACTGTATGTTTGGTCGTGTGTCATAAACCAATGTCTGTTGGTCTTTCCATGAAGGAAGACTATACCAACCCTGTGCTCCCATCACCGTGCTCCTTCTCCTTCTCCTCCACTTCTTGTTTGGGTATGGGGGGTGGGGACAAGCTCAGTGCGTTCTTTCCCAATGCCTGCTCTTCCACCCCCTTTTTCATCTCTCCACCTTCTGCCTGTGGCAGATCTGGCTTCCTCTGACAGCAGGGCTTGTACAGGTGGGGATTGATGATTACTTCTCCGTAGCGTCCCTTGTACACGATCCCACAGCACACCTTCTGTCTAAAACATCAAACATGCGTCTGTGAGTATGAGTTTACATAACCTACGATATAAAAGCAATTTTGGAAAAGAATAATTAAAAAGGGATTGTTTACAATGCATGGCCATAGAGAGAGAACATTTCTATGTTGTTTCTTAGGGTGGGAAAAAAGAATCCTGTTTACTGGGACATGAACAGCCATCAACAGCCCTATTTGGATAGGTTTATGGGAAAGTTCATCTAAAAATGAAAATCAAGTCAATTTCTACTCACCACCCATTCAGATGGAAAGTTGGGTGAAGTTCCACAAGTTCCACAAAACATTTCTGGAGCTTCACAGCAGAACAGTGTTGCAGCATTCTCCTTAAAGAACCTATTTGTAATTTCCAGCCACCTGCTTCAAATGCATAGGGGGCAGTACTTCTCAACGTTTTGTTCAAACCCTTCTTGTTATTTATTTGATATATTTCATTTGTTTCTTTGCAAATTCATTGTTGCAAGTGGTTAAAATTGTAAGGACTGAAATAATTACTACTATGGATGCATTTATTTGCCCATATATTCACCATTCCTCAGCTCATTCTGTTGGTGTAACAAACACAGGTCTCTGTATGCAGGCATACAGAACACCCACTGTAACCCACATTTGAGTAAAGCTGGCTCAAAAGCCTTTCCAGCAGGTGGGAATGTTTCATTTCAGTTACTGTCAACACAAAAAGCCTTTCATGTTTTGCCATCTATTACAAAGTTAACAAAATGTAGAAAAATATCAGTGCAATAGTGGACACTGAAATGCCACTAGGATGGAATTTGCCTTGGTGTTTGGTGCATACAAAATCAAGGCAAATTACTGCAACAGTTAAAACCATAAATATAGAGCACACAAATTACGATAAAAATAGAAAGGAAATACTATGCATGTTTTTGACTCATGAAGCTACACAGCTGTGCAAACATCTTCATCAGAACGGTTACTTCTACACACTGTTGATATGGTTAGTTTATTTTTTGAATGTTTTAAACTAAAATTATGTCCAGATCTTAGAAAATGCACCTTTAATAACTGAAGTATTGGGGACTCATTTTACACATAAAGTAAAACAAGTGAAAAACACAAAATTGGGGCGTAATACAAGTCTCTTTTATCAGTTGTTTTTTTTGTCCCCTGTTTTGTGGTGAAGCTCCAGGAATGTTTTGTGGATGACAAAGCGTCAGCCAACTTCCCATCTCCATGAGGGTTAATAGATAATGACTTGGATTTTTCATTTTTGGGTGAACTTAATTCATGTAGATTTTGACTGATAATTTGATTTAATTAAATTAGTCTTATGTGTGTGTTTTTCAATTGATCGATCTTTAGCTTCTGTGTGGAGTTTGCACAGTCTCCCTGTATGTGTGGCTGCAGCTTGCGTGGATCATGAACTGACAAGGCTGGATGTTTGGATGGATGATTTCGGGTAGGGACAAAGGAACACTTGAATGAAAAGAGTGTTGGAGTCCGTGGAGGACACAGTTACTTTTTCCAGTAGGTGAGGTCTAGAAAGGAGAAGGCCTGGGTAGGGGTGGGGCAAGGTGAAAGCTCTGTGTCTGAGCCCTCGTCTGATTGGTTGCTGTAGCTAGGTGACTGAGCGGGCGAGGCACTGGAGGTAGTGCTGTGGGCGTCGGAATCTAGGAGGGACACAAACCACACAGATCACAACACTTCCTACTGACATCAAGAGACACAGTACGGTATGTTTAACCAGAAATGTAAGGTTAACTTTTATACCGAGATGTATAAAGGTTACTACTTATGATAATAACTGTCATGTATTAAAAATGTAATATTGCAGTCCTACACACTATTCCAACACTGCATTGGTAGCTTACTGTTTCTCTTCAGCTCGCTCTGCACCTGACTAATCTGCCTCGGCCTCAGTTTCTTCTTCATCTTCTTCGGCCTCAGCATAGCCTTCATGCTCGACCCAGCTTTTGCATCGACTACCTGAAATCACACAGAAGACAAGAAAAGGGTTTTACAGGAAGATCTAGCCAAATGGTGTAGCCAAAACACACATCAGAAAAAAGGTCTACAAAGGTAAAAATGCTGAAAGGGTCCTTACATGATTCCAGTTCTTCTGGGATCCAACTGGAAGTTTTTTCCATCTCTTGACCAGGAGGACACAGGCATTACAGATGTCCCCACAACGTACCTCACCCAACCTGCAAGGACAGGAAGAGTGTCACCTGATAAGCATCATACAAGTACAGACAAGCTCATGTTGTATCAGAGATGTTTACATGATATAGATTTTAATTTCTACATGGATGATACATAACTGTAAGGCCTGGTACCACTGATGTATCCTATATTATGTCCTTCTCACTGAAATTAAGAACTAGATTTCCAAAAATTTCCTGCAGTTGAAGACTCCAGACCAGAAATAATTATAATGACCCCTTCTGGCCAAAAACTAGCAGTACTAACACTCTATTATGTAGTATTGGTGACTTATAGTGCCAACTAATGTTATAAAGTCATATTCTGCTCAAGGGTTTCTGCCTGTTAAAGGGCTGTTTTTTCTTGTCACTGTTGCCAAGTGCTTGCTCATGGTGGAAATGAGGGGTCTCAAATTAATTAAAGAGAATGGTATAAACCTGCTCAATTTAGTGTCATGAGATGACTTTTGATGTAAATTGGCACTAAACAAATATCGGTTGGTTGGTCGGTTGAAGTGGTGCAGTTCTGCTTTGTCCAACTGAGACATTTAGCAAGATCAGGCCATCCGTTTCATTTGCAGATCTAGAGATGTAGATGAAGACAAAGGGAATCGTCAGAGCGTTAAGCCAAGGCTTCAGTCATTGGAAACCTACATTTTAGTCAAAAAACTAGCTCCTCACCAATTAAGGTTAGCGCCGGAGGTTTGATCCCCGGCTCCTCCAAACGTAGCCTTCTTTGTCTTTTGTCTGTATATTCACATCACCTGCTATTCAAGCTCACCACAGAGGAATGGTTTTTTTTTTAAAAAGATAACAAAACACCAAATTTGTAGTGTTACAAATAGGGCGGGGACTTTAACGCGTTAATTAAGATTAATTAATTACACAAAAATTAACGCGTTAAAAAAATTAACGCATTTTAATCGCACTTATTTTTGCACCGCGGAACGTTTCTCACTGGATGAGTTTCAGGCGTACCGATTATACTGGAGCACAATTATTTAACGAGTTAAAAAGCCGCCGACACTGATCACTGCCCATGGATCTATAAAGTTTTAATGTAGCCTGAACGCAGCTCAAACCGACCCGGTGCCTCAGCACTGAGACCAAGCTTTGATAAACACACCGGATCCGCGCCGTTTTACTGTGTTTTAAAAAGCGCTCGTCGCAGTGGAGCTGAGAACAGCGGAGTTTCCTCTGCTGCAGCTGAACAGCTGACATGTGGTCAAGATGTAGGTAGCCTACAGACCTGTCTCTGTCTCACGGTGCATAAGACTTCAACCTCAGAGCTCTCTGTCTTCAGACTGGCCTGACCTGTCCCTGAACATCACACAGGGAAAACATAGAGCTGCCTGTGTTTTATTAATGTTTACATCAGGCTGAGTTCAACAAATCAGTTTATGCTACTGTGATTGAAGTAGTTAAATACAGTAATCATCATAGTGTAGTGGCAGGAAAGACCATTTACCAAATAACGTGTTACTTAAACATTTTTCATTGTGCTGTGCTCTAAAAATAAACTAACAAACTAGTGTAGAGTCCTGTATAAGGAATGTTCAGCTGAAATTTTCCCCTTAAATTTAGGTTCTCAGGAAAATCGCATCTTATCAGGTAATCGTTAATCGATCGATAACGTCCATCAACTAACGATTAATGAATTAATCGATAATTTGCATCCCTAGTCTGTTGGTCTTGGTTAAGTACCACCTTGAGAAAAAAAATAAACAATGTTTTGTTGCTTAAGCTTATGTATTCAGTCATTATTCAATGGTATACTAAAACCCATATGAAAAAAAGTGCTTCTCACTGTTCTCAGGTCAAAAATTTATATGCGATTAAAAATGCGATTAATTTCGATTAATTAATTACAAAGCCTCTAATTAATTAGATTAATTTTTTTAATCGAGTCCCGGCCCTAGTTACAAAGGCTCTTGCTCTCAGTGTGACAATGCACCTTGTGGGGGCTGGAAGACCTGTTGGACGATGGCCCTTTAAGTGAACAAAAAGATCCCCTGTATTTAAGGGTGTCACGATTTCGATTTTAAATCAAAATCAACCAAAATTAAGTCACAACCTCGAACTTCAAATTAAAAAATGGAATCGTCGATGCTGCCACGCCCCCATGTCATGTCTGGTCAGCTTGCCAAGGGGAAAAAAACACACAAGTATTGAAGTGCTGCGAGTCAACCTCCTCTAACTTAGCTACTAGCTAAGCCAGTAGCTATTAGCTATTAGTTACACCATTCCTGGTCAGCTCCCGGACTGTGGTCGGGAAGCACAGGGGAGGTGATTTCCTCCAGTGCCGAAGTTTGTGTTTACCTTCGGGGTGAACCCCCTTTCATGTGTTAAGCTGGTCGGGAAATAATACCAGGGAGCTTTGCTGCATTTTGAGGAGCCGTCGCCTTTATTCACAGCCAAACTGCAGCCGTCGCTGTCGCTGCTACTGCTACTCCTTTCGCTTCTCCTTCCTCTCCCATTCATTCACTGTCCGCAGGTACACACGCTCCCTCACTCTCGCTTGCCCACTCACACCTTACGCACCTTGTGTTCAACTGTTCGGAAATAGTTTGTTAAGACACTTAATTGTTCAGAGAAGACTATGGACATGGCTGTTTTTAATTTTTGTTTGTTTGTTTGTTGTGAGCTTGAATGTGATCTTCTGTGAAGAAGACTGCAGTTACAAAAGAGAATCTAGATGGCAGGTTTTTTTGTTTAAGTTTCCAATTGACTGACTGAAGATATAAATTATTGTTACATTATGTTGTTAATAAATGTTTTACATTTGACAATGTAGTTATTGCAGATATTATATTGCATAAAAGTCTTGTCTAAAAATGGCATAGCAACCTGTTCTTTAAAAAAATAAATGTAAAAATCGAGTTGAACTGTGACCTTAGAATCGAAAATTTAATCGAATCGAGGATTTGGAGAATAGTGACACCCCTAACTGTAATGCTACTAAGGTAGTCACTGTAGTCCTCCTGGCCCGGCCCTGCTTCTGCTGTCTGCTACACACACAGAGAATCTGAAGAATTAAAATGTAATTTTATTTGACCGTATCCCTCTCCCAGGAAATGGATCGAGGGGAAAACCCCTACCCCCTACTTACTACATTTCACAAGCTCAAACAATTCTTAGTTTTAGTCTTATTTGTGTGTTATGTCTTTGATTCCTATTCTATTTTTACATGTTGTTGAGCAATAAAATACGTTGAAATCTTGAAACAGTTTATATTGTAAGAAATGCTCTGTTTAACTGGCGCAGGAGGAGCGCTGCGGTGCACCTCTGTGTGCGTAACGTGGTGAGCGGATCTCATTACTCTGACTGGACAGGACAGGTCAAACAGACTATCATTGTGATAAATAAGGGAAGGGGTGTGGGTGGGGGAAATAATTAATCTTTAATGAGGAACATATTAATAACATAACCTGCAATGGACTCCAGTAGCAGAAACATGATGTGCGTCTCCCCATCAAGAGAGACGATGTGCACATTTACGCACGAGACAGAGTTTAACTTCACTGATTATTGAAATCTCCCGACTCCTGAGCTCATCACTGCTGTTTCCTCTGGAGAGTATCCTCTGTACTGTCCTGTTTATAACTACAGATTTTAGTTTTGCTGCTTAACTGAGGCATGATGTTTGCTACAGTGACATTACTACGTGCATGGAAAGGAAACCTTTAAATGACTGAAAGCAGCCTCTGTAATCGTTAAAGCACAGCGTACATGCGTTGTGAACCTGCCTATGAAGGTGCATCTCACTATATGAATACTGAGCCCTCTATATAGCAGGTAAAACCCTGAGACACTGGCGTGTTGGCTGGCCAGTCAAGCACAGTAATACCATGGTAAGCAAACCATTTATTAGTAGTTTTGGCACTGTGGGCAGGTGCCAAGTGCTGCTGGGAAAGGAAATCAGCATCTGCATACTGTATGGAGATACAGAGTGTGAGAGATTCACACAGTATCATTGCTGTCTCACAGTTTCAAAACCTTGATACTTTGTGAATCCTGAAAGTCTACACGAACAGAAGAGACCTAAGTTAAACTGTGTCTAAATGACCCCTAACTCAACCATCTGGACCTGTGGAAGGTGCTGCTGACTCACCCAAAGCAGCTCTTGAAGTCGGTCTCATAGCGTTGGCTGTCAGTGAAGCGGGAGCTGGATGACTTGGATCTGCAGATGCAGCAGCCATCTATGCTACGGTACATCTTTGGTTTGTGGAAGCCAAACATCTACAGCAACACAGGCAGAGATAGAGTTGCAATGGTAAGATAACAATCTCAAAAAGTATCATGGTTTCACTGTATAAGGCATTTCACAATTATTATTATTCAGTTACAATGACCCTTATAAAAAAAACATGTTTTTTTGGCTTAACAAAACGACTTTCACATACATACATAAATACACACATACATTTATATGTATGTGTGCTCAAAAAAAATAAGGGAACACTTTAATCACACATCAGATCTTATGAATGAATTCTTCAAGTTGGAAATCTTAACTGATGTACATTGTATAATTTGTTGAGAACAAAATGATGAAAAATGACTAACAAATAATCAATTATCTAAATAGTTGCTGATTATTTCTCTGTCAACAGATTGATCATCTCGGTTGAGATCGGTTGAGAGATGACAGGAAATGGGATGACATGCAGCAAAGGGCCGCAGGTCAGACTTGAACCTTGGGCTGTGGCAGTGATGACACAACCTCTGTACATGGGACGTGCTCTGCCAACTGAGCTACTGGGGCGCCCTGACAGGACTGTCTCTTAATGGAGTTCTCTGTCTAATTGGATGAAATGGACAGGGATACCAGAAAATGTAATTTCTCTTTTACTGCATGAGCAGGGGCAAGAGAGACGTGTTACTGACCAAACACTCTACATAACAGCGATTACTGTTGGAACATAAAGCTATTTAGGCCAGTTCACACTGCTGCACCATTATAAAACTGTTTTGTTGCGTCACAAGTCTTTGGTCTGAACTGGGCTGACCTCTCATTTTGATAAGAAAATAATGCTTACCGCATCTTTAAGGCTTTGGCTCATCAGTTTAGACATTATAGTTTTTCTCAGGACTTGCAGACAGCAGGTTTTATGTCTGAACAAACACAGTATTGCCTTACTCTCCTCAGTTAAGCATAGAGACATATTCTTGTAACCTATTCATGTAGCACAATGACAAGAATCTAAAGATAATATCGCCAAACTGGGTCTGTGTGCTTAATATGCGCATTTACGTCATATGCGATTTAAGCCGACCCCTCCTGTCACTCCTGCACACCTGGGGGGAGGGGAGGAGGTGTGTGTGTGTGTGTGTGTGTGTGTGGTGAATGCGCCAGGTTATCAGGCTGAGCATCACGGAGGACGGAACAGCGCGGCCTGGCTGCCACTTACGCAACCGTGGTGCTGATGCAACGGGAGGCTCGAGGGATGTTGAGTGTAGGTGATCGACGACCACCGAAAAGAAAACACTCTAAACTCACGTGATCTCTTACCAGATCCAAACATTAAAAGACGAAATGGAAACCAACACGTTTTACGTTGCACAAACTACAGAAATGTTACAATGGACTTTGTGCGGTTATTGTATTGTAATGTCACGTGTGGAGCTGTGCGGTGGTGCTGGCAGTGGTTGTGTAATCCTGTCCTGAGTCTGACAGGCAGGCACATGGCAGCAGGATGGGTGTAGCGGAGGCGTGCTGCCGACTGACGCGATGAGGTGCTGTGCTTGCTGCACACAGTGATTCAGGGTTGCACACAGTCTGACTGTGACTAAAGTGGACAAAGTTCACTATAACGCGTTTATATTGTAGATTATTGACAACGTTTTATAGATTTATCATCGTCTCCGGGTGCAGAGTGAATCAGTCCTTCCTCCAGACTTAGTGCTCACCAGGCCTACCTGCAGACGGACGGCGTAGCTGTGTAGCTACATTCAACAGATCAGACTGCAAAAGGGCGTAAAGGGAAAAAAACACTTCGTGATGCTGTCAGTACTGCTCGATTCAGTAATATAGGTCCATTCTTCCTCATATCGTAACATGGAGGCAGCGCTCCTCCTCCATTATTATCGGACATTAGATTGTCTCTGATTTTACAGAGAAACATCATGGTTAGGGTCAGGTCAGTGCGCTTTAATCAATTTAAAATAGAAGTACAAACTTTTAACTGGTATTGCTGTTCAGAAATAGCCACTGCGATCATTTTTTAAATTATCATTATTGACGAGAATTGTTAGACTTTAAAACACTCGTTTTTCAGCGCACTTTATTTGAAACACTGTCAGCTTCTAACGACAGCAGACTGTCTGTTTCCAGTGTTCGGGTTTTAAAACAGGATGTCATTCTGTGTTTTCAATCCAACGTGTCGACAGCTGAACTGTTACTGAGGGGGCTGGACACACACAGGAGCACACCCACCAGCCCGACCGCCTCTCTACACACTTTCATTCAACGTCCAAATGTGTTGAGCAACTTCAAGCTAACGTAACATTTAAACTTTATTCCGTTTTGAGCAGTAACCTGAACAGGTTGCGAGCCGACGTATGACTATTAA
The DNA here is from genome assembly GCF_965226575.1 of Pagrus pagrus. Classification (NCBI taxonomy): domain Eukaryota; kingdom Metazoa; phylum Chordata; class Actinopteri; order Spariformes; family Sparidae; genus Pagrus; species Pagrus pagrus. The sequence continues at coordinate 22,606,682 of NC_140205.1, read as the reverse complement.
AACATATAAAGCTAGCTCATAGCAGACTATTCAAAACTGAGGAAATATTTCTGGAGGTAAATGAGCAACTAGTCAACGTTGACTTACCCAGCTAAAACACCAAGAGCGCCGTCAGACGGACAGACAGACAGACAGACACCGTGGAGCCTTTAACAACACACCGCAGTAAAACAAGCACCGTGTTATAATAAGTATTATCCACTTCAGTGATGATGAAGCCAGGGCTCTGTGCTCCTCCAGGTCCATCAGTTTACTGAACTGCTCACACAGCTACTTAGGGTAAAGCTATGCGGAGATGTGAAATCAGAAACACCAGCCTCCGACAACTTTACTGCACGCCGACAGACATCGAGCTGGCAAAACAACCTTCCTTCTGTAGACAAAGACAGAAAACACACTTACCTTGTTCCAAAGTGAGAAGCTGAGCGGCGCACACCTCTGTCATATGCGGTAAAAAGCCTTTTTGAAGTGTCTCATTTAACACTGAGCGCCGCTGCAGACCATCAGTTAGAACGTTGCCCGCCGCAGCGTCTTCACACATGGGTTACCAAAAAACACTTCCGCACGCCAGTTTCAAATTAAAATCAGCGTCATGAATACCTTTCTATCGCCCACTTATTTTGAAGGCCAGGTCGACAACTTCCGATCTTGCATTGACGATGTGTGGCCAGCCAGATGAATAAATCCTCAGCACAGTGTGCCCGTAGTAGAAGGTACACGCAGGCGCGTTACGCGACTCACGCGCCTCCATTTTCTGATTTTCCTCAATCAGCATGATTTGCATACAGCTGTGACGTCTGCCTGCGTATACACACTGCGATACCCAAGTAAGGAGGGACATTTACGCGGGAAAAGGAGGTTTACCAAGGGAGAGGTTGCAGGACCGGGATGCTGCCGGGAGGTGGCTCTGATAACACTTTTTTATGTTAATCTTTGAGCTTAATTGAATTGAATTTAGTTTGATTTGATTTGATTTGATTTGATTTAATTTGATTTTGTTTTATTTTATTTTATTAGATATGAATATAAAAAAAGCACTGTATGTAGTTTGTGGACCATCTGACAACAAGCAGAAATTGCTTTGTTATCAACAAAAGCAGCTGCAAATAAACAATTTATAAGTAAGTCAAGTGAAGCATGGTCACTACAATAACACTGTAATATAACGTATCTGGGGCTACTAATTTAACACAATATCCTTGCAGGGAGTGAGGAAGGATAGCATTCTTGATTCCAATATCTTGTATAGTGGCAACACAGCAACTGGCTGAAGGTTCACACAATCTCAAGAGCTACTTGCAATTTGCTGAATAGCTAATAATATTGATATATGCCTTCAAATGAAATCCAAATATGTCAGTATGTTGAAATTATAAGAGAAAGCAAAAGAATTTCGACCTAAACTATTTGGAAAATAAAGTTCCACAGGGAAGAGCCTGAACACATGGAAATAAGTTAGCATGTTTGCAATTCAGTTCCCTCTATCGAAGTTCATAGGTTTATATGAGTGGGTTTTAGGTTTGGTGCCTGAAATAAGGTCTGTGGTTAACACAAGCTTAAGAGATTTTCATGTTTTGTTCTATGACATAAAGTACATCAGTAAACGCTATATGAATTATAAAGTGTCTCCTTTAAAGTTTTTAATGTGTTTAAAGTGTTCCTCTACAATCATTTGCTATTAAATAATGGAGAACTGTTTTATTCCCCCATTGTCTATATCTGTTAATACAATATGCTGTCATAAACACTGCACCACCTGCCAAATTTATCCTGTGTAAGTTTGATCCATCTGGTGTGACTGCCTTAACAAGAATAAGGGTGTCAGTAGTACTGATGCTATAACATGTATGTTATGTAAGGGACACACATTGTTAGAAATGCATGTATACGTTGATGTTATATTTGCTCAGCAACAGTAAAGCGGTAATGGGTAATGAATAAATTAATTAGTTATATGTAAATAAATCAAACTCTATTTATACATAAGTTGTGCCCTAAGGTTTATACTGAAGAACTACTGTAATACATGGCGTGTTTGTTCTCAAATGAACCATGTTGCATTCCCATCCAAGGACAGATTTCTGTGTCTTGTAGCAACTTTAATGCCATACATCTTCCTCTACTTGCCTCAGCACAGGCTGTTGTGACAGACGATGAATTTCAGAATATCTTAGTGTTTGGTATGTCCCCCTTTTGCTTTAATGACAGCATTCATTCAAGCTGGCATGGACTCCAAAGACTGTGTAAAAGTCAGACTTTTGGACCCTACTGTATACTCAATTGAAAATGGTACAAAGACGATATACTTATATTACAATATACAAATGTTTTACCTCATCAACTTCAATGATTTTTGTAAATACCTGCTTACTCTGAATTTGATGGCAGCAGCACTTAAAGTTGTGAAGAGTTCAACAAAAGACTGGGAAAGTTGTGCAGAAACACCTGTTTGGAACATTACACTGGTAAACAGATACATTGGTAACAGCTGGTCGTATTGTTGCTGCAATTTCTGTCCCCAATAACGAGGTGAACACTTTTAAGATTTAATTCTCAAAAACGTGCATATGGGTTGACCCTCGCAGAAGAGACGAGCAACAGGTCAAAATTTCCAGCACATTATACATACACACTATATACAGTTTATACTATATACTCTTCTTGTTTTCATCGTACGAACAGTCCCATTATCCAAGTCAGAAAGAAAGGAAGGATGAATGATAAGAAATTACTGACCTAATTTTATCTAAATCAGTTTTAATTTTAATAGATAAAATTAGGTCAGTAATTTGCTCGTCTCTTCTGCGAGGGTCAACCCATATGCACGTTTTTGAGAATAAATCTTAAAAGTGTTCACCTCGTTATTGGGGACAGAAATTGCAGCAACAATACGACCAGCTGTTACCAGTGTATCTGTTTACCAGTGTAATGTTCCAAACAGGTGTTTCTGCACAACTTTCCCAGTCTTTTGTTGAACTCTTCACAACTTGAAGGGCTGCTGCCATCAAATTAAGCAGGTATTTACAAAAATCATTGAAGTTGATGAGGTAAAACATTTGTATATTGTAATATAAGTATATCGTCTTTGTACCATTTTCAATTGAGTATACAGTAGGGTCCAAAAGTCTGACTTTTACACAAATCTTTGGAGTCCATGCCAGCTTGAATGAATGCTGTCATTAAAGCAAAAAGGGGACATACCAAACACTAAGATATTCTGAAATTCATCGTAATTTTTGAAAGATTCAAAAATCCACTCAAACTGGTAAGCTGATATTATTTGTAATGAGAAAAATAGTATTAAATTTTAACAGATGCAAAATAGAAGTACCTTGACTAGTGGTCTCTGACTTTTTATTTGAGAACTGCTTTTAACTTTTCTTTATGTATGACAACATTTATTTTGAATATAAAAGGACATGTGGCATTATCACATGTGAAACATCATTTCATTTCTGATAAAATCACATACAGGCTTTGGACACTGTACATTAAGGAAGTGCAGTTTATGGACAAACACACAGACACTTAACACAGTGGGTGTTTTTATTGAAATAGGCATAATAAATATCAGAACAGAGCAATCAGTGTGACACAGACATGAAATTATTTAGGCCCAGTGGTGTTCTTGCCATTTGCAGAACACACAGCTACTGCTGTCATGGATGTCTGTTGCATTTGCTGTTTCTTGTTTGAGAAGATCCATTCACGGTTAATACCACTTTTCACACAACATGTTCATGTAACAAATCCACCCCATAAGCAAAGTGTGTAGTAGTCTAAGGAGGAATCTCAATTGTCCACAAAGCATATCCTCCTCCTTTGCCATGTAGGTGTCAGCAGAGAGTTTGTACACAAACGAGAACATAGGAATCTGTTATTGTGCTCTGCAGCCGTGGATAGTCCTGTAGGTGAGGCATCAGGGACACAGCAGCAGGAGCACAAAGGGTTAATACATGATCAAAACACATGAAGTTGTAATAGTGGTTACTTTCTTAAAGACATGATTGTTTCCAGTTTTTCCACAATCTTCATCAACCTTAAAATACCAGTGCCGCTGTCAGCATACCATGGATTAATACTAAATTAATAAATTAATGAAACAAAGACATTCAAAACAAAGATGACAGGCTGTGCCCTTCACAGACTTAATACTGGATACATCAGAAATACTACAGGGAACTGAGATTGCAAAAACGTCCACTTCCATGTTTTGTACCCTCAAAACTCAATAATTCATTGTAGAGGGTCACAATAAATACAGCTCAGTCTAAATTCAACATGCACTAATGAGAATATTTACACCATTTCTCAGAAAGGGTTCATTTAGACACTGCTGAGTGGGAACAGTGGCAAAATCTCTCATGCAGCAAAAGTTGAGGGGGGAATAAAAATCTGTCTGAAGAAAAATAGTTATTAGTTTCCACCCATTTGTTGGCTGCTGTTAAAAGCAATTTAGAATTAAGAGTCTGAACAGCTAGCCTGTAACATCACATACCGATCTCAAATTAGCTAAAACTTCATTAACATTAAATTAGGTTTTGTTTACTATAAGAAAATGTAGTTTTGTCATAGTCAACAAATCCCATTACAAGATGCAAACCAACAATTAATACGTATGTAGCCAAAAAACTAAAACAAAGCAACCAATGTCCTCCTGTTTGACATGTTAGAAGCTACAGTGACCAGCTGCATTAGGAAATTTTAAAAAACCCTTTTAAAAATAAAAACTATATATTTGTGAGGTATTTGTAAAGATTTATGTCTTGAAGAAAGTTGATTATTGAGTCTCATTCTCAACTTGTCAAATACTGACGGTTTTGGTTGGTATATTGAGCTTGCCAGCAACTAACAGGGTAGGGAAGTCAGAAAGTATTGAGAATTTTAATGGGATATTTTGACAAAAGAAATTACAGGATAACACCAGCCTTATCCTTTAAATTGTAAGCATCACAAGCATCATTGTAAGGTATCAGTTTGTTTATCCTAAAAAGAGGAACTATTGGCAAACAACCTGGCACAGTGACTGGAGTAAGTTCCTGGAGTCCCCTGTTCTGACTGACTGTATGTGGGAACCCACACAATTAGTTAAGGCGCAGCACAGAATTCCTGGGAGGATAGATGCACAGTTGTTCAGAAGTGTACTTTTTTTTCTTACTTTGGACAGAGCCAGGCTAGCATTTCCCCCATGCATCTCAAGACTTTATGCTAAACTAGGATAACCATGTTCTGACTTCAGCCTTGTACTTAACAACACAGACATGAGATTGATGTCAAACTTCTCATGTCACTTCCTGATAGAAAGTGTATTTTCAAATAATGGTGAACAATTCCTTTAAGAACAATTTGAAAATTAATCTATGAGTGGTAAGTACATTGTTGCATACAACTACAAACACTTGCAAAAAGGAGCACATTTTTAGGCAGATGTTGCATTGTGAAGCAGAATTTAAAGGTGCAATATGTAAGAAGTTTAGTCTAAAACAATAAAAAAAATACTTGAGTTATCAACTAAAGTTGAAGAATTAACAGTTTTGATGTAATGTTATGGCACCACTCCCTCCCAGCATTCCCTGATAGGTCCTCCTCGTGGTGGCAATCCAAAGCTCCAGTGCAAGTTGTGTAAACAACACTAACACTCCCTCATATCTCTAAGCTGCCAGTCAGACTGCTAGCTGCACTGCTAACTAAGCTAACTAGCTGAAGGCCTCTACAGTTAGCAGTTAGTCTGTTGATATGCTACCCCCTATTTGTTTGGAGTAGTAATTCAACAGGTGGCCAGTTCTTACATATTGCACCTTTAAGAAAACAAGCCCAACCAGTGAACTATGAACTATGAATTTAAAGGGTGATTTCCTGTTATTTATCTAGTAGGAGATAAAATAAAAAAAATCTAGATTTATGAGCTTCTAGTTGAGATGCTGTATTTAAAACCAGGTTTGAGCTGTTTGTTTACCATATGATTCACTCAATATGTTCAGTAAGTAGAGCTACATATGGCTGATCCTCTCCAAACTCTCTTCTGTTAGCATTTATATTCCACTGATCACTACACTAAATAATTTAGAGAAAGGAACATCGCTTAGTTGTGTAAAAATTCAGTCTTGAACTTAAAATAATAAAATTGACAGCACATCCTTAACTCAAGATTCACTTCCTAACCTTTGCCAGAGCTTTCAGCCACAAAGTCCTGCACTAAGTCATGTGATGACTCCATGACAACTAAACAAACCCAATGTGGTTCAAAGCTCTGGAATTATTTTGCTGAACATTGTAGCTGTTATTGAGGTGACAATATTGGCAAACCGCACACACACACACACACACACACACACACACACACACACACACACACACACACACACACACACACACACACACACACACACACACACACACACACACACACACACACAGTGTTACAGAGCACCACAGAAACCAGTAGACTTTGAGTTGGAAGACAAAATGGAAAATAAATGAAGGGCCAACACACACACAGCAGACGCACCCTTAAAATATGATACACACTCAATCACACAAAACATACACAGCCAGGTCAATGCCTATAGTTTGGTAGGAATGAATATCCATACAGCCACAGGTTAAGCTCCCGGACTCTGAACCACTGAGATCAGCATTTGTGTTCATCTGCAGGCTACGAGTGTAGAAAATGCCCAAATAAAGTCCAGTGAATTAAAGAAACAGAGGCATGGAGGGCTGGTGACCCCACAACACTGCACTGTCTGCAAGTCAGTAAGTTACAGAACAGAACTCCATCACCAACTTCTGTCATAATCCTTCTTCCAGTGTGTCAGTGATCGCTTAGTCTCTTCCTGAGATCATCTGTTCTTTCCACATCCTGTAGGCATGCTCGCTATTGCTAACGCTACACTAACTAGGGTGTTAGAAACAATGGTGCTGTAATTGTCAGAGGCAGGTGAAGAAAAGAGAACTTACCACACAGTCTATCTAGCTCTACCTATTGACGGAGGGTTAGGCTACACAGCTAGGACACAGGCAAATGTCTGCAGCTGCTACTAAAAGTTTTAATAAAACACACCAGTGGTTTTGCAATCGTTTGCCTCCTTTATCTTCTCATTAGTGTGTATTACTGTCAGCAATTTTCCAAAGTGTGCTTCAATTTTTCTTTTCTTCCTTCCAAGCAGCCACTGTTTCAGTCACTGAGGGCAGGGACTGTTTTGTCCAGAAAAGTGAAACCAATGGCTGGATGGAAAGTAGGAAATCACCTGGAAAACAAATGGTATGTTCTTGAAAATTGTGTTGTAATGTAAGGTATTTGGGATTTGTAGTTAGGAGGTAAAACATGATTAAGCACTGGTTGTTATTTGATTAAAATGGGTCTTTCAGAGCCACAGGTGGGGTAATAATACTGCATATAAGCTTATGGTTGATCCAAAGCCCCAACTTCTTACATGAACCAGTGGAAGTTTCTGCTTTGGTAACCAAACCAATCTTCAATTTCGTTTTCTTGCCCCTCACTTTCTCCTTCCTTGTGTCCAGTCCCAGAGCTAATTGGCTAAAAGTCGGTGGTATTGAGGGGAGGTTTTGGAGGAAAGAGTAGAGCTGATCCTGATGGTCCCTCTTGGGACTAAAGGTCTATGCACTTAATCAGCGAGGCTTCCAGTGTGATGGGGAAGTCGTGAAGTGTTTCCAGGACTCCGATGAGGGCGTTGACAGTGGTGCGGTCTCTGAGCAGGGCCATGTCCTCGTACATCTGCTGGATCACTGGGCACTCCACAAGCAGGGGAAGCCACTGGGGCAGCAGACGGTCTCTGCAGAACAAAGAGTAAGACGGTCAGTTAGAAAACTACCACTTTATAACCTGAGAGCTCTGTTATCAACAACTAGAAGAGTGACATATTGTCTGGCAATATATCTCCAACCCATATTTGCTGTGAATACTACATATAAACATAACAGAATTAAAAAGCAGTCATGTCCAAGTTAGGTAAATTACAGCAGTGATCTCCTGAAACTGACCTGGCTCCGAGGCAGACCAGCAGTTGGAACTTCCCATCCTTGCCAATATTCCTGGGGGTGGAGTTGATGGCGTTGACATAGTGACAGAGTGATTGACAGGTCATTCCCAGGGGTTCTGCGGTCTCCTGGAGGTCTCCCATCTGGTCAGCTGACTCCATGTAGACAACAGCCTTCTCTGCAGAGGGAGGGGGTGACAATACACACTCAGAGAGTTTGAATCCATATAGACTGTGGTTCAAGAACACTGAGCTCGGAGCATTATAGTTACCTTACACAACATTCTACAATGTCTTTATTTTGTATTAAAACATTCATTTTTTCACTGGTGCAAAACCTTTCCCTTTTACATTAGTCTTTCCTGAATATGACTGCCGCAACAGTCATATTCAACAAATATGAATATCATATATACAAATGATCAAATAATACCAAATAACAAAAATAAATGAGAAAACAAGGGCGAAATTGTGCAAAGATGGAGCTCCCTATGCTTGAAACCCCCCCCAAAACTAAAATGGGCCTTATTAAATAGTTCATCTCTTCAGCAGCAGATGGTGCTGTCGCTTCACACTCACCCACAAAGTCCCACACAAACACAGTCTTCTGGAAGAGACGGGAAGACTTGAAGCCGTGATGGAAGAACTGTTCCAGAGCTGCCACCAAACTGCTCTCTCCACACAGTAGCACGGTCAGGCTGCCTCTCTGCATGAAGACAACCAGGAGACCAAACATCAACAGATGATACACACAGAGAACAGAGGTCAACATGATGAGGAAAGACTGCAGAGTTTTAGCTAGTCTCTAATGGCAGGTAGGTTTCCATCCACTGGTTTTGATGCGCAATCAGCTTCAATTGTATAAAAAGTCTGTGTGGAAATACTGACAATAAAAAAAAAAATGTTGTTGAAATGATTTCCCCTGTACCTGGATGGAAACCTGACTGCGGTCTGTCTGCCGTTTGGTGCTGAGCAGGTACTGTACAGAAGGTTTGTCAAAGCTTTTTCTCTGAAAACAACTATCTGCTGTCTTATCTGCTTTGAGAGCGGCAAGAGTGAACCAAAACAGTGAAGCTGTGGCCGGACAGCTAAACAACGATCTGAAAACCAATGAAAATGGCTGTTGGCTCTGTTTTCACCTTTTTAATACTAATATCATTTATAGCTGCTTCTAGTAAATTAAATGACCCATCAGGTATATTGTATTTGCTATCAAACACTATCTACATGTTGATACCGTAATATATATTTTTTCCAGTGGTCATAAAGTCTTCCTTTTATGATGCAATTCTGTAGTGCCGATTTTGTTGGATCCTTATTAACTCACCAGCCAGCACAAAATGCTTTTTTTTTTAATGTGGGTTTATTTTTCCAAAACACTGATGATGAAGTTCATTACCTGCAATGAGTGAGTGACTTTTTTAGTGACCGAGTCTAATTACATTTACTTTTGGGTGCTGGTTTTTTTTGGTGCTGGAATCTCTTTTTGTGAGATTCTCCTAACTCAGCTACTTTGTGCAAACAATGTTCAAGGGCCCCAGATCATGATCTCGACAACACTGTTGATGCCAAATCTTCACACAGTCTTGTAGGATTTCGAGCACTGGCTTCATTGTGATGGATTTTTTAAGTGTCGCCTGGTTTATGGCCTCTTTGAGGCTATATGAATCACTCTCAGCTTTAATTTCTCTCCATCACTTCTCTGACAGAGGCCACTTAGAGTGTGCTGTATAAAGTGGCCTGAGATATTTGTAGCACATCTGTTTCCTTTGCTGTGGCAGTAGGAGTGCTGTTAAACCAACCATACAACACCACTAACACATAATAAACACAGTCAGTGGATAGAAACAGACAGAGAGTATTTAATCCACACAGTTCAGTGATGAGAAGGTTTTAGACAAAGTACAGCAGTGAAAGCGAATGATACATGAGTTTTAGTTATTGTTAATCAGAGCAATTGATACACTAGTGATATTGAGATCAGTCACTCGCCTCTTTCTCTGGCTTGTGGAAGTGTTTGATGATGTTGTTCACAGCCTCCCCGATGGCCTCTTGAATCTGGGCTGAGGTCGGCTCTGGAATGAAAAACAGCTGCATCAATATATATGTCCTTTCTAAGTACAGAAAGGAAGTGCCATCAACCTTACTGTAGCAGATCCCCCGAAAGATGGTCAGACACTTACTGATGTTTTTCAGATTTATTACAAATCTAAACCAACAACTTAAGAGCTGGAAATAAAGCACATAAAACAAAAATGAAATGCAATGTATTAAATGAGACTGAGACTAGTGCAAAATAAGCTAACATTAATTCATTGACCAAATCAATTAAAAGAAATTCTGCACTTCTGAATGATTTAGAGACACAAACCATGTACTAAAATTATAACAAAAGAACAAATACTAACCTTGTGCCTCTTCAGAGGGTTGCTAATGCCTTAACCATTGTTATTTTATATCAACTTTGTTGTTTCTTAACTTAATTTTTCACTTCGCTAAAACAGGAACTCCGAAAGGATACATGGGAGTCACTTTCAAAATAAAAGCATAACCCGAAGTAACACCACAAGCAAATCTTACACAATAAAATGAACTTTTAGGAAATAACACAAATTGGGTTATTTACACTTACATTATAAGCATGACCTAACTGCTGTTTAATACTGTAAATTATACTGTTAACAGGGCCACATTTAGTGTTGAAGATGCTGAGGTCAGGTCCATGGTAATATTTCTGTGAATGTGGAGCTTTATAAGACCTTGGGGGAGTTAAAATTCTATGATTAATATGATTTACCCATGGAAGGTATTTCACAGTTATATTCCAGTGTTTGTAGACTCAATATATTTAGTTTTTATCACTTTTAGGCCAATGATTAAGTAATTCTCACCACAGTTTAATTTCTAGCAGAGAAAGAGCATTGAAAAATTGAGTCTGGAGTTTGCACACATTACAGCCAACTGATACATTTCAAAAAGTACTTATTAATGGATTAGTAAAATTTCAATTTAAATGGCTGTTTAATAGCTTAAAATTAGGGGTGTAATTTGTAAGAAATTGCCATTAGTCAAAGGTAGCTTGAAAAAATTGCTAATCTGTTCTCCCTCACAGGGTGGCTTGCCTTCTTTTGCACGTGGCCCGGTTGGGCCTCAAGGTGATCTTGGGGAAGCATTGAGCAAAGCATTCATTGGTGTTGCTCTGGACACCGTCACTACTTCAGCGCATGGAGGACATCCTTTACCTCCTTCCCCTCTTCGGACGGGGCAAGGTATTGCAATATAGTCAGTTTCTTCACCACTGCCTCAGCTGTCGTTGTTTTGGGCTTACTGACATTGCGGCCCCTGCAAAGTTGGCTTCCACTTGGATCCCAAGCGGCACAGGCAGCTCAGGGTGTCACAGTGGTGCCTCCTTGCTCTGTCTCCACGTGGGGAGAGGTTGTATCTCTGTAAGAGGCGTGCCCATGGGCTCTGTTCCGTCTTGCTGAGAGACTGTCACGACGGATGCCTGCTAGTCAGGATGGGGTGCAGTATGGCAGAACAGGATGGCTTTGGGGCAGTGGTCTGCCCAGAACCACACAGAGCACATCAATGTGCTGGAGGTACAGGCTGTGCACGTAGCACTCAGGCAGTTCCTGCCATACGTGAGGGGGAAGAAGCATGTCTGGTCGGACAACACCTTGACCGTCTTTCACATAAACTGCCAGGGGGTACAAAATCTGCACTGTTGCTGCAGATGTCACAGGAACTTCTGACGTTGGCAGCTCTCCGCATGACTAGCCTGCAGGCAATATATATCTACCGGAGGACCAGAAACAGGTCACAGACTTCCTCTCCCATCAGAAATAGCGGGGGCAGTTCTTTGTCTGCTACGGTGGTACTAAGTAGGGTTGCGCTCTCTTCAAATAGCGCCAGTCCCTTTGAATTGAGGATGTAATTGCTTACATGTACAGTGCTGTCAGTCAAGTGTCACTCCACCAGAAGTGTCTCCACATCTTGGCTGATCCCGAGAGGGCTGCCATGGAGGACATCTGTGCTGTGGCCCTGTGAGCACTACACTACACTACTACAGAGTGAATGGCCATGCCCTATCCATTGGGTTTGGTTCTTTTGCCGAGCTCCTCTGCTTCATCCTTATGAGGTGGGTACTCATGATTCCTTGCGACTCTGTTGTCATAGGTCATCCAGTGGTAAGCACTGCCTCTGGCAGTCATGAAGGCTGAAATAGAGTGGTTATGGATGTAACCACAGTTCTATGAATGCTCAATGACTGCCAGAGTTCTCAGTCTTCGAATCTTGTGAGCTGCGAGAAGACTCTATAGGAATGATCGTGCGGGTGACATTGAATTTATCCTTAAAATCTTAGCTTACTGTGCTGAGCTGACTGGTATGTGTTATTTTCTCCTCTCTGGATATAAACTCTCCTTAAAACTATATCTTAAATTACAGTGCTATACAGTTCTCTACTGTCGGGGCTTAAAATCCTATCATTTATTTCTCCTGATCTGACCCGTCCCTGCACATCAGTATGTGAATCCTGACAGATACTTACTGCACCCCCGCCCAGACAGAGATGTGATGCTGATGCGTCTGGTCTGGGATGGCGAGCGCTGCAGTGGGGGAGTGCGGCAGCCTCTCCCAGAATCCTCCTCTCCGCTGGACATCACTAGTTCACCGATCAGGACCCTCTCCAGGCTGCCGTCATCTATGCCCTTACCAAGCCACCGACCGCATGGAAACCTGGAGGAGACAGAAAGAGCAAGGTGATGGATCTGTTTTTGTCCTATAGGTTGACTCTGTTTATTATTTATTTTCTTTCCCAGTGTTCTCACTGCTTCTTTTTTCTATGAAAGTTCTTGGAGACCTGCCACAACACTAGACCCTATTATCCAAAAAAATGTTGAATCAGTATCCATGATCTGTAGGGGCAATGCTGTTTTTCATATTCATGTAGTGTGTCAAAAAGGTTTCTGAAACTGAAAAGGGTAATTGCTCTAAAAACAACATGGACTGCATATTTCAGTGTAGGCTAAAGTAGTTGACTGATCAACATTGCCGTGAACCTGACTAAAAATCCTTAGCATCCACTCACCTGTAGGTGTGTCCTGTGATCTCATTGCGCACCATGACACAGTCCACCAGCCATTTAGCCAGGAGTCCAGCATTATCATGACCCAGCTGCACAGTAGTCAACTTTCCCAGGTTCTGACACTAAACATAGACAAACACAGTGGAGAGAAAATCTAGTTGATGCAATATGCTTTTAATCAATATCATCCTACCAAAATTCTACTTTATATACTCTGTACACCGATATAATGAATAAACCCCTTGATCTACAGCCAATTACCAGCACTGTTATTACTGCGGCCTTAACATTAATGTGACTTTCCTATTTCCAGTTTGATTATATTTGAGTGTCTTTAATTAAGTTAGAGTTAATCTTTTTTTTTTTAAATAGAATTATGTTATAAGATTTTTGTCACAGTTCTCTACATTTTACTTCATCTTATTCACATGCTTAATTCATGGAGGTCCATGGAAATGAGAATTCAATTAATTAAATCCTTAATCATTTTCAAGGCTGCTATCCCAGCATGCACTGGGCATAAGTTTCCACATTTGTGGAAATAACATTTACCTCCATTAAATGTATCTTTAAACCAATTATTTTAGTAGTTTTAAGCAGTGCTAATAATTACCATATATTACAGAGCAGCATTTGGATTTATAGGTGTGAGTATAGCTATTCTGAAAACACTTTGCTGCAGAATATCAGACCAACTATGACTCAGTACAGACTAAAATAAGGCTGACTGAAGGGCAAAGGTGCCTAGGACTTAAGGACAACTGGAACAGAAGCATGTCAAAGAGATAGAAGGGGATGATGGGAAAAGGGAGTCGGGCTTCCTCTAACCTTGAACAAGGCAGAGATGTGCGTGTGAGGCCTGAAAGCAGACTGAGAGACATTAAACACTTGTTTAGACACAATGGATGGACAATAAAATGATGTGATGGCGATCTCAGAACAAAAACAAGCATATTATCCATCATGCAGACAGAAAAAATACACCGCCAGTGCAACACATGCACCTGAAGAGGCATGCAGTGTGAGGAGGGCAGCAGGAAGTCTGTAGCCCCATTCAGACTGGATTTTTGCAAAGGTTAAAATGCTAAGCAGAACTATGACCTAAAGTACGGGTAGTACGTGTCAAAGAATATCTACATGACAGGACCCAAGACCCAGCAGAACATTTTATTGTACAGAGATGACCAATTGTTTACTTCCATTTTAATGTTTTGTCTGATCAGTGTATGTAAGTAGGTGTAGGTAGGCAGGTATATATACCTACACTTTGTAATAAAAAACCTGATTACCCTTTAATGAAACAAGACAAACTACATGCAGTTGGCTTTAATGTAAGTGCTGCTGACATGTAGAGTGTGATGGTTTCACAGTGACAGAGGACATGCACAGTGAGTATAACTGAAGATCATGTCTGACACACACAAACCCAACATCACCCACACTGCACTCCAATCAACAAACCGCAGTGACTGACCATGTGCTCAGCTTGTCAGAGGTCATAGTACTCACATCGAAGGTAATCTCCAGGACGTTCTTGGGGATCTGCATGATGCCTGAGTCTCCCAGCTCTCCTGACACACACACCCAGGGGTTGGAAGTGGTCATGGCATTGCTCAGCTTCTTGATGGGGATGATGACGACTCTGTATGGGATCACTGCAGGGGAACATGTCAGCGCCAGAGCAGAAAAGTTAAAATTGACATACTAATAAGACTCAATGTACATTATCTAAATGGATCAATTTCATTACAAAATCACATATTAAGGCAAACACGCTACAGCAGACAGGAAAAAAAACAGATGAGACAGTACAGCAGCAGAGACCTTATATCACCACCTGTGCACACTGTACACACACTGAACATATCTGTAGATCTGCAGTCATCTATCTATGTGAGATTCTTAACTGGTCTGTGTGCAAACACTGAGATGAATAATACATTGTGTTTTAAATCTTTGATAACATACAGTCTCATGGTTTATTCACACTTATAGCTCAGCCAGCCATCGATCTACATTCAGCTCCATCCATCAACCAGCTGCCATCAACCAAATAACTCAGAGAAGAACAGGCGGGAAGAGGAGTTTCTGGAAATATGAACTATATATATTCACAGGAGGGATGTGTTGCTTTACAGATGCCCAGAGTAGTCTGTCAGGCCACATCTAATTAAATATACTATTTCATAGTATTTTTATGAATGCTGACTATATTTTACCCATCAACTTCATAACATAAACATATTTTTTAACATCCTTTACATTGCAAAGATATTTCCTTGTTCAACTTTGACCCAATAGGCTGGCTTAGCTAGTTATGTGAACTCAACATCTGTTCACAAAATGTCTTTGTTTTTACAGTAGTTAGTTAAGATCAGTGACACAAGCCATTTTATTATTTCTTAAAATAATTAAATAATGGCGGATAAATACCAACTTGATTGCAATTTACTATACATGTTCTACAAGGGTTCCAGGAGGAGGGAAAACGTCTACAACACAACAAATCTTATAGCAACGGAATATTAAATCATCCATTTTTGTTCACTACATCTTAGCCTTCCTTCTCCTCAGCTGTGCATAAACTACAGGTACGGCACTTATTTCTATAATACAAAAATGTGAAATTATTGGTTATCATCAGTTATCTTATTGGTATCAGCTATGAGAAGCAGGTAATTATCAGTCATCTGTATTGGTAATCTATATTGTACATTGAGTAAAGGCTTAAGAAAATAGGAAATAGAAAGGGAAAAAAAAGCCAGGATGTTTTTCGTCAATGGTTTTGTCAGTCCTTGGTGCAGTGTGCAACCATCTTCTTAAGTAAAGTTAATATCAAAACAAATACTTAGTAAGAACAACCCTGTTTGCAAAAAAGTACTGGAATTACCTTTAAATCATGTACATTTCATCTTCACTTTGACTTGCCATAGTGGAATTTCTAACCAATAGAAATGTCATTTACAGTCTTCAGGTGATGAAATCTTACCACAGTATGTCGTGTCAGAACTTTCAGCATCTTTAATCACATTCAGAGCTGCTCAGTGACTTGTGTTCTGATAGAGGTTTGTTAATCTGGACTGAGGTTTGGATTTAATATTGAGCTCAGCTGTTGTTGAAGAGATGTCATAGGTCATGTGCAGCTGATGGAGAACTCACTGATGGTGGTGAAGACGCTGGTGAAGCAGAAGTAGTCGACGGCGTTGAGAGAGAGCAGGTGGAAGAGGAACTGTTCCTTCTCCTCCTCGCAGCGCAGGAAGGCATAACGCTTGTAAAGATTCCTGTAGAGACAGAACAACACGGCAGGGTTGGTCAGGATGGACAAGAGTCAACCAAAAACCACCAAAAGGCAAGTCTGCAATGAATTAGAAGCTGCTGGACGACAGGTGTCAGTGTCCACAGTCAAGTATGTTTTACATCAACATGAACTGAGAGGCTGCTGTGTAAGAAAGAAGCTCTTGCTCCAGACACGGCACCTAAAGCTCAACTGAAGTTTGCTGCTGATCACATGGACAAAGAAAAAACCTTCTAGAGGAAAACTCAGTGGTCACATGAAACAGAAATGTAGTTATTTGGCCACAATGAGCAGCAATATGTTTCGAGGAGAGAAAGACGGTTAGGCCCTTTAACCCAAAGAACACCACACCTGTCAAGCATGGTGCTGGTAGTATTATGCTCTGGGGCTGTTTTGCTGTCAGTAGATCTGCTGCTCTAAAGAAAGTAAATGGAATAATGAAGAAATTCCCCCTGGAAAACCTAAACTCATCAGCCTCTGTCCACCGCATCCAGTGCTGTGGGTCCCGATCGAGCTCTCAACTCCTGCTACATTGACAGTGATTCGACCTCAAAATTTCACATCTTCCTTCAATAGTAGTTACTAGAATACATATTGAACAGATTATTTCTTCCTCCATTCCCCTTTCATCATTCCAATTCAATGTCATCATTTTGATTGCTTGTATACGTTGAATATTACTGTTTGAAAATAATACGTCACTGGATTAGTATTTAGTTAATTAATAAATATTTTCATTGAGACCAAGTTTTTGGAGTGGAGAACGGAGATAAATTTAATCGAGTCAAGTCACACTTTAGGATATTTGAATGATAACTTAAAATTATTGATTCAACTAGATTTTTCCTCATCGGAGGTGGTGCAAACAAGCTAGTCCATGCATTTGTTACTTCCAGACTGGACTATTGTAATTCTCTATTATCAGGCTGCCCTAACAAGTCTCTAAAGAGTCTCCAGCTGGTCCAGAATGCTGCAGCACGTGTACTGACAGGAACTAAGAAAAGAGATCATATTACTCCTGTACTGGCCTCTCTGCACTGGCTCCCTGTAAAATCAAGAATAGAGTTTAAAATCCTTCTCCTCACTTACAAAGCTGTTAATGGTCAGGCACCATCATATCTCCAGGAGCTCATATTACCCTATCACCCAACTAGAGCATTACGCTCCCAGAACGCAGGATTACTTGTAGTTCCTAAAGTCTCCAAAAGTAGAATGGGAGCCAGAGCCTTCAGTTATCAAGCTCCTCTTCTGTGGAACCATCTTCCTGTTTTGGTCCGGGAGGCGGACACCCTCTCTACCTTTAAGAGTAGACTTAAGACCTTCCTCTTCGATAGAGCTTATAGTTAGGGCTGGTCCAGGACAGGCCCAGGCCTGTCCTGGACCAGCTCTTAGTTATGCTGCTATAGGCCTAGTCCGGGGGACAATGACACACTGAGCTTCTCTCTCCTCCCCTCTCCTCTCCTCTCCATCTGTATACATTATGCCTGTATACATGCCCCATCTCTGCATGTCACTGACTTACTTCTTCCCCGGAGTCCTTGTGCTTTCTAGTCCTACAGGCTCCCTTGGATCCTGGCCGCGCCCGGGTCGTGGATCGTGGATGCGCCCACTGCTATGGCCCTGCCTGATCGTGGATGCGCCCACTGCTATGGCCCTGCCTGATCGTGGATGCGCCTACTGCTATGGCCCTGCCTGATCGTGGATGCACCTACTGCCATGACCCTGCCTGACACCCACCACTACTGTCGCTAATATTAGTCACATCTCTGTTACATACGTTCCACTACTATTATCGTACTGCATTGCTACATACCATCCTTGCCATTGATCATTACTACTGTTATCACTAGTAATCACATTTCCATGTGCATTTCATCATTATTGCTGTAATACATCTTTGTGTACTTTCACTCCTGTCAACCATCGCTTATAATTGAATACATTGTGATCTCGTTGATCTGCTCTGTACATGCGACATCTATTGCACGTCTGTCCGTCCTGGGAGAGGGATCCCTCCTCTGTGGCTCTCCCTGAGGTTTCTTCCGCATTTTTTCCCTGTTAAAAGGGCCTTTTTTGGGGCAAGTTTTTCCTCACTCGAATCGAGGGTCGAAGGACAGAGGGTGTCGTCTCTGTACAAATTGTAAAGCCCTCTGAGGCAAACTGTGATTTGTGAATTTGGGCTATACAAATAAAATTTGATTTGATTTGATTTGATTTGAAGTGCAAAATCATTGAGATTCTGAGAAATTGCAGATTTGCAACTGGATAATTTGATAAAGTGAAACATCCTACTTGTAAACAGTTCGGATGAAAAACTATATCTTGGCTTTGTGCGACCTGTCCAAGATTGTTTACAAATGCAACTTAAATCTGCCCACCCACTGCCAACGGGTGGCAGCAGTGAGCACACTCAACGCACTGAGACAAAGCTTGGAAAAGCCACACAAAGGGACAAAGAGATAAAGATTTCTGATTAATTTAAAGAGAAATAACTTCAGGGATTAGCACAAATTAGTTTGTTTACACTGAATGATCTTTGGGACATGCAATAACATTAGTACAGCTGCATCTGAGATGAGAACATGGGACTCAATCTCTCCTATCAGTGTGTGAGTGTATTTGTGTGTGAGTTTTCTGTGTGCTCACTTGGTTAAGGCTTGCCGGGACAGCAGCTGTTTGAGGTGCTGAGAGAGCACCTTCTTCTCCAGGGACAGACGGATCCAGGCTCTTGCTCGTCCCACATCTGTCTTTATCTCTGACATACTCTGGATATGCCTGAGTAGACACACAATGGAGAGCTCATAAAAAAAGTACATAGGCATAAACATCCAACCTCAACACTCTAATATTCAATGACTCTCCTGGTAGAAAAAAATCTCTTTGTTGCAAGCATCCTTTTTTGTGGATTTTTTTCCTACATGAATCTGGGTTCTAAGGCAAATTCTGATGAGTTTGGGCTACAGACACATGATTGACATGACAAGTTGTGAATTTCTTCTGCCAGCCCAATGAGACCTCTTCCATCATTAGAAGACAGCAACACACACCTCATATCCTGTATGAGAGACACACGAAGAGACGGCATCGCTATGGAACAATCAGACTTCCTCCTCTCAGGAACATGTGACACTGTTAAGGAGAAATACAGCATATGATGGCTTTGTTGCAGTCAGAATTGTGTGTTAGATGATGCAGGATAGAAAGCTACGCTAAATGGACATATATGAAAACTGTGGAATATTATGAGGTTTGTTGAAAAAGCTAAACTGAATTGTTATTTAATTTACGAGTATGAAGCGTCCTTATAGTGGGGTGTGAATGACGGATTCAAAATATACTATAGGCTACTTGGAGCCTAATGTCTCTGTCTCTGTCACCCTTCCTTTCAAGCTCAATATTGTGGTGATCTATCGCCCTCCTGGTCCTCTCTGCAACTTCTATGATGAGATGGACGCCCTCCTAAGCTGCCCCCCTGACGATGGCACACCGCTTGTCATCTTGGGTGACTTCAACATCCCCCCCGAGAAGCTGCGCTCATCTGAATTCATCAGCTTCTTCTCCACATTTGACCTCACACTCTCCCCCTCTCCACCCACCCACCAGGCCGGGAACCATCTTGACCTTGTCTTCACAAGGTCCTGTAGTACCTCGGCACTCTCTGTTACCCCACTCACTGTGTCCGACAACCACTTTGTCACTTTCTCTCTCCCCTTGAAGTCCACCGCTTTCATCGCCCCTACACCTCACGCGGTCACCACCCGCAACCTGAAATCCCTCTCTCCCTTCACTCTCTCATCAACTGTTCTCTCCTCACTACCATCCACAGAAGCCTCCTCAACTCTGTTATCCTCCCTCTCCTCCTCTTTAGACGCTCTCTGTCCCCTCACCTCCCGACCAGCCAGTCGACAGCTACAGTAAAGCCACTACTAAAGAAACCCACCCTAGACTCGGCTGACATCCGAAACTACAGACCTGTATCTCTTCTCTCGTTCCTCTCTAAAACCCTGGAACATGCCGTCCACAACCAACTGTCTTGCTACCTTTCACAAAATGACCTCCTTGACCCTAATCAGTCAGGCTTCAGGACCGCTCACTCCACTGAGACGGCCCTCCTCACAGTGACTGAGTCGCTCCGTGCCGCCAGAGCCTCGTCTCACTCGTCAGTCCTCATCCTCCTCGACTTATCCTCTGCATTTGACACAGTCAACCACCAAATCCTCCTCTCCACTTTGGCTGAACTTGGCATCGCTGACTCTGCTCTAACCTGGTTCACATCATACCTGACAGATTGCACCTTTCAGGTCACGTGGAATGGCTCCTTGTCCAAACCCTGCTCCCTGGAAACTGGTGTCCCTCAAGGCTCAGTACTAGGACCGCTTCTGTTTTCACTATACACTAGATCACTAGGCTCTGCAATCACATCACATGGATTCTTTTACCACTGTTATGTTGACGACACCCAACTGTTCATCTCCTTTCCCCCATCCTCCAATACCCATGTTGCCACGCGCATCTCGGAATGTCTGGCAGACATCTCCGCTTGGACGACTACGCATCATCTCAAGCTCAACCTTAGTAAAACTGAACTCCTCCGCATCCCGGGGAAAGACTGCCCTCACATGAACCTGTCAGTCACTGTCGAGAATGTCACAGTGTCGCCTTCATCGACTGCGAGGAACCTGGGCGTAATCCTTGATGACGGACTATCCTGCACCCCCAACATCACCACGGTGGCCCGATCCTGCAGATTTGCCCTCTACAACATCTGCAGAATCCGGTCTTTCCTCACAAAGGATGCAACACAACTCCTGGTCCAATCACTGGTCATTTCCCGCCTGGACTACTGCAACTCACTCTTGGCTGGACTCCCAGCCTCTGCGACTAAACCGTTGCAACGTATCCAGAACGCTGCAGCGCGCCTTGTTTTCAATCTACCCAAATTCTCCCATGTGACCCCCCTCCTCCGTGACCTCCACTGGCTTCCTGTTGCGGCCCTACTACATCAGCTGGCCGGCTGGTACCGCCATCGCTAAGAGCAAACAAAACCAGCTCAGCGAAGTCTGGACTCTTCTCTTGATTCGGCTGTCCTGGCATTGGTCGGGAGTTTGTTCCACCAATGGGGCGCCAGGACAGCAGAATCAATCGCCATCTTCCGGAAAAGACTCAAGACTCACTTGTTCAGACTTCACCTCGACCCCGCATAGCATGACTCCATCCCCAAACCCCCCACCCAAAAAAATAAAAATAAAAAAATGTATATGCACTTGTATGTTCTTACATCATAGCTTACTTTTGTACTTAAGGTATCCTTGATAAATAGCAGCTACTTTGCTCAGATGAGGGCTTGAAAGTTGTTTCTATCTTTTCTTTTCTACTTTATCGACGCTGATATGTTGTGGTTTCTTTCTTGTGACAAATGTACCTATTGTAAGTCGCTTTGGACAAAAGCGTTTGCTAAATGCCCTAAATGTAAATGTAATGTAATGTAATGGAGTATGAAGAGAGGTTGAAGTGAGAATGAGTCAAATGTTATGAATGGGACTGAAAAGTTAAACAAACATCACAATGTATCAAAGATTGGGAAGATTTAAATATTTAAATTGAGTTTGCCACTCAAAGAATGAACAAAAAGTTTATAGTTGAATATGGTTAAAATGTTGGAAAATAAACTGTGTGTGTGTGTGTGTGTGTGTGTGTGTGTGTGTCTGTCTGTGTTACCTGGTGACTCTGCCTGCTGCTGCTGCTCCAGCAGCCTCTCTTCTCGGGCCTGGTAGTGTAGCAGGTGGGACCATAGGGCCGACTTCCCCTGAGAGGTCAGAGAAGAGTGTTTAAGAGAACCAGAATCACACACATAAAGGCAGCTCATTGATGAAGGGAGAGATTATACACACACATAAAGAGGATTCATCAGGATATAACCTCTTAGCCTCAATATCCAATAAGGTCATAAATATCTGATTAACCACCGAGTGTTTTTACTGACAGCACAAGTGGATGTGTTCCAGCAAATTGACTTTATAATAAATCTGATGCATGTGCACTGGTTTGTGACAGTATGAAGCTTCATTTATGTTTCCCTGTATGTTTAAATGTTCCTCTGACTCTGTGTTTGTATGTGTGTGTGTGTATGTGTGTATGCACATGCACTGACTTGTTTGACTTGCAGCCCGTGGCTCCAGATCCGCTCAAGCAGGTCACACAGGCTGGCGATCAGAGTGTTCTCCTCCAGTCCAGTGATGTTTGCCTCACCGTGGCCCAGCTCCACCGCCTCCCAACCCATCTTCTCAACCAGCATACGCTTTGTCTGAACATACACACAACATTAAGATAGTTATATGCACGGCTTGAGGGGATAGTCACTTGCACACAATAAATAATGAAACCAAACAATTCACAATTCATAAAGAAGTAAAAAAAGTCCAGTAGATCACCTCATCATTGTTACAACTTAATCCTTTGGAGCAACTCCAACCATCAAAGGTACATCCCCTGAAAGTACCTGGTTTTGTTACTGACAGGCTGAGGTTGTTATTCTAAGTGTCTGAAATTACAGAAATGATGACTATGTGAAATAATAAGAATAATTTTGTAACCAGAAATACAAGTCTTGTTCAAGGAGAAGTTTCGCTATGAAATCTCATGAGAAGTGAGTCTTTACAGTTGTTGCCTCAGCTAGATTGCCAAAACTTTCACAGTCGGAGTTGCCCCAAAGGATTACATTGCAGCTGTGTAACGGCTGCCAGCTGAGGCGATCTACTGGGCCAATTTCGAAAACCGAAATCATCAACCCATTGAGGGCTGGATTCAAAATCACAGCGAAAATAAAAGTAAAAAAATTTAAATCACATGCTGATCCAACTTGTGTGAATTTTAACACAGCAACTTATAATATGACTCAGTAGTGTGCATGGCCCCCATGTGCCTGTACACTCTTGACAACGTCTGGGCATGCTCCTGATGAGGCAGTGGATGGTGTCCTGGGGGATCTCCTCTCAGACCTGGATAATGGTATTAGTGAGCTCCTGGACAGTCTGTGGCCGTACATGGTGGTGTCGGATGCACCAATACATAACGTCCTAAGGGTGCTCAATTGGATTTAGGTCAGGGGAACGAGAGGGTCAGTCAATGGATCAATGCCTCGTCCTCCAGGAACTGCATACACACAGAAGGGCTGGCATTGTCCTGCAGGTCCCACTGCACCAGCGTAAGGTCTGACAATCACTCTGAGGATTTCAGCCCAGTGCCTAACAACAGTCAGGGTACCGTAGAGTATGACATGGTGCGATGGTCATGCTGGATGATGTTACAGGCAGCATAACGTTCACCACGGTGTCTCCAGACTTTTTCATTCCCTTTCTTATGAGCTCAGTGTGAACCTGCTCTCATCTGTGAAGAGAACGGCGCATCAGTGACAGACATGCCAATTCTGGTGTTCTCTTGCCAATGCCGATCGAGCTGCACAGTGCTGGGCTGTGAGCACAGGTCCCACTAGAGGATGTCGGGTCCTCATTCCACCCTCATGGAGTCTGTTTCTGACAGTCTGGTCAGAAACATGCACACCAGTAGCCTACTTTTTAGGGCTGTGGCAGTGCTCCTCAGGTTCCTCCTCGCACAAAGGAGCAAATACCAGTCCTGCTGCTGGGTTGATGCCCTTCTACGGCCCTGTCCAGTTCTCCTCGTATAACAGCCCATCTCCTGGTATCTCCTCCATGCTCTTGAGACTGTGCTGGGAGACACAGCAAACCTTCTTGCGACCGCACGTATGAATGTGCCATCCTGGAGGAGCTGGACTACCTGTGCAACCTGATTGGGCTGCAGGTACCGCCTCATGCTACCAGTAGTGACAAAGACACAAGCAGAACCCAAAACTAGAGAAGAATCAGCCAGGAAGGATCAGGAGAGAGCAACTGTCTGTGGCCACCACATGCAATTTTTGGGGGTTCCCTTGCTTCTGCCTCTCCAATGCACCTGTTGTCACTTTCATTTGCACCAAAGTAGGTGAAATTGATTCACAATCACTTGTGCTTCCTAAATGGACTGATTGATATCCCTGAAGTTTAAGTGACTTGGTGTTATACTGTGACGTTTAAGTGTTCTGTTTAAAAAAAAAAACAGAACGCAGGAGGGTGATCGATGAGCTGATGATGAGGTGAACTTCCTGGAAAGCGCAGAAAATGGCACACAGACTCGGTGAAAGAGAACTGGCCTCTACTTAAAGGGGAATAATTTGATTTTCTAATTAATATCTGAATTATACACACTTGCAAATTGGAGACACTGAAGTGACAACAAATCAACATGTTCTTATCTGTAGCACAGGATTATATAACACTGAAGCACATCTAAAATAATAAATGATAATATAAGTCAAATCATAAGAAAATCATACTGGTTAACACCAAATACACTAATGTGGTACTGGTATTTCCTTATATCATTGTGTTAAAGGTTTTTACCAAAACTCATTAGATACCAGAGTGGAATCCTGTAAATTTGCAGATTTTGAAGCAGAGTTAGAGTTTCATAATATCAAAATGATCACATGTTGTGAAACACAAGGTATATATATTTACACATTCAAGTTGATAGTTCTGACCAATTCAGACACTTAGGGTAAATAGAAGGAGGAAAAAGAGAGGGGAACTAACTGAGGAATGTGGTGTATTTATGACTCTTGATAGGTTTAAGACATAAGGATAAGAATGGAAAGTCTGTGCTTGATGGAACAAGGCACGTCTTCTCAGGTCTATTCCTTGTCTTTCTTGGCACCCTTCCTCCTTAAGGTCAGATGTCATTGGGTCTGTGTGTGTCTCTGAGCACTGTCTGCCTCCACAGGTAGTGCTGACACACTACAGAACAACACTCCTCCATCCGCCTAATAGTCATTGCCCAATTCAATCAACTGATCACTTGCAGTTAGTTATCTGTGTTGCCAAATGGTTCCTCAGTAGTAAATCAAATTTTTGACATACTGTCACATTGCACCACTAACTTGATCTGAACACTGAATGAAAACAACACACAACTGTCACACTCATGCACAAGGGGGTGGAGATGTGTAAATGTTCTGAGTTTTACAAGCAGTATCTTAGCAGTCTCTTATTCATTTAAATTTGTGGAAAATCTGCAGAGTTGTCATTGGAATTCTGTGGCCAATATTCCATGCGTGCCTGTTCCTGAGAGATGATCTTTAAGTTTGTGAAAACCACAGAGGTTATCAGACTGAGGAAGTCATGGTGTCAGTGAATGACTGTACTAATGAGTCAGGTCCTTTTCTTAGTGCAGAGAAATGCTGTGTTTGGATGTTTCACCTTCATGCGACACTCCTTGAGCAGCCCCTCAACAAACTTCCAGTTGGTCTGGGCGATGACAGCAGGCGACAGATCAGACAGTTTGGGCTGTCGAAGGTTCTTCCCCAGGCTGCGGGCCTCCTGCATGTACTTCTAAAGATCACACAGAAGAAACTAGTGAGTTCTGGAGAACCTGCACTATGATCAGGCCTGAACTGCCTGAACTGAACGGTATCTGTTGTGTCTTATTTATTTCGTAATGCACACAAGCTAACGGTTGAGACATTAAACCTAAGAAGCACACACTTCTGCTGCAAGTTAACATGATGCATCAAAAACATTCACTTCAATATGGCACAGATACATTTATCTGATTTCAAACAGCAGCTGTGTCTCACTGTCTGTTTCCCTGCGGTCATTGTAAATATGACAAAATATGCTGCATGCTCAAACAGAGACGGCCACCCCTCAGCAACTGTTTTCTGGAGTAGAAATGATATAATGACTATAGCTTGTGATATTAATAAAAGTGAAGAGCTGTGAAAATCCAACACTTCAAAGGATTCATGTGAGTTAACAAGAATGGATGTGACAGTGGACACAAGTGAAAGCTAGGAAGTCATTTAAGAAAGGATGTGTGTGTTGGGAGGTGAGCAGGGTTCCCACTGAAGTCATAACTGAAGCATCACAGCTTTTCCACATTGTCACATACTGTGACTCAGTCGGCTTCCCTGCAATAAACTTCTAGAATAAAGCTTCTTCTCAGGGCCCAGTCAGACCAGCATTTATAACAATGAAATGATAGAATTGGGGGTAAACTGTCCCCTTAAGATTCCAGTCATAATTAATTTGGGAACACTTGTGGTTACCATGTTAATAGCAAGTGTGTTCATATCAATGAGATATCAATGAGATCAAATTGCTCTGGATTACATGCATGAATTGTTTTCTTGTCAATCCTGCATGTTAAGGTAGACAATCTGAATCTAGCGCTGGAATGGAAGACTACCATTTAAATTCCACAACTAAGAAGTGTAGGAGAGGGGAAATATAATAATATAATTAAATTGCACAGAAAATCTCAAAATCGTAAAAAAGTTTGACCTTAAGAACAGTGGGAAACCCTGGGTATGAGTGTAAAGTGTGGGGTGGAGGTGGAGGGGTCTGTGAGAGGGAGTCCACAACAGAAGCAGCTCCTTCACATACCAGGCAGGATGCAGAGGCAGATTTTTTAGGCGGTTTGTTAGGTGGAGGGGACGCATTGTCCCACTCCCAAAACGCCATGGAGTTCTGCAGGACCAGACAGCCCTCCACCTGCTGAGGAGGAGGAGAAAGAAGGGTACGACCCGACCCCCGACCGACCGGTACAGGACACACGAGCAAGCAGACAGGAGAGACCAGGAACAAAAGAGAAGAATGGAAAGAAAACAGAGGGCAGCAAGCAGATGAAGTCTTAAAAAAGGGATGAAAAAGTGACAAATAAAAGCTCAAACAGAAACCAACAAGAATTAAATTACAGAACAAAAACAAACAGAAATATGCTGTCAGGAGACACAGAAAAATAAAGACATGCTTGTACACTACATTATGTTACAGAGCAGAGGAGGGGAGAGGGAATTTCGAGGAGAATGTTACAGGTTGGCTGTGAGGAGGTTTTTCTACCTCTTTCAGGTCGTTGTCGAGGCTCAGATGTTCCGTTTGTTGTCTGTGACGGTCTTTCCTTCGCTGAGCTGTTGCACTCCTATGAGACCACCTGATAAGTGAAATTACAACTTTTATCACTACTTTTTAAAAGGTTTTAACGTAATTCACAGAAACTAGGAGTGCATGATAAGGTGAAAAGAACAAACAACTTTTATTGTAAATTATTGCTATTATTTTGACAGATATTACAATTGCAATATGATTCATGATTAGTGGGAATTATCATTTTTGCATCACAATTTTTATTTTCACTGAAAAAAATATAAAAATCATGATGAAGCAACATTTGTTAGGGTCTGTACCAAACAGACATGTTTGTTTACATCTGTAGAACAAGATCAAGGCCAGGCATCTCTGCAGCACTACAGTACTTTATCATAAAGCTGTTTGTCACGCATTTTACCTCATCAAAAAACAAATGCAGCTTCTGCAATTTGGATTTATGATTAATTGTACAGCCCTCACAGAAACTGTCTTCCTCTGAATCTCTCCTCTGTAAACAGAAGAATGTTATCAATCACATATCTGTGTCAAGTGCAGAGCTTGAGTCGGGACATGGTTAGCCTAGCTTAGCATCAAGAAGTGCAGAGAGGGTTCTAGTCTTTGTCCAAAGTGACAAATTACTCAGACCAGAGGTGCCCTGATGGCCTTAGGGTTGAAGGGTCCTCATTTCCTGTCATTTCTCTACTGCCAGCTGTCCAATAAAAGCTTAAACTAACAAATTTGCGTCCAGTATTCCCTTAAAGGTTAAAACTATTCCTTAATTTAATTTTTTAAACGTTTTTCTTTTCCTCTGCAAACAGACAGACAGATTGATATGTACATAATTAATCCCAAGCGAAAGTGTAAATGCAGCACAACACAGACAAATTAAAAACACAAGTCAGTACAAAAAACAGGATACCAAATAAGGTCAAGTAAGGTCGAGGACACATAGTCAAATAGTGAAGAGTAAATCTGAAAGGGCACCGAAACTGATACAGAAAGCAAAATTTGGTTCTTTACATAACACATGAAGCACATGGAGAAGCAGTATAAAAATGAGCCCAGCGAGTTGATAAAGTGTTGGTGTTAAGTGCTGACTTCATATGCTGGTTTCATGTGTGGAGGTTGACTCACTTGTTGTTGGTGGGCCCCGTGTTAAGCACATCAGCTTGCAGTTTTGGGAAGAATCCCTGCTCGTATTTGCCCTGACCGATCTTCATGTCCAGCAGGTGCGGGTGGATGGCGGTGTGGTCAATTTTCATTAGCCGCTGCTCAATGGCCTGAGCTGTCGGGAGGACAGAATCTATTTAGATAGCACTTTGATCAGGAAGTGTGAAAAAAACTTTTTTTTCCCCCTCAGTTTTCCTGCAGTCCGTGGAATCATAGAAAGTCAATACACAGAAAATGTGAATTATAAGCTCTAACAGCTGCTCATTTGCCAAGACGAAAAAACCTGGCTGGACTTCAAAACAGGTTGTTTACACAATAAATCACAGATGGAGTATGGTGTCCTCTCATCCTACTCTGCTACTGTAAGGGAAATTCTCCTTGATGAGGTAGAGAATTGCTAATTCTCTGAAGAATTACAAACTCGGCATGATGAATCAGATCTCTTTAATACATGCAGCATGGAGAGAAGACCCACAGTGTTCTCTGCAGTCTTCAAGATTTTCTTGCCTTAACACAACAGAACAGTGGTTACATACTTCATGACAATTGTTGTCAACCCATACCTTCCCCAAAGGAATGATCATCTGATGTTTGTATCAATCATGTCTTCCCCAGGCCAGTGACCCTCTGATATTTTACTGGATAATCAGTGTCATCATAGCTACCTTCCTGTTAATAACTTAGGGGCAAAGAGAATTGCCCCTTATATGAATTCCTGACCTTTTCTAACCCTGACAACTCCCCACACCTCAGGTGAAGAGGATCTCCCCACATCCTGGTATGTTCTCTGCCCTATATTGAAATCTTAATACCCTTTAAACCTAAACCATATTATTCTACTCCATTGTATCTCAGAGACAAATATTATACTTTTATTCCACTTCATTTATTTTAAAGCTTTAGTTAGCATTAGGCCTACTAGTTACTTTACTTAGTTTATTTATATTTTATACTAATAATCTAAAGTTGTACCTAGGTTATATTATTATAGGTTAAGCCACCCAGCAGTACAAAAAGTTATTAAAATTACCTTTACCCGCTGCAGCCCTAAAGTTATGACCACATTAATGCATCAATAGTTATAATTCGAGAATATACCATACGTATATTAATCTGAAATGGACCATTTGTTTATTCAGTCATGAAAACAAAGACCATGTGTTTATTTAGCTTGTTAATGCACATAAAATCAGTCAATGAAGATCGTTCTCTTCTAATTAAAATGTTTCCCCTCCCGGGGCACCCCATAAGCCCAGTTGGTAGAGTGTAGAGAGATCTCGCCCTCGCCACAGAGGCCCAGGGTTCAAGCCTGACCTGAGCACGATCCCGGGCCGAGCATATTTAAAGATTATCTACCATATCATGAGGTCATCAATATTATGCTTGAGCTTTTTGTTTTTCAACAGCAGTGAACGCAATTTTGCTGGGAAATAAATGATTTAACAAAAAATATATAATTTTCACTGTGGCAAAAAAAAGTTTGCTCTCGGATGTCTGCATGCGCCTGACGACATAGTCTAGCAGTAAAATAACAGCATGAGAAATTACATTTATATAACTACAATAACAAACAAGAAAACAGCTCTTACACTATAATTTCCCGGCACCACTGCAGATAAAGTCAGCCGCTCAGAGTGCTGCACACACACTTTTTCCTTCCTGTTAAATCATTAATTCCCCAGCCATACTACTTTCACTTTCATGCAGTACTGTTGAAAAACAAAAAGCTGAAGCATAATATTGATGACCTCATGATATGGTAGCCTAATAATCATTTAATGTGTGAAATATGTCTCTCACACACGTCAAATACTGTATGCCTATGATACATTAAGAACAGCTGATTTCAAGGTAAAGTAATGCTTCTGCTTCCATCATCACTGCTCCTCATGGTGGATAGATAAACCATTGCAACTGGTTTCTACAATGCTTAGGGGCATTAGGATTCTGCCCCACCTTCACTATGTCATTGTGGGGGATCTCATTCCAGTCATGGACTCCTCCAGGTCTGAGCACGGACCCATCACCGACTGGTTAGGGCCCTGTCACAGAGGAACGGGAAGCTTTAAGGCTGCATCTGTAAGCACAGGACTGTTTACAGGTTATTGGTAGTTTGCCCCAGTGTTGGCTAATACTAACGTTACATATGGTCTTGTAAGGGAGAATGTAATGCTGAGTCTGACGAGCTGTCTTCTAAAGGTGGAATGGCTAACTGATAAAATGGCACAGATTAAATCTCTTCTCCTGTCCATCCACCCTGGTGCTGGTGCAGAGGAAGGCTGGCTTGTCCACTCCACCCATGCTTGAGCTGATGCCAGCGGAAAAGTTGTGTCGTTAGCAGCTTCAGCTACTCTCTTCAATGACTATGGTTAGCAGGGGCCCTCCCATAGTTCTACAGATGGCTCCATGGCTTGTCATTTGCATGGTAATGGGCTGCCTGCAGCTAGATTCACGGCAGTCAGAATAGGCGCCTGCTAGTGCTTTTTTTCCAGGCGCACTTCGGCTCCCACTCACTTAACTTTTCCTCTTTTAGATTTTCTTCTCCATGCATACTGAAAGGACACATAGGCTCTCACCTGCCCAACGTCTGATGCCTGGACTCTGGCGACCATGCAGGATGCAACAAAATTTGACTACGGCTGCATGCCAGCTATTGAGCATACCATTGCTTCCCTTATAATTTCCCCTGAAGAGGCGCTGAGGCCGGATGCCAGGTGTCCTTGACCCCAATGTCGAGTGACAGATGACCTCCTTCTTTCACCTCTTGCTTGCCCTCTCAGCTCCCTTGCAGCAGACTGCAGTCAACATGTCCTTCATTAGCCTGAGTAAAGCTTCACTGCAGGCCTTTGCCATCATGTCAAGAGAATTTGGGCGTCTGATGTCCACTCTGGTTCAGAGTTGTCACCAGGTTTGGCTCGCACAGTCACCCTTGTCTCCTCCCTCCGTACTATCCCAGTGGAGCCAAGGGAGCTCTTTGGTTCAGCCGCTCTGCAGGTTCTGGAGCGGATGGTTCAAGCTAACCAGACCATGTAGCAGTTCTCGGGTCTGCACAGGGACAAGCTGCCCCCTAGAAGCCTAGGGGTTTGGAATCTGCCATCGAGGCAACCAGCTCAGGCCATCAGAGGCCTCAGCGCTTCACAATGAGGCTGTAGCTCTGGAGTCTCACTCTAGGACCCAGATGGCTTGGGTGTCACTCACTGGATGAATACAGCAGTCCTTCCTAAGTTGCTGGCACAATCACACCTAAATCAGCCTATCCAGCTGGGACAGTTCGACCCCCCATTGGGAGAGGGAAAGTCAGGAGTCTTGTGTGCGGCGTGTGCAAACTACTGCATGCAAACAGCTGTCAGAAAAGCTCTTTGTCTGTTACGCTGGCACTAAGGGTACATTCAGATAAAATCCAGTGGTGAGGCGAAATGCCACATGCTTGTGCAGCAGTGTGGGAGTGTCATCAGTGGTCTGTGTGTGTGAGGCGTTGGGAAACCCCACTGATCAGTTTGCTGAAAGGAGAAGCTCCTATATTGTTATACTACCAGCCTACGCTACTCGTGATTGTTTTTCCTCATCGACGGGTTAAAAATAACAGTTAACAACCAAGATGTGAGGCAGATCATTACTGTGTGTTTTAAACTGGGGCCCACTACTGATCCATTCTACTCTGCCTCTGATCTGCTGTCATGCCTCTGCCAGGTTAGGTCAATTGGCATCCATGGATGCATTTTAAACTGATGTACAGTGCCAAACTGAGTGAATACACATGACACACTATTCACTGTAGTTTCAGTTATTCATGCTACGAGTCTGACTGCCACCTTATCTGATTGGCCATCGCAACATGACATCGGGCAGTGTTTCTCTATAGGTTGAGTTGAGTTTTATTTTTTCTTTAGAGCCTCCTGTTGAAAACCTGCCTTTGTGCCACACCCCTGGATTTGATCAGAATCCCGCCTAGGAAGGGTTGCACTCTCTTCAAACAGCACGTTCCATTGGATTGTGGATGCCACGATGCTTACGTGTACAGCGTGACGGGCATGCTAAACCATCTGGGGTCAAGTGTCACTCTACCAGGAGTTTGTCCTGGTAGAGGACAAACTCCTGGTAGTCCTCCAAGGGATGCCCTTGGAGGACATCTGAGCTACACCTCGTGGGCATTGCCCAGCACATTTTCCAGATACTACAGAGTGAATGTGGTCTGTTTGGTGTGGTTCTTCAGCCAAGCTCCTCTGCTTATGAGGTAGATACTTGGGATTCCTCGCAACGCTGTTGTCATAAGTCATCCAGTGATAAGCACTGCCTTTGGTAATGAGGAAGGCTGAAATAGAACAAAGGTTACAGATGTAACCACGGCTCTATGAATGCTGGATGACTACCAGAGATCTCGGTCACTTGGAATTTTGTTAGTTGCGAGAAAACTCAGTGGGAACAATTCTGCGGATGACACTGGTACTTATACCTGGTCAGGGTCACATAGAAATGTGTTGATATATACAGTATACTCGACCGACGAGTGTGCGAGATGGAAGATATTGAGTGATAAGCACCGCCACTAGTAGTCATCCAGGGTTCATAGAACTGTGGTTACATCCATAAACTTATACCACAGTAAACCGCAGCCTCACAGATTCCCTGTTGGCCTCCAACAGTCTCAGTCAGTCCTGTGCACTCACCTCCTGCCTCACACTGCACACTGAACACCAATTAAAGGCTTAATAAAAGGAAAGCCAAGCAGCACTAATTGAGAAAATAAGAAAAAAGGTCTGACCAAACACTATTGCAGTAAGACAGCATCAGAGTGTGTGCTTGTGGTAATGCAGGAGAGAGAGAGAGAGAGAGAGAGAGAGAGAGAGAGAGAGAGAGAGAGAGAGAGAGAGAGAGAGAGAGGGGTGAAATGTTTGCTGTGTTGGGATGTAGAGAAATGAGGAGTACGGTTTTCTGGCCACTGAGGGAGGCTGAGCTGCTCCCAGACAATAAATGAAAAACAAGAGGAGAAGGAGAAATGGAGGAAGAGGCCAAGAGATGAATGCAGAGGGTTTTTGTGTGTTTTTAAATTGCATTGTACAGTGCCATCCTGTTTGACCTCTCCTAATGGACGGTTGGTATGCAGCATGAGCTCCTTTCCTGCTGCCAATTAAAAACACTACATTTCTGGTGTAGATAAGCCTCTCCAACCACTTCTGCTCCAATTTTAATAATGTTTTCTGTGAAGTCAAGCACACTCCAACACGTTCTAGCACTCACACTTCTCCACGCTGAGCTTACCAGACTCCTTGAGGATGGAGCACCTCTGGTAGATGGAAGATCGGAGGCTGGGTGCGCGTTGTACGTTGTAGAGGCGGGCCTTGTCGATGCGTGCATCAAAGACGCGGAGCAGTGGCTCCTTCTCCTCCCACTGTGACATGATCTTGTTGTCAATGAAGGTGGCAAACATCTGCGTCTCAATGAAATGGGAGAGGAAGGGCAGGTAGGGCTCCGGCTGGTCAGACAGGAACGATGCCTGGAGCAAGCATGATCACAGAGATACAGAAATATATGGAATGTTAGTTTTTCAAGGTTAGCCAGTTGCAGCCTGATAGATTAATTATATGCAGCACACAAAAGCACATTCAATCACTTTGATCACTTGTGTCCTTTTAATGCAAACAAAACATTTTCTGCTGCTTCACTGCTAATTTCTTTCAGAGAAGAAAAATCCATATTTCCACTAAACTGCTGGAAAACCTTTGCTGTGTAGCAGATACGTGATATGCATATATGTAAGGGAAGGTTGATGTTTGTATTAACAGTACGTTAACAAATGTAACACATGGCAATTAGATCATATCCACACTAAGCCAGCACTGTATTCAGCCAGATACTAAGTGTTGTTCTGGCAGCAAAATTAAGAAGTCAACTTTCTGTTGCCTCAAAACACTCATTTTAATTGTCAATATCACATAGCAGCATATATTTTTTCAAATGACTTTGCAATCTTTACATAGTGATTTGAGAGAGACAATGTAGGTGAAACGGTAACTAACAGGGCGATCCAACCATTGCTTCCTGCTTCTT
Organism: Pagrus pagrus; assembly: GCF_965226575.1. NCBI lineage: Eukaryota > Metazoa > Chordata > Actinopteri > Spariformes > Sparidae > Pagrus > Pagrus pagrus. The sequence continues at coordinate 22,572,107 of NC_140205.1, read as the reverse complement.
CAGTTGTTTGTTGACAGAAACAGAAATAATGTAAATGAGAAACTGAACATTGAGTTGGTCTGCTATAAAACAGTCTTGTCTCATTGCTGTGGCTGGGATGCACAGTTCGGTGTAAGTGTAGTGTAGACAGAGATCTAACCAAAAAAAACAAATTCATGTCATTAACAACAAGTTTCAAATCTGTGCGGTAGATGATATTTTCACAACTCACCATGGAAATGTGTTGCATGTAATATGCATACACTGCTATTTACAATCCTTAACTGGCTCTGAATGCACAGCACAGAACAAAACTATTTGTTTTTGCAAGTGTTTTTTTTTTTTTTTTTCAAATTTGGGATCTCTGGAGACTTGGATTACACTGGACTAACTGTATGGAGCCATTTTATTTTTTTTGTGTTTGGTTGTTTTTTAAGTTTTAAAACAAGTCCCCATCTATTCCAGTTGTTTAGGAGAATGCTGCAACGCTGTTTTGCTGTAAAGCTCCTGAAATGAACTACGAAAATTCCTAGCTTTCCACTTTCCGGTGCTTTCATTTGTAGGTGAAGTAACTGTTTAAGATGGACACACAGAGAAAACCTAGTCTTGAAAGAACTCTGTTTGTTCTTGTTTAGTCACCTTGTCGAAGTTGTGCATCTGCTCCCTGTTCGTGAGCCAGGACTCCAAGTCCGGGGCGCTCTGGATGACAAAGGCTTCATAGTCAGCAAACATGGTGGTGAAGCGGCTGGCAAACACCTCCCTCAGCTGGATGTTCAGCTTGGCGTTCTTTAGCTCATCCTCTTCAGCTGCTGTCAGGCCTCCTTGGCACTCAGCACTCTGAGCTTTGACTTTGGCCCTTAGAGTTTCCATGCGGGCCACCGTCACCCCGGTTCTCTTGGTCAGCGCCTGCAGTCTCTCCAGGGTGGCATTTTCCTGTAGTAGCTCCAACACAGCAAGCTCCTCTCCTGCCAGATTGCCATTACGACCGTCGTCCTCTAGCTGACGGAGAGCAACGGTCTTACGCTCCCTACCAGGGGTGGAGGGGGTGCTGCCAGGAGTGCTGCCTGGACAGGAGCGGGTCCGTGGTGGAGCCCCCGTGTTGGGAGAAATGCCAAAGCGAAGCAGCACCTCGCTGAGCTCCTGGATGAACTCAGTCTTGTTGGGAAGGTGGGGAAAGTCCTCAGGAAGCTCAATGTAGTGGTTGTCAATGTCCACAAAACAAAGGTTGGCCTAAGAGAGGGACAGATGTTCATATTACAACAATAACTGAATTGACACACAGTTCTGGTACTACAAAAACAAAATCAAATCTCTACATCACGGAAAGAAGATAACAGTTTCCTGTTTGGATTGAGGGCAGAAAAGGTGCAGGGTGAGCCCAGAGAGCTGGGACAGGCATTATCAAGAGCCATTTTGAGACAGACTGGTTTAAGGAGGTATGATGGGGCTGGGAGATGTAGAGTGCGGAGAATGTAGGTCAGTGTGTGATTGATAACAGCACATAAGGGGAGATCAACCTAAATCTGACATAATGGAGTTAGGATCACACCCTCATATGGGATTAAAGCAAAACCTCTGATAATACTGTAGCTCTAAACCACAGAAATGGAAATAAAATCAATATTAAAAACAGGACTGACAGAGGAGCTCCAGATTGAATTTGGAGGTCAGGCTGCAGTGTGTGGTGTCTTCATGTGCTGGTGGAATCTCCAACATCCAAATATGGGCTGCCAAACAGACTGCGATGCCATAGCTAGATTGTAAGAACACTAAAGCTAAATAGCAAACAATACTGAAGGTCTCGGTTGAAGCAGGTAGATTTGTAAACTGGGATGTTTACAATAACTTGTTTGGGTAATAATGTTTACTGTTTGCATCGTTTTTTCTTTCAAATAAGTATGACTAATCCTGAGGTTTCTGTTTGAGGCCAATTCTTGCTCCACTGGATCTGTTTTAAGCATGTCAAAGTGATCCCAGATCTCAGCAAGTGATTTTAATCAATCACTTTGTTATTGTCAAAACAACAGTGATAAGGACCCTAGTAATAAACTGGAGTTATGCATGTAAATATGTTAAACACAGACAGTAATGGTAATGACCCTAACTACTCTGAAACTCAGAGCTCACATGTGTCCTTGATGACTCTGTAAGGACACTCCCACACCGAGTTTAAAAGCCTGCAACTCCCCTCCAGTTAGTCTTCTGGAGGCTTCTTCTCATCCAAGAAGCCTCTTGGATGAGAGGTGAAATGTCTTCAAGACACTGAAACAAGTCCAGTTGCCTACAGTACAGCCCTTTTTTTGGAATTACCATGACCTGGATGACTGAGAACCTATATACAAGAAAAAGGCCCAAATAATTAAGAATTTGTCAGAGAAAGCATTTCACAAAGTTTATAAAAATTCTACTAACTCAACAACTCACAAAATTGAGCAATGTTTTAAGAGAGCATGTGGCCTTTCCCTATGGAGGCCTCCCTAAGGGCCTTTATTGACTCCTGTTTACTGTATTTGTAAAATTTGCGGTAAAGGTTGAACTTACAAGAAGGCACAAATGATTTAGAATTTGCCATAGCCGTTTTCAAAGTTTACTCCTCACTCAACAACTCTCTAAATTGTGCAATTTTTTTCAGAGGGTCTGGGGATACTGCAGTTACTAGTTCAATGATTTGATCAGTTGAAACTGTGTGTTCACTTACATCTGCTGCTAAGATTAGCAGGTTAAGAGAGCCCTAACATGCACATGCACACAAAACGCACATGCGAATTACTAATTACCAATCCACTTAAATAGCATGTAGATCCTGAAAATATTGAAATTTCCTCAGATGTGCATAATAGTGCAATGCTAACATAACTGATGTTATCATTTGATCAGGTAAAGAAAGGCAAACCTTGTCCGGCAGTAATTCCCCAATTACATCCATATTTTCCTCTCTCTTCTCATTTCCTCTCTGCTTTGCTTCAAGCAATTCTTTCATCATCAGCCCATTTCTAGGGCACTGCCACTTCAAAGCATCATTCAGAGACACAGGGAGATTTGCTAGTCTAGGCAGGCAGGGGACCCCGTGTGGGGGAGGAGGAGGGCAGAGGAGGCTCACAGGCTTGTGGGTGCTCTGCAGCAGCATCCAGACATTGGCTGGGATCATTAGCATCCATACGGAATGTGCCGGATTAACGAGCGCTGGGAGTCAGGGGATGTAAGCAAAGCCGGAAGCCGGCGAGCCTGGATGTTCCATTTTGTTAGGGCCTTATCTTGCTTTACCACATGAATACACACAGACAGACAGACAGACAGACAGAGACACAGACAGACGCACACAGCACACACACACGCTGCAACCTTGCATTGGGCTAAATACTGAATGCTAAATACTGGTTGAAATCCAGAGGACATGCACCTTCCTAACTTAAATAAAAAGGCAAGAAGAAAGCAGAGACTAAACTAACTTTAGACTCCCTTTGCCTTGAGGTGAATTTGTAGACGAACAATAGGTAATTCCATGTTATATTGTGGGTGTGTGTGTGTGCAAGAGAGACGCTGATTAGAACAGAAAGGCGTTTTTTGCAATTTCCTGTCTGGTAGTCTGCCTTTGTGTGTGTGTGTGTATGTGTGTGGTGCTATTTTTCATTGTTGGCCTTGGATAATGTTCTGTCAGCCGCAAAGAGCACTGACTGCAAACTGCTGCTGCTTGTGCATGCACACACTTACAGTACTTGCTTTACTATACTGCCATTGCAGTTTGTACACTGACCAAACCTTACCAGAGCCTAAAAAATAAGCCGAACTCCAATCACAAGCATTACACCCTAAGTCCTAATATAAAACTCATTTCATATCTCAGGCTTTTAACACCTGCATTTTCTTAGCTCAAGATTAACCTGAACCCCGAGAAAGCTTGGGGCTAACAACCTCATTTCAAACTTGCACTAACCCAAGGCTTACAACAAGGCTCAGGTTAAAGAATCACATTTAAAAATCAAAGCCTGGGGTTTATTGTACATCAGCACAACAGTCACAGTTTATGTACAGATGAGGGGCAAAATAAAAGAGAAACCTGAATAAATGTGTGAAAAAGCATTACAAATACAAATGGTTCCATGTAAGTGGTACACAAAGGCTCACTGAAGACTCAATGAGTGTGAAAATGAATCATATTTATGACCTTCACACTCAGATCTTAACACAACATTACATACGGGAGATTTTAGAGCAAACTGATCCAGACTGTGTACTTTCTGTTTGGGGCTGGTTAGAAAGCCCTCTAAAGCTGCAACATGAGACCCAGCAGACTTTCATTCTTTGTATGGTTACAGCTATAACAGTTATCAATAGAGAGAAAGGAAATCTACCTCCCCTTTTTGGCTCAACGATATGGCTTCCTGTCATTTTTGGAGGAGATAAGCTACTGCTTGTCTGACTCATATCATTTGTTAAGATCTGGAGCCCCCTATGATTATATCAGAAAGCAGTAAACCAACTATAACTAAGTTATGTCTATTGATCTATGTGCTCCTTAAGTGAAAATAACTAATGCATATTATTATTTTCATTGTGGATAAATATTGTTTTGAACTTTGAAAAGGAAATGTCCCTAAGTGAACACTGGCTGTGTACCTCCTGAGGAAGCTCCAGTTTGGAGCGGTCTGTGCCCTCTTTGGACTGCAGACCCATCAGGTAGGGAACCGGAGCGTCCAGGAAGTGCAGGAGAGAGGCGGGCAGGATGGGAACGTAGACATGCTGCCACTGGAAGGGAAACAGCAGGGTGGTAATACCCTCAGCCACTGTCATCAACCGCTGGTAGTCTGGGAGAAGGAGAGAGAAGCATGATGACATGAGGCAAAATATCTAAAGTGACAGTCTACAAACTTTGCTTCCTGTGGCAGTCTGACAGCTCTTTAATTAGAGTTTGTAATGTTGAACCTAAAATCACCTCTGAGCTTCCAGTGTGATTTAATCAAAGTTAAAGGGGTGACACAGTTAAAATTTATAGGTCATGGCTGCTACATCACTTGTCTGACTTTGATAAAACAGGTGAGCAATGATGCATTTTAACTGTAGTTTCTTGGGTTTCAAAACTGCACAGTAATGAGCCTGACAATGGCAGGTCAAAATTTCCCCCTCAAATGTAAATTGTTTATGTAATTCCTTGTTTTGTTTGTAAGTTTGTGATGTCATTGCACTGGACTTCCAGAGATAACTTCTCTATTCCCTGTTAATTGCTCTTGCGGATTCCATCTGTTTAATCAAAATAGATCAGTATTAATTTTCCAAAACAAAAATAAACATCAAACGATATCAAATTTACCTGAAAGGTGTAATTTGTAAGAAATTGCCACAATTTGAAGGTAACTGGTAAAACTATAGAGGCCATAACCTCTCACTGTGGCTCAGGGTACTTTTTGCTACAAGCTGCCATTAGCAAGTATCTCAGTTAGTTGTGGAACTAAGTGGCTTGATTAGCTGACTGGAATATGCGCTCCCTGCAACCTCGAGGAGGCTCAGCTCGACCGGGCACTACCAGGGCACTTGCTGGACATAAGACTGGGACTGAACACAGTTTCTGAGACTGACAGAGGTCAGTTTGAACAGGGGATACAGTATGGGAGTGATTTACAGAGGCTCTGATCAGGACTATGATTCTAGGGACCAGAGGACATGGCAGGCAGGGACAGGAGAGGCATGAAAGCTGCAGAGGAGACAGAGAGTCAGACATCAGCATTGGGTAAAAATGGCGCGTAGAGCTGCAATATTTTCACATCTTACTCTGTGAACTGAGGATTTACTTCGACCAAACCAGAGGTAATTGTGGAAAACAAATCAAGACTGTTTTGCTGAGTGTTAATTAGTTTATGTCGAGTTTGAATAAAGTGTGTTTTAAGATTGAGTTAACGAGGCAATAAAGCTCATCTTAGTACGTAAAGGAGAGAAACTTGATTTCACAAGGTAAACGGTGGTATTTATTGGTCTACTGAGGAAAACAGATGTGAAAGCGTATCATTTCATGACATTTTGTGAGTCTATTTTGCCTACATACTAGACTATAAAATGGAGCTTGTAAAATGTGGCAAACTCGCAGCTCACATACATCTCCCAGCTGAAACTATGGGGCTATCAGACTTGAGGTACAAAGGCATATTGGGAGACATGACATTGCAGGGCTAACTGGTTAGCATGCTAACTTCAGTAGACATCTCGGCAACACAATACTAAAGCTTCTTTGACTCAACATCAACACTGTTGTTTCTTCACACTGTGTTGATAATGCTAGTTCATTATTTGAATGTTTTAAATTAATATTCCAAAGTCCAGTGGTTCCTACAGAAGACATTAATCTTGAAAAACACCTCACAAAAGTGATATACTATGAAACTCTTCTGTACACTATAATGAACTATATCATATACTTTTTCTTAAAACAGCTGGTGACTGCTGTTTTTGTCAACAACATTCCACAGTTATCCACATTTAGAGCAAAACAAACTACAGTGTGCGTGTTCATGCTACTAGAGGAACACGTGTGGCTCAATGATGTAATAGTTTTTCTCTCAAAACAGGATGAAAAGAAGCAATGATCCGTTTTCAGATTATTACAGTACATGTTATGTTATTACGTATTACGTATGTAAGATGTTATTACAATGTATCTGAATATAAGTAGGTTATGCTTTTTCAAAGAACTCTTCAACCACATAAAGATTATTTTACTGCAGTATACAGACTTGAACAGAGTCAAGGGGGTGGGGGAGAGAAAGTAAGAGGTTTATGAAATACATATATGTGAGAGTATTGATGTGCAAGAGAGGCTTTAATCAAGTGATTCAAATTGAATTTGAGAGTGAGTTAGGGTTAAGGACAAGAGGAATTACATTCTAATGGATTCTTTTCAATCCTTTATCACATGTGCGTGTGTGTTTGAGGGGACTGCCTCTGCTGTTCCCTAAAAAACAGATTAAGGTCAGGAGTTGAATGCCGGCTTTAGAATTGAGTTCAGCAGCAGTCTGATCAGATGTTATTATGATGGCCGGCACGATCTCGAGGAAAGTAAGAAAAAAAAAAGAAAAAAAAGAATAACAAATATCAGAGTTATAGAAGTTTATCCAATTAGCTGCTCTTTTCTTCTGTGCTTCTCTCCCTGTTTGACTGAACTAAATGGAATGAAAGGAAATGACAGTGTCCTCCTGTCCTTATGTGCACATATGGCATGTATGCACTTTCAATAAAAAACACATTAAGCTCTCCAGTGCCTTAGCCACAGATCACACTGATTTATATTCCACAAGAGAGACTCGATAAGAAGCAGCTGTTTGTTCACTTCTAAAAAGAGAGAGGGAGAGAGAGAGAGAGAGAGAGGGAGAGAGAGAGAGAGAGAGAGAGAGAGAGAGAGAGAGAAAAAGACAGAGAGAGAGAGTGTGTGAGTGCGTCTTTAAACATACGAACATAAAATGAATACAAGGACCTCTGATTATATATGAATACCAGTTCTAATGATGGAAAAAACGCTTAAAGGTCTCAATGTATTGCACTCATACCCTTTCTTTATCCTGCTGGATTTTCCAGATTCCCAAAAATTTCTCAGATCTGTGAGGCAAGTGCTCAGTGGTAGGAGAGTGGCCTCAGGTGTTGGGGTGACTCCAGCTAATTTTAACAGTACTATTGATCCTCATCTAGACATGAGGGGTGAAGAGCCACATGTGGGTTCAACCACTGTATTGAGGGGGATTTTAACAGATTATGGTCTGGTGGATACATGGACAATGCAGCAGAGGAGTGTGAGCCAGCTTGTGTTGAGGAACTACTGGAGGGTTTGCCGCAACTCTCCTCAACCAAACGGAATGACCTGGAATCCCCATGGAGTCACATTTCAGAAGTTGAGCGAGGCAGTGGCACAGATGGCGTCTTGGCATTCCCCAGGTGTGGATAGTCTGCTGGTTGAGTTTTATAAAAGCTTCTGGTCAGCACTGGGCCCAGACTGGTATGAGGTGGTGATGGAGTGCCTTCACGTTGGGGAGCTATCGCTCAGCTGTCGCAGGGCAGTCCTTACTCTGCTACCTAGGAAGGGAGATCTAAATGATTTATGGAGCTGGTGGCCCGTGGTGATCCTCTGTGTTGATTCTAAATGTTTTTCCAAGAGTGTGGCAAACCAGCTGAAGGGACACTTAGAGACAACAATACACCAAAACCAGACTTGCTGTGTACAGGACGTTCAATACATGACAACATGCATCTCCTGTGTGACATGATGGACTTGGCATAACTTTTTTAACCTTTGGCAGGGTGGACAATGGGTACATGTTTTAGGCTTTACATGCTTGAGGGGGGAATGTTTTGTTGCTTGGGTGAAGATGCTTTATGGCGGGGCCTCATGTCTAGTAAAGGTAGCTGGGGGGCTGTGTAGGCTGGTGCCTTTAGGCAGGGGGATTCGGCAGGGCTGTCCATTGTCAGGGCAATTATATATGGTTATCTGTTTACGAAAAACTTCTGTAACAGAAAGATTTTTAATCAGTCTATGTGTGTGGGTGTGCCTGGGGTTGTAGGGGGATGTACAATGTCTTGTATAGTGCTGTAAGTACCTGGTAGATATGTTTTAATAAAGGTGGCTAAAAGTCAAAGTCAAAGTCAAAGACTGACTGAAACACACCTGTTTATTTTTTCATGTCAAATCCTCTCCTACTTGATTTTATATTCTCCTCTTATTGAACTGGTGATGAATTAATTCATCATTTTTGTAGCACAGAGAAATTGCTGCAGGTGCTCCTTTGAAAAGGGCTGATTCATCTTTTACAACATTTGCTGCATCACCAAGGAACCTCTTTTTGAAATATAACAAGTACAAGTGCCTGTGATAGGTGAGCAAGCACATAATCATTTTAAAAAACACCAAATCTGATATGACAAAGGGTAACGCTGCAGAAAGTCCCGGCAGAGACGGTGCTCAAGGGAACGGGACATGTCATTGTGAAACTGTAACAGTGCATCAGGGACTGATAAACACAGCCAGCTCACTCTCACAAGGGAAGAGGCAGGCTGTCTGTGGTTAACAGCTGACATTAGGTGTTCTCCAAATGCAAAGAGGATAGACTTTAGTTCAGCTGCACACTGACAATGTTGTTATATAATACAAGAGTCCTAAAATTACTGTCTGGATTGAAGTTTAGAAAGAAATAAAAATGAAGGAGCCGAAGAGAAGCATCTCATCCCTTGGGGAATGAAAGAAACAAGCCAAGCTATTATGTGTGAAAACCTTGGTCAACTACTGGTCAACTGACCTGGGAAAAACACACTATACAAAATAGAGAAAAGGTTAGTACATCTAAGCAGAATGTTAAAGAGGTGGTTCAACCATTCCCATTGACAACCATATCTACCAATTAATTTCCTGGGGGAAACCCTGCATATGCTGCTGTAACAGCTTCCAATCTTCTGGTTTGAGGCTGTCCACCAGATTACAGAACCTGGCTGCAGGGATTTGCTCCCATTCAGACACAAGAGCATTAAGGGCTCAGCATGAAGTGTCCACACACCAAACTGCATACAATTTCCCCAGTGATCTTGTGTGCACTGTCTGCAACTCCTGTACTTGTATTCTTAATCCCACTTGCACAGCACGTGTTTTGTTGCTTCTTCAATATGTTTCCTTGCAAGTCTTGCAATACATTGGGCATGTTGTTTTTGAGGTGTTTTTGAAGAAAACTGAACAGTAAGTAATTAGGCCAGGTATACGTTTAAAAGCAACAAAGCACATTCTGCGCAGCATTAGACTACAATGTTAAACATTTTGAAAAGCACACTCTTGGTCCACCAATAGCCACAATTACGTAATGGTTGCTATGAGTGAGTGTAAAGCTTGAGAAAAGAAAACCATGCTGCTCGCTTTAGTGAGGTCGACCACTGATGTTGGATGACAAGGCTGCCTGCAACTCAGCTAGGGTGCAACTGCAGTGGGGTCCGGCAAAACAACTCTAGGTTGTCCAGCAAAAATGCAACGCAACATCTGGCATGGTGCTGTATGGGTCAATCACTTATATGCAAGCACACATTCCTGGTAGATTACTTTGTTACACAAAAAAGGCTCTACTTCTTAATGAAAGGAAGGGCTAAAGAAGGTTAAATTCTGGAGCCAAGTTCCCGTCAACTTCTACAGAGCAGCAATAGAAAGCATCCTGACTGGAAACATGACAAACTAGCATGGTTCGTGCAGGGTCCTATTCAAACCACTCAGAACATCATTAGTAACCTTATAACATTTACACTGTATGTCTCTGTTTACCTCAGTTATCCTGATGAAATCATTGCTGCTGTGATGAAAATCCTGTATCGTAGTATTACACACCATTGTGCAGTTTTGGCATCTAAAAAGCCTTCAATTTTAAGGATCTTTTACTCAAACTCGACTTGGAATCAAGCGTAGCGTTAGTTCTGGCAGGCCACAACGTCAAGCTTAAATCAGCATCAACAGCGTAGGACGGGGAGTCAGCTGATGGCTCAGCTGACTCCCCGTGCCCGCTTCCTATTGGGAAATTGCATTAAGAGCGCGCTATTTAAACTGCTCTAGCCCGACCTCACTTGCTGCTTCCTCTGCTGGCTCTTTGCAACCCACCTCCACCCCAGCGCCTCCCGTCATCGTTATGGTTCTTACATTGTATTTTGTTGGTTGCTCTGCTCTGTCTGGGTTTTTCTTTGCTGCTGCGCTCCCTGCTTATGCCGTTCATGATGGCTCGTGAAGGGCAGGAAGGTGTGCTCTTCCTGCCTCAGGCTTTCCACGCAAGCGCGTGGAAGAGCAGGGGGTCCCAGAACAGTACCATACCGCCAAATGAAAGTTGTGCACGTAAATAAAGATCATTTTGACAAAGTGGTCCTGACTGAACCATATTTCAGGCCTCTGGTACCCCTTTTCAACCAAGGTTGTTCCCATAGCTAGTGTAAGGTATTCTGCCTTATCCATGGGAGAATAAACAAAAGACTTCCAGTATTTTCACTAATCAAAGCAACAGTGGTCTGAGGACCAGTCATGCTTGGATACCAATGTAAGCATGCAAGCCAGGAGCAACACTGAGCAAAGAAACAACATAGTCCACCAAGACTGAATGGCCACTGAAAACTCGCTCTAAAAACAGTAGTTACCAAGGGCAGCACAGTGGAACTTCCTGTGTTGGCTTTTAGAGCAGGGAAGAAGAATTGATTTCCAGTGTGTAACCTTAAGCAGAGCTAACAAAGCTAACTGGGAAGTAGCAGGGTCCCGTTTCTAAATTACGTGGTATCAGATCAGTTCATAGACTCACATACTCACCGATACTGATACCTGCATTTTGACAGTATCGGCAGCATTTCCGAATTGGAACAACTCTAGTGTGAGCACCACCATTGTTTCTTTGTTCTCTCCTATCAGAGATACATGTGGTGATCCACCATCTTGGACCACCACTTATCGCCCATGTTGTAGTCCAGTATGGCAGCGGATACTTCTGTATCAGCAGGGTGAACAGACTGCAGCCGGCGTGAGTGTCATTTTTTAGTTTCCTTTGGGCTCTGTGCAGACATCTTACTTCAACCATGTTGCTAATGCTCTGCGGATGGGTACCAGTGATGTTCTGGGCGGTTTTAGCCCAGCCAACAAGCTCCTCTCCTGTGGAACCATCTTCCAGTGTTGGTTCAGGAGGCAGACACCCTCTCTACCTTTAAGAGTGGACTTAGAACTTCCCTTTGTGATAAAGCTTATAGTTAGGGCCTGCACAGGCTCTTAGCTATGCTGCCATGGGTTTAGACTGCTGGGGGATTTCCCATGATGCATGAGCTCCTCCCTCTCTCTGTGTCATTATAACCTCTATCAATTAAATCGCGAATTCAGGACCGATGACAGGTGCCCAGGATGGATATTCTCCTGATGCAGTGTCTATTTTGTTGGCCATCTTTTCTCTGAAAAGGGATCTGAACTACACTGTTTTTAAAGGAATAGGTCAGGATTAGGTCAGTATCGTAGCTTTCTTTCAGAGACCAAGGCTCAATTTCCTACCCCTTGTTTTCAAGTGCCTCTTTGCCCCTCAGAGCAGAGTTAAAAGGTTAGTGGTCGACCCTATGAATAGGCACAATCCTTCAAGACCTTCTTATATTTCGAAGGGCATTTAATGTATGAACAAAAATGACCTAATCCCTACCATCAATTTTCACTTTCGGTGCTGTTGCAAACATTAAAAACTGTAAAAACATCACTGCTTGTGTACCTGCAGATTTATTCAGGAAGAGAAACTTGATCTTCATATGAAAATGTCACAGACGATGATTGCTGACACAGTGACACTGCACAGTTCCTACTACTAACAGTAGTGTCAGTACTATTCAAAACCTAATCTGTCCCGAAGCTGCCAGCTAATCTCACCCTGTGGCCTATTGAAGGCCCAAAATCACTCCCTCTGAGCTGAGCCACTACTCCAGGACAGGACAGAGCAATACAGTCAGTCAATCAGATTACAGTGTCTAATCCCTCAACCCATTTGTTTTCACTACAAGCTGTGGCTCCAGCATCAGTGGTCTATGAGGATGGATGAGATGATCGACAGGGACCATGAAAAGAAATCTTGAGGGAATAGTTATTTATCTGAAGTAGATGCAAGTGAAGGGTTGATCCTAAATACCAAAGTCTGTGGACTGCAATCATAACTCATGTTTATTAATCTGCTCAGTCTATGATGCCTTATGCAGTATATACTTGAAGACGAAATTTTACATGTTGTAAGTTGTTGCCATTGAATCTGCCAGTGCATGAAAGTATCATGGTGACTTCCAGACCAGAGGAGCTTTTGACTCCTGGTGGGAACAGATACGATGACGCTGTCATCAAGCCTGAATGTGGTGGTCTTTTTTAGCAGCTGTGGGTCAGTGCGGGTGTTACTACACATACTGTTATCTAATTAGCATTTGTCCTCTAATTTGAGCAAATGATCCATGACGGAGATTTGATGTATCGCTACAACCAAAGAGGACAGGCGAAGGTGTCTGTCGGCTACTATCTCTATCCTTATAGCTTAAGAAGGTAGACGGTAGAATCGTTTTTTAACCTGTGGATTATTTCCTCAATTAATCACTTAGTTGTTAGTTTAGTTCTAGATGACTTTGAAGGCTTCTCAGATGCCAAAAGTCTGCAAAACAGTTATTAATACTATCATACAGTGTACTTTCAAATCAAGTCTTCAAGTTTACAAACATTTTATAATTTATTGTGCCATTGGCCACATCTGGCAGCAGCATCTCAATTGTCTGAATAAAATGACTGTAATCATCTTAAGGATACTGTTAAGTTTGCTTCAGCTGCAGTTTCTGATTTTGGCTGATTTTTTTATGCTTAGTTAATCTTTTTTTTAAAAGCAGCCGAGTTATTTCACTCATTCACCTCTTGTAATTAGTCTGCACCACAGGAACAGGTCCTCCTACATGCATGCTACAGAATACTGTAGATAAAGGCTTTTATTTTGGGGTTGTGGATTTGGTTTCTGTGCAAACCTTTTCTATTTACATGACTCATCCATTACAGAAGATAAACAAACAAGCTGCAGAGAAAGTGTTACAGAGTGCGCTGCAGACTGGAAGAGATGAAACTGAGAAAAAGTAGGCCAGAGGAATGCAGGACGGAAGGTTATCTCAATCAACAGAGTAGTTTGAAGTGTCTGCTCTGTCTGTGGAGGTAATGTACACCAATACAACCAGCAGCACACACACCCCTGTCTCACTGCAGCTGTGAATAATGGATGAAGGGAAACCTAGAGGAGGGAAAATCTGATCACATCTCAGTAAGCCTCATTTATAGCTGAAGCGTTACTACTTCAGACAGTCTATGTGATCATTTGAGATCATTTTTTGACTTTCTTTTGTCTCTAAATCACTAAGTTTCAACGGGACACTATGTAAGAGTTTTTCCTGCTGCTCAGCAGAAACATACATACAACAGTACAGCATGATTCTACAGCCACCCACTAGTTTCAATGAATAAAAAATCTTATTCTCTCATATCTTTTGTCTTCATCAGTTTGTGCCGTAACTTTGCTCTTTAGCAGATCCCCCTGCTGAGCCAACAGAGTGGTCTGATTGAAATGAATGAGAAGGCTTGTGTTTGTAACTCAGTGTTACTGATGGTCCAAATTTAGTGTATGGATCAGCCAGCCTGCTGATTTTTTATTGTTTGCAGTATATTTATGTAAAGCACTCTGAATTGAAATGGGCTGCATAAATACCGGTTAACTTAATCACATCTTCCCTCTTTTTTTAAAAGTTAAATACAGTTAAGGATTATTAACAAGTTAACATGAAATATTTTAAAATTTGTGGATTTTGTCACTTCTATTATTGTCCTTTGTCTTACTTCTATCTGAGGGATAACCATGCTTTCAGTCCCCATGATTAATGGGTGAGTTGGCTGTGAGCTACTACTTGACTTGAGTTTTTCATTTATATTTGTTTACATTTTTGGCAGTTAAGCACCATTAACAATGCCAAATTAGATATTAGCAGTCCCTGTCCCCGTCCACACTGTGCAGTGTATTCATGGATATAAACACAACTGTCAAGAGAGTACAAAACTGTTTGACAGTGCTAAGAAGAAGTCTGATTGGCTATGATCCTGTCTTAATTTACTTTCTTACCCTGTGAGTACAGTAGGATTTGCATCTCCAGCAACGTGCAGGTGAACACCTGGATCAGGTTCTCCAATCCTAGCAGACTAAAGGCCTCTGCGAGGGAGAAGTCGGCCAGCGGCAGCTCCCCCAGCCCGGGCCTCTGGCAAACGATTGGTTCGTAAACACCATGGAACTTGAGTGAGCGTCCTGGAGCTGGCAGCGGCACCTCGTACAGGATGTTGTAAACGTAGCTCTCCAGTGGCAGAGGGGGGGCGGTGGCCGCAGTAACAGCCCTGTGTAGCTGCGACAAGAAGCGTCGAGAAGCGTGCATGAAGGGCATGGGCGTGATCAGACATAAAGCTTTGGACACGTAGAGGGTGTCCCGTGATGAGTCATAGCCACCCGCCTTACAAGCCAACAACGAGGAGGATGAGGATGTGGGGGAGTCGGCCTCTTCTAAACTGCCGGCCAGAGAGTCCATGCTGGAGGAAGAGGAGGAGGATGAGGAAGAGGAGGAGGTAGGGGGGTTGGCGGAGGCGTGCTCTGCATTGTGCATCTGGTAGAGGGTCTGCATGGCGGAGCAAATCTGTGGGCTGGTCACCTCCTCGTAGAAGGTGTGGACGAAACCGTAGGTCCGAGAACCATCCTCCTTTGTGATGATGAAGGAGTGGAACTGTGGATCCCGCCGGTCTGTTTGCGTCCTGAATGATAGACCTTTTGGCATACACAGCTGCAGGGAGAGGACAGAGGACAAGAGTCAATCACCACAAAACAGACAGTCAATTCTAGTCAAAACAATATTTTTTCTAATGACACCTTGTGTACAATTATTCTGATAGCATGCGTTTTTATTTAAGGTACCTAGGGCTGGGTGATATGACCTTAAAATAATATGGTGATATTTTTAGGCTATATCGTGGTACACAATATATATCTTGATATTTTGAACTTTCCTTAGACAAACTTCATAAATGCTAGGACACTTGAGAATTGCGGGTAGTGTAGAAGTTCTCTATGACATTGCTGATGAAACCTATTTTACCTTAAAACAAGGTTGATATATTCTCTGTAAGAAAAGTTTAACTGCTATGACTGATATTGATAGTGTGTGCTTGTACACTGACAGCCAAACTCTGAGCCAGATCCACATAAACATGTTGATACACCCAGTCAGCAGCAGCCCTAAAAAAAATTTGACTTATTAGTCTCATTATGTTTATCTGGCCGCTGAGAGTTGAACGGGAACTGGAGCTGCTCTGTGCCAACACACATAAACATGCAGTCAAGGGGTTAGCTATTACTACTTGGTAAATACATATATATGAATGAGTTTGCAGTCTGCAAGCATGTATAAACTCATAAAATCATACATTTACATTAGTATGCATGTTTGTATGCTTATTTTTAGCCTTGAATAATCAAACATTATTAACATTGTACCCAGTTTTCCCAATCATGCACATTTTGTATTATGGAGAACAAATGAAACACTAACACTCACATATGCACACACAGGCCCGGTGACCTGATTGGATTATGCATGAGTCAGTCCTAATCAGTTCTCAGTTCAGATAGATTATCTCTCTTCCACACCGTGCCTGTCTGACATTAGCCATCACAGTGAACGTTCTTTATTCAGTTTGGTTGTCTAGAAAACATTTATCTCTTCATGTGTTTCACCTCGCAGCCCTGCTGAGCTGAGGAGGGTAATGAAACCAAACAGAGCAGTGAGAGAAATATGTTCCAAATCTCACATAAGGCACCATGAAATTGTGTTCTGTCCAATAAGTATCGATCACTGCCTGCAGAACAAGCCGAGGAGCGTTTTCAATTGTTTAGCTACATTTGTGAGAAGCAATGTGTGTGATGTAGGAACAAAATTTTCATGACACAGTGGCCACAGAAAAAAAATTACCTCATTCACCTGTTCTCCTGTTTATTTAGGTCATGTGGAAAAGGACAACAGGAGCAGATGAGGTGCACACGGTTTATTGTTAACAGTGCAGGAAATCTGCTGAGGCTTTTATTTAACAGTAAGGAGCTGTTTTCAGGTTTATCTGTAGGTAGGGCTTAGCAGGAACTCTCAGAGTAAAAATTTGGCTGAACTTAATAGGGAAAAAGGGGAAGAAGATCATCCATTGTATCCTGTTTGTGGTGACTCAGCCATCAATGTACTGCAAATGGGAATTAGGGCTGTACAAATTGAATTGAAATATCATTGAAATCGAAATATGGCCAAGTCGCAGAAGATGCAATTTTTTGATAAAGTAACATGTGACAAACAGGATTATAATGAAGTACTGTAGTGCTGCAGAGATGTCCTGACCTACAAATCTTGTTCTCCAGATGTCTATACCAAACAAACATGGTTTCTTACAACAACAAATCATGTCATCATGATTTCTATAGTTTTTTCAGTGAAAATGAAGATTGTGATGCAAAAATGATCATTCACACTAATCTTGAATCATAACACAGTCAAAATATCTGGCAAAATAATCTCAAAATGCTTGTTTGTTGACTTTGTTTTTTTGTTTTTTTACCATATCATGCAGCCCTGGTAGGTGTCAGATAAGGTTCCTTAAGTCTTAAAAGACACAAAATAAACTCAGATCATTTAATCTTCTAATGCCTGAGCTAGTGAGAGGCACAGCTGAATAAGCATTATTCACACTGCACCCACACTTACACGAGCACACACAGACTTATACAGTTATTAAAAAGCACAAATATGCCATATTGTTCTTTAAGTAATTTACAGCCAACACAGGGCTCCAGGGTTCAACATTTTCAATGTGCCTGAAATGTAGCGGTTTATTTTTTTTTTTTTACAGTTGAGGTTAATTGTCAATGGTCCGGGTGGGAATAGAAGGGCTGTGGGTGCGGGGGATCAGTAGTGGAAAAAAGCTCATTGTATTTTATATGTCTTTGAAAACTGGATATGGCAATAGATTGTATCGCATGCCACTGGTGCCAAATATCAATATCTTTATTAAAACATTCAGGCACTCCAAAGAAATTTGGAAACTTAATTTAAACAGGTTGAAGGATTTTAGTGAAGCATTGTTGTATCCTTCTTCCGAACATTTTAATTCCAGAATCGTTCTGCTTCCTGGAAGTTCAGCACTTTGCCAGTTCACGATGATTTTACATTGTAATGATGGCACTTGTCAAGTCCTGTGAAACTGACACTATAATGCAGTGCAATAATTTCCGCTTTTTTGCATTTATATTTTTTCTTCACTTACACAAACATTGTGATGTATCATAGATGAATGTCTAGCAATGCATCAAGTATCATAATCTCTGTATTGTGAGCAGTATATCGTGAGTTACTCTGTGATTCCCACCTATAACAAAAAACTGAAGGTTGAAAACACAAGTTGATCTATTTATGCTGGTTGAAAACACTGGTTTAGTGTGGACTGAAGATAAAGAACAGAGTGCATGTGTGTGCACGTGTGTGTGCACATGTGTGTGCAAAGTGTGTGTGTGTGTGTGTGTGTGTTCGTGTGCATGTGTATGTGTGTATGTGCATGTGTGTTGGTTGGGGGTGTTGGGATTTGAAAAAAATCATCACAAGTGTGATTACACTCCCCCATCTTTCTCATCTCTCACTGAACAGCAGGAGAAGGAGGAGGAGCAGAGAGAGGGACATTCTAAAGAGGAGGAGTTGATGAGGCCGTGGAGGCCATAAGACATAGAAAGAGTAAGAGAAATGATGCTGTTTCAAGAATGTTGTTCAGCTGTCATCTTTGACAGCTCCCAGTCACCCGGGTGTCGGGTTTCAGATGCAGCGCTGCAGCATAATGG
Organism: Pagrus pagrus; assembly: GCF_965226575.1. Taxonomy (NCBI): domain Eukaryota; kingdom Metazoa; phylum Chordata; class Actinopteri; order Spariformes; family Sparidae; genus Pagrus; species Pagrus pagrus. The sequence continues at coordinate 22,553,709 of NC_140205.1, read as the reverse complement.
CCCATTTCCATGCCGACGTAAGGCGAGAACTGCGGCTGAATTATTCAGCAGTGCTGACGCAAGGGCAGGTGGAAAAATAAGCTGTGACCTTCCATCACGAGAGAGAGACACCCAAAGCGCGCGCACGCGCACACACACACACACACACACACACACACACACACACACACACACACACACACACACACACACACACACACACACACACACACACACACACACACACACACACACACACACAGGGAGAATTCACTCTTGTTGTTCCTTTCAACATCACTAGAGTGACAGTCTAGCACATTCAGCTGAGCCTCATCAAACAATCAAACTTTGACAAATAAATCCAAGGACTTTTCATTAATTCCCATATGTGAAATACTTTTGTGAAGTAGAATGACTGAAATTGTGTATGCTTATGCCTTTATGTATGGGAAGGTTTTATTAGAGGTCTTCTAATAATTTATTAGAACTTCATCCCTCCTCACAGTTTTCTCCTCTGGATGTGAGATGGTGATAGATAAGGTTGATTAAGTAAGTAAGTAGGAATTCCCTTCAATGTCACTAATTTAATTTTAACACCTTATAGGCTATTTTTTTCTTAATTCCATTTTTTCTGTCTCTTAAATGTTTCAAATTTTACTGAATGTTTTTGAGGTTGCATAATCCATGTTATCACTGAGCATGTGACACAAAACTCCTATCTGTATCGTTTTACGGCAAAACATATCTGTGTTTGGGTCACAAGTCGATAAGGTAAGTTCATTAGTTTATTCCATGCAAAGCTCTCTGGGAAACAAGATGCAGAGGGATTTATTAGCGCTCCGTTACCCAGGATCCCTTGAGAAGGCACTGTGTGTCTTAATCCAGGGTTTCTATGCTCAAATGTGCAGTTTCTTTTTTTTAAAGGAAGTGTCTCTTCCCCAAAATGCTAGTTTAAAATCATTCACAGTGTCCTCTGTTTCCTCTCAATGATCCCACTAGTCTCTACCTGCCCTGAATTCATTCAGGTTACTCATCTACTACTGGTACAGTCCACCTACCATGTTGACAGCATCCTGGTCAAATGGGTTCCATTCCACGTTCTCAGGGTAACGTGCCAGAACTTTTGACTTGAACGTCCTCTTCAGGGGGCTCTGCTCAAAGTTTTCACCTGGACAGATGGGAAGACAATGCAATAAAGCAGCAGTATACACAGCAGCTCAGCATCACGACTGCTTCCTGTCAAGTCAAACATCCTATACAAACAAAAACTATTTATTAAAATAACATGAAGAAGATCCATTTGGCAAACTTTCCCTTATTAACAGGTTCACACATGTCAAGTGTAGTTGTGTCTGTATGTTGTGCAGTGACAGAAAATCTACAAAAGAAACCCCAGCAGTTTGTATGTGGATAGAAACAGCAGCAGTGAGAGGATGACCTCATGTACAGTGTGTGACACCCTGGATGAAGCTTTTCACCAACAGCCACTGTGACTGCATGCATGACATTCCTCTTTGTCAGCAGCTGGACAGTTCTACATTTCCCCCATCCCCTATATCAAAACACATCTCACTAAATACACACACACACAACTCTAATAAGTCAGTTAGAGCTGCAGCGATTTGTCAATGAATTGATTAGTCGACCAAAATAAAATTAGTTGTTAACTATCTTGATAATAGATAAATGGTTTCAGTCATTGTTTTAAGCAATAAGGTAAACACTTACTAGTTCCAGTTTCTTATTTGTCAGAATTTGCTTTGTCAGTTTCGATAGTTAATGAAGAGTCTTTGGGTTTTGAATTGTTGGTTGGAAAAAATAAGTGCACGATCACATGCTGACAATTGTAATGCTAACAAGCTGATGTGTACACTGTGTTCATGTCATATGGCATGGATGGAAGAGATGCAAACATTTCCCATGTTGAGAACTTGAGAGTGTTAACGTTACTGGGACATTGTATGATTGCAGAGTTGTCGTGTGACGATTAAGGGAAAGGAAACAATACTGACAATTTTCATTTTGACCCAATGATAGCTCCAAATGAAAAGTCAAGGAATCCCCAAGGTGAGTATAATTCATTTAAAGATGTCTTATTATGCTTTTTGTGTTTTTGCTTTTCCTTTATGATTTTTGTGCTTGTAAAAGTTCAGCAAAGTGAAACGCCAAAGTCCACACCAAAGGGAGTTACTGTCTCCCACAGAAAACACTGCTCCTGCATTGCCTCAAACACCTGGTTTGAAATCGAGCCTTTACTTCCGTAACTTATGTGCGTCACTATGTGACAGGTGTTACATAAATATATATTTTTATTTATGTGTATCATAAAATATATATGGCTGTACTGCAGCCATGGTTACAAGCCGTAGCAGCGTTATTTTCAGTCACACTACCTTGCTCGGCATGACTCGACCTACTCTGCCTTTGATTGGCTACATCCTGCCCATTAAACAAGTGCAGTTGCCAATGATATAGCACTTAGAATATATAAACATGGGTTTATAATTAAAAGGAACTGTTAGCCCGCTGATATTTTAGCTATAAATATGGGTGTGTTCATACATTCAGTGAATTCACAGTTCCCGTTTCAGAGTGCTCAGAGCACCCTCTGTATGGAGTAGGGTTGCGAACTGGACTCGGTACTTTTAAGGGTACCAACAAAGTTACATCGGTACTACCCAGTACAGATTTACATTCATTCAATTGGTGCCAAATTTCAGTACCTGAGTGTGCATCTCCACAGTAACGTTATAGAGAGAGAGACAGAGTGAGACGTCTCCCCAAAACTCAGTCACTGACTGCGTCTGAAATTCCTTTAACATGATGTTTGGTTTACTAAAACAGTATGTTTTTTAGCTCATCCAAAACCTCGGTATGAAACCAACAGTATATGAACTGCATACTGCATATGGGGAAATATTACAGCATGCTTTTTTGATTACCGAAACTATGTTGTGTAACAAGCACTCAGCCTGCTAGCTCGATGCTAACACATAATGGGAATGCCCATTGACGTGCTAACAGGGGTTAGCATTGCTACCGCATTAAACATTTATTTACAAACAAAACATTTTAATTCACATACTTAACATCAACTGATGTGTGCTCACATTTACAGGCATAAACAGTATTTAATATGTTCTTGAACAAACTTATAACTGCTGCTTTTGTTTCAACACTAAGCTACTACAGCAAGCTCAAGGCGTCAAAACACAAACTCAAAATTCCTCATTGCTTTAAAAAACAGCCACCACTAATGGAGATGTTTCGTGCCATTGGAGGGCAGCACATATAAATCTTGGTGTTTTCTATTCTATTTATTCTTATAGCACTAGGTGGATGAGCAGGGAACAGCTAAATGTAGCAGTTTACTTCATAAAGTACTTCATTTTACAGATTTATATGCAATACAGCAGGACATAATATATATATATAATATATATTGTATGATGATATATTGTCTCTAGAGGTGAATGATTTAACTGGTTTTCACTTCACTGATTTCAGGTACTAGTATCAGAAGTGGTATCTGTTCAAATGTGAATGGTACCCAACCCTTGTATGGAGCATATTTAATTAATAATCAAAATCAATAGTACAAATAGAAATTGAAAGTAAAATGAATACCATCAAAAAGATTATCATTTTAGATTGTCAATTTAGTACACACCTATCAGGTCAAAAAACAAACTTAAATGTAAAATGATAATCTGAAGTAAAAAAGGAATATTCTGTGTGTGTGTGTGTGTGTGTGTGTGTGTGTGTGTGTGCACACGCGTGCGTTGTCACAACAGCATTGCAGAGATAAACTGTCTAATGCCAAACAGTTGCTTAATTTCTTTTCATCAGTGTGTGGAACTGGATGAGGTGTCTTCAAGGAAAACTGTATGGCTGTATGACTGGATACCACAAGAGGTCACAAAAAATGTAATTGTGATTTTTGTCAAATGCCTCTTCAGCGGATAATGAAACAAAAATATGTGTTTTACAACTTCTCAAGTCCCCAATTAAATAATGTGGGAAAACTACAGGTGTATCGAGGGGCTTGGGTTACAAGGGCTTCAATTAAGATAAACAAAAGCTAAACAAACAAAAGAAAATCCATTGCAATAAATCCAGAGGGATTTTAAAACTCAGCCAAAATCTCACCACTCATTCACACAGCATTTCATATCCTTCAGTGACCAGATCACCAACAGTCCTGCTACAAGGTTGACACAAACCTGCACTGATTAGATTAATAATTAGGCTCTGTAAGTGAGAGTGCTGGTGTATTGACTATAGACAGTTTGGGCCTTTTTATGATTAAAGCGAGGTGAAGAGGTTACTGGAGAGGAGCGCAGGATAAAGGAGGAGGAGCAAACTAATTGTTTTGAACGTTTAATGATTGATCATTCCAGCATGGGCCCCATCAGAAGATCAATAAGTGTTTCATGTTAGAATATAGCAAACACAAATATGAATGAGAAAAAACAAACAAACAAAAAACATCTCTGCCCACATGAACAGCTTCTCTTTCACTGGGTCTGGGGGCTGTTCAGGATGGGTGACGGGGTGTTCATCTTCAACAGCTAGCTACCTCCCAAGGGCCTGGGGGAGGCCAAAAAAGGGAAACCCCTGCCTTACCTGGCATTAATTAATTAATTTTAAGTGCCTGCCTTTCCTTTGATTCATTACTTTGTTTGTTTGTTTGTTTGTTTGTTTCTTTCTTTCTTTCTTTCTTTCGTTTGTGTCTCGTCTGTTTGCTGTCTTTCTCTTTCTTTTGTTTGTGTTTTGTTTTTTCTCTCTTTCTTTTGTTTGTGTTTTTTTTTTTTTTTCTTTCTTCTGCCTTCTGTTTGTTTTTATCTGTCTGTCTCTGTATGTCTCTCTCGTGCCCTCTCGCTCACTTTTTTTTTTCTCTGTCGGCACAAGGAACATGACTGAAGCCACCCCAAGGCCCTTAATCATGACAAACAGAAGGTGACAGGCTTAGGATGAAGAAAAGAGGGAAAAAAAGAGAGAAGAGAAGAGAAGAGAAGAGAAGAGAAGAGAAGAGAAGAGAAGAGAAGAGAGAAGGCTTTCTTATTCTAAGCCCTACATCCTCTACGTCTAATAACTCCAGTCTGCAAGCGAGAGTGTGACAAAGAAAGGAAATGAGAGAGAGAAAGGTTAAGTGGATGAAATGGATTTAAGGATGTAATCTAGGTGGATGTTGTGGAACAGAAAGATACACAGTGATCTAGTGACCATATAAGTGATGTCAGCCTTACACAAACACAGCCTGAAGTAATATCTTTATGGAGACAAGATCAGTTACAGTATATTTGGCACCATCTTCCTCATTCCAGATGGTTAATAACAGAATTTCTATGCTGCCATTTACAACTATAAATATATCAAGTATATATTTGTATATAAAGTGTGAAAATACTTCATCATACTCAATCTTATGACATATTTTCAGCTGCTTGCTGTCAATTAATATACTATTAACTGATGGCTCTGTCATGCTGACTTTGTCTATAACTCAAGGCAGTCAGCATAGGATTGGGTTCTGAGAACTGGTTCCACTTTGGATCCATTTTCATTTCTATTTTTTTGATATCATCTTTGCTAAGCCCATAAGTAATTAACCTATTAGGTGTTTTATTTCCTCTTGGTCTTTTTTATTACCATAGAAAAATGAAGAACAAATTCAGCTACATCCTTCTGTTCTAAGGTTAAATGTGGTGTTCCACATGGAGTAGTACTTGGCCCTCTTTTGTGTGTGTGTGAGGTGATTATTTGAAAATGCTATTTATTTTCACCACGTTGGAACTGTAAATCTATAATGGGGCATGGCTCATACTAGATAATGTATCATATACATAGGGTTGCAGTGGTATACCAATTTCAAGGTGGTACGAAAACTTACAGTTATCATACCATGCTCACTGTATTTGTGTTATTAAAAAATATAAATATTTCATATTTAAGTTTCATGTCTGTCAGGATAATATTTTGTGAAATTGTAATAAAGTACTTGTTCATTCCTTTCAGGGTAATTGTAACTGAAAATACAACTCTTAATCGTATAAAATGTACAGTGAAATCAGGATATTTGATGGTTATCACGACAATCTCATATCATTACAACCCTACTTACATGGTATAAGGAAGCAGGTGTCTGACAAAAAGCAGGCATGCACACACACAGTGTGGGGTGTAGTGCTCTATCATGAAGAAGGGGGAACAGTTGATGGTGTTTTACCTGTGGCTGCAGTATCAGGATCCTTGCCTTGGCGGTCTGCTTCTAGCCATTGGTACAAAGCTACAGACGAGTCGCGTGCAGAAAAACATGAAGCAAAAAACAAAGAAAAAAGGGGCCAATGTCAAAACAAATGCACACAGACAAGCAAATTAATCAATGAATGAGAATGAGTCAAGCATGAACGACACATACACATCAACATCACAACAGAGCATGGCATTTAAGACATAACACACGAGCATCTAGTATCAGCATTCTGAAATGGCACTTTTTACTTTTCAAGGTTATTTTTATTAGATACTGAACCATCTACAACCATTGATATTATGGAGGTTATCAAACGGCCTTATAATATGGAGGCAAAAGCCAAAAAATGTAGGCACATGCAGTATGTTAGATAAATGTTTTGGGTCATCGACTACAAAGTATCAGGCACATAAGACTTTCTAATGAATATTTGGTCTTTAAGGGAGTAAAAGGTGCCATTACAGAGACTCAATTAAATGGTTTAGATGCCTGTCAGTGTCGGCCTTGATTAATGGAGCTGTGAGTGAAGTATTAGCTTATGTTTAAATGTTAGTGAGCAGCAAACTTGAGTCAACCCAAGCAGCAACATTTGCACAGTGACACACACTGTGAGGAGAAGAAAAGGACTTACAACATATTAAGATCTCAGTCAAACTCCAAAATAGAGACCACAAAAATGACAACTCTATTTTGGCTAAACCTCTTTAATCCCACTGGCTCACAGTCATTATAAACACATGCTTTCTGGTGAGACTTTTTTCAAATCCACAGAACTATATTTTAGATTCAACTGGACACTTTTAGTCCTTAGCATGGGTCGACACTGAAACCTACATTCCCTATTATGTAACTCAAAAGCATCTTTATGTTACATCCCAGTTTGTAATACAGTCTTTCTGTCAAGCTTAGATAACCCAGATGATATCTTTATGCCATCACCAGTATTACTGTTGTCTCAGGTTTGACAAAGCTCCTGCAGAGCCACAGAAAACATTATACAACTATTCTGACATGATGAGTAGCATTCCCTGGGATGATTATACTGATATCGGTATGTAAAATGCATTCCCCATTTCAACACTAAACATATTTAGTGTAAACTGTTCTTTTCATTGTCGACTGAAATGTCTAGATTACACTAAACTAAAAACAAGCAAATCTACGTGTTGATGGAGGTACTCTGTGAGCATACAGACAGTAGGCTAATCCTTGTGAGAGAATCTCTGCTCTGGTGATTGGAAGATTAGAAGCCTTAATCGGTTCACTCTTAAACACAAAACTCTGGAGGAAAAGCTAGGAGCTTTACAGTCCCTAATCCTGGCAGTGTTGGCCATAATATACATGTATGAACATAACTGCCATGTGTCTAATGTTGGAAAAAAATGAAATGTAATATTTAGCAATAATGTGCACCCTTACAGTACAGAAACATGGATAGTACCAGCATGCACACACACACAGCAGGGGCTTGGATTTCCAAGGTCATTATGGTGTCCAGGTGTGTGTGTTGCGCTCACTTACACACACGCACACACAGACACACACACACACACAAATACAACACAGGGACAGGACTCCATACTGCTGATCTTTATGACAGACACACACCTCTCTGTCAGTATTTTATAACTCTAGAACATTTATTAAGTCTGCTATCTCTGCAGTTTCCTCCTCACTGTGTATCTCTTACATCATTCTACTCTTCCTGATGGTTTCAACAATCAGCTCACTATTTCTACAGCTACTGCTGTTTGTATCTAGAAATTGCAACAAGTAGCACAGTACTATTTTCCTTAAAGGTCATTTTGATTATAAAGATTTACCTTTTTTTTATTAGCATCAGTGAAAAAAGGAGGGTGTATTTCATTTAAGGAATAACAAAGAACGGCACTGAAGTTTTTTATCGACGGAAAAGATCTGTTCACTCTCCTCATTGCTTTGTCCACAAAGATATTTAATTTACAGTCATTGAGGAGAAAAGAAACCAGAAAATATTCATTTTTAAGAAACTGGAATGAGAGAATTTCTACTTATTTTACTTAAAGGGACATGGGGCAGGATTTGTGAAAAAATAAACATGCATTTTAAGTTTTTTAATGCTAATGGGTGATGAAGCGTTCAAAACCAAAAAGAATGAGCCCACCCACGTATCTCTCCATTGCCTTGAACAGGCTGTGTGCTGCATAATGTACTGCAATTCGTGGTCCGAATTTCCCGCGCAGTCCTGCGGACGTCACATCAGTTGACGCTGAATGCGCGTCCTTGACGGTTTTCGGCTTGGATGCAGGAAGAAGACAAGCGCGGTGGACCCAAACTAGTGTTTGAGTAGTAATGGATTCCGCTACGGCTAGCAAACAACCCACCACCACACAAAGTCCACTACAAAGTCACACTAAGAAGAAATCGAAGGTTTTATCAGGTGCATGTCGTGAGTCGAAACAAAATTATGACCAAAGCCGGGCTGGCACCCGAATACACATCTGATACACGTTCGACTCAAGGAGGCAGCTTCAACTTGAATTGGGACTGAAAACAGATGCTGACATGGCTCATTTCCTAGTAACCAGGTAAGAAAACATTACAGGTCATGTTTAGAGCTTGATTTGAAAATCATATGAGATCACCGAGGACTCAGAGTGACCTAACTTGCAAAGTAGCGTTAGCTGCAAACATGTAACTTAGTCCACCGCTGTGTAACACTGAATAGTTACAGACTGCGCATTTTCCACGGTCCTTTAGTCTGAAACTGAATAGCTAGAAATATGTCCCTTTATATATGGGACCGAAACCCCAACCTTTTTGTGTCTGTGTAGCAAGATTAGCCGCTTACACACAGCAATCCCGTATTAGAGACGATATTTCTGTTCCCCAATATGCCGCCTTTGCGTTCGCCTGTGCCTTTCAGAGTGCATCAACCGTAGCGGTAAATCGCCGCGCTTGTGTGTCGCTACACACAGCGAGCCGGCTTAACTGAATCTTGAATGTCAGAGAGCGCTTGAATGCATCACGGAGCAGTATTAGTAGTGAAATTAGTCCTTGCTTGAAACTGCAGCACCAGGTCAGGTACCTGTGGGTGCACAGTGGGTAAGTTTCCCAAACTGGACCTGCCCCAGTAACTACAACCTAATCCACTGGTATGGTGCTTATTCCCTTAATAACAAAGTAAGTAGGTATTCCATCCTTCCCTGAGCTGTAGAAAGGTAAATAATGGACCTTTTCACATGGAAATATTCCATCAGTTTCATCATTCTACACAAGAGAGGTTGCTTTTTCTCTTGTGTGCACCACAGTGTCTGCTCCAGTGGCTGGGATTGAACTAAAAGTCACTTGGTTGAAATGGTGGCAAAGTCAAAAGTGAGGGAAACAATCAGCTGTTGTCTGTGTGAAAGGAAAACCACACACACAGAGCTGGTGCCATTACCAGTTTCTTACATCACTGCATTGCCCGACTCTGCCCGACTCTGCTCACTCTTATCTACCCTGTCTCATTCTCATATTTAAGATAAAATCACGCAGACACACACTGTAAAAAGATGCAAAACTACATTTTGAACATTCTCTGGATCAACGTAATCTTCCTCCTTCAAATGAGGTGAACAAACACTCACATCCATAGATCCTTGCATGATTGCACAGCAGGACTAATGAAGCAGTTTTGCATGATTTTAATGGTTAGTATTGGCATGAGATCAATGAGTTGCAGTATTAAGCTCATTAGGTACGGGTCTGCATATACTGCTGCTCCTTAAAGTGATGGATTTATTGCTGATTATGCTTAAAAGCTACTAACATCTAAATGGCACTAATGTTGCTCTGATTCTCTTCCGGCTCATTCCTGGTGAGCTTTTTTACTGTAAGCAAACAGATGAAGTCTAGTTTCAATAATAAAGTATCATTAATCCCATGTGTAGAGCCAAAATAATGAAAGTATCCTTCTAGTATATACTACTTCACGCAGGGTTGCACTGGGTGACATGTTCCTTTATTACCAGGAACACACACACTGTAGTTTATTTGGACTCAATTGAACATACACCCCTAAATACTCACACTAGATCACTAAATGTCGATTAATTTGCCACAGAAAATAGTCCCAAATGCACTTTTTCCACCGTTTTGCGTATCATTTATTATTAATTATAATTGACCAACTGTTTTAGGAAATAACTGAGGCTTTTTTGAATGTATTTAACTATCATATGTATTGATTTTCAAGATTTAGTATTGAGTAGGAAACAGTAGGTTTGGATAAATACTTTATATTTTTTATTTATTTATTTATTTATTTATTTTAAATCTGTTTGCATCATTTATCCATGCATTTTTTCTCAGGGAATAATGCATGGATAAATAATGCAAAAATGTTCATATCTGCACCAAAAATTAATGGGGTCTATTCTGCGCCGAGACCCATCCTCCATCCAAGTTTTGTGGAAATCAGTGGAGTAGTTTTTGTGTAATCTGGCTGACAAACCAACCAACAAACAAACCTCCTTGGTAGAGGTAACAATCAAATATTGATGCAAAGTGAAAACATCAACCCATATCATCATCTTTGAGATTTATTTTGAAATTAACCAAATTGAAGTCAGACTGATTTAACATTGACACATGGCATTTTGGTGACCTTTGATCGGGGTAGGTATCTGTTTCACTCCCCTGAAGAAGTATGAGTATCAGTGAAGACAGTGGACTTAAAGTAGTCTATGTCGATTGCAACACTTCTCCTTGCACACTGTCTGTTTTGGAGTCATTTCCCAAAGTTGGCTTGGACTCTATTCTCACTCTAACACCCAGATTTCACCAGGCCTGTCTTGGCCATGTCATGGTCGCTATACGGTCGCCGGAGTGGATCATGGCCGTTCAAGACAATGCTCTTGTTTTGACCAGCTGCGCCACGACAAATTTCAGCAGTGTCCCAAAAGTGGCTCTCCACTCTGCTCTGCGGAGATCAGCGCTGAGTCTATTTTTGACGGAAGTGGACCGCAGCCACGTCAACCTGTACTGAACAGATCAAGCCAGACAGAAATTCAGACAGCGGCATCAGCTCAATTTTCAAAATAAAACACTCCGAGACACACTGAGATCTACAGCACAACAAAGTTGGAAATGTTAACAATAAACACATTTAAGGGCCTGTGTCCCCATAGCGTTTTTTACCGAGTGCCAGCGTCTGTTTTCAGTTGTTCACAATGAGGAGCGACTTTACAGAAAGGTACTGGTGAAGTCACCGTTTTTTCTTTGTCCTGGCTTAGGTGATAATATTCACTGTACTTTTGTCCCTCATGGATCATATCATGCACCCACATCCTCCTTGCTCTGATGTCGTGATGTCAAATAAAAAACAAACAGACGAGACATTGCTGATCATACAGTGGCGGTTGTCAAGATAATGTTGTCAGAGAGAGACAAGACCCACGTGCAGTGTTTTTTCTCTCACCCCTGAGGGCACAGCCAACACTTTCCTGCCCGGAAAAAAAAAACACTATGTGGACACAGGCCCTAAAACAGACAAATAACAAAATGAATCAACTACGTAGCCTATTCCACCACAGTAGAGGCACACAAAATCAAGTGATGAAATAAACACAATCTGAGCAAGTCAACAACATCAGGCAGGCATGAAGCCTACTTCTGAAACGTTCCCAGTGGGATATGATGTCATGTGGAGGACAGAACAAAACAGGGTTGCACAAGCCAGGTAACAGAGACTTGCCCAGTGGAATCAAGGGGTAAAGACCCCATGACTTAAAGCTGAGACAAACTATATATCACCATGTAAAAAGCCTGGCATGTGCTACTTCATGGCACACAGGGCAATATGCTTAGACAGGAGAAAATAAGTATTAAGATGTACCAAAATTATGAGAGAAACAGTAAAGATTTTAGTTTCTCCATCAGAGCAGGATCATCCCTCAGTAGCTCACTGTGTAGCAAACAAAACCAATTCAGTTAGTGAGTCAGTATTAATCCATGACCTCTCCACCCTCTGGGACTCAATATTGATGCAAGGGATTGACTGTTTTCATATTAACAATAATATACTCATTACCACACTCAACTCCCACTATCCTTTCACTCCCTTGGTATCCAATTTAATCTGAGGTCTTTTTTCATTATGATGGAGTCTGATCCAGCATGTTGTCTGTACAATCATCCAATTAGCTTTAGCTCTGTTGTTGTGAGTGGGAGGGGGAAAAGAAGCAAGAGAACCAGATTCTTTTGTGAGTAGCCAACTGAATTCACAGAGAGTTGTCCTGAATTTAACTACACAGACACACACACTCTTGGTGTGTGCCGTTGCTTGCTAGCATTAGATTACAGCTAGTGTACGGTAAAGCAAACTGGCTTTTGGGGGCAGATAAACACTGCATTAGTATTGCAAATAAATAAAAAAAATTCTGCCATCAAACTTGCTTTCCTGTTGATGTATACACCATGAAACAACCACCAAGCGGTGTCATTTGTGAAATGCTCAAAGAATTATAAAATTAACCCTTAAAAGGGCTTTGTGGAATTTCTGTGGTGTGCTGGAAGCCAGAGAGGTACTGAGAATAGGCACTTGAGAATGTACATAAAGTCACATCCTTTGGACTGTCATGGAAAATCTGACCCTCTACTTGTTAATGCAATACTCAGACAGGTGACTAGTTGCATAGTGCTGGGGAAGAATTTGAAATCCTTTAGAGGCAAGCACTGCAGAATAAATCCTGCAGTCAAGCTGAAGGCAAGCTAGTTTTCTGCCTCTTTGTTTCTACATATAGGTGGATTAATATGCCTCAAAACCACGAGCGTGCACCCCAGTATAAGGGATAACAGTGTTGTGAATCCTTGGTGATAATGTGTGATTTTTAGAGTTGAGTCATTTTGCAGTAATGTGTGGAAGTAGAGTTAGTGGACCGGTTGCTAATGAGCAAGTTAACATACGCAGTACAACAGAAGTGCTATGAGACGTGCAAAATAGGTTTGTTGTTTGTTAACCAGTCAGAAGACACATAACAGGCTAACACAGATATTTTTAGGTTCTGTGTAACTGTATATTTATGTAGATTAGTGACTTAAGAAGATATGTAAACACAGTGATTTGTTAGCCTGAATAATACTGGAAGGTAATTTTGGATGTTACTCACTGTAAGATTATACATTTTCATGTTATGTGCAATTTGATAAAAGAGTTAAGTTGTGGAAAATGTAAGTCGCAGTAACCACTGAAGACCAAATTGTTTTTGTGTTTTTCTACTAGTCAATATGTAATTCAAGTGCAGCTGAAGAACAAGGATGCATATGGACATTAATTTTGTTTACATGTATTTTTTCTGAAGATATTGCAATATCTGGCATACTGGAAGATACTGTAACTTACCTGATGCTACACTGACACACTGAACAAGTATTTCCTTTTGTTGAGAAAGCAGAAAAAATCCTGCTTTCGAGCTGAACACAAGCTTAAGTTTTCTGCATCTTTGTTTCTACATATAGCTGTCGGGTTTATGAACACACCCTCCCTGACAACCATAATAGCTCCCAGGATCACAGGGACACACAAACCCCACCACCATGTTAAAACCACGATTCTTCGGAAGTAAAAGTCGTAATGAGGAGAGCAAGCATGAAGGGGGATATTGAGGGGGAAATGCCACACACACACACACACACACACACACAGAAGAAAGACTTAGGATCCATTTATATGTTGGCTGCAGACACAGATGTATAATGTATGTGGAGCCTGTTGCCCTGCTAGACCAGGTGATCAGATGCTCAGCTCTAGGAGAGAGTGTAAGAATCACTGTGTTTGTGGACTCTAAAGTCAGGCAGCATGACAGACTGATAGGCTTTGCTGCCCCGCTCCAAGGCCCTGACTCACATCACTGTGTCTGCGAGTCCTTTCAATGCAGAGCAAGCAGACAGACGGAGAAACAAACCGAGTCGACACTGTCAGTGTTTCACTTGCAGCAGGAACATACAGGCAGTGTGTATTCATGGTTTTGAAAGCAGGGCTGTGCCCGTCGTCATTCACAGTCCTTGGGGCTTGTATGTCTTGTGCTACTTCAAAGCATCTGTCAGTGCGTATCCTGAATATGCTTAATACATTAAATCATCCCCCTCAATGCACAGGGCCAGTCGTGTGAAAGCAACAAAACATTCTGGGCAAAAAGAGTCTGTAGTACAATAAATGACATGCCAATTTAAGTTCAAACATACAAACAAACTAATGCTTGATAAAGCACTCAGGTCTGGTTGGAATAGTTGAACAGGTAGAATCAAATGTTGGTGAAAAGGAGAGAAATCTGCAGATACAAACTGATCCATTTACCATTCATGTACCACCCAGACATATTTTACACATTTGTGTCTAAATACTTACCAGAGCAAATAGAACAAGCCTTTATACAATAAACATGACTCTCATAATCAACCAGAATCTCAGCTATCACAGCCCAGAAACTGAAACAGCAGATTTCTTTCTGTAGTATGGATCAAGCCCTAAAAACAGTGGATCCTACATTTCCCATTGTGTTTGGTTGGCCCGTAATCCATCATCATAGACACTAGTACACAGTTAATATTAGGCACGCAATGCCAATGGAAAGTTGGGTGAAGTTTCATGGTCCAAAAAACATATCTGAGGCTTCAAAGCAAAACTGTGTTGTAGCATTCTCCTAAACAACAGAGGTAAATACCAAAAAAATTAAGACAAAATGGATCTATACTATACGTCTCTGGAAGACCCAAGATCCCAAATTTCTTCATTCAAGCTACCAAACTAAGAGTGGTTGGTGCCCAACCTGTCTAAATTGGTTACACAAGAAGTCATTTGATAAGTATTCCAAATGATATTTGGAATACGTATTCCAAATGATTTTTGGAATACTTACCTCAACTGTTGAGGGTTTCTATAATAGCGTTAAAAATCTACTTGGGACCCTGGGGCTTCTGGAGACTTAGATTACACTGGACCAGCTGTGCGGAACCATTTTATGTTTGTGTTTTTTAAGTTGTTTTTGTAAGTTTTAAAACAAGTCCCTATGGACTTCAGTTATTTAGGAGAATGCTGCAGCGCTGTTTTGCATTGAAGCTCCAGAAATGTTTTGTGGAGTACAAAGCTTCACCCAACTTTCCATGAGCATAAGGGTATGTAGATAATGACTGAATTTTCATTTCTGGCTGAACTGTTCTTTTTAGGTGAAACATCGGAAAGAAGTGTTGAGTTTCATTGACAGCAGCTTAAAAATGCAAGTAGAAAGCACTGAATAATATAAGCAGAGCTTCGGAGCTGCTACTACCGTTAGCAGAAGTTAGGAAAGTTGAATTGTTTGTCATGGCCATAGTCTCACTATAAGTCAGCAGGAGTTGATCATCTGCTGAACTGCCAACACCTGGCACTGGCTGGGTGGGAGCTAGATGTGTGAATCTTCAATGGCCTCACAATTTGATTCAATTACGATTCAGCTGTCAACAATTTGAATGCAAAATCTCGGTGCATCTCATTGTATGGCATCCACAATGATCTATATGACTGCACATAATTTAAATTCCCTTTTATTCAGAAAGTCCTTCCAATAATCAGATTATCATCTACAATAATATTGTTTTCACATGGCAGCTTTAAGATAAGGCATTTATTGAATCTGCTGCACACACCTCTCTCAGAGTTAGAAGGCAAAGATGACAGCACCTACTCTTGGCTGATTAGCTGGGCTTGCTATAACAGTGATTATTCATTAGCTTCAGACGTTAGCTTCAAGTGAAAATGGCTAACATAGTTAGTTATTGTTGTGAGGAAGAAGTCTCATACAGCTCGTGCTTCACAGCAAGTTCATACAATTTTTCATTAAGTTTTTTTTTCTGCCTCCCTCCAACATACCTCCTACGTAAATAATGTTAGCCTAATGTCGGCCCGCAATCCAAAGCTTGGGAGCAACGTCGCAACATAACTTCATTGTCCAGCAGAGGCCAGACAATAAAGTGTGTGTGTGTGTGTGTGTGTGTGTGTGTGTGTGTGTTACAATATTCCAGTGTTCCAGCACTCTGCTAAGATGGATCCATCCGCCCTATTCAGTGCTGTATTGGCTGGCCACAGGAGGCTACAGTGGTGATGTCATTGTCCTGTCATGCTGTCACACACTGCTTTGTTCTTTTGTTCACTTCACGGTGGCAAGAAGAGAGGGGGAGCGAAGAAGAGGGAGAAGAAACAAAACTAATTTTCATTCAGTACCATACTCTGGTTGCTCTCCTGGGTCATTCTATCATGGGATGCTTTTGTGACTCACAGTCACCTGCAGCTGGTTTATATCTACACCTTGTTATGAGCTCTGCGATAAGTAACTGATGAAAGCTGCACAGATAACCCTCAGTACACTGAATGAAAGCAATGATGGACACGATGAGGCATTTACTTATGCAGGATGATAAAACATTGACACATCCGTCCACTGAGGGATTTGGAAAGGAAAATGTGTCCTCACAAGTTTGTTTGTTAAGCTGCAGTTGCCAGAGAGGCCTTAGCCCAGCATTCTTTACTCATGACACAACCATGTCAGCAGGCTGCCAGCACGCAGGCTGCTACACCAACTAAAAAACAGCAATCCTCCTTTAAGCTGTTGCACCCTGATTTACTCCATAAATAAAGATAAAACTTATAGAGTACACATCCATGTCACTTACATATACAGTTGTCTTGCCTGTCCAACATTTCAATAAAACATTTTCCAACCCCAAAATGCCATATTTTAAACTTGTTGCACTATTCCATCAAATTGAGCTATTCCATTCATCTTGTGCATCATTTCATACACATGTCCTTAGTCTGTTAAGTCTGAGTTAACAACAATTTACTCAAGCACTTTACTTTTAGCTGCCACATAAACATGAGATAAAGTGATGTATATATTGATCATAGATTGTGCATCATCACACAGTGTTGGATTTCATTGAGCTAAGGGTGCTTGTATCAAACCGGATCACTTTTTATCACTTCTGTTAAGTGAATATAGGAGTTTGGTGCATTAAGATAAACAGTTGGTCTTTCTAATTCTCAGTCACCATTAAGCCATTAAAGAAAAGAAGACACAACAAGATAGAGGACTGTAAATTATGGAAAACAATGTAATTTTCTTTTTTTCCATTTATTAACTTGATTTGTCTCCATTTGTCGTATCAATGGAAGTTTGATTGACATGTAAGTCACATGCTTTGTGTGTCATAATTTATTGGCTAAGTCTGTTTCTATTTAACTTTGTTTTTTATTTTTATTTGTCCAAATATTTCTACAATTCCACAGAGGTTATGCTCCATACAAACCAGACTTCTGGGAGTCAAGGAAGATACATTTTTTATTATGAATAATAAGTATGTCAGGCAGGATGTTGCCATCTGTGTCCGTGTATGTGTCATCACATGGCAGCTGTTCTCACAACAGCTATAGGGCTATAACAAGGTGGTGATGATGGTGTGCCTGATGGGAGTGAGTCACTTTTTGCTGAGAGAAGAGATGTATAAAAGTTCATTCTTAAGGTAGTTAGATGTGTCTATCAGGCTCAGGCCTCATCTGGCTTCACTGCATCCATGATGACTTCTGAAAGTTAATTGAGGTTCATCCAGATGTTCACGGAAGAACAAACCAGACTACTCAAACTAACTGTTTGCCCTAGGCTCCAGCCTTTCAATGACAATAGTGTAAATTCTCAAATACTGGTCGGGGACATCATTTACCCCAAATTTAAAACAAGTTTATTGGTCTTGTCCTTCAATGTTTTCCTGTTTTATTAGTAGATTTGATCATATTTTTAAAAGCTTCTCTGTTTTCTGATCAGTTCCCATTTTCTTTAGGGTATATTTAGATGAAATCTGGTGGTGCTGGTGGTTCTGCCTCTGATCTGTGGTTATGTCTCTGCCATAGTAGGTTAAGCATGCTGGTCCTACAGTGATTGTCCACAGATGTGTTTTAACTGGTGCACAATGCCAAAGTGTATACAAATGACACACTACATTACAGTCCACTGTGGATGCAGTCATTCATGCATCAAGTCTGATCGCCAATGTATGTGATTGGCCACTGCAACTACTTGGCACAGTGGCAAAAAAACTCAGGCTTTTTTTCCAAAAGTTGAGTTGGGTTTAACTTTTTCACCACAGCTGGCTGTGTTTTTTTTCTGGCGCCCCCTGTGGCCAGCACCACCGCAGCCAAATGGACTGCTCTTATTTAAATGAACAGGAAAACCTTGTTTTCGCTGCACCGCCTGATCCACTGTGGATCCAGCCTTAAAGGAAAATGGAGTCGACGAACTAATTTATTCCATTCTGTTCTCCTTATATCAATACTTCCTGAACAGTTATTTCACTTTAAAATAACTCAAGGATGGACTTCCAGTAATGGCGGCAGAGTGATCACACGCCTGGCATTTGCTCCCTGACCATTTGTAACTTTAACATATCTGCACTCAGACTTTTTGAACTATTTTCTTTTCGGCGTAACATTTTTAGAGCTGAAATGAGTAAATCCCACGGGAACCGCGGCAAAAGCCAGCCTCAGCTGATTCAACACTTCAGCACTCACGATAAAGATGCTAGCAAGGCCGACGCTAGCAGTGTAGCAACAGGTGGAGCCCAACCACTAACACTGGACATGCTCATCGCTGAACTCGAGAAACTCCACAACAGGTGAACACACCACCTCCCCGAATACTGCCAAGGCTCCTATCCAAGCATCTCTCCAAAAGATTGCTGATACCGTAGCCTTGCACACAGCTACCATCTCCGCAATGGAAAAAACCCTCACTCCCCACTCAGATGACCTGACGACTCTGCAGTGCGAAGTGGCCACACTAAAATCCAAGGTGGAGACCACCACTCAAATGAAAGAAAAGCTGCAGCTGGCTGTCGAGGACTTAGTTTCACGATCCAAACAGCAGAATCCCCGTGTGATTGGCATCCCCAAGGGTCTTCATGACTACGCTGTTCAGGGAGTTCAGGGAGTTGACCGGAGACGCTTTACTGGATACTAGCTTTGAACTGGACCGAGCTCACCGCAGTCTGGGGCCGAAGCCGGCACAGGGTTCCCGGCCCACCAGGGACTGGACTGAAGTTATAGGCAGACCGGTCTGCCTGGTAGGCCTACGGCATCTCACTGTAATTTACCCTTGCTGAGAACGCAGCTGATTTTTGTTAAAGAGATGTCTGTGTGAAGTCAAATGATCATTTAAGGTACACAGGCGGAGCTGGAAGACTCAGCCCCATTCTTTCTGCTGACATTACCTACAAACTTACAACTAAGCTCCTAATATGTAAGGTTCAGTTAATATTATTACAGATTTGACTGTGCTATTAAACATTAGTCCAAAGATTTCCTTGGAAGAGCACAATTGTTTTTTGTTTAGTATGGAAAACTGGGGGGGGGCGCTATGGGACCACGGACCAAGATGGCGGCTTAACGTGGACGCTCCGTCGGCCTTGCACCAAATAATATTAAAACTAGGGATGTCCGAGTCATTTAATATTTAGTCCCAATCCGATACTTAGCCCTAACTACTATTTTCCTAGATAATACAGCTGCATTAAGAAAAAATCACCTGCGTCGAAGCTGTTCTTGATAGCTTTTTTTATTTTGTTGAAACAAAGTAAAAACTTTCATATGGCTCTTTCTTATTCTGCATATCCTATTGCAACATTGGCTTTCATTTGTTTTTTGTTTTTTTCTAACAAAAACAACCAAGTAAACAAAGTCAGTAACTAAACCTTGATCCTCTACCACAGAGGTGGGCTGGTTATCCAGAGCGATGAATTCAAGGACCTTCTCTGTAATATTTTTGGCCATGACACTGACTCGAGGATATTTCTCTTTCTTTTTGAGTATCCACAAGTGTTTGTTGCTTCGGTGTCTTTGCCTGTATTGCTTGAGTGAACTCATGTTTTTGTTTATGTGCCGTATCAAATATGTAATATTAAATGCAGCTCTTTTGTTACCAGCTCGCGAAACGGTCATATTGCAGATGTTACATGTCGCCGTTGGACTGCTTTCGCTTTCTAATTTGAAATATTTCCACACTGCAGACATTTTACGTTTTACAACGTTACGAGCACGACTGCATTCTGCCGTAAATTGCGCTCCGTTGACGACAGCTTACGTAAAATAATCGGGCTTGGATCCACGTTCAAAATTGCCGATCGCGGAATCGGGATCGGGACATCCCTAATTAAAACCCAAACTTATCCACGCCAACTAAACTGAGATTATGTCAAAAATGACCCATTGGTGGATGAGGTGAGGGAGGCATTAGACCGATGGATGACAATGCCCGTATCAATGATTGGCCGAATAAACATAAATAAAATGAATTACAGTACCAACATTTTTATACCTTTTTCAATCACTCCCACTACCAAAATCATTTTTTTAATAGACTTAATAGTATGTTCCTGAAATTTATTTGGAACAATAAGAAATCCAGGTTGAGACTTAGGCTGCTATACCTGCCCTACGAAAGGGGAGGTTTACGATTCCCAAATATGAAATGGTATTATTGGTCCGCTCAGTTACGCTCTGCAATGTTTTATTTCTCTACTGAGTACTACTTTTCCTGCTTGGGTGAAAATTGAGCAGGTGTCAATACCAAACCTTCCAATAAAACTATATTTATATTCTGCAGACCCCAAAACTTTGAGAAGAGCAGTAGAAAACCCTTTTCTCAAAATTACTATCGGCATTTGGTATAAAGCCCATCAACATATTAAAGATACTCCTCCCATGTCTCGCTTCTCCCCCATATGGGGTAATTTAATGTATATCTTTGGTAGAGGAGTGTTCATTTTTTCCTTAGACTCTCACGATGGCACTGTTGTTGCTACTTTGCTTTCTAGTACTAAGATGACCCGGCTAAGGCACCATATCATCAGAGCACTTAGAGGATTGATATTTTGGCACTGATTCTATGACTGACATAAGCCAGAAAGACATGCTACAAACCATCAGGCTCACAAGCTGGAACGTCAGGGGACTTGGTGGACCTATTAAAAGGACAAAAGTACTTTCACACCTTAAGAAGGTGAAAACAGACATTGCGTTTCTACAAGAAACCCATATTCGTCTACGCGACCACACCAGACTACAAAAACCCTGGGTTGGACAGGTTTTCCACTCCAACTTCAATAGTCGCTCAAGAGGCACAGCTATTTTACTGCACAAGCGAGTACAGTTCTCATCAGAACAGGTCATATCTGATCCCAATGGCTGTTACATTATTGTCGTTGGTGTGCTGTTCCAAACTCCTGTTATTATGGTTTGTGTTTATGCCCGAAACTGGGACTGCCCTAATTTTATGACTTCCCTATTCTCATCCATTCCGTGCCTAGATACACATCACCTCATCTTTGGAGGGGATCTTAACTTATCTGTCAATCCCACACTTGACAGATCGTGTTCAAGAAAATTAACTCAATCCAAGGCAGCTAAATGTGTGTCTGTGTTCACAGATCAAATTGGCAGTGTGGACGTGTGGCGTTTTTTCCACCCAACAGCAAAAGAGTTTTCATTTTATTCCCAGGTTCATCAAACATACTCTCGAATAGACTACTTTTTTGTTGATAAGATTTTATTACCCTCAGTGAAACAATGTGAATACTCATCGATAGTTATTTCAGACCATACCCCCGTCTTATTAGATTTGGAACTAGTCCCTAAAACCAAAAGCCACTCAACCTGGAGATTAAACACTGGGCTATTATCATACGACAAATTTTGTGGATTTATCTCTGACAGGATTTCACAATTTCTCGAAAATATCAAATCTGACTTTACATATCCTTCTCTCCTGTAAGAAACAAAGCGGTAATACGTGGAGAGATTATCTCATATAGCGCCAGAATACGAAAGGGTGAAAAACAAAGACAACTTGAACTGATGGAAGCAATTCTTCAAATTGACAGACAACACTCCACTTCAGCCAATCCCACTCTCCAGATGGAGAGACTTAAATTACAGACTGAATTTGACCTCATTTCCACAAACAAAGTGGAGTTTCTTTTAAGGCGTACAAAGGGCACTTATTATGAATATGGAAACAAGGCTAGCCAGTTACTAGCAAGGCAACTAAAACATCAATCCTCTTCCCAATTCATTGCACAAATTCGCAAGAACCCCCAAACTTTAGTTACAGACCCAACCGAGATAAATAATATTTTTGCTTCATATTATTCTGATTTATATAAATCAGAAGCCTCTTCAGACACTACCTCAATGAACAAATTCTTAAATAACTTAGCCTTCCCTTCAGTTGATACTAATTCCAAAAATACTCTAGATGCTCCTCTCAGCTTGGAAGAGGTGAAAGCCAGCCTTAAATTAATGCAAAACGGCAAGGCACCAGCCCCAGACGGCTTCCCATCCGAATTTTACCAGAAATTTTCTGATCAACTCACTCCCTTGTTATTGGATATGTTTAATGACTCCTTTGAACTCGGCACCCTTCCTCTGTCCTTAACTCAAGCGTCAATATAACTCATCCCAAAGAAAAATAAAGACCTTGAAGATTGCAGCAGCTGGTGACCTGTCAGTTTGCTCAACAGTGACATTAAGCTGTTGGCTAAGACCCTCGCCGGCCACCTCAACGCCTGCCTACTAAACATCATCTCAAAAGACCAGACTGGTTTTATAAGGGGCAGACAGCTATCCTCAAATATACACCGTCTGCTCAACAAAATACTGTCCAAACCAGAATCACAAGACCCTGAAACAGTAATTACTATGGATGCAGAAAAGGCTTTTGATAGAGTGGAGTGGAATTATTTATTTTCAGTTCTAAATAGGTTCGGTTTTGGTCAAACTTTTATCTCGTGGATTAAATTGCTATACAACGCCCCAACTGCTAGTGTAAGGACTAACTCAACACAGTCCAATTTCTTTCCTTTAACACACGGCTGCCGCCAAGGTTGTCCACTATCACCATTGCTGTTCGCCGTTGCGATTGAACCGCTCTCCATTGCCCTTAGGAGTTCACCGCTTTTTACCATTGTCTATAGAAGCACAGAGAATATCACTTTATGCCGAAGACCTCTTACTCTATGTCTCAAGCCCCACTGTCTGCATTGACAAGATTCTGGACATCTTACACACACTTGGTTCCTTTTCTGGTTATAAATTGAATATTAATAAAAGTGAATGCTTCCCTCTTAATATGGCAGCAAAACAGATCCTGGCTCAAACACTACCGTTCCGCTTAGCCTCTTCTAGTTTTCAATATTTAGGTATTAATATCTTGAATAGTCTCCTTTTACTGTATAAACATAACATTGTGGAACTGGTCAGAAAGGTTCAATCAGATCTACTACACTGGAATGCCCTCCCATTGTCGCTTCTAGGTAGAATCAATTCTATCAAAATGAATGTCCTACCAAAATTTTTTTTAAGTATTTCTTTCTTCTTGGATTTTGTTGTGGTCACTTTGAGAGTAACAGGGACTAGCAACAGGAAGTTGTCATGTGACCAGTAATCAGGCAGTAAGTCAGCATGGCACGGAAAGTGCCATGCTGACTTAAGTGTTACACCTTGTGACGTTTGATGGTAGAAATCTACTACTTGAGCTACTACTATTGAAATTAATAGAAAGATGAATATGAATGAACCAACATGTTAAAATACAAGGTCATGTATTGCATTTAATCTAATTAAAATGTATTGTATAAATACACACAGTAAAATAAGGAGATTTCATTCATATCTGAGTCATTATATTTACATTGTGTATAGCTGTACATGTTAAAAGTAAATTTCCATGCAATGTCAATAAACCTGTGGACGAGGCAACAGAGTCTTTACAGTCTTTGATGTTTATCTGGCTGTCAAGTTACATACAGCACATATACTGAGGACAGCAAAGTAACTATATAAGATGTCTTATTAACAGAGAGAGACAGACGGGGGAAAAACATGATTTCTGTTGGCAGAAATAATGAAAGCAGCATCAACTAGGCCCCTGTGTTGTCTGAATGAACCGAAAAGACGAAGGCAGAGTGTGACAGGGATCACACAATAAGATGTAGCAATCCACTGCGAGGGGTGACTAACAGAGACACAAAGACAGATCTGAGATGCAGCGAGCCTTGCAGTGATGCTGAGAAACAAGGAGAGGTGTGACAGTGAGGTGTGAGTGACAAACAAGAAGCAACAAGCCTGAAAGAGATGAAATCAATGTGTGGACTACAAACAAGACAGCCAGAACAAGAGACGGTGGGAGGAAGAGAAAGGGAAGGAGAGTGGACAGCTGTGGAGAGGGCCAAGCCAACAGGACAGAAACAATGCTGTTCTTTTAAAGCTGACATGACAACACAGTAACTGAATCTACGCAACACAACTGTAGGGTGCTCACAGTTAGCTACAGTTGTGTTATTGTGCGTCAGTTATTATGGAACTGTGTAACTTGCGCTCTTTCTGCCGAGCAACTAAAGTATCAGCCATAATCGTTTACCCAGTGACTTCCCCAGGAAACTCGTGTATAGGAAATGTTAGCTCTCATTTATGCTACATTGTAATGAATTCTGTCTGTAATACTTGGTTGCTTTCCTCCTTTGATTTTAAGCTAAGTTTTTTAAGAGTAAGAGCACTCCAACTGAGTGGGCATAACCCCTTCTTTAGATTTTAAATGTACAACATGTACATTACAAGTAGAATTTTAGTAAAAGAAGCTTAACTATAGTAGAACCTGGAGCCCAACCAATACTCGATTTTTGGGGTGGATGCTTACAGTATACTAATAAAAAAAAAATATTGGCAGATATATATATACATATATACATGTATACATAAATACACACACATGTATATATATATGTACTGTATATGTGTGTATACACACATATATATATATATATATATATATATATATCAAATTTTTTGATTAGCCAAGTTTTAATTTAACGCTACATTGGTTACCTAATTTGTGAGAGGCCATACTGAAAAGCTAACAAAAAATGTCTCTGTCTTTTACTCTCTGTGACAACAGGCTTATAATATTCTTTAATGAGAAAATATTAACAGTGTAATTTTGCTAAAAATGACATGTATTGATAATCAAGAAAAAAAACTTCTGATTGGAGTTAAATTAGTTGAAATAATGGTTAAGAATTAGAACAAAGCTGCAGCATGAATCTCATAGCTAACTTTATCGAGAATGAGTGACTTAGAGCAGTGGTAAAGCCTGGCCAGCTAACAGTTAACATAAAATTCTGCATATAATCAGAAGGAGAAAGGATGAGAGTAAGTCAGTGGAGGAGGGTTCAGAGATACAGGGCGCTCTCTTTAGCTCAACAACCGCCGTCCGTGAAATCATTTGTCTTGCTTAAATGCTCTCCTGTCTCCATGGCAACCCCTGTGCTCCCTGTAGCACACAGAAAAGGGTAGAGGGCCGCTGTTAATGGAGGTTACGTCTTGAACCCAGGCACATGTTAATTTCATTGCCAAGGAGCAGGCCCCTCAGCTCATCACTACACCTGAGTGTAGGGTGGGTGATTTCATTTTCGCAGGCAATACTAATGATGTCTTATTATGGGTGCTCCCATCTGGCTTCTACAAAACCCACAGGACCATGTGTTTAAAGGAGGCTGCTTGGAAAGGAAATGATAAAGGCTGGGAGCAGAGATAAAAACAGACAAAGTAAAAAGATAGAGAGTGACAGACAGAGACATGTTTGTTCAAATGGCCCCAAGAATGAGCAGGACATTTAGGACAGTTGCATAAGCTACTACAGCCGTACGTTCCATACTTCGGCTTTAAATCAGGCAGGCGGATATAATGTGAAACAGTTGGAGCAGAGAATGTCCATTATTATCAACAGTAACTTAAAAGGAGTGAGTTAAAGCTGAAGATGACAGAAAAGTTCTGGAAAGATTAGTGGCAAAACTTTGAATCACTATGTCAAACCAACTGATGTTTCTAAAGACTTGATTTATGTTGACTGAAAAGCCGGCGGCCGTTGATCACTGTCAGGAGACTTTACTTCTTTAAATATAAAATATAAAAATATCAAATAAAAACTGTGATATAAGATATAGACCCACATTTAACAATGTTTGTCTCCAACATTACTGCGTTGAAGGTAACGCAACTTATATATGAAAGCAAAATATACAAACTCTTCTGTAGGTTCCTTTAATACCCGAAATAATACATCTCTTACAACCTCACCATCAAACAACACAATATAGTCCTGTCCCATTTCCTTTCTTTTGAGCTGATGTTCACATCATAGCTGATCAGTTCCTCCCACTGTCCATCACATCTCTTTTCCTCTCTTCCAAGTAGTCTGGGCTCCTCTCAGATTTCTACTTTCTGCTGTCCTGTCACGTTTTACCCTTCACTCTGCTCAGATAAACAACCAAGCCACTGGTTCAGAAATAGCTGCAGAGTTTCTCTAATCTGCCTTGACAAGTTCACCGACGGTCCAATTACATAACTTGATGTTGTTTTCAGGAGAGGAGAGGAGGCTTCGTCTGGGCGGGACTGAATGTGACCCAAGTTCAACCACACACACAAAAACGGAGTCAGTTAATTTGTGGTGATATTCTGTTGGAGTGGATTTTGGCTGTTTTTTAAACACATTCTGAGGGATTTACCTTAAGCAGCTGTGTGCGGTGACATAATCACGCTGGGCCAATGCCTCGCTGTCCTGAGCCCCTGCTAATAATGCTAGTAATACTTATTGATTGAACCTGTAACTAAATGCAATGCCTTTTTGGGTCAGTAAGAACACAGCCAAACTACTATTTCTCTAACCAGAATGCACCATTCACTAGGGATTGTTGGTGCTCAGAAATCCAGGTCTGGGCCAGAGAAAGGGTCTGGACCCTATTCCAGCCCTTTTTAAAAAACACCTAATAAACTAACTATCGAAGTAACAAAAATACTCAGAGGAATCCCCAGGAGATGAGCAGGATCTGTTGCAATAGAGTTTATTTAGTTTTCCCAGTCAGCAACCTCAATAAACCTGAGCCAATCCCGGGACCAGACTGAACTCAAGCTTGCAGGGTTTCTGGTTTTGTACTTATGGAGTTCTTAAGGAGCCGCCACCTATTTTCTTAAAACACTCCTAATGAGATGTGTTCCTATTGGTGCATTTTCTAGCCTGGGATTTTAGGTACATTCCTAGCGATGAAAAAACTCTGTATTTACTGACATCAATGAAAAGCAGCAAATCTTCAAATTTAGGAAGGTGGAACCTGCAAATGTTTGACATTTTTGTAAATTAGCAAAATAGTTTGCATTTATTTTTTCTTTCGATGAACTTATCAGTTAATGAATTGACTAATCATTGCAGCTCTACCATTCAACTACTCTGTAGAGACCTCTATGGATTTCACATTGGTCCATGAATGACAGGAGTCTAAGGCTGAATCCCATTTCCAGTTTTTACCCCTACCACTTGTTTTTGAGCGGCCCCTTGCCCCTCAGAACAGAGATACAAGGGGTTATGTTGAAAACTCCTCCTATGTGATGGGACAACTCTTCAAGCCTCTCACACGTCATAAGTAGTCATCAATGGCGTATTTGTAAACCCACGTGACCAAACAAGAAAGCCGTCTTCAGCTGCGGTGATTCTCTTGCATTACTGTGGCAATCCTGATATTGTCATAATTGTTATTCGACATTTAGCATGGATGCTCACATATTGTTCACAACTCCACACTATCAATCAAGTTATCAAATAAAAAACAACACTGCTTCATTTCCTAGTTACTAGTAGTACTTTATAGGCAAACAATAGCAACCTGTGCTCCTACCCTGCACATCTGCACTGATATTAGAGGAGCGGTACCAAGCGCAGCAACTTTGCTGCTGGACTTCAGTTAAAAGTAAGTAAAAGGTATGTGAAAATGCAGGACGCTCACGCACAAATCAGCAAGAACAATGTAACGTTAGCTAGTTGGCTAGTTAGCTACTGAGACATCAGCAAACTGGCAGCAATTGCTTTATGCTTGTAATAAAGAACATGACCATAATGCCCTGAAACGAGAGATTTCTCATAACCCCTGGTTTAAAGTGTACCTCTGAAAAACCTCTGCCATGTAGCTCTAACATTTTGCCCTACCACTCTCTGATGGTGTTCTCTGTAGTTTGCCTGCTGATTTGGCCCCTTTTTGCCTCACCAAGATGATCTCTTCTTCACATAAGTTACCCTTACAGCATTACACTTTGGACTGTTATGGCTGCCAGTGGTGCCTCTCATGTCTGCTATGTGTGTGTGTAAGGGCCACTGGGGAGCTGTTAGCCTCCTCAGAGCCACCTACAGCAGACATCCAAAGTCAGCCTGGGGATACTCCAGTCTGGATATTTCTGCTGCAGCAGCGGGAGGTCAGGACTAGGAGACTTTGTTACACATCACTGGTTTAATTCACTATATTCACTGTCCTGTGCAGTCATACTGGGTGTTCAACTTGATGTACTGCTGGGGGGAAAGAGAAGATGTAGCAGAAAAGGGAAAGAAAGGAGGTACAGAGGATAAAGGAATGAGATTGACACAAGAGGGCAAGACTAAGGCAAAAAGGAAATTATTCAATCCATTCTCTTATCTAGAAGTTTGGAGAGTCACAGTGAGGGAGAATATGACATGGGTTAGTTTTGTGATAGCGGTCATGCTTTGTTTAACCAGCCAAATCATACAGGCCAGAGTTCAGTGGATGAGTTGGAACTCAATCAGTGAGAGATCAAAGTCCAAATAATCCGCCAGCAAAAGCACACAAACACACACACACACGCACGCACGCACGCACGCACGCACGCACACGCACACACACACACACACACACACACACACACACACACAAACTCTTCCTTCTAAAATAAGACGACATGACAGACCAACCAAATACAGACAGATATATTTATTTCATATTTGCACCCAGGGGCAGGTTTGCAGTTCAAATACATACAGTGACTCAAAATACCTAAAACCTACCAATTTCACATGGCAAAGTGAAAGCCAATATGCTTAGTGTGGTTATTGTTTAGGCAATCATCTACCTACTAAATTGATCACAAAATGAAATATATTTCTTTAATCCAATTGCAATCATTTTGGTTAGAGATTCCAATTTCATTGTTTACATGGACAATAAATGAAATAAACCAATAATGTGTCTTTATATCGCCAAAGCAATAATAAATAATTAATAAATACGTGTATAACTTTTTCAACATGCACAGAGTGGTTCCACCTGCTTGAATCTTCTACTCTGCCAGAAATGTAACTGAAGAAGTTTTTCTCCATCTTCAATGAGAAAATTCAATTCATTCATTCACTCGCTCTTTCAAAATCTTGTTTGATCAGCTCATTGTTTCAAGACTTTCCACCATCAAGCATTCAACCATCTTTAATCTTTTAAGATCTTCAACAAAAAAGTTGTCTCAGCCACAGACAAGTTCTGTTTGGCTACCACCGTTTCTGTCTCTCCCGGAATCAATGTTACACAATGTTATCACAACGTGAGGTGAACATGCGCAGCAAGAATAGATTTATTCCAACAGGAGGAGAACGATCAGATTAAGTGTTTACATGGTTATTTGGCACTAATTATTCCTATTGAATGGATTATCAAAGGTTTACACCACCCCTCTTGATCCAATTAAAAATGTATTTGTATTGGACCAGATGAGATCAGTATCTTTCAACTGAAGTGGTTAAAATGGTACTTTTATTTTTATCGGGCTATTATTCTAATTATTAATGGAATATTAGAGTTCAGGTAAACAAAGCTTTTTCAAGACATATTCCTAATAGAGAGTAAGTGGAAGGATAATTTGTATTTGTGGGCTCTGGTTCTGATCATTTGTGAAACACTACCATGTAAAGTTCATAATTCAATTTGGCCAAACTATGCCTCCAAACTCAATGGATCTGTCTTCTGTCTTCAAGTGATATTTCATCACTGAAAAAAAGCATTATGTGTTGATCTTATATGAATCTTGTCAAAGAGATATATGCATGAGGAGGCAGCTTAGTTTGCATGCTTGTGAGGCATAACAACAACCAGCAATCTCTGTTTATCACACATTGCTACTTTTATACTAAATAAATAAATGCATTTCAGCTCTGTAACGCTCTGACTGTGTTTAGAATGTATAATCCAGAGTCCACTGTGTGTGTCCAGCGTGTCTCACAGTGAGGTGCTGGCTTGTCATTGGGCAGCAAGACCCCTGTAACACAGCAGCTCTTATCTGACATAAAGGGCCTTAGTTACCACTGTGCAGCCTATCAGAGTTATGTAAGGAGATTTACAGCCTGCCTGACATAACACTGCACTCCATGCTGTTACAATTATGAGGTTTGTGTGGGCTGATGTCATCTGTGGGGACTTAGAGGTATTATTTTATGGCATTACATTCAACAGTCAATCAAAGTTAATGTGGACTTATTCATCACAGATGTTTCAATCATGGTTAGAATCTGGCCAGTTTGTTTTTCCCGGTCACAGCCTCCCTGCATCTCTGTTTTACCTGCCTTCCTCTCTGTCTCTGGAAGTCCACGTTCTCATAATATCAGTGTCTGCTTGACCTGGGTACAGACTAGCACTTACAAACGAGTACGAAGTGTACCATCACACTACATTACAACACACAGCAAATGAAACACAAGCAGATCTTTGCACTAATGGGGAGAGAAGCTAGAAGGGGGCAGCAGTGGATAAACAAATTAAACTTAAAAAATGTATTAAATAATTAAATAATAATAATAATGTAAATAATTAAAATTAAACACAACTTAACAAATGCTATGTCTTTGAAATGTTTTATCAGTTTTTCCACAACTAATTTGGTAAAGTAGGGCAGTGAATTACTGACTATTACTAGAGTTTCAGTACTGGCTACGGTTGCGCTGAAGGTCAAAACACATTATTATTTCACAAAACACAAGAAAATTTCAGAATGCACGACATTAAACTAAATAAAACAACATTTCACAAAAGACAACAAGATTCAACAAAACACAACAACAGGCAGTTGTGTTTTCTGAAATGTCCTTGTGTTTCTAAAATGTGGTTGCATTTCCTACAATGTGACTGTGTTTTCTACAATGTGGTTGTTTTTCTACAACATGGTTCTTAGGGGTGTAAATCGTAAGTTTCATCGCGATACAATATTATATCTAGGGATGTCCTGATCAGGTTTTTTTTACCCCGATCCCGATCTGAGTCATTTATTATTTAGTATCTGCCGATGCCGAGTCCCAATCCGATACTTAGCCCTAACTAATATTTTCCTAGATAATACAGCTGCATTAAGAAAAAATTACCTGCATCCAGGCTGTTCCTTCATAGCGTTTTTTATTTTGTTGAAACAAAGTAAATACTTTCATATGGCTCTTTCTTATAACCAGGCTTGGGTCCACGTTCAAAATTGCTGATCCCGATCAGTGAAACAATGCCCATATCGGCCCCGATCCCGATCCCGCAGATCAGCTTGGGACATCCCTAACTATACCGATTCTTTGGACAACGATACGATATTTTCCAATATCACTAAGTCTGCTACGATACAATTGTAGCACACTTTGGGAAATGTTCTACACATGAGCTTAACCTCTCATCAAAAGAGGCTTCCATTTTGCTTTTCTACCACTACAGCATGTGATCCTCTTTTGTCATTATAAAAAACTTAGCTATTTTATTACTGTCATAGTAAAGATATGCTTAATCAAGTGGTCACAGTGCGTTAATTGAAACACATCAGAAACCTTCTTCACCCTACACTGTCCTGAATTTGATGTCATTTTAGTAACTTTTCAAAAACCGACCGATCATGCCCACTTCACGAAATTGGCTAAGCATGCAGAGGTTATCGGGCAGAGAGGGAATTCATTTCCTGTTTTTCATTCTTTAAACAACTACTTCTGTCTCGTTTTGCCTTTAAAGAAAGACTATCTGAAAATGTGCATAACTGGCCTTACTCCAGAATTCCACTCGTTGCATGTGCGTTACGGAACAGCTCCGCTGCAGTTTTGCTCAGTGCTCCCTCGTCCATCAACACCCTGCGTTTTGAGTGCAGCTCGCGCAGCACTGTCGGAGAGCTGGATGTTTGTGGCGTCAACACAAAGTGTTTTATTCTGAAAATTAACTGGATGTTTTGACGTTGTTTCGGTGTCTGACTTGCTACTGTTGTTACTTTCCACAATGCATGGTGAATTGCCCCCCGGGGACAAATAAAGTTTTTTGAATTGAATTGAATTGAATGGTGGGTCAGGATCTCAACCACAACACTTATAACCTCTACCTTACATCTATGTGATTAGAAACAGTTGGCAGATGCATGTTTGGATTAACAGGTGGAAAATGGGGGAAACACATAAAAAAAAAACAAAAAAAACCCACAGATGTCAACGTCATCATGTGTGGCGTCATGCCTCTTTTGGTACCACATGCTGTATGAAATGACACACTGGAGCAGCTTCACGCCGGCACTGCTTGGTTCAGTATGAACAAAGGCAGCGTAATGGTGAGCCTTCTTTGTGGCTATAGTACGGAGTCTCTGTGTGAAAAGGGCTTTTGTCTCCTTCCTGCCCCTTAGAGAAAGAACATATGGAGCGCAGGGTCAGAGGTCACTCTAAGCGAGGGGATGTTGGAGATATAGAGGCATTTGCAAAGGTATGTGACCAGTCAGCAACAGCTAGCAGCATCCTCTGAGTTTGTCATGTCCCACTGACTCCCAGAGGCAGACAATCCATCATTATTGCTCCCCTTCTCTCACCCCCCCAACCCTTGAACTTTGACTACCAGCATATGGCAGCCTCTTCTACACTATATGGGTCTAGGCTGAGACAGCTCATCAAGAGACACTCAACATCTCATCAGTCAAGACCTTCAACTTAAACCTACAGGATGCATTTGAGGCAGCAAACGTCTAGTGGTCATCTAACACAGTTGGGCAAATTACTGTCCCAAAACTACAGACTACCTGGAAACTGCTTCTAGCCTGTATCTGAGTTGTCTGGAGTTCATAAAGCTACTATAGATATTTAAGAAGCAGACAGCTGTAGGTTTTTGGTCTTATCTGCTGCATATTTAGCTTAGGCGCTCTCTTTTTATTTATTTCCTTCTTTTCGTTACTGTCTCTGCAGCAGTTACTTGAATTCTCTCTTGGTCAAGCACTGAGCTTATGGTACACAACTCAACATTGTTTACATGCCAATTGCAGTTAAAGTCATAACAGTCATACATGTAAAAGCCCAACTAGGGACAAGAGTTGAAAATTAGCAATAGCTATAAACTCTCTGTGCAGCACATCAGTTACAATCTTTCTTTTCGAATTATGTTAAAATGCATTGTACCTATTAAATAAAATTCAAATAAATAAATAAAGGGCTCTGAAATACATCTGCCCCAGTTTTTGCGCTGTGTCTCAAACAATTGGCACTAGTCGGCCCTTGTCGGAGGCTTTTTGGCCAACTAAGAATGTAGAATCGGCAGTGAAGCCCATCAGTAAGATAGAGGTCACACTGATTGGCTGTTCAGCTAAGCAAATCATTGCATAAGAACAGAAACAGAAAAAGATAGGGAAAGAGGCTATGCTCAATTTTTGAATTATACATAAAAGACAAAAGAAGTCAACTGGAGAGGCTGCAACCAGGTAATGTTTGGCACTGTGTCTTGATAATTGACTTAATGGTTGCAGATTAATTTTCCTGTCTAAATACTATTTTTTAGTTCTATCATTTTTAGCTCTCGAGGGTTTCATCAGGTCATCTTGTCTGATTTTGTACAAGACTGATTCAAGTTAACATGGACTTATTTTAATCGTAATATACATTTAACATTTATTTAATTTATTTTCAGGTGAACTGAACTGTTTGACTTTGAAATTTGGTGACCTACACTCCACTTAATGGAAGCTCTTTTTTTGAGAAAATTCATCCCAAAATCATTAATTGCCCAGTGAGGCCAAAACATAAAAAGCTATTAACAAGCTGACCCATAGTGAGAGGCTTTATGAAGGAAGACAGGAGGATGCCGCTGGTCAAACATTGCAGGATGGAGAGAGTGGAGTCGTGTGTGTGCGTGCGTGTGTGTGTGTGTGTGTGTGTGCGTGCGTGTGTGTGCGTGGCTACATTACAGCGATGGGTTCAGTGCAGCCTGGAGGAACTGTCTGAATGGATTACTCTAACAGTCTTAACAGCAGCCCAGCCGGTCTAACAGAGCACGAGGCAATGAGCGGGGCACAAATCTCAGATAGATGGACAGGATCATTACAGGGGGAAGAGAGGAGAAAGGAACTGATGAGCCATAAAAGACCCTAGAATTTGTAGCAAAAAGAAAACAAAAAAGTGAATTCCTCATCTTGAAAAACAACAACAACAAAAAACATATGTGACAAAGAAAAAGATTTTCCCATAATGTAAATATGAATACATAATTAGATGAACAGAAACTATTTAAATTCCTTCTTCCCCAGAAAACAAGTGTCTGGTTTGATCTTTGTTTTATTGAGCTATTAGCATTGTACATGCCACATATCATTATCTGCTCATTACCCAGGCATACTATAGTTAGCAAAAGTCAACAGGGGCGTGCATCAGTGTCATTAGCCCTTGTCATCATAGGCCTTCGTCAGCCGGCAGTGTTAGTGTGCAGCCTTTGTGCTGACTGACTCCCAGATTTGTCTATGTGTGGACAGATGGTCAAGGCCAGAGGAGAGCTTTAGCTGCTCAAATCCCTTTGTGTACTGCTGTAGGACGCTCCCACCTCAGCCCCGGTCTAAACACCTCTTTGCTTCAGTGATATTTGAAGCTGGGCTGGCCAATTCCCAGCTCCCATTGACAGCAAGGGAGCTTTTTGAAAAAAAACTGCATATGTATAGTCAGAAACAGGGTCATACTGGCCAACTGTAGCTGTTAGTCCTCCCAAAGCCTCACTTTGAGAAGAGAAGCAAGCATCAGACGTCTGAGTAACAGAGAGACATTACTTTACAATAGTGTTGTCAGAATATCAATAAATATTGATACTGAATATTTGAAATGGCAATTTTTGCAGTACTAATAGTCCAGTACTAGCTGTGTTTTTTTGCTATCCTCTCAGACAGCAAGTTGACACATACAGCACTGTAGTGCCCACATAGCCCCCACCTCCTCCAGAAGTAAATTAACTTAAATGCTGTTGTGCTTAACACAAAGTACACCAGCCTTGTTATATACATATCCTTTAATAAAAATCAGAAATGTTATGCCCCAAATGTAGTTTTTCCCTGTTGGATCGAATATGATATTGAATATGATATTTATCAAAAGGTATGTATCAACGTTTAAAATTCCAGTATCATGACAACACTACTTCACAAGAATCTGAAGTCAGTTGTATTAGGTATTCTATGTCTTCAAAGGGCTAATCATACTCAAAAGGTTCCCCAAGCCCTTAGAGACATCCTGCTTGTGTTAGCAAGGAAAAAGTACCACCATAAAAACTCAGAAGAAACTCTTGAGAGTGACAATCTCACTCTTGGACTAATAGGTGCAACATGAGAAACATATTGTGATTTGCTCTGTGTTGTGCTTCAGCTGACAAGATCATGTCAGTATTATCCCAAATTCAAACTTCAAGCAATACTGTATAATCAAATTCTAAAATCCAAGTTCACAGTTAAATTTTTTTATGTTTAGTCTGATGTGAAGTCAAGCTGTTATATAAGACATTCATCTTGAAACAGACATGTTGAAACTTGAAGAGAGTTGTTGGCATCTGGCTAGAAACTGGAGGTGGTTGTAAGTCCCAGTGCTACAAGAGGGCAATTCTCCCTGAGGTGACAATAACTCATTTACATCTGGGTAATGGCCAATGACCAACCTGTGATAAAATACTGACAACAGCCTGTCTAATTCAGTGCGACTAAAGCAGGAGATCGCTGCTGTGGGAGAGTAGTGGGTGACGCGCTGCTGTGAGTGGGAGGTGTGAAAGATGGAGACAAAGAGGACATAAAAGGAGGAGAGAAGGAGGTGGAGGAAGACGAACTGAAGAACTGAAAGTGAAACTGAGAACTGAAACAAAGCATCTGTTATTTTCAGAAGAGCATCTTTCTGCATGTGTGAGTATGTCTGTGTATAGGTCTGTGTGTCTGTGTGTGTGTGTGTGTAGGTATATACTGTAAATCTGCGTAAAGCTGTGAACGCTTTGATTTGTCCACTCTATCAATGTCATTGTCATCAAATCTACAGTACTGAGTAAGTCAATGGTTTAGGATTAGACTTAAAAGATAAAGATACAAAAATGTATGGACATTAGCAGCAGAAGCTGAGATATCCTGACTTTTAGGGCGCACTCACACTAGGCAATCCGTACCGTGCCCAAGCATGTTTGACTCCAAAAGTCCAGTTTGTTTGATAAGTGCTCAAGCAAGGGAAATGGTGTGCTTCAGCACGGTACGGTTGCTCATGCACGAGCACAAGCATGGGTACGCAACGTGGACATGACATATAATCAATGCAACCATTCCTCTCCAAAATCATTTAACAACAATGGCGGCTTAAAGGACTAAAGGACGCTTTATAATGCCGTAAAGTCATACATATTACGGTGTGATGATGTATGTACAAGATGTCTACATGTCTATTGAGAGCATTCCCAGTAATACGTTACCCACGCCTGTGGAAAACAAACCATCTCTGTCACTTTCCAATTAATCAGTGATTATTATTGATTGATTAACTGATTAACTCACTGACAGAAAATTAAATGCAAACTATTTTGGTTGGCAGAATAGCTGATTGGCTCTGATCGGCTATTCTGCCTCTGATTGGCATACCCTGATATTCTTGCTCTAACCCCAACCAGTCTTACTCCTCATGTCTAAACCTTACAAACCCTGCCAACAATGGCAGCCAATCAGAGGCAGGGTAAGAACTGTCTTGGCAGTAGTGGTAAGTAGAGGCATCCATAAAAATGCCTGGTTGACTTATGTCTGGTAAGCTAACTGGTGTGCAAACATCTCTCCAGCAGCAGCTACACTGTGCTGAAAGCCCACCTCTTCTCCAGCAGGGGTAGAAGATAGCCAGTTGGTCCACATCGTACAATATAGCAGCATTGACCTCATATCTCTATTTACAACTGGCAAGCCAAACATCTCCCTCCCCAAATTAGCTCTTCACTCCTCTCACCTTTCATCTCCACAATGCAGCTTGACTCTAACTGGTGTTAGAATGCAGGGACTATTTCAGGCTTTGTGTGCCAGCCAGGGTGTATTTATACCACTAAAGCTCAATGGCATGGTATGGGGTGGGTGTCTGGGCTGACAAAATGGCTATTTATGGGAGGAAATAAACCAGCTAATTAGCATTCAAGCCTGGGACCAAAGAGCTCAGGATCAACATCAGAGCATTAGTTAAAAAAAAAAAAAAGGAACAGTTCACACAAAAATGAAAATTCAGTCAAGTCAAGTTCTGTAGTCCAGAAAACGTTTCTGGAGCTTCACAGCAAGTAGTGTTGCGGCATTCTCCTTAACAACTGAAGTAGATGGGGACTTTTACAACATAAAAAACAACTGAGAAAAACATAAAATGGCTTCATACAGCTCATTGGGAATAATCCAAGTCTCCCGAAAAACTGATATCACAATAAATTTGAGAGGACGCAATTTACACCGTCAACACTCTGTCAAAGTGACTTAAAAAAGATGTATATAGGCCACCCCGGTAGCTCAGTTGGTAGAGCATGCAACCCATGTGCAGAGGCTGTGTCCTCGCCACAGCAGCCTGGTGTTCAAATCCTGCCTGTGGCCCTTCGCTGCATGTCATCTGCCCATCTCATCTGATTTTCCCAGCGCTCCTCTCATCCGATTTTCTATCATCTCTCCATGGCCGGAGATATACTTGCTTTTGAACCACTGGCTGCATTGTGAACGTAGTTGTTCACATACTTGCCTATATACTACGCAAGTTACTGGAGGATACTACTAGATGGCACACGTTAGCTTGTTTGTCCTTGCTGCTGCTGACATGCTTAGGCCTAAAAAATAATGTTGTTCGGTTCCGGTTTCCGATCGACCCTGTCTATTTATGTGCGACCCAAATTATTTTATGAGCTTGGGGAAGAAAAAAAAAAAAAAAAACACAAATACATTTTTTGATGCAAACTATAATTATGTTTTTGTGCAGCACCTCTTCATCCTGTAGGCTACAAGGATGAGTGCATTCTCTCGTGTTTAAATGAAACCAACGGCTTCACGTGGGATCTGCATGCAGACGACTGGATATCGGTAGCGCTTGTTATGGTTGCAGGAGAAAGATGGACGTATGCGTTGTCTCCATTGTTTGCCCATGCAACAGCGTGACAAACAAAATTGTAAGATTGGGTATGAAATCTTTCGAAAATGTCTTTGAAGAAGTCAAGCAGTGCGCTTGTTCATTTGTGTCAGCAGCGGGCAAAGTGGACCGAGCTGACAGATGGACTGACATCGCCAGCGATGTGGTGTCGACCTCGCCTGTCAGTAGCATCGTAGCTTTATTTCAATTCAGATATTTAGCACTTAAGTGCGCCCCAGAGCAAATATCTGTGTCCTCCACGAGTACCACGAACCCGTCCGCAATAGTGTAAATGCTGACGCAGCATTCACACTATTGTTGTTTTCCCCATTCATCCTTATGGGGATTTTTTCAAATTTCATTCTGCTACTACTTCAGCACAGGGATGCAAACAGCGCGCCGAAAAGCGCAACTCGCTTTTTTCGTGGCCAATTAGGTGACTTGTGTGAATCAGCTCGGGTCAGTAAAATTAACAGGCTGACAGTGACAATCACGTGAAACCGATGCGAACTCATTCATGGTTGCCTCTGACTATACTGATAATAGCCTACCTATTAGCTTCCAATGTAGACGCGTGACATGCACGCTCACAACCCAAAGCGGCGCGTAGCCGCGTGCATTCGGTGCGACGGCTACGCCGTTTTTTCCCCCCGTGCATGTCCGTGGAGCTGTGCGCCGCGGACGTGTACGGTTCCCTACGTTGCTGTGTCAGGCAGGTTTCCCACGGAGCTCTGCCCCGTTTCAAAGGTGAAGGAAGCCCTAAGTGGAAAGACGTTGCCTCCGCGATGTAGAATGTGTTTTATAGAAGAGAAACACACATTTCAGGACCGCTGACTTGTATCATCAAAACAGACAAATGTTACACACCGAATGAAACATCCCATGTCTTTATTTATTCAGTTTATTTTAATAGTAATAATTATGGCTAACATTCAATGAAGACCTAAAATTCAGTATCCCCAAAAAATGTAAATATTACAAAGGAACTTTTTTTTTCTCTTTTTTTTTAAAGCATTGTTAATATAGAAATGTTGGCCTTCTGAAGAAAGATGTCCATCTATATGCACTCAATACTTGGTTGGGGTTGAACTACTGGAAATGGACTTTTCCGTGATACTATAATGTAATTATTTGTTAATGGTGA
Organism: Pagrus pagrus; assembly: GCF_965226575.1. Taxonomy (NCBI): domain Eukaryota; kingdom Metazoa; phylum Chordata; class Actinopteri; order Spariformes; family Sparidae; genus Pagrus; species Pagrus pagrus. Next base: position 22,514,066 of record NC_140205.1, on the reverse strand, counting down.
GCACCTTTTCAGCTTTTGAAAAAATCAGCTTTTTCTGCAAATTCTTGACCATTCATTCTCATAGTTTTATGCATTTTTTATGCATTAGGCAAGTGTTTTCCAGAACATTCAGCAGATTTCTGAAATGACGTCAGCCGTCAGCATTCACACTGTATTTTCGTAGGAAATACAATTTTTCTAGTATTTGAATTATCGTAGGCTATTATTACATTTGAAGAAATTATCACTGTAGATCTACCCCTGGCTCTGAGCGCTTCGGAATTGCTACAACGCTAACCTATGGGGACAATCGTTTTAACTACTTTTTGAGAATCATCCCAAGACCTAAAACGCGAGTTGGTTCCTAAAGACACACTGGAAAAATAAAATAAAAAAATAAAATTAAAATAAATTTCCTACCTACCCATGACCTCAACTGACAACCAACAGGAACCAAACTTTTTTTTTTTTTAGGCCTTACTAACTCCTGATCCAGTCACACCCCCATACTGGTACTACACAATGCCTACCGTTTATGTGCATATAGTATCTTACGGAAGCATAGCACTAATTTCTGTGGACGTGCACGACTGACACTCCAAACAGACGCAGGATACGAGAGCCAACCCCTAATGCATACTTTGATGCATTGTTAAAAGCAATATCTCTTCGGCCGAAGCTGCTTTTATTTATTTATTTATTTAATTATTTTTGAAGGATGTAGCTAACGTCTTTTCAAATCAGTTTAAGAACTCTGAGCTTCAGGAGCCTGTATTACACCGGTCAGGCTGTATGGAGGCGGTTTATGTGAAATTTTGTGGACTATGACATTTTACTCAGCTTTCCTTTGGCATGAGGGCAAACTGAACAGCTCCTTTAAATACTGAACAATCTTGTAAGAGAGTAGACTCACACGTAGACAGAGAGTAGGCACTGTAAAACAATGACAGAGCCTGAGGCAGGACAACAGGAAGTCTGGCCCTCTGACTAGAACAATGGGCTGAGAGGAATAAGGCCATACTGCTGCAAGCTGCAAGAGCAAGGCCTGAAATAAGCAAAGGCATAGAGCCCTGCCTAATGTGGGTCACTGCAATTATGGCTGCCTCCAACTCAGGGTATAGGAATATGTCGAAGTGCTGAGATGTAGCCATGTGCTTTACAAAGAAAAGGAGGTTCATGGAGCGCCAAAGGCAACATGCTGATGTCACTCATTGCAGCATTAGTGTCGTCCAGATGATGGTGTGTCATGGGGGAGCCAGCAACAGGCCTGCTCAGAATTGTAAATGATCTCCAATAAGTGCAGAAGGGTGGAGGCAAACTGGGGGAGATGATAAAGAAATGGGGGTGGGCAGCTTTAGGGATGAACAAAGGGGACATGGACATAATGCTGTGCTATTGCACATACCAGACATACAAGCGGCTTTACTGCACTGCAAACAGGAAAGTAGTATACTATGATACATCAGCATGCATCAATAAAGAAACTGTGCCGACCTCTTGGCGGCATCAGTTTGTGTGCTTGCATAGAAACCCCCACAGATGCACATGGGGAGAATGTGTATGGAGTTCATTCACATAAGTGCTTATGAAGGCTAATATGTATAGATTAAGTGTATGTTTATGTGCTTCTCCTTTTTCTATTTCAGACCCGCACCCCAATAAGAGCTGGATCAAACAGGCCATGTGGTATTTGTTTGGGCATGTGACAGTCTCAGTGACGCAAACGCAGCACAGGATTGTGGGATGTTAAACTGAAGAGCAGAACAAATTTCAGCAGTGTGGTCGTTTTTCACAGTGTCGAAAGAAGATACTCGAAAAGCAGTATGCAACACTTGCAAAGTCAAGGTAATGCGAGGAGGATGCCACGTCAAGTCATTCAACACCATAAATTTGATATGTCATTTGAAAAACAGCCCATCCAGAAGTTCGCAAACAATGGCAGGAAGCTAATGCTGCTAATATTAGCCAGCAGGCAAAAACGAAAGCAGCAGCAGCCACAGTTGGGAGCCCAATACAAGTATTCGACCAAAACAAGAAATTTGCCAAGGACAGCGCAAAAGCCAGGTCAATAACAAACAAGGTAATGGAAATGATTGCTCTTGACGACCAGCCATTTTCCAAAGCGGAGGACCGAGGATTTCGGCGGTTGATAGAGCATATCAAACCCCGCTACAGCCTTCCAAGTCGGCGCTACTTTTCCAACATTTCCTTCCCTGCTTTGCACGAACTCGTGGCCACGCATGTCCACAAATTGTTGGACAATGTGACTGACAGTCAGGACATGTTTTTGATATTTTTGATTTAGCCTTTTTCACAGATTTGAGTTTAAATGGAGTGGACTTGAGCTTAAAACATGTTTTGCAATTTAATAAATGCCTGGTTGCCATGAATACTGGTAAATTTGATAAGGTAACTTTGTCAGGATATTATTTTGATTTATAATCCTTTTTGTAATTTATGATCCAAACTTTCTCACAGGAGTTTTATGAGTTGAGGGAGTTAAATTGTACTTTAATTTAGTTACACACTTGCTACAAGTTGTAAGGGTTGCTAAAAAGTAACACTGTTGGTTACTTGTGTTTTATGGTAGCCCTGTAACCTTCTTATTTGGAAGTAACCATAACAGCAATATTAATAATCGGCCAAAAGTTTCATATCTGTGCATCCCTCGTGAAAAATATAGCAGACACCATATTTACATTGAGAGCTGCACAGTACTTCTTTAAACACATGAATTATGATGAACTTCAACGATCTATAAACAATCCTGTTATATCGGTATTGGCAATGGATGTGTTATAAGTAGGGATGCACGGTATGGATTTTTTTCAGCCAATACGATAACCGATAATTACCTGACTCTCATGGCCGATACCAACAAGACAACCAATAATAAAAACTAACATTTAACGCTTTTTTTATGCACACTTGAGTGTTAGACAGGATAAGATGTAGTGAGCAAAGATGGTTTACTTGATTTTCGATAGCTGTGATGGTTCATGTTTAAACTTGGAGACTTTTTCCCTCATGTCATAAAACAAGTTTAACCCAGTGATGACATGTGTGGCTGCTGTCTACATTGCATGGATCTACACAGGTGCATCAGTTTGACCTTATGAGAGCGACATCAGCATGCTTGTTGTTCTTCTTCTATGTGTTTATTGGCTGCACACAAAAAAACTTTAAAGGTGCATACCACCACCTACTGTGTATAGATGCTGCACTTGTTAAGTCAACAAAAGCAATTTGGCTTTGTATTAACGGCTATAATTTCTTTGTCTGCCGATAACCCATAATGTAAATTTTCCATTATTGGGCTGATAATTTATCTGTCCAGTATAAATCGTGCATCCCTAGTTATAAGACCTGGATACTTGTCTCTGAAATTGTGTTCACTGATTACTTGAATGAATGTCTGTTAGGAAAATTTTTTTGGCACGACTGGGGATTTTTTAGTTTCCGTTGTTCTTTTAGAAACAGGGTCATTAAAGATCCCCATCATAGGCAAACATACAGCTTTCTAGCAGGAACAAACATGTAGTTAACACATTCAAACTACAGTTCACTTAAATTCACAATTCACTTAAATTTTCACCTATTCCTTCTCCCTTGCTAAAAATTCCAGAATATATGAATATGTTGATAGTGTTGATGACTGCTGGGCACAATTTGTCTCCTACTTTCATGTGAAGTCCATTCTAAGTTTAATGTACTGGTCACTTCAAGTTTCAACATCACACTTGTGTATGCTGAATATTGGACCAGGATTGGCTTCCAAACTACTGCTGGTTGGACATTTAAAAGATGTCACCTTGGACTCTGGATAATTGTGATGGGCAGCTTTTACTTTCTTTTTTTTTTTCACATTTTATAGACAGCAATTATTCAAGAAAATTAGCAGATTTAGCAGTAATGAAAATAATCATTAATTGCAGCTTTAACCGCATCACTGACTTGTCCCGTAGTTTAACCATACACACAGCAGATGCTCAGCAAGTTGGGGTGATTGGTTTAAGCAGAGCACACAGCAGGCGTATGGACTCAGTATGGTTGAGGCTTATCAGTGTCACCTCAGAGATTTGCTACAGCTTGAGGGCACGCACGCACGCACGCACACACACACACACACACACACACACACACACACACACACACACACACACACACACACACACACACACAGACTCACTCACAATCCTTGCAAACTAACAGAACACCTTGAGACACAAAAAACATCATAAATGCAGTAAAAACTAAATGCTCAAAAACCCTCAAGAACTCAGCAGAAATGTTTCACTAAGTACAACTGATTATTTTGCAACTGGTCCAAGTCCACTTGATATCAGGCCAAACGTGCAAATACAGCTCACCTGACACAGTCGTGGTCAAAATTTAACATACACAAAACACAATACATACTACTTTGTCACAAAAAAGATTCATGAAGTTTGGTTCAATAATTAATTTATTATAGGTCTTCTGAAAATGTGACCAATTCTGCTGTGTAAAATATATATATACCATAACTAGAACAATCCATTTAGGTGATTATAGAAAGCTGTGTCAATCAAATGATCTTTGTGGCAAGGCCTCTTAACTTCTTCTGAGTGATTCTGATTGATAACAGCTGGTGACTTTTCTGGACCCATTGTAATAGGGCTTGTTTGATACAGCCATTAGACTCAGCCACAAACACTACAATGGGAAAGCTCAGCATTGATCTGAACAAGTCAGGAATGTCACTTGGAGCGATTTCAAAGAAGTTACAGGTCCCAAGATCAACTGTACAAACAACTGTTTGTAAGTCTAAAGTGCATGGCACAGTTGTGTCACTGCCACGATCAGGAAGAAAACACAAACCATCACCTGCTGCTAAGAGAAAACTGGTCAGGATGGTCAACAGTCAACCAAAAACCACCAAAAAGCAAGTCTGCAATGAATTAGAAGCTGCTGGAAGGCAGGTGTCAGTGTCCACAGTCAGGTGTGTTTTACATCAATATGAGCTGAGAGGCTGCCGTGTTAGAAAGAAGCCCTTGCTCCAGATGCATCTTAAAGCTCAGCTGAAGTTTGCTGCTGATCACATGGACAAAGAAAAAACCTTCTGAAGGAAAACTCAGTGGTCAGATGAAACAAACATTGAGCTGTTTGGCCACAATGAGCAGCAATATGTTTGGAGGAGAGAAGGTGAAGCCTTTAACCCCAAGAACACCATACCTACTGTAAAGCATGGTGCTGGTAGTATTATGCTGTGGGACTGTTTTGCTGCCAGTGGATCTGCTGCTCTAAAGAAAGTAAATGGAATAATGAAGAAGGAGGATTATCTCCAAATTCTTCCAGAAAACCTAAAATCATCAGACAGAAGATTGGGTATTGGGTGCAGTTGGGTGTTCCAACAGGACAATGATCCCAAACACACATCAAAAGGATTGGTAAAGGAATGGATCAATCAGGCTAGAATTGACGTTTGAAATTGTATTCCCAAAGTCCTGACTTGAGCCCCACTGACTACATGTGGACTGTGCTCAAGACTGCATGTTCTTTTCAAGTGTATGTAAACTTTTGACCATGGCTGCAGACTTAACTATTCTGAACTTTGGCCCAGAGACCAGTTACACAGACAGAAGCTACCAATTTGGCTGTGATGCAATACCACAGCAACTGCAACATGCAGCCTTCTATGCTGGTAGAACCACACTTTGGGACATTATGAATGGATAGGCTGAATGAATGTATCAGGTGACAGAGCAAGCATGCTGCAACACCACAGCTGTACTGGTGCCATCTTAGAGAAGTCATCTCATTTGTGGGGTTTATTTTGCTGAGGCTGTGTTTTGTACATGTGATCAAAGATAACCGACTTTTATTTGGAAAACACAGTGAGTAAAAACAGGAGTACAGTTATGAACAGTAGTTTCACTTTGACGGGTTCAGAGCAATACAGCGAAGCGCAGGAAGCTTAAATCAGATGGTAACATTTAGAAAAGATACTGGTGATCTGTCCCTGCTCACACTCGGCAGTACCTTAAATGACACTAGTTCATCGGACAGCGATGCTGCTGAGTCTCCACAAAAGTCAACAAACCCGCTGACAACTAACCTCAGTGCTGCTTTAACTATTTATCCCGTGTGTTTTAATGGTGATTAGACAGTCAAATTAAAGGAAACCATGTGCCGTTTTGGGGGGTTATAGTGTGTAACGGTCACTTACGATAATTAGTTTAAATTAGAAGACTTTGTCAGTTTACATTAATATAGTTCGTCGTTTATATCATAATGGATCACTAAATAGAATATGTTCATAGTGATGGAAGGACAATTTTTAGTCCAAATGTGTTGAACTGAATGTGTTTTTTGCGGTTCATTATTGTCAAATCATGTAATCATTTTCAAAACCAACGAGACGCCATACAAGTGAAAGCTCATACCTGCTAACTCGTCCGGTTCCAGTCCCGTTTCTGTGTCTATCCCACAAATAACAAAGTAATGGGCGAAGCGGCAGGGCGCCGCGCCGGAGCCCGCGGAGCACCCACTCATCCCGGCTTAGGTGTGCAGCGCTGTCCGCTCCTAGTTCTCAAAGCGATACATATCCAGGAAAAAGGGGAAACGCGGATAAAATGCTCAACTCAGGAGAAATACTTCTCTGTATATTCCTAGCTGAAGACAAAAGCTCCGTGATACAGCGAAGTTTCCTTTAAACGCTGTTCCAGTGGTAGCTGGTGCTCAGTGAGCTGTGCTGGCAGAGCTTCCCGACACACTGCTGACTGTGCTGGATAGATCGTTGGAAATCTCCGCCTCGGTGGAGCTCGGAGGAGTTGCTTAGCAGAGGGCGGGATATTCAAATCTAGTCCCCCATTCAGTCCAGTCTGTTCGCTGACACAAAGGCCCACATTTTATTCTGTTTTGTGATTATATGGCAAAAAAAAAGTCACCATCTGCCTGCGTCCGCTCTCCGCTCTGTTTCTGAGTGAGTGACCGACAGCCTGGCTCACGTTCACTGCCTCATACATATTAATGAGCTGACATACGTCATCATGCAGCTACAGCGCTGAATCATACTTTTATATTAAATGGAGCTGTCCAAAATACAATAACACACAAGCTGTGGGCTCGAATGTGTTGACTTTATTTAAATCTTTAAAATGAGACCATTAGATAAGATTTCTTTTTTTTTTTAAATATGGTAAAATTAATTAAGAAATTAGGCTGTGGACCAGCATGGGTGCTTGCATGTGTGTGCAATATCCCAAAACTGCAGAATCCACTCCTCTTTTCCTGCGATCAGGAAATTAATGTTGGTGTCACTGTACTATAAGCACTCCAAATAGTGGAGGAGGGGAAATAAACTTCTTGAAGTCTCCTCTGGCAGAGGATGCACAGACATGTCCTTCCCAGACATCTATACAGTCCTGGCAGAGTTACCTTGCTGGAACCACCATCAAAATCAATATCATTAGTAACACATCCTTCTACCTGTATTTCTGTTTCTTTACATAAAATTCAACAATTCATTAAAACAATCCTTTAATCATTCTCAAAGAAACCTGCCATGGATCAGATCCAGTCAGTCACTGTCCCTCAGGCTGTAATGAAAATATTATTTCATCCATAAAAAAAAACAGACTGAAGACAAACTACTTCTATCCCCAGAGAAAGGTGTTGATTTGTGGAGACGTTAATGCAGACTCTGCCTGACTTCAGGGTGAAGAAGAGAGTCTTCATATACAGTACTGTATTCAGCCACACACAACTCTGGTTGAAAAGTAACTTTAATTTCAACACTCATGTTTAGATCCAAGCACAGGGTCACAGAACAGCGCTGGAAGTGGCTGGTAAATAAAACGAGGACAGAGAGATAGAGGCTATGTGCTGCCCGGCTAGATTACCAAGACAGACAAACAGACTGGAGAGGGCTTGATTAGAAGCTAGCACACCAAGTTAACATTAATTTTAAACCACAACTTTACCTGACATCTGTTCCTGTAGGTCTTTATTATGTTTGTTTCTTATATTAAAGATATAGCTAGTTCCACCTCACTGAAGTTGTCGAGTGAGACAGAGCATGTGTACGCATACAGAAGGGGGCGGGGCCGTAGACTGAATGGGTGTGAAAGACACTTTAAGTCATGAAATGTTAGAGATATCTCTCTCTCTCTCTCTCTCTCTGAAAGAATGAATGAATGAATGAATCTCTCTATCTCATAGAGATATATATCTCTAAATTTGTCTTTCTCTCTCTCTCTTTCATATATATATATATATGTATATAAGATATCTATATATAATTGTATTTTGATGCTTTGGCGGCATTGTTATTGTAACTTCCATGCCAATAAAGCCCCTTTGAATTGAATTGAAAAATATAAGAGAGAGAGAGAGATATCAGTGCATTACTATCAGTGCATTCACTGTCAGACAGCAATCCCCCCTTTCAGACCACAACCAAATAAATGTGTTCTTTAAACTCTCAGATCAAATGAGTGACAAAAAAGGGAACCCAGCAAGCTGTTTCAATTAAATCTTACTTACAGATGGGCCCCAAACAGTGGAGACAAATTCATCATGGCCTTGAACTCACCCGATCTGATGAATGACATATCAATATATGACCAAAACCAATATGTCTCTACCAGAGATGGTGTAAACAAGGCCATTGATGATATCAATATGATATTTCATAAGGCAGCTATTAAAGCTGACCTCATCAAACAAAAATGGAAGCCTGTAAAAAGGCAAAACGCTGACAAATGGTTTGATCAAGAATGCAAGACCATCAGAAAAGAACTGAGAAAAATAGCAAATGAAAAACATCGCCAACCAAACAACCCAGCTTTACGCATTAGATACAATGACATTTTAAAGAAATATAAATGTACAATTAGGAACAAAAAAAACAAATTATACCCACATGAAACTCGAAGATATTGAGAATGCCATTAATCAAACTCAATTCTGGGATATGTGGAACAAGTTCAACACAAAGCAACAGACATAACCCATCCAAAATGGTGACATCTGGAGAGCACATTTTGAAAATCTGTACAAAGACATACCAATAAATCAAATCAATTCAGATCAATGTATTATACAAGAAAAACTCCAAACATTAGAAGAAACAATTAAAGACAACCAAAACCCCCTTGATTTCCCAATTACTTGGGAAGAATTGACCAGACAAAATCTCTCCAGCCGAGGAAAGCTTCAAACGAAAACGAAACGAGCATTAAAAACGAAATGCTCAAATGCAACACCCCAGAGATGCAGGGTGCAGTGTTAAAGATGTTCAATATTGTATTACAGTCGGGATGTTTTCCTGACATCTGGTGCAAAGGGCTTATTTCCCCCATTTATAGGAGTGGGGACAAATCAGACCCTAATAACTACCGTGGCATCTGTGTCAGCAGCTGTCTAGGTAAATTATTCTGTAGTATTCTAAATAAAAGAATACTAGATTTCCTTGAGGAACACTCCATCTTGAGTAAAAGTCAAATTGGCTTCCTCCCAAAACACCGCACCACCGATCATGTATATACCCTTCACACTTTAATTAACAAACAGGTACACCAAACACTTTCTTGATTTCAAGAAAGCTTTCGACTCTATTTGGCACTATTACAGGCTTCTACACTGTGGTATAGGGGGCAAAATGTACGATCTGGTTAAATCAATGTATTTGGAAAATATGTGTGCTGTTAAAATTGGAGACAAACAAACTGAATTCTTCACCCAGAGAAGAGGTGTACGCCAGGGTTGCAATTTAAGTCCAACTTTATTTAACGTGTATATAAATGAATTTGCTGTTGAGTTGGATCAATGTGCTGCTCCTGGCCTCTCCCTCCTAGATAGAGAGGTGAAGTCTCTGTTTTATGCTGATGACCTTGTTCTACTGTCTCCTACTAAACAAGGACTACAGCAGCAGCTGGACATAGTAGGAAAGTACTGTCAGAACTGGGCTCTGGCAGTAAATATGAAGAAAACTAATGTCATGATCTTTCAAAAACGCCCCAGATGTCAGGAGAACAAACACCAATTTACCATAAATAATCATATCATTGAACATAGCATGAGTTATACCTACCTTGGTATAACCATTACAGCATCAGGGAGATTCAACATGGCAGTGAATGCACTAAAAATAAAAGCTCGAAGAGCCCTACATGCAATTAAGAGAAAATTTTATAATTTCCAAATTCCAGTCAAAATCTGGCTTAAAATATTTGATAGTGTCATACAGCCCATTGCGCTGTACGGTAGTGAAGTATGGGGTCCACTCAGTCATCAGAGCTATACCCGCTGGGACAAGTATCCAACAGAATCTTTACATTCTAATCTACTTTGGCTTTTAGTCTTTTCTTTCTAATGTTCCAGATAGGTTTCCTTACATTGTGTTATATTTTGCTTTACTCTGATTGGTGTTTGGAGAGCAGTGTTGTTGTGAGGCTGACCCCCTTGCGTATATTTTTAAATTTTATAGAGGGCACCATGACTTCATTATATCCTGGAGGACAGTGAGTGAGCAAATTATTTTGACACCATGTTTCTGTCAATATAATTATATCAACGTCTTTGATAGATTTCATGAATTCAGGGTTTCCGCTCTTCAGCTCAAAGGTTGAGGAGTGGAGACCCTGAATATTCCAACAGCTTATATGAAATGAACACATTAAAAAACAATCAAAATGAACCTGTATAGTGAGACAAATATTAAAACACCTACAACTATCTATACATTTATAATACTAAATAATCATTTCATATGAATTCCATGGATGGATGTACTATTTTTACTAATATAACCATTGTACTGATTACTACTATTGCTATTTTTACTATTACTAACTAACAATATATTTCCATGTTGTTCTGTTAATCAAATGGGAAAGTGTGAGTATGTCTATCTTAGCGGGACAGAAGTCGGGTGCACAGGGTGTGCAGCATCTCCCTGATGTATCCCAGTTCAGAGGTAGCAGGCGGAGGGACTGTGGCAGTCAGCTGGGCTACAGCTGCAGCATAGCTCCGCTGCTGTGGGTGGGGAGGCGGACCAGGGGCAGGTGCTGTAAAGGGGGCTGGTGGGCAGGTACTGAGGAGGGGGAAAGTAGCCTCCTCTGGTTGTGTTTCACAGTGGTGAGGTGGTGGGCGTGTGGGCAGTGGGAGGTCCAGGCTGAGCTGTTGTGTCTCCTCATGACAGCGGGGATGATCCTGGGGTGGTGATGGAGAGGAGGAGGTCTTGGATGGAGCGTCTGAAGCTTCTAGTAGAAGAGAGGGTGGAAGGACTGCGTCCTAGGGCCGTGTCTTTGAGGGTCTTTGCAAAGATCTTCACCTTCTCTTTGTGAAGATGGAGTCCATCATACAGGTCCCAGGTGACAATGGTTGGGTGGGGGGCCAGGTGGATGTCGGGTAAGGTGGCACATCCTCTTCTGATCTCCATAATGATGTCATGGATGGCATGAGGAGGGGTGTCTGTCCTAGGTAGAAGGGTGGAGATCACAATACGGGTGTCAGTGAATTCCTTACTGGCCTGCTCCACTATCTTCCTCACTGCCTCAGCAGTGTCCATTCGGAGGTTGTGCAGGTCATTTGTTCCTGTGTGGATCACCAGGTATTGAGGGCTCCTGAGGGATTCCTTTTTTAACAGCTTCATTGCCTGGCCTGTGGTGCTGCAGCATTTCAACAGCACTTTTTTACCTGGAAAAAGCTTCTTTGTGTCCCGGAATTTCCCATTTGAGTCAGCCAGCAGGACCACTTGTGGAGCTTGTTCTTCTGGCTGAGTGGAGGAAGCTGGGATGGGCAGAGCTGGCTGTTGGCAGCTGGCTGTGTGGGTGTATCAGGAGTTGCCAGGGTGTTGTTAGGCTGGGTGCAGAGCAGAGACGGTGGGACAGAGACAAGGCAGGGGTTTGGGACACTGGCAGGGAGAGTCTGTGTCTCTGTAGTTGTCATTGTGGGGACTGCTGAGAGTTGGTCTGTCAGGTGTTGGACTTTCCTGCTGAAGCTCCTTTCTCTATTTTCAGCATCTTCCTTCACTTTGGCTAACTGAGCACGGAGCACACTGTTCTCCTGTTTTAGTGCCTCTACACTTCCTCTGAGGTCAGATGCCAAGGCTTGGTTGTCTCTCTTGAGCTGCTGGAGCTCCTCATGAAGCTGTTGCACAGTGTTGTCTTAGTGGTCAGACAGCCTGGCCTGGGTCAGCTCTTTGAATTCAGCAAAGTCCAGCTCCAGCAGGGCCACACTCTCCTTTAGCTGGTTGGTGGAGCTGGCAGGTGTGGGAGGGGCAAAGATGGATAAGGTGGTGGGGTTCTCTGTTGGGCTCTCATCATCTTCACTGTCAGAGGGGATATTGATTTTCCACCTCAGCTTTTAACAAGGAGAAAGCCTCTTCAATGGACTCCAGGTTGCCTTCATTCCCCTGGATCATGACCTTTCCTTTGGTGTAGTATGTGATGGTGAGCAGAGGGTCATCCTTGTCAAGGTGTTCATCTTTACAAATCTTTAATCTGCCTCCTGAGCCGATGCCTTCACTGGATACGTATGCATAATTGTTGCACAGAGTATTTTTCAAGATGTAGATGGAATCAGTGAAGAATAAGAGGTTGTTCTTCTTCCTTTCTTCTTTGTGTTGGGCGTAGTCAGTGAAGAGGACCTCTGGATTTTCATGTAGTGTCCTCTCCTTGAGTTTCCCTCTAGCTGCTGCACTCTTACATTTAGCAGGGTATTCAACCTCTCTGCTCTCTGCTCTGTTAGCTGCCTTCTGACCGGTTTCCATGGCGACCACTTGTTCACTCCACAGGGGGCTAGGCTAACTGTTTACATTAGCTGTGTCCAAATTCAGGGGCTGCATCCTTCAAAGGACCCGGCCCTCGTGAGTCCTTTGACGGGCGCGTCAACCGTTGTTAAATTGGACGGTCTAGCCTTCGGAGTATTTCCTGGTTGCATCACCAGATGTTCCCGCCCTTACCGTTACGTCACGATTGATGCCGCTCAGGCCCGCGAAAGAGAGTTGACTGAATGGATTTTATGGTTTTCTGAACGTCTAACATTTTGAAAGTGAAGGCTTTTAAAGCTTTAATTCCAACGGCATAATGCTAATTTATGCCGTATGCTAATGCATTACCAGCGTCACGTATTTTAACTGAAAATCCACTGAAGTTTAACATATCTGTCAATGGATGATCAAATGAGTAAAAAACGAGTATAAACCCAGTACTTACATTTAAATGTCAAGTCCGTGCCACTTGATGTCGCCATTGTTCAGTTTTCCCTCTTAATTTTTGGGACTGAGGAGCGGCGCGCAAAGGATCTTGGGATATGGGAGGCTGCGAAGGATAGTAGCGGTCCGTCCTCCAAAAAGCGGGAGAACCACCATTTGTGGGCTGCATTTGGAGGAGCCTTCGAATTTGGACAGCCTTCGCGCAGCGTTGTGATGTAATTGGCCTTCAAAACCCTACTTCGGAGGATGCAGCCCCTGAATTTGGACACAGCTTTTCTAGCCTTTACACAGTTTTTTAGGGTCCGGGCAGCTAAGCTGCCAGGACACTATTGTATTCCTAGGAATTCTTTCTTTCTTTCTTTCTTCTTCTTCTTCCGAGGAAGTCATACTTCCCATGGGCGAAAACTCACCAAACTTTACAGAAATGTCCGGCCCCATGCCAGATTTACTTAATTCCAAGGACATGTCAATATTCCTCCTGGGGGGCGCACAATAAGCGTTTAAATTTAAAAACTTTAAAAATACCTACAAAATCAACAGTACATGCTACAGTTTTGAAACTTTCACCAAACTGTAGCCCCAATACTGCTGAAACTTTAGTCCACTTAAACTCATTACAAATTATGAAGTCCATCACTCAGTTTTTTTCAAAACCTGTAAAACTTATAAAACCTATCTCCTCCCACAATTTTTACCCAATTGTCACCAAACTTGCTAGAGAGCTTCTTCAGACCGTCCTCCACAAAACTTATTTCTCGGATTTTTGATTTATCAAAAATTAAACCTACAGTGCATCAAAATGTTTGACTGTAAACAGTACTGTAAACATATACTATCAAATTCTTGCTAAATACATTTTCAATCTTCCTGAAAAAAATTGAGAATATTTTGCAGTCATGGTTGATGGAGTTTGGCAAATATCAGAATTTTATCTCAAAAACTGAATTTTTGAGAACATTTTGAATTCTGCTCTCATGGGAACAGCTGGAGTCAATGGAAGAGTGGCATTTTTAAACATCAGATTTTCTCTTATGAAGCAAAACACTTTAAGTTAAAAACAAATCACCAACATTTCCATGCTGTCAAGATGCAATTTATGTATTATCAGATTTTTGTTCAGGTAACAGAATTTCTGACATTTTGACCATTTTTGAAATCTGCCTTGACAACAGCTGCCCAGACAGTGACTCCCTGAGTCGACAAATGAAGCCACACAGCAGCTCTCACTTCCAGCCAATTAGCTCAGTGAGTTAGGAGCTGGTGCTTGGTGTCAGGGGTTGTGGGTTCAAGACCCAGCAAGGATGATGATGACAAATCAAAATATCAGATGTCCTCAACATGAAACACAAGACAATTGTCCTGATGGTGGCATCACAGCAAGCCTCTAAATTAAATAAAAACAAATAGCTTGGACTGGACCATGGATGAAAGCTAACCAAATTTGCACAAAGGTCCAGTCTCATGCCAGATTACCTCAGCTGTAAACCCAAGCCAATAGTCCTGATGGTGGTGCTACAGCAAGCGTCTAAAGTTCAAAACTTTGAAAAATCATAACAAATCAACCATACTTGCTGCAGCTTCAGAACTCAATATTGAAGAAACTTTTGTACATTTAAACCTATTAAAAATCATGAAGTACATCACTCAGTTTTTTTTCAAAAACTGTAAAACTTCTTAAACCTATTTCCTCTCTCCTCCTTTGATTTATGAAAAATTGAGCCTCAAAAACTGAATTTTTCACAGCATTTTAAATTTTTCTTTCATGTGAACAATTGGAGTCAATGCAGTAATGACATAGCTAAACATCAGTTATTCACTTATGGAGCAAATCAATCATTTTTAAAAACAAATTACCAACATATCCATGCTGTCTAGATGCAATATGTGTATTTTCAGATTTTTTTCCTAATAACTGAATTTTTTATTACTTTGTGTTTGTTTTGTGGTGATGTAATTCCAGTCCAAACATAGGTGGCAGTAATGTGCTTTAATGCTGATTGACACCCTCCATTTAAACTGAAGAAGGAGAATCACTTAAAGTTGATCCAGCTGAGAGTAGGAGACAGGATCAGTGATCTAGTTCAGTGAGTGGGAAACATATATATAAAAAAATCACAGCAAAACAAAGATTAAATCAAGAGAGCAGTATTTCAAACCAATCTTTTTGGGGGGCATTTTTGCCTATATGGATAATACAGTGAGAGACAGGAAATGTGGAGGCAGAGAGTTTTTTTTATTTTTACAGTGGTTACAAATATGCCTGCATGACAGTGTATAGCTTACTCACTTTGTGAAGCCTCACATGATCTGTCACTAGCCAGTTAACTAAGTGAGATAGAAGATGGACTTAGGTGTCAAAGGTTGTAAGTTCAAGCCTCAACTAATGCAAAATGAACATTATGATGTCAACTGTCTGTCTTCCTGTTCTACACTTTGTTGCTCAGCCTCAGAGTTGCCTAAATTTGCCAAAAATAGCCCAGACCCGACCCATCGCTGCGCAGCAGCTATAATTTTTGTTTGTTCTTTTATCTTCTTCTTGTCTTCATAGAGTACCTCTTCTGTTATCGTCTTTAGTGCAGTTTCCCCTTGGAAATGTTGGTAACAGTGGCAGGTAGTAGCCTAGTTAGCAGTTGACAGCAAGTTACACAGTTGACAGCTAGCTAGTTGAGTTAGCTAGTTGTTTTGATTAAAAATATATCCAAAGATGATATTTTTTCTTCCTTTTTGCAGATGAATGTTGTAACCTCTTCTTTAGAGTCCTTTCTGAAGAATATTTGAAGGTTCTTTTGCAAAATGTCCCACTGTATAGGTCTAAGTCTGATATATATTCAGGAGCTCATTTTTGATGCAGCTTCTTCTCATGGAATCTTCTCTCTCTCTCTCTCTCTCTCTCTCTCTCTCTCTCTCGCTATCTATCTATCTATCTATCTATCTATCTGTCTGTCTCTCTGTCTGTCTGTCTGTCTATCTATCTATCTATCTATCTATCTATCTATCTATCTGTCCATCTGTCTATCTATCTATCTATCTATCTATCTATCTATCTATCTATCTAAATCTCTATCTATATATCTCTCTATCTGTCTGTCTGTCTGTCTGTCTGTCTATCTATCTATCTATCTATCTATCTAAATATATATATATATCTATTAGTGGTGGGACTCGATTAGAAAAATTAATCTGATTAATTAGAGGCTTTTTTAATTAATTACACTTTTTCTCAGTTGCTTTGGTGCTTTTCTCACATCACTATTAACATTTGCACAGCAGTTAGTGCATTTCTCAAAACAATTAGTGCAAACTGCAAAACCTAGTGGATAACCTGCAAAAGCACGTCACTTGCTCAAAATGGATAGTCCATTCCTCAAAAGCAAGTATTCATGTCAATGAAACTGCCAGTGTCATCAAAATGAGAAGTCTTGACACCGTCGTTTATGAACAAGATAGTCAAATGGCTTTGTCATGTTTTCATTATGACAGTTTATTCTCTGTGTTTTCCAATGCAAAAAAAAGGTTAGAACTCGGTGACACTACCTGAAAATGCTCAAGACAGCACTATACACTACTTGTACAGCCATTTGAAAACTACAGTAAAGTTACACATTGCTGTAGTTAGGGGAGTAAGTGAGTACAAGACACTGAATACGTACGTTTCACATTTTTACTGTATATGCTCTATGCAATTCTACAGCATTGTGCAAAAGAAAAATACACTACAGTCACTTATCTAGAACAAACATAAGAAACACCCTTTTGGTAGAGCTGTGCACAAATGTGAACAATATAACAGTACATATTGTAACTGAACATATGTAGGTAAGTCATTCTGGCACACCCAGATGTTCCTGTCTGTCTGGCCACATATTTTCATCTACATCACAACGGATATCATCCCTTGCAATGCAGCGAGGACAGTATCTCCTGGAGTGGCGAATCCGCCCTCTGCATGACTCTGCTGTGGCCATCCATGGCTGCTAGCAGGGCCATTTGCGCATGTGGACGCCAGTCATAAACCTTCCACCTCCAGGCAGAGAAAAACTCCTCTATCAGATTACGGAATGGGGAGTAGGGAGGGAGTTATTTGACCAGCATCCTGTCATGTGCTGCAAACCACTGTCTGACCAGATGTGAGTGGTGAAAACGGACATTATCCCACACAACAACATACTTGTTGAGTTGGCCTGCATCCCTCGCATTCTCAGGGACTATGTCCCTGTAAAGAGTGTCTAAAAAAGTCAGCAGATGTTGTGTATTATATGGACCAAGAAGGGGGATATGGTTGAGGACGCCATTATCTGAGATGGCTGCACACATTGTAACATTCCCTCTGCGTTGGCCGGGGACATCAGTGGTTGCTCTCTGTCCAATGCGATTTCTTCCACGCCTTCTACCTTTGGCCAGATTGAAACCCGCCTCATCAACGTATATGAATGTGTGCAGTGGTTCCCTGGCTGAGAGAGAGAGAGAGAGAGAGAGAGAGAGAGAGAGAGAGAGAAATGTAACAACTTTTCCTGTGTAATATAATGCATTTTGGAAAACATATTGTACAGTATGTTCTGTGAATACATATACAGAATTGCTAGTGTACTGCATGAAACTACACAAAGTAAAACAGTTTACAGTGCTGAACATTAGAGTATACATAGAAGACATGTTTTACCTGTACATACTGGTGACGGGTTAGGGTCACCTAAGGCCTCTCCTTCACTCTTTCACTGTTCCGTTCAAATGGCACTTTGTACAATTGTTTCATGCGCATTTCATTTCTCTTGAGCACTCTGTCAATTGTTGCAATTGACACAGATTCAATATTGCCAAATACATTGTTATCCTCTATGACAGTGCTTTGGATGTCGTTCAACCTTATTGCATTGTTTGCAATCACCATTGAACAAATGGCTTCCTCTTGCTGCGGGGTAAAAAGGGGCCCTCTTCCACCTCTGCCAGGTTGTCTTTCAATCCTATGTGGTGCAGAGTAAAATTACAGTAATGTACAGTAAACATGAGATATTATGAGATGTTGGATTACTGTCCAATACTATACATACCTGTTCTCCCTACGAAATGTTTGAATGATTGAATTCACAGTGGTTCTGCCAACATTTGGTTGCACCTTCCGACTGTAGCCCTAATTTCATTAGGAATCTGCCTATGTATTTGGCCTCTTCTCCCTCTTCCCGTTTTGTCCCTTTCCCCTCCCTCCCCGCATCCTCAACCCTCTTCCACGATGCTGACCTTCCATTTCTGTGTCACAGAATTGTAGAAATGGTACACACCATGTCCTGCTCGATTCATATATGCTTGCCAAGTGAGGGTTCATGGGATTCATCCCTGAGTGACTGTGAACAAGTGGCTTGTCATTGGTTACAACTAATACTTCATACACCTCCTCTTAAGTGAAAGCTGAAGTTCACCTGAGAGCAATTGTTCAATTTAGGAGACATTTCAAGGAAAAAATGATAAAGAAAGGTATAAAAACAGCAGAGAATTGTATGAAAGCAACTGATACATGTCCAAAAGCATTTGCAATTTGTTCAGCGGAAGGAGAAATTGCTATGATGATGTGCACAAATGACTAAATGTTGTAGAGGTTGAACTAATAGTTAAGAGAATTTTCATTCTGATCTGAGAAAAGCACCAAAGCAACTGAGAAAAACTGTAATCTCAATTAATCGCATATCAATATTTGACACGAGAAGCAACATTTTTCAATTTAAATGGATTTTGGTATATGACTGAATCAATGAATAGACACATAAATGAACAAAATCATGTTTATTTTCAGCACTGAGTGTTAACATAAAGTGCAATATGAATAAAGAATATTATGATTGCATTGTTCACAAGGTACAAACCAGTGCGTCGTGGACTTACTCATTTTGGCTCTGAACCCTGTCATCTTGTCGAGTGTGGATTGGCGACACTGCCTGCTCGAACTAGGAGTGTTGTCTGTGCTAGCTGCAACATGTTTGGCATTGAGGTGGTAGCGGAGGCTGGAAGTGCTCCGGAGATAGGCAAATTCTTTCTTGCACAATTTGCACACAACTGTGCTTTTATCCAGGTTTCCACCCGGTAGTTTGTTAAAACTAAACTTTCCGCCCAACGAACCCAGCAACGACTTCTCATTGGTTTCCATTTCTCGTGTTGTGTCCTGTGCATCAGCCTTACCGGTTTGCCGGGAACTCGTGCAATGAGCAACGTTACGCGCTGTTTGGAGTGCAAATATAAATTGCGATTAAATGCGTTATTTTTTTTGTCGCGTTATTATTTCTGTAATCCCTGACCGCTGTGAATGGTTCATCAAGTCTGGAGGCACTTTCTTCAAGATGGTGGTGCCCTGTCTTGCTGCGGCTACACTGGCTCATGATAGTTTAGAATATTTATATCAAAATCTGCCACCTAAGATGCCAATCTCTACAAATTTATATATGATCGCCATCTCTTGCTGGAAATACAATCATCCAGTGACTTTGGCTTCATTGACACGACTACTCGTGAGTGTTTACATAGCCTCGGAGTGCTACGCCGACGAGACCCAGTTGCTATGGACGTTCCTAGCATCACAAGCCGACAGAGGAGCAAGCAGAGGCGGTGTGACCAAAGGCGGAAGCACGGCTGTCGGGGAGGACTAACAGCTAATGCCTGTATACATGCCCCATCTCTGCATGTCACTGACTTGCTTCTTCCCCGGAGTCCTTGTGCTTTCTAGTCCTACAGGCTCCCATGGATCCTGGCCGCGCCCGGGTTGTGGATCGTGGATGCGCCCACTGCTATGGCCCTGCCTGATTGTGGATGCGCCCACTGCTATGGCCCTGCCTGATCGTGGATGCGCCCACTGCTATGGCCCTGCCTGATCGTGGATGCGCCTATTGCTATGGCCCTGCCGGATCGTGGATGCACCTACTGCCATGACCCTGCCTGACACCCACCACTACTGTCGCTAATATTAGTCACATCTCTGTTACATACGTTCCACTACTATTATTGTAATGCATTACTACATACTATCCTTACCATTAATCCCTACTACTGTTATCACTAGTAATCACATTTCCATGTGCTTTTCATTATTATTGCTGTAATACATCTTTATGTACTTTCACTCCTGTCAACCATCGCTTATAATTGAATACATTGTGATCTCGTTGATCTGCTCTGTACATGCGACATCTATTGCACGTCTGTCCGTCCTGGGAGAGGGATCCCTCCTCTGTGGCTCTCCCTGAGGTTTCTTCCGCATTTTTTTTTTTTTTTCCCCTGTTAAAAGGGCCTTTTTTTTGGGGCAAGTTTTTCCTCACTCGAATCGAGGGTCGAAGGACAGAGGGTGTCGTCTCTGTACAGATTGTAAAGCCCTCTGAGGCAAACTGTGATTTGTGAATTTGGGCTATAAAAATAAAATTTGATTTGATTTAAGCTAAAAGCAGCTGCGGCCGACCGGCCAAACCGCTCCACTGAGGATGCCATCTCCACCGCTCTTCACTTGAGCCTTGCACACCTGGAGGAGAAAATCACTCATGTTCGGATGCTGTTCCTGGACTTCAGTTCAGTGTTTAATACCATCATTCCACAGCATCTGGTAGACAAACTGGGACCCCTGGGCTTCAGCACCCCCCTGTGCAACTGGCTGCTAGACTTCCTCACTGAAAGACCACGGTCAGTGCAGGTCGGTCAGAATACCTCCAGTGTCATCACCCTCAACACAGGCTCCCCTCAAGGCTGTGTCCTGAGCCCCCTGCTGTTCACTCTGATGACTCACGCCTGCGTCCCAAGGGCTACCACCAACCACATTGTGAAGTTTGCGGATGACACAACAGTGGTGGGCCTCATCAGGGATGACCACGACCTGGCTTACAGGGAGGAGGTGGAGCAGCTGGTAGGCTGGTGTAGCAAAAACAACTTGATCCTGAACGTGGACAAACCAAAGAGATTATTGTCGACCTCAGGAAGAAGCAGCCCAGCCACGCTCCACTTCTCATCAACAACACGGCTGTGGAGGTGGTCAGCAGCACCAAGTTCCTGGGGGTGCGCATCACAGACAACCTCACCTGGACTGTGAACACTGCGGCACTGGTCAAGAAGGATGAGGAGAGCCCTCCTGCCCCCGCCCATCCTCACTACATTCTACAGGAGCACCATAGAGAGCATCCTGACCAGCTGCATCTCCATGTGCTGTGGAAGCTGCAAAGCCTCTGATTGGAGGAATGTGAGGAGAGTGGTGAGGACAGCAGAGAAGATCATTGGGACTTCTCTCCCCTCCATTCAGGACATTGCTCCAAAGTGCTGTATGTACCGAGATGGGAATATTATCAGAGACTCCTCCCACCCTGGACTGTTTTCCGTGCTGGCTTCTAGAAAGAGGTTCTACAGCATTTGGTGCAGGACCACAAGGCTCTGTAACAGCTTGTTCCCCCATGTCATCAGACTGCTGAAATCAAAGTGACAATTGTCATTTATTCTGGATACCTTGTTTCCTCAAAATATTTCCACTATTTAACTCAACAATGTCACTTTCAATAATGATAATCACTGAATGACAATAAAGTCTGTCTGAGTCTAAAAGATTCCCAGAAGGTTTTGGCGGTATAGTAGCGAGACGCTTCCCAAGCAGTTGAGCCGGGGTCGATTACGTGTGTGCCTGCTTTCCGTGATGCAGATGGGGTTCTGGACCGGAGGAACATCAGGAATGCATTTATGGATCTTTGGATTTTACAGGTACACTTTTTCTCAAGGGGATTGGAGCAGATTTGCATTCCGAAGCAAATCGGTCGTGGGAGACTGGTGTTGGCAGGTGTCAAAGGCATCACAGTGCTAAAATCACATTCCCTGACCGGGAATCGAACGCAGGCCGCGGCGGTGAGAGCGCCGAATCCTAGCCACTAGACCATCAGGGAAGACACCGCTCTGCCTTCGGATAATGCAAGAGTTGATGAGGAATGACCAGCCAACGGGTTGGCATTTGTGAGTGAGTGACCGACCGACCGATCGACCGATCGATGTTGCGTAAAAATGTACAAAGTAAATCTCTTTGGAGATGGCAAGCGCAACACTGGGCTAAACCTAAATTCCCTGATGGGGAATTGCACCGGGGCCGCGGCAGTGAAAACACCAAATCCTGACCACTAGACCATCAGGGACAATGAAAAACTTGTTCCTCTTCAATTCACGAGATGTAAAGAAGATGAATTGTTTGGTAATACGGAAGGTTACTAATGTCTGCTGTGTATGCTTGACTTGATCCGCGGTCATCTGCTTAATAGGCAAAGGTCCATCTCTCCTGGAAAAACAAGTCATCCCGAGGTGAGGTAGGTGTGCTCGAGTGGTCAAGGCGGCGGACTACAATCCCATTGGGGTTTAATCCTGCAGATTGCAATGCTGCCAACTAAGGAAGTGTCAACTCTTCCCTGGTCTCCCCTTCATTCATCTGCCAGATGGGTGTATGTCATCGTGGTGAGGATCTTCTCACAAACCAGGTTAAGCCGTATGGTTTTAGAAAATGAAGAAAATGGAGGAGTGCACTGATGGCATTAAACAATCCGGTTATTGGATTTAGATTCAGTTGAGAAAGAGAATGTAATGGAATGTGCTGTGAATGGCTCATCAAGTCTGGAGGTACTGGAAAAGCTTCCCTGAAGGTTTTGGCGGTATAGTAGCGAGACGCTTCCCAAGCAGTTGAGCTGGGGTCGATTGTGTGCGTGCCTGCTTTCCGTGACGCAGATGGGGTTCTGGACCAGAGGAACATCAGGAATGCATTCATGGATCTTTATGTATTTTACAGGTACACTTTCTCAAGGTGATTGGAGCAGATTTGCATTCCGAAGCAAATCGGTCGTGTGAGAACGGTGTTGGCAGGTGTCAAAGGCATCACAGTGCTAAAATCACATTCCCTGACCGGGAATCGAACCCGGGCCGCGGCGGTGAGAGCGCCGAATCCTAGCCACTAGACCATCAGGGAAGACACCGCTCTGCCTTCGGATAATGCAAGAGTTGATGAGGAATGACCAGCCAACGGGTTGGCATTTGTGAGTGAGTGACCGACTGACCGATCGACCGATCGATGTTGCGTAAAAACGTACAAAGTAAATCTCTTTGGAGATGGCAAGCGCAACACTGGGCTAAACCTACATTCGCTGACCGGGAATTGAACCAGGGCCGCAGCGGTGAAAACGCCAAATCCTGACCACTAGACCATCAGGGACAATGAACAACTTGTTCCTCTTCAATTCACGAGATGTAAAGAAGATGAATTGTTTGGTAATACGGAAGGTTACTAATGTCTGCTGTGTATGCTTGACTTGATCCGCGGTCATCTGCTTAATAGGCAAAGGTCCATCTCTCCTGGAAAAACAAGTCATCCCGAGGTGAGGTAGGTGTGCTCGAGTGGTCAAGGCGGCGGACTACAATCCCATTGGGGTTTAATCCTGCAGATTGCAATGCTGCCAACTAAGGAAGTGTCAACTCTTCCCTGGTCTCCCCTTCATTCATCTGCCAGATGGGTGTATGTCATCGTGGTGAGGATCTTCTCACAAACCAGGTTAAGCCGTATGGTTTTAGAAAATGAAGAAAATGGAGGAGTGCACTGATGGCATTAAACAATCCGGTTATTGGATTTAGATTCAGTTGAGAAAGAGAATGTAATGGAATGTGCTGTGAATGGCTCATCAAGTCTGGAGGTACTGGAAAAGCTTCCCTGAAGG
This sequence comes from Pagrus pagrus, assembly GCF_965226575.1. Classification (NCBI taxonomy): domain Eukaryota; kingdom Metazoa; phylum Chordata; class Actinopteri; order Spariformes; family Sparidae; genus Pagrus; species Pagrus pagrus. The sequence goes on along the minus strand of NC_140205.1, from coordinate 22,490,192 downwards.
TTTGGGCGGTATAGTAGCGAGACGCTTCCCAAGCAGTTGAGCCGGGGTCGATTGTGTGTGTGCCTGCTTTCCGTGACGCAGATGGGGTTCTGGACCAGAGGAACATCAGGAATGCATTCATGGATCTTTATGTATTTTACAGGTACACTTTCTCAAGGTGAATGGAGCAGATTTGCATTCCGAAGCAAATCGGTCGTGGCAGGTGTCAAAGGCATCACAGTGCTAAAATCACATTCCCTAACCGGGAATCGAACCCGGGCCGCGGCGGTGAGAGCGCCGAATCCTAGCCACTAGACCATCAGGGAAGACACCGCTCTGCCTTCGGATAATGCAAGAGTTGATGAGGAATGACCAGCCAACGGGTTGGCATCTGTGAGTGAGTGACCGACCGACCGATCGACCGATCGATCGATGTTGCGTAAAAACGTACAAAGTAAATCTCTTTGGAGATGGCAAGCGCAACACTGGGCTAAACCTACATTCCCTGATGGGGAATTGCACCGGGGCCGCGGCGGTGAAAACACCAAATCCTGACCACTAGACCATCAGGGACAATGAAAAACTTGTTCCTCTTCAATTCACGAGATGTAAAGAAGATGAATTGTTTGGTAATACGGAAGGTTACTAATGTCTGCTGTGTATGCTTGACTTGATCCGCGGTCATCTGCTTAATAGGCAAAGGTCCATCTCTCCTGGAAAAACAAGTCATCCCGAGGTGAGGTAGGTGTGCTCGAGTGGTCAAGGCGGCGGACTACAATCCCATTGGGGTTTAATCCTGTAGATTGCAATGCTGCCAACTAAGTAAGTGTCAACTCTTGCCTGGTCTCCCCTTCATTCATCTGCCAGATGGGTGTATGTCATCGTGGTGAGGATCTTCTCACAAACCAGGTTAAGCCGTATGGTTTTAGAAAATGAAGAAAATGGAGGAGTGCACTGATGGCATTAAACAATCCGGTTATTGGATTTAGATTCAGTTGAGAAAGAGAATGTAATGGAATGTGCTGTGAATGGCTCGTCAAGTCTGGAGGTACTGGAAAAGCTTCCCTGAAGGTTTGGGCGGTATAGTAGCGAGACGCTTCCCAAGCAGTTGAGCCGGGGTCGATTGTGTGTGTGCCTGCTTTCCGTGACGCAGATGGGGTTCTGGACCAGAGGAACATCAGGAATGCATTCATGGTTCTTTATGTATTTTACAGGTACACTTTCTCAAGGTGAATGGAGCAGATTTGCATTCCGAAGCAAATCGGTCGTGGGAGAACGGTGTTGGCAGGTGTCAAAGGCATCACAGTGCTAAAATCACATTCCCTGACCGGGAATCGAACCCGGGCCGCGGCGGTGAGAGCGCCGAATCCTAGCCACTAGACCATCAGGGAAGACACGGCTCTGCCTTCGGATAATGCAAGAGTTGATGAGGAATGACCAGCCAACGGGTTGGCATCTGTGAGTGAGTGACCGACCGACCGACCGATCGACCGATCGATGTTGCGTAAAAACGTACAAAGTAAATCTCTTTGGAGATGGCAAGCGCAACACTGGGCTAAACCTACATTCCCTGACCGGGAATTGAACGCGGGCCGCGGCGGTGAAAACGCCAAATCCTGACCACTAGACCATCAGGGACAATGAAAATCTTGTTCCTCTTCAATTCACGAGATGTAAAGAAGATGAATTGTTTGGTAATACGGAAGGTTACTAATGTCTGCTGTGTATGCTTGACTTGATCCGCGGTCATCTGCTTAATAGGCAAAGGTCCATCTCTCCTGGAAAAACAAGTCATCCCGAGGTGAGGTAGGTGTGCTCGAGTGGTCAAGGCGGCGGACTACAATCCCATTGAGGTTTAATGAGAAAGGGAATGTAATGGAATGTGCTGTGAATGGCTCATCAAGTCTGGAGGTACTGGAAAAGCTTCCCTGAAGGTTTGGGCGGTATAGTAGCGAGACGCTTCCCAAGCAGTTGAGCCGGGGTCGATTGTGTGCGTGCCTGCTTTCCGTGACGCAGATGGGGTTCGGGACCAGAGGAACATCAGGAATGCATTCATGGATCTTTATGTATTTTACAGGTACACTTTCTCAAGGTGATTGGAGCAGATTTGCATTCCGAAGCAAATCGGTCGTAGGAGAACGGTGTTGGCAGGTGTCAAAGGCATCACAGTGCTAAAATCACATTCCCTGACCGGGAATCGAACCCGGGCCGCGGCGGTGAGAGCGCCGAATCCTAGCCACTAGACCATCAGGGAAGACACAGCTCTGCCTTCGGATAATTCAAGAGTTGATGAGGAATGACCAGCCAACGGGTTGGCATCTGTGAGTGAGTGACCGACCGACCGATCGACCGATCGATGTTGCGTAAAAACGTACAAAGTAAATCTCTTTGGAGATGGCAAGCGCAACACTGGGCTAAACCTACATTCCCTGACCGGGAATTGAACCCGGGCCGCGGCGGTGAAAACGTCAAATCCTGACAACTAGACCATCAGGGACAATGAAAATCTTGTTCCTCTTCAATTCACGAGATGTAAAGAAGATGAATTGTTTGGTAATACGGAAGGTTACTAATGTCTGCTGTGTATGCTTGACTTGATCCGCGGTCATCTGCTTAATAGGCAAAGGTCCATCTCTCCTGGAAAAACAAGTCATCCCGAGGTGAGGTAGGTGTGCTCGAGTGGTCAAGGCGGCGGACTACAATCCCATTGGGGTTTAATCCTGTAGATTGCAATGCTGCCAACTAAGTAAGTGTCAACTCTTGCCTGGTCTCCCCTTCATTCATCTGCCAGATGGGTGTATGTCATCGTGGTGAGGATCTTCTCACAAACCAGGTTAAGCCGTATGGTTTTAGAAAATGAAGAAAATGGAGGAGTGCACTGATGGCATTAAACAATCCGGTTATTGGATTTAGATTCAGTTGAGAAAGAGAATGTAATGGAATGTGCTGTGAATGGCTCGTCAAGTCTGGAGGTACTGGAAAAGCTTCCCTGAAGGTTTGGGCGGTATAGTAGCGAGACGCTTCCCAAGCAGTTGAGCCGGGGTCGATTGTGTGTGTGCCTGCTTTCCGTGACGCAGATGGGGTTCTGGACCAGAGGAACATCAGGAATGCATTCATGGTTCTTTATGTATTTTACAGGTACACTTTCTCAAGGTGAATGGAGCAGATTTGCATTCCGAAGCAAATCGGTCGTGGGAGAACGGTGTTGGCAGGTGTCAAAGGCATCACAGTGCTAAAATCACATTCCCTGACCGGGAATCGAACCCGGGCCGCGGCGGTGAGAGCGCCGAATCCTAGCCACTAGACCATCAGGGAAGACACGGCTCTGCCTTCGGATAATGCAAGAGTTGATGAGGAATGACCAGCCAACGGGTTGGCATCTGTGAGTGAGTGACCGACCGACCGACCGATCGATGTTGCGTAAAAACGTACAAAGTAAATCTCTTTGGAGATGGCAAGCGCAACACTGGGCTAAACCTACATTCCCTGACCGGGAATTGAACGCGGGCCGCGGCGGTGAAAACGCCAAATCCTGACCACTAGACCATCAGGGACAATGAAAATCTTGTTCCTCTTCAATTCACGAGATGTAAAGAAGATGAATTGTTTGGTAATACGGAAGGTTACTAATGTCTGCTGTGTATGCTTGACTTGATCCGCGGTCATCTGCTTAATAGGCAAAGGTCCATCTCTCCTGGAAAAACAAGTCATCCCGAGGTGAGGTAGGTGTGCTCGAGTGGTCAAGGCGGCGGACTACAATCCCATTGAGGTTTAATGAGAAAGGGAATGTAATGGAATGTGCTGTGAATGGCTCATCAAGTCTGGAGGTACTGGAAAAGCTTCCCTGAAGGTTTGGGCGGTATAGTAGCGAGACGCTTCCCAAGCAGTTGAGCCGGGGTCGATTGTGTGCGTGCCTGCTTTCCGTGACGCAGATGGGGTTCGGGACCAGAGGAACATCAGGAATGCATTCATGGATCTTTATGTATTTTACAGGTACACTTTCTCAAGGTGATTGGAGCAGATTTGCATTCCGAAGCAAATCGGTCGTAGGAGAACGGTGTTGGCAGGTGTCAAAGGCATCACAGTGCTAAAATCACATTCCCTGACCGGGAATCGAACCCGGGCCGCGGCGGTGAGAGCGCCGAATCCTAGCCACTAGACCATCAGGGAAGACACGGCTCTGCCTTCGGATAATTCAAGAGTTGATGAGGAATGACCAGCCAACGGGTTGGCATCTGTGAGTGAGTGACCGACCGACCGATCGACCGATCGATGTTGCGTAAAAACGTACAAAGTAAATCTCTTTGGAGATGGCAAGCGCAACACTGGGCTAAACCTACATTCCCTGACCGGGAATTGAACCCGGGCCGCGGCGGTGAAAACGCCAAATCCTGACCACTAGACCATCAGGGACAATGAAAATCTTGTTCCTCTTCAATTCACGAGATGTAAAGAAGATGAATTGTTTGGTAATACGGAAGGTTACTAATGTCTGCTGTGTATGCTTGACTTGATCCGCGGTCATCTGCTTAATAGGCAAAGGTCCATCTCTCCTGGAAAAACAAGTCATCCCGAGGTGAGGTAGGTGTGCTCGAGTGGTCAAGGCGGCGGACTACAATCCCATTGGGGTTTAATCCTGTAGATTGCAATGCTGCCAACTAAGTAAGTGTCAACTCTTGCCTGGTCTCCCCTTCATTCATCTGCCAGATGGGTGTATGTCATCGTGGTGAGGATCTTCTCACAAACCAGGTTAAGCCGTATGGTTTTAGAAAATGAAGAAAATGGAGGAGTGCACTGATGGCATTAAACAATCCGGTTATTGGATTTAGATTCAGTTGAGAAAGAGAATGTAATGGAATGTGCTGTGAATGGCTCGTCAAGTCTGGAGGTACTGGAAAAGCTTCCCTGAAGGTTTGGGCGGTATAGTAGCGAGACGCTTCCCAAGCAGTTGAGCCGGGGTCGATTGTGTGTGTGCCTGCTTTCCGTGACGCAGATGGGGTTCTGGACCAGAGGAACATCAGGAATGCATTCATGGTTCTTTATGTATTTTACAGGTACACTTTCTCAAGGTGAATGGAGCAGATTTGCATTCCGAAGCAAATCGGTCGTGGCAGGTGTCAAAGGCATCACAGTGCTAAAATCACATTCCCTGACCGGGAATCGAACCCGGGCCGCGGCGGTGAGAGCGCCGAATCCTAGCCACTAGACCATCAGGGAAGACACCGCTCTGCCTTCGGATAATGCAAGAGTTGATGAGGAATGACCAGCCAACGGGTTGGCATCTGTGAGTGAGTGACCGACCGACCGATCGACCGATCGATGTTGCGTAAAAACGTACAAAGTAAATCTCTTTGGAGATGGCAAGCGCAACACTGGGCTAAACCTACATTCCCTGATGGGGAATTGCACCGGGGCCGCGGCGGTGAAAACACCAAATCCTGACCACTAGACCATCAGGGACAATGAAAAACTTGTTCCTCTTCAATTCACGAGATGTAAAGAAGATGAATTGTTTGGTAATACGGAAGGTTACTAATGTCTGCTGTGTATGCTTGACTTGATCCGCGGTCATCTGCTTAATAGGCAAAGGTCCATCTCTCCTGGAAAAACAAGTCATCCCGAGGTGAGGTAGGTGTGCTCGAGTGGTCAAGGCGGCGGACTACAATCCCATTGGGGTTTAATCCTGTAGATTGCAATGCTGCCAACTAAGTAAGTGTCAACTCTTGCCTGGTCTCCCCTTCATTCATCTGCCAGATGGGTGTATGTCATCGTGGTGAGGATCTTCTCACAAACCAGGTTAAGCCGTATGGTTTTAGAAAATGAAGAAAATGGAGGAGTGCACTGATGGCATTAAACAATCCGGTTATTGGATTTAGATTCAGTTGAGAAAGAGAATGTAATGGAATGTGCTGTGAATGGCTCGTCAAGTCTGGAGGTACTGGAAAAGCTTCCCTGAAGGTTTGGGCGGTATAGTAGCGAGACGCTTCCCAAGCAGTTGAGCCGGGGTCGATTGTGTGTGTGCCTGCTTTCCGTGACGCAGATGGGGTTCTGGACCAGAGGAACATCAGGAATGCATTCATGGTTCTTTATGTATTTTACAGGTACACTTTCTCAAGGTGAATGGAGCAGATTTGCATTCCGAAGCAAATCGGTCGTGGGAGAACGGTGTTGGCAGGTGTCAAAGGCATCACAGTGCTAAAATCACATTCCCTGACCGGGAATCGAACCCGGGCCGCGGCGGTGAGAGCGCCGAATCCTAGCCACTAGACCATCAGGGAAGACACGGCTCTGCCTTCGGATAATGCAAGAGTTGATGAGGAATGACCAGCCAACGGGTTGGCATCTGTGAGTGAGTGACCGACCGACCGACCGATCGACCGATCGATGTTGCGTAAAAACGTACAAAGTAAATCTCTTTGGAGATGGCAAGCGCAACACTGGGCTAAACCTACATTCCCTGACCGGGAATTGAACGCGGGCCGCGGCGGTGAAAACGCCAAATCCTGACCACTAGACCATCAGGGACAATGAAAATCTTGTTCCTCTTCAATTCACGAGATGTAAAGAAGATGAATTGTTTGGTAATACGGAAGGTTACTAATGTCTGCTGTGTATGCTTGACTTGATCCGCGGTCATCTGCTTAATAGGCAAAGGTCCATCTCTCCTGGAAAAACAAGTCATCCCGAGGTGAGGTAGGTGTGCTCGAGTGGTCAAGGCGGCGGACTACAATCCCATTGAGGTTTAATGAGAAAGGGAATGTAATGGAATGTGCTGTGAATGGCTCATCAAGTCTGGAGGTACTGGAAAAGCTTCCCTGAAGGTTTGGGCGGTATAGTAGCGAGACGCTTCCCAAGCAGTTGAGCCGGGGTCGATTGTGTGCGTGCCTGCTTTCCGTGACGCAGATGGGGTTCGGGACCAGAGGAACATCAGGAATGCATTCATGGATCTTTATGTATTTTACAGGTACACTTTCTCAAGGTGATTGGAGCAGATTTGCATTCCGAAGCAAATCGGTCGTAGGAGAACGGTGTTGGCAGGTGTCAAAGGCATCACAGTGCTAAAATCACATTCCCTGACCGGGAATCGAACCCGGGCCGCGGCGGTGAGAGCGCCGAATCCTAGCCACTAGACCATCAGGGAAGACACAGCTCTGCCTTCGGATAATTCAAGAGTTGATGAGGAATGACCAGCCAACGGGTTGGCATCTGTGAGTGAGTGACCGACCGACCGATCGACCGATCGACCGATCGATGTTGCGTAAAAACGTACAAAGTAAATCTCTTTGGAGATGGCAAGCGCAACACTGGGCTAAACCTACATTCCCTGACCGGGAATTGAACCCGGGCCGCGGCGGTGAAAACGTCAAATCCTGACAACTAGACCATCAGGGACAATGAAAATCTTGTTCCTCTTCAATTCACGAGATGTAAAGAAGATGAATTGTTTGGTAATACGGAAGGTTACTAATGTCTGCTGTGTATGCTTGACTTGATCCGCGGTCATCTGCTTAATAGGCAAAGGTCCATCTCTCCTGGAAAAACAAGTCATCCCGAGGTGAGGTAGGTGTGCTCGAGTGGTCAAGGCGGCGGACTACAATCCCATTGGGGTTTAATCCTGTAGATTGCAATGCTGCCAACTAAGTAAGTGTCAACTCTTGCCTGGTCTCCCCTTCATTCATCTGCCAGATGGGTGTATGTCATCGTGGTGAGGATCTTCTCACAAACCAGGTTAAGCCGTATGGTTTTAGAAAATGAAGAAAATGGAGGAGTGCACTGATGGCATTAAACAATCCGGTTATTGGATTTAGATTCAGTTGAGAAAGAGAATGTAATGGAATGTGCTGTGAATGGCTCGTCAAGTCTGGAGGTACTGGAAAAGCTTCCCTGAAGGTTTGGGCGGTATAGTAGCGAGACGCTTCCCAAGCAGTTGAGCCGGGGTCGATTGTGTGTGTGCCTGCTTTCCGTGACGCAGATGGGGTTCTGGACCAGAGGAACATCAGGAATGCATTCATGGTTCTTTATGTATTTTACAGGTACACTTTCTCAAGGTGAATGGAGCAGATTTGCATTCCGAAGCAAATCGGTCGTGGGAGAACGGTGTTGGCAGGTGTCAAAGGCATCACAGTGCTAAAATCACATTCCCTGACCGGGAATCGAACCCGGGCCGCGGCGGTGAGAGCGCCGAATCCTAGCCACTAGACCATCAGGGAAGACACGGCTCTGCCTTCGGATAATGCAAGAGTTGATGAGGAATGACCAGCCAACGGGTTGGCATCTGTGAGTGAGTGACCGACCGACCGACCGATCGATGTTGCGTAAAAACGTACAAAGTAAATCTCTTTGGAGATGGCAAGCGCAACACTGGGCTAAACCTACATTCCCTGACCGGGAATTGAACGCGGGCCGCGGCGGTGAAAACGCCAAATCCTGACCACTAGACCATCAGGGACAATGAAAATCTTGTTCCTCTTCAATTCACGAGATGTAAAGAAGATGAATTGTTTGGTAATACGGAAGGTTACTAATGTCTGCTGTGTATGCTTGACTTGATCCGCGGTCATCTGCTTAATAGGCAAAGGTCCATCTCTCCTGGAAAAACAAGTCATCCCGAGGTGAGGTAGGTGTGCTCGAGTGGTCAAGGCGGCGGACTACAATCCCATTGAGGTTTAATGAGAAAGGGAATGTAATGGAATGTGCTGTGAATGGCTCATCAAGTCTGGAGGTACTGGAAAAGCTTCCCTGAAGGTTTGGGCGGTATAGTAGCGAGACGCTTCCCAAGCAGTTGAGCCGGGGTCGATTGTGTGCGTGCCTGCTTTCCGTGACGCAGATGGGGTTCGGGACCAGAGGAACATCAGGAATGCATTCATGGATCTTTATGTATTTTACAGGTACACTTTCTCAAGGTGATTGGAGCAGATTTGCATTCCGAAGCAAATCGGTCGTAGGAGAACGGTGTTGGCAGGTGTCAAAGGCATCACAGTGCTAAAATCACATTCCCTGACCGGGAATCGAACCCGGGCCGCGGCGGTGAGAGCGCCGAATCCTAGCCACTAGACCATCAGGGAAGACACGGCTCTGCCTTCGGATAATTCAAGAGTTGATGAGGAATGACCAGCCAACGGGTTGGCATCTGTGAGTGAGTGACCGACCGACCGATCGACCGATCGATGTTGCGTAAAAACGTACAAAGTAAATCTCTTTGGAGATGGCAAGCGCAACACTGGGCTAAACCTACATTCCCTGACCGGGAATTGAACCCGGGCCGCGGCGGTGAAAACGCCAAATCCTGACCACTAGACCATCAGGGACAATGAAAATCTTGTTCCTCTTCAATTCACGAGATGTAAAGAAGATGAATTGTTTGGTAATACGGAAGGTTACTAATGTCTGCTGTGTATGCTTGACTTGATCCGCGGTCATCTGCTTAATAGGCAAAGGTCCATCTCTCCTGGAAAAACAAGTCATCCCGAGGTGAGGTAGGTGTGCTCGAGTGGTCAAGGCGGCGGACTACAATCCCATTGGGGTTTAATCCTGTAGATTGCAATGCTGCCAACTAAGTAAGTGTCAACTCTTGCCTGGTCTCCCCTTCATTCATCTGCCAGATGGGTGTATGTCATCGTGGTGAGGATCTTCTCACAAACCAGGTTAAGCCGTATGGTTTTAGAAAATGAAGAAAATGGAGGAGTGCACTGATGGCATTAAACAATCCGGTTATTGGATTTAGATTCAGTTGAGAAAGAGAATGTAATGGAATGTGCTGTGAATGGCTCGTCAAGTCTGGAGGTACTGGAAAAGCTTCCCTGAAGGTTTGGGCGGTATAGTAGCGAGACGCTTCCCAAGCAGTTGAGCCGGGGTCGATTGTGTGTGTGCCTGCTTTCCGTGACGCAGATGGGGTTCTGGACCAGAGGAACATCAGGAATGCATTCATGGTTCTTTATGTATTTTACAGGTACACTTTCTCAAGGTGAATGGAGCAGATTTGCATTCCGAAGCAAATCGGTCGTGGCAGGTGTCAAAGGCATCACAGTGCTAAAATCACATTCCCTGACCGGGAATCGAACCCGGGCCGCGGCGGTGAGAGCGCCGAATCCTAGCCACTAGACCATCAGGGAAGACACCGCTCTGCCTTCGGATAATGCAAGAGTTGATGAGGAATGACCAGCCAACGGGTTGGCATCTGTGAGTGAGTGACCGACCGACCGATCAACCGATCGATGTTGCGTAAAAACGTACAAAGTAAATCTCTTTGGAGATGGCAAGCGCAACACTGGGCTAAACCTACATTCCCTGATGGGGAATTGCACCGGGGCCGCGGCGGTGAAAACACCAAATCCTGACCACTAGACCATCAGGGACAATGAAAAACTTGTTCCTCTTCAATTCACGAGATGTAAAGAAGATGAATTGTTTGGTAATACGGAAGGTTACTAATGTCTGCTGTGTATGCTTGACTTGATCCGCGGTCATCTGCTTAATAGGCAAAGGTCCATCTCTCCTGGAAAAACAAGTCATCCCGAGGTGAGGTAGGTGTGCTCGAGTGGTCAAGGCGGCGGACTACAATCCCATTGGGGTTTAATCCTGTAGATTGCAATGCTGCCAACTAAGTAAGTGTCAACTCTTGCCTGGTCTCCCCTTCATTCATCTGCCAGATGGGTGTATGTCATCGTGGTGAGGATCTTCTCACAAACCAGGTTAAGCCGTATGGTTTTAGAAAATGAAGAAAATGGAGGAGTGCACTGATGGCATTAAACAATCCGGTTATTGGATTTAGATTCAGTTGAGAAAGAGAATGTAATGGAATGTGCTGTGAATGGCTCGTCAAGTCTGGAGGTACTGGAAAAGCTTCCCTGAAGGTTTGGGCGGTATAGTAGCGAGACGCTTCCCAAGCAGTTGAGCCGGGGTCGATTGTGTGTGTGCCTGCTTTCCGTGACGCAGATGGGGTTCTGGACCAGAGGAACATCAGGAATGCATTCATGGTTCTTTATGTATTTTACAGGTACACTTTCTCAAGGTGAATGGAGCAGATTTGCATTCCGAAGCAAATCGGTCGTGGGAGAACGGTGTTGGCAGGTGTCAAAGGCATCACAGTGCTAAAATCACATTCCCTGACCGGGAATCGAACCCGGGCCGCGGCGGTGAGAGCGCCGAATCCTAGCCACTAGACCATCAGGGAAGACACGGCTCTGCCTTCGGATAATGCAAGAGTTGATGAGGAATGACCAGCCAACGGGTTGGCATCTGTGAGTGAGTGACCGACCGACCGACCGATCGACCGATCGATGTTGCGTAAAAACGTACAAAGTAAATCTCTTTGGAGATGGCAAGCGCAACACTGGGCTAAACCTACATTCCCTGACCGGGAATTGAACGCGGGCCGCGGCGGTGAAAACGCCAAATCCTGACCACTAGACCATCAGGGACAATGAAAATCTTGTTCCTCTTCAATTCACGAGATGTAAAGAAGATGAATTGTTTGGTAATACGGAAGGTTACTAATGTCTGCTGTGTATGCTTGACTTGATCCGCGGTCATCTGCTTAATAGGCAAAGGTCCATCTCTCCTGGAAAAACAAGTCATCCCGAGGTGAGGTAGGTGTGCTCGAGTGGTCAAGGCGGCGGACTACAATCCCATTGAGGTTTAATGAGAAAGGGAATGTAATGGAATGTGCTGTGAATGGCTCATCAAGTCTGGAGGTACTGGAAAAGCTTCCCTGAAGGTTTGGGCGGTATAGTAGCGAGACGCTTCCCAAGCAGTTGAGCCGGGGTCGATTGTGTGCGTGCCTGCTTTCCGTGACGCAGATGGGGTTCGGGACCAGAGGAACATCAGGAATGCATTCATGGATCTTTATGTATTTTACAGGTACACTTTCTCAAGGTGATTGGAGCAGATTTGCATTCCGAAGCAAATCGGTCGTGGGAGAACGGTGTTGGCAGGTGTCAAAGGCATCACAGTGCTAAAATCACATTCCCTGACCGGGAATCGAACCCGGGCCGCGGCGGTGAGAGCGCCGAATCCTAGCCACTAGACCATCAGGGAAGACACAGCTCTGCCTTCGGATAATTCAAGAGTTGATGAGGAATGACCAGCCAACGGGTTGGCATCTGTGAGTGAGTGACCGACCGACCGATCGACCGATCGATGTTGCGTAAAAACGTACAAAGTAAATCTCTTTGGAGATGGCAAGCGCAACACTGGGCTAAACCTACATTCCCTGACCGGGAATTGAACCCGGGCCGCAGCGGTGAAAACGCCAAATCCTGACCACTAGACCATCAGGGACAATGAAAATCTTGTTCCTCTTCAATTCACGAGATGTAAAGAAGATGAATTGTTTGGTAATACGGAAGGTTACTAATGTCTGCTGTGTATGCTTGACTTGATCCGCGGTCATCTGCTTAATAGGCAAAGGTCCATCTCTCCTGGAAAAACAAGTCATCCCGAGGTGAGGTAGGTGTGCTCGAGTGGTCAAGGCGGCGGACTACAATCCCATTGGGGTTTAATGAGAAAGGGAATGTAATGGAATGTGCTGTGAATGGCTCATCAAGTCTGGAGGTACTGGAAAAGCTTCCCTGAAGGTTTTGGCGGTATAGTAGCAAGACGCTTCCCAAGCAGTTGAGCCGGGGTCGATTGTGTGTGTGCCTGCTTTCCGTGACGCAGATGGGGTTCTGGACCAGAGCAACATCAGGAATGCATTCATGGATCTTTATGTATTTTACAGGTACACTTTCTCAAGGTGATTGGAGCAGATTTGCATTCCGAAGCAAATCGGTCGTGGGAGAACGGTGTTGGCAGGTGTCAAAGGCATCACAGTGCTAAAATCACATTCCCTGACCGGGAATCGAACCTGGGCCGCAGCGGTGAGAGCGCCGAATCCTAGCCACTAGACCATCAGGGAAGACACCGCTCTGCCTTCGGATAATGCAAGAGTTGATGAGGAATGACCAGCCAACGGGTTGGCATTTGTGAGTGAGTGACCGACCGACCGATCGACCGATCGATGTTGCGTAAAAACGTATAAAGTAAATCTCTTTGGAGATGGCAAGCGCAACACTGGGCTAAACCTACATTCCCTGACCGGGAATTGAACCCGGGCCGCGGCGGTGAAAACGCCGAATCCTGACCACTAGACCATCAGGGACAATGAAAATCTTGTTCCTCTTCAATTCACGAGATGTAAAGAAGATGAATTGTTTGGTAATACGGAAGGTTACTAATGTCTGCTGTGTATGCTTGACTTGATCCGCGGTCATCTGCTTAATAGGCAAAGGTCCATCTCTCCTGGAAAAACAAGTCATCCCGAGGTGAGGTAGGTGTGCTCGAGTGGTCAAGGCGGCGGACTACAATCCCATTGGGGTTTAATCCTGTAGATTGCAATGCTGCCAACTAAGTAAGTGTCAACTCTTGCCTGGTCTCCCCTTCATTCATCTGCCAGATGGGTGTATGTCATCGTGGTGAGGATCTTCTCACAAACCAGGTTAAGCCGTATGGTTTTAGAAAATGAAGAAAATGGAGGAGTGCACTGATGGCATTAAACAATCCGGTTATTGGATTTAGATTCAGTTGAGAAAGAGAATGTAATGGAATGTGCTGTGAATGGCTCGTCAAGTCTGGAGGTACTGGAAAAGCTTCCCTGAAGGTTTGGGCGGTATAGTAGCGAGACGCTTCCCAAGCAGTTGAGCCGGGGTCGATTGTGTGTGTGCCTGCTTTCCGTGACGCAGATGGGGTTCTGGACCAGAGGAACATCAGGAATGCATTCATGGTTCTTTATGTATTTTACAGGTACACTTTCTCAAGGTGAATGGAGCAGATTTGCATTCCGAAGCAAATCGGTCGTGGGAGAACGGTGTTGGCAGGTGTCAAAGGCATCACAGTGCTAAAATCACATTCCCTGACCGGGAATCGAACCCGGGCCGCGGCGGTGAGAGCGCCGAATCCTAGCCACTAGACCATCAGGGAAGACACGGCTCTGCCTTCGGATAATGCAAGAGTTGATGAGGAATGACCAGCCAACGGGTTGGCATCTGTGAGTGAGTGACCGACCGACCGACCGATCGACCGATCGATGTTGCGTAAAAACGTACAAAGTAAATCTCTTTGGAGATGGCAAGCGCAACACTGGGCTAAACCAACATTCCCTGACCGAGAATTGAACGCGGGCCGCGGCGGTGAAAACGCCAAATCCTGACCACTAGACCATCAGGGACAATGAAAATCTTGTTCCTCTTCAATTCACGAGATGTAAAGAAGATGAATTGTTTGGTAATACGGAAGGTTACTAATGTCTGCTGTGTATGCTTGACTTGATCCGCGGTCATCTGCTTAATAGGCAAAGGTCCATCTCTCCTGGAAAAACAAGTCATCCCGAGGTGAGGTAGGTGTGCTCGAGTGGTCAAGGCGGCGGACTACAATCCCATTGAGGTTTAATGAGAAAGGGAATGTAATGGAATGTGCTGTGAATGGCTCATCAAGTCTGGAGGTACTGGAAAAGCTTCCCTGAAGGTTTGGGCGGTATAGTAGCGAGACGCTTCCCAAGCAGTTGAGCCGGGGTCGATTGTGTGCGTGCCTGCTTTCCGTGACGCAGATGGGGTTCGGGACCAGAGGAACATCAGGAATGCATTCATGGATCTTTATGTATTTTACAGGTACACTTTCTCAAGGTGATTGGAGCAGATTTGCATTCCGAAGCAAATCGGTCGTAGGAGAACGGTGTTGGCAGGTGTCAAAGGCATCACAGTGCTAAAATCACATTCCCTGACCGGGAATCGAACCCGGGCCGCGGCGGTGAGAGCGCCGAATCCTAGCCACTAGACCATCAGGGAAGACACAGCTCTGCCTTCGGATAATTCAAGAGTTGATGAGGAATGACCAGCCAACGGGTTGGCATCTGTGAGTGAGTGACCGACCGACCGATCGACCGATCGATGTTGCGTAAAAACGTACAAAGTAAATCTCTTTGGAGATGGCAAGCGCAACACTGGGCTAAACCTACATTCCCTGACCGGGAATTGAACCCGGGCCGCGGCGGTGAAAACGCCAAACCCTGAACACTAGACCATCAGGGACAATGAAAATCTTGTTCCTCTTCAATTCACGAGATGTAAAGAAGATGAATTGTTTGGTAATACGGAAGGTTACTAATGTCTGCTGTGTATGCTTGACTTGATCCGCGGTCATCTGCTTAATAGGCAAAGGTCCATCTCTCCTGGAAAAACAAGTCATCCCGAGGTGAGGTAGGTGTGCTCGAGTGGTCAAGGCGGCGGACTACAATCCCATTGGGGTTTAATCCTGTAGATTGCAATGCTGCCAACTAAGTAAGTGTCAACTCTTGCCTGGTCTCCCCTTCATTCATCTGCCAGATGGGTGTATGTCATCGTGGTGAGGATCTTCTCACAAACCAGGTTAAGCCGTATGGTTTTAGAAAATGAAGAAAATGGAGGAGTGCACTGATGGCATTAAACAATCCGGTTATTGGATTTAGATTCAGTTGAGAAAGAGAATGTAATGGAATGTGCTGTGAATGGCTCGTCAAGTCTGGAGGTACTGGAAAAGCTTCCCTGAAGGTTTGGGCGGTATAGTAGCGAGACGCTTCCCAAGCAGTTGAGCCGGGGTCGATTGTGTGTGTGCCTGCTTTCCGTGACGCAGATGGGGTTCTGGACCAGAGGAACATCAGGAATGCATTCATGGTTCTTTATGTATTTTACAGGTACACTTTCTCAAGGTGAATGGAGCAGATTTGCATTCCGAAGCAAATCGGTCGTGGCAGGTGTCAAAGGCATCACAGTGCTAAAATCACATTCCCTGACCGGGAATCGAACCCGGGCCGCGGCGGTGAGAGCGCCGAATCCTAGCCACTAGACCATCAGGGAAGACACCGCTCTGCCTTCGGATAATGCAAGAGTTGATGAGGAATGACCAGCCAACGGGTTGGCATCTGTGAGTGAGTGACCGACCGACCGATCGACCGATCGATGTTGCGTAAAAACGTACAAAGTAAATCTCTTTGGAGATGGCAAGCGCAACACTGGGCTAAACCTACATTCCCTGATGGGGAATTGCACCGGGGCCGCGGCGGTGAAAACACCAAATCCTGACCACTAGACCATCAGGGACAATGAAAAACTTGTTCCTCTTCAATTCACGAGATGTAAAGAAGATGAATTGTTTGGTAATACGGAAGGTTACTAATGTCTGCTGTGTATGCTTGACTTGATCCGCGGTCATCTGCTTAATAGGCAAAGGTCCATCTCTCCTGGAAAAACAAGTCATCCCGAGGTGAGGTAGGTGTGCTCGAGTGGTCAAGGCGGCGGACTACAATCCCATTGGGGTTTAATCCTGTAGATTGCAATGCTGCCAACTAAGTAAGTGTCAACTCTTGCCTGGTCTCCCCTTCATTCATCTGCCAGATGGGTGTATGTCATCGTGGTGAGGATCTTCTCACAAACCAGGTTAAGCCGTATGGTTTTAGAAAATGAAGGAAATGGAGGAGTGCACTGATGGCATTAAACAATCCGGTTATTGGATTTAGATTCAGTTGAGAAAGAGAATGTAATGGAATGTGCTGTGAATGGCTCGTCAAGTCTGGAGGTACTGGAAAAGCTTCCCTGAAGGTTTGGGCGGTATAGTAGCGAGACGCTTCCCAAGCAGTTGAGCCGGGGTCGATTGTGTGTGTGCCTGCTTTCCGTGACGCAGATGGGGTTCTGGACCAGAGGAACATCAGGAATGCATTCATGGTTCTTTATGTATTTTACAGGTACACTTTCTCAAGGTGAATGGAGCAGATTTGCATTCCGAAGCAAATCGGTCGTGGCAGGTGTCAAAGGCATCACAGTGCTAAAATCACATTCCCTGACCGGGAATCGAACCCGGGCCGCGGCGGTGAGAGCGCCGAATCCTAGCCACTAGACCATCAGGGAAGACACCGCTCTGCCTTCGGATAATGCAAGAGTTGATGAGGAATGACCAGCCAACGGGTTGGCATCTGTGAGTGAGTGACCGACCGACCGATCGACCGATCGATGTTGCGTAAAAACGTACAAAGTAAATCTCTTTGGAGATGGCAAGCGCAACACTGGGCTAAACCTACATTCCCTGATGGGGAATTGCACCGGGGCCGCGGCGGTGAAAACACCAAATCCTGACCACTAGACCATCAGGGACAATGAAAAACTTGTTCCTCTTCAATTCCCGAGATGTAAAGAAGATGAATTGTTTGGTAATACGGAAGGTTACTAATGTCTGCTGTGTATGCTTGACTTGATCCGCGGTCATCTGCTTAATAGGCAAAGGTCCATCTCTCCTGGAAAAACAAGTCATCCCGAGGTGAGGTAGGTGTGCTCGAGTGGTCAAGGCGGCGGACTACAATCCCATTGGGGTTTAATCCTGTAGATTGCAATGCTGCCAACTAAGTAAGTGTCAACTCTTGCCTGGTCTCCCCTTCATTCATCTGCCAGATGGGTGTATGTCATCGTGGTGAGGATCTTCTCACAAACCAGGTTAAGCCGTATGGTTTTAGAAAATGAAGAAAATGGAGGAGTGCACTGATGGCATTAAACAATCCGGTTATTGGATTTAGATTCAGTTGAGAAAGAGAATGTAATGGAATGTGCTGTGAATGGCTCGTCAAGTCTGGAGGTACTGGAAAAGCTTCCCTGAAGGTTTGGGCGGTATAGTAGCGAGACGCTTCCCAAGCAGTTGAGCCGGGGTCGATTGTGTGTGTGCCTGCTTTCCGTGACGCAGATGGGGTTCTGGACCAGAGGAACATCAGGAATGCATTCATGGTTCTTTATGTATTTTACAGGTACACTTTCTCAAGGTGAATGGAGCAGATTTGCATTCCGAAGCAAATCGGTCGTGGGAGAACGGTGTTGGCAGGTGTCAAAGGCATCACAGTGCTAAAATCACATTCCCTGACCGGGAATCGAACCCGGGCCGCGGCGGTGAGAGCGCCGAATCCTAGCCACTAGACCATCAGGGAAGACACGGCTCTGCCTTCGGATAATGCAAGAGTTGATGAGGAATGACCAGCCAACGGGTTGGCATCTGTGAGTGAGTGACCGACCGACCGACCGATCGACCGATCGATGTTGCGTAAAAACGTACAAAGTAAATCTCTTTGGAGATGGCAAGCGCAACACTGGGCTAAACCTACATTCCCTGACCGGGAATTGAACGCGGGCCGCGGCGGTGAAAACGCCAAATCCTGACCACTAGACCATCAGGGACAATGAAAATCTTGTTCCTCTTCAATTCACGAGATGTAAAGAAGATGAATTGTTTGGTAATACGGAAGGTTACTAATGTCTGCTGTGTATGCTTGACTTGATCCGCGGTCATCTGCTTAATAGGCAAAGGTCCATCTCTCCTGGAAAAACAAGTCATCCCGAGGTGAGGTAGGTGTGCTCGAGTGGTCAAGGCGGCGGACTACAATCCCATTGAGGTTTAATGAGAAAGGGAATGTAATGGAATGTGCTGTGAATGGCTCATCAAGTCTGGAGGTACTGGAAAAGCTTCCCTGAAGGTTTGGGCGGTATAGTAGCGAGACGCTTCCCAAGCAGTTGAGCCGGGGTCGATTGTGTGCGTGCCTGCTTTCCGTGACGCAGATGGGGTTCGGGACCAGAGGAACATCAGGAATGCATTCATGGATCTTTATGTATTTTACAGGTACACTTTCTCAAGGTGATTGGAGCAGATTTGCATTCCGAAGCAAATCGGTCGTAGGAGAACGGTGTTGGCAGGTGTCAAAGGCATCACAGTGCTAAAATCACATTCCCTGACCGGGAATCGAACCCGGGCCGCGACGGTGAGAGCGCCGAATCCTAGCCACTAGACCATCAGGGAAGACACAGCTCTGCCTTCGGATAATTCAAGAGTTGATGAGGAATGACCAGCCAACGGGTTGGCATCTGTGAGTGAGTGACCGACCGACCGATCGACCGATCGATGTTGCGTAAAAACGTACAAAGTAAATCTCTTTGGAGATGGCAAGCGCAACACTGGGCTAAACCTACATTCCCTGACCGGGAATTGAACCCGGGCCGCGGCGGTGAAAACGCCAAATCCTGACAACTAGACCATCAGGGACAATGAAAATCTTGTTCCTCTTCAATTCACGAGATGTAAAGAAGATGAATTGTTTGGTAATACGGAAGGTTACTAATGTCTGCTGTGTATGCTTGACTTGATCCGCGGTCATCTGCTTAATAGGCAAAGGTCCATCTCTCCTGGAAAAACAAGTCATCCCGAGGTGAGGTAGGTGTGCTCGAGTGGTCAAGGCGGCGGACTACAATCCCATTGGGGTTTAATGAGAAAGAGAATGTAATGGAATGTGCTGTGAATGGCTCATCAAGTCTGGAGGTACTGGAAAAGCTTCCCTGAAGGTTTTGGCGGTATAGTAGCAAGACGCTTCCCAAGCAGTTGAGCCGGGGTCGATTGTGTGTGTGCCTGCTTTCCGTGACGCAGATGTGGTTCTGGACCAGAGGAACATCAGGAATGCATTCATGGATCTTTATGTATTTTACAGGTACACTTTCTCAAGGTGATTGGAGCAGATTTGCATTCCGAAGCAAATCGGTCGTGGGAGAACGGTGTTGGCAGGTGTCAAAGGCATCACAGCGCTAAAATCACATTCCCTGACCGGGAATCGAACCTGGGCCGCAGCGGTGAGAGCGCCGAATCCTAGCCACTAGACCATCAGGGAAGACACCGCTCTGCCTTCGGATAATGCAAGAGTTGATGAGGAATGACCAGCCAACGGGTTGGCATTTGTGAGTGAGTGACCGACCGACCGATCGACCGATCGATGTTGCGTAAAAACGTACAAAGTAAATCTCTTTGGAGATGGCAAGCGCAACACTGGGCTAAACCTACATTCCCTGACCGGGAATTGAACCCGGGCCGCGGCGGTGAAAACACCAAATCCTGACCACTAGACCATCAGGGACAATGAAAACCTTGTTCCTCTTCAATTCACGAGATGTAAAGAAGATGAATTGTTTGGTAATACGGAAGGTTACTAATGTCTGCTGTGTATGCTTGACTTGATCCGCGGTCATCTGCTTAATAGGCAAAGGTCCATCTCTCCTGGAAAAACAAGTCATCCCGAGGTGAGGTAGGTGTGCTCGAGTGGTCAAGGCGGCGGACTACAATCCCATTGGGGTTTAATCCTGTAGATTGCAATGCTGCCAACTAAGTAAGTGTCAACTCTTGCCTGGTCTCCCCTTCATTCATCTGCCAGATGGGTGTATGTCATCGTGGTGAGGATCTTCTCACAAACCAGGTTAAGCCGTATGGTTTTAGAAAATGAAGAAAATGGAGGAGTGCACTGATGGCATTAAACAATCCGGTTATTGGATTTAGATTCAGTTGAGAAAGAGAATGTAATGGAATGTGCTGTGAATGGCTCGTCAAGTCTGGAGGTACTGGAAAAGCTTCCCTGAAGGTTTGGGCGGTATAGTAGCGAGACGCTTCCCAAGCAGTTGAGCCGGGGTCGATTGTGTGTGTGCCTGCTTTCCGTGACGCAGATGGGGTTCTGGACCAGAGGAACATCAGGAATGCATTCATGGTTCTTTATGTATTTTACAGGTACACTTTCTCAAGGTGAATGGAGCAGATTTGCATTCCGAAGCAAATCGGTCGTGGGAGAACGGTGTTGGCAGGTGTCAAAGGCATCACAGTGCTAAAATCACATTCCCTGACCGGGAATCGAACCCGGGCCGCGGCGGTGAGAGCGCCGAATCCTAGCCACTAGACCATCAGGGAAGACACCGCTCTGCCTTCGGATAATGCAAGAGTTGATGAGGAATGACCAGCCAACGGGTTGGCATCTGTGAGTGAGTGACCGACCGACCGATCGATGTTGCGTAAAAACGTACAAAGTAAATCTCTTTGGAGATGGCAAGCGCAACACTGGGCTAAACCTACATTCCCTGACCGGGAATTGAACGCGGGCCGCGGCGGTGAAAACGCCAAATCCTGACCACTAGACCATCAGGGACAATGAAAATCTTGTTCCTCTTCAATTCACGAGATGTAAAGAAGATGAATTGTTTGGTAATACGGAAGGTTACTAATGTCTGCTGTGTATGCTTGACTTGATCCGCGGTCATCTGCTTAATAGGCAAAGGTCCATCTCTCCTGGAAAAACAAGTCATCCCGAGGTGAGGTAGGTGTGCTCAAGTGGTCAAGGCGGCGGACTACAATCCCATTGGGGTTTAGTGAGAAAGGGAATGTAATGGAATGTGCTGTGAATGGCTCATCAAGTCTGGAGGTACTGGAAAAGCTTCCCTGAAGGTTTTGGCGGTATAGTAGCGAGACGCTTCCCAAGCAGTTGAGCCGGGGTCGATTGTGTGCGTGCCTGCTTTCCGTGACGCAGATGGGGTTCTGGACCAGAGGAACATCAGGAATGCATTCATGGATCTTTATGTATTTTACAGGTACACTTTCTCAAGGTGATTGGAGCAGATTTGCATTCCGAAGCAAATCGGTCGTGGGAGAACGGTGTTGGCAGGTGTCAAAGGCATCACAGTGCTAAAATCACATTCCCTGACCGGGAATCGAACACGGGCCGCGGCGGTGAGAGCGCCGAATCCTAGCCACTAGACCATCAGGGAAGACACCGCTCTGCCTTCGGATAATGCAAGAGTTGATGAGGAATGACCAGCCAACGGGTTGGCATCTGTGAGTGAGTGACCGACCGACCGATCGACCGATCGATGTTGCGTAAAAACGTACAAAGTAAATCTCTTTGGAGATGGCAAGCACAACACTGGGCTAAACCTACATTCCCTGATGGGGAATTGCACCGGGGCCGCGGCGGTGAAAACACCAAATTCTGACCACTAGACCATCAGGGACAATGAAAAACTTGTTCCTCTTCAATTCACGAGATGTAAAGAAGATGAATTGTTTGGTAATACGGAAGGTTACTAATGTCTGCTGTGTATGCTTGACTTGATCCGCGGTCATCTGCTTAATAGGCAAAGGTCCATCTCTCCTGGAAAAACAAGTCATCCCGAGGTGAGGTAGGTGTGCTCGAGTGGTCAAGGCGGCGGACTACAATCCCATTGCGGTTTAATCCTGTAGATTGCAATGCTGCCAACTAAGTAAGTGTCAACTCTTGCCTGGTCTCCCCTTCATTCATCTGCCAGATGGGTGTATGTCATCGTGGTGAGGATCTTCTCACAAACCAGGTTAAGCCGTATGGTTTTAGAAAATGAAGAAAATGGAGGAGTGCACTGATGGCATTAAACAATCCGGTTATTGGATTTAGATTCAGTTGAGAAAGAGAATGTAATGGAATGTGCTGTGAATGGCTCGTCAAGTCTGGAGGTACTGGAAAAGCTTCCCTGAAGGTTTGGGCGGTATAGTAGCGAGACGCTTCCCAAGCAGTTGAGCCGGGGTCGATTGTGTGTGTGCCTGCTTTCCGTGACGCAGATGGGGTTCTGGACCAGAGGAACATCAGGAATGCATTCATGGTTCTTTATGTATTTTACAGGTACACTTTCTCAAGGTGAATGGAGCAGATTTGCATTCCGAAGCAAATCGGTCGTGGGAGAACGGTGTTGGCAGGTGTCAAAGGCATCACAGTGCTAAAATCACATTCCCTGACCGGGAATCGAACCCGGGCCGCGGCGGTGAGAGCGCCGAATCCTAGCCACTAGACCATCAGGGAAGACACCGCTCTGCCTTCGGATAATGCAAGAGTTGATGAGGAATGACCAGCCAACGGGTTGGCATTTGTGAGTGAGTGACCGACCGACCGATCGATGTTGCGTAAAAACGTACAAAGTAAATCTCTTTGGAGATGGCAAGCGCAACACTGGGCTTAACCTACATTCCCTGACCGGGAATTGAACGCGGGCCGCATCGGTGAAAACGCCAAATCCTGACCACTAGACCATCAGGGACAATGAAAATCTTGTTCCTCTTCAATTCACGAGATGTAAAGAAGATGAATTGTTTGGTAATACGGAAGGTTACTAATGTCTGCTGTGTATGCTTGACTTGATCCGCGGTCATCTGCTTAATAGGCAAAGGTCCATCTCTCCTGGAAAAACAAGTCATCCCGAGGTGAGGTAGGTGTGCTCGAGTGGTCAAGGCGGCGGACTACAATCCCATTGAGGTTTAATGAGAAAGGGAATGTAATGGAATGTGCTGTGAATGGCTCATCAAGTCTGGAGGTACTGGAAAAGCTTCCCTGAAGGTTTTGGCGGTATAGTAGCGAGACGCTTCCCAAGCAGTTGAGCCGGGGTCGATTGTGTGTGTGCCTGCTTTCCGTGACGCAGATGGGGTTCTGGACCAGAGGAACATCAGGAATGCATTCATGGATCTTTATGTATTTTACAGGTACACTTTCTCAAGGTGATTGGAGCAGATTTGCATTCCGAAGCAAATCGGTCGTGGGAGAACGGTGTTGGCAGGTGTCAAAGGCATCACAGTGCTAAAATCACATTCCCTGACCGGGAATCGAACCCGGGCCGCGGCGGTGAGAGCGCCGAATCCTAGCCACTAGACCATCAGGGAAGACACCGCTCTGCCTTCGGATAATGCAAGAGTTGATGAGGAATGACCAGCCAACGGGTTGGCATTTGTGAGTGAGTGACCGACCGACCGATCGACCGATCGATGTTGCGTAAAAACGTACAAAGTAAATCTCTTTGGAGATGGCAAGCGCAACACTGGGCTAAACCTACATTCCCTGACCGGGAATTGAACCCGGGCCGCGGCGGTGAAAACGCCAAATCCTGACCACTAGACCATCAGGGACAATGAAAATCTTGTTCCTCTTCAATTCACGAGATGTAAAGATGAATTGTTTGGTAATACGGAAGGTTACTAATGTCTGCTGTGTATGCTTGACTTGATCCGCGGTCATCTGCTTAATAGGCAAAGGTCCATCTCTCCTGGAAAAACAAGTCATCCCGAGGTGAGGTAGGTGTGCTCGAGTGGTCAAGGCGGCGGACTACAATCCCATTGGGGTTTAATCCTGTAGATTGCAATGCTGCCAACTAAGTAAGTGTCAACTCTTGCCTGGTCTCCCCTTCATTCATCTGCCAGATGGGTGTATGTCATCGTGGTGAGGATCTTCTCACAAACCAGGTTAAGCCGTATGGTTTTAGAAAATGAAGAAAATGGAGGAGTGCACTGATGGCATTAAACAATCCGGTTATTGGATTTAGATTCAGTTGAGAAAGAGAATGTAATGGAATGTGCTGTGAATGGCTCGTCAAGTCTGGAGGTACTGGAAAAGCTTCCCTGAAGGTTTGGGCGGTATAGTAGCGAGACGCTTCCCAAGCAGTTGAGCCGGGGTCGATTGTGTGTGTGCCTGCTTTCCGTGACGCAGATGGGGTTCTGGACCAGAGGAACATCAGGAATGCATTCATGGTTCTTTATGTATTTTACAGGTACACTTTCTCAAGGTGAATGGAGCAGATTTGCATTCCGAAGCAAATCGGTCGTGGGAGAACGGTGTTGGCAGGTGTCAAAGGCATCACAGTGCTAAAATCACATTCCCTGACCGGGAATCGAACCCGGGCCGCGGCGGTGAGAGCGCCGAATCCTAGCCACTAGACCATCAGGGAAGACACCGCTCTGCCTTCGGATAATGCAAGAGTTGATGAGGAATGACCAGCCAACGGGTTGGCATCTGTGAGTGAGTGACCGACCGACCGATCGATGTTGCGTAAAAACGTACAAAGTAAATCTCTTTGGAGATGGCAAGCGCAACACTGGGCTAAACCTACATTCCCTGACCGGGAATTGAACGCGGGCCGCGGCGGTGAAAACGCCAAATCCTGACCACTAGACCATCAGGGACAATGAAAATCTTGTTCCTCTTCAATTCACGAGATGTAAAGAAGATGAATTGTTTGGTTATACGGAAGGTTACTAATGTCTGCTGTGTATGCTTGACTTGATCCACGGTCATCTGCTTAATAGGCAAAGGTCCATCTCTCCTGGAAAAACAAGTCATCCCGAGGTGAGGTAGGTGTGCTCAAGTGGTCAAGGCGGCGGACTACAATCCCATTGGGGTTTAGTGAGAAAGGGAATGTAATGGAATGTGCTGTGAATGGCTCATCAAGTCTGGAGGTACTGGAAAAGCTTCCCTGAAGGTTTTGGCGGTATAGTAGCGAGACGCTTCCCAAGCAGTTGAGCCGGGGTCGATTGTGTGCGTGCCTGCTTTCCGTGACGCAGATGGGGTTCTGGACCAGAGGAACATCAGGAATGCATTCATGGATCTTTATGTATTTTACAGGTACACTTTCTCAAGGTGATTGGAGCAGATTTGCATTCCGAAGCAAATCGGTCGTGGGAGAACGGTGTTGGCAGGTGTCAAAGGCATCACAGTGCTAAAATCACATTCCCTGACCGGGAATCGAACACGGGCCGCGGCGGTGAGAGCGCCGAATCCTAGCCACTAGACCATCAGGGAAGACACCGCTCTGCCTTCGGATAATGCAAGAGTTGATGAGGAATGACCAGCCAACGGGTTGGCATCTGTGAGTGAGTGACCGACCGACCGATCGACCGATCGATGTTGCGTAAAAACGTACAAAGTAAATCTCTTTGGAGATGGCAAGCGCAACACTGGGCTAAACCTACATTCCCTGATGGGGAATTGCACCGGGGCCGCGGCGGTGAAAACACCAAATCCTGACCACTAGACCATCAGGGACAATGAAAAACTTGTTCCTCTTCAATTCACGAGATGTAAAGAAGATGAATTGTTTGGTAATACGGAAGGTTACTAATGTCTGCTGTGTATGCTTGACTTGATCCGCGGTCATCTGCTTAATAGGCAAAGGTCCATCTCTCCTGGAAAAACAAGTCATCCCGAGGTGAGGTAGGTGTGCTCGAGTGGTCAAGGCGGCGGACTACAATCCCATTGGGGTTTAATCCTGTAGATTGCAATGCTGCCAACTAAGTAAGTGTCAACTCTTGCCTGGTCTCCCCTTCATTCATCTGCCAGATGGGTGTATGTCATCGTGGTGAGGATCTTCTCACAAACCAGGTTAAGCCGTATGGTTTTAGAAAATGAAGAAAATGGAGGAGTGCACTGATGGCATTAAACAATCCGGTTATTGGATTTAGATTCAGTTGAGAAAGAGAATGTAATGGAATGTGCTGTGAATGGCTCGTCAAGTCTGGAGGTACTGGAAAAGCTTCCCTGAAGGTTTGGGCGGTATAGTAGCGAGACGCTTCCCAAGCAGTTGAGCCGGGGTCGATTGTGTGTGTGCCTGCTTTCCGTGACGCAGATGGGGTTCTGGACCAGAGGAACATCAGGAATGCATTCATGGATCTTTATGTATTTTACAGGTACACTTTCTCAAGGTGAATGGAGCAGATTTGCATTCCGAAGCAAATCGGTCGTGGGAGAACGGTGTTGGCAGGTGTCAAAGGCATCACAGTGCTAAAATCACATTCCCTGACCGGGAATCGAACCCGGGCCGCGGCGGTGAGAGCGCCGAATCCTAGCCACTAGACCATCAGGGAAGACACCGCTCTGCCTTCGGATAATGCAAGAGTTGATGAGGAATGACCAGCCAACGGGTTGGCATCTGTGAGTGAGTGACCGACCGACCGATCGACCGATCGATGTTGCGTAAAAACGTACAAAGTAAATCTCTTTGGAGATGGCAAGCGCAACACTGGGCTAAACCTACATTCCCTGACCGGGAAATGAACGCGGGCCGCGGCGGTGAAAACGCCAAATCCTGACCACTAGACCATCAGGGACAATGAAAATCTTGTTCCTCTTCAATTCACGAGATGTAAAGAAGATGAATTGTTTGGTAATACGGAAGGTTACTAATGTCTGCTGTGTATGCTTGACTTGGTCCGCGGTCATCTGCTTAATAGGCAAAGGTCCATCTCTCCTGGAAAAACAAGTCATCCCGAGGTGAGGTAGGTGTGCTCGAGTGGTCAAGGCGGCGGACTACAATCCCATTGGGGTTTAATGAGAAAGGGAATGTAATGGAATGTGCTGTGAATGGCTCATCAAGTCTGGAGGTACTGGAAAAGCTTCCCTGAAGGTTTTGGCGGTATAGTAGCGAGACGCTTCCCAAGCAGTTGAGCCGGGGTCGATTGTGTGCGTGCCTGCTTTCCGTGACGCAGATGGGGTTCTGGACCAGAGGAACATCAGGAATGCATTCATGGATCTTTATGTATTTTACAGGTACACTTTCTCAAGGTGATTGGAGCAGATTTGCATTCCGAAGCAAATCGGTCGTGGGAGAACGGTGTTGGCAGGTGTCAAAGGCATCACAGTGCTAAAATCACATTCCCTGACTGGGAATCGAACCCGGGCCGCGGCGGTGAGAGCGCCGAATCCTAGCCACTAGACCATCAGGGAAGACACCGCTCTGCCTTCGGATAATGCAAGAGTTGATGAGGAATGACCAGCCAACGGGTTGGCATTTGTGAGTGAGTGACCGACCGACCGATCGACCGATCGATGTTGCGTAAAAACGTACAAAGTAAATCTCTTTGGAGATGGCAAGCGCAACACTGGGCTAAACCTACATTCCCTGATGGGGAATTGCACCGGGGCCGCGGCGGTGAAAACACCAAATCCTGACCACTAGACCATCAGGGACAATGAAAAACTTGTTCCTCTTCAATTCACGAGATGTAAAGAAGATGAATTGTTTGGTAATACGGAAGGTTACTAATGTCTGCTGTGTATGCTTGACTTGATCCGCGGTCATCTGCTTAATAGGCAAAGGTCCATCTCTCCTGGAAAAACAAGTCATCCCGAGGTGAGGTAGGTGTGCTCGAGTGGTCAAGGCGGCGGACTACAATCCCATTGGGGTTTAATCCTGCAGATTGCAATGCTGCCAACTAAGGAAGTGTCAACTCTTCCCTGGTCTCCCCTTCATTCATCTGCCAGATGGGTGTATGTCATCGTGGTGAGGATCTTCTCACAAACCAGGTTAAGCCGTATGGTTTTAGAAAATGAAGAAAATGGAGGAGTGCACTGATGGCATTAAACAATCCGGTTATTGGATGTAGATTCAGTTGAGAAAGGGAATGTAATGGAATGTGCTCTGAATGGCTCATCAAGTCTGGAGGTACTGGAAAAGTAAAAAAGGGAATTTAACCCTGCAGATTGCAATGCTGCCAACTAAGGAGTTGTCAACTCTTATCTGGTCTCTCCGTCATTCATCTGCCAGATGGGTGAGGATCTTCTGACAAACCAACTTAAGATGCATGGTTTTAGAAAAAAGAGAAAATGGAGGAATGTACTGATGGCATAAAACAGGGAGATTAGATTGGGTTAAAACGCAGCACTATTAAGAGTGTTCTGGGGGGCTCTGGCTGAAGGTGTCCATGGTTGTTCAAAATCTTTTTGGATGTCTTTATAAAAACCATCCGTGGTTGGTTAAAAAATGGTCCTGTTAAAAATAACAGTAACGCAAAGGAGGTAAAACAAAGAAAAACATGAAAGAAGTTAAAAATGAAAAGCCTATTTATGTCGGAAATTAATGGATAAAAGTTTTAAAAGAAAAGAAAAAGAGTAAAAAGAGTAAAATTACAAGAGAGGTTCAAGGACACAGGAAGGCTGCGGGAGTTCAATTTGTTTAAAAAGGCTCCCTGCTGACACGGATTCTCCCCCAACTGTTTAAGAGGGTAAAGGCATTCCTGACACGACAGTCTCCTCCAAAACCTGAAAATCTAAGGAGGGGAAGCAAAAAACTAGAGGGGAAGTAAATATATATATATGTATATATATATATATATATACATACATATACATTTAATATATATATATATATATACATATATAGAGAGAGATTATTGAATGATGAATTGAATTATTATATTTTTAAATTTACATTTTTAATTTTTGTAGACCCAATCTTACAGTTTTTCTCAGTTGCTTTGGTACATTTCTCAGATCAGAATTGAAATTCTCAAAACTACTTGTTCAATGTTCACATCATTGTGTCACTTGTTCACGTCAAAAAAGCAGTTTCTCATTTCTTTGAACAAGTTGCAAATGCTTTGGTACATCCATGCAAATGATTATGTACAATTCTCTGCTGTTTCCTACATTATCAATTGCTTATGTCATGTTGATCAAAATGTATTATAATGGGTCTCTGTTGAATAGTCTCACCCCCCCACAACATTTAGGCATTAGTTCATCACATAAGTCTTTACATGCAAAATGGTTGAACAAGTTGTCATAATATGTCAAGCATATTTCTATACATTTCCATTAGACTTTTTTTCTAAATCTGTCCTGAATTGGTAAATTGCTCCCAGGTGAATCTTGACTTTCTCTAATGAAGGGAAATGTGTGAAGCATTAGATCAACCAATGATCAACCAGTTTTCTGAAATAGCTCAAAGGTGCATCTCATGAACCATCAACTGGCAAGTATATATATAGCCAGAGCAACACAATGTTACAATGTCTGACAATGGAAGGACAAGGAATTGGACAGGGTCAACAGCCAGAGAGAAGAGGAAGAAGAAGAAGAGGAAGAGGAGTGAGGCTGTGTGGTGGAGGAGCTGGGAGGCAAAACAGAGGAAGAGGCAGAAGAGCCCGAGGACATATGCGCGTTCCTGATGAGATAAGAGCCACACTTGTAGACCACGTTCTCAATTATGGGCTTACAATGGCCGAGGCTGGTCGAAGGGTGCAGCCAAATGTTGGGAGAACAACTGTGTCCTCAATCATTCAGACTTTTCGTCGACAGAACAGGTATGTAATCTAACAATAGGCACTGTAATGTAATACTGTATACTTTCTGTAATGCTTCATACAATATTACAGTATTCCACCTGCATTTTACAATATGCAGTAAGTATACTTTATACAGTGACCTTTTATCTTACTCAATTTTGTGTTTTGCATTACTATATTTTTATATCTTCACCCCTGTGAAGTTGCAAGACAACTTCACAGGGGTGGCAGAGGGCCCCTTTTCACACCTGAACAGGAGGAGGCTATTTGCACCATGGTTGTAGAAAACAATGCCATACGACTAAGGGAGAGAAAGATTGCCATTATAGAGGACAACGACATCTTTGAAAACATCCAAACAGTCAGCATCTCAACCATTGGCAGGGTGCTGAAAAGACACCAAATGAATATGAAGCAGCTGTACACTGTTCCATTTGAAAGAAATGGTGAAAGAGTGAAGGAGCTGCACTACCAGTATGTACAGGTAAAACATGTATGAGCATGCAGTAACTGTACCTCACAGTAAACAGTACAACATCGTATAGTGATATACAGTACAGTAAGTGTGTCCTTTACACATTTGCTATGGCTATAGAAAAGAAGATGCAATATGTGCTGTATACATTTGATGTAACTGTATCTTGTCCAAAATGAAAATGCATGTAATTCATAAAACTCATTTTGTGTCTACTGGATATAGCGTATAATGGAACTGGAAGCAAGTGAACCACCGCACAACTTCATCTACATGGATGAGGCTGGCTTCAACCTAACAAAACGCAGAAGGGGTGGTCAAAATATCATCAGCCACAGAGCTACAGTTGATGTGCCAGGCCAACGGGGCGGGAACATAACCATGGGTGATGCTATCTCTGAGAATGGTGTGCTAAAGCATATTCCCATTATTGGGCCATACAATACAGAGCGTCTTGTCACCTTTTGTAGACACTCTTAACAGGGATCTCATCCCTGAACAAGAGAGGGGTCAGATTGGAGATGACTTGCCAAAGTATGTGATAGTTTGGGACAATGTCAGTTTCCATCGCTCCAACATCATCAGGCAATGGTTTGCAACCCACACTAGGATGCTGATGGAGTTCCTCTTACCCTACTCGCCATTCCTTAACCCCATTGAGGAATTTTTCTCAGCATGGAGATGAAAAGTATATGATCGCCAGCCACATACACAGATGACCCTTCTGGCTGCCATGGATGCAGCGTGTGATGACATCACAGCAGATGCCTGCAGAGGCTGGATAAGACACTGTAATAGATTCTTTCCACGCTGCATCACAAGAGAAGATATTCGTTGTGATGTGGATGAGAATTTGTGGCCCAACAGACCGGAACGTCAGGAGGTGTAGGAAGACTGCACTGTAATTCCTACAGCACTGCATGTACAGTTTTCCCTAAGGAGATTGTCCTATGTTCACATTTCTACTTTTGTGTTTTTGTTTTTTTTCTTTGTGCTATGCCGTACTGTCTTTTCCTTTCTGTATCGCAATGACATGGTCTGTCAACAAATTACAGTACAAACAGTAAAAGTGTAACTGTGAATCTTGTCCAGTCTCTTGCAATCAATCTCCCATATACACTAAGGTGTAACTTACAATTTATAATTGTCATCAGAACTTTAGCCATAGTTTACATCAGAACACATGGTTAGATATTACTATATTACTTTTTATTTTATTCATTGCTTGTAAAACCTATAAAAACCTCTCTGTGTGGATTCTAACTTGCTTAAGAAGACATAGAGGCAAGCAATAAAGTGTAGAATTTGAGGTCCCATTATTTCTATTTCGTTCTTCCATGAGATCGTCTATTTAATAAATAAATAAATGGGTGGGGGGGTGGTGAGGTGGAAGACCATGAAGCAGAAGAGGTTGGTTTCAAAATGGGTTTAAAAAGAAGTGGAGGGGATTCCTTGCTAGTACTTTTTGTTTAGTCCCATGGGGTCTATCGTCTTCAAAAAGTGGATCCACTTTTTCTCCGCCGCTCGTAGCTGTGCTGTTGTCTATCTGCTGTCGCTCTCCAGGCCCAGGCTCTGCAGGTTATGTGGGCCATGGACTTGTGTGCATATAAAACACTTGTGCTGTTACCACTGTTCATTTTATAGTTGTGTTGTTTTAATCTTATGTTCAACTCATTTCTCGTCTCCCCGACATGTAAGATGTGGCAAGCC
Source organism: Pagrus pagrus (assembly GCF_965226575.1). Taxonomy (NCBI): domain Eukaryota; kingdom Metazoa; phylum Chordata; class Actinopteri; order Spariformes; family Sparidae; genus Pagrus; species Pagrus pagrus. The sequence continues at coordinate 22,458,340 of NC_140205.1, read as the reverse complement.
TTGCATCTGATTGCATAAATAGTATTTTTTGTGTTCAGTTTTAAGGCCTGCCACAATTTAACTCGAAGCGAAGGGTTAGGGTTAGGGTAGGGGAACTGTGCCCGTCCCCTGTGTGGGATGGGCGTCCCCACATGAGCGCCATGTGGAATTTAGGTTGATGGAGTATAGATGGAGTGGATATGCCTGAGTTTACCTAGTGAGCACTGATGAATTGGTTGGTCTGTTGGTATGGTGCGGGAGACTATGGACTACAGGAGTGACTATGGCAGAGTGTACCATGAATTACTGAAAACTGGCTCAGTGGTATGGTGCCTGTCAGTCATGTGGGGAGACTGGGGTTCAAGACCCAGCTCCCCCACGCAGGAGGGCACCAAGGCTCTTTTTGTAAATATGTGTGTGTGTGTGTGTATGTGTGTGTGTATGTGTGTGTATGTGTGTGTGGGGGGGGGGCAGCAAGTAGCTGCAGAGATGGATCAATGTGAACCAATCAGGACAGCTGCCCATGGCACACCACCCATATAGCGACATCGCTGGGCACCCGCAATACCGTATAAATTTTCTCAATATGCAGTAGGCCTATAACATTACAATATTTCATTGCTGCAAGCCAAGACAATCAGTCTATAGCCTACATGACAACATACACGCACACACTTTTTTTCTCAACATTATCTTTATTGACTTTTCACAATGTTTCCAAAAATACATAAATATACAGAAATAAGAGTGCTCTCACATCAAGGAAGACGTCAGGGATAACTAAATTATTGTCCAGCATTTAAATTGTCCTTCCTTGCAAGTCAGGCATTTATGAGATAACGTAGAGCAACACTTAGGTGAAAGTATAAGTATAAAAAACAAAACAAAAAAACAACAACAACAACCCGAACAATAAAGGTTTCTCTGCCTTATCAAGAGTTAGCCCAGGTTATTTCACTATTGTGCGTGGATCAAAAATACAAATTTAGATGTACAATTCACACAGAATAAAGAAATCAAATATCAAAAGAAAAGAAATTATTTTGGATCACTGCAAAGGACTACCGACAACTACGCCTCGTCAGCTTCATTCCCCACATTACTTAAATCCACACTTTCCATATATTCCATAAAATGACCCCAAATGTTTTGAAATAGTGGTAGTTTTCCTTTTATAATGTAAGTTATCTTCTCCATAGGTAAAGTTGTGGATATTTCCTTAACCCAGTTGATGAGTTTTGGTTTACTGGTACTACTCCATGAGAGTGCTATGACTCTTTTTGCAAGCAATAAACATAAATCCAGGGCAGTGATTATTTTTCTAGACATGTGACGTCTATCAGGATATAACCCTAGAATAAATAGTTTAGGGTCAAGAACTAATTTTATACCTAGTATAGTCTCTAAAGTTTGTTTAATCTCCCGCCAAAATTGTTGGACTTTACTGCATTCCCAAACACAGTGAAAGAACGTCCCCTTCTCCTCTCCACACCTGATACACAGGTCTGGGTTAGTATCGTTATACTTACTAAGCTTTTCTGGTGTCACATATGTCCTCATTAGCCAATTATATTGGAGTACTTTGAGACAAGTATTGGTAGTTTGTGTTTGTGCTTCAGCGCACACTTTTTCCCAGTCCTCGGAGGGCAAGTCCTCCTGTAAATCTTCCCTCCAGGCATCAAGTTTCCTTAAAGAAGACTCAGGGGATCCCTCTGCTAACATGTTATATAGTTTGGAGATAATTCCCTTTCCATAGCAATCTTTTTTCATTTCCATTTCCAAAGTGGACAACGGGGGGATTGACAAACACTGGTTTTGAGATGATCTAATAACATTTCTCACCTGCAAATATTTAAATTGATGTTTGTTTGGAATATCATACCTGGTAACCATCTCTTCAAATGACATCAAAATCCCACCATCTGATCCCATGAGATCCCCTATTGTCTTTAAACCTTTTTCAACCCACTTCCTAAAACCAGGGTCTGCTCTGCCTGGAGGGAAAAACTGGTTACCCCATATCGGGCTGAAGCGTGACAGAGAGGAGGGTTCACCTAAATACTTCTTAACCTGATACCAAATTATAATCATATTTCTGAGTATAGGATTTTTTCTTTTTTTTCAACATTTCGACTTTTGCTGAGTATATGTACTGTGGGAGAGGGAGAGGAACTGAGCAGTTTTCAATATTCATCCAAGGTGGAAGGGACTTATCTGTAAAATATTGCATCATAGTCCTCAGTTGAGCTGCCCAATAATACCAAAGTGGATTGGGGCACTTGAGGCCTCCTCGATCATATGGTAGGTACAAGAGTGATAAACGTAGTCTCGGTCGTTTATTATTCCACAAAAAACGTACAAAAATTTTCTTTAAGAGTGGGAATAAATTAACAGGAGGTGGCAATGGGATGTTCTGAAACAGATACAGAAGTTTAGGCATTATATTTAATTTAAGAATATTAATTCTTGCTATAAGCAATAAAGGCAAGGAGTTCCACCTATCCACAGAGGAAGTAATTGAGTCTATCATGGGGTTGTAGTTAGCCCCAACAATGTCTCTTATACATGGTACTATCCTAATCCCCAGATATGTAAAACAATCTACCTTTTTGAATTGGAAAGAGTTTCCGGCATTATTTCTTTCTTCTGAGTTAAGTAACATTAATCAAGATTTGTCTTTGTTTACTTTATATCCTGATATCCTTCTGAATGTGTTTATTAGATCTAACAAGGCTGGAATAGAATTTTTCAGTTTTTCCAAGAAGAGAATGACGTCATCAGCAAACAAAGCAATTCTGTGTTCCTGTTGGCCTACTGACATACCAGTTATATTTTCATGAGACCGCACCGCAATGGCAAACGGTTCAATTGCTAAAATAAATAATAAGGGGGACAAAGGACACCCCTGCCTACATCCCCGTTTGATTTTAAATGATTTAGATATAACTCCATTTGTTATTATTTCAGCATATGGTTCATTATATAAAAGTTTAACCCACTGACAGAAATTATCCCTACAGCCAAATCTTTTTTGTATTTCTAATAAATAGGGCCACTCAACTCTATCAAAGGCCTTTTCGGCATCCGATGATAGCAAAGCAGTATCTGGTTTTTCTTCCCGATTATGAAGAATATCCAACACACGTCTCACATTATGAAATCCCTGTCTACCTACAATAAACCCATTCTGGTCACAAGCAATTATGTTTGGTAAAATTCGCTCCAGCCTTCTAGCCAAAATTTTGCAAAGTATTTTTAAATCAACATTAAGAAGACTTATTGGTCTAAGTTTTCCACATTTGTTGCAAGGTTTACCAGGTTTGGGCAGTAGAGTTATCAGAGCTCCTCTTAGTGAAACAGGGAGGATTCCTTTTTCAAATGAATCCGAAAACATGTCAAAAAGAGGGGAGAGCAATTTGTCTTTACATTTTTTATAAATTTCTGTCGGCAGCCCATCTGGGCCTGGGGTTTTGCCTGTTTTCAAATGATCTATCGCTATAGATATTTCCTCCTTAGTTATAGCTGCCCCAAGATCTGCACTTATTAATCCTGAAATGTTAGGTATTTGGAGAGTATCTAAGAAAAGATTTTGTTCTTGTCCCACGTGCGTTATGTCTGAGCTGTATAACTTCTCAAAAAAGACCTTAAAAGTTTCACTGATTTCTAGTGGGTCAACAATAATCTGTCCATCACTATTTTCAACTGAGGTAATGTTTTTCTCATTTTGTAATTGTTTGAGGCGCCAGGCTAATAGTTTCCCGGGCTTCTCCCCACGCAAAAGATGTGAAGCTGCTTTAGAGGCAGAAAATTCGTTATACTGTGTTCTTAGTAGCAGAAGTTTTCGATGAATGTTTGGACATAACGTTTGATAGTATTCCCCCTCAAGCAATTCAATCTCTGTTTCCAACTTTTTGGTTTTCTGATAAGTTTGTTTTGCCTTATAACTCGTAAAGCTAATTATCTGACCTCTTATGTAGGCCTTAAAGGCTTCCCACCTTGAAGAGGGTGGTGTTTCATCTTTATTCGTTTCGAAAAAGATATTAATTTGGTTATCTATGAAAGATATAAATTCTGAGTCTAGGAGCCATTTTTGTTTAAATCTCCACCTAGGGGGGTCTCTTCTTAGTCTTAAATCTTCATATATTAATGAATTTGGTGCATGGTCAGATATTAAGATGCTATCATAGTGACAGTCCTTTATTTTATGTCTTAAATTAGCAGAAACTAAAAAGTAATCGATATGCGAGTATGATTTATGTGTATTTGAGTAACAGGAGTATTTTAAGCCCTTGGGATTCATATCCCTCCAAATGTCTGTCAAATTAAGTTCCTCCATAGAGTGTTGAATAGTTTGTCTACTTTTGGTATGAGTTATCAATACCTGAGCTTCTATCCAATTCTGGGTTCAATGTGCAATTAAAATCTCCTGCTATAATACAGCTACCAGCCAGAGATGAAATTGTAAGAAAGAGATTATGAAAAAACTTTGGGTCATCAATGTTAGGAGCGTATATATTTATCAGGTTTATTTTTTCCGTAATAAGTGTGCCCTGTAGAATAATGTATCTCCCAGTCTTGTCTTTAATAACCCTTGTCACATGAAATGGTATGGATTTATGAATCAAAATCATAACCCCTCTTGCCTGGGAAGTAAAGGGTGCTGAATATATGTTGCCCTGCCACCTCCTCCTAATCTTCGCCTCTTGGCTAGATAACAGGTGGGTTTCCTGAAGTAGCATGATATCAGAGTGTATAGATTTCACCCTGGTCATTACCTGTTTTACCTTTTTCAGTTTTTGTAGTCCCCTGCAGTTCCAAGAAGATATTTTAATTCTTAATCCACCAGACATAACGTATAACATTGCAATGGCTTCTCAGTACATTCAGATAATTTAAAGACAGAGAAACAAAAAACACCTGGATGTTAAAAACTACATCCATAATAATAAACACTGAACAATATACCCCCTTTAATTTAAAACTTTGAACTTTGTTACCCACCTCCCTCCCCCCTATATATATTGGTACCTATCTAACAGCTAAAGGCTGTTCCAAACAAAAGTGAGGATCAACCGACTGTGCCTGAACACGGTTCCTCTTACCCCACCCCGCTATTTACACAGGAAACTCGTTATTATATACTTTCAGAAAATTAGGCTACAGTATTAATATTAGTTGTGAGCCTCTGGGCCAGCATTATGTCAAACATAGTAAGCAAATTATTTATCTCCTCCTTTTTCTTCTTTTTTTTTTATTATTATTTTTTTATTAGTTAACTTAAGGCTCAGTATTTATCCACCCATATCCATAGGCCTACACTGTAATGTGATGGTGACTACATTATCTTACCCAGGTCCACTTTCTGCTCTCAGATTCCTAACAAAGTTCTCAGCTTCAGCTGGCTGGTTAAAGATGCGAGACTGTCCGTTGTGTGTCACCAACAGCGGTGCGGGAGGAATCATGCCCTATCGGATCCCCATGGCTCGGAGCTGCTGTCTCACAGCGTCAAACTCTTTCTGTTTTTTGTGTACGCCGGTTGCGAGGTCTTCGTACAGTCTCACCTGGTGGTTCTTGAATAGTATCAGTCTCTTTGCCCTGGCAGCTTTTATCATGGTCGTTTTATCCTTGTAATTTAAGAACTTCATGATAAGAGTCCTTGGTGCAGCAGTATTTGATGTACTCTTCAGGCCGACCCGATGCGCTCTCTCCACTATCAGAGAGGTGTGTAACGGTGCCAAGTTCAGAGCCTCGGGCAGCCAGTTTTCCAAGAAGGCGCACGCGTCCTCTCCCTCTGCGCCCTCGGGTAGATTAACCAGTCTCAAGTTAGATCGTCGCGATCTGGCCTCCAGATCCAGCACTTTTTCCTCAAGACCCTTATTTTTTTTTTCAAGAGCTTGAATGCTGGCTTGCAGACTGGTGATGCTGTCTTCTGCTGTGGATATCCGGATTTCCGCCTCACCGACCCGTTCAGTACACTCATTAACATCTTTCTTCACATTCTCTATTGCTGACAAAATGCCATCTAGTTTGGAGGAAAAATCAGATTTCAAGTTTGCAATTGCAGCGAGTATTGCCTCTGAGCCTACTTCGGCCGTCATTCTCTTCTCAGTCGGCTCGCCGTTTTCCTCCTCCATTGCCTCGGATGTGCTTGTATTAGCCTCGTTAGCGTCCTGGCTAGCTTCAAGGCTCAGCTTAGAAGTGAAGTTGGATACCTTTGACTGAACCGGTGGCTTGCTGGCGGTTTTTGAGTTTCTTTCAGTGTGAGGCATCACAGCTGTCCTTAGACGTCGTTCAGTGTCTCATATACCGAGTATTGTCCAGAGTTTTACAGAAAGATAGCGGAGCCAAAGCGAGCACGTCCTCTCAGCAAGCCGCCATTACCAGAACCCCGACACGCACACACTTAACAATTTTTGACAATCCGATATGCTATAGTATTCGTAAAGCAACATACATAGACATACATACATACATGACATAGGAGGTTGCATTGGCTAAAGTTGTTTGGATGAACGTTGTTTTATAACAAGGAGAGGCAAGGTTGTGTATTAGCTACAATGAAGACACAACAATATTTGCCACCAATCTGGCGCACTTACAAGAGCAATCAACTGAATAAATGCCAGGTATAGCCTACCGGAGACTGGCACGCAATCAGTGCACTTGCAAATGAGAGCCTGCAGTATGACCGATCGTGTGACATTATGTAACCATCCATCTACAGCAAATACGATCAGACAGATGCATCATTGAACACATACACAAAGCACATTCACCTAACCGTGCAAACAGGCCATCTCTCAAATTGAAAAAAGCAAAACGGCGGATGCTGACAGACAGCCTACAACAAGCCAAACATCACTACGGCGGGTGCTCTCTCTAATAACCAACCACAAGGCCTACATAACTTGTGGTCTTTCCAATCGCCCACCTGCTTTGTTGTCCAACCAGCCGGCAAGTCGCTTGTGCTAGCAGCAGTAGCAGCTAACGTTACCTCAGCACCTGCTGCGTCTTCAGAGCACTCGGCCTCAACTTTACATTGTTCTTCTGGGGAGTCACTGGGTGGAAGAGGATCCTCTGTTCTGGTAGCGAGTGGGCCCACTGTGCTAGCTGCACCAGCATCGTCTTTCGGTGCCTCTTCATCTCTGAGTGCCGCCGTTTTTGGATGTGAACCCAAAGTGTGTGAGTGATACATTCTGGTTTAGCTTTCACTTGCTAGCCATTTTTAGTATGACTTCTGAACATTATGTATTTCTTCTGTTTGGCGCACATGGCTAATTTGCATACGTGCGCAGGACCGGCTGGCTCCGCTTGGCAAATAATATAACATATTTGTGAATAAATGTTTTGAATTCTGAATACTGGACATTGTGAGCTTTAAAACATTTTAATGACCATTAGTGACATTTTATTGTAATATTTTATTTTTTATTTTTTTGTCAAAATTTGAGACCCCCTTCAAATTTTGCTTTTGAGGCTTTCAGGGGGTCTCATGGGTTAATTGGGGGGGTCGAGCCTCCCCGGACCCCCCCGTATTTCGCACACTGCATATAACTGTTATAACCAGCAGGGGCCACCCTCCCCCGGAAGACCCAGCAGTCTGGGCAAGGAAGGTGTGTGGACTGCGTATGTGGTGGATAAAATCTGATAAAATTTGTAAAAATCATAAATTAGGGTTTCATAAGAATTATGAAAGATACAAGACCAAGGACGTTCACGTCGCCCGGAATGGCGTCACCGGGGCCCCACCCTGGAGCCAGGCCCGGGGTTGAGGCTCGCAGGCGAGTGCCTGATGGCCGGGTCTTTGCCCATGGGATTCGGCCGGGCACAGCCTGGAGGAGCAACGTGGGCCCGCCCTCCAGTAGGCTCACCACCCACAGGAGGGTTCAGAAGGGGCCGGTGCGGTGTGATTTGGGTGGCTGTTCTGGGCGGGTGCCCCGGCGACCCAATCCCCGGACGGTGACTCTAGCCATGGGGACATGGAATGTCACCTCGCTGGGGAAAGATCCTGCGCTCCAGCTCAGCCGCCATGTGTTGGAGTTTTTCCTGGTGAACGGGAGGGTTGTCTCCCTGCGCCTCCGGGTCGGGGGTTGGTCTCTCTCACTGTTGTTTCGGCCTACGGGCCAAACGGCAGTGCAGAGTACCTGGCCTTCTTGGAGACCCTGGGAGGGGTACTGGAGAGTGCTCCAACCGGGGACTCCATCGTTATGCTGGGGGACTTCAACGCTCACGTGGGCGGCGACAGTGTTACCTGGAGGGGTGTGATTGGGAGGAACGGCCTCCCCGATCTGAACCCGAGTGGTGCTCTGTTGTTGGACTTCTGTGCTAGTCACAGTTTGTCCACAACGAACACCATGTTCAAGCATAAGGGTGTCTATCAGTGCACATGGCACCAGGACACCCTAGGCCGGAGGTCAATGATCGACTTTGTGGTCGTGTCATCTGACCTCCGGCCGTATGTCTTGGACACTCGGGTGAAGAGAGGGGCTGAGCTGTCAACTGATCACCACCTGGTGGTGAGTTGGATCCGCTGGCAGGGGAAGAAGCCAGACAGACATGGCAGGCCCAAACGTATTGTGAGGGTCTGCTGGGAATGTCTGGTGGATCCCTCTGTCGGGGAGGTCTTCAACTCCCACCTCCCACCGGGAGAGCTTTGACCGGATCCCAAGGGAGGCTGGGGACATTGAGTCCGAATGGACCTTGTTCTCCGCTTCCATTGTTGACGTGGCTGTTCGGGGCTGTGGCCGTAAGGTCTCCGGTGCCTGTCGTGGCGGCAATCCCCGAACCCGGTGGTGGACACCGAAAGTAAGGGATGCTGTCAAGCTGAAGAAGGAGTCCTATCGAGCCTGGTTGGCTCGGGGGACTCCTGAGGCAGCTGACGGGTACCGGCAGGCCAAGCGTGCTGCAGCGCGGGTGGTCGCGGAAGCAAAAGTTCGCGTCTGGGAAAAGTTCGGGGAGGCCATGGAGGAGGACTACCGGTCGGCCTCGAGGAAATTCTTCCATAGAGGAAGCAGAGGCTGGGGGACTTGGAGGTTGATACATTCATCACCCGGGCCAAAGTCACAGAGGTAGTCCGGAAGCTCCCCGGTGGCAAAGCACTGGGGGTGGATGAGATCCGCCCTGAGTACCTCAAGTCTCTGGATGTTGTGGGGCTGTCTTGGCTGACACATCTCTGCAACATCGCGTGGCAGTCGGGGAAAGTGCCTCTGGACTGGCAGACCGGGGTGGTGGTCCCTCTATTCAAAAAGGGGGACCGGAGGGTGTATTCCAACTATCGGGGGATCACACTCCTCAGCCTCCCTGGTAAAGTCTATTCCAGGGTACTGGAGAGGAGAATTTGGCTGATAGTCGAACCTCGGATTCAGGAGGAACAATGCGGTTTTCGTCCTGGAACACTGGACCAGCTCTATACCCTCCGCAGGGTGCTCGAGGGTTCATGGGAGTTTGCCCAGCCAGTCCACATGTGTTTTGTGGACTTGGAGAAGGCATTCGACTGTGTCCCTGGTGGCATTCTGTGGGAGGTGATTCGGGAGTACGGGGCCGGGGGCCCTCTGCGAAGGGCTGTACGGTCCCTGTACGACTGGAGCAGGAGCCTGGTTCGCATTGCCGGCAGTAAGTCAGACCTGTTCTCGGTGCATGTTGGACTCCGGCAGGGCTGCCCTTTGTCACCGGTTCTGTTCATTTTTTTCATGGACAGAATTTCTAGGTGCAGTCATGGGCCGGAGGGGATCTGGTTCGGGAGCCACAGGATTTCATCCCTGCTTTTTGCCGACGATGTTGTCTTGTTGGCTCCTTCGAGCCAGGACCTCCAGCATGTCCTGGGGCGGTTTGCAGCCAAGTGTGAAGCAGCTGGGATGACAATCAGCACCTCCAAGTCCGAGGCCACGGTTCTCGACCGGAAAAAGGTGGCTTGCTCCCTCCGGGTTGGGGGAGAGTTTCTGCCTCAAGTGGAGGAGTTCAAGTATCTTGGGGTCTTGTTCACGAGTGAGGGAAGGATGGATCGCGAGATTGACAGGCAGATTGGCGGGGCGGCCGCAGTAATGCGGTCGTTGTATCGGTCTGTCGTGGTGAAGAGAGAGCTGAGCCGAAAGGCGAAGCTCTCGATTTACCTGTCAATCTACCTTCCTACCCTCACCTATGGTCATGAACTTTGGGTTGTGACCGTAAGAATAAGATCCCGGATACAAGCGGCCGAAATGAGTTTCCTTCGCAGGGTGGCGGGGCGCTCCCTTACAGATCGGGTGAGGAGCTCCGCCACACAGGAGGAGCTCGGAGTTGAGCCACTGCTCCGCCACATCGAGAGGAGCCAGCTGAGGTGGCTCGGGCATCTGTAATGGATGCCCCCTGGACGCCTCCCTCGGGAGGTGTTCCAAGCATGCCCCACCGGGAGGACGAGACCCCGAGGAAGACCCAGGACGCGCTGGAGTGACTATGTCACCCGACTGGCCTGGGAAAGCCTTGGGATCCTCCCGGAGGAGCTGGAGGAATTGTCCAGGGAGAGGGAAGTCTGGGTGTCCCTGCTCAGACAGCTGCCCCCGTGACCCGGCCCTGGATAAGCGGTAGAGAATGGATGGATGGATGGAAGAATTAGAGACACATTTTGGTTAAAGCTGGATGACTTTAATTCACATAAAATGCAGTTAAAACAGTTGTAGGAAGGGGGGTAGGGAAGATAGAAGATAGGAGGGGGAGCAAGCCAGTAAACTGTGCTGTATAGGGAGAAATGAAATGAATGAAATTGTGAGGTGTTCCGGGGAGTGATTCTGGAGATGTGACCAATGGGGTGGAGAGTCTACCTTCCCCTATGTTGTATAGGTGTTGTTTTAGTCTGGTGAGTATGGTGTGTTTGGTTTCTCCAATATAATGTTTATTGCAGGTGATGCATGTGATGATATATATGATATTATTGCAGGTGAGTGAAAATGTGCCAAGTAAAGGGAAAGTGGCCCCACTGTGTGGGTTGTGGATGAATTTGCGTTTTTTGTAGAGCTTGTCCTACTGTGTGTGGGGTGTTTGTCTGTTGTCAGTGAACTTGGAGCGGACCAGGATGTTTTGTAGATTGCTGTTCTTCCGGAATGCTGAGATTACCCTGTAGTTTTGAATATGTGAATATTGTGACTGTACGTGAGAAAAGTTGTTCTTGATTTGCCGGTGGAGGCCTGTAATCCTGTGGGAGAAGGTGGAAACAAAAGGAGTGAGTTGTGATGGATGTTGTGTGCGTGCACCCCAGCCCCCCCTCCCAGGCGTGACAGGGGTGAGGTTAGGGCCCGGGGCGGGGGGATGGTTAGGGTTAGGCGAGTAAATAACCTGGTTAGGGTTAGGGCTCAGACAGCCCAGTAAGGCTATAGACCACTTCTGGGGTTAGGGGTTAGTGCTAGGGTTAGGCAAGAAGAGATTATGGTTAGGGTTCGGGCTCAGACAGCCCGGTAAGGCTAAAGACCACATCTCAGGCTCGGGTTAGGAGTTAGGGTTAGGGTTACACACATGACCATCACATATACAAAATTATATATACATATATATACCTATAACCATATGTACTAACATAACAGTTAGACATTAGCATTTAGAGACCAAACATGACTTTTCACCAGAACATAAACAAATATTGACATTCTGGGGTCACCAGTGTCCATGAACTGAACCTGTAGTAGTACTATGATCCCTGTGAAGAAAAAATATCCTGAGATCATACAGTGCAAGTATTACCCTGTAGTCAACCAAGGGTTCGATGATAGCTTCCTGAGACAACATGAGCATTAAGGGTGTCACGATTCTCCAAATTCTCGATTCGATTACATTTTCGATTCTAAGGTCATGGTTCGATTCGATTCTCAATTTTTACATTTATTTTTTTTAAAGCACAGGTTGCTATGCCATTTTTAGACTAGACTTTTATGCAATATAATATCTGACTTTCGTTCGCAATGTACCACACTGCATTTTCAAATTTAAAACATTTATTAACAACATAATGTAACAATTATAGCTGCTGCGCAGCGATGGGTCGGGTGCGGGCTATTTTTGGCAAATTTAGGCAACTCTGAGGCTGAGCAACAAAGTGTAGAACAGGAAGACAGACAGTTGACATCATAATGTTCATTTTGCATTAGTTGAGGCTTGAACTTGCAACCTTTGACACCTAAGTCCATCTTCTATCTCACTTAGTTAACTGGCTAGTGACAGATCATGTGAGGCTTCACAAAGTGAGTAAGCTATACACTGTCATGCAGGCATATTTGTAACCACTGTAAAAATAAAAAAAAATCTCTGCCTCCACATTTCCTTATATATATGTTTCCCACTCACTGAACTAGATCACTGATCCTGTCTCCTACTCTCAGTAGTCTCAGTCAACTTTAAGTGATTCTCTTTCTTCAGTTTAAATGGAGGGTGTCAATCAGCATTAAAGCACATTACTGCCACCCATGTTTGGACTGGAATTACATCACCACAAAACAAACACAAAGTAATAAAAAATTCAGTTATTAGGAAAAAAATCTGAAAATACACAGTCCATCACTCAGTTTTATTCAAAACCTGTAAAACTTATAAAACCTATCTCCTCCCACAATTTTTGCCCAATTGTCACCAAACTTGCTAGAGAGCATCTTCAGACCGTCCTCCACAAAACATGTTTCTTGGATTTTTGATTTATCAAAAATTAAGCCTACAGTGCATCAAAATGTTTGACTGTAAACAGTACTGTAAACATATACTATCAAATTCTTGCTAAATACATTTTCAATCTTCCTGAAAAAAATTGAGAATATTTTGCAGTCATGGTTGATGGAGTTTGGCAAATATCAGAATTTTATCTCAAAAACTGAATTTTTGAGAACATTTTGAATTCTGCTCTCATGGGAACAACTGGAGTCAATGGAAGAGTGGCATTTTTAAACATCAAATTTTCTCTTATGAAGCAAAACACTTTAAGTTAAAAACAAATCACCAACATTTCCATGCTGTCAAGATGCAATTTATGTATTATCAGATTTTTGTTCAGGTAACAGAATTTCTGACATTTTGTCCATTTTTTGAAATCTGCCTTGACAACAGCTGCCCGGACAGTGACTCCCTGAGTCGACAAATGAAGCCACACAGCAGCTCTCACTTCCAGCCAATTAGCTCAGTGAGTTAGGAGCTGGTGCTTGGTGTCAGGGGTTGTGGGTTCAAGACCCAGCAAAGATGATGATGATGATGATGATGACAGATCAAAATATCAGATGTCCTCAACATGAAACACAAGACAATTGTCCCTGACGGTGGCATCACAGCAAGCCTCTAAATTAAATAAAAACAAATAGCTTGGACTGGACCATGGATGAAAGCTAACCAAATTTTGCACAAAGGTCCAGTCTCATGCCAGATTACCTCAGCTGTAAACCCAAGCCAATAGTCCTGATGGTGGTGCTACAGCAAGCGTCTAAAGTTCAAAACTTTGAAAAATCATAACAAATCAACCATACTTGCTGCAGCTTCAGAACTCAATATTGAAGAAACTTTTGTACATTTAAACCTATTAAAAATCATGAAGTACATCACTCAGTTTTTTTTCAAAAACTGTAAAACTTCTTAAACCTATTTCCTCTCTCCTCCTTTGATTTATGAAAAATTGAGCCTCAAAAACTGAATTTTTCACAGCATTTTAAATTTTTCTTTCATGTGAACAATTGGAGTCAATGCAGTAATGACATAGCTAAACATCAGTTATTCACTTATGGAGCAAATCAATCATTTTTAAAAACAAATTACCAACATCTCCATGCTGTCTAGATGCAATATGTGTATTTTCAGATTTTTTTCCTAATAACTGAATTTTTTATTACTTTGTGTTTGTTTTGTGGTGATGTAATTCCAGTCCAAACATAGGTGGCAGTAATGTGCTTTAATGCTGATTGACACCCTCCATTTAAACTGAAGAAAGAGAATCACTTAAAGTTGACTGAGACTACTGAGAGTAGGAGACAGGATCAGTGATCTAGTTCAGTGAGTGGGAAACATATATATAAGGAAATGTGGAGGCAGAGATTTTTTTTTATTTTTACAGTGGTTACAAATATGCCTGCATGACAGTGTATAGCTTACTCACTTTGTGAAGCCTCACATGATCTGTCACTAGCCAGTTAACTAAGTGAGATAGAAGATGGACTTAGGTGTCAAAGGTTGTAAGTTCAAGCCTCAACTAATGCAAAATGAACATTATGATGTCAACTGTCTGTCTTCCTGTTCTACACTTTGTTGCTCAGCCTCAGAGTTGCCTAAATTTGCCAAAAATAGCCCAGACCCGACCCATCGCTGCGCAGCAGCTATAATTTCTCTATTGTAACTGCAGTCTTCTTCACAGAAGATGACATTCAAGTTCACAACAAAACAAACACAAATATAAACAGCCATGTCCATAGTCTTCTCTGAACAATTAAGTGTCTTAACAAACTATTTCCGAACAGTTGAACACAAGGTGCGTAAGGTGTGAGTGGGCGAGCGAGAGTGAGCGTGCGTACTGTGGACAGTGAATGAATGGGAGAGGAAGGAGAAGCGAAAGGAGTAGCAGTAGTAGCGACAGCAATAAAGTGTACAATATAGGCTGCAGTTTGGCTGTGAATAAAGGCGACGGCTCCTCAAGATACAGCAAAGCTCCCTGGTATTATATCCCGACCAGTTTAACACGTGAAAGGGTACGGAAGCGTATTGCATTCACTTGAGTAATTTATTTCTTTGGTCTGTTTTTCTGAGTAATTTTTTTTTTGGTCTGTTTTTCAGGGTAATTATTTCTGTTTTTCTGAGTAATTTATTTTTTGGTCTGTTTTCGGGGTAATTTTTTTTTCTGTTTTTCAGAGTAATTTTTTTCTGAGTTTAGAGAGCATTTGAAACAATAGACGCATTCATTCCTTTATTGAAAGCTCGATAATGGAGACAAACATGACCGACTTGTTTAATTGAATCAAGTTTTACTTTGATCTGGGTTTAAGACACTGGGAGATAGTCCTGTCTTTAAGTCATATAGATGGTATTACCATTAGTTTGTCAACTTTACGCAGGCACCTGAGGACGGCGACAGGTCGCCACTCCGAAGGTTCACTTTCATGTTTCAGAATGCCGGCCCTTTTTTGAAAAAAGGTAGCCATTCCGAACCTGAAACCCTAACCTTAACCATAACCCGGTCGGAATGGCGGTCCGTCGGAATGGGGGTCGCCCCCCCCCCCCGAATGAGGACTTTGCGGTTGTTCAGAAGGAAAGCCCATTCAGATCTGCTAGACATAGTAATGTTTCTCCAGAATCAGTTGGACAGATATGGCAGTTTGGAGGTTCTCGCGGTAGTTCGAAGTATCGCGATAATTGAGGAAAAAAATTACTCCGAAAAACAGAAAGAAATTACCACGAAAAACAGAAAATAAATTACTCTGAAAAACAGGAAAAATAATTAGTCAGAAAAACAGAAAAAAGAAACAAACCAAAAAAAAATTACTCAGAAAAACAGACCAAAAAATATATAACTCAAGTGAATGCAATACGCTTCCGCAAAAGGGGGTTCACCCCGAAGGTAAACATAAACTTTGGCACTGGAGGAAATCATCTCCCCTGTGCTTCCCGACCACGGTCCGGAAGCTGAACAGGAATGGTGTAACACCATGCTATCGTTTGACTGGTTGTAGTTAATAACTGCTGGCTTAGCTAGTAGCTAAGTTAGAGGAGGTTGACTCGCAGCACTTCAACACGTGTATTTTTTTCCCCCTTGGCAAGCTGACCGGACGTGACATGGGGGCGTGGCAGAATCGACGATTCCATTTTTTAATTCGAAGTTCGAGATTGTGAATTAATCGATCGATTTCGATTTAAAATTGAAATCGTGACACCCTTAATGAGCATCAATTAACATTCTCAGGCAATGAATTGTCCATAATAACATCACTGTTACATAAATGACCAGATGATTGCTCTATGTACTAATAGAATGGGGATACATACCTCCTGAGGTTACAGAGAATAAAACAAGAACATCCTTGTAAATCACAAACAGTCCAAAGTGGCCATTCAGTATGGAAAATTATAGAAGTGGGTGATCTGATCAGAGGTCTAAACATGGAAGGGTCATAACCACACAAACCAGAATCGTCTCCGTAGAGGGTAGGAAGAGGACCAGGGCCACACACAGCGAGCCAAGGGCCAGTTAGGGGAAAGAAAATTGAATTAAATGCACATGCCATCAACTGTATGTCAACCTCGACCCCCCGAAACCTCTCGTTAAGACCCCCCGGTTGTAAAGTGCCTAGTTGACATATCCAGTGCCTCTCTATTTTCCTTCTCTGGGCTTTGGACTATCTTGGATTACACTGTAATACTGTGGCGGTAAGTGAAGACCAGTCGTATTCTACAAAGTTTTTTACCAAAAGAGTGTGTGCGTTTTTCTTTTTAGAAATATTATGTCTGTGTTGTGTGAACCTGGTAAACATTGTATTACCTGTTTCACCCACATATTACATTCCACACCGTTTACACTTCATCAGGTAGACACAGTTTTTTAAATGGACATTGCCATATTTGTGTATTTGAAAAACATTATTATTCTGATGATTGCGCACCCAGGGTTGGTGCTGAAAAAATTCTCCTTGCCATTTAGGTGCCATGTGTTTTAATTTTAGCCTTAACTAAAATATCCTATAAATATCAGTTTTTTCTATATGCAGCAATTATCCTGTGATCATGTAAGAGCTGAGTTCTTTCTATAAAGTTGCTAAAATTGTTTTTAACCCTTGTGGCCTCCTCGGGCATTTTTGTACATTTTTTTTTAAAATTTGGTGATCATTTTGGCTGTGTTACAGCTTATGGCATGAAATTTTGCAAGAACTTTTCTTTTTAGAAACATTTTTGAAATCCCATGTCTTTTACTCTCACGTCTTTTATACTCTATTTATGCATTTTGCACCCTCTGGACACCTTCGTGGCAAAGATGTACACGCACAGAAAAACCGCTATAAAATCATCATATGAAACACATCCCTCAAAAGATGCCATTTCTTCACCCCTGAAATTATCAGTGTGTGCTTACAGATTCAAACACACACACTCACACACACACACACGCACCAGGTAGAGAGCACCAGGTCACGGCTCCATAATATAACTGGCAAAAATACAAGAATTTCATGCCTCGGCCTACAATGGGAAAATGGTTGAATCTGGTGGAATACAGTAAAAATGTCAAATATCACTACTTTTCTTCAAAATGAAATGCTGACATTAGATAATGCATGGTTTTATACTGTAATGGCAGTGAGATTAAAAAATGTGGTTTGAATGGTAGTCAATGAGGCATTTTTGGCCATGAAGGTGTCCAGAGGGAGTATCTGTCACTACATAAAAAATACTAATGCAATCAAATCAATTTTGCTGCTAATCTTTGACATATCCAAGACTCTAATCACCACCACAGCCCCATCTCCCTGCTATTTATTTAATGGAAAATAATTAATTTTTTGTGTTTTTTTGTAACAAAAAGTAAAATAATTCAAATAATTAAACTGGCATTTAAAGGGTTAAAATCCTGAAAACGATTGAATGTTTGGTAGTTTTGAACAAGTGGGAAGTTGTTTAAGTGATTTATGAAAAAAAAAAGTAGAAAAAAATATTGATGTATGATGATTTTATAGCAGTTTTTCTGTCCGTGTACATTTTTGCCACGAAGGTGTCCAGAGGGTAGTAAATTTGAGGAGGGCACAAGGGTTAATTGCTCTGACCAGTTGTACTGCTGATGGGGTATATGTAGTAATTACTGGAGGCAGAGAGCTGATAATCACTGGCTTGATTTGTTGAAATGTTTTGAAGGTTCTGCGTAAAAATGTCCTAGAGTACCCTCTACCGGCTAAAGCAGAGAACAACACCTTGGTGGCTTCTTTAAAATCCTCCTGTCTTGTTCTATAAAATCTCAGCAATTGTGATTTACCTAAACCCGCATAAGTGTGTTTGGGATGAAAACTAGATTTATAGAGTGTCTGTCTCTTTGAAAAATACCTTAATATCAAGTCTGAAATTTTCTGGGCTGGATTTGATTTTGATAGATGGGTTGTGATTGTTTAGAGCGACAAAAAATTAATCTCGAGTGCGGCCACACGCCCCAAATATTGTCTAAAAATCTATAATAATATAATTTATTATATAAATATTTATTATATAAATATAATAAATCATATGAATCTTTGATATAACTGACATGCTTTGTCAAGAGTGGATTAAGATGAAAATCAATGAACTCAGCTGTATAGTAGGTTTCACTGCTGCAATCAGACACAATGGGCCTCCCTGAAAGGATTTCCCCTGGTTTGCTCCACTTAGAGGGATCCTTGTGGATTTTAGGCAGCATATAAAACATTCTGGGTCTAGGCTCAGTATCTCCCAGAATATATGATTTTTGTTTGTTATTGATACATTTTTTATTATATAATGATTGAATAATCTTATCAATAAGTGGTACAATATCTCTATAAATTGGCTTTTTCAATTTAGAATAATACATTTGATCATTTAATTGTCTATATCCTTCCCACAGGTATTGTTCCCTATCCATAATAACAACTGCACTGCCCAGAGTGCTTCAAATTCCCCATTGGTAAGGTTCTGTTTAACCCAGCCAATTTTGAATTTTGTTTGAAAGTGCTGAATGTCAGCATCAATTACAGCAGTAATTTCAGGAGGCAGTTTGCCAGTAGGTGGGACCCACTGTGATTTGGTAGTAAAAGGTGGACGCTCTGAGTCCAGTTTATGTTCAAAATAGGCCGCCAATTTCAATCTCCTATGATACTGTTGGATATCCAATCTGATTTGGTCCATATTTTTGTTGCTGCCCTTAGCAGGGGTTTTAACTTTATTCCGACTAAGTAGAGCAAACTGTGCTGCGGACAATGTGAAATCTTTACATAGATTAATAACATTCTGCCCCCCCATCTGTGTAACAGTGTTCACGGGGATAACTATTTTAAATATTGAAGCCAATGCTCCAACATCTGCTTGGCTGAATTGTGGGACCAGTGGATGTCGTCTTTCTCTGTGGTGAAACACCCTCTGGACAGCGCTGGGATGAAGTGGTGGTTGGTGGTGATGTACCCGTTTAGGCGTCTCAGATTGTCCTACTCCTGGTGGGGGAGAGTCCTGGAAAAGTTAATCTCAGGTATAATAATTTGGGCCTGAGGGAAGGCCATTTTAGCCATCCTCATGGCTCTCTGCAGTTGTTTGACTGTAGTCTGGTTAGTTTTTTGAGCTCTGTTTTTCAGCCCAAAGGATTAGATGATCTTTTGAACTGTTGTTGAAACCTCGGTTTTCCAGAGGGTGGCCTCTGAAAGTAGATCCTGGGAAGCTGTCAATCTGCAGGTCTGGTTGCTGGAAGGGTGGGAACCTGGCTGTGTTAGAGTCCCCTACAATCAGCCCCTTTTTTCTTGCCGTGAGACACCACTCCTTGCTTTTACTCCTATGGTTCATGTGTCTAGTAGGTCTGCGTATTGGTGTGCGTGATGTGGCAGCTGCAAGTTTTACTGTAGTAGGCTCTGGACTGACTCACGTGTTATGCTTGAAGCTCTGGAAAAAGTCCCCCTTTGGAGCTGTTGATGTGCAGGTGTTGTGGTGGTTCCCCTCACCCGGCCCTTGGGTGACAGGTCAACCAATAATTCCTCCTCTATGTCCTGCGCTGCTTCAGGATGCAGATGTGGGGGAGGAGGGGGATTGGTGGGGAGATAGGGTGTTGGCCTTGGGGTCTGTGCAACTCTCTTTTCCTTAGGTGGAGTCTGTGGAGAGCAGCGGACGGGAATAAGAGCAGGGTGGAGGGAGAGAGCGGAAAAAGGAGGAGAGTGAAGGGGGGGAGGAGGAAGAAGGGGGAGGAGGAGAGGAAAAAGAGAAAGAAAAAGCAGTAGCGGTAGATGAGAAAAGAGGGGGGGTGGGGGACCAGTTCCCCTCTGCGACCTGCTATGGGTCCGGCGGCAGGTCCCCTCTCTGCTCCGTCATGGTGGCTGTGGAGGTTGTAGTCTGCACGAATGGTGCTGCTGTGGTTGTCCGACGTTGGTCGAGCCTCGGTGGAGCATGCACCTCTGCCGTCACGGTGAGTCGAAGTCCCGCCAGTGGGCCCGTCTGTGGTGCACTGCTGCGGTGGGCTGGTTGACTGTCAGCCCCCGCGGTGGATCCTCTGACGTCTGGCTGCTGGTGTGTACAGTCACTGGCTGCCTGTTTGTCGGCGCGGGGGGCCCAGCTGTTGTTGGCTGGGTGGTGGTGTGTACCGCGACGGTACTGGCGGTTGTTGGACCCTATTGATGTCAATGGGCTGGTCTGAGGGTCTACCTGTGGGGAGTCTCTGCAGTATTATGTTATGTGTACTGTCAAGTGTCTCTTGTTTTAATCTGTGGCCTAAGTGTCGTCTGGCCCAAGCCGAAGCTATGTAAAAGTTCTGGTGCCATTCACTCACCGACAGCTGGATTAAGATCTGAATGTCATTCTGCATACAGTCCTCGTTGTCAGGCCTGGACAGTGAAGGAGGACTCAGAAGCAGATTAAGAGCAATTGGAGCAGGCTTTATTCAAGAATTGGTTTTCTTCACTTGAACTTTAATAAAGTGATTAAACAAATTGGCTATGAGACAGGATATCTACTCTGTAGGCTAAGTAACAACAAACGGAACAGAAACAGAATCGAGGCAAAATGACCTCAAAGAAAAAAAGATAATAAAACAGAAAATCACTCCCGCGGAGGCAAAGAAAAAGGCTGACAACTAAACTACTCTGGCGCAAATGGCTATAAAAAATTATGAACAGAAAATCACTCCAACCGAAGGAAAAGGCTATAAACAGAACTACACTCACGACTGACTATGAAAACACTTAATGAAACAAAAAGAGGCACTCCACCGGAGGCAAACAAATGGCTATGAGCTTTAACTTGAATCTCAGAAAAAACAATTACAAACAAAAAATCACTCATTAAAGAGGAAGCAAGAAATACAAACTTGAAGCGTGGCTATGAACAGGGCTGTGGATTAGGGCTGGGGTGCTGGACGAACACAAGACACTGGCACAGAACAAAGGGAGACGCAGACTAAAAGACACATCAGGTGAGGGAGCACAGGTGGAAACAATTAGGAATCAGGGGAGACGTCAGACAGGTGGCACATGAGGAAGAGCAAGTGACCTGAAACGAGAGGAGAGTTACTTTTCAAAATAAAACAGGAAGTTCACGAGACAAAAAACCCAAGACAAAACACCCCTCACCGAAGTCTGACACTGGTAATGGTCACGAAGAATAATTGTGGTGGTGTGTGCCCAATACCTGGCATTGCCGTCTATTAATGTCAGTTTTGTGGAAATTGGAGCTGCTGGCTTGATAGCAATAGCCAAATTACGAGTCATTTTAGCTATTGTGATAGGAGGTTTAGGCGCAGTCATATTGTTAAGGTGATGTGCAGCCTTTATGATTCTGTAGACAATATGGGTTTTCAGGCGAAAATCAGGTTCAGTGGAGGGTGGGACGCTGGCCACTGGGTCCTGTCGGGGTCCTCTGGGTGTCCCCACGTACCTGTTTTGTCCTCTGGTTTAGGCCCAGGCTTGGGTGGCTGCTGTTTGGTTGATGCTGCGGTTCCCTGAAACGCGATGACGACTCCCGCCGGTGCAGGGGGACCAGCCGCGCCCGGCTAAGCCACGGCGTCAGCTCCTGTGACAGAAGCGTAGCTGTGCTGGTTTCGGTATTGTTGGTTATAGTGGTGGTTATACGATTCATAACTGACCAGTGGAGGATTGATACCCCGGTGTTTTCTGCGGCCCCGGCAGTAGAGCAACCGTCCATCCGCCATCTTTTTGGTGGTCTGCCATCTTGTGTGGCACATTCATAAATCTTAAATTCAAACTTATAGTTACCAAGACGAGACGTGATGGTCCGTAACAAAAGAACAAGCTTTATTGAAAGCTGCAAAGTGCGACGTTTCTGTCTTTAAAAAGACCTTCATCAGGCAAAGTTGGTGTGTTATATTTTCTTTTCTTTTCTCTCTCCGTTCAATGGCGGCTGAGCCTGTGAATGTGCAGAAGTAGGTTGGCTTCCGGTATTGCTACCCATAAACCCCAGTCTCCCTACCATGAGAGTCCTACAGATAGATAATCCACTCTGTGGTTCCGGTAAACAGGAAGTGCTATTATTGTGCTTGTGAGCCTTTTAAATCATGATTTAAATCATTTTCCAATCGTTTTTTTAGAAATCGTTGTTGTTTTTAACCTCCACGAATTATTGTTGTTTTTAACCTGCATGAATTATTGTTGTTTTTCACATATGTCTATCTATTGTTGTATTTATACACATATAGGAATTGCTATTATTTTGATTTTAATAGTATATATATATCATATAAAGAGAGATATGTATTTTTGTTCTTTTTTCCAATCATAATTTGTATATTGTTGCTATTGTGGAGGGTTATATATGAGGCCTTGCTAGTGTTCCAACAGGCTAGGATTAGGTCAGGAGAAGGAATGGTTAGGGTTAGGGTTCAGACAGCCCGGTAAGGCTATAGACCACCTCTGGTGTTAGGGGTTAAGGTTAGGTGAGAAGAGAGAATGGTTAGGGTTAGGGCTCAGATAACCTGGTTAGGGTCTAAGGACCAAAGCTCCACTCCATATTCCTCAGGCTGGGTCGGAGACACACATGACCATCACATCTACATTATTATATATACACATATATATACCTATATCCATATGTACTAACATAACAGTTAGACATTAGCATTCAGAGTCCAAACATGACTTTTCACCAGAACATAAACAAATACTGACATTCTGGGGTCACCAGTGTCCGTGAACTGAACCTGTAGTAGTACTGTGATCCCTGTGAAGAAAAAATATCCTGAGATCATACAGTGCAAGTATTACCCTGTAGTCAACCAAGGGTTAGATAATAGCTTCCAACATGAGCATCAATTAACATTCTCAGGCAATGAATTGTTCATAATAACATCACTGTTACATAAATGACCAGACGATTGCTCTATGTACTAATAGAATGGGGATACCTACCTCCTGAGGTTACAGAGAATAAAACAAGAACATCCTTGTAAATCACAAACAGTCCAAAGTGGTCATTTAGTATGGCAAATTATAGAAGTGGGTGATCCGATCAGAGGTCTAAACATGGAAGGGTCATAACCACACAAACCAGAATCGTCTCCGTAGAGGGAAGGAAGAGGACCAGGGCCACACACAGCGAGCCAAGGGCCAGTTAGGGAAAAGAAAATTGAATTAAATGCACATGCCCCATCAACTGTATGTCAACCCCGACCCCCCGAACCTCTCGTTGAGACTCCCCGGTTGTAAAGTGCCTAGTTGACATATCCAGTGCCTCTCTATTTTCCTTCTCTGGGCTTTGGACTATCTTGGATTACACTGTAATACTGTGGCGGTAAGTGAAGACCAGTCGTATTCTACAAAGTTTTTTACCAAAAGAGTGTGTGCCACACACAGCGAGGCGAAGGAGGAAGAACATTAAATGCATAGGCAATCAACTGTATGTCAACCCGGACCTCCCCAAACCTCTCGTTTCTGGTGGTAAGTGAAGACCAATCGTTTTCTACAAAGTTTTTTACCAAAAGAGTGTTTGTGTTTCTTTTTAGAAATATGTCTGTGTTGTGTGAACCTGGTAAGCATTGTATTACCTGTTTCACCCACATATTGCATTCCACACTGTTTACACTTCATCAGGTAGACACAGTTTTTTAAATGGACATTGCCGTATTTGTGTTTGAAAAACATTATTATTCTGATGATTGCGCAACCAGGGTTGGTGCTGAAAAAATTCTCCTTGCCATTTAGGTCTGGAGTGACAATGTGTTTTAATTTTAGCCTTAAAGCTATGGTCTACGATTTGAAAGATTTGTCATTATTATTAACATCATTTAGATGGTGGTTATGACCCAATAGTACCACCTACACAATGTGAAAAGTAAAAGGAACCAAATAAATCCATTCTCTCTAGTGCCTGTAAAACTGAAAAGAAATTGACCAAGAGGAACCATCCGGTCCGGATGGCTCCTATTGGATCGATTTTCCGATCCAATCCCCTCGCACACTCTCTTGCTCCTGCTCACGTCTGGTCCCGACCCACTTCCGCATTTGAAACCACAAGCGGACAAGAGGTTTGTTTTGCCCTGAGCAGTTCAGCTGCCTCTGCTTGCCCCACCGACAAAGAGTCAAAGAAAGAAAGTCTGTCACTGAAAAGACACAAAGCGGAGATGTGAAACAAAGAGGGCTCAAACCCGAATAAACATCGGGTCATCATTTGAGCGGTGGCGAAAGGTCCGTGAAGATATGCACCCAATGCTGATACAGCGGCGTTTCTGTTGAGCAGGTAATCTTTCGTCTTTATTGTGGATGTTGTGACACAGATAACTTTCATGCCGATGCTGGCTTATGACTGTGAAAGCTGCCGTTAGTTTGTTTCTGTGTTATTAGGCGGTGTCGAGACAATTTCTGTCTCTGCAGTATTGTCAACACTTGTTTACTTGTTGGACGGAGACGTTAGCCTCTATGCTAGCATTGTAAGCTAACAACAAGCTAACATTGCTATCATGTTTACACCAAATAATCCTATTTACTTGCTTGTGGCAGCTAAATGAAGCAGCAAGTAAGATGAATGAAGGGATGAATGAAACCCCAACGCGAAGCGGAGGGGTTTCGGATTCATTTCCGGATTTTTATGTTATTTGTCCGGATTTATTTCTCCATAACAACCTCTCGCCCGGTCACTACTCAACTGTTTTGCTAACCCTCCTCCCGGTCTTGTCCGTTTGTTTTCAACGAAGCCTTTGCTAAATCAATATGATGGATTATCATAAACGCGTTACGATGTGTGTATTTGTGTTTCTTATCTGTCATAAACAAGAGATTGAGGTTTACGGGCACGTTTGTGTCGCGGTCTGGTGCTACTCAGACAGCAGCTGGGACACACACAGCTGGTCCGAGGCTCATGCAGGTTTATTTTTCAGCCACAATGTGGAAGTGATCGTTGTGATGAAAGCTGACGGCAGCATCCGTTAGTCTCTTGGCCCCCAATAACTTTTAGAAGTGGCTAACTTAGCTGTTGATAAATAGTAACTTATTACGTAGCTGTAAGGTAATGTAGCTGTAACATGCTAATGACGTTACGCTAGCTTGGCTGTGGAGCTTAGCTGTGGACATTGTAATGACTTACAAGATTTACGTGAGTTTCAACGTGCATTGTAATAACTTTACCTGTGAATCCGACATCGTTACTCCGCATTCAAAGCTGTCGCAGTATTTGGTTTCTGCCGAACGGCTTGTTGCTCTTGGTGCTTGTTGCGGAGGGGGTGTGTCGCGGGAGGCTCCGAGGGGAGAGCGATATGAGCTCGGAGGGGAGGGATTAAGGAGCACAGAGGGGAGGGGTGTGTGGGGGGGGATGCTTTTTTCGGTTACACCACGCTTTTCCGAAACCCCGCTTTTCCGAAAATAGACTTCCATTCATTGTAATGGCATGGTTTCTCATTTTTTCTAAAGACCCCGCTATTCCGAAAAGGCTATTGTGGTACCCCTGACCCTAACCCCTAACCCTAACCATATTGGGAAGTAATTGGAAGTTGAAAGTCGGATTCGGAACAGCGGTGTGTCGGAGTGGGGTGTGTCGGGATGGAGGGGTTTCGCAATGGAGGTGTTTCGGAATGTCAGGCTGTTACCGCTTTTTTCAAACCTTTCTCAGATCGTAGACCAGAGCTTTAACTAAAATATCCTATAAATTTCTGTTTTTTCTATATGCAGCAATTATCCTGTGATCCTGTAAGAGATGAGTTTTTCCATAAAGTTGCTAAAATTGTTTTTAATTGTTCTGACCAGTTGTACTGCTGATGGGGAATATGTAGTAATTACTGGAAGCAGAGAGCTGATAATCACTGGCTTGATTTGTTGAAATGTTTTGAAGGTTGTGCGTAAAAAGGTCCTAGAGTACCCTCCACCAGCTAAAGCAGAGAACAACACCTTGGTGGCCAGAAAACATTATCTCCATAAAATATGATCCAGTTTCACCCAAATCAGTGAATAAAGTAATGTATATATGTCTAACGCTTTGTATAGTAAGCTTTGTTCTAGTTGAATTTAATTTAAAATAATTTAGTTTAATTATCCGTGCATTTCTATAGAACTAAGCTTTAGGAGCTTTCCACCTTTACTCTCCTCCATGTCACGTCGCACTCGGGGATCGACACTTCCCGACTGGCAGGACGGCGGCGAGCGGAACAAGCTATTGCTAGCCTGAGTTGTTCAAAACCCTTCTTTTTAGTAAACTCTGTGTACACAAACAATGTTCTCAATGCTCGTGTTCATGTGTAGAGACCCTGGTGATACTATGAGCGAAGTGTCATGTTGTGTCGAGTCTTCCTAGTGTTTTAAAAATAGCGGTTTTGATGCAACCGTAAAGTTGCCCCTAGCATGCCATTGAAAATGATTTTGACCCGAAAACGAAAATACAGTGAATCTTAAAAGTGGCTTTTCCGTCGTAATTATGCTTTTACATGAAGGTTTAACTCGGGTTCCTTCACAAAAAAAGCCTAGGTTGCATTTTGGCGAGAGTTTCACTTTAACAACCATTCTCACCTGGGCTCACCTAGCCCTAGCAACTCACATGAAGGCCAGTCAGGTCAGCGACCCACAAGTGGCCCTAACCACTCTGAAACTCAGAGCTCACATGCATCCTTGATGACTCTGTAAGGACACTCCCACACAGAGTTTAAAAGCCTTCAACTCCCCTCCAGTTAGTTAGAACTGAAGAAGCCTCTTGGATGAGAGGTGAAACGTCTTCAAGAAACTGAAACAAATCTAGTTGCCTACGATACAGCACTCAGAAATGTAGTGACTTGGTCTGTTGAATGTACCTTATTGTCTTAATTCACACTGGGTTAATCCTTCACAGCCCTTGACTGAGGCACTGGCCTAGATCTGGAGTTGGTCCCCTGGCAGTTTACAGTGGTTGCCCAGTGCTCTTTAGGGAAGGAGTAAATACAGAGAACCAGTTTACTTAAGTTCAGCTGAGTGTAATTGTATGTTACAAATAGAGATTTGTCTTCCTCTCTAAAAGAGCCACATACTGCCATGATTCATCAACATGGCACCAAGCATCATACATTTTGCATCTGTCTCAGCCTGTCTGCACTTATTGAGGATTTCTGAAGATATGTGCTTGATTAGAATTAGAAACATAGAGTGTTATTTTTTTTGTTCCGTTGGGAATTCAGACACTGAAAAGAACAGGTAAAGAACTAGGAGCTTAAGGAAAACAAATAGTAAATGACAAGTACAGTGCATTAGTGCCTATTATAGCATTGTACTGTGGAGTAAACATGTGCTACATTTTTGGCCACTTGGTGGCAGCACATAATTTACTGTAGCTTTAATGCAACACAGCATACAAATATTTTCTCAGGCATGTATGAAGGGGGCAGCCTTCCTACCACCACAGTTATTGTTCCAGTCTGTTTCTGTGCATCTTTCCATATGACAAAACACAGGCATTTTTGTTTAACTTTCAGGTAACACCTGCTTAAGGAGCAAATCGCTCTGCAGAGAATGCCAGTGTCAGAGTGCTGACATGCCATCACAAGCAATGGTTTTGCTTCAGGCACGTTTACAAGTCTTCAAATGTTTGTGATGAGAAAAGAGATGGAGAAGTGTTCAGTTCTGTTTACTTTGTAGTACATGTGAAGTGCTGTTTTACCAGGGAGATCAAATTAACATTAGAGACATGCATGAAAGCATAATGATGATGTGGTGTCAGTTTACTCTATTAACCTGATATTTATTTCTGATAATTAGGTTTAAAAATTAAATCAAATTATTCTTATTTATATATATAGCCCCAAATCACAACCACATTGCCTCAGTGGGCTTTACAATCTCTACAGTGAACGACGAAGAGCCACAGAGGAGGGATCCCTCTCCCATGACGGACATGCAATAGATGTTGCATGTACAGAACAGAACAACAAAATCACAGTTTACAAGTTGCATTGACAGAATATCTGACACAAATTATAGTATATTTAAAGTGTGTAGATCCAGGAGACGACTGAGCAGGCCGAGGCATCGCCAAGTGGTGCCCCAGCCACATGACCTCCTCTCCACCTTGGTGACCTGGAAGAGGGCAGGCCACACAAGATAATTAGCAGCAAAACAGTGAAGATTAGAATGAAGAGGCATCAAATTTGACAGAAATACAGATATAAATAGATAGTAAAACAGAGGAGAGCAACGATCTAGTGGAGCCCAGGGTATGACGATCCAGATCCATCAGTATGTGAGGCAGTGGGAGCCAGGAGAGGAAGATGGTCCCAGAGCCCGTGGTCCATCAGAAGGGAGCCTGAGTGAAAAGAGAGGGAGGAGGAAGAGGAGGTGGAGGAGGAGGAGAAAGCAACATAGTCTGATGTCAGCTGGGAGGTTAGTCCAGAGGATAAGGGCACAATAGGAAAAATCTGGCATTGTCTTACATTCATGGACTTAACCTAAAACTGTCAAACCTATGTCTCTCACATGGTTGTGGGCAAAGCATAATGTCCAGCAAGAACATGGCTTTCTATGATTTCTCCTTGTCAGTTTTGGTTTGTCAGTGACTTGTAGTAAAGGGGCGTTAGCTAATTGTTTACTGTTCATTTTCATTGACTTTTTTCAGTCTCATGTTCTTTCTCTCATTTTTCTGAACTCAAACTACTCATTACAACCTGATTTTTTTTCATTCACTGGGCACTATGGCTAAACCTATGTACAGATGCTATTTTATGAATCCTCACATCTCATTTACCAGATGTTTTGTGTTGTTAAACGCTTGAAGTGGTTGGAGAGCAACGGCTGGCTCTATAAACTGCAGTCACCTCAATCTAATGAGTTTATTGCCATGTGTGCGTGACGTCAGAGCACGTTGGGATCAAGTCAAACACAAATGTAACCTGCATGTATTGTGCAGTGAATCGTAATCACTGTTGATCAATTGCGTGTCGGTGTGGCTCATCTCTAAATAACCAAATAATTCCACCAGGCTTAATCATGCATGCATTTGGTCATGTGCCTTTGTGTGTCTGTCTGCTAACTAATCTTGCATACTACTTCAGCCTAATATTTTTTGTGCACTGTATGCTCAAAGACTAAGTTATTCAAAATTTGAAAAACCTATTTTATCGACTGCCCTGCTTTATGCCTCTTTAGACTACTATAGTCACTTTACTATATGCGTTACAACGTAGCAAAAACGAAGCCTTGCCTAGTCTTCTGCAGTTTACATCTTGGCCTTTTTCATGGCTCAAAAACTGACATTCATAGAAAAGTTTGGTTTCATCTTAAACCTCGGCAAAATCCCAGCAGCCGTCCGTAGGCAGCAGGATACATATGGTATGTTTGGAAATCTGTAGCCTCTGATCGATAATGCACAACAGCAGTAGACCAGTCATGCTAACAAAAAACAGCCCCAGACAAAAAGTAGACAGGGGTTTCCACATACTTTGACCATATAGTGTACTTGTAGCTGCTGTAATTGTGCACAATTTATAAGCTGCAATGATCTCATTAACAATACACACTAAGTTTACCATATCTACACATAGGATAATGGTTGCTAAGCAGATGGATAAGATGAGGCGGCTGGGGCTGATAACCTTCCTATGATGGCAGTTGTAAAGTACATCAGCTAACGGTGGTAAATAATTCTTCTCTGTAAAGGAATGGCATTGCATAACTTGGTTAAAACTGATTTTGAAGGAAGCTCTCAGTCTCATGAATTAAACATGGAAGCACTTATTTATCTGGAGATGCAAATGGCAACATAGGTGATGATGTTAATGCCAGCCATGCTTTCCTGCCTGACAGCCTGATTAAAATGAAAAAGGGGCTTGGTGGCTGAACAAGGATCACAGGGGAATACTAAGTTATTTTGTTTCTTTTTAATCACTCATGTTTTGGGAATTAGTGCTTGACAGTATTTAATTCAAAGGCTTCAGATAATTAATGGAATATTCCTTAGACTTAATGCTTGAAGTAATGGCTATAGTAACAGGATCTCAAGACATGTTGTAACAAATTATACTTAATGGCATTTCCATTCTCTCTTCTCTGCCTTAGCCATCTTGTAGGAAGTGAGGTGTGGTAGTTAATGACCAAGTCGACTAACAATCATCCTGTCAATTAATATTTATAATTCATAGAGCCATGGTAACTGGAATTGCTGTTGTCCTCATGAGGCTTGCTCAAGATTCATTACTTAATATTTAATTATCATTTACAACCAGGATTGTACAATGAAATCAAGTTGTCATAAAAGCTATTTATTTTTTTGGGTGCTGAGGATGAATTGAGGAGTCTCAGCCTGAGGAGTGAAGCTGCTCTGTAGTCTGGTGGTACGGCAGCAGGTACTTCTGTATCTTTTGCAGACAGCAGCAGGGTGAACAGACTGAGGCTGGGGGGCCTTAAGTATCCCTTGTATCCGTGGA
This sequence comes from Pagrus pagrus, assembly GCF_965226575.1. Lineage (NCBI taxonomy): Eukaryota > Metazoa > Chordata > Actinopteri > Spariformes > Sparidae > Pagrus > Pagrus pagrus. The sequence goes on along the minus strand of NC_140205.1, from coordinate 22,427,868 downwards.
GACTTCTTACTTGACTGTTATCATTGATGCGCAGTAGATGAGTTGTCCTGGGCCGTACGCTTCCCATGCCAGCTTGTGATGTTTCCAGTCAGAATGCTTTCTGTGCTTCCTCTGTAAACGTTCATAAGACCTTGGCACAGAAATGTTGCCTTCTCAAGTTACTTTAAACGTTTTTAAAAACTATGACAAAACATGTTTGTGAATGATCTTATACCCATTACTGAGATGAAATGGAGGAACAACATAACAACACATCTGTGTGCACAGTGTGCTGCCAAGTCAATTCCCCTCGACCCTTCTCCTCTTCTCTTCTCAGGAAGCACCCCTCACATACATAGTTATCTGTTTAACAACAAATAAGTGGAAAGTTACTGCAGAGCCTCTCACCTCTGACTTAGTGAGGAATAGAAAGCAAATATGTAGAAGACAGTCTGTCTACTACTGCAGATAGATCGAAGGCCATCCTATGAGTTGACATAAACAACAGCCTTGGTTTGTCAGAGACAAATGCAAAGACCATGAGGTGAAACCTCTTCAAAAAACTGAAACAAGTCCAGTTGCCTACAATACAGCACCTAGAATTACCATGACCTGGATGACTGAGAACCTTCATGAACACGAGCTGAACTACCTGTTTCTATTTCATTTCAAAGTAAAATTGGATTAAACCAAACATTATATTACATTATGTAACGTAGTCGGTGTCCTTGACTCTGCCTCAGCTCAATGTGTGGTAGTCGGTGGTAGGGCATTGACGAATACTGCATTTTAGTATTCGTCGAATACTTCCCAAAAGTCGACTAATAGTCGAATATTCGCCTGTTCTTTTTTTTGTTTTTTTTTAATCCATGCGGCACCACTGCTGCCAGACCTAACCCTCCTCACTGAGTTTGCCTCTGTTAATGACCATGAAAACACAATGTAGGCCTATTTAAGATCAACATTGCATGTAAATTGTGAAACAAATGTAGCAATCTCGCTATTAAACATAAAAATGTCCACAGGTTGCATAGACGTTTACAGACGTTGTTTATCGAAATAACATATTTTATCCAAATTGTTATTCAGAATTAATAGAAAATATAGGCTTTAAATGTGTTAAACAAAACTTAGCCTACTCACCACAGTGCAACGTCATAACGAAAAGTGCAAAAAAAAGCAACATACTGTAATCCAGTGGGCTATCAGCCTGTGCCTGCTTAACAGTTATTCGCTCTGGTCAAAGTCCTCCTCTTTAATAATCCTATTCTTGCGCTCCTGGTTTGCGTTCAAGAAAACAAGGGCATCCACATGAGCTGGGTGCAAACTTGCTCTCTGACGGGTAATCGTGTTCCCAGCCAGGGAGAAAACTCTCTCACTTGGGGTGCTTGTAGCGGGGACAGCCAGGTAGATTCTGGCCAGCTTTGCCAGGCGGGGGAACTGCTTCTCCTTGCGGGCCCACCACTCCAGGGGGTTGCTCGTGGTGGAGATGCGGGGCAGATGGAAATATTCTTCAACCTCCTCTGGACAGGTGCTGCCAGCCCTTTTTTTTTTTTACTGGTGTAGTGAGGCCCAAACAGTTCGTCTTAATCACTTTCTAGTCTTGTTTTTTTACTCCCGGGCTCCTCTCCGATTTTGCCCACTTCGCTGTCTGCTGTGGCGTCATCGGCACCTGCAAATAAAATCACAGCCAGAGTGCCGGTCGTGTTTGAGTCCAGGGTTTCAGTGAATTTAAGTTTAGCTATTTTCAATTTTGCAAATATATTAAAGCACGGACGTGACCTCACATACGCACGCACACCACAGTATCTCTCTCTCTCTCAAATTAATGAATAATATTTACCTGCAGCTACAGGCTGCTCCGTCTCTCCATCTCGCAGTAGCTGAATCAGGTGGCTTTTAACCTCCACTCTGGTGTTCTCTGGAAAGAATCGGAGATCTTTAAATCTGGGATCCAGGATGCAGGCAATGATAGGAACCGATCCCGCCAAGTCGTCCTCAGTGTCCAAGTTGAACCTGGTTTTCAGCTGTTTTAGTACCGTGTTCTTAAAATTGCGAGTTGCTGTTACATCCGACTCTTCAACTTTCAGCACCACATTCACCAGATTGAGGATAACGGGGTAGATAAATGAGAGCCCGACGTGCATTTCCCCACACATGATCGTAGTTGCCTTTGCCAGCGGTCTCAGCACAGGCAGTAGCTGCTGGATTAGTTCCCATTGCAAGGCTCTCATTGACGGGGCTTTTCTGGCTGTGGATTTAGTGACAGTCTCATCTTCGAGTACGGCTTGGACAGGGATGCGCTGCTCGTTAAGTCGCTCCAGCATTGTAAAGGTAGAATTCCAGCGCGTGGGACAGTTGTTCTGGAGCCTTTTCTCTTTCATATTAAGCTGGGCCTGTCGCTGCGTCAGAGCACTCATTGCCACAGCCGAGTGGCGAAAGTGGCTGACCACACGCCTCGCCGCATCTGTGGTTTTTGCCACTTCAGCTAAATCCAGCCCCGCCTTTATCACCAACTGTAATGTGTGTCCAGTGCAGCCGAGGTCGTCGTTGAAATCTTCACACAGACTCATCGCCAGTGTCATGCTGCTAGCATTGTCATGTATAATTCAGAACACCGTCAGGCCCCACTCACTGATTGTGTCCGTCAGTCTCTGAGCAATGTTAACAGCGGTGTGCCACTCTGGCATTGCGCAGGTGCGGAGGACTTTTGCCTTCACCTCCCAGGTGTCGGTGAGATAATGCGCTGTCACCGTGATGTATGCCTCCATGGTTGGAGATGTCCATAGGTCCGTAGTGAGTGAAACACTCTGATCTTTCATTTCAGTTGCTAATTGCGCTCGCAATTCATCATACTGGTGTGTGATGTTGTTCCACAGTGTCCTATGGGACGGGATAACGTAACCCGGCTCGAAAAAATGGATAATGTCCTTAAAGCCATTTCCAGACACCGCAGCAAGCGGTCGCATATCCTTCACGATGAAATTCACCAATATACCTGTTATTTTCCTTTTTCTTTGGTCGGATATCTGGCGTATGGAGAAGTCTCTCATTGTTGTCTGTTGTTGGTGCTTCTCTCCGCTGCCGTTGCCGCTGCCGTTGCCGCTGCCGCTGCTGCTAGCCCCGGCCGGGTGTAGCTTCAAATGGTTATGCATTGTAGACGTACTGCCATGGTACTTTAGAGTAGCCTTACATATATTGCAGCTAGGTTTTATCTGTTTTGGTAAAGTATTTCCAGACCTTGGATACTTGCAGGCGAGTATTGAGAGCCGCCTCAGCCATTTTACTTTCAGTCTCCTTTCTTTTTTTTTTCGTCTCCTGTCTGCTGCTTGGCGCCCCTTGCATGTTGACGTCACACACACGCACACACACACACTGCACTAGTCTCACATGCCCCCAGCTGCATATCTGTGGTACCGCTTTATTACAGCACCGGGCTTTTGAAAAAAAGAAAAACAAGAAAAAGACGAATACTCGACTATCACGCACAGCGTCGAATAGTGGTTTTGATAGTCGAATATTCGAATATTCGATTTTCGGTGAAACCCCTAGTAGGTGGTAGTGAGTCTGAGCAGCTGTAATTTAGTGACTTGACCTTTTTCATGAAGTCCTCCGTTTCCTAGCAGAAAAAAGCTAATTAACCACTAGCTAGCTAGTTGTGCGCACGCAGTGCGTGTTAGAGGTGAAGTAACAGGGCTTCACTGCTTCATTCATAAACCAGGGTCCTGTTCGGTGCTCATCTTAGACAGGAGGATTATGTTCCTGGTGATATGATGGAGTTTGGGACGGAATAACAAAGCATGAGTGTGTGAGTGTGAGACTGACTACTGCTGCACTTACCTTAGTACAAACAGCTGCTTCATCAGTTCCTCTGTCAAGCAGACATTACTGCCAGCGCTGTGCACCATAAGTGTTGTTTTCTAATGCTTGTTAACTTCCAGTTATAATACAACACAGTGATTTCACTAGTAAGACGCAACATGTGGTTAATATTTATTGTTGTTAGGCAGCATAGCTTTCTTGCATAACCGACCACAGGAGAATTCTTAATTGGTAACCTAAGTTTGCTAACTTTGGAACATACACGTTGGATTATACTGCTTTAGGAGGGAGTTTGCTCTCACTGGATCACTGGTAGAGTGGGTCGGCGACAGGGGTGCTGGAGGCTGGGTAACTGGTGGAGTGGAGCTGATCAGAGAGAGTCCGTTCACTGGAGAAGGAGTGGAGAAGGAAAAGCATGAAAAAACACAAAAAAAACACTCTAGAATTTCTAACAGTAGAAGAATTGACCATGTACCACTAGGAACTGACAAAAATCATCTGGCAGAGAGCAGGGTGAAGACCAGAGTACTTCAGCAGCAGCTCCAGTAGTGGGGAAACCCTTCACAGCCTCTCCAAAGCACCTCTGAAACACAACAAGCACCTGAAAACAACCACAAAAAGGCCACAACAATGTCCGAATATGACATTGATATTCTCAGATGAGAGAAGACTTTTGTGTCGATTGTTGCAGCCAACAACAGAGCAGCTCCTGTGTTTGGCTCTTGGGGTGGTTTTATTTAGTTGAGTCTCCACTTTAGGTAAGAAGAAGACCAAAATCTGAATGGCTCACAGAATCCCATGTTTTGTGACCTAGGCAGCCAACAAAAACTGACTTGGTTGTTTTCATTTACAGTTTGTGGGTGGGTAGGGACTCCAAATAGAATGTTCCCTTTACATGAAATTCCTTTGTCGAACAGAAAAGGGATAAATTAGTGCCTACGCATTGTGACCTTGCTTCCTTGTGCGAGTGATGGTATAACCCCTTGATTCCTCTTGTAGATGAGATCATTGGGCCTTATTCACCAATATCGTCTTAAGAATCTTCTTAGATTCTTTCTTAAGTTGTTCTTAAGAGGTTCCTTAAGAAAACCCTACGTCAGATTCATCAACGCGTTCGTAAGCCTCAGAATTGTTCGCAGCTGTGTTCCTACATTGATGAATGCCACCTCCTCGTAAATTGAGAGCGCGTGCAAGGTGAGTCTAATTAACATAGGGTTAGCATAGGTAACCGCCCATTAATGCCCATAAAATAAACTGCAGGGCCGTGTAGACACTGATGCCGTAGTACAGAGCAAAAAGCAAAAAATAAATCAGTCGGAGCGCAGCAGGTGAAGCGAAAAAAAAACGTTAGCAGTTCAGAGGTGGAGGTACTGCTGCAGGAAATCACCCGAAGGAAAAAATATATATTCAGTAGCCTTAGTGCAGGTTATACCAGTACAAACAAAAAGGAAACATGGGAGGCTGTCACACGTGCAGTGGATGCAGTGTCTGGAGAAGGACGCACAATAGAGGAGGTGAAAAAAAAATGGTTTGATCTTAAATCTGAAACCAAGAAAAACATTGCAAAAGTCCGACGGGAGACGCAATGGACTGGAGGGGTAACAGTAGACACCAAAACCCTGTCTGAGTTGGACCAGCGCATTGGGGCCATCATCGGGGAGATGGCACTCTCAGGTAGGCTATATGGGAAAAATCTAAATCACTGTAATGTGTTATTTATTTAATTGATAGTTTAATTTGAAAAAATTTGAAATTTTCCCACCTTACTTTTTAGAGTACCGTCGGCTGAGTGTCTGGATACAGACCTGGGCCCCGAGGCAACGCTGTCACCCCCTCCCTGTGCGGCTGCTACTCCAGAGGAATCAGAAGGTAATTTATTTATTTTCTGGAATAATGGCTTTATTTAAAAGGTGTACCCGCAGGAGTTTACCATAGTGTGTTGAGATCAAAATACGTCTTAGTATTGGACTGAGGGTCGCAACCATGGCTTGATTTATTATTTATTCACAGATGAAGTCCCGCAGAGCCAACTTGCGTAACGGACAGAGCCCTCCTCCCAATCAGGAAAGGATAGCTGACACACTGGATAAGATTGCCTCATCACTCGCAACCATATCCAACACACTCAAAGAAATTAATGAGAATTTTAAAAAATAAATGTGTGAAAGATATACACTGAAACCGGTCTGTTTTTTTTTTTTGGTTTTTTTTTTAAGTGAATTAGACTGTTAGACTGAGAAAGTGATATTAATGCATTTTCTTCACAAGCGGGGAATTAATTGCGCTCGAACATGAACAGCACGCCTGCAGTCTGGTCCCATCATTGCCTCAGGACGCACATCCTCACGGTGTTGTGGCTGAGGGGGAAGTGGTACACCACGCTTCATAGCGATGTTGTGCAGGACACAACAGAGGCCAGTGATGTTATAAAATCCTCTCTTAACTGCGACTTGATCTTCTGCTGTGTATGGAAACTTTATGTATTGGGTGGCCAGTTGATTTATTGCATTCACGACTCGAGGGAGAGCGCGGCTAATGGATGGCTGTGATGTGCCCACCCTGTCCCCCAGCTCCCGCTGAAATGTTCCAGTGGCCAAAAAGCCGAGGGTCAACAGTACCTGCACATACGGGGGGACAGGGTTGGACCGAAGTGTGTGGCTCCGAAGTGCTGGCTCCAAGTGGTTGCATAGATCTATAAGAACCGGTCGTGGGAGCCTAAAGCGTCCAAAGAGGAACTCATTGCTCTCTGAAAAAAGATCTATGTGATCCCGAAACATTCGCTCCCTCCGTAGGGCACGATCAGCAATCTCTTGCAGCAGCAATATATATGCCATTGTTTTGCGGGCCTTGGATGGAGAAATGCCACGTATAAATAGGGTGGGGGTGGTTACTAATTGATGGCATGGTTTCCAATTTACTTGATTAATGTTAAATCATGGGCACATTTAATTTATTTTAAAATTTAAAATTCTCTGTAAATTACCAAAATTATGAAATGAATAAATAAATAAATAAATATGACAGAATTATCACTGTAATATTGTATTTTATTGAACTGCACGACAGAAGAAAACACAACCATGCCAACATGTCGGCACTGAAATGTGCGTAAGAGTACTCCTGAGTGTTCGTAGGATTTGTTCTTACCTAAGAATAAGTCCTGGATAAGAAAAAATTCATGAATGCCACAATCTTAGTAAAATCTTCTTAAGTGGGACTTAAGAACAAATTTGTTCGTAAGAACGGTTCATGAATAAGGCCCATTGTTTTTTGGTATGGTGATGCTGTGTTTATAGTTGGGGTGCCACCAGAATGCACAAGTATTTGTTTTGGATGAGCAGTACATTTGTCAGGCATTTAGTGAGTGGTGTTTGTTAAATAATTGGCTGTTTGCATGTCACTCATAGCTCTCAGGCCCTCAGCTCCTGTCTGCTGTCACTGGCTGTAGCTCATTGCATGGCCCCGTGACCCCTCCCTGACATGACCAGATATTTAGCCTGTTTGACATCTTTTGTGCGTCAGCAAGACATCAACAAGCTCTCAGATCACATTCACACGCAGCATCTAGTGCTGATTCGCAAGCGCCAAGGTAGGACATTTTCCTCAGACCTGGGGACTTTCATCTGCGACCTCCAAAAATGAAGTGTGAACTCTGCGTCAGGGTCTCATGGTATTTGCAAGGTACACGCAGTACAGCAAGTCTTTCCCTCCAATCTGAACCCATGCCAAATGATGCTCATGAACCCAGCTTCAGACCAGTCTGGCTCAGGCTCAGGCTGAATCTCATCCCACGTTGTGGTCTCTGTGTTTATAGTCTAAATCTTGCTCTGTTGGTGGGGAAATGGGACCCATCTTATAACTGAATTTTACAAGATCTGACAATGATAAAGGAGTGCAATGCTAGATAAATGAAGTACTCTTTTAACATTGTGACTGTTATTGTTCTACTTTTTTTTTTTTTGTTTGTTTGTTTTTGTGTGAAATATCAAAATAGTAAATCCCCAAGCATCTATTTAACTTTGAAGAGATGGGTTAATAGAGCATTTAGCAATTAAAAAAGGGATGTCATTTATTAACTTGTTTTTTTTATTATTATTATTTAATTTCAAATGTTGTCTCTGAATGTACTGTTACCTCAACCCCTGCAGGTATCCCAGCCTTTAGTGGTAACAGTCTGGACTCTCCTCAAGACGACTGTTGGAAAGGCTGTTGACTGTTGTCGAAGGGCCATCTTGTGGTGAAAAGCGAAACTGCACTATTGAGCACATGGTGCTGTGAAGGCAGTGATAAATAGATGTAGCAAGAGGCAGGTCAGCAGAACGGAGTGCAAAGTGGACTTTACTGCATCCGAGTGGTGTGAGTTGTGTGTATCTGTTGTTGCTTGTTGTGCTTGAGTTTGTCATGTTATGCTTTCAGCACATTTTTTTAAGCATGCAGTACCTTTGAGGGTATTCTGGAGAATATTCTGGACAGTATTTGTCAGTGTTTTGGATTGTTGCAATAACAATAAACATACATTTGACAAACTCCCATGTTGATAAGAGTATTAAAACTTGAAAATTATCCCTTTAAGGTACATTTAGAAGGGATAAAAAATGTGCAATTAATTTGTGATTATCGCGAGTTAACTATGGACCATCATGGTATTTGAATGGATTGACAGCTGTAGTCTGAATGTATCGTATGATAAAGTACTGCTGAAAGTACTGCACTGTCACTCATCATGCCAAGAGAGTGTGTTAGAGAAATGCTTTGGAATAACAACAGCTGACTTATGTGATGGCTTAGAATGATTGAAGATGTCTCTTGATAAGACAGTCTTCATGACAGATGCTGTTTCCGGCTGTATTTTGGTAGACAGTAAGGAGCTATACTGCTGTGAAAGTATATTGACGACAAAAGTTTTGAGAGAGCACAAAACCATTTTGAGCACCATTCAGTCAGTAAACCTCAGAGAGCACACAGGCAGCGACTTATAAGAACAGAATTAGATTTGTTCACAAGAGACAGAATCAAGAATTTCTGAGCATGCAAAAGAAATGTTGCTACATTTGAACTAGTAATAGGGATTCTCATGCTTGTAATGACCAAAGCTAATGGTATTCACTCTGAGTGAGTCTGAGTGCCAACTCAAACTGAAAGCATAACGTCACCTGTTCAAGTTGGCCTGGAGATGAAGGGTCCTGGCAGGTCCTCCCTTGTAGGTTGTATGTTTTAAACCACCAGATGTAGACAAAGTGGAGTATTTGCTTTATTTTAAAACATCTTACATTTAAAGTAGTGATTAGTCAAATATCATAGCACCCATGCCAGCTTAGTATTAACTTCAATTTCTAACCAGATGAACCAGAACCAGATGGAGGATGTTCTAATATGTTCTTCTTCTTTTGTTTTTATTGATTATTTTTTAAAAGAGAATAGATTACAAACATATGTAAAACATTTATCTAATGAGGCTCATTGGAGGTGTGGGGTTGACTGTGATCCGATCTAACTCCATGTGGGATTTGGTTCAAAATTAATACATGAATACTATTTGTATGGACTGTGGAGCAAATCCACCATACTGGAACAAAGTGTGGAGGATAAATTGAGGAGTCTCACAGCCTGATGAGGGAAGCTGCTCTATAGTTTGGTGGTATGGCAGTGGATAGTTCAGACATCTCACTTCACTGATGTCACTAGCCCTTTTCACAGAGAGACTACGCATTATCTCTGCAGAGAAGGCTCACCATTTCTCCGCCTCTGTTTGTTCACACTGAACCAAGCAGCTCCACTGTAAAGCCGCACCAGTGTGTCAGTTCATACAGCACTCCGGCACTGCGGATCCAAGAGGCATGACGGTACACGTCATGATGTTGACGTCTGTGTGTTTTTTTTCAACGTGTTTCCCCAGGTGTCCTCCTGTTAATCTAAACATGTACCTACTGACTGTTTATAATCATATGGATGCAGTTGCTTGCTGTGATGTTTGAGTCTGGGTTTGGGCCTGTTTTGGGCCTTCATGCAATTAAAACGTGGCACAGCAGAATTCATTTGTATATCCTGGAAAAATACAGTAGGTGCACAGAAAGCTTGGTAAAGTAATTATTACCTCTATGTCGCTAACAAATAGTTTCCAGTAATGTGAGACCACAAGAACAATAGGAACTAAAAGTATCCTTTCCATATTTGTGCTATATGGAACATAATATTAGGCAAATTAGACTGAAAACTGGTAAACACATCACAGGGACATGTGAAGAAACAACAACACATGTCTCATTATTGGAAGGATTTGGTTATTGTGTGAATGTATGTATGTATGTTGTGTATGCCTGCTGTGTCGTTAGCATTCAGTTGCAAAATCTCCAGTCCACTCCAGTAGTTCTCTGGGCCATCAGAAAGTACAACCCTTAGAGAAGGGACTTTTTTGGCACCAGATATTAAGTCAGAGGAGCTAAATTCTGTCCCTGGTTACTCCGAGTGAAACACAGGGAGAGTGCCCACATTCTTGCAGGTTGCTATGGATGGTGGTCCTGCTGCTGTTGTCCTGCTTGAGTCCTACTATCACCACTATCATTATTATGATAGTTTTATGATAATCTCTCAACCCAACCCAAGCTTGTAAATGGCCGCCCACCATTGAGCGGCTGTCGCTGCTGTGAGGAGTGAAGTTCTTTGGGCCTGCTGGAACTGCAGCTGGCAGCTCTCAGCAGCTGTTGGGCCCAGAAGAATCCTGGAGAGAGAACTGGGGGGGCAGGCAATCCCGTAGGGAGAGAGGTGGAGAAAAGCCAGAACAAAGGAAGGAGCTGGAGTTTTGACCACCTGCTCAGTGGGGGGTCTGTCACCCTGACCAAGTACCAAGTAAAAACACTCGGTCTCTTTGCAGGCTTTGCACCAAGGGGTGACAACTGGGGAATTCTGGGGTACCGAGTTCAGTTCAGAGTCCATTTTGAAATCCACAATGAACAACTTCATCTATGGGTCCCAATAAGTGTGTTGAGTTTGCTACTTAATTCTCCTTCTCTGCAATCGAATGAAGCCTCAGGTTACACACACATTTCTTTTTCCTGTGACAAAGTTAAACCAAGTCAGAGAACCAGTCCATGAGACAAAGTATTCATACAAAACTAGTTTTGATTGGTCAAACAATGACTGGTACTTTTCTTCACACCTGTTTTGACAATTATATCTGAGATTATCAGACAAGAAAACTTACAGTGTTCGGTAGCTCTGATTCAGGAAACTCACTTTCCTGAACAACTAAAACTAAAAATGGGGTGGGGGGACCAGGTCTATAGTGCATCATGTGGAAAGAGTAAAAAAAAAGAGGTGTTGTCATTTTATCTAAATCTGTATACTACAATAATGAGAACATTTTCCAAGACACTGGAGGTTGTTATGTTATGATGATTGGAACAATTGTGGGATTAAAAATGGAATGGGATTTTTAAATGTATATGCACCAAATGAAGACTGCCCATATTTCTTTCAAAAGATTGCAGCTCTGGTGGCAGATAAAGGAGAGGGGATTATACTCATAGGGGAGTATAAACTACTATAGGACTTCAACTGTATATTAAACAATAAACTACCCATAACATTGAGACCTCAATCTAAAATGTCCAAAAATGTATCAGGCATGATGAAAGAGTTGGGTTTAGTAGAGGTCTGGTGCCATCTTCACCAAAGGGGTAGAGACTTTACATTCATGTCCCAACATTGAAGCTATTGGAGGATAGATTATTTAAAAAAACCCAAAAAAAAACATGTTTAAAATAAAGGATAGCACAATTGAACCAATAACAACTTCAGACCACAGTCCTGTCACTATGAAAATGAATCTAGGGTCAAACAATTGTCTTAAATACTGGATGCTCAATGTCTCACTGCTAACAGACACCCATATAAAACAGGAAATAAAAACAGCTCTATCTGAATACTTTTCTCTAAATGATGGTGATATGGTCTCTCCTTCAGTGTCATGGGATACGGGAAAAGCCAGGATAAGGGGGAAATTAATCTCCATAGGGTCTAGACTAAAGAAACAAAGGCTTGCGAAACAACAAGAATAAGGAGCAGATATGGAAAGGTTAGAGAGGGAACATAAGCAATACAGAAAAGAAGAGGTACTTAAAAAATTGAAGGAAGTTAGGTTGAAATTGGATGAGAAATGATAAGAGGGAGCTCTTAGGTTCATTATTAGAAAATACTATAAAATGGGAAATAAAGCTAGTAGGCTGTTGGCTTTTCAACTTCAGAAAGCCCAATCTAGCCTCATATAGTCCCTAAAATTAGACACCCAGAGACTATTCAGACTGAGACCCACCCTAAGGAAATGTCAGACGCTTTTGCAAAAGTTCAAGATCAGGAATCTAAGAAACTAAACTGGTTGAGCCCATTAGAGAAGATGAAATTAAAGAAACTATTACTAAACTAAAAAACAACAAATCATCTGGAATAAATGGGTGCGCAGGACAATATTACATTTTTTTTTTGTAAATGATCTTTCTCCTGTATTATGTAGAGTTTATAAGTATGTATTAAATTCAGGACAACCCCCAAAATCGTGGTTGGAAGCTTTCATCACTGTCCTACATTAGGAGGGAAAAGACCCCCTACAGTGTACTAGTTGTCGCCCCATAAGCCTTTTATGTGTAGACTATAAAATATAAACTTCGATTCTAGCAACCAGAAGACAAAATTACATAAAGAAATTAAAAAAATCAGAACAGACAGGATTTATTTCAGGCCATCATGGAATAAATAATGTGAGGAGAGCTTTAAACCTACAGTCAATAGTGGCGAGGGACAAACAACCTTCAATGCTTCTCAGTTTAGATGCTGAGAAAGCATTTGATAGAGTTGATTGGTCATTTCTTGAACAAACCCTATTAGAAATGGGTTTTGGAGAAAAATGTACCACTTGGATTAATTTGCTTTACAAAGACCCTATATCAAATGTAAGTGTTAAGGTCATTGTTCTGAATTTTTTAAGGTGGAAAGTGGTGTGAGGCAGGGCGACTCATTGTCACCCATCCTTTTCGTGCTTAATATTGAACCTTCAGCAGAGGCTATATGCCAATATATACAGATCCAAGAAAAAGCAGGTGAAGGAGGGTCAATCCATAAAACAGCTCTGTTCGCGGATGATATTTTGTTTTTTATAAAACACCCACTTACTTCTATTCGAGCACTTATGCAAAGTTTACATAAATATGGAGAGGTCTCAGGATACAAAGTTAATCAAAACAAATCAGAGGTAATGATGATATCAGGGAATTGGCCTACACAATTAAATTAAGATGTCTCTTTCCATTGGACCAGACAGGGATTTAGATACCTAGGAGTTAAACTCACACCCCATCCCACGCAATAATTTGATGCCAATTATAATAAACTAATTAAACAAATAAAGAGTGACATGATACGTTGTGAAGTCCTTCCTCTCTCTCTATTAGGTAGCGTTGAGATGATAAAAATGATTCTGCTATTACTACCTATAAGAGTTCCAATCTCCATCTTCAATATGTTAAATAAACTAATTTCTAAATTCATCTGGGAGAATAAGAGACCCAGAATAAGATGTAAAACTCTTTTTCTGTCAAAAGATAAGTGAGGCCTGGTCTTGCCGAATTTTAAATACTACAATTGGGCTGCACAGTTAACTGCAATAGTGGCATGGATTAGAAATGATGAGGAAACAAGATGGACCCAGATACAACATCAGAGTACAACTAAGGGTATATCATTATCAGTGTTGCTTTTTTATTGATTGCCAAGAAAATGATAAATGTTAACTCGAAGGACATAAAACCACCAACAATAACCCAATGGATGCAGAGACATATACAGGTCTTCACAATGGAACAAATGACTGCAAGCCTACAAATGAAGTTGGACATTTTTGCTGGACGGTGGAACTGTGTTACATTATATTTAGGTGTTTAAGCAATATGGGTTGGAGTAATGGAACTGAGTTATAATAGAATACCATAGGAAATGTCTTCATACAACTGATCCTGCTCTGCTGAGACTGGCTGTCACCTTCTAGAATTTTTTTGGGAGGTCCTATGTCAAGGAATGTTTTTTCTTTCTGTGTGTGAAAACGGCAAAATAAAAATAAAACAAGAAAATATACAGGTTCACATCCATTTCCATTAGATTTGTCACTGAGACAGACATCTTTATTATCCATAGAAATCTTTTGCTTTTTCTTTCAGTCTCAAAGACACACTTTGACTAGTTGGATCACAAATGAAGAGGAAAAAAAACCGTGAAATAATAACAATGGAAAGTATGTAAAATGCAAGATGAACATTTGCCCGGTTCCTTCCCCATTGGTTATATTTCGCTGGTACCAAACAGAATTATGTACAAAACAGAATAGAACAACTGGAAGCAATGGTTATATTCAAGTTTTGACCATATATTGGCAAATTTATCTTGATGAACTCTGAGGGAATCTCCAGGTTTGATGAACGAGTCCTTAGTCAAGGGAGCCAGGTATGAGATATGGCTTTTTGACATGCAACCAGCAAAGTTGTCATAAGAATTCTATCTTTGGAGTTTGTCTCTTGTGGGATTTTACATAGCTAAAGAACATCAGATCTGAAAGGGACAGTGGTTCTGAATACCCACTCTATCGTCAGGTGGACAGTCTTCCAGTGAGCAGCCAGGACAGGGCACTGTTGGCCTGGCATTCCCTTCAACATTCAAAATGAGTGGTCCTGTGTCTCTTCTGCTGAGAGGTAATGAAAAATCAAAATTTTTACATCAAAATTCCCTCCAAATAATAACTTTTCCACTGCATTGGGGAACCCATATGCTAATCTTCTTCAGGATGGACTCTTTTACTTTCAGTTTCATTACTTACTCATTACCCCACAGTTGTATATCCTGGAAAAAATTTTTGTTTTGTATTCAGAAATTTTCATGACTCCATCCTCTGAGTTTGCCAAATCAATGTCTTTTACAATTGTTCTAAGGCAGTGTCGCATGCAGGGGCGGTTTCATATATGGGCAGTATGGGCAGCTGCCCAGGGCGGCATTTGTGGAGGGGCGGCATGAGCACCCGCAAAAAAAACAAACAAAAAAAAGAGAGCGGACAGTTGCCCACAGTAACCGGCTCTGTAGCAGCCGCCTCTGGGCTTATCTCGGCGGATCGCCCCTGGTGCCGACCTGTACCGGCTGCCTTAAATTTGTTTGCATTCATTTCATCTGGTTTTTATATTGCTCATTTACACGTCAAGTCAATGATGTCATGTTGCCGTGCGTCTCATATACAGAGGTTGTGGAAGGGGGGTGGGGGGTGGTGGGGATGGAATAGGTTCACCTCTGGACCTCAGTTCTCCTACTGGTGCGGGGAGCAGTGAAGCAGGGGATTCAGAATCAGAATTCCTTTATTAGTCCTGCAAACGGGGAAATTTGTGCGTCACAGCAGCCAAAGGACAGTTCAATCTAACAATAAACAATAATAATAGTAAAAAATAAACTATATAATAAAAAGGTAAGAAGAGTAATATAGTTGTCTTTACATAATATGTACAAATATAAACAGTGTAATTATAGACAGTGTGGGCAGTGTATTGTTATTAATAAATAATAAATATGAGCATGAAAATTGCCCAGTTAGCATGAAGGTGAGGTTTGCCCTGGGCTTCATGCAAGCTAGGACTGCCACTGGTCGCATGAGGATCATATTTCCCTGTTCTCTTTTGAGTTGTAAGGTTTTATCTTAAATCCTTAGCTTTCAGCCATTCCACTTACCTGGACATGAGTTTGTCCCATTCCATGAACTGTTGGGTTGTTACTTCCACAGGCAGCGTTTGTAAAAGATACAGTAGCCACAGTAGAGTATTGGTTTTGACAGATTCAACCCTTAGACTTAAAGATATGTTGGAAATTGTGTACTAACTTTATCCCAAAAGTCAACCGTCCTACACCACAAGTTTGTGGATCTTCTCCTCTCCCATATATGAGTTGCTAGCAATATATATGTATGTTCCAAAAACAAACTGAAATGACCAAAACAAGTCAGATGAAGTCACCACAGATAATTTAGGGATGCCACATCAGTATCACTCAAACTTCTCAGTCAGCAGCTTTTGCATCCTTCTGTAGGGTCTCCATGTCTCGGATGATACTGCGAATCATCAACCCTTCTCTGTGCTGGCCACTCGTGCTGACTATCTGCTGGCCTATTTCGTTCAGTTTATCTTAATGGATGTTTTAATTCCTCATCTCAGTAAGCTCTCTTATGCTTCTCATGCAGAGTTATTTGTTTTGGTGGACCTTAATATGAAGTTTGGAACCTCTGTTTCTTTTTCCAGATGGCTGCAAGGTGAACAGACTGACTTTTGACAGAAGTGTTAGCATCAGCTTTCACTGAGTTTACATTGTCAGAAGATGCTTGACTTAATGTTAATTATTCTCCAGTCGGAGGACTTCATGTTCCCCTTTGAGTTTTTGTTGCGGTGACTCCTTCTGGCATTAAAAGGTGATCTCACACAGCTCTGGAATTGATGATATTAAGGAGGAAAGTTGAAATGCCCGCTGAACAAAGACTATCACATCAAATGGAGTCAAACCACTAGCCACTGAGGACTCTAGCTAGCTACCAGGGCACCCTGTTACTTCAGTCATAATGATCAAATTTAAATGTCCTCAATGATGAACTGAGTTTAGCTGAGTTCAGCTTTATCAAACACCGTGTTTTGCCTCACCTTTTTTTTTTTTTTTTGTTTTAGAATCAGGGTTGTATAAACTACTGTTGTGCTCACATCACACGAGGCACCATCATGTAGTGCTTCATGGCAATCAATAATAATTAATGATTATCAGGGATAATTATTTATTATGATTAATAATAAGATCCAGTTCACATCAGATCACCTCGGCACCACCCTTGAAGAAGGGAAAAGATAGCCAATCCAACAAATCAGTCTCAGAAAAGATACTAAACTGTTTGTAACTCTGATTGATAATTAACTTAATTACTACAACCAAAATTACCAGCTGTAATGGTCGAAGGATTTTGAAGTTCTTGACAGAGTAGAGGTTGGCAACAGTCACCCTTGTACACTATTAAATAGACAGCATGAAGGCTCAAAAAGTCTTTTATTTAACACAAAGATGAAAACACACAATCTAACTAACATGTAAAATATACAGGTGTGTGTGTGTGTGTGTGTGTGTGTGTGTGTGTGTTTGTGTGTGTGTGTGTGTGTGTGTGTGTGTCTGGCAGAACAAAAACAATGGTGGTTCTCGCATCATGTGCTCACTGATATCACATGTGGGTGTGATATGCTCCAGGCTGAAGGAGTGTGTGTGTGTGTATGTTTGACATGATGCCAGGTTATAGAAGATGGTTAGTTGCATGCAAAGACCCTAAGTCTGTGTGAAGCATAATTCAACTAACGTCAAATTAGCTGTGTAGCAAAGCAACCTACCAATAGCCTGACCTGAGATCACAATAACACCAAACAGTGAACAAACACATAGATTGAACAGATGTGCATTACATCAACCAGAGTTTAAGTCCTATGCTTAGCCATGCTATGCTATGCTATCTAGGCCCAGTTCAACCAGTCTTTGAAGAAAAGGTGCTGGTGGTTCCTTGGCTGATGAGCCAAGCAGGAGAAGGTTGGGATTCCAATGTTGAACAATGCTGTTCTTGCTGTGCAAGACCTGATGAAAGACAGCGGGGGGAGGAACCTGGTTGCTCCTTTCCTTTGCAGGGATAGCAGCTCGGTGCTAACTTGCTTGGTGTCCCTCAGATTGTGGAGTTAGCTGGCAAGCTTTGTGTCGCAGCTGCTGGTGCTAACTGATATGGAACACTATCAGGACCTCTTGTCGCTGCAGTGAGGTGAAGTTCTTTGGGCCTGCTGGAAATGTAGCTTGCAGCTCTCAGCAACTGTTAGGCCCAGAAGAATCCAGAAGAAGAGAACTTGAGGGCAGGCAGCCCCGTGGGGAGAGAAGTGGAGAGAAGCTTGGAGAAGAGAACTTGAGGAGAAGAGCCAGAACAAAGGAAGGAGCTGGTCAGAGAGGGGTCTGTCACACTGACCAATAGTAGCTCAAAGCTGAATTTGCACCTAGGTGTGAAGACTGGGGAATTCTGGGAAACTGAGTTCAGTTCAGAGCCCATTTTGAAATCCACAGTGAATGACTTCATCTGTGGGTCCCAGCACTACAAAGAGTTTATTGGAATTGGGCAAAAACTACCTGATTGCATGGATCTTCCCCTTTGTAACCATTATGTAATTGTAACTAATTGAATCATTTTGAAATAATGAAATAATACCATTTGACATTTTATTTCCTATATTTATTTTATTTATAGTTTCGTAATTTGATTTGTTTAGCGGGTATTTAACATTTCACAATGACAGTACTGACAACCTGATGTTGCATGTCTGCTGGGTGAGTTTGAGTAAGTTGCCGCTTCAGTGACAAGCAGCCGAGTCAGTTCTCTTCCTTCATGTGGGAGCTGGTTTTGAACTAATTTTGTCTCACGACTAGTTAGATGCTCTCATGGTTTCCATCTGCATGTAAGGCCAGCCACATTTCCTGTAAGAGCATTTAAAAGGACAGATCTCTAATGCTTTCAGTGTGTGCCAGTTACCTTTATTGTGCGGATGAGGTAGCAGCTTGCAGATAATGTCAAGAGCAAATTAAGCGCTACTGTGCCTGGCAATGGCGTGCTTATACATTCACTAGTGACTATGTCATGCTTTCAACAACAAAATGACTCCCCTTTTTGCTAATTGGCCAAACAAGCTGACAACATGAAGCTGAGTTTAGACATGACATTTAACTCCATTAGGCAGACTGTTCCTGACAATAATTGCCATGTAGCCCATGTATGTTGGCATACAGTTGTTTTAAGATCTTTATTCATATCACCAGTCAGCCATGTGAAGGCAAACATTCTCAAATGATTCTTGGTTTGCGCCTGTGAAGGGATTTTTCACTCTTGGTGAACAACTCTTTTTTTTGCCAACCATTTGCCTAAAACTCTGTGTATCCCTTTAATCTCCTGTTCTCTCTCTCACTTCAAACATTCAATTCATCAAAATGCACGACAACCAACAGCATTAGTAAACACACCAAGATTTATTTTGTGATTTTACATTCCACAATTGAACAATTCAATTTTCTCCTATGTTTACTCAACAGACACATTACTGATGTTAAAGGTTGATAGAGCAGTTTTGTTTTCAACATCTGTCCACAATGGAAGGTGCAGTATCTCTGTCCTCAAACTACTTCAGCTCTGGTTTGTATTTCTTCATCAGTTAGCTTAGAAATGATGAGGCTTTCACTTAGCTCTGCCCAAGCTGTTGGCCTGATGAGTTGTCCTACAGCTGGAATTGAGTCCTGCTGTTTGGGTGAGTCATGGTTCAATCTGTCAGTCTGAGCTATTTCTGAAATGTCGTAATCTGACATCCTATTGGTCAAATAGCCAATATTTACTCAATATGTTTTGAGTGTTTTTTTTTTCTTTGGTTGGTGGAGATTTTTTTGGTTATTTTCAAACATGATTTATAAGGACATATCTCTTTTTCTCTGACTGTGCCAATCATCCATCTCCATATACAAAGCCAAAGAGAGCATGAGCAATCGTTTGATTTATGATGGAGAGCTCATGTATGGAGCCCAATATTAGGCATCATGCAGGATTTTCCTAAAAAACAATGTATAGACTGATACAAAAGTATTCCCTCTCAATTATCACTCATGGGCCACTAGAATTTTGTGTAGGGATTTTTGTGTCTGCAGAGACCCTTGGCCTCTGCCTGTATTTTCTTACTATTTTGCTGTGTTTGGGATGTTTTTGGGCATCAACCTCAGGCAGTTGTGCAAATAACAGCCAGCAGGGTGTGGGATTGGGAACCTATGAAAACGTACTGATCAGCTTACATTGCTGCCCATCTCTCTTCTGTTCTCGGTCTGACGTACTCTCTGAACAGTGTGTTTACCAAAAGCTGGCGATAAATCCTACAAATGATGGCTTAAGTTGTGCAAAATTAAATAAAAAAAACATAATTATACAATATGAGTCATATGGATAAACTAAGGTATGTAAAATATATAAACATTATTTGAACACTAATTGCCAGTATTTTAAACCATTTCTCATTAGTCTGTTTTTGTTTCATAATGGCATTCTTCTGTGGAGTTTGCATATTTCTTCAGGGTTCTCCGGTTTCCTGCACCTTTAAAAAGCATGTATGTAAGGGATAATGTATAGTTCGGAGGTTGTTATGGAGAAATAAACCCCGACAGGTTGTATGGAACCCCGACGCAAAAAATGATAAATAATCACCCACAATGATTCAGCAGCGACAAGGATTGCTCGGTAAAGTGTTCGCGTTCACTTTCACTTTCAAGGCCGACCTGAGAGAGGAGCTGGACAGCGGTGCTTCTTATGCTGTGGTTGGTGTAACGCGTTGAAAGTCCAGCTGTCTGGCTTATGTGGCTATATGTTGCCGGGGCGGATCAGAGCGCCGTCCCTAGCAACGGTCTGTTATACTTGACGACGGTCATTATACAGAAATAACAGACCGTAGAACGCAGCGATGGACCAATCAGAGAGCAGCATTCAATAGACCCGTGTAATAAAAGAGGTTAATTCTCCAGTTGGACCAAAGAACTGGCTTTAGTCTGGAGTAGGGCTCCACATGGTGGCTGCCCTCTGCTCCTCAGGGGTGGGCTTAATCCAAAGAACAAGTTTCACTATGTTCTACTGAGTGTGACTGTATATGACAAATAAAGATTCTCCCTCTTCAGTTTCCATGTAGGTGGTGTTATCGCCGCTCTCTTCCTTTTCAGCCAATCACATGTGCCCTGTCTCTTTAGCAAATCTAGCAATTTAGCTCCTGTTAGCTAACAAGCTCACAACTTTGCCTACCTTGTCAGCCAGTGGCTAAAAACAGAAATTGACATTATGTAATAAAGTGTGTCATTATGAAACCTGACATTATGAAATATAACTAGACAAGTGTCATTATATATGTGTCATTGGAAAAAATGCCCAATTGAAATACAAATCAATTTTTAAAATAAAACTGTTAACTTGAGTTTTAATAATATACTTATAACTAATATATTTACTTAACTCATAAATTGTTGGTTTTGTTCATATTGTATACATGTCTCTCTATTGAACACTTTGGGGTTCCACACTAATGGTCAGTAATGGATGAAATAAAATAAATATATTGGTTAATCCAAGCCAATACTGCTGTGGCATCGCACTTGTAAATGTGCTCAGTTAAACTGTAATTCATGTAAAACACTTCACACTTTTAACTGATTTTGAACAGCCTTTGCCAAGACATTGTTGTATTGTTGCTGTTGTAATGTAGACATCAACTGTAACTGACTTAAGGTTATACACTATGGGCCGGATCTACTAAAATCCCAAATTGCTTGTACTAATCTGCGTGGGCAATCTAGAAATTTGCGTGTGGGGTTGAACCACGGTTTGCGGGCGATTTACTAAGAGGGATTGCGTTAATGACAACAGGTGCAAACGTGTTGGAGACACGCCTATTTAAATGTGGGTTTAGCGTGTTTCATGATCTTCAGCATGGCGAGTTTGAGAGAGCGAAAGCGCAAAGTGAAATTGGACCCTTTGGAATTAGAAGTGTTGGTAGAGGAAGCGAATAAACATTTCAATGAGCTGCAGCAAAGGAATCTGACGGTCGTGCAAAGGAACGCCGTGTGGGAGAAAATCGGTGAAAAAGTTAATGCTGTTGGAAAAAACAGGCGAACATTGTAAGAAGTGAAAAGGAGATACCAAGACATCAGAAGAAGAACAAAAGAAAAAATGGCGTATAATAATATAAATATAATAATAATAGTAAACTTGCAAGGAGATTTGTTATTGCAGGTATTGCGTGGCTCCTTCTCGTAGCTGGCTCCAAATCCGCTCTGAGTCCCTCCAACAGCTCCAAAATGGCAAGGCTGGATAGGCGATATCTAATCAAATGATAGTTTCCTCATTCATCCCAAAAATGTTCACACGAGGGTGAAAAATGCGCTCTCGGCGTCTCCTTCCATTGTTTCAGCGACTCCTTCTTGCAACAATAACGGCAGACATGTGTGCGCAATTACGCATACAAACCGTTTGCACCTCCCTTTGAGACGTGTTAAATATAGACGCAGTTTCTATTGGCAAAATTGCTTTCCGGTTTGATAAATCACTTTGCGTGTGCTAAATTAATATATTTACATTTTCTCCACCCAAAACACACACAATTGCGTGTAAACACCCCATGTTGCATATTCATTGCTGCAAACGTACTAACTGAATGCAGACGCGCCATTTTGCACCTTTGACAGATGCAACCCTTTTTGCGCACTGTTAGTAAATCAGTTTGTACATTTTTTTGCGTGTGCAAGCAGTTTGCACACGTTTTAATACACGCAAACCTTTAGTAGATCCGGCCCTATATGTATATATATATATTTTGCTGCTCCAACTATAAACTGCAACTTTAGATGCAAAAATTATCAGAAAAAATGAGAGAGAAAAATCTGATATGTGATACAAACTGATATGTGCAATAAAATCATTTTTACTGGACTGATTCAGTTTCCATGAAATCAATTTTTTTTCTACCAAAAATCAGACTCTCCCTATTTGTTTTGCTGGCTAAAATCCCTCTTTGACAATTGAAAGAAATCTATTTATGAATCAATCAAAAGCTTGCTGGTACTGCCAGCTTTGCACTTTTACTTCCAGACTCCAGAGGTCAGACAAAAGCAGTACCTTGCAATGTTATTTTTTTCCTCCAAAGCAACATCTCTTACAGAAAAAATACAACATAATTGCAAAGAAAAACCCATCTTCATTAAATTGGAAGAGTTAAGATGACCCTTGGCTTGTATAGATGGCATTGATAAATACATACTGTTACATACAGTAGATGTATAATAGAATTGTTTTGAAATTGAATTTGATCCTTTATTGGTCCATTATGTTGGGGCAGCAATGTAATTACTGTATTTTCGTGAGATTCTTTGATGCTCTTCTTTTCTAGAACATTATCAAAGGTAATGGTTTGATATGTCGTTATCAAAGGACAGGCCTTTTGAATAATTAATTTATGATGATGACTTTATTATATTATATTATATAAGATTAAGTTATAATAATATTATGTCTTGGCCTACCTACGCAGTTTATGATCTGTCACTTATTCTCTGGTCTCGTCTAAGAAGTCTTGTTAAAGGCTTGGGTGAATGACTCCATGATGAAACAGACTTGGATAAAACATGATTATCCTCAGTTAATGAGAAATGAAAGATCTGATCGACAGAACCATGTTTGATATCTCCAGATAACATTAATTACATTATTATTAAAAACACTGACTCACATGTCATTACCCTGCTCTCCGTGAGGGTTGGGCTAGGTACAAAAGGGAGAGTGGTTTTCATTGAACTGAAGAAGTAAAGCCGGTTACCCACACATCAGCTCTTGCCTGAAACACTGAGCTCTAATCTTCTTCCCACTCTCCTAGTAGAGTATTTTTTGAGCCCACAGACAGTGTCACTGTAAAATCAATTTGGAAACAAAACTACATTACTGAATAATTTATAATAACACAATTTCTATCTTTATCCTCCCGCTGAAATACTTAAATAGCCTTTATTTAACTAGGTAAAAAAGATTAAAATCTCAATGAGATTAAAATCTCTTTTTCAAGAGTGACCTGGCCACTTGTGCATCATGTGCAGACAGCCAATTCTAAAGCACACCACTGTTGCACCAGACTGGTGTTGCCCCAGGACCATCATTGCAACTGAACAAGCCATACAACTTAAGAGAAAAGACTGGAAAATATGCACATGGGAAAAGTTACACGTGTTAAACATTGTGAAAAGGTGTATTCTACAGCCTCTCCTCATAAGAAAAATTACCATAAAGATAAAAAATGAAAGCTCTTTGTTCTTATGCTGCTATCTCTGCAGCTGGAGTATATAGTTATTAAAGCTGCAATTCTATTGCAAGCTATTCAGGAGCCTGCTGTTCGTGTAAAGTGTGAAACCAGAAGTCAACAGTGAGTTCTTTTAACTTACTAATGTAGTAAAATAATGTTGCATACATAAGGTAATAAGTAACACAGGTACATTTGTAATGGAAGTTACAGAAGTAACAGTGATTTTAACCCAAACCAGAATGTTTTCCTTAACCTAACCAAACTGGAACCACAAAGATGAGGTACGTGTATTGCTGTTACGGTGCAACGGTCATGTTGTTTTGGGAATGGTGATGGATGCTATCTATTGACCTATTAACCTATTAACCTAAACTAGTATTTTTGTTCCTTGAAATTTTTTTTCAGAAAACTGAAAAGAAGCAGAAATGAATAAGTCAACTGGGCATAAAAAAAAAAAGTATAAGCAACAGTGTAATAATATGCTCCAATTGGGATATGAACCCTGATTCCTTTGTGAGAGTCCTATACTCAACTCATTCAGTGACAATAGCTGCTCAAAATGCGGTCTTCTGTCACTTTCTCATAAGTAGTAATGATGGTCCTGGAGCAACTTTAATTATGATGTTCCAGGATCAACACAAACACAGCGCTATCAGATGGACCTATCAGAGGGAGATGCTGATTGATATAATATGGAACACAACTGCAATCTTTTAAGGGCAGCAAAATGTGTTGTTTGAGAGCAGCCAATAGATCAGGGAGTTACTGTTGTCGCAGGTAACTCTGGTTTATTACAGCTTGGGTCCTTTTTGTTGAAGTTTTGGCCATCATTTGATGACTAAATTCCACTCACACGTTCATTTCTGAGATCTGGGAACACAGCGACGTTCATACAACAAAGTCCGGGAAATCTAGAAACATGAATAGTCAGATGATCAGACGGGTTGCAAACAAGCCAACAGTTAATGCAGATGTACCGAGAATGACCCAAACCAGTGCAGTGTTGGCTACTGATAACATGTTAGCTGACAAGGACACACAAATCTACACTTGTACTATATAAACACTTTGGGCTTGATTTTGAACTTGAAGTATTTCTTTTATTGATTTTTGATTGACAGATACAAAGCACGTTATTAACTAGCTGTAAATGTGACAGAGTTAGCTAAAAGTCCACTTTTCATCTTCCTGGAGTACATGATGTGTTTACTTTTTGTTTTTTTTGTTGTTGTTTGTTGTTCACTTCAGATTAAGCATATTAGCAACTTAAGCATTTTTCCCTGGTAGGACATTATTCGACTTTTCTCAATTTAGAATAAAGGCAGTGTCTGACAGTAGTTGCTGAACACACTCAACATAGGTAAATGCAGGTTAACAACAACTCCCACTCCCACACTCTACTGCTCTGAAAGACTAATGATGACTTTCTTGCAGGTCCCCATATTTAAAATGTTGACACTTCCTCATGTATCTGGGATAAGGGCTTACACAATAAGACCCAAGTTGTAATTAACTGGAATTATTGTTGAATTGATCAAAGCTCAGGTTTGGTTCTGGATTGGTTACTGTGGTTTTCACAGCCCAGTCACCAGGTTAAAATATTAGTAGTCAACATTTCTGCAAACTACAGATGCGTTCAAATTTGTACATATCATAGGCCAAGAACCATATTAACATTTCCACAAAACTTGTCATATCATGTTCACATTCCATGTTTATTACCCGATTTTCATGTTGGGAGGTGGATGGGATGATGTTAAAGTTGCAGGCGACAAGGCTGCCAAGTCAGTGACTGCAGTTCGAATCTGCATTTCACCATTCAAAAAAACACTTAATAACTTTTGATGAGGAACCACAGTGTTTCATCATTTGTAAACAAGAAACCACTTGACATTTTTAAGGAGACCTTGAAACAGCAGAGCTTTTAGCAACCACAGCAGGTATTTTATGCCAAACCATGGTGTTTTCCTAACCCCAATCAAGTGATTTCTGTGCCTAAACCTAACCAGAGCATAAGCACAGTGTTGTGACAAGAAAAAAAATTGAAAATTGACCCTAAAGAAAGTTGCAACATAAAGAAACATCTGTGATTTTGCAGAAACGTACTTTGCCAAAATTTATTCTGGTGATTGGGTTGGGTTTTTAATAGATTGTTCCAATGGAGGCTCACAAAGGCTGTGGTCTTGCTCCCTTTCAATGTTTATGTCATCTTGTTAGAATTGAAAGCTCAGCTTTGGCTGACTGGATATCCGTATCTGTGCCTTTGTCACGGCCTGCACAACTAACTGCTGTATTTGGTCCTGCTGAGTAAATAGCCCATTTATTGCACTATGATCATCCTCCCTAATGTGCATAGAAGTTTTCAGGCCCATACAAGAGTGTATTTTGATTTCTGACCCATGATTGGTGGGCGGGCCTTGAGGATTTTTCCCTTTTCTTTTTTAGTCTTTCGGCTGATAGGGTGACACCTTTATAACCTTGTGCTTTGATAGTGTATTGTTTAAAAAGAAAGCCCCGCCAGTTCTTGGCTGTTGGTGAAAGAAAAAAAAAGAGCTGGAGGAAAACCTTTATGCTGTGAGAAACAGCAGATCTTCACAGAACCCTAGGAAAAAAAAGCCAGAGCACGTTCTCATCAGATGCAACAACTTAAGCCTCCTCAGTTGCTCAGGGCAGCAGAGTACAAAGTTGAACATGCCGCCCCCTTTCAAAACAAATCCTTTTTATCTGCCATATCTGTTGGGAATCTCCAGAAATGATGACAAGGCAGAAGTCAGTTGTGTTAAACAGGATACTACATCTCTCCATTATGTCTTTTTGTTCATCAAAGCTCCTGCCTTTATACATCCCCAAGGCAGGGCTCCACTTTGTCATTGTGATATTTTCTTTTTACAACTGGTTTCAGTAGAGTCCGCAAAACAATACCTCTGCACACATACACACACTCATACACGCACATTTACCTCTATGACCAGAATGGAAAAAAATTAAACAAACACGACATTTTCTCTGAAAGTATGCTCGGTCAACAGTTCGTTCACAACATGATGGGTTCAGTAAAAAGGAAAATACACTTAGAATAAAAGAGGAACGCATGTATAAAATGCTAAATGGCATATCGGATCATCAGACTGAATGGAATGCACCTACACAAGAATGAAAATGGTCCAACATGACAATTCCTGGTTGTCTCTTCGCTAGAATATTCTGTACAGTAATGTACAACAGTGGAGGTCCCAGATGTCCTCGCTGCCCACATCTGCCAAGTAACTAGAGGGACTTCAGAAACTGGATCACTGAAGTTAACTGATGGCCACTAAACATGATCCGGCACAGCAAGTCATATTGTTTCATGTCTGGTCCATTCCCTTGTGAATTATCCTGGACGAGGTTTCAAGAGGCTTACTCCATAAGAAACTTCTGCAAGATCTTTACTTGATCTTTTCCTCCAATACTGCTGATTCATTGAGTTCTCCACAGTAGACCAGTTAATAGAAACAGTTCCCATGTTGAGTTCCCCCTCTTTTGCTATAACCACACTCACAATCCAAAATGTAGTCTTTCAGCGTATCCAGAATATCCTTTGAAACCTTTCAAGGTCATGGTTCATTTCAGCATCTGCCCCACAACAACAAAACAAGCACAACTTCATATTTTTGATAATATTTCTTAGTTCTTCAGTTTTTTTCTGTTATTTTCATAATTGCAGATCATCAAGACACCCATTTTCAAACACACACATAAATTTTAGAAAAAATCAGTAACCAGGAGAGACTGGAGATGAGTGGACAGATGAAGACATGGAAGAGTTTTTCTGTTTGCTTGTTGTTAATTTGGGGTTCAGTGGTTCTTCTTAGCAGACAGTGCCATTCTCCTGTCTAGACTTGGGGCAGGTGGATCGTGGTATTGGCTGAACGGAGGGAGCCAGGGTGCAGAAGAAGCCGGCGATGAGAGTGAGGCCAAGACCTCCCCAGGCGCAGAACATGGACCAGCCGTAGCCATGGCCGATGTCATCAGGCAGGCCGTACAGGTACCGTGGGTAACGGGAAAGCTCGAAGTTGATGCCAGCAACGCAGGTACAGAGGGAGATGATGCAGAAGGTTCCTGAAATGATAGAACAATATATTGAAGGAGAGAAATACAGACAATTTCATTCACAGTGAGAGGTACAAAACCCCAAATCCAAATCTCAGTTAGTCCTCTGACGTCTGCCAGTGACATCCACCTGGTTCTCTGCATTTAACCCATCCTGGAGGAGCAGTGGCCAGCAAACGTATGCCGCCAGGGCACTAACTTCATATCTAAGCCAGTGTCTGGGTCAAGGGCTCTGACTAACATATAAATTATTTTCATGGTGGTGGAAACTGGAGAGCAAGCACTGGGAGAACATGAAAAGGCCCTGCCCCAGCACAATTGGGATTTCCGATAGCTATTCTTTGTTTTGCATTAGGCTATTATCACAGAGATAGAACCAGTTGTATGAAGAATTAAAAATAAGATTTTGTTAACATTTAACAATAAGGGACACAAAAGATTAAACAGTTACTATGGAACAAATGGGGAATGAATGAAGAACTAAGAGCAAGTTAACCACTAGTGAATGAGTAACTCCTACTCCAATTTAAATGAGTAGCTCATGATCAGTTAATGATTAGTTAATGAAATGGGTGAGAAATGTATCAGGAACAAAATAGAAAAGGAGACCTGTCAACTAATGGACAGGTACCCATGAAGTATTGATTCAGTCCTCAGTATGATGCACCACGAAGATAATAATGAAGTAAGGAGGGGCTACTAAATAACTACTCAGTATTATCAATCCTTGGGGTGGACAGAAACATTAACTAATGTTTAAGTAATTAGTAATGGGTGAGTTGTTAGTAGTTTGGTACTGTTCACCAGCTGACTCAGAGTGTATCAGGAACCACTCATGGACAAAATGGTCAGTTTGTATCACAGATATTTATGAAGAAATCATTAACTTATGATTCACTAACAGGCTGGACACACTCGCGCTGCTTGATGTCCTCCTTTTCATTTTGGCGTCCATGTTAATGGGTTAGAGCAGCCACACTTGGCGGTTCTCTGCAAAAATAGACCCAACTGCCTGTAGACAGTCATATGGACATCATACCAGCATTTCACTACAGTTTTAATGTCATGAATATAGAATAGAATATAGAATAAAATATATCACAGACAAGAAGAGAATACACACAACAGGTGAAGGGCAGTTTTTTTTCTTTTTCTGTGCACTCTTTTTCTTTCCCTCCCTCACTTATAAGTACTTACTAAGGACCTTATTACCTATGACTACTGTGAATTTGAGGGGCCTTAATATTAAGCAATACTGCGTTAAGTTCCTCATTCGTTCCTCGTTTGTAAGCCCAATATAGCTTTAATTAAACTTTTGAGCGGTCATTAATTATTCTTTTATGTTTTGTAAAAAAATAGTTGTTCAAGTTCAAATTAGTTGTTAATTATATGAAATATTTAGTACAATGATCATGTTAGGCACAGATTACTTAGAATGTTAGGTTTAGCAGTCTTAGCAGACATCCCAGCATGCATTGTTTGAGAGTTAAAACTCTCCCGAGACCAGTGGCAGCTCCTGCCAAATCTCTCAGGGGGGAAGCTGTTTTGATTTTGACTTCTGTAAATGAACCTTAATCAGCTGATAGTGTCATAATGTATTGTACCACGTGTACATAAGTTCACCCTCAAGACACTTTTGGATATAAAGACAAATATCTGTTGGAGCAAAATAAAGAGCAGTGGCCAGATAATGTGCAATTAATAAATCTATTTACAATTCAACTGTTGGGGAGACATAAATACAGTGTTGGGAATGAGAATCATTAAATGTACTCACTTTACTTGAATATTTCCATTTTATGCTACTTTATGCTTCTACTCTACTACAGTACATCTCAGAGGCAAGTTTTTACCATTTTACTCCACTACATTTGCCTGAGCTTTAGATACTTTCATAATTTTTTGTCAGCTGCCTGTCCAGTGAAAACCATGAATCACCAGATATGTTGATTTTGAATGTTTCTCATGAACTGAATTCAGATGAAATGTCCCTTTGTGTGTTGAGAAAATTGTCCTTCTCAAGCAAAATAAACAATTTAAAAACAAAGTTGAAAGAACGACTTTCCAGGTCAGGAAGTGAAACCATCCTAGGAGCATGTGAATGCCACCAGGTTACGTATGAGGAAATACATTAGTGCAAGCCCTCCCAGAACCCGTAGAGATTGCATTGCTGTGCCTGAAGCCTTACTATGGAAGTCTGTCAGAGCGGTCTGTGCCATTTTCAACCAGATTGAAATCGCCCGAAAGGGACATACAGTATATGGACTGCTGCGATTGATTTGATTCGGTATTCAGAAAACGGGACACACTGTCTTGAAACTTTGTATAGTTCCAAATTATGGAAAAAAATATAATAATGATGATGATAATAATAACAAAAATGTAATATTTGTCTTTTTTTTGTGGCTCAATGAGGGCGGCGCCCCTTTCTTTTCATAGTTTGAAGAAAACATATATGATGGAAACTTGCTGTGTGTCTTAATATATTTTAATATAAGTCATGGTCATTTATTTTTACAATAATGAAGACACTGCAAACCATAATAAAGGTTCATATTGAATTCACTCTCGATCACTCTATTACAGTTATTAAAGATTAGCTGGGAGCCTCCAGTACACTATCACCATCGCCTCTACATTAAATGAAAAGGAATTTAACTTTGAGAGCCATGGCTGCCTGATATAAGCCCAATCTTATCAAGCTACTGTGTCTACATTGAATTTTGGTGGATAATTGTCTCTCTGCTTCTTCTCTACTGAATCCTTCTCTGAACAATCTTTGAATGAATTTCCAGAAAAAAGGCCTCAGTTTGATTTGCCACCAAAAAACACAGGAGGTCACAAGGATAACATGCCACCAAACCACTGACATCCTTTACGTTCAATATTTAGCAATATATTTAATAACCTTTCCACTTTATCTCATCTCAATGAATCCTTTACTGCAGACTTTGTTTAGGAGAAGCAGTTAGAGACGCAGGCTCTAAATTTGGCCTCATTTCGGGAGCTCTGTGACCCTGTGGGCTGCCTTGCAGTGATTTGGCCACTGCAGACTGACCCAGCCTTTTTCTTGTGACTTTACTGCCAAGCAACATAATTGACTTTTTAATTGCCTGTTCATTATACAACTGTAGGGCATAGCGCTAATCCAAGGCCCATCGTAATTGAGTGTGCAGTTGCCTGCTGCCAAGTCAGAGCTATGCAGCACACAGTATCAGTGTGTGTGAGTTAGTTACTACTGACTGTCCACTGCCAGAAAGTGGGACACACAGAGTTGTGTGTGTCTCTGTGTGTGTGCCTGGAAGATGCAGGGGCTTGATGTGCACACTCATGTGTGCGTGGCAGCATGATTAGCGTGTAGATGCATATTTACCAGCTCCTGCATATTCATTCTTCAATAGAGTAACAAATTTCATTTTAGCACTCTACTTGCATTTTTTTTTTTTTTTCGGACTGCTCAAGATGCATCTCGGTATGGCTGGGAAAGGTCGTTCTTGCAAGGAGCATCTAGGCCAAGCCCTATCTCAACTAGTTAGTGAAGAAAACTAACCCTCTGCTATCACCCAAACATGGCGGCGAAGATGACCTTTACCTTTCAGCGGTGGTCAAATGTATTGAAACTTTCCGAGCTGAAACCCGCTGCTCAATGGGAAGTTTACTTCTACTGTGGACTCATTTTTGGTTCACGTCTCACTGTGCGATGACAGGATAACTGAACTCGAAACCAAGAATATGACACAAGCGAAATGCAACAAGTTGCTAATGGCTAAAAAGGGGGAACTAGAGTCGAGGAGCAGATGCCAGAACCTATGCGTGTTTGGTGTTCCAGAGAACATGGAAGGGCCACGAGTCATGTCATTTATGACCAATTTTTTCGCTGAGACACTGGGTATGGATATTCCTGATTGACCAGAGATGTTAGACCAGACACATCGCCTCACTTCTTGGCAAGGCTTGGGTCCAAATGCTACCCCCAGACCTATGATTGTAAAGGTACACCATTTCAGAGTGAAACAGCACATCCTCCAGCTGGGCAGGGAGAAGGGCCTACTTACTTTCCGTGGACAGATGGTGCATATTTTCCCGGATTTCACTACTGAAGTTGCTAAACGGAGGATAGCCTCTCCTAGTCGGAGACTCTTACCCGGGAATTCCACTGGTTGAATGTATATGTTTGTATGTACGGTTTTGCTCCGCGCTCCGTCGTCCGTCAACCCCCACCAGCTGCATTTTGAGTGCAGCACTGCTGGACAGCTGGAGTTGTGAAACCAAGGAGTTCCCGCGAAAATCACAGAACCACTCGCAACTACAGTTATATGTATGTGTTATAAACACAACAACAAACAGACAAAAGATGTTAGTGTTCCCAACCAAAGGGTAGAAGAAGTGCTTGGATTTGTCTCTTTTCTGAGATTTTATTATGAAAATTAACCGGATGTTATGTTGTTGTTTCGGTGTCTGACTTCCTGTCTGCTTTCTGCTGAATTTGGCTGAATTGATGCGCTGTGCTCCAGCATCCGGCAGAAATAGAAGCCTTGCACATCTGCTACGGAAGGGTCCAGACTGCCGGAGCTGCAACAGAGTAGATACGCAACGCACCTGGGGATTCAGACAGATCTTTTGCATACATCTTGTGGAATTATGGCTGATAACACAACAATTACTATGTTCCTGGAATGTCCACGGGATTAAGGGCCCTATTAAACGCAAGAAAATTCTTAATTATTTAAAAAAGGAGAAGGTACAGATGGCACTGAGCCAGGGGACTCATCTAAATGACAGTGAGCATTCAAAATTAAAAAGAGAATAGGTAGGCCAGGTTTACTATTCCTCCTTTAATTCTAAGTGCAGGGGAGTAGCTATCCTAGTTCATAAGTCCTTACCCCTTATAGAGGTGGAGGTTAAGGCTGACACATCAGGCAGGTATGTCATGATTAAAGGGACACTCTGTCTCATCTCTCTGTTTTAAGGGCCTGCTTATTGACCCCCTTTAATATGCTGTCTTATTCCTTTGAAGGGCTAGGGCTCTCCCCAACACCATGATGGATGCAAATACTTCTTTAATTTAAAAAAAAGGTAAGCCTGCAGATGACTGCACCTCCTATAGGCTGATTGCTTTGCTGGATGTAGACAGAAAATAACTCAATGAAATACTGGTCAGAAGGCTTGACGGCATCCTCCCGGATATTATTTCAGTGGATCAGACTGGTTTTATATTATATATAGGTCATAATTCTTGCGATAATGTTAGGAGACTCCTTAACCTCATACAGTATGGCACAAAGTCGAAGGCAAAATCTCTAGTGATCTCCCTTGATGCAGAGAAGGCCTTCGACAGGATGGGCTTACCTGCTGGCTGTCCTCACAAAATTTAAATTAGGAAAGTTTATCAAATGGATATCCCTTCAATATGTTGCCCCTCGTGCCACATCACAAATGGCCTCAGGTCCCCCACGTTCATAGTGAGGCGTGGCTCCAGACAAGGCTGTCCGACCCTTTTATTCACCCTCACCATATAGCCCTTGGCAGAAGCCATTAGGAGTGATCCATTTATTACAGGCGTAGAGGTGGTTCCCGTGCAGCAATTCTGTGCATAAAATCTCCCTTTATGCAGACAATGTCCTACTTTATCTTAAAAACCCTGAGGCTTCTATTACAAGAGCAGTTGAGATAATCAGAGCCTTTGGCCAATTTTCAGGTCATAAGATTAATGACTCTGAGTCTGAGGCAATGCCCCTGACCTATCCTGGTCCTGAACTTGCTCTGCCCCTTTCCAATGGTCCCAGTCTGGTTTTGTTTACTTGGGCATACATATTACTCCCTCCCTTTCTGGTCTCTACAAAGCTAATTTCGTGCCCCTAATTTGCAGGGTTAGAGAAAACCTGGCCCACTGGACAGCCTTGCATGCCTTTGTAGTTATCTGTGGCATTGGTTTAGAGATGACCCTAAATCTACTTGGCTTTCTTTGGAGGCTGTCCCAGTGGCCCTGTTCCTCTTCATAACACTTGATACGCTTTTAAGAAATGGGTTTGTCTTAAGGTAAAGGGCAACTTTATCCTACAGAATACTCTAAAAATCTGAGGACTGACAAGAAAACTAGAACTAGAACTAGAAAACTTGGTGACTTGAACTTTTTCAGATATCTGCAAATACGCAGCTTTATCAATTCTGCTATTAAGTTGCACCCCAGTGGGTTCTCTCTCTCAGCTGTGGAGAAGGCTATTCAACATTTTGATGCCAGAAAACGTATCACCAGGTTTTATAGTGCCCTGTCAATCTCAAACAATGAATGCACAGCTTGTATCAGGTCTCTCTGGGATGCTGACTTTGGAGAGAATATCTCAAATGATAATGATAATGGGACAGAGTGTGGTCTAGCTCTTCAGGTTACTTATTTACCAACTAGGGAGTTGCAATTCAAGGTTATACACAGGCTTCAAATAACTCCAGTGAAACATAATCAATTTAATCCTTTGCTTTCAAAATACTGTAATAAATGTAAAAATACTGAAGGTTCATATTTCCAATGTATTTTTGAATGCCGTCTTATTAATGACTTCTGGATCAAAGTGTCTAAGGAAACTGATATTATATTTAAGAAAAAACTGACCCTGGAACCAATTTTTTGCATTCTGGGAGTCCAATCAACAGCAGTGAACCTCGGCCCCACATCACTGAAGCTGCTTAACATGCTTATTTTTAGTGCAATGAGATGTGTTCTTGAATGGATTTCAGCACCTACGGTTTCACATTGGATTCGCCGTGTTATGGAACTTATCCATTTAGAAGCTATAAGCTTCTGGCTCAAATAGAAACCATTTCAGTTTCATTTTTCAGACTAGCATGGACTGAGATCTCCCTGTACATTTCCATGTAGGCCTTTGTGTTTATCATGCCTGATAACCCTGGTAGCACCTAATTGTTTACACCTTCTGGTTTTTTTTTGTTTTTTCCTTTTGTTTTTTTGTGTCAGCTTTAATTGTGTGTGTCCAACTTACCTCCCATGAGGAAGAGTAGGCCCGCCACATACTGCATGAGGCCTCTGTCCCAGCAGCAGCCGAGCACGCCAATGATCCAACCGAACAGAATGATGGCCACCGCCATTCCCATGAAGCCAGCAGTCATTCGCCGCAAGTCTGAGAAAACACAAAAGGAGAGAAGTTAAACAAGTCAAGACTGACCTGATCAGAATCCTGGAGCTGTGAAGAAAGAAAACATGACACTTTATGTTCATTCATTCTAAAAATATCTCCTCTCACCTCTCACCTTTCAAACTTAACAGCTGGCAGTGGAAATAGGACAAGTCAACCTAGAAAACTATTCTGATGTGCCTCCTGCACTTCCAGTCCAAGAAGACCATCAGTGTCAGTCACAGAAGCACTGGTCCAGTTCTAATGACAATTGAATCAGATGATGCATTTTAAAAACTACCACGAGTCCAAATTACACCAAACCAACTACACACATCCAGCTGTCTGTACAAGTCAGGACAAATCTTTTCTGATGTTTAACTTAATAACAATAAGTAATTGAGGATCAAATGTGACATCTCAGGCAGTGCTTATCTGATTTTTACTCATAGGCGATTTTAGACCCTCTTTGGGGGTGCTCAAGCACACCGAAATTTCATCTCAGCACCCCCTAAAAGATGATAATTATTATCAATTGTTAGAATTTTCTTGATAATTTTCACCATCCCCCTGAAAGGAACAAAATATTTCATTTATGTAATTTATCTTATCCTCGTTTCATCTCAACTGCGAGTGAGTCTTCACTGCGTTTTGCCGTCGTTTACTGTCAAGGTAGTTTCTCTCCTCTCTCTGTTTGCCGTGAACACATGTCAGGCGGGGTTCCTCATGAACACCACGCAGAGCGGAGGAGAGACAGGTGAGGTTCAGATGTTACTCACATTGACGACAACTAATTACATTACATCTCAATAGTTCTTTCTGTGTATTCTTCTGTTTAAGATGCAGGATGAATTTGGAGGCTATAAAAGTCTCATATATAACCCTTGAGAAAAGGGAGCAACCCAATATTCAATCAGAATAATGTTGGAAATTGATATGGATTGTCCCCCTTCTTCCTTCTGCTTATTACATTATAAATATTCCCTTTTGTTAAGTTTGCCTTTTGATTGAGGAGAGAGGAGGAGAGAAAGACAAAGAGCAAGAGCCAGGTGGAAAAGTAATCAACAGACCACATAGTTATAAAACCAGATCGGCTACTATTTGATGACTCTGTGATTTCACATTGCTAAGCCGTGATATAGGCTACAATTATCAAATGTGGATTTTTACATGTATTTGCATCATAACTATACTTTTTATGTCTATTTCTCACTGCAT
Source organism: Pagrus pagrus (assembly GCF_965226575.1). Classification (NCBI taxonomy): domain Eukaryota; kingdom Metazoa; phylum Chordata; class Actinopteri; order Spariformes; family Sparidae; genus Pagrus; species Pagrus pagrus. The sequence continues at coordinate 22,391,693 of NC_140205.1, read as the reverse complement.
AGATGCAATATGTTTGTTTGTCAGTGCAAAGAGAGATAGTAGGAGGGAGAGGAGGTAATAAAGAAGAACCAGATGAGAGAGTGGAACGATAGAGAAGATTGTTATAGTGCAAAAAAAAAAAAAGCTTTTAGTACACAATAGAATTTTACATGTGAGAGCTGTAGGGCTGCCCCCAAATAGTCGACCAAGCACTGGTCGACCAAAAAGTCATTAGCTGACCAAAATTTCATTGGTCGATTGGTCGCAGGAAAATAAACCCCTAGCCCCTCAGCCGCTAGACTTTTAACGAAAACAGGTACATTTTGCCACATAACTCCGGTCCTGGCATCTTTATATATGCTGCCCATTCAAGCTAGAGCTGATTTTAAGGTTCTTCTTTTAACCTATAAGGCCTTGAATGGACTTGCACCACTGTATTTAACTGAACTACTCACTCCCTACACTCCGTCACGTCCTCTTCGCTCTCTTGGTTCAAACCTCCTGGTCATCCCATATATCAGTAAAAAGTCAGCTGGTGGTAGGGCCTTCTCCTTCTGTGCTCCTCTCTTATGGAATGGCCTCCCACAAGATGTCAGAGATGCTACATCCACTGCGATTTTTAAGTCTCGTCTTAAAACATACCTTTTGGACCCAATACTTTGGTTTACACTAACTAATTTTATCACTCTCCTCTGGTGTTTTACTATTGTTTTATTTTACTATTGTTTTATTTATTTTTATTGTCTGTTATTATTGTACTTGTTTTTACTGTAAAGTGTATTGAGACCATGTACCATGGTGATTTTGCACTTTAAATACTAAATTGATTGATTGATTGATTGATAGTATTAGACTATTCCTGTGTACTGGGGAAGCTAATATGTATATATATATATATTATTATATTATTTTAAAAAAAAAAAATATAGATATATATATATATGCATCGATTAGTCGACTAATCGCTCTAAATGACGACCACTGGTCGACCAAGAAAATCCTTGGTAGGGGCAGCCCTAGAGAGCTGAGCACCCCTTAATGTCTGATCCTAGAATCGCCACTGTTTTTACTCTTGAGTGATTATACTGTGTGAACCTGTTCTTGAAATAATGATTATAGTCAAAATGTATAGCTACAGATGCCTACTTACACATCCAGCAGAGAAACACCTGAATGTCAAATGGCCAGATGTGCCAATAAATCAGTGAAGTACAAGAAGTCACCTTTACCATTGTAGCCTCTCCCTGTAATATGTGCATGAATGCAAGCTGTCCTAAGAAGTGAAAAATATCCTACTTTTACCTAATGCAACTTTTTATGTAACACTGCTTTTGACAGCGATGTCTAGGACATGGGGAAGCGTCTGTGCAGTTGTCAGACTCTTCAACAGTCAAGGCAAACTTTAACTTTGGAAAAAAAAATGAATGCTAAATACACAAGCCTTTACTTCACTAAGAGTGCCCCCTTCTGAGAGCATACACTTTACATGGATTCACTGGACATTTAGAGAACCAAGATGTTTGACCAGAAATGGATCAAGAATATTATAATTATTATAAGCTTTGTATTCATAGTAGTCTAATTATTGGTAGTAGGCATGCTTCAGTTTTGGAAGACAAACTGTGCACCGATGGAGGGCAACAGAAACAGACACTACTTATGAGTATTGACCATTACGGTAAAAAAGAAATGAAAATAACTTAAATTTGAGTGCGGTCTTTGAATGTGGCCCATTTTGTAGAGACAACGGTGAGTCCAAACAGAAGAAGAGACATAGAGTATGAATAAGGCCAGGCTCTGCCACAAAGACAACAGTGTGCTCTGCAGGAGGGTAATGACACTGACAGCGAATGGCTGCAGAAAGGGGCTGAAATATGAAGAGGAGGATAGAGGAGAAAGAGCTCCAAGCAAAACTCTGACTTCCCTGAAGTAGATTAGAATGTCATGGATGAACTGCTCTGTCAGGGGGAGGATGGGGGAGAGCGGGAAGCCAGAGGCTGGCACACGGCTGGGGTAGAGGACACCATATGGTCGAGTGAAAAAGGTCAAAACATTTGGCCTGAGAGCATAAATGTCGAACAATAGAAGACTAACCTCCTGTAATGTAGTACATGCTGTACATGTTTCTCCAGCTTCACTACTGAGCTCTAAATAAATCCCCTTCACACCCAAAACCCACTGCAATGGACAGCAATTATCTATTGGCCTCAGGTAGTGAAAATGAACTGTTTTAAAATGACTTTAGCCTCCTCTAACCAACCAACAAATGTCATGACACCAGACCAAACAGACAGCCCTCTACACTAGTGCTAAGTGCTGGAACCCCCGGGGCTTTGTGCTCCGCCCCTCCTGTTAACACTGTATACACGACGTTAAACTGTTGTGTCTCAATTGGTCATTGACATTATGAGAGTGATCCATAAAACAAGAATCGCAGCTGACATCAACTGCATGAGCAGCATCTGAGGAAGTGGTATAAAAGGAGCATCAGCCTTATGTGAGCAAGAAAAGGACAACAATATGTCTGCCCACCAGTAAAGGATTAGTGGAGGGAGGCAGTGTCTTGACATTTCAATGGTGCAGTTAAAAGTGAAGGTGTAGATGTCATATAGACACATAATCAAAATAAAGATTTGTTTTACAGCACTGTGCTGGTGTAAAGGCACCATTAACAGCATCATAATTTCGTATAAATCTGAATATTTTATGCATTACATTTATTTATCATCAAGTTTTTGTTCTTTCAGTCGATCCAATCTGATAGTCAGTGCAGGTTATCATACTGTGTTTATATTTTCCTTATAGTTTATTATCTATATTTTACCGTTTACCGAGTTTACCGTTCTTAAGTACAATTTTGTGATACTTCTTTGTGGAAGTATTTTCATCCTTTTGCTACTTTATACTTTTACTCCACACTTCAGGGGCAAATGTCCTTTTCTGCTTCATAAATTGCTATAAGTATGAATGGCAGAGTGGTAGAGCGCATATTCCATCAAGGCTCAATAGTCCCCTTTAATTCAAACAAGCCTAATCTAATATCAAACTCAATGTTCAGATCCAGAATGTCTATCTATCTGGATCTGAAATGACAGCTCCTCAAGAGGTTAGCATAGATGCTGTCACAGTGCTACTGTGGCAGTATGGTTGTTTTCCTGTTTTTCTGTGTTCTGTTCTCCCTATCTGCGTTTCTATGGAGGACTACAGTGGCACACCTGTCCCAGATCATCTCATCACCCTCTGGCTTTATCGACCTGGTCCCTCCACCACTTCAGCGCTAGATTATTACATCACATACGGTGACTGTAGTGCTGTGATTGAGTGTTCACGATTCTGGCACAGCCAAGTCTTGTCCTAGCCACGCCGCCGCCGTTGGCTTCCAGTGGGTCCCAGCCCATGCCGCCGCCACCACCGCCAGTGTGGTTACATTATCTCACTTTGAGAGGACACTATAGTGGTAGTCAGGCATACGTTTTGATTAAAAAACTGAGATGAACAACTAAAAAATGTCACTGAAATACATTGGATTCAGGGACTGAAGCAATGTACCTATATTTCTGGGAGGTGGGTGGTTGGGACTTGGGTGTTTTCACTTGGAATGCATTTTTTATATGACATAAAATAATAATAATAGTAATAATAATAATAATAATAAAATATACATATTATTTATGTATATGTTAGGAGGGGTGTTCTGTAGCTAAATGAGGTGTTATTTTGTTTTTAAATTTTTGAATACAGGAGTAAAGCAGTATTTACTAAAAATCTGAATACTTTATACACTGCTGCACCTGACAGAACACACCTGCTGTGAAATCTCTGCTGGTATGTAGCCAAGTGCAACATACTTGTAACAGCGGTGCATGCAGCAGTGTCCGGGTACATTTTTTCAGCTTTACTGATTTGAGATGATCACTGTCCACAGCGTCTTTGAACCATCCAACCTGGCCAACCAGGTCACAGGGAGATGAAATGGGCAAATGGGAATCTGGCTGGCCAAACAAGAGGAAATCAGAGACAGCTGTAACCTGTCTTCAACACAACATCCTGGATCAAGCTGTTGCACTTGACGGGTGAATCGTGTTGGACAAAGAGAGAGGTGGAATTTACATTCACTCAGACACAAATTCGAATAAATTGACAATGTGTATGTTGTATGTTTGTGTAGCAAAGAGTTTACAAACTGGTACTTAATTCCATCTGTTCTCACCTCTCACTATGATAAAGGGATATAAAATCGACATTATTCATGTCCAACCCATGCGATCTGCATTTCAAATTTCTACTCCTCTGTAACATCACACTAAAGGTGTCTTCAGACATGGAGAGCACCGCTAAGAAATGTAAGAATATTTCAAAGTCTGAAGCATTTTTTTCTGCCTGACTGTCCGAGAACCATTTTAGTCACATGCAGATGCTGATGCATGACTTTGAGTAAGGTGCTCATGTGTGACTCCCTGTCAGGTGGCCTGTCAGTCACACACTGTAACCATGGTGACCCCAGGCCTTTATAGTGATATATAATAGACAGCTTCCACCAAGTTCATATTATATACAGTATGACAGTCAGTGACGCTGCAGAAATCATGACTAATTTTTTTGAGCGTCCACACTGTCAGACATGCTCTTTCTTTTTAACTTTAATCACAGAGCATATTCAAAAAATAATTCCATGTTGAATATTTTGTACTTCTGTTCCTCAATAAACTGCTGTTTTGATGTGTGATCCATAATAGAGTGAAGCTCGCGCCAACATTTCTCTGTCAGAACCAGACTGAGACTTAGAGAGAAGTCACCAGGCCCGACCCAAACTCTCCGGGGGTTTCTATTTTTTAACATCCAAACCCAACTCAAGTCCAACGCAGTTAATGTAAGCTGAAGCACTGAGTTTGTGTTACCCAATCATGCAGTTGTTATCATGGTTACAGCTTGCCTGTTTACCCTGATCACAGCCATGCACAGTGTAGATTACTTCGAAAAGGCATCATTCTACGGCTGTGGATATGAAATTAAATTTATTTTTTACTTTTATATCAATGGTGAAATACATACTCATACAGAAGTAGAGTTAACACTAAACTCACTTAATCACTTAATATAGCTTATTACTTATTATAACAACTAATGTATTTATTTTTATATCATAGTTTTGTTATAAGGACTTGAAAGCACCATTTCAGTTGACTGCACACAAACCTAGAAAATATTTCTAAATTGTTGTCCGTACCCTGCGCAGCCTGAGCCCGGTTTGTGTACGGCATCAACGCTTTTATCCACACAACGGCCAGAATGATTTTCTGAGCACATTCATACTCCTCTGAGGTTGAAGCTTTTTTAAATTGTACATTCATTCAACCAACTTATTTATACACACATGACTAATGAGAGTTGAGATTAACCTTTATGCTTTATATGTTTTAACAGAAGGCTAAAGGCCAGCTGTAGCTGATGTAAGTCACTATGAGTTCTTGCTCTACTTCAAGCAATTTTTCCCCTCACTCTGCAGCCCAACAGTCCTTCTGTCAGGTCAGATTAACCCTCAGCATGTTCTCTGCAGGTCACAGTGGGACTCCACGAGTTTGAGCATTGAAGAGAACAAATATGGAGCAATATCCCTCGTGGCCCACTCTAGAAGAAGTTCAACCTTGGTAGCAATGATTACACAGCACTGCTACTCCTCTCCTGCATGAACACGTGCTGAAACACCTATTCTACCTGGAGCCAGATGGACAGATGTGGGCCCATTAGAGAGAGAAAGAAGACATAGGAGAAGACTGCTGGTGGTAATAGTTGAAGAGTACTAGTCATCTAACAAATTGGTTCTCAGAATAGTCCACTTGATTCTGTATAACACAGTAAACCATGGAAAGCATAAGCATGGAAAACACAAGATACGATATGGAGATGCTAACATGCTAACGTCCTGAGTAGGGGATGGGTTTCATTAACGTCATGAATTCTGTTGTGCCATGTGCGCGTGTATATAATAAATGTGCACATGACAGGTTGGATGTTTATGAGTCCTCATACTTGCGTGTCATGTGATAGCCTCAGCTCAGAAGGGAAACATTTCAGGCCTCTTCTTCAGTGCTTAGTGGCAGTGCTAATACCAGGGACTGTGACCTGTAGTTTCCCCAGTAAACATGCCACCCTGATCAGCTGTTGCAGTCCCTCCACACTGGCTAGCTACAAGAAATGCAGCTCAAAATATCTGACAACAAATAAATAACATGCAGTGAGTGCTTCATATAAAATAAGACCTTAAAATTAACTTAATACCATTTTAGAAATTGTATGTGACATAAGATGGAAGATTACAGTTGAAGTGCACTGCAGTAGTGCGGCACCTCGTGGCAGGGAACAGTCTAGCAGTAATTGGCAGCTCCCTCAAAGCCTACAATGTGATTTGTAATCAGCTGGCAGTAATACCGTATTCTGTGGGAAATATTTGGGGATGGTTTAACTGAATTAAAAATTGGACACCTTATAGGACTGGCAGGGAGGCAGAGCAATATATGGCTAAATGGCAGCATCAGCAAGATGCTATGTATTTAGGTAGATGGATTTTTCCGTTTAAGTGTACATTATATTTTTAACATTTTTGGTGCTTTACATTGCCACCAGACAGCCACTGACAGTCCGACCCAAACAGCTGATCTGCGGAGTAAGACAGTACTCTTGAGCTTGTCTGAAGGAAGGCAGATGTACTGTACGGTTGAGGGAATGTAGTCCCAAAGGAAAGTGCTGTCTGACGGCATTGTAAAGCGCCAAAATTGTTCAAAATACAGCGTACACTTAAACAGATATATAAACATAGCACACAAAGTAAGGTAAAGTATTTATTATTTTTATATATTTCCCTTTAAAATGGTGCCACATTTGTAAGGAACATGCATTTGTGGGATGAGCAGCAGAGCTGAGTATGTGGGTTGCACCCATGAAAAATTTGCCAAATCTTCTCTGCCAAACAGCTTATTCAGCTATTGACTCTTGTTTTGAGCTTCTGGTGTCCCCAGGTGCTGACATATCATATCGAGGCAATCCCATATCTCCACAGTCTGGGTCCGAACTCTATCCTCCAAGATGACAACGCTTGCCCCCAAAAGTCAGGGGGATCTCAGAGACACAGCAGTGTGTGACCAGGCTGGTGACCAGCATGAGGAGGAGGTGCCAGGCTGTTGTGGTTGTGTATGGTTCTTCCACACCATACACAACCACAACAGCCCACATACTCAGCTCTGCTGCTCATCCCACAAATGCATGTTCTTTACAAATGTGGCACCATTTAAAAGGGAAATAAACAGGCTTTCCAACAGTATAAGATTTATTGCCAAGAAGCATTGTTACAACAAAGAAATAACCTACCAAACACGAAATTCCTTACTTTTTGTGCTATGTTTATATAGGCACCTAAAAAAAGGCCCACCTAAAATATAAATATATCCATTTAAAGGTGCCATTTGTAAGAAAAATATCTCTGTTTAAAGGTCTTGTTTGTAAGAAAAGTTTTTCTGAGTCCCTTTCCCAACTTAACTGACACTTGGGAGACTAAAATTAACTTACAAACAGGACCTTTAAATGGATATATTTTCTTTTAGGTGGGCCTTCTTTCAGGTGGCTAAAATACATCTTGCTGTCACTGCCGTTTAGCAGTACAATGCTCTGCTTCCCTGTTAGTGCTATGCACTGCTTCTCCACACAGGGGGCGAGCTGATGGTCATCTACTGCAGGTTATACACTGACTAGGGATAAGTACCTCATCAACCCTACATCAAAAGACCCCAACTTTCACTTTAATACAAAGTGCAGCTAAGGCTAGCACAGAGGTTCACCAAAGTGAATACAATACATCCTGATGGTGACATGAAAGTGTGTACCAAATTTCATGGCAATCAATCAAATACTTAAGACATTTATACTTGGACCAAAAATGTCAACATGAATGATGCTGTTAGAGGAACAGTCAGCAGATCATTACTATGGATTAAAAAAATTCCATGGCAATGGAGAACTTTCAATCTGGGCCAAAGCAGTGGACACAATAACTTTTTTTACCACTGTCTGAAAAAACACTTTTAACTGTCCTGAAGTGAATGTAAACCATCCCAAAATCAAAATGCTTTTCTCTTTACATTGTTATTATCATTGGTAGTTGTTAGTTAAAAATATTAGCATTCAAAATTACCTCCAAACTGTACTCAGCTGAAGTACTTAGTAGCCTACTTTTATGTACTGTAAACTTGTTGTGTTGTCACATTAAACATCAGTTTACCGTTTCACACTTTATGTTCGTCTGAACAGAAGCTCTCAGTCCTGTTGTGTGTTTAGCTCTGTTAGCTGTTAGCTCTATAAACTCCATTAGCTGTAAGCCATTACTGTAGCTCTGTTGGTTGTTAGCTCTGTTGTTTCCTTAGCCAAACGCACTGCAGGACTCTACTGCCCCCCGGCAACTAAAAGCTAACTAGCTCTCTTGCCAATTTCAACACATATTTGTTGTTCACAATGTAGCATTATCAGGTAAAAAATTATCCTTTCAGATTTTAATGCATATTTTTTGTACTGTAAGTCCAGGGGGAGGTCTCTGTTAGTCCGAAACATATTTCTATCCTGTGACAGGATAGAAATATGCAAACAATATAAAGAGTCATATCCTCATATCCCCCTTTCTCCAGCCTTCTCTGACATAGACTAACAGTAACAGACAGAATGACAGGCACACTGAGTGGGCTGTCAGTGACTAGGAGAAAAGCCAGTAGACGACTTTAACTGAATGCACTTTTTCTGGCCAAATCTGTGCTGACACAAAGTGTGTGGATGCATATGTCTGGTGACATAATCATTGTAAACATATAATTACAATTTTGGCATGCTGGAATGAGATATCACAACTGTACAGAAGTGAATTTTATACTTTAAAAGAATCAACTGTACAAACCATTAAAATAGAATTGATGATGATACCTCTCATATTATTAATGTACAAATAAATGATGCTGGTATAGTCAGTAAGTATATTTGTGGAGCTCTCGCTGTGCTATTAACTTTGGCACGACGGTAATAATGGTGATATTGTCAATAGTGGTATTGGTATTAGTTTATATATTGCTATGTTAGATATTTATTCTAGTTTTTTGGTCATACAGCCAAGTGCCTTTTCTCTCCCTTAGCATTATCTCTTTCATACATGTTTGATTTTTCTCTGTCAATGTTTTGTCTTGCAACATAAAAAAAACCCAAAAGGTTTTGCTTCCAGCACCCCCTAACGTTCCTTGAATGCCCCCTGGGGGGCGGTACCACCCCCGTTGAGAGAAACTGTGCTGCAGTGTTTTTATTTATGTTAATTGGGAGAGGTCAGACAATTAACTATTGCATCAACCTTGCAGACTTTTATTACTGGACCAAGATATCCCACCCAGAGAGAAAAAGTCATGGCAAAAATCCCTCCCAAACCACTGTCAGGCCCTGGATGAATCCACATAGGTCTGTGGCAAAGCTAGAGATGAGCTTATTCTAACCAAACAGCAGTGACTGATATGTACATCCTGCCAACTTCATTTTTCAGTTTACACAGAAGATCCAACCCGGTAAGCAACACGAGACCTGGGTTGGATGTATACTCGATGGTACACTGTTTCCCACACATAAACTGATATTTATGAAAGAATATGAGAATTTGACTACCTCATGTTATTTTTCTAGAAATAGCTGCTAGTGAAATGATGCACTGGGCATGAAATGTTAGGTGAGACATGTAACCTTAGAGTCAAATATCATTTGTTTAGCATGTTTTTCACTGATTTTACTTTTTGTCACTTGGGGTACATGATTGACCTGTTAAAGGTACAAATGGTATGGGTTACAAAAAATCAAGCTTACACAAAAGGATGCTGTCATGTACTCATAACAGGGAGATTTACTCCACAGTTTGTTTAGCTGCACCTAAATAAACTGTGGCAACATCACTAACAGTCTGTGGATGACTCACAGGTAAAAAGAGCAGCTGGTTCAACCTGACATCCATGCTCAAACTTCCCACACCACAGCATGTCCTATGACAACTGACTCCAACAACAGACCTGTTGCTTCTTCATTCAGGTTATCTCCTGTTTATGGGTGGCTGAGCACTGTCAGGTTTGATGTGGATTCCTCACTGAGAGATCTGTTAAACTCTGATGCACAGTTTGATGCATGTCTCTGCAGCTGTCAGCCTGTCTATCTTGGTCTGTGAATCCTCGATAGGTCTTTGCGGCAGTCAGAATTCAGACAGGGCACACAGGCCTATGTGTTGGCTAGTGCTGGGAGCTGTCAGACGTCATCCATGCTCCTGCAGTTGACTACATTTCACCTCCTTTGGATGTTTGAAAAGCATGCGTGATGGACATACACTAAAGGTTACACTGTGCATCCACCTGTGTGTATGGTTCTATTCTCTATGGAGAGAATACAGGGAAAGAAGCACGGCAGTCAGTTATCCAGTGTCTATCATACCTCTTTCTGCACTCTTCATGCTTTTCATTTGCCATTTCATTGTTCAAATAAATGAGGCTGAAATTGTGTCTCGCATGTTGATAATGCAATTCTCATTGGACTGAATAGGTGATATCTTTGGATCTGGTCTCTAGTTCTATTATAAATCTATGTCATGCACTCATTGCTCATGATGATTCTTCCACATCGCTAGGTGGATATACTTCTAAAGCTATTAATGAGCAAGTTGCACAAGAATGGTAGAGTACAGCCAAAATTTCCCTGTACTAACATACAAGCTTCACAGCAGTAAGTACTAACAATAGCTATGTTCATTATTACATTCATTATGATCATGTTAGGTATTTGTTTTTTTAAATGTGAGTGAGACATGAGATATTTGGATACAAGTGGCAAGGACAACGATGTTGTCAAGCCAAGAAGAAGAAGAGCCAAGAATCGCAGCAGTAGAACATAGTCCATCAGAAACTAACCCAGTAACGTAAGCATAAAGCACACACCCATTAAATCAAAGAATTAGTAAGCCACTGTGGCAGTGACAGACCCGCTCTGCAGCTTACCCAGCACTGTTAGCACAAAGTACACACCAACAGTAGAGTAGTTGCTGGCCTGGGTAGCCTTTTCTGACTGAGGTATGTTTGTGATGGCTATTTTGCTTGTGTTTATATGATTGTGGCATTTAACAGTATCACATCATTATTTATTTATCAGACTAAAAAGCTAAGAGATCTTGTGAAACTTGCCAAACTTGCTGCTCACACATATTTGCCAGCTACAGTAGCCAGCCAGAGGTGATGAGGTGCCTGTATTAGTGATGGATACTGATTGAATCATACTGGCATTAAGACATAATTTAACCAACTGCACAGGAAGCGAGAAAGAGACAAGTGTGCTTGTGAGGACAAACAAAAAATGTCATTTGGTAATTATTCTATCTAATTCACTGTAATTGTTTGGTAAACAGTGAAGTGTAGTGAAACTACTCTGCAGCCTGGAGCCTTTGCTAAAAGCAAAAACTAAAGAGTAACCCGTGACAGCTGTCTCATTTGATCGGATCAACACAGGTCGAACACGCATTGTCCAGACCTGTGTCATACTGCTGCTGTATGAAATGGGTGTTCATGAAAATGCCAGTGCTTCATCTCGAGCCTGTCTTTATCAGGAAAACAAAAGTCAAATAAGTAATGTACCGACTTTAACCCAAACCGTGATGTTAAATGGATGGTAAGAGGACTTGTACTTCCATAGTGCTTTTCTACTGACCACTTTAAAACACCTCTCACATTCACCCATTTATACGCACATTCATACAGTACACTGATGGCACAGGCTGTCATGCAAGGTGTTGACCTGCTCATCAGGAGCAATTTGGTGTTCAGTATCTTGCTCATGGATACATTGACGTGCGGCTGGGAGTACCCGGGGAATCGAACCAGTGACTTGTGCGTCACCATTAATGTTGCAGCAGATTTGTTTAAACCGTTGCAGCATTTTGGTTACTGATAGTGAAAAAAAACAGTTTATACTCATTTAGTGAAACCAGACGTCATTGTTCTTTTGTTGCATTTAAGTTCAGAAAGTTGTTGCCATTCTGAGAAACAGTGGACCAAAACCTTAATGACTAAAATAATGAAATGTTCAGTAGAACAATAAATGTCCTAACTGTGGAGGAGAATTAGAGGCAGAGATGATCAGAACAACCACTGACTTCAAAGACAAAAGCTCACACTGAATCCTTCTGATTGCTGATGCTGCGCTGGAAATAACTGTGAATAACAGCTGTGCCCATTTGTTTACTGTATCAGCATATAACAGGCTGCTGTCTGTCTGCCTTTCTCTACTGCTTAATAGGTTCCATTGTTCAGCTACATACTGCAATTCCCTTTTAATTTCATTCTCTGCTCCAGGACCAATGGCCCAAAGAAATGTTATTTCATAAAAGGGAAATGGCTTTCGGTGCCTGTGAGCAAATGTTATTTTCTCAGTCAGATATATGGAGAGGAAAATGTCTTGTCTGTAACAGCTCAAACACTGCCTTGTTGATCAGCAGTTTGCCTGATTCTACACTTCTACACGAGAGAAGGATATTTTCGGTGACCAGTGAACTGGTGCAGGGAATCTTCTGTCATCTTCAGGCAAATTACTTTTTGGCCCATCCACATCTGCCTCATCTACTCTTGAATTGAGTTGAATTCCTATGATTCCCAGGCGGCCATTCAATACCCACCAAATGGTGGGGATATGCTTTCTAACTAGTTAGATATTACTTAATAACTAGTGTGACTTACCCTAACTCCAGCATGTCTCCAGACTGTACTGCACTCTGGTCTGTTGAGGCTACTGTAGAGGAAGCCTCGGTAATGTTAATTTGAAAATTTGACACTTAAATATCAGGATGTGATGTCACTTTGTCTACAGTTCATGTACTGTAGTCACACAGTAACCACAGAAGAAAGAACTCCAACAAAAAACATTGGGCCAGATATACAAGACACAGTGCTAGATCTGTCTTTAACCTGTCAGTGAGAACTACAATGTGATAACTCAAAGAATCATAATGTAACCAGACTTTAATTTTCTTTTACATGTTGAAAGACGTCTTACTGTGACCTGAAAAAGCCATTTAAAACAACCAGCCACTGACCATTGCCTTGACATGGCTCCATGCAGCTGGTACTTTTGCAATTGTGTTGCTAGAAAAAAATAACTACATTAAAAAATGCTTTGGAGCCAACAGGTCACTAAGTTACGCTTGAAGTGCTTGTAACATGAGCTATGCTGGCATGTGGTTTAATGTCTTTTGGTCCTTCATTTCCATCAGTTATGTATTCACCAAAGTCATTGCTGAGATATGGAAACACGGTGGCATCACTAAAAACAAGTCAGAGGGATTAAGCAACACCAGCAGTCAGAAGATCAGGCAGGCTGGAAACACACACACACCAGCAGATTATCTGATCCTCCAAACTAATACAGGTGGAGGACAAAGTGAGACTGTTAGCTCTATTCAATTCAAATTCAGAGAGGTCCAGATGGAGACAAATTCTAACTTGCATTATGATCCAGTGTCATTTGCAATATAGGAGCCTAGCAGTTGTATCAACATCCGTACATATATGTAGTCTACAACTAATGTACAATATTTTAAATAAGTAGCCTACTTGAATAATAAATACATGTTCTTTAGGTTCTTTCATTTCAAGTAAAATAAGGGCTGCGTTTTACAATAAAATAAATAACAGAGATTTTGAAAAATTTGCTCTCAAAATAAAACAAAAATGTAATTAAAAAATACAGGAGTACATTGATTTCCCTTTTCTTCATTTTTATCCCCATCTTAACAGTCTCAATCAACCTTATAATAAACAATCTCAACACATCTTAACATCTGAGCCATCTTTCTTTCCCTCTTATGTCCCACTCCAACACTTTATCTTGTTGAGCTGGAAAAATGGACATGTAAGAGTCCATTCTTTATTAAAAGCTCACAAGTTGTCACCATGTTCCCACATCTCAGCATTTAAAATGGTGATTGGTGAAACAGTCATTGCAGGCCTAACCTCAAGTTCGACTCAAACGTAGGTCTGATGGGCCGTGTAAAGCTAACCACGATATAAACCTGCTGTAAAAGTTTAGAGAGTGATGAAGCATTTGTGAGGAGAGGTGTTGGTAGAGGAGGTTTGAGTGAGACGGAGATTTGCTGAGGTTTTGCTGCTGTAAGCATGTGGTCTTGTCACAGAGGCCGCCTGCAGCCACAGCTCATTGGGGAGGAGGAATAGAGCTTAATTTCATTACCCCGTGTCAACTGCCACTGGGGAGAAAACAATGGAGTGGGAAAATCAAATTATGCAAGATAGCAGGGAGGAGGGAGAAGGTGGGTGTGATGGGGATGAGCTGGCAGTGAGAGCAGAGTCGATGTCTTTAAACATATGTGCTATTTGCTGAGGAAGCCCTCTCAAAATGCCCTGCGGCTTTTGTGGCACCGCAGCGAAGCCTCATTCTTTTCTCTGGGGTGGGGGCCATATGGGTGATTTCATGGTGTGTCAGTCAGTGGCAGTGTGAGCACCCCTGCAGGTTGAGTCAGGGGCCCGAGGGAGCCGGCTGAGTGCACACAGAGGGAGGGGTAGACAGAGAACGGACAGGGAATTATCACTGACAGCCGTCTCCTGGAGAACATCGGACACATGGGTCCCTGCGTAGCTGTTGGTCGGAGCAGGATAGCTAGCATTTTACTACAGTGGCATGCTCCTATTAGCTGTCCATTGCTGTCTCCATGGCAACTCCGATGGATCTTTGATATGACATGAACATTAAAACAGGGCACATTTTGGTGTGAGGATGAGAAGAAAGCCCACTAGTTATGTTTCCGGCAGGTGGATTTTATGAATACACCTTAAAGTGGAAACATACAACTTTTCAAATTTCCAACTCCTAGCGTTTCCCTGTAGTGTTATTGTGGGCGGCACTGCTGCAAAGACAGCATTAGCAACATGGCTACCGCTAGTGGCCTGGCTACTGTCCAAAGCAAAAAACAACCGTAAGAATCCCAATTTAACCTAGAAACCCCGGTCTCAGTGCTATGAGATTTTGTTACTTAGTGATCTAGCAGAAAGAATGCCAGTTTTGAACTGTCTCTGGGAAACACACATCAGCAAGGGAACAGACTTTGACTCAAAACTGGAGCGCTCTCCATCTTTTACTCTCCCTCTTCACCTTCGTTGGCTTCTCAATCAGGAGGGTTCTTTTTCATTTGCAGTGTAGAGTTTCCACAGTTATTCCTGTTCTTTCACTGTTACCTGGATGTAGCAAACTGGGAAAACAATGCCTCTTCCTGTGGTTGTGCAATGGTAGAAATGCTTCCCTCGTGCCATAATTCCTCCTTCATTTTTGCGTGAACGATCCAGCCTTGTGGCAGACTAAATAGCATAGTGAAAGCGAGTCTTTGTCATTCCTTGCCTGCCCATTACCTGTCCCAGTTGAATCACTGATAAAAAAAAATACCATAACACACAGGAGGACGAAAAGAGAAAATTTCAGCCATTAAAAAGACACAAACTTCAGTCACACAGCAACAGCATGAAATGTCATTATGTACCAGAGTTATGTATGAATTCAGGCAGAAATCTAAAATTTGAGCTAGTGTTTAAAAGGAGAGAATTTATCCTGGATGACAATACAGGGCACTGAAATGTGCAGCGGTGGTGCAGGTCTTTGTTTCTAAGCAAAGCAGGAATCACAGACCAATGCTGTCTTTCACCATTAGTCCCTACTAACTCTGATCAATATATATTGGAGTCATCCAGCACAAAAGTTTGGTTTAAAGCATTCAAAAAATGAACTAATATTATCAAAAGAATGTGAAGAATAGTGTTGATGTTATGTCCAATATGTCTATTTGCCGATATGTCAGAGTTTCCTGAAATTAGCATGCTAACCAGCTAGCCCCGGCCCATCCTGTCTCCTAATACCACTTCATACTGCCAGAAGATATAGTCCGATAGCCCCCGTAGCTTCAGCTGGCAGATATACGCCAGCCACTCCCAGTTTGGTGTCCAGCTGTGTTCACTCTCATGTCAGGTGCCTAAATCCAGCTGAGCTGAGCCCAGTTGCCAGTGGTGTCTCCCCACCAGCTAGCACCTATCCACATTGTACCTCAAGAGGTGATACTCTAATAGCAAACAACTCGAACAATCCCCCGCTACTCCGAGCTCCCAGTCTGTGCAGAGTCAGCTAATACGACCGCTTGCTGCACAGCTAACTCAGCTGCTACAGCTAGCAGCAGTTAGTGGCTACTCTGGTGATATGCTGCCCCTGTTCGTTTAAATCAGACTGCTGGCAAATTCTTACATAGTTACCTTTAATGGGTGAGAAAAACTGTATGATTTCTCTTAGTCAAGATCAGAAACTACAATGAAAGGATAAAGAGATGAAAATCAGCAGCTTCTGCTTAACTAATTAATATTCCAGAGCATTTGATGATCATAAAAACAGAACAGAAACCTGCTGGCTGAGAGAAAAAGGAAATGATTGAATATGATGCCATAGGAAGCTGGATCCCTCCCCTGCCAAGCTGTATGACATATTCCTTCTGCTAATATACAATATGATTCTCTTTCTAAAAGGCTGCGAAGCTCAGAGAGGAGCAGAGGCACTGACAGCCAATCACTGCACAGCATCATTGAAGCATTGGTTTTGCATGGCTCTGTGTTAATGGCTGTTGCACGTCCCTTTGACGGGCCACTCCACTGGCATTGCCGATAAACGGGACTTGTGTGACTCAGCATTTTTCGAGAGAAGATTTTCTTAATCTTTCCGGGACCAATGCCAAGTTGTTGAGCGAGCGACGCTCCAGTTTGGACCCTGAAAGCTGTTTGAATGATTCAAAGGCAGTAGAGGAAGCAGAAGTGAGGGAGAGGCAGTGAAAACAGTGAAAGGCAGAGCTGGAGGAGAGAGAGAAAGCTCTTAGCCATTAATATCTGCAGTTCTAGATGCTCTGAGCATGGAAATTAGAGTGTCGCTCATTTAGAAAGGATTTTGCAAAGCTCAGAGCTTAAGCACAGATAGGAATAGAAAGAGGAAATTACATGATGATTTTGGTTAACTCACACATTCCTTTCCTTTCCATTAAATACACTAATGCATCATTTTGCAAAAGGTAAAGCCAAGTTAAAAATATTTTCACTCTAACATCGTATCCTAACCCTAACCTTAAATCCTCTGCTATCACCTAGAACAAATGGAGACGACACAATGACCCTAAATGTGCAAACAACATGAAAGTCTTGGAATCAAACTAGTCTCCACAACAAGTAAAGAAAAAGAAACCACATTACACTGTTACTGAGAGGATCGTCTACTTTTTGGCATTAATCTGTCCGGGACCTGAAGGCCTGAAGTGCCTCCATTTCCGTTGCTCATCCTGTCACTGAAGGCCGTCTGGAATGCTTTGTGATTATATCTTAATAGGCGGCAAGGAATAGGGAGAGAAGAGGAACAGTGGCAGGATGAGAGCTGCGGTGAAAGATGGTGAAAGTAATTATTTTTTAAGTTGTGAGAGACAGATTAAGAAGACAGAGAGCAAAAAAATACCCTTTCCCTCTCAGCTCCAGTAGAGATTCACTGATGATGTGACAGAAGTAACTGGGTGTTATCACTCAGCCCAGTCACCAGAGTCAAATGTTGGCAGGCAATGTTCCTGCAAACCACTGGTGGTTCACATTTGTACGTGTCATAGGCTGTGTATATTGACATTTCTACAATATGTGTCATATCATAAACACATACATACATTTCCAACATAAAGAAATGTTAAGTTTCAGCATGTCCATTGTTTGAAGAAACGTGCATTGCCAACTTTTTATTCTGGTGATTGTGTTGTACTATTACACTGCCTCTGGTAGGGTCTATGGAACTATAGTGAATGACTACAAAAGTACACATTTTTCATTCACTATTTTTTTGTCATAAAATAATGGTATAATAACATGTCAAATCATCTGTTGCCAAATATTTTCAAGTACTGGTGAAATTTGTCTGTGGCTTGATTTCATTTCTGAACTGAAAGGTAACTGTCTTACTGTTTTAGGGTGTTTGTGCTAGAAATACATACCCACTGTTCAACAGCCACTTCTTTTCTAACGATTGTGTTTGAGAAAAGTCTTTTTGGGCCAGCGTGCATCACTTGATCCTTCACGACTGACTGTCATCACAAAGTCAAGATTGTCTTACAATCAAACCCACAATCCTCAAGCTGGTTTACAAGCATTAAAACACACTAATACATAAAATATGTTAGTGTAAAAGAAGAATACGAACAGTTGAACTATAAGTGGTGCATCATGTCAAAAAGTGAACTTCAATTGATACACAGTTGATTATTAAGTGTTGTGAATTCTGATGAAAGCATTTGATTTGTTTTTTCATACAGGATATCTAACATGTCTCTCATGGCATCAATTTAAAGAAAGCACATGTTAGTGTGCCAAATCTCTTGCCTATAATTGTAGAGCTTCTGTTAACAATACCTTATGATCAATTATTTTCTTATTTACAAGGGAAGTAAATGAAAAACCTTTGGTACAATGGCATTTAAATGGTCACTCATATTCAGTCTTATATCAAACACAGTACTCGATTATTTGATGGTCTAAATGAGTTCAGCTATTTCTCCATATGTGCATACTGTGACGGACAACAAACCTACTCAAAGTGATCAGGCCTGCTGGGTTTTCTCCAATGTCTGGAGGCTTCAAGCTCCAGCTCTGGCTGGTAACTGTGTCTTAAATCTGGATAAAGGAAGTTGTCTCTTTCCAAAAGCAGACAGACAGAAGCAGAGTGTGTGTGAGTGTGATCAAGACAGTAGGAGGAGAAGGCAGACGGAGAGTTGATATGAGTGGGAAGGAGGCTGGTGAGACTCCCAGTATTTACATTTCTAGATAATATCATTAAAAGTTATGTTTGTTACTACAGACATGTACTGTGCTGCATTACAGTTTAAGCTTCAAATATAAAAATGGAAAAAAACATTGAATTTCAGGCAGAAGTGAAGTTCTTCCAGATAATGCAAATCAAAGGAGATGTGCAATATAAAGGGAGGCATGCCACAGAGGGGTAATATGGGGAACATTGTTATACATAATATAACATTAAATCATGTATTTCAAAGTAAAGTAAGATCTGGCTAGAAATGTGACATATCCAGGATGGATCAAGAGCGAAACTGTTTTCTTTATATGTAAATCAAACACATGCTGAGGTGAACCCAGGTAAAAAGTGAAGCCTTGTTGAACAGCGCTAACACTAACAACACAACTGTCTTCTCTCTCAGCATCCACCAACTTGTCCTTAGTCAGTGCATACTTATTTCTAAGAACTGTGTTTCTATTCTAGCAAGGCAGAGAGAGAGAGAAAGAGAGAGAGAGGGAGAGAAGGAGATGACCTTGGTTTCTCAGACTGCGGCTGACCACGTGCACTGAGGAGATAAGCAGCAGTGCTGAGAAGCCAACTTGACAAACCCTGATGCCACACAACTCTAAAGCTGGACACAGTCTTTCCACTGCATTGAGATAGGCTGTGCATATACAGGAACATTGTGGGACTGACTTCTGTGATGCTTGCATTAAACATCTGTCCACCCACACACGGCCCCCTCTTATCTGCCCTATATACTGACTCATTTTAAACCAACTTAAATTACAGTTACATTGTAGTGTATAATGGAGCGTTAAAATAAGTATTTTAGCCTTACTGGGTATTGTGTCATTGTTTGTTCATCCAACTGACATGACCCTTATTGGAATATGCACGTAAACAAACAAATAGTTGTCAGGGCACCATGTAAAGCTTAGAGTGGATATCTTTTCCAGCAGGGAGAGCTTGATTCTTAAGGCTCCAGCTTAAAAGAAACTAGCAGGCAATCTGTTATGGTGTCAGGTCTTTCTTTAGTGCTCCACTCAGAGGTAATCTGATTACAGTGCAAGACGGATGGATTTATGAAACCATGGTCTTTGGTACATCTTTTCTCAGAGGCCTTAACAAGGCTGTTGAAATGTTTCATTCCTATTTGCCATCCTGCTGGCCAAGGTGAGGAAACAATGCCAAGGCTGTATACAGTGAAAACCGTATCTTATAACAGCCTAGTCTCCAGGATAAAATGTTACCAGTGAACTTTCTGCAAACCACAGATACATTCCAATTTGTACATGTCATAGGCTAGATACTGTATTGACATGTCTACAAATCTAGTCGTATAATGTTCACAGTTCATGTTCATTTTCCTTCTTCATTTAACTTCTGTGTCAGGAGGTGGAGGTGATGCTGGCAGAGATGGAGGAGATAAGGCTGCTGAGCCCGTGACTGCAGTTCCGATTTGTAAGTGTGAAGCCACTGGACAGTTTTGATGGGGGACCACTGTGTTCAAACATTTGTGAAGACAACACCACTGATTATTTTTAAAGAGACCTCGGGACAATTTCCAGCTGTGTTTATGGCAACAAAAAACAGATATTTTTGATGGGAAGTCGGGCCATCTGCAGCCACAACACCAGGTGTTTTTAACTTGACCTGAGGACATTTCCAGCTGTGTTTGTGGTGACCAAAACAGGTATTTTTTGCCAAACCATGATGTTTTCCTAACCCTAGCCAAGTGGCTTTTGTGTCTAAACCTAACCAGAGTATAAGCACAGTGTTGTGACAAGAGAATATTTGAAAATCGATCCTAAATTAAAGTAGTTTTGAACTTTTCTGTGGTTTTGCAGAAATGTACTTTCCAACATATATTCTGGCAACTGGGTTGCTAATGAATCCTGTATGGAATTCTGTGTGTATCCTTTGTTGTGTGTGCATACATGTACAGTTTTTGTAGACATAATAATGTTTGGACAAAGAATATTAGAAAAGCATGTCAGCGCCTCACCCAGAGGTCCTGCAGAAGCAGACTTCCAAGTCTAAATAAATCCAGTGTGACGTGATGGTAAACCATGAGAATCTGGTAGACCATGAGAATCTGGTAGATTGGTATAAGAAACTGGTCTTTCGGTTCGTTATATATGATAAGCAATATGCACTCACTACAAGGATCTGAGCAGAGCACAGTGCAGAGGAAAAGTCTAGAAATAGATAATGTCAGACATGTACCAGGTAGTCGGACAGCATTTGAAAATTTCAGGTTACAACAAAGCAAAGCTCAGGAACTTCCTCCTTCAGAGACAAGACTGAGGGTTTTGCCCACTAGTACATTCCAGGGTGAGGTTGGAGACAGATAAGAAAGAAAAAGGTTAATCTGGGCCATTTCTGAATTTAAATGACATCAAACGCGCACCAGCATGGTGGTTTGGAACATGTGGGATTCATCAATGCTGATTACAATTATTACTAGTGTTTGATAAATAACAATTTTCTTGTACTTGTACTCTAGAACATTGTATCCATAGTAAAAATGAGCGAGTACACTCAACCCACTAAATTATCCAACACACCCTCATACCTAAACGACTGAATAGGTTGATGGTGTTTAGGTTTTAGGTTTACAATAACAAAGCATGGTTTGGCCTTGAATCACTATGTTACTTCTGTAACTTCCATTACAAACACACCTATGTTACCTAGGTAGTATATAACTATTTACAGAGCAACCTCATACTTCAAGCCTCAGATCAATGCTTTTGAGGAAGAGTAAGCCAAATATTTTTTTAAATCATTCAAGTTTTTATGAACTTGAATGATTAAACTTTGGTCAGCTCCAACCAATGAGGAGTTTCCTTTATCACAAGTATACATACTGACACATTTAACTACACATTATCTGCATTGGGTACTTGTTTCAGCCAAGTGCTCACTGAACCCTAATGTGTAGTAAAAAGTTTCCAAGTGTTTTCTGTGATGCTTCATATTCCAGATTTCCTTTTCCTCTGCAATGTCAACAAGGAGACAATCCCTTTACTGATGCCCTGTAAAGGGACTACTTAACAAAATAGTGACTCTAATAGTGACAGGGAGTAACTGCATTGTGTCTGGCACATACTATATTGTACAGTATGATGGAAAGAGAGAGGAGCAGTTCTTTAGGTAGCTAACTTTGAGTTAATTACCGTAAACTAGGAAAATAGCAGTGCACTGTGAAATCTTATTTGGCAGTTGGTCAAAGTAAGCCAAGCTCTCTCTTTTCTTCTTTTTCTTCTTTTTTTTCAGCCTGGGTAAATGACTTGAGGATTTCTGAGCTGGTGGATATAGAAACTCTATGATGTGACGAACCGGATTAACGGTTAGCTAGGACTTCATGGGAGGAAAATACAATGCAAACTCATCATCCTCTGCAGCGATGGCAACACATGCAGCATTAAATGCATGGGAGAGTTTCACACTGAAACTAAAGAGACACCATTACTGTCTATGACAGGCTGAGGACGGAGAAAAAGTTGGTACTGTAATATCCAGAAAGACTGGAAATTATCACTGAACTGTAAATAATGTTAATGCATCCTCATGACAGTGTAGCTTTTCTACCTGGTATGAAGATCTTTACAGACAAAGAACACCAGAATAGCTAAAACCAATCAAATATAAGCATGTACATATACTCTGATCAGTGTGTCCTACACAACAAGCCCTCCAGACAATATGTGCTGTTTCCTTTTTGTCTGTACAAAAAAATCATATCGTACTCCTAGCCATGAGAGCAGGAAAACATAATTCATCACTACCTTCCAAAAAAGTTCTACTGCTTAATATGGCCATTTCCTGATGTACTACTGCAATCAATGCTAGGTGATATGACCTTAAAATAAAATTGTTTTTAGGATGTATCTAGGTACACCATATGTGTTTTGGTATTTTTAAATCTCCTCAAAAGCACTTTATAAATGCTAGGACTGGGTGACAAAGTCAAATATCACAATATTTTTCTATTTAACTATCTGCTTTGATTGTGGAATGGTCTGTTGTATGAAAGGTTTTCTTTTAAACATTTGGGCCCATTATGACCTGGAAATCAAACAGATTATGCAAGGCAAATTAAATCAGATCCTTTGAATTCCAACATTTCTTTGTGAATAATTTGTGAAAGAACTTGTTTGGTTGCAGGTCGCTATTTTGCAAGAATGACCATCAGATTCCTTCAAAGACTTTTGGACCACATTTTCATGTGGCAGTGATGCTGTTATTAGATGAAGAGATCAGATACTATAAGCAAATAGATTCCACAGTAATGATCAGGGACCATAAGAGAGAAGCAACACTACATCAACAGCAAAGGAAGGATACTGTCAGTAGATACTAGCACAGGAGTCATTTTGTGATGCAGGAATTTAGAAGCACTTCATGGAAAAGTGAGGTTTCCCTTTGTAAACCCAGGTTTCACTGATTCATGACTAACTCAGTGTATGGTCTATCATATCATTTTGATTGAGAGGATTTTGGTGACCAGAAAAATAAGTAAAGTCATTGCTTTCCAAACATCATAATATTTTGTTATTGAATCACAGTCTAAGACAAACATGACAAGTGTTCATGAAACGATCAGATCAGTAGATTTATATCAGAATCAGAATCAGAAATACTTTATTATCCCCTAGGAGAAATTGTTTGTGTTACAGCTGCTCCCATTCAAAATTCAGAATATGCAATAATAATAATAATAATAATAATAATATCAACAAAAACAAAAAAAATCCAAGAAATGTACATATGCATCCTTCTCCCACAGACAAACTGAGATATTTAACTTAAACAGCTGTCTCTATCAGTTTTCTACTTAAAAATATTTACTGAAACATTTAATGCCAATTTTATGGCTCTGTTTACAGTTTTTGTGAGCTTCTGCTTGACTGTGGACTCTGTCCTACAGACTCTCCAACCAGCCCACACAAATACTACTAGCATTAAGAGAGGACAGATGATGTGACGGATTGCAATGTTTAACCTATCACTTGATCTTAAATACTGTAAATACACAGCTTTGTGAGTACAGTCAGTGGGGGTGGAGGAGGATGTTTTCCATCCCATAGGGAAGCTTCTGAGTGGAGACAGGGAGGAGGGCTGTGTCTGTGAGGAGATTTGGTGAGGTGTAGCCTGGCACTGCTTTGAAGTCTGAGAAGTGCTGCTGCAGACAACCGTGAGATGGGACTTTCAGTTTCCAATTACTCAAGCTCTGTGCAAATATGAGGAAACTAAATTCATTCAGCTTTCAACTTATGTCAGTCCCATGCTGCAGACAAGAAGCAACCAGTTTTCTTTGCATGCCGTATGGCATACATGTTATGTAACATATGTTACATGCCAGATTTTCCACGTTCCATGTTGTTCATTTAGACTGTTACATCTGCTCTGGCGACGTCACCTGCCATGCCCTCTACTTTCTATCCTGTGTCTCCCTAAACTGAGTATATAATTATCCCATTCCCACTACAACAGTCCCACAAAACCTGCATGAATTTTTAACCACTTTAAATAGTCACTGCGTCTCCATTCTTGATCATATTGCTCCTGTGAAAACCAGAAAGCTGAAATTAAACACCCTTCTTCAGCTAAATGACCACACCCAATCCCTGAAACGTCTGTGTAACAAACTGAATGTAAATATAAATCCACCAAATTACCACAATCCACAATACAATAAGAGAATATATGACAATTTACCAGAATTCTGTTTTCTCTATTTGATGTCATCAACTCAGTTTTAAACGGTCAATCACACCTAGGCCCCCCTGATGATGATAACTGGACAGAGAAATTTGCTGCTCATTTTATCCATAAGCTAGAGAACATTCATTCCAATATTTCACCAGATCCATGTCATCTACCCGTTGCTAATTAGCCAGCTGTCCTTGTCTTGTTTCTGTGGGATGCACCCATCTTTCAATAAATATCTTATTAATCTTATGCCTGTCTTCTTTTCTGCAATTGGGTTAACCTCATGTAACGTAGCCTGCTTACTGACTAGCAGCATTTTGCTTCACGAAAACATTTTGACCCCTAGAAATGTTGTAAGGCGACAACTGAACCGTTTCAATTGTGGCCTAAACACAGTATATAGATATTTTGTTCGACTCATGAAGAGTCAGGGTTTAGAGTCATGCTTAACATTATCAGTCGGTCCCTAAAATCACTCCTTCAAATGAATAAGTCGAGATCAAAAAGATGGAACAGAGCTCCCTGCACACTACTGATTTCTACTGCACCTGTTGCTATACAGACAGTACACATAGTATCTGTTGGCTTCTGAATCTCTGAACCTGTTTACATTTGATAATTAGCCAGGCTAACTGAAGTTACATTATAGTGTTCACTGATCACACTGAGCTGTACACATGTGACTACACAACCTTTTAGACAACATGACTCACGCACATTTTGCTAAAGGGATATGTCCATCCTTGTATGATGCATCACAGATGAACTGCCGAGCTTAACACAGCTCAAGAAGAAATGCAGAGTTTCTCTAACATACCAAGTGAACTTAGACACAACTAATATTACATACTGATTTAATCAAAATCACACTGAAGGACTGAATTCTCCATCTTGTGAGTAAAAGAGTAAAGAGTATCTGAAGCTGGACAGTGCAACACAGTGCACTAAACTTAGCAGAA
Source organism: Pagrus pagrus (assembly GCF_965226575.1). NCBI lineage: Eukaryota > Metazoa > Chordata > Actinopteri > Spariformes > Sparidae > Pagrus > Pagrus pagrus. The sequence goes on along the minus strand of NC_140205.1, from coordinate 22,366,140 downwards.
GCAGCAGTACTGTAGATGCACTGTATATCTACTCATAATGTCTCTAGAGACAAGCAATATGAGCCAAGGCTGGCTCTGTTCCAGACCTCCTATGCTAGCTGCTGATATAACAGACACATCCCCTGTATTATACTGGAAGCATTTAAGCATTAATTATATAGGAAGAGTCAACTGAGGTACATCTTGCTAAAGTATAATGCCACACATTTACACTCTCTTGGAGCTCCGCTAGAACAGCTTGTTGATCAGTGACAAGCCTTGGTGCATTGTAGCAGTAGGTGTTCAGGAGAGGGAGTAGTGATGTGGTGACACCCTGATTATAACTGGGCAAAATTTGGTTGAAAGCTTTTGTTGCATAACATTTGTTTGAGAAGCATTTTAATGATGTAGATAGGACTTGCTCCACAGTCATTTGTCAGTCATCGCTACTGAAAGAGCAAGTTTATGTAACCTAGACAGCTAAAAAACTTTAAGTATAGATATGGCAGACTAAAGCCCCTTTGACCTGCAAATCAACAAATCATTAAGTATTAGGAAGTGTAATATCCTAAATTCTCAGAACAAACAACAACAATTACTGCCAGTATTCACTGTTTACTTCCTCTTTGACATGTCTTTTGAGAGATTATGTCCAATGAGACACTGGTAGACCGATAATGTGACACGTGTGCAGGAAGAGTTTCAAATAAGTACAGCACTCTTCCTAAAATCACAACCTGTTGTTTTTACGTTTCTGTTTGATTAAACAAATGAAACACTTTGTGTTAAACAGTAAGCATTAGAGCCATTGATGGGTCTATTTTTGATATGGAAAGAGCCAGCCTAGGTGTTTCCCAGTGATTCGAGCTTTAATGCTACACTAGGTTAACAACATCCTGGCGTGATTCTAAGTGCTACATCGTATGCAACTGGACTTCAGTTCTGAAGAAGAAGCCTGAACTGAAGAACAGTACAGACATACGGACGAACAGACAACCCGAAAACATAATGCCTCCGGCCACGCCTGATGCAGCACTGAGGCATAAAGATCAGTTGCTTTTTGTTGGTTGATCACTTTTAATATTGCAAGGGATTGATTGGTAAAAGAGGTAACAGCCACAGTGAACTTGTTTTAAGACTGTGATCATGGTTGTGCATGTGCAGAATGTGTATATCCTGCTGCAGATGCAGGTGCGATTTAATGTCTGTTCCCAAACACACTTCTGACTCTCAGACCTGCTGTCTGAATGTGATGACCCTCAGGACAGCGGTGAGGTCCACACTCATCCCTGTGTCCGTACTAAAAATAACACAGAGTTGCTGACTGCAGCATGCATCATCATGAGTCTGCAAAAGAAAGCTTTTGTCTTTAAAACCCCTCAGCAGCAAGTTGTGTTGCGTGTATTTTCACCTGAATGTTAGCCAAAACATAGAGTTTATTAAAGGGTTGTCTGTCTGTGTGTGTGTGTCTGTCTGTGCAGAGTGTCCTGTGTCCTTTCAGGAAAATTGAGTATATGCCTTAATACATTAGTTTTGTTTTGTATTTTAAGTGCATTTTGAAGTATTCCATTAGAAAAAGGTTGATGGAAATGACAAAATTTGATAAAACCTCCTCAACTTCACCAAAACGTTGCGCTCGCTTCAGATGGTTTTTGCCTTTTAAGAAAAAGAGTTAATGCATTCAATGGGAGATGGGAACACCTTTTCTGCATTAATTCTGACATAATGAACACTTAACTTACATGCCAGATCAGCAGTTTCTGCTCTGAGACAAGAAGAAGAAGAAGAAGAAGAAGAAGAAGAAGAAGAAGAAGAAGAAGTAGAAGAAAAAAGCTTGTTTGAGCTGACATCATTAATTGCTGACATGAAAGACTAATTACAATTTGCCTTCGGAATTTGTTCCAGACTTTTACTCTCCTGCCACCGGCAGGTTGACATTTGTGGTTTAGAGTGAATAATGACTTTATTTATATATCACCTTTCAAAAACAAAATTATGAAAGACAAATGATAAAAGTAAAAAAACAACAACAACAAACATAAGGTATAAACCACACAAAATAATCTGAATAGTTACAACAAATACATATGATAAAAATGAGAAATCTCCACAGAGCCCAAAGGATACTAAAAGACAACACCCAACCAGCCACAGTCTGTTCACCCTGCTGCCATCTGACAAAAGATACAGAAGTATCTGCTGCCATACCACCAGACTACAGAGCAGCTTCGCTCCTCAGGCTGTGAGACTCCTCAATTCATCCTCTCCACACCACTATATATATATTTTTTTCTAATGTAGCATGAAGGGACTACAACTCAACTTTAGTTCTAAAACCCTGGTGTTGTAAAATGGCTATTAAATGAACCTTTGAGCATGCAGAAGAAATTTAAAAGAGTTTGCCTGGGTAGGGAGTTCCACAGGTGAGAGGCCCTGACGTGAAAAGCCTCACCTTTGATAACAAGAAAAGATTTTGGAACGCTGGTGGAGATAATCTTCAAAAGTGATGGATTAGTTTAAAGCAGATACTAAATGTGGATGTTTTAATTTAGCATCAAGTCAACAATGTGTCCTAAACAGGAGAAAAAGCACATTTATGATTATCATTTTTCAGTGTTTAAATTAGTGACGGAAAATTCTGAGCTTACAGTGAACTGACCCCTTGCATGCTGTTGATGCTGAGCTAAACATGTTTGCTAACCGTCTGTAGGCCCTGAGGTTAATTTTCACATTACCAAGTGACTGACCTATCCGGGTGTGTTTTCAGAAAGTTTATAAATATGTAATATATATAATATAATATGTGCTTGTCGACATAGTGTAGTCGTCATCTGTGGCTGCGCGCATTGCGCACCAGATGCGCAAGGTTACGCATGACGGAATGACGTTCAGCTCACCAGACATTTGTTGAGTCCCAAATCTCGAGTCCGAGTCGAGTCTCAAATCTTTTGAGGGCGATTCTCAAGTCAAGTCTCAAGTCACTGACAGTCGCAAAACTCGAGTCCCCGTTTCTGCAGGCAGCTTCCATTATAATAAAGCCAATTTAAATTAGGCATGAATTACCATTCCTACAAAACATATTTCGTGTAGGAAATCAGTAGTATAGAACTATTTATTCACCCTCCTCCTATTAACTGCCAAAACCAAAGAGAGTTTTTGGGAGCGGGTAAGGTTTCAAAGAGCAGTGTTGGGTAACGTTACTTTTTAAAGTAACTCAAAACGTTACAAGATTACTGCCATTAAACAGTAACTTGACACATTAGTGCATTATCTACTGAGAAAAGTAACACGTTAGAGTACTTTAAAGTTACCAAAAATGATGGTAAACCACTTTGAGACTTGTTGCGCATGTCGGTTATATTGACCAGGTGGCGTGTAGCCAATTCTACATGTATTTTTGAATGTATTGACTCTACCATCATTTTGTAGCCTTCTTTAAAGGCCCACAATCGCTAACTCTGCAGCCTATTAATAGAAATGACAGACTCAATATAACATTTAAAGCTCTTTATTTGCTAACAATCTGCCAGAGAACTGGGAAGAGGCATACAGTGTTAGGCACAGCTGTTTCAATGAAAACAATACAGAACAGGCTCTTATAGTATATGATGTTTAAAAATGCACCTAATGAAAATTAAAAATAATGGGAATATTTCCAAGTTATTGCTGTCCTCTCTGCCATCTAGCCACATTGAATCAGCTAGCTACACATGCGCACTGACACAGCTGTAGGTTTACCCTCTGCTGGCACGAAGCCACCGGCTGAGCAGCAGGAGAGAAACAGAAACAGAGCAAATGCTTCAGGGATTTTATTTTATTTTCATGGCGACATAAGGAAATAAATAACGGATTTCATGAATTGCAAAACTAACGCGTTACGTCACTTAAACAACAAAAAAGTAATCTGAATACTCAAACGGATTACTTTGTAACAAGTTACCACCAACACTGTCAAAGAGTAAGGGTGTCTTTTAAAGGCAAATCCTCCTACCCAAAGCTCTGTAAGACTGATCCACAGGCTACCGTGACTCATGCAGTTGACTGTGTGCTGGATGTGGCACAATTCTTCCACCATCCATTTTGAATGGAGCCAGGGAGAAGGGGATGCAAATGATATTTATAGCAGTTCAGGCAAAAGCTCACATGCAGAAAAGGATTATCTACATGGACAAATATAGAGCAGCAAAGAGTGGATTAACACAACCATTATGTTCAAAATGCACCACCTAAGGCACTGCACGTATTTGATCAAATGACATTTTTTATATTCCAAAACCCGTCATTTTTAATCAGCTAAGTTATTATTATCATTTCAGTTGTCCTCATACACTATTTTAATTACAAAATAATCTTTAACCTGGTAATTCTGTATAACCAATTACTTCAAGTGAGTTTAGTGAGTATTTGAAAAATCAGAAAGCATCACATTTCCATTTTTATCAGTTGTATTTGAAATGCAGATAGCGTACACAATAATTCATATTGGTTTGTATGATGGACGAGATGACAACAAGGTCACATATTGATTTTGGCAAAATCAATACATCTAACCACCGAAATAAATAACAAGATATTATAATTCACAAATGGCAGAGCTCATACTGCAAAACCAATGCAGAGTTTGCTCAGCAGAATTTTTTTTTTCGGGCAGAAAAGCACTGGCGGTCCACTCAGGAGTGCTAAGATGAAAAGCTGCATGTGCGTCCTGTCTCTATGACAACAATATCTTGACAGCCACCGCTGTATGATTGACACCCCCCTTTGCAGTTTACCATCTGTTTGTTTTTTATTTGACATCGGGACATCAGATCAAGGAGGATGTGGGTGCATGACATGATCCATAGGAGACAAAAATATGTTGAATATTATCGCCTAGGCCAGGAAAAAGAAAAAGAGCAATAGTGGCGTTCTGAAAAGTTGAGAGATTTCCAACTCGAAGCGCTCGGAGCGGCCACACAATAAAGGCAGAGCACTTGGAATAAAGACGCTACGCCTTATCTCGGGGCAGCCGCCTGCTGCCGCAGAAGCTCGTTCCTCATTGGGAACAATTGAACAAAAAGACACTGCTGCTCAGACAAAAATGCTATGTGGACACAAGCCCTTAACAGACACATAAAAATTATAATTATGCTTTAGTCGCCAGGAGTGGATATTATAGGAAAACATTAGAAAAATGTTGAAGAGTTAAAGCATTTTCTCATCATGTTAACAAACACTGGATGTTTTTTTTTTTTCAAAATGTATTACAGAATTATAAGGAAACAGTGTTGTTTACATTAATAATGCTGCCATCTGGCAAAAGATACAGAAGTATCCGCTGCCATACCAAAAGACTATGGAGCTCTTAAGATCTGCAGGGCCTTGTCTATTTCTCCTTGTTTCTCCTGTGTTTTTCCCCCTCCCTTCTTGTTGTATGTTTGTCTCCCTCTGTCTGTCTGTGTTCGTCTCAGGCTGGGCGTGGCTGACCTACATTCTGCTCATCAGCCAGACTCCTCTCACCTGCTGCTCCACACACCTGCGGTCCATCTACACTGATCACCAGTTATCTGTCCTAAGCCAGTCTTTCCCCTCCAGTCTTTGCCAGTTAGTTGTGAAACAATCCATGGTAACACCGAGGCCTCGCTTTGAGAATATTTTGTGCAATTCAGCTCTTTTTTTTCGCCTGCCTAAAACCTGTCTTCTTTTCCTCTTTGCTGCAGACCTGCCACACTCACCAGCCCGTCCAGTCACAACCAGCCTCGCCTGTTGTCTCGTCAGAACCCCTGCTCTGGACTTTCAGCTTTGGACTTTCTGGGAACTGCTGCTGCCTCATTTTGAACTCCTTGAGTTTTTTCATTAAAACAGTTTTCTTCTAACTCCTGTCTGCATTGTGGGTCCAGTTTTGAATACTGCTACAGTATAACAGGAGCAGCTTCGGCACCCAGCCTGTGAGACTTCCGAACTCATCCTCAACACTCTATTGTCTAAAATAGATGTAGCAGGAGTGAAGGACTCGATAATTATTTCATTTTTTAAACCCGTGTTTAAAAAATTACAATAAATGTGCCTTGTACCTTGTAATCATTGTTGAAAAGTTCCCAATGAGAGCTATTGACAAGTCAGGTTTGATTCTGCAGCCACTTGTACAACAGTTTGGTAGTAGCTAGAAAATACTTTCTTGGAAATATCCCTTTCAATAACATGTGACCTGTATGAGGATATTTTATCTAGATCAGAAAAAACACATGGTAATGCAGGTGTTGATTAAAGAATTAAGGAATTAAGGTCCAATCCGACACAACATCATACATAAACAACTGAATAGGTCTATTGCCAGTGACTTCCACAACATATATCACTGCTGCAGTGAACCAGAGACAGGCCATTATACACTGTATTGTTTGGTTAGGTTTAGGGAAAAAAGTACTTGGGGCTGGATTGAGGAAAACATGGTTTGGGTTAAAATAATTTTACTTATGTTACCTACATAACTCAATTTAAATTATGTACACATTATGTCCCATGTTTGTAACTTATAACTCATCACTTTTGGTTTCACGTTGGACATTAACAGTGGTCACCGCCTAACAACAAATGTCAATACAGTGCATCCGGAAAGTATTCACAGCGCTTCACACTTCACCCTAACTCCTAACCCATTTGATTTTTTTGTTTTTTATTTTCAATACATTTGCAAAGATGCAAACAAACTTCTTTCACGTTGTCATTATGGGGTATTGTTTGTAGAATTTTGAGGAAAATAATGAATTTAATCCATTTTGGAATAAGGCTGTAACATAACAAAATGTGGAAAAAGTGAAGCGCTGTGAATACTTTCCGGATGCACTGTGTATGGTAGAATTAACATGATCTGGATGACTGAGAACCTTCATCAACTATGGGACCAATATGGTCTTTTTTTCATGATATTAGGGCGTGCTGGTCCAATCAGAGTTTATAGTATATGTAATCAAGTTAAGTAATAAGTTCCTCAACGTGTGCTACATCAACAGAGAAAACTTTTGCTGTTTAACTGTTTATTTTGTAGGCTAGCCTGTTGAACTAAACATGTTGCTTTGCTAATGTGGCCAGCTATTGTATTGTCATATTGAGGGGCAGTCAAGATGTAGTACAACATACTGTTTGTATACTGCAGCGCTTGCTCAGCTTGTGGAAATGGTCAAATGCAGGAATTAATTTGTCTGGCAACAGTGTGTAACTTAAGCCATTTTAACATATGACCTCTCGAAAATGTCCAGATATTTCCAATTGAATGTTGTTCAAAGTTCAAATTCAAAGTTTTTCTCTTTTACCGAACTACCGAACTGTGAGTTTTAAAGTTTCAAATCACTAGTGCAGCAGATCCCTCTTGTGTTTGTGTGTCGCTCGGTCGCTCACAGCAGGATGTAAATACCGGTGTGTATCTATCGCGAGTCTCGTTGATCTTGTCTGGTGCAGCTGTGAAGGAGGCTCGCGTGCACGTGGGAGCGTGCCTCCAGGCAAATATAGCATAGTGACTATTTAGGCTAGAAAAATGTACTAAATGACGTCGTTTCGAGTAAACTCTGGATGTCGCCACTTCAGGACACTTGGATTGCAGCAGACGAGCAGTATGGAGGAATGTTACAAAGTTTTTGTGTAGTTTTATGGACCTTTTCGTCTCGGACACCATTTACACCCGTTATATGGACTCTTGCTGCAGGAGGGTACCCCCGCGGGTCTCCAGCTGCACTTTGAGGAATAAAAAACTACACCGGACTTCTCATCAGCATGAGGGTGAGTCGATAATGACTGAATTTCGTTCTAGAGTGAACTATTCCTTTAAGCAGCTGGCTTGCTTAGTGGGTGTGGGCATTAAAAGCTTATAAGCAATGCATTCTGGCAGTGAGGAGGTGAGCATTCTCGAGTCAATATAGCACATAGTGAGGGATGTGTTGCCTTAATTGGATTCACATTAAATGTGGTGAGGTTTCCCTTTAACAGGTGTAAATACAAGGCGCTATAATTAGATGTCATAATCCAGATAACAGATCAGTTTTTTACCAGGTAGAGTGTAAGTGCTACAACTGAAAATACAATTTCTTGGTCACTGTATTTTCTTCTTAACATTTGAGTTATACACACTTTTCTCAATGTGTGAATATGCAGTACTTGAGAAGTTTCTTTAGTTCTCAAATCATCATTTCCTGTCTCCTCCAAGATTAATCCCTCAGAGCTATAAAGCAGACAACTATTATCCCCCACTGGAGCGCAAAATGAACTTGGAAAGCTAAGACTGCAGAAGAGCGAGTTCCATAATCCGCAGCTGTCTTGAAGGATGTGGTAACTGCTGGCAACCAGACCTTTTCTCTCCTGTGATAGGTCTGACGTCGGCATTCCACCCTCATCACATCATCCAGCTCAAGAGAGGGACAGCTCTCTACCAGAGGTCCTGCCAGAGGTGGGCTGGGCTGTGTCAGTGCTGTGTGTAAAGAATCCTCTCCTGCACTGATCGGTGACAGTAATGGTCTTCTTTCAAACAATGAGATTATATTTCCACTGGGTATTAACATGTGATCTGTATCTGCACTAACCAGAAGTTGTTAAATTAAGCCTGAAATTGATATGGTTAATCAGAGTTGCCATATTTATTGTTTATAAGAAAATTATTTACAGAACCTAATTTTTTTTTAAGGTTGAATGAATTAACTTATTCAGCCTCCCAGTGAGGATTTTCCTCCATCACAAGTACGAATATATAGACACATTTTGCTTGGACAATACTTTTACACTATCTGTGCTGGACACTCATTTCAGCCCTAGCTGTACATTTCCTTCAGTTGATGAAGCCTACCATGGCATGTGTTATAGGTCATTACACACTGTGCATACCTTACATTAATGTCTCAATTTTATAAAATTCCATCCAATTTAAATGCTCCACAGCTGACCACGTAAAGCACATTCTAAGTGTACTGTTGCTGACCTGGCAATGCTGTCAAAGTGTGTTCTCAGTGACAAGCCCCCGGTGCTCATACTCAACGTCATCTCATCAGTAAACATGAGCGCAGCAAAACTCAGTGAGTCAGAAAGTCAGCACAGACACCTGAGGGGGCTGCATGATAGTGGCCACAGCAAGCTAACCTGGCAGAGTACGCACCTTGTTGTAAACTGCATAGCATGACTGGGATGGTGCAGCTCTGACCGTCACTGACAACTTTATGAAATCAATGTAAATTCTGGAATATTATATTTTAATAACACACCCTTAAATGGTCTTGAACTGAAGCTAGTTATTAATCATAGAAGTTCTTATAAAGGATTAGGGAGAACTGTTCATATTGATCCTGCTTCAGACATTCTCACCCCCAGCTCGTCAAATACAGCAGCTTGGTCAGGGGCTTTAAGCTTCAAACTATGGCGCTCTACCTTCCCCTCTAGTGTCAGTTGTCATTTTCACACCCCACGCTCACGTTGTGTAAATAGCAAACTTACCTGTGCCCAGCTGTGTGGCCGTGGGTGTGTTGGTCTTAAAATGAGTAAGTGATGCAAGTATCTTCATTATTGTACCTTAACTTAAACACATAACACAACTGGAAAAGTGATTGCTCTTGACTCTTGGTCACAAATGGGATGTAAATTCTAGTCTCCAGAGTTTAAGTCCCCCAACTCAAACATTTGTAGCTATTTAGGCTGTATCTGTCGTTGCTGCGCTTAGCTGCAGAGGTGTGGGAGTGTTATTACATGGCCCGTGTGTGATGTGTTTTGAACTACAGTACAACCCCCTCCAATCACTTTGCTGACATTTGTTATGCTCCTACCATGTTGGTCCTACTAGTGATTGTTTGTCCACATCAATGGATTAAAAATAACAGTAAACAACCAGGATGGGAGGCGGATCATTATGGTGTGTTTTAAACTGGGGCACAAGACCAAAACTGAATGATCACAAGTGAAACATAATTCCACAAAAAGATGTGTCCAAGGTGTGCACACCCTGTCACAGCCTTGCCAAATAGCCTGCCCTGGGAATCACCCATTCTACTAGGCTCCTGCCAGTGTAGGTTAACCATGCCAGTCCTACAGCGATCGCCAGCATCCACAGATGAAAAAAAGTGTTTTAAACTGGTGCACAATGCTAAACTGAGTGAATACACATGACACTGTGGTTTCAGTCATTCATGCTGCTAGTCTGATCACCAGCTTATGTCATTGGCCACCGCAATGTGACGTCAGGCTGCATTTCTCCAAAAGTTGAGTCTGTTTCAACTTCTTTGTCACAATCAGCGGTGTTTCTTTTCTGGAAGCCCCTGTGGTGAGTCTCACCACACTACCCTCATTAAAGTCAATGGGAGGATGTGCGTTTTACCTGGAATGCCAGACTTGGTATGAATCCAGCCTTATACTAGTGCACTAAAGGGCCACTTCAAAGTTTGATGCTAGAGGGCTACTACAACATCAAACTTAGAAGTGTAGGGACACTGACCAGACTGCTATATTTGAAGCATTGGGACTGAGAACTGGCTGCAATAAGAAATGTATATGGTGACCGGAAATCTATTCCAGACTGTTCAAATAGTAGATACAGGGCAATTTGAAGGCTACAGGCGAAGGCCTACAGAAAGTACACATGTATCTCAACACGTCATTTTGGAAAGAAAGTTGGATAATTTAGTCAACTAACTGCTGAATATCTGCATTGTCAATGATACAGCATGGCTCAGTCTGAACTATTTCAATAGAAACTTTGGAGTGAGGAGCACTGCAGCAGCTGACCAGGCTGAGAGCTTAAGGCTTAGCAGTCAGTCAGGACCACAGCAGCTCAGATCCTGCTAAACAACATGAAGGAGCAGGAACGCAGGGGACAGGAAAGATGTGTCAACCTGCTGGAAAACCAATGTGCAACAGGGATGCAGTTCTGTTCATGCAAATGATATGGGGATCTCATAGGAAATCAATGGTTGTTTATGTGACCCACTGTGACCTTCTAGAAAAAGGTTGTTTGTCTCCTGACTGTAACTGCAGGAAAGAGTTTATGCATACACAACACCTGCTGACACACACACACACACACACACACACACACACACACACACACACACACACACACACACACACACACAAACAGCCAATGCTTTAGTAGAGAAGCTGTGGTATTAGCCGAGACAGAAAATGTCCCATGCTTTGTTTCTACTGGCTGAACAGCTCTGCTGCCGGTCCCTCTTGTATTTGCCAAGTGTGTTATTATTATTATTATATTATTATTATTGTTATTATTAAAAAAGGTAATCTGCCTTCCCGTGCATGAAAATAAATCAGACTTTGCTCTGAGGTCCAGTGTGCCGGATTAAGTAGCAGTTAAACGGTGAACATCCTTCGTCTCACCCTCATTGAAAACATGAAAGGCCCTCTCTTGACCGAATGTTTTTTTGTCTGTTCTGGGCTACTGTAGAGACAAGACTCCACTGAAGAGGACCTGCTCCATTTGTGGATGTAAAAGGCTCATTTTAAAGGTGTGTAATGTAGTGGCATCTAGCAGAACAGACTTGGCAGAAATGGAATATAATATTAATAACATTAATAATAATGTTTTATTTAGTGCAAAATCACCCGAAAATAAGAGTAGTTGTGTTTTCATTACCTTAGAATGAGCCGTTTATATCTACTGTACATGGGGAGCGGGTCTCTGTCCACAGAGGTTGCCATGTTGCACGGCCATGTTTCTACAGTAGCCCAGAACAGGAAAACTGGCACTAGTGAGGGCCTGTCGTGTTTCACGTGGGCGGCGTAAATGACCGGGTTTGAAGACAAAGAAGAAGAAGAGCGAGTGGCTGCTGTTTCCTGCTAAAAAAATCTGTATTGTGAGAAGTTTGAAACCACAATCTGATAAAGGATAGATGACCATGTTTATTTTGTACAAGAAAAATTACAGGAGCGTGAATCATTGTCGAAGAAACGAAAACTCCAAGACGCTAAACGAGATTGGGACAAGCGACGGCATTAAACGAGAATAAACATCGAAGCTGCCTTCCCCAGATGGAAGTCTCTGATGATAGAGAAATGTTTGCAGACTGACGCTGAAGTGTCTTGCTTTCTGCCAGACAGGTCAGAGTAACCTTAAAGATTACAACCGACCGTGGTACATATTTCCCCCTGCTGCTTATGGTACAACACATAATGTACAATGTTTATTAGCAGTACATTAGTTTCACTGAAAAGAAATGCCGCCATGTATAACGTTAAATATTAGCACACTGTAGCCTCAGTCTGTGCCTCTCAGAGAGCTGGTGGTAACGTCGTGTTAGCAGGATTTATTTAGATCTATTCCTCGTCTGTTGCAGTGAGACAACATATGGAGTTATAACTAACTAAGATATTTAGGGCAGGGAGTGTGCCAAAGACAGTCAAAGTAATGACTTAGTGTGACAGATAAACTGAGGAGAATATTTTTTACAGTGCTCCATAATTTCTTTGTATGATCCTAATTTTTTTTTTTTTTTGAGTCACGACGTATAGTTTTATAGACTAAATAACCAAATACATCTTCACGTCATCACTTGAATTAGTAGAAGTACTCGATGCTGTTGTGGAGTTTAGAAAATTATTTTCTTGTCCAGGGAGTGTTGCAACCACTCACCACTAGACGCCGCTAAATACTCGGTATATTACGCACTGTACCTTTAAGGTAACTAACATACAATTCTTAGTTTCAGATGATTATAAACATCTGAAAGTATAATTATGAATATTATAATCCATTTCTGCCTCTAAATCCCCTAAATCTTACACATCAGACCTAATTAATACAACAGTATTAATAGCTCAATTAATTTATCAAAAATAAAAGTAGGCAGATTATGCAGAATGGCCCCTTTCATAATGTTAGAATTATTTTGACTGTTGTATTTACATATAAGCATCATTTTAAATTTGAAGCTGGTTAGGTCTAACTGATTTGTAGTCTATTGGACAGTGAAATGCAGTAACAACTCATCATAGTTCAAGCTAAAATTTTTATCTAAATGTAATATTTGAGCAAGAGTCAGTTATTTTCTAATACTATAAATGATACTTTTCAGAGAGAGTCAACACTTTCAACTGAATTACCACACAATAATAATGCAGGCAAGTGCTCAATATCGGCCATCAACCAGTTTCAGAACTGAAACATTTTTTCAAGACCATTTTTGAATGTCAATGCATGTTCATGATGGGCTCAGTATAAGACGTCCAGCCAAGACCAGCTTGGATCAACTATGGACAACAGAGAGGTTGACATGCAACAAAGGGCCACAGGCTGAAATTGAACCTGTGCTGCTGCGGCGAGGACACAGCCTCTGTACGCACTCTGCCAACTGAGCTACTTGGGTTCCAAGACCACTTCTGATCAATTTCGGTAGTCATCTTTTCAAAACCATCAATGCACATTCATGAGGGATTCACTGTTTGACTTCACTTCAATCAATGTCCCAAACAGGGTAAATTCATTGAACGACCACTCTTGAGTGTCAATGAATCATCATGACAGGTTCATGACTGGACCAGCCCATCGTCATGAAAAAGTAGCAAAAGTAATTATTATGGCAGCATAGGAGGAAGTTGGGAGAAGTAGCACAAAGAGAGAGAAGTCTATGTAAGCTAGAGGTCAGGGTGAACGGTTGGGTTAAACAAGCACAGGATTTTTTACCCTGGAGACTACTGTTCATGTCCAGTCTGAAACCAGAAGTCAATGGTGAGCTACTTTAACTTACTAACGTAGTGAAGTAACGTACATGACGTAACTGCAGTTACATTTGTAATATAGGTAGGTTCGTAACTGAAGTTTTATAAGTAATATAGTGATTATAACACAAAATACAATGTTTTCCTAAACCTAACCAAGTACTTTTCTTGCCTAAAGTAAAACAATCATTTATGTATGGGGAAGTGTTGAGGCAGTTTCTAAAAGTCACAACTTTTTGTATCTTTTTCAAGACCAGTATTGAACATCATTGGTTGTTCAGGACATACTTTTAGGACCCCTTTTAAACGCCCATGGATGTTCAGAGCAGGGTTAAAATTTAGACCTCTGGTAAAAACCATATCTGCATGAAAATGGCCCATCACAAAATGTCACCATGTTCAGTGTTCGTTATTGAGAAAACAAATGTGTGAAGTGCATTATATGTGCTGTAAGGAATCATAGACCCAGACACAGGTCAGCTTTCCACTCAATAAATGTTGGCAATGTATGTTTCTGCAAACCACTACATTTCTTTATGCAGCAGGTTTCCGTTTCTTTCTGTTCAATTTTCCGTTTTGTATTGTGACAATGCTGTGCTGGTCTGGTTATGTATAGACACAAAAACAATGGATTAGGGTTGAGAAAAGATCTTGTTTTGGCTGAAAATACCTGGTTTTGTTGCCACAAACATGGCAAGAAATGGTCTCAAGGTCTTCTTAAATATATCCAGTGGTGCCCTGTTTACAAATGATTAAATGCTATCTCAGCCTTTTGCTTGAAATGCCACTGCCATCCCCCTCACCTCCTGATATGAAAGTCAGGCCATATAAATGTGATGTTAACGTAATATGACACTTATTGTAGAAATGTTAATATTGTACATAGGCCCATGACATGTACAAATGTGAGTGTATCAGTGGTTTGTCAAAATATGAACTGCTAATATTTTACCCTGCAGACTGGGCTGAAGCTTTCTGTTCGAGCTCTTGGATTAGAGATAGTGGTTGTCCTGATTGACTGAGACAATTCACAGCCCTTCCCTCTGGACTGAAGCTTCATATGAATGAGCAGTGATGAATCACTGGGCCTGTGGGCACTGTGATCACATGGCCGGACACAACTGATTTTCCTCTAATCTGGACAGCCTGAAACAAGTAAGTGTAATGAGGTGCATCAGGACTGCTAGCTATGTCTTTCTGTAGTGTTTCCGCCCTGTTAATTATGCTTAATTGTACTTCCCATCAATCATTCACAACAAGCAGGAGTGGATCCATAGCAATGTCTGCTGCTGCTTCATCCATATATCTTCCGATCCACTTCATATTTATGTGATAGAGACAGAGAGATAATGTGTAAGTGAGTAATGCTTGTCATTCCAATCAGCAGCCCCTTCAGCATGTCTAAATATGGAAACTGATTTCTCCACTAATTATTATAACCATAATTGCTCGCTATTTAGCATAATTCCTTTAACCCGACATCAGACAGCAGCAGAACATGCAGGAAACTTTTAAAAGTTTTAACACATCCATCCAAACAAGGTGACTGGGGACATGTAACAGTATGAGGCTAAAATGAAATTATGAGGATACAGGTCAGAAAAGACTATGCCTGATGCAAAGCGATGCACAGTGCAGTGCAAGTGTCATTGCTAGAGTCAGACTGACCCAGTTGTCATTTTAAAGCCCAGCTCCCACATTGTGTATCTAACAAATGTACATGTGCCATCCTGTGCGCCCCTGGGTGTGTTGGTCTTAAAATGAGGTGTGGCTCAGGCGCACTGATGGAGCATTACATTCTTGAGGCAGCAGAAAGCGACAGCGCCACAGACCAACAAAAAGCTGGTCTGAAGTCAACGGCGCAGTCTGTTTCCTGATATTTAAAGGACACACACAGTGAGATGTGCTTACACAGGAGGGTTCACAGTATGCGTACACTCTGGAGAGGCTGCTTTCCATTATTTTATACATTTCCATGCATGCAGTAATGTCACTGCAGCAAATATTGCGACACATTTAAGCACCAAAACTAAACACTGAAGAGGAAACAGTCCAGAGAAAACAGACTTTTAGTCTCTGAAATTGCCTAACTGTTTATAGACATGATCTCAGGATTTATCAGGACAGCTGCTTGATCCCAAATTATTTTACTGTATGAGTCTGGACTCTGTGTGACCTTTTGATGTGTAGAAGAAAATAAACCATTAATTATTGTGAAGTACCAGCCGATCCTGTCGACGAGTCAGGACTTTGAAACGATCAACGAAGTTTATCAGCTGTTCCTTGCGCAAATGTGCATGTTAATATAGAGATACACATATTTTTTCTGCTGCTGGAGGATCGCTGCAGTTAATGTCATTCATATTTTCCTCATTAAAGACCTATTTCACACCTGCATCCCACCCATTATTGATCAGAATGGTACTTTTTATGACCCGTCCCGCCTGATCAACGGACTGAGATCTGAGCACACACAGAGGGACGCAGCAGCGCTCCTCCTCCTCCTCCTCAGTTAAATATCAGTGTATTTTCTCATATGCAGTCAAACATAGTTGTTGATGATTGTGAAACAGCGGGTCAAGCATTGGAGGAACACCTCCCTGGCTAAAACTCGAATATCTAATAAGGTCAGATTTTTACTTATCAGCATTCATTTCCTGCTTCTTTCACATAACTCCTATGGAACATACTGTAAATAATATTGCTGTATATGTGTAATGAAACCAAGGCCCCTTTTGGGGCCCTAGGCAAAATCTTCCACGTTCAAAATTTCATGTTCATGGCAACAGCAGTGCATGCAGATGCAGCAACGGGTAGCTTCTTCAAATTTACAAAAAATACCTTTTTGTTTTTATAACTGTTAATGTTGTGGCTCTTGTTGCTTAAATACTTATTGTCTTTGGCAGAAGTACATTCATCAGCATTGGAGAAGAGGGCATGGATTTTGGATTCTGAGCAGTGGACTCTGGACTTTCTACCTTCCAACCTGACCAGCTGGACCGCCCCAGGGAGGAGAGGAAGAGAATCGGGACAAGAGTCATTCTCATCCAGCTTGGATTTAAGGCTGCTCCTGGCTAATGTCTGGTCTCAGGAAAATGAAATGGGTGAAATGGGAAACAGGCTGGCCAAGCAACAGGGAATCAGATAGTACTGTGCCCACATCTACAGAGACCGGTCTCGACCACAACGTCTCAGATCAAACTGTTGCAATCGACGGGCAGACAGTGTTCGGAACTGACAGAGCGCAGGACTACAGCAGTGCTCAAACACAGTCAAAGTGGGTGGACAGTTTACCTGAAGATCAAACTTTAATATGAAGCCGCTGGCCATATGATCATCACCATCTTGTTGCAGCTGTTTACATACACCTAGATGCAAATTCAAAAAATGCACAACAGAATTATTTCCTGGGTGTATAGATACATGTTTATGTGTATACGTTTATAGCCTAACTCTTTGTTTGTACATGAAAAAACCTTAATTTGCCCTCTAAGGTCAGGGTTTGCCATCTAGTATGATGGGTTTAGCTTAGCTTACCTCAAAGGCTGGAAGCAGAGGAAACTGCTAGCCTCTGTCAAAATTCTAAAGCTGTTTACACTGTACACACACTGACAATCATTCGCTCTGCCTCACATCAAAGTGATGCCCTCAGGCACGATATTTAAAGAGTTTTTGCAGAACTGAAACGGAAACTAGGCCCCTCAACTCACATGGTTGCACACACACACACACACACACACACACACAAACACACACACACACACACACACACACACACACACACACACACACACACACACACACACACACACACACACACACACACACACACACACAGGATGGAGCACCTGTGGTAGATATGGTATACACTGTAAATCCATTGTGGATTGGAAACACATGGTGATGAAAATGACATGATGTGGTGCAAATATCATTGTTTTTTTAGCCTCTTTTTCTCTTTCTGCTAGACAGAGGTGGTTGAGTGGGTTTGGGGTCTGTGTTTAATAAAGGGAACTCAAAGGGACTATCAGGGAGACGTCAGGGTTTTTAATTATCACCTCAGTCCTTGAAGGGATACTTCACATGTGAAATGCAAGGTGTGGTGAAAGCTGATGTGCTGAACTCCACCCACAGCTCCGTGGGGATATATCATGGTTACAAATGCTAGGCTGCCTAGCGACAACTGAAACATTTTTGTGTTGCCTACCGTCTCCTCCACACCACAGCATTTGCATAGTAACAGTGCAAATGTCAGTGCAGGGTGCTACACTGGTCCAAAGCTAATCTCTCTCTTCATTTTCAACCTGAAAATACCACTGAAAAAAACTCACTTTCTTAATGAGTAGATCTCTGCGAGTGATGAACTGTGTGAAACTGCAAATTTTACTGTTTATCTATTCATTGGTTCTTTCTAGATTAAGGCCTCCTTATAGCTGAGAGCAGAAGTTTTATTATTCACTCTATATATGGCTGTGATGTATGGGGTGCACAGTTCTGTGCTATTCCTGCAACAGTTGAGGTCATCCTGTCCCTCACTCAAATAAATAGGCTCATCCTGACGACAAAAACATATTTCATTAAATATCACATTGTGATGTCTTCGAGAAGCACTCTATGGAATATAATATTTTGACTGACTGATTTATGTGTAAAAACAAGGGACAACAAGGGAAGCAATATATTTCTCAAAATCATTGAAAAAATAAAAGAAGAAAGTATAGTTAAAAGTTAAAGAGAGATGCATTTTAGATTTAAACATCTGAGGTCCTACTACAAACATTGTGTTTGTATATAAATTAAATATGGTTCATTGTTTCTGGCTTTCCAGACTTTCTAGACTGTGGAATTTTTGGCACTTGAGTTAGACACCTCAGTTTTTCACCTCAGTTCATTAGAGGGGTACTCCAGAGAGTTTGTATTGCATTCCCATGAAGTTGAGTTGGTCAAAATTCAAGCAACAGAGGCTGAGAGTGTGGGTCAAGCTCCCATAATACTGGATTACATTTCTAATGTCTCTAAAGTTATACCCTCTGGTAAAGGCCTGTGTGTTTAACACAGACTTCTTATTAAAAACATTCATCTCCAAGCCCAAACTGAAATAACAACGATCACATCACAATTTGTTACATACTAGGATGATTATTTTTGTATTTCCACCATCAAAAGTTGTGGATGGTACCAGAAGAACCCCTCCATGTCGTCCTGTTTGTATAAGCCTTCTGTACAAGCCTTCTGTTGAGGTACCCAGTACACTGATCCATTACCAAAGGGTGGAGTTTAAACTCTGCAGACCACTGATTGGTCATTGGATTAGCAAGAGTTGCCTTGTCGTCTGCACTCTGATGTAGTATTTCCCAAACTCTTAACAAAGCTTGTTTCCTTGGTCTTGTTTTGTCTACGAATAGTTCTTGCAAAGCTTTGAATGTGTCATTTTCCTGCTGCAGTACAAAGTCAACTCGGAAAATTGACCCAAGTGTGAATACATGGTACATTTATTAGGGAACTTGAAGACTGAAAAAGCCAAACATTCTGTGACATCACAAGAACACTGGCACACTGTCAAATCATGCTGTGATACCATTAGGGCATCAGGTTTTGCACAAACTTGTGGAGTCCATACCTGCTTGTGTGCATGCTGTTACTGAAGCAAAAGGAAGACATATAGAATCTACTGACACTTTTGACATCCTTACTTCTTGCCAAGTCCAGTTTATCTAATACACAGTGTCAGTGTTTCATCATGTGTAACCTGAGGACTCAGATAACGGATGTAGCACTCCAGACCTCTGGCTGCCGTTTCCCTCCCCTGCCTTTGTACTCTTTCAAACCTTTGAGGGAGAGACTCTTTAATTCGACCAAACCCATAACAGGCAGACGCAGACAGACCAACTGACAGATCACACTCTGTTTTTTGTTGATTGTTAGTGCGGGAGTGTGAAAGAGACAGTGATGTGGCGGAGGGTGGAGTTTCTACCTTCCCAGCTTAACAGGATGAAAGCAGCAACCCTAAAAGGCTTTTAAATAGCAGAGAATCGATGCTTCTCAATGAGTTAAATCCCTGTCATCTCCGTGCAGGCCTGCTCGCTGCATAATCTACCAACTGCAGCAGCCACATCAGCGTGATGAGATTGAGTGGGAGTGGCTGTCTGCTGAACAATTAGCTTCAGCCACAACCTTTAGCTGCTGCCTTGGATTATACACTGTCACTCATTGACAGCTTTCCCCAGCTAACAACTTATGCTTCCTTTTGAAGTAACAAAATCCCTAAGCTGCAGTATGAGAAAACCTCCCTCCATCCTGTCCTCTCTAAAAGCCAGCGTCAAATGTATGCTGTCTGCATCTGTGACAGACAATGGGGGTGGGAGAAGGGATATTGTGTACTCTCTGCTGTTGCTTTGATGTTCAGCAGTAATAGAAAAAGGGGTATTGGTTCCTGGCTGTGCGGGTGCCTCTGCGAGTTGCTGCAGCTTTTTTGACTGACAGAAACAAATGAGTATCATGTTCATCTCTGAGTCTTTGAAGGGGTGTCAATGTCACCCCACTGTTTTCTCAAATCTATGTAATGGGAGCAAGAGAAATTGTCAGGCCTGCCTGGGCTCAATTTCACACACTTCATGAAAGTCAAGTCTAGGTTGTCATTCTTACTTAATCTATACAAGGCCTGAAGCACTGTGGGTGGATTTAGTCCAGGACATCTCTGAAGTTAAACAGCAAACTATTAAACTCTGCCTGCTGACCACAGTCAAAAAGGGCTGAGTTGAAGTGGAGTTACTCATCCGTAAAGAGCAATAGTTGGTTTTCCACCTCCAGGAGGTGGCTGCGCAAAGATATTGTACTAGAATGGCTAAAAAAGTTGGGCCAATCTTTGTTATAAACACTTTTCTGCCAAATAGAGCTGGCTATCGTCACTGATTTATTGACAAGGTCCAGATTTGATCTTATTTCCGATACCATTTCATTCACTGGCGTAAATTGTATAAGGAACCCTCTAACCTGGTGAATAAATTATAATAACAATGGTTACATTAAGAACTGAATGAAGTGGTTTCAGGGATGTGTGTTTAAAATCTGCCTATGAGGAAATGAACAAGATATTCTTATAATTTTAGCAGCTAATAAAGTTCTCAACCTGTCTGCTGAAATGAGCTGCGAGGTGTTGAAATCCACTGTAATGTACTTTAATTCTCCCTTATTTGACTGCTGAATGGAGGGGAGATGTACTTTACTTCATAAACGTACAGAAAAGAGATGGATACAGAAAAGTCACTGCAGGAAAACTGAAATAAACAGGGTATTTGGTGAGTGATGACTTTGGTCGGCTTGAACACAGCTGGCTAATGTACAGTAAAGAATTCTGGATGTTCAGGGTGAATAAATCTGCAGTCAAACTCTCAAGTGCAACTTGAATAAACACAAGTGATGCGTATGCTCAAACTCGTGTGGATATCCTGAAAACACTGATAGCTTCTTAGCCTTAGCTAGCTTGGTAGCTTCCAGCTAGGTGGGTTTGTTTAACAAACTAGGCTCACTTCAGCTCTACCCACGCTCCACCTCTTCGCCCATTTTTGATTGGCTGGAGTTAGGCAGTCAGGTACTGCCAACATGATGATGACCAGTTCATTCTGGCTCTTCAGAATATGGGTGATGTCATGGTGGCTCTGTCCACTAGTTTTACAGTCAGTGGTGCCCACACATGTAGACTTCACAGTTTATGAGATGCACCATGAAGTCCCTGTCCCTGTGTCTGAAAGTTCAACACAGACAGAGGACAAAAGCAGTGCGTCTGTAAATGACATCAAAATAAGGTAGAGACTTATTTTAGAGAGTTTTTTATTACATTACTATTTTGGTACAAACATTTATCCACCGCAGCCAATAGCCTTCAGCTAAATAGAAAATCTACCTGCATTTGAGACTGTGTTGATGTTTTTTATGGACCACAGGTAAAGGCATATACTGTATGATCAATCTCAGGATTTAATAAGTCACTATTCAAGTGAAGCAATTTTTTAAACCAAGCCATAGTGCCAGATGTTGAAAAGATCTGAATGCATGTAGTGTAACTACATCACTGTGTGGAAATAGCCTCAGGGACTGTCCCCTGTGATAATGACAGCTGAAAATAGAGTATCAGGAAAAAACAGCTCCAGGGATTTCAACATATACCATCATACAGAAGGTGTACTAAGCTGTTCTGTTTATCTGATCCTTGTTCAGTTCTACCACTGAAAGATCTGTGTGGGTGAGAGAGCTTTGATTTGTATGGGTGAGAGAGTGGTGTGAGTGAGAGCCGGGGATGATAAAGAAAAACATTATCTAGCACTTTACAAATACAACTCAACAATGTGTAAATGCTTATTTATGGACAGTTATTAGCAACACTGTTGCTAATAACTGAACTAGTGCACATGTTTGCGCCTGGTGTTTTTACCAAACAGCCTCAGGTTATTATCAGCACCCGCTGGACTGGACTAGTGCTGACCCTGAAATGCATTCAGCCCAAGAAAAGTGGGTGTGATGTATTTTGGCACTTCTTATTGATTTGGGATTGAGTGCAGATGCTCACTCAGTGAGAAGGCTTTGTTTATTCACCCTTTTGCTTTTAATGTATTTTTTTTTTCATAGCCACATCAGAGTGACAGGCCATCGGTTAGAAGAGTGGAGTTATCTCAAACTGAGATGGTGTGTGGATAGGCCCAGTAATAAGGACATTAAACATCTCTGACTGGAAAAGGGTGACCTTCCTGCCATAAATATGAGCAATGTTTTTTCCTGAGCTTACTGAGATTGTGAAGATGAAATGCATCCTTCCCATTCCTATGCATATGAGCCAAAACCAAAGCAGAAAATAGCAGTAACTCAAACCAACATTTACAGAGCATGTGCATACACAGCAGCAGCTCTCTTATTTAGCCCAATAAATATGACGTCCCTTGTCCTTGGCTGGACCTAAAAAGCCTCTTGACAGGGGAGTATTTGTGGTTGATGGTCTCCTGGTGGGAACTGTACATTTGTTTGGATCTGAATATACTCTATACTGTAAAGGCATAAACTCTGAAACAGATAGATGCAATTCACTGATTTACCAAATTTAGACTGGAAGAATAAAAACAAAATTATCTCACAGCTCTGAAAGGATACTGTATGCCTCAATACTCATCATGCAACTGCTCAGGCATGTCTGTTTCACTGGAGGGTAAATACAATATACATACAATACAACAGACAAAAGTATGAAGAATATGTTGTTGTAACAAAGAATTAGCTTGTGTAGAGCAATTGAGTGCATAACATAACTCATACAACATAAAACCCTTTCATATTTTAAGCTGTCCCTGTGATTATGTCATATACCTTCTTCCTTGTATGTTCTGATTTCACTAAATGTAGCCACTTACCATTTCACTAAAGCCATAAAATTGAACAATGTTTGGAAACAATTTGAGGTAATATTACACACATAATATGATCCACTGCCCAGAATAATTTTTAGAACAGCCTCTGAACAGAACCTTTTGCTTTGTAAAACAGAGCTGCGTGGTGTGTAGAAGGCAGACGGCAGAGCAGTCCTCTGTGGTTTGGAGCAGAGAGGAGCTTTTCCCAATCCTGTCACCTGACAGTTGAGGACTAGTCAGACTGAGACAGTGACAGTTTGAGGTCAGAGTATGTTTCCACTCGGCTCAGTGGCCAGGCAACTGGAGCGCTACAACATGGCCAAAGGAACAGCTCATGAATGGCAGGTATCCTGAAAGTAGATAGACCCCCTCTAGATTGCTCTGACAATGCTTGTACCCATGATGATATCATCAGATAATAAACAGGCAATCAGTGCGTTGGAGAGGTAGCCCTACAGCTGCTTCATAGATTTTCTACAGGTCCACTACAGGACAAATAAAACTCAAACATAGAATAGTGTACCTCATACCTGATAGCAACTGAAAGTGGAGAATTGGGTGTTCATGACACCCACAAATGAGAAGGTTGGACGAGAACAAACAACATGCTGATGATTTGGCTACCCATTGAGCCTAGCCAGTAGTGGAACCTTAAATTGAAAATTTGCTCTGAGGGGGAAGAAAAAGCCCACAGGGTAATTACACATATGAAAAAAAAAGGAGGGGATTTATTCTCTCAGGAATATGGTTGCTTTAAGCAAATGTCATGGCAATCTGCCAGTTACAGCCGCTTCAAGGAACTTTCATTTTTTGTTGATTCTGGCGGCCCCTGTGGACAAAAGAGATTGGGTTTCCACCACCTCATGTCTTGATCTGAAATCATATGCATTTACTGAAAGCGAGTAAAAGACAGACATGCATAGCAATGAGGTCATGTATGTATTTATGACAATGTAAGCTTAATAACTGTAATATGACAATGATGACACAAAGTAAACTTTGTTTCAGATCTGTACCACCAGACTACAGAGCAGCTTCTTTCCTCAGGCTGTGAGACTTCTCAATTCATTCTCAGGACGTTGTGCATTATTCTAGAGCCATACAAATTTTTTTTTAAATTTTATGACGTATCCAGCCCAGATGAGTCAGAATCCGACCCAGTGACAGGCAATGACTATTTAAATAATGCAGAATAAGCCAATCTTCTTGCTGATGTTCTTGTTTGCATATGTGCATAGGTCATATAGAGACATCAGTCTTAGATTGGGGATGTTTCATAACCATTTAATAGTTCCTTGTAGTATGTTTATGATGAAATATAGTGTATACAAATCTGACATTTGAAACAGAGTTTGGTTGTAAAGAAAAGAACTTACTGAATGTCAAAAATTGAAAGAGTAGATTCAACCTCATGAATTTACTCCTGTCAATGTGCCTGTTCAGTTTTGACATTTCTAGTGTACAGAAAAAACTGACAGTGGCTCTAATCAGCAAAAACATCTTTTCCTCTGTAACAAACTCTGTTGGTGAGAAGACTAGACTGACCCACTGACTGACTACATATTACATGAATTCCATTAAAGAAACCATCAAAGATTATTGATTTTTGCAGTGGTTACAGTAATGACACAATCGTGGAAATGTTGTTGGTTTGACTCCTGGGAAAAAAGCACATGCATGGAGACCTTAAATGTAAAGTTTACCCTGAGGGGAAGACACTAAAGGAAAAGTCAAGGAGTCATCAAAATCAAAAGCGTCCATCACCCTGAAACCTTTAATGGGCTAAGCACAAGTAATAACAATCTCCCAGTTACATCATTAGATATTTGATGTACAAATGTGACATTTGACACCTCAGTGTAGGTTGTTGTGTACAAGAAGGGATTGAGAGCAGTATGGTGAAAGATTGGTTAGCACTGACATTTAATTGCAAGAGGATTTGAACTCACCTGCCAACTGGGCTCTTTTATGTGCCGTTTGGAGGCTCTCATCACATAACAGAAGCTACGAGACTGAGCGTAATTATTTTAATCCAAAGCATGATCTTTTCCTAAACCTACTCAAGTAGTTTTAGAGCATAAAACTCAACCAAATATCTTTGGTGCCTAAACCTAACCAAACTGCAACTGTTTGACAATGTTAATAACAGCCCAAAAGTCATAATTTGTCATAATATGTGAACTGTTTGTCAGCATGCTTTACTGTATTTTGAAAGTCTAACCTGACATTGCATATTATGTATTATTGCTACCTTGACTGCAGAGCCTTACACATACAAAACAGTAGAGGGGTAGATATAGTGTCATAGTTTGAAAGTTAAGGCCACTGATCAAGCTGTTGTATTTGACGAGTTGGCAGAGAGAATGTGTTGAAGTGTCAGCACTCCAAAAGGCAGCACCTGGCAACATGTCCAAGGTGTACTCAATGTGAGCTGGGATATGCCTTCACTGAATTAACAGATATACAGTACATATAGATGGAAAGATTGCTGTTGTGTTGGTTTGATTCCTGCAACACACTGAACCCACTCAAGAGAATACTTTGCAACTGTACTTATAGTCAACACCAAGCGAGCAGCAGAGAGCAAAAATGAAATGATACACCTTACTAACTGTGAAAAATAAGCAACAACTCAGCTGAAATGAAGGCTGACAGTGTACTGTAGCCTGTAGGTTTAATGACAATAAAATGTCCTTGCGTTTGAACACCTTTGCTCTTGAATATTGCCACAATAATAGCTGGCACTGTAAGCTCAAGGGAGGAAAGGCAATTAAATATAAAGTTAGAGGAGAACATTTAATAACTCTCCTGCTTGTGTGTTGTATTTCTATTTATCTTCCTCTTTTCATTAAAAACATGTCTGTTACTTTTCAGAGAGTGAAATTTCTATATAGAAATAAAATGGTAATAAAGAGAAAAGACTTGAGCAGACTTACGGAGGGAGTGCCACTCGTCCTGCCTTATCGTCTTGGTGATGTTGTAGGAGAGGTTTTTGGGTATTATTGCCGAGGAGTAGTGATATTTGATGTAGGAGCACCTTACAATGGAACCTGCGGAGAAAAAACAGAAAAAAGGATTTGTTAAACAAAAACAACTTGGACTTGTAGGTCACTGCATAAGATCCACGCTGATGACAGGCAGTCAGGACTGAATGGAACATTAAGATAACATTGTTCCACAGTGTCATGATTGAGCTGGAGAGCTAGTTATAAATTAAATACCCAGACAGTGGCAAATCTCTCTTCTTGCCTAAAACAATAGCAATCTGCTGTTGTAAGAGACCCTATTGTGTCGACGCTGAAGACTGCTTTCCACATACATTTCTATTATCTATAACTCTGACACAATGGCTGTCAGAAAAATGATGTGTTCTTCAAAAGTGATTAACTAATCAGTTAAGGGAGCCATTCAGTGTATAATTATAAATGTCTTTGAGAGTCCCCTGGCCTGACGATGTGTGTGTGATTTCAACATGAAATGTTTCCCTGGCAATTTAGACCTGAGTTAAACTGGCCGTCAGAAGGATGTCTCCATTAATGGAAACATGCTGAGGCCTAGAAATACTAAGCCACAATGGTGAAATATGTTTAAAAAAAAATCCAGGGTCACAAAGCTTCTTCAAGAAGATAGTCAAACACTTACAACCACTTCTTAACACTTTCCTGACAAGCTTGTGATCCTGTGAAAATGACTTTTCTCTCAGTAGCATGCAACATCCACTTACAATTTCAAAACAAAGGCAACGAAATTACTCGGTTAGGTTAGGAAAACATCATGATTTAGTTTAAATTAAGCCCTTTCTTAAAACAGTCACTTTTGACTATTTGTTTCGGACAGGATTTGAACCCTAGTCACCGGAGTAACAGTACTATGAATGAACCAACAAACAGTAGGTAGAAGGCCAGTCAGTGGGCCACTTGGTACTGTTTATTGACACCACAAATAAGACAAGAATTAGCTAGCGAGCAAATGTTCATGTGATTGTCTAGTATTAATGGGTTGTGGCAATGGGTGTTTCTTGCTGTTGTTTTGTAAAACAAACTGCCAGTGGGGGAGCTGATACAGCAGATTTTGAGCTGTTCCCCAGTAAACACACCGAGCTCTTCGGCTGTCACAGCTGCAGTGTCTGTGGGCTAGTAAGTGGACCAGCAGCAGCCCACCCTGCGGACACCTGGTCTGTCTGCTCCACATAGCCCAGAGACACTCTGGCAGTTGCTGTGGGGGATGTGTGATCCCGAGAGGAGCAGCAGCAGACTGGGAAGGAGGCCGAAGAGGTTGATATGTTCACCTACAGCTCTCAAACCGTATCAGAACCACAAGAAAAACAGACATAACCAGAGCTACACTGTTAGTTAACAAAGTGCCGAAGCGTCGTGAACACAACCAACCTAGGCAACCAGGCAATCAGAGACAGAGTATGGCAGGTCTTGCATGAAAAGCAATGGGATCCATAATAACGTGTACTTTACACGCCTAAGTGTGGCAAAGCGTCACACTCATATACTGTCCTCCCATGGATTGGCGGGTCTATTACACACTGTGCCATGAGACTGTGGTGCATGATGTGTTTACAACTATATAAAACAACAAGATGTATGGTATGGTTAGGTGTACAAAGAATCTCAATATGATACCAGACTACAGTTTTTCTAGTTCTTGTCAAATCAAGCAAGCTATAGGTTTCCCCTTCCAATGACCACATAGTTTTAGTTGCCTAAACTTCATCAAACTAAGTGGTAGATCAGAAAATGCTCATACAAAATGGGCTCTATTAACCCATTTCAGAAAATGAGACAAGATGATGTATTTACAAGAGTTCCAGTCAAACCTCAGGTGTGTGACATTTCTGTTTGTTTCTTGAATAAATTTGAGAAAAATGAAAACGTCCTCATGGAGCCACACAGATATTTCATCTATTGTGGAGCGGGAGCTTCAGTGGAAGTCACATGTTTCACGCACGTTATGACTAACTTAAGCTGTTTCCATTGCACTTTTTCACATTTTGCTTTTATCCATTTGCAAACATTACCAGGTTTAACAAGCGTTAACCTATTGTACAATATTTTGTGATTTTTTAACTTGCACTTTTCATGTTTCCTGTTACTATACTGTCAACCATCTGATCTAGTTCACTTTTAGATAACTTGGATCTGGTATGTTTCTCAGCCTGGAACAGTGCCAGCCCTGTGCCAGGATGAACACTGTGTGAGAATGGTGGACGTAACACACTGTACATTCGTAGCAAGACTGTCATTTTCTGGAGTAAGAGCTGCTTCCTTTTACACCATTACTGCATATCTGCTCTAATTATCTCTGGCAATCCTTAGAGATTTGAACTACAAAACCTGTGACAACCAGGATAACACTCCCCCCCCACCACCACCCCCGTCACACACACACACACACACACACACACACACACACACACACACACACACACACACACACACACACACACACACATACACACACACACACACACATACACAGGCAAAAACAAGCAACCCAGGAGACCACAACTGCTGACAATGGTAATTACCCATTCATGAGTTTCTCTTTATCTGTGATGTAATTGGGAGCCCATCGCTCTCACAGAGAAACTAGATGTATTTGAAACCAAGGTGCATAAATTGGTACAGAATATACCTGAAAAACTCGTACTACAAACAACTATAGATAGATAGATAGATAACTTTATTAATCCCCGAGGGGAAATTAGGTTATCATAGCAGCGGGTACATTCAAGTACAAATACAATCAAAATACAAGGGCAAATATAGAAACAATAAAGTACTATATACAAAAACAATAAAATACTATATACAATAAAATGCTTAAGTAGTTATAAAATAAAATAAAATGCTGAGGTATCAAGTAAAGGTAAGTGGAACATAAGGCGCAAGAGGATAAGGTGCAGTTTTATTTACAGTGATAATAATTTAAAGCACAAAAATTATTTGTGTGTTTTGGAGTGAGTGTTATAAAGTCTGATGGCACCAGGTAGGAATGATTTCCTGTGCCGTTGCTTTAGGCAGCTGGTTGAATGAGTCTGTTGCTGAAGCTGCTCTTAAGCTTGTCCAGAGTTTTGTGGAGGGGGTGAGAGACATTGTCCATGATTGCCAGCAGCTTTGCCAGCATCCTGTCCTCCACCACCTCCTCCAGGGTGACAAGCATCATACATTGTAATCTACATCATACTTAACAAGCTGAATAACATCCCAACAGCTTCTTTAAAAGAAAAGGATATATAGATTAATATTTACTGTTTCTGCTGTTATCTGCTCTTGGGTTTTTCTTGACAAAGAATCAGGAAAAAAAAAAATATTATAATAATATTAACCAATGGGAATTTTTAAACAATTTCTTTATTAGTCTCCCTACATTAGGCTCCATAATTCTGGATAATTTCATTTATTTCACATATATGATGAGAGCCTTATGTAAAAATACTTTTTAACAGGCCCTATCTGACAAGTATGTTGGTCAAACCTAAAGAACAAAATCACACATTTAATGTCATGAGTTTATTATTCCTGCTTGCTGGTTCATTTAAAATTACACCATGGTTTAAGTATTTAGATACTTTACTCAATACTAGTAATACCAGAAGCTAAAATCAAAAAAAAATATTCTCAAAAGTACAAAAGTATTTAGAGCAAAAATACTCAAAAGTAAAAGTATTTACTGGTGAAGGACCCATTTGGCTTATTACATGGTTATATAAATTACATAATTAGATTATTATTACCCAATGCAACATCACATCAGGAGCATTTCAGTGTTCAGCAAGATGGAGCTAATTTTAACTACTTACTACTGACATAGGTGGTTATATCTATAACAATGGATCAAAAGCTAATTACGTGTTGTGTAATGTCTTAATTTATAAAGTAGTTATGGCGGATAAATGTGGTGGAGTAAAAAGTAAGTTTACCTTTAGAGTGGACACAAACAAATCACCTACAGAGAGAGGCAGGCTGGTGAGAGTGGTAAGGTAATCATCACTAGTCCCCCCTGGTAATGGAAGGACCTTCGTTTTAGGAGTAAAATCCAATAAATGTTGAAAGCTTACACCCTTGTCCCTAGTGCCTGGCATCATAGTATAACATTGATTAATAACTGATGTTCATATGTGATCCATGTACTCATTAAAGGCTTGCCTTAAGGCTTCCATCAGACTTCTCCTGGTAGCTCAGAGCTGCTAACCCTATGTTGTGTTTGAAGAATCTTTACACTAACTCTGTGCAATCCCCGCTGGCTTTAAGACACAGACTTCTGCTGATGTTACAGGATGAACTGAAAGGTGGCTAGCAGTGATTTGACTTGTGCAGCAGGGTCGTGGAGCTGTTATGGATTTTTCTGATGTTTGAGGAAGCCTTGGAGGGATTGCTGGCGGGAGAGATTTCAGATAGACCAATAAAACTGATGACCTTGACAAGAGGCTCATCAGACTGGTCTAGCAATGGGCTTCTATTATACAACCAGCACTCATTTGAACACAGCTTACCATTGTTCAGTAAGCTCCCACTCCATATTGCTCACATAATACATGAAGAAAGCCACTAGAGAAGACAATCTACAATAAAAATGTACATGCATTGACATTGTGGGGCCTCTAAAGGCTGGTATAGAAAAATAAAACACTGACGATCAAGACCAGGCTATATGTAACTGCTGCTCATTTATATGAACATTTACCATTTAGATCATCGATAAATTGCTTTGTCGACTGTTACGCCCGAACACTCTTTCTAATACACTGGTTGGACTAGATGTGTTGTTAGAGAAGTACTGACACACATGCTAAAAACATTGCACATATTATGCCATGCTATGTCTTTTTCAGGTTTAGGCACCCAAACTACTTTGTGTTTCGGAATAGCTTTATTTGGTTATTTCAACCCAAAATAACTATGTTACTTAGACTTTCTGTCACGTCACTTAGATAACTAAGTTACCTTAATTATGTTACATAACTTAAAAACAAATCAAACTTGACACTTGATCACATCCGGGTTTTATTCCAGTGTATGATCCATCCAACAACCCTAACAAAAACCTGACATGGAGTGTTCTCGCTCTTTATATGAACTGCATTCAAGGGGTGCTTCAAGTGACGCTAAAGGGGAAACTACCGCATCATACTTAGAAACAGGTACTGCCACTGACCAAGCTGCTGTATTTGATGCTGAGTGTTCAAACAGGCTGTATAACGAGGTCAAGCTACTTCTGCTTTTAGAACTGAGAGAGTAAATCTACTAATCACACTACTGCAAGAGATCTTTTCTCAGAATAACAATGGTCATTTTATTGGTTTAATCAAACAACAGTTGCTCTGGGCTTTTCAAGTGGTTTTCCTCCAATTCGCTGTTGTGCTGTTTGTGTTAAATTTGCTGACTATGTCCAACAAGACTGAACATTTGTAGTCTCTCTAGTGACTTTGGAAGCTTCAGTTTTTTATTACATCCAATAATATGAAAGTGTAACCAGTCAATGTATGGTTTTGCTGTCATATTTCATTAGGTGGCCAACACTGTACAAAACAGCTTGTAGGATCATCAAAAGCTTTTACTCTGATGCATGCACAACAAATGTCACAGAAACCTGCAAATCATGTGTTTTGTGTGCAATTATATATTGTAGTTCAAGGCTGCTGGATGATAGAGAACTACAGGATCACAATCGATGATTGGACCATAGTCTGGGTGAAAACTCAACTTCATATGGCTGTAATTAATTTGTGATATATGGATGCCTGTGGAACTACTAAAGTAATTCCAGTGAAACAGTCTGTTCACCATTTTAAATGAATGCGCCTGTATCTAAAATGGCTGGCTGCAGACAACTCGACTTCGAAATAAATTAAATGAAAAAGAAGTCTGTCCCTCTGAACTTACTGGTATCAAGCAATCATCCCACATCCTATTTTCTATTTAACTTTCTACATCAGGTTGTGGCTGACAGTACATATGGTCTAACATTTGTTCATTCTTTTGAAATTGATATTTATTTGGAGACAATGACATGGCTGGCTAGTTAGTCTTGTTGTTATACATAAGGTCAAATCATATTTACATTCAACTGTATACAGTGCTATTGACTTTGGATCTTGCTAGCACGACGTTAGCTCGCTGGCTAATAGCTGAACTGGAGGGCTGTATGAGCTGAGCACATTAAAAATATAAGTCTTATCTACAGTTCATTCTATTTGCTAGAGCAGTGAAAAAGTTTCCTTTGTATAAGAACCTTGAGGGATGGCAATGACTTTTCCAGCTATTAGTCAAATCCTCAGGTGTTGCTGGGGAAACAAAGTTATGACCTTTCAAAAACTAGATTTTGATCGCAAAACGCATGAAAATATAATTTATCTGTCTTATCTTGTTTTCTTTAGCATGGTATATGCAGAATAAAGCCCTTCAGGCTTTCCATATTCAGGAATTAATGGCAACCATCTGACGCACAATTTATTCATTAGGCTAATTTCTGATAATGGACACCTCATAGGGAATTATCCCTCAGATAAATGATAGCAATATGGCCTTTAGGCCTTTTTGCTAAGAAGCAGACAATAAATGTATGTTCAGCCATTTTCATGGTAATTTACCATATACATTTTAACACAGGTTCTGCCCAAAAGGGAAACTTTGCCCTGGGCAAATACAATACATTTTTTTTTGAAAAAATATATTGTAGAATTAAAAATGCTAGTAAACATCCTTGTGTGTGAGCTGCAATTGGCCAGAAGGACAGCAAGAAATTTAGATGAACACTCTCCTTTTATTAAATATTATAATAATGTAATATTGTGTAATGTTTATGTATTCTGTGATGTCATAAAGTTATTTATAGAGATCCAAATCATCACCAAACTGCATATTTTAAAGAAAGAAGAATGTATTATATTATAATTGCATTCATGACATCAAGAGATTAATACAATACAATTAACACACAAGCACAACATTAAACTGCAGGAACAACAACTAAAATACTGCACAGTATTAAAAAGCACAAGTTTTTCTGAGTCAGAAACATGTCAGGCACTGCACTGTGATGGGAAGTCACCTTCACATATATAGCTGCCGTACTGTAGAGATGGATGAGTAAGCATAACGCCTGACAGTGGGCTGGAGACTCCTTTATCACAAGGGCATTCTCCCTGTCTTTCTGTCTGGGATTTTTATAGCAAAGGTATTCACTGCAGCCAGGGTTTAGAAATTAGTGAAGTCCAGAATTGTTTTTTATGGAGCTGTTATCTTTTAATACCTGATTCTGTTGTCTTATTCTTTAGTGGAAAAAAATCCACAATCAGGTTTCTCCTCATCTCTGTTCTTTATTTAGTCTCTCCCGCACAGTTCGCTGTCAGAGCTGTCAGATTAATGTGCAGAGACAGTGGGGGAAGAGGTGGGTAGAGTAGTCAAAACATTTATTGGAGTATAAGTACTGTTACTTTGCAAAATCAAAAAGGCCGACTCAAGTAGAAGTAAAGGTAAAGTAAAGTAAAAAATAAATATATAGTGTTAACATGTTAGTGACCTTAAACTTAAATCTCATGTCTCATGTCCCAGTGTTTATCACAAACAACCACAGATCAGGGTTGACCCCCACATCTAGATCTGTCCAATGACATGAAGACAGTAAGATTCAAGATGTGGACAAATCAGTCAAATTTTTCATATCAAAAGACTCATCTAACCTCATGACTTCACTTTCACCTGAGGACCCTCTGTGGTTGAAACATTACAACAGCAGTTTGTCTTTTTTTGTGTGCATAATTTGGTCAGTGTACACACTAATGACTGTGACTAATTCAATGCACACTGTATCTGGAATATTTAGCTACA
This sequence comes from Pagrus pagrus, assembly GCF_965226575.1. NCBI lineage: Eukaryota > Metazoa > Chordata > Actinopteri > Spariformes > Sparidae > Pagrus > Pagrus pagrus. Next base: position 22,332,242 of record NC_140205.1, on the reverse strand, counting down.
TTACAGCAGAAAGCAGGAGTAATAGTAGTTTTGAAGCATGTACAGTGTGTATATATCAAACTTATAATAATAATTATAATAATAATACATTTTATTTATAATGCGCTTTTACAGGTGCTCAAAGACGCTTACATAAGTTTATACGTTTTAACACAACAGACACATACTGCTCTCTGTCAGCTCTGGTTAATTCACAGCTGCAGCCTACTGCACTGTGCACTGCTAATTCCTTCTGTCATTACACTGGTTTGAGCAGTCATTTAGAGGCATGGCTGTGGTAGAATAACAGAGCGCTGGCAGACCTGGGACCAGCTGACCAACAGCCTCTTAAAGGATAACTACCGTTTTTTACAACCTGGACCTTATTTCTGGCAAAATATATGATCATTTACTCACCCAGATAACTTTGGTGTCATTCGGCGTCGTTCGGACGAAATTAGATCCAGTGTAGCGGCGATATATCCATATAATGGGAGAGACGGGGCAGCGACACACAGCCTCTATATAACACATTATCTGCCACGAAACTAGTTAATTTCATCAATATTTTGTTATGAAATGCTAGCGCTATTCCCCTCTGAGTCCGGGCTCGTCCGTTATCAACATCCGGGGTCAAACTAGCAGTAGCAGCTACAGGTAAACAAGCCGCGCTGTCGCGGGTGCGCGCGCAGCTCAGAAACGACATCTTCCAGGTCAGAGGTAGTAGATCAGCCTACAGACCCCGGATGTTGACAATAGACGAGCCCGGACTCAGAGGCTAATAGCGCTAGCATTTCATAACAAAATATTGATGAAATGAACTAGTTTCGTGGCAGATAATGCGTTATATAGAGGCTGTGTGTCGCTGCCCCGTCTCTCCCATTATATGGATATATCGCCGCTACACTGGATCTAATTTCGTCCGAACGACGCCGAATGACACCAAAGTTATCTGGGTGAGTAAATGACCATATATTTTGCCAGAAATAAGGTCCAGGTTGTAAAAAACGGTAGTTATCCTTTAAGGTAATGTGCACGAATTTATAAAATAATAAATTAATAAAGTAGCACTGCCACACAGACACTTAAAGGACTGACCAGATGTTTGAATTTCTGATTATACAGTTATATAGCGCTGATTTTTAAAAAAATAAATATTTTAAGTATGAAAAAAAAAAATAGGCTTATTTTTTAAAATGACCAAGGTCTGGACCTCGGTGATCTCATAGCTGGCTACGGCCATGACTGCAGCTAAACTGAAGTCCAAAATAAACCTAATATTTGTCATATTTTCACATGCAGTGCCTGTAGAACAATGCCACCTTGAAAAAGTGACAGTGCTATAGTGCACTTATGCAGAACTAATTAGGCAAGCGTCACTTTATTTTTCTTCTGCAGAGCCGATGATGATGAGCCTAAAGTAGCTTGACAATTTTTTATTAAAACAGCAGCTAAAGTCACCACACAGCCAGCCGAGTGGAACTAACCACTACAGTCAGCTCTCTCAGAGGGAGAGGACTGAGCTCATGCTGAGCGTATCTTAGAACACAGTGTCAGATTGCAGGGATACATGCATGTGCATTATGATGAGAATAAATATGTCACTAACTTGATAAGTGATTTCAGTATTGATCAATTTGCAGAACTGTAGAACATCTGTTGGTAATGGTAGAGATATATGACCCAGGCTGGCTAACAGTGAACACATCTGGGTAGAGTTCGGATTTATCACTGTATCACACTACATTTATATATTCAGCACAAGCCGTTCAGAGATTTTAAATTCTGTAAGTGCATCCCTCTATGGGTATTTTTAATTTTAACTGACAGGGTCTGCCTGTCTTGTATTCAAATTGTGTAACCATGTCTTAGGGATTCACATGATACCCTGGGAACAAATAAAGAAGTTGCTCTTCTTTTGTTGTATTTGCAACATATTTGTTCACCGTCTCACAGTGTTTGACACATGTTTCATTTTGATTGTAACTCAGAGACCAATATTTCTTCTTCTAACTATTCAATCGTGACCATGAACTTTATTCACATCCACTGCAGAAAAAAACAGGTCTCATTTGAAACTGACCAATTTCCTTTTATATTTATAAAAAGTATATTGCATTATATTTTACTGAGAAATCTCCCTATTCTCTGATCCCCTCATTTTTCTTGATTAACTCAGTAAAATGTTCTGTACTGTAATTTACCATAATTTACCATCAGTAACCTAAAGTGTCCATCAGGACTGAAATCTTAAGGATTGTACCTTTAACATTGCAGTATAGAATTTAACTCAGATGGTCATTCATGTTGTTCATGTTTTAACCATAATGGTTGCACCACTTTGGAAGAGCCTTCATCATTATCTCATGCTGCACTCATGTCATACCAGGTTTACCCTAAATACCAATTTCTAACTTGTAAATAATGTTGACAACAATATCCGAGTTGTAGCAATTACATATTTTTCTGAAAACTCAGATATTTTGATCTTGGTGCTTTATAATGCAACTAGAATGGCACTTGGAAGATCACATACCTCTGCCAAGACTAAACAGTCCTCTTTAATCCAATATCAAATAAAACATAGTTAAGCTCTGCAAAGTTTTGCTTGATTTTTTTCAACAAGATCCAGGCATTATTCCCTGAGAAATTAATGAAAATGTTAAAGAAAGTTGGAAAAAAATCCAATTCTTGAATCCTACCCTTTATCTAGATCCACACCAAAAGTTATTAGGGTTTGTTCTGGGCCTAGAGCCATCTTCTATCCAAGTTTGTGGAACTCTGTTCAGTAGTTTTGTGTAATTCTGCTGACAAACCAACCAACCAACCAACCAACCAACCAACCAACCGACACACGTGAAAACATTACCTCCTTGGTGGAAGTATTATATTCCTGAAACACAAACATATGTGGATGCATTACAACAGCCAAAGCCTGTCGCCAGTAGTAGATAAATTCAAGCTATTGTCAATGCATACTGTTTTTTAACCTTCACATAGCCAACTCTGCAACCATATAGACCCTTTTCATGTCAGACATTTTGAGTTGTCAAACCAGGAAAAGCACAGGTCTAACCAGTAACATTAGCAATGGCTCCATTTTATTGTGTCACAGTAAGCCATGTCAATGATTGAGCATGCACAATACTAGAACCCTTGAACTAGCTCACCTAAAAAGGATGCAGCCTTCATTAATGTTATAAATTCCACTTCTGCTTTCCCTGCTTTGACAATGTATCTGCCATGAAAAGAGAATATTGAGAAGTCCAGAACCGCAAATCCCACAGTACATGACCTCTGTATTATGGAAGCCTAATGAGTCTAGATTTTTTAATTATTATATTTTCTGGTTTCTTTGTGTCTATGTTTTGAATGTTGAATGTTACTATTGCTTTGAAAAATGTTCTGTAGGTATGCTCACTTGTGAATCACCTTGACACACTAACAACAACAGCCACTCCTGGGTCGACAACGGGCAGTTGATTTGCACAGCAGAGAAATGTAAATTCAGCAACCTTGTTTATTTCTTGTTACATTTAAAGATATGTAGTCTAACATGGTGGTCCGACCATTTCTGATGATTTATACACTTTGAAATAACATGATGAAAAAAGACTTTGAGAGAATTAATTGTATACTTGATACTTTTGATATATATACACATATCAATTTGACTGTTCAAACTCTGGCCATATGGAGAGCGTATAAACATGTCTCATGGGAGTAAGTGATCTTATCTCATTGAGTGTCTGACCACAGCTGTTGTGTGTGACAGTCACCACATATGACATCCACTGATCTTACATTGAGACACAAATGGCCCAATATACCTGACAACAACTAACTGGATGGCTGTTGCAAACCAACCCTTTTATTACTGAGAAAATGATCCTTTTAGTTTTACAGCAGTAACTAACATAACGTAGGCTGGAGAATGAGAACAAAAGCACATCCTGTGAACCCATTGAGTCTGCTTTTAGAGCGTGTTTCCTAAATGTATTCTTGCCTCAGGTAATCCAGTCTTCCAATTTAAATATTTATAAAGGGATAAGGCACCACACAATGCTCTTTAAAAAAAATCCTTAAACGTTTAAAATGCAGCGATCAGCAGCCGAGTCTCGACCATATCCAAATATTTACCTGTGGAGGAGCAATTACGTATTCACTCCAAAACAAAGTCATTTGCTCTGGGTCACTGAAGATGTGAACTAACATGAGTCAACAGCTTTTTGCAGCAATGAACAGCCGTTCTTACAGCAGCAGCTGCGTGACTCAGTCCTGCGCCTGGCAAGCTCACAGGAACATGTTGAGCATGCAGGAAACAGCACAAGAAAACCATGACGGAAAAATCTGGTTTTTACACAACCATATTACCTGATTGGACATGTTTAAAACCTTCAGGATTTGCCCATGTTGCGGTACCTCTTTTAAAGCCGTAAATGATAGGTAAAATGTAATCACAGCCAATAACAAATTGTCAGAATGAACAAATCTGCCACTTCTGGTTTAACGTAACTAGAAGCTGCTATAAGATTAAGATAAGATTATTTTGGGCCATTTGGGGAAAGCAAAACAAAGCCAATAAATAAAGTTGTTACACCAAAGTGTTGGCAAGTAGTCAAGGCACGGAGCATCATTAGCATTAACACAGTCACGTTTGTGTCAACTTGATGAATGTAAGTCCAAATGTTTCACTTTCATATGTATTTGTCAGAGCATTCAATTTATTGAGTGCTGTCGGGATGTTGAGAGATTTTCTAGAATTATAACAAAAAATGGTTCTAAATTAATTGCAACCATAGCAAATTCTAAAATAACACATTATGACACCATGTCTTTCATTCAAGTCCACCTAACGGCTGGATCAAATTTCTATATCTGTAATTCATAAATCCTACAAATTAGATTTTGTTTCTTTGATAGAGAAATGACAAATAAACATTCTCTGACATACAATTATTGAAATTAAATTCATTTAACTAGAATGGCACTCAGTAGAGCTCATACCTCTGCCAAGGCCAAACAGTTTCCTTTAATTCAATTAGTCCTAATCCAATATACAAACTCAATAACCCTGTATCAAAAATAATTTAAGATCACCAGATCTGGGATCTACATTAAATTGTACTCACTCATAAACACAGCACAAAAAGTAAGGAAATTTGTGTTTGGTAGATTATTTCTTTGTTGTAACAATGCTTCTTGGCAATAAATCTTATACCGTTGGAAAGCCTGTTTATTTCCCTTTTAAATGGTGCCACATTTGTAGAGAACATGCATTTGTGGGATGAGCAGCAGAGCTGAGTATGTGGGTTGCGCCCATGAAAAATTTGACAAATCTTCTCTGCCAAACAGCTTATTCTGCTATTGACTCTTGTTTGGTGTTGTCTGGTGGATTGGATGATTGAAGTCTGAATAAACAAGACATATTGGCAATTTAACAATTTATTAATTTAACAAACAGGAGCCTCAGTGGTGTGTGGAAGAACCATACACAGCCACAACAGCCTGGCACCTCCTCCTCATGCTGGTCACCAGCCTGGTCACACACTGCTGTAAGATGGCATCCCATTCTTCAACCAGCATTTCTCGCAAGTCAGCCAACGTGGTTGTGTTGGTCACTCTGGCATGAACAGCACAGCCAAGCTGATCCCATAAGTGTTTAATGGGGTTGAGGTCAGGACTGCTGGCAAGCCATTCCATCCTGTCCACTCCCAAATTCTGGAGGTAGTCTCTGAGAAACCAGCTCTGTGTGTGACCAGGCTGGTGACCAGCATGAGGAGGAGGTGCCAGGCTGTTGTGGCTGTGTATAGTTCTTCCTCTTATCCAGATCTGCAGCAAAAATAAATGGGGTCTATTTTGGGCGAAGACCCATCCTCCATCCAAGTTTACATAGAAATCAATTCAGTAGTTTTTGTGTAATCCTGCTGACAAACCAACCAACCAACCAACCAACCAACCAACCAACAAATGGACATGGGTGAAAACATAACCCCCCTGGAGTAGGTAATATGTAAGCACACAAAAACAATATTTTAATTAGAATCTCAGAGGACTGCTTTGCTGCCTTAGCGTTAACTGATGTTCTGCACTAGTGTCTTGATATTGGAATCATAGAAATTATACATTGCAAATATTGTCAATACATTTTTTTTTCAGCGGCTCACAAAATTTGATACTTCTATAAACACATTGGAGTCCACCAAATCCTGCTAGTAGGGAACTACAGAGTTGGTGTAATTCTTTGTGGGTTTATCTTATCACATTACACAGGGTCATTTATCCACATTTTCTCTTGAAGACAGACCCACACCTAATATAATATAATAAGTAAATTCTACAAGCCTTTATTTGCAACAGTTAAAAATATGTAATGCATACAATGTATGCTTATGCAGCACAAAATAATTTTGAGATGATGGCCCTATTCCAATATGCTCAATGCCCTTACCAATTTTCCCCTTCCCATCCATTTTGCATGTTCACTCCTCATTCTTGTTGAGATAGAGGGGAGGATTGGGATGAGGTGTAGCTATATGGTCCCACATTTTGAAGTATTTTAATGTTGCCATTTGATAGCATATAAAGCTGGTCATTTAACATTTAAGTCCAGCAGTGACATTTCTGTACTTGGTACTGCTCCTCTTATATCAGTGCAGACTGGTAGGGTAAGAGCACAGGTTGCTAATGTTTGCCTATAAAGAACCACTAGTGGCCAGGTAAAGAAGCAGTGTGTTGGGATCCACGGATGGATTAATTCATTTTCACCATCAGTTTATGAGACCACATGCCCTGGCTCTGTGTGGTTCAGAGAAATCATGGGGGCACTCGGAAATGAGGGGTAGGGGTACAAACTGGAAACAGGTTTGAGCCAATAAAAGCTTTTGCTAAATCAATATATTTATTGAAAATTCCATACCGAGCATTCACACCCACAGGGGTGTCAAGTCCCAATGAATGAGTAGCCTACCACACTGTAAGAATGTAGTTGTGCATGAAGTGGGAGTAGAGAATGAGAATGAGGAGTAATCTGATGCTGGGCCTGTGTGATACATTTAATACCCTGCTACATCAATCACCATCTGCTTCCCTCAGCCCGAAGCTGCACTGCACCGTTTGATTTCCTGACCAGCGAACGCTACATTAATGTCTCCACTGCTTGTCTCTGCAGATGATGACACCCGAGGAAGCCTAATCCCAAACCTCGGGCATTTGTACCATGAGACTCATTACATTACACAACATTACACCCCTTCACTGAGAAGCACTCCTTGCAGCGCTGAGAATGGGGCATACTGCTCCTGCTCTCCCAAATGGATTTCTAACTCTGTCATTTTAGCCAAATTGCCCTTCAGCCTTCTGCAAACATGTCTGAGCCAAACACCACTTCCACTCTGTTAGTGATCATGACTAAAAGTGATTGCCCTGAAGTGGGGCTGTACGTGTGTGTTTGTATGCATACCTGCCCGTCTGAGTGTATTGTATACTGGCTGAATGTACAGTATGTATAATGGTCTCTCTTTTTTTGCAGGGGAGTATTTTTGGACTCTGAGGTTTCAGAATGGCTGACGGTCCAGGGGGACTCAGTCTAATCTTGTCCACAAGCAGTGGTGCTTGACCTTTGGTTAAAGGTTAATTGTAACATTAAGTGTGTCTTTTGCTCTCTGCCGTCTTGATGATGAAAATGAAAGAGTGTGATGTGGACAGAGAGTGTCCTCCAGTGAATTTGACTCAAGGATCATCAAGAAAGGAGGTAGTATTAAAGTGTCATAAATGACTGCAAAAAGAATATCTGTTCCATCTCTATGCATTCAGCACAGATCCCACCTCCATCAAGATGTTAAAATACAGGTTCCACCAACTCATAATTGTGTTTTATTAAAATTTGTTGTACGGTCCTGGGGACATTACAGTACATGCAGGGCTGACCCAGTCAAGTTTTTGGTCTGACCCCAATCAGGTTTCTTTAATTTATCTGCAGAGTCCAATCCAATACTTATACTTACTGAAATGTCGATTGAATATGTATGTTGTTTTCACACCTTATTTTTCATGAGCTACATGATCTAAATACTGAAGGCCTTGGTTCTAAGCGATTAAGTGTATAATGATAATATAATAATATATGTAAAATGAGACTCCTGAAATGTACAAAATGGCGTATGAATAACACAACTCATTTTGCATTTCATCACAATGCATTTTTTGTCATAGTTTTTGGCCTGTCATTTAGCACCATTAGGCCTTTACTTAGTAACCTTCAATGTCATGTTACAAAGTATAAAGAGCACCAAGACCATGTACACAGGATCTTCACCCAGGAGACAGCTGTTTGTGTGAGTCTTATGGTTAGGACTGGCTGCTAGTAAACAGATTAAACATGTTGGGGGTTTAAGATTGATTTGTCTAAGGATAGGCTGTGCTGTTGCAAATCAATGATCAATGATCATGATTTAAAGCTTTTAAACAGGTTATTATGGTTAGGTTAGGTTAGAGTAGTAGGTAGAATACTACTGTACTAATGCTTTTTTAACAAAGCAGAGGGACAGATTTTTTTTAGGAAAAATATTATAACATATCCGCTCTAGTGGAAAGACTCAAAAAGATATTGATCTACTCTTCTTGTTCATGGGTAAGACAGCAAGCAAGAGGATTCCCCAAATAGGGATTTTCCCCTAACTGAAATCTGCTAAGGGGAAGATTGGACCATTTAACAAACAATTGAAACTATATTTATTATTACAAATGTATTTCCTCCCTGTAATGGAGAAATATGTGTAGCCAGAAGCTTGCCGTAGCTGACAGACCTGCAAATCAATCAGTCCTCCTCTCACTGAGATGCATGCTGTATGAGCTTCATCCTTTCACAACACAGCAGACTGTCTAGAAACACAATGATGTGAGTAAGCTAGCTCTACAATGGCATTGCCATCGCCTAAGTAGAGTGCATACCTCCGCCAAGGCCCAATAGTCCCCTGTAATTCAATCAAGTCTAATCCAATACATATATGTATATATATATAGATATACATACATATATAAACATATCTACATCTGCTAGATCTGAATATCTCCAAAATTAAAACAAGGACAGAAGAAATCCTGGATCCTGGATATAATTAACTCCTCATCACTGAAACCTGGTTAAACCATGTGATTCCATCCCACTGATAGAAACAGCGCCCCCTGATTACCAGTACTTTAAGCAGCCCTGGGTCTTCTGGACGAGGTGGTGGCTTAGCAGATATTTTCAGGAACATGTCCTGCTGTCTGGTCCCAGTTGGCCAATTCACCTTCTTTGAATCATTATGCTTCAAAATGAATGGCAAGGCCCCTGTGCTCTCGTCGAATCACGACAGGGTTTTAATACTTGGTGACTTTAACACTCATGTTTGCTGTCCTTCCTATCCTCTTGACAAAGATTTCCTACTTCTTACTGATTCAGTTAATCTCGTTCAGTCTATTTCTAGTCCAACACATGTCAAAAAACACACCTTGGGCCTTTTCTTATCCTCTCTTCTCACCCCCACTAACTTTGAACAGAACAATGTATGTGTTTCAGATCATAAAGTAATTTTGTTTGATATACTACTGTCACCATCTGCCCCTGTACAAGTTGCTCCTGTTTGCTCTTGCATCCTCACCAGCATCACTACCAGCCTGTTTTCCACAGCACTCAGAGCAGCACCAACCACTTACCAAATTGAATCCTCTGTGCAGTCACCAAACACTGAGGAGTGAGTCCTGTAGGCTCATTATTGATTCAACTGCCCCTCTCAAAAGAAGAGCTTGTAAACCAAAAACTTTTCTGTGGCTCAATGACCTTACAAGATCAACTGGAAGAGCCTGCAGAAAAGCAGAGTGTAAATGGCGCAAAGACAGGCTTTAGATCTCCCACGATATACAAAGATCTTTTGACAAAATACCATCTCTCTGTCAAGGATAGGGGTGGGAATCACAGGGTACCTCACGATACGATATGATCCGCGATACATGGCCCACAATACCGATAATATCACGATACAGCGATGCTGCCATAATTGATATATTGCGATACAATCATATAACGATACATCACAATATCTGTCTAACTAAACAATGCTTAGCATAGTGCCTCTTTTACAGACACACTGACTGTAACTTGTCAATGTCCACATGTGTAGGGCTGCACAATTAATCACAAAATAATCAAAATTGCAATATAACTAAGTGCAATATCCAAATCACAAGAACTGCAATTATGTTTTAAAGGTAACATGTGTCACAAAACAGTGTTTTAATGAAATTTGGTAGTGCTGAACAGATGCTCTGGCCAACAAAGCTTGTTCTCCAGATGTAATAAAACGTGTTTGTTTGGCAGAGACCAGGAGAAATGCCACATCATCATGATTTTACTAGTTTTTCAATGACAATAAAAATTGTGATGTAAAATTGATCATCCATTATAATCATTAACAGTGGACCATGCAATACTGATTGACCATCCGCATCACTCTGGAAAAGCCCTCATTTGGTTTCAATCTTACATAACGCATAGGACCTTCTCTGTCTCTGTTAACAACTCATCCACTACCCCTGCGTATCTCTCATGTGGAGTCCCCTCAAGCCTCAGTCCTCGGGTGATTAAGCTGGACCCACTACACTCTCAAAATTTCTGGAGGATGTAAAGGGATGAATGACTAATAACTTTGTACTAGGGCTGTCAATTGATTAAAATATTTAATCACGATTAATCACGATTGTCCATAGTTAACTCACAATTAATCGCACATTTTTTTATCTGTTCTAAATGTACCTTAAAAGGATATTTTTCACGTTTTTAATGCTCTTATCAACATGGGAGTGGACATATATTATTATTGCCACGTTATTGCCAAATTATTGCCACAATCCAAAACACTGACAAATACTGTCCAGAATATTCTCCAGAATAACCTCAAAGGTACTGCATGCTCAAAAAATATGCTGAAAGCATAACATGACAAACTCAAGGCCAACAAGCAACAACTGATGGGCAAATTGACCTGAATTTAACATTCCTTAGGAAACACAATGCAGTGTCCAACTTTACACTTGTAAAGGTTAACTAAACAATGTTAATCGACCCTCAAGCTGCGGCCGCCCATTTAGCTATCACTGTTGAAAGTTTGCCTCATGTAAAGTTGTCCAGGCGTCTCCATTGCAAACTGTCCACCGTGGTCTGCCTTTGGCGAGGAGGAGGAGGGCTCTCTGCATCAGCTGTGTGCTTGGCCAGCAAGTGGTATTTAAGACTCGACGTGCTCCGGTGGTAACTCAGTTCACATCAGCAGTTCATGCAAATAACTTTGTTCTTGTGGAGAGAACCATCTGGCAGGGCTTTGAAGCTGAACTTGCCATTCAAAAGACATTTTTCTTTATCCATTTCTGCTGCAAGGAGGTTTGTTTCTGCTCACCATCCACAATGTTACTGCTGCATCATTTCCTGATTTCACAAACTACAGAGCGGGCCGAGGGTCATAACATATGTGCGTTAATCGTGCATCAAAACAATTTACGCTGTTAAGAGGAATTTACGTTAAAGCATTATTATTGCGTTAACTTTGACAGTCCTTCTTTCTACAATTAAATTAAAACAAAACAGAGATTATAGATTACAGAGTATCACCCACCAAACTCTTCCAACACCACTGCCCAGTCCCTCAATCAACTATTCCATCACATAAGACCACATGTAAAAAACCTTGCAATGATAATTGATAATACACTGAAATCTGATGTTTGCACAGTCATCAAATCCAGTTTCTTTCGACACAGAATCATGTCTAAGATCAGAACATTCCTCTTGACTTAGAAAAAGTCATTAATGCCTTAATATCTTCAAGACTTGACTATTGCAACTCTATATACTTTGGTATCAACCAGGCCTCCATACACTGCTTACAACTGGTACAGAATGCTGCAGCCAGACTCCTATACAGCCGCAAAAAAAGGCAACACATTACACCTGTACTAGCATCTTTACACTGGCTCCCCATTCGTTATCAAAACCACTGCAAGTTTCTTGGTGTTTAAAGCCCTTCGTGGCCTCGTCCGAAGATACATTACAAAACTTCTATCCCCATACAGTTCAACTAGGCCCCTCATATCATCAGATCAAGGGCTATTGACTATCCCAAGATACCATCGACAAGCTTTTGGAGACAGGGCCTTCTCCGTAGCCACACCAAGACTTGGGAATTGCCTCCCTTAACATATAAGAACAGCAGAATATCTTGACTCCTTCAAAAAATGTCTGAGTATTACTTACCCTGCAGTTGATTTCTGATATGATCTGCATCCTATCCTACCTGATCGGGTTACATGCTGCTATTCCGACATGCCGCTATTTAGACAGTGACCTGTAATTGTCCGAATAGCGGCATTAAAGTTATTTTTCAAGCGTCCCACTATTTCGACATTTTGTTTTGTCATAGTCGGAGACATGTCGGAATAGCGGCATGTCTAAATAGAGACATGTCGAAATAGTGTGCGGACCCCACCTAATCGAATGCCTGTGTGTGTGTATGTGTATGTGAGTGCACACTATACACAGTATTTTTTCAGATAATTTAAATACTCACATCTTGTGATAATCTTTTATTTACTCTATTAATGTTTTGTGAAGTTTGTTTTATGCATGTTGTAAAGCACTTTGGTACAAACCCTGTTTGTTTTAAAGTGCTGTATACATAAATTTGACCTTGATCCAGATCTGCGCCAAAAGTTAATGGGGTCTATTCTGGGCCAAGACTCGTCCTCCATCCAAGTTTCATTGAAATGTTACTGCAGGTATTCTTTCTGCTCAAAATATTTTAAAATGATAATATGCACAATGGGATCAGAGAGGTTGAGGGGACTGGTTATCGGATGTGTTTTCTGCGAATGGAATGATGAAGCAGAGAAGTTTAAACTAAGGCAGATTGGGGATGACACACAAGATTAACAGAATACTGTTCAGACAGGTGAGTATAACAACAACGTTACTGATGGGTGTTACTCTCTTTCCAGATGACAAGATAGACAACCACTGCGTTGCCCAGCAACAAAGTGTTTCAGAGCTGCTGACAACATCAGCACATGAACATACAGAAGCAGTGAACTTTTCAAATCAAAATATATAAAAGGAAGATAGAATTCCTGTGATAGATAACTCAAGCCAGTTTTAATTCTCTTAAGTTAACTCATCCAATTCAGATAAACAAGTATTTGAATAAAAATCATTTCAGCTTTAGTGAATACTGCTTTCAGACTGGAGAACATCCCCAGAGAGAGGCAGCTGCCTTGGCCTGTTTCAGTCGGGCATGGCAGATAGGATGGACAGCTCTCTGCCAGATGGGAGGTCCTGCAACAGTTCAAGCCCTGCGTGGCCTCATTTTTGTTTGACCCACTTCATCTCCCCCTCTGTCCCTCATCTCTGCATCTACACCCACACCCATGGGATTAGAATGGAGAGCAGGCAGAAAGGCAGCACAGCCATCCTGATGCTACATTCTCCCGGCTGGGAGGATGCACAGGAGCAGATGGGGCTTTAGCAGGTTGAAGGCAGCGGGGTCGAACTACAGCCTGACCACACTGTATTCACAAACACCAGCTGTGTGTTATTTTACCTCTATCAATAACCTCATCTACTGCTGGATCACAACAACTGTGAGTGGTGTGTGTGTGTGTGTGTGTGTGTGTGTGTGTGTGTGTGTGTGTGTTGCTGGGACTTCTCACGGTGGATTTATGTAGCTGTGAACAGGGTAATTACCACCATTTAGAGAATGTTAAATTGATGCACGTTACACACCTTGTCATGAGTTGTCATGTACCTGAATAATGAATATAATATAGTCTGTAATAACAAAATCTTTAAGGATGACCACTAAAATATAAAAAACTGAAATTTTTTCCTTTTTATTTTCTAACAATGCAGTGGTTCCAACATTCTTGGCTTGGGAGCCCTTAAAGTCAATGAATGTTTTTATGATGTGTGTGTGTGTGTGTGTGTTTGTGTGGTCTTGTTTTCCTATTTTTTGTGGTGTCCCAAAAAACCAGGAGCCCACTCATGGTGTGGGGTCCGATAGCTTCACGGGGACCTAAATGCTGGACCCCATAACGTATACCATTAACTTTTAGGGTGAAGACTTGGGTTAGGTTAGGGTAAGGGTTAAGGTTAAGCACGAAGTGGTTAGGGTTAGGGTAAGGATCCAGGAAATAAATGTAAGTCTATGCACCCTCAAGTGATTAAAACGAGGCTGTGTGTGTTTGTTGTTGTTCACACTGAGCCGAGCATGCCGACGTAGAGCCGCTCCAGTGTGTCATTTCATATGGCATGTTGGCATTGCAGAGCCAAAAGAGGCATGACGGTACACATCATAACATTTTTTTTCACGTTTCTACCTGTAAATCTACAAATGTATCCACCGGCTGTTTATAATCATATGGATGCTGTTATAAAGTGTTGTGATTGAGATCCTGACTGACCATGGATATGGACATTTTTTTTTATACATAAGATGCCAAAGACCCTACCTGCTACCACATTACTGTCGTCTGGTCCTGTAACGTTGCTTTGTGGATTGAAGTGTGGGACATTTCTCTTTTTATTTGATGAGTGAAGGATCTGTTTAGCTGTCAGACTATGAACACCATCAGACCGTCACACTCCTGTCCCACAGTGCCGGCTTACCCTAACACACAGACGTTGTCTCTCCTCTGTGGCGGCTCTGTTACTACCTCCACTGGTGGATCAGAGATGGAACAAAACTGTCTCCCCATGCCTCTATAACTTTCACATAGACAGCGAGGGGGAATATTTGTGCAAGATTCCTGCCTTGAAAAGGCAGTGTGAATGGGGCCACTGATTACCAGTTTAATCCACAAAAACTAATGTGGTAAAATCATAATTTTTCTCATAAAAACTCGGTCATTAAAGTTATAATGGGAAGTTACTTGGGTTCTCATTGATGCCATCCATTAGCTTGAAATGACTTGAAGGTAAATGAGTCTATCACAGCATGCTCCCATCAACATTTCACTGGCCTCATTCTGCCTCACACTGGGCTGTCAGACCCATTCATCAGTAATAACCAATTACAGAAAAGAAAACCTGGTGTTTTCCCCTGTGCAGCTCAGTGAGATTTCATAAGACCTAAGCACTCACTTTTCCAGCACCAATCCAAAGCCTCTGAGCACACCTTCACCACAACAAGACTGCAGGCAAATACTGCTACAGTGGTTCTATTTACATTTGTTGATGCATTTAATACTAAAGGGAGAACAGGAAAGGGACGAGCAGGAGGCGATAACACCAGGAAATTCAGGCTGCTGTGATTTGGCCTGAGTATTAGGTTAAAACCAGCAAGTCCTCCATCCCAATAAGTTGTATGACATTGACACTGAAAATGGGGAAAGATAATGTAGCCTATAGAGTTAGAAGAAGCACATCACTCCGTTTTGAAGAAAAAAATAGAAATATAACCGCCGGTCTCAGTTTAAGTTCAGGTCTCAAATTTGGCGAGTTCAGCCGTACCTCATCATGAGGTAATGGGTATGGGTTGTGCTGGGGTCTCCTATTGAAACGTATTGAACATAGAGATCTGCTGCAGAGAGGTGGATTATGATGCAAGATTGGTTTGGGTAGTTACATACTGATACACTATGACATTTCTTTTTTGTAACTCTTGCTCTCCAATGGAATCCATTGTAACTGGTGTGAATAAAAGTTGACTATAGCTGCTGTCCTCCATGACAGAGTTTTCCAGAACCACCTTTTTAGTTAAGTTTATGAAAGTATATACATCAGAAGAGTGATCCGGTGGTCAACAAGAATTACAGGCTGAATCACGGCAGTATCAAATCAAATCAAATTTTATTTGTATAGCCCAAATTCACAAATCACAGTTTGCCTCAGAGGGCTTTACAATCTGTACAGAGACGACACCCTCTGTCCTTCGACCCTCGATTCGAGTGAGACTCAGTAGAGCCCTGAATGGATGGACTCTGGTGGGTGATGACATCATCGCTAATCATACATGAGGTCGATTTTCCCACCTTGCAATCACACATCCTGCTGTGGTTTCATTTGAAAATCTAGGAGCTGCTTTTCTCTTTGTGTGGCAAGCCCTCCCTCCATAACAAATAAAGCCAGCCGTCTATAAAAGGGGGTCCTAAATCACTCCTGAGACGTTGGTAAAGGAAAGTAATGATGGATTGATTGCAGCATTGCTTTGTTCCCTCTACCCTACCCCTCCTCCAATCCTGACAATGATAGAAGTCCACCTTCTTCTTCATTTCACAGAGGACAAAAAGATAAGGGACAGGGAAGGTGAAGAGGATATAAGATTCTGCCTGTATGCCACATTATTGCTCAGTAGGAAGAGGTTAAGTAGGGCAAAATGTCAGATAGCCATAATGGGTCAGTTAGTCATCTGTCAATCTGTCCAACAACATTGTCAAGAGCAACAAGTCTCAACAATTGCCAGCCTGATGAGATCAAATATCCCCCTTGACACTTAAATGCATGCTAATCTATCTCAAAATGTTCTGTCCAGTTTTTATAAGACAGAAGATAATCTCCTTATGTGGTGAACTTGCTGCATAACCTCACGTAACCTGTGTTTTGGCCAAAAAGCTGCACTTGAACACACAAAGTCTTCAGCCAATGTCTGTCAGGGGGAAATAACTCTCCATACCACCTGGTGGCAGTATTCTGTATTCATCATTCAAAAAGAAAAACCAGAAGAGTCGGGACAGCAGATACACAAAACATTGTTATTATAAAGCAGCATTTATTTAACACGATCTCTGTAATGTTGTCTTTTCTAATTACAAATATGTTTGATAAAAAGTTGTAAATGGCACTGGAGGCAGAGGCAAAAATAAGGAGAAACCATACTAAGTGGGTGAAATCATGGATACTACAGTAACAGACTCAAGGGGCTTTCCTTGTAAAAATGTTGAAACAGCATATCAACTATAAGCAAGGCAAGAAAGCTTTTGACTTTGACACAGGCAACTGCTGTTGACATCATGTTGCCAAGCAATGATCAACATTAGCTTCTTTAAACCCTGACCATGATCTTTCCCCAACCTTAAAATGTATTTCCTTTTACCCAACAGCACTTCAGTGTTGGTCAGTCTTTGATGCTTTATATAAAGGATTATCAAGAATAGAGTGCAAGGTGATTGGACGCTAGTGAATGCAGCTGCCTGTAGCTGACTGCTGTTGAAGGGACAGATTTTTCACTCCTCCTCATTATAGAGACGATTTGGCATACCTCAGCAGAATGTAATTTGGATTAATAGAATGAATCTATAGTGTGACAGTCGGTGGGGACAGGTTGCTCCTCTGCGTTCCAGCCACAGAAAGCTGAAAGGATTCTAACAGAAAAATCCTGCCTACTTCAGCTTTAAAGTTTAGTCAATTATTCTCCACGAGTAGCTGAAATACTTCAGTGTTTTGGTTCATTTTGATTTTTGGTCCTTAAGGAGCTGCAAGGTTGTGACAGATTTTAAGCCCTTTGTAAAATATCTAAGGCCCAAGGGACCTTTGTCCAACCCTTTGTTGTGAGTGGCACCTCTGGTACTGTCAGCAAGTTCCTTAGAGAGCCTGCAGCGACTCAGTCTTGGTGTTAACACGGCAGCTGTTATTTTAATTTGAGCACTATTTTATTTCATCTCAATGTGAGTTGACAGCAAGGTCTGCTGCTTGTATGGAAACAAATTACTCATTGAAAACATAATGTTTCAATAACCTTGAAGGAGCAGAGTTACTATGGAGTTTACAAAAGGCAAGTCTCCCCACTTCTGCAAATCTGACAGAAAGAATTTGCTCTTTCAGGTTTACTCTGACTTCATGCCCACATAACCTAATTCTGGTCCAAAGAAGGTGCTAATTGTTTAGGAATTGTCTGTTGATGTACAGTCAAAAACATTTGGCAGAGAAATACAAAAAACAAGATCACAGGTCAGAGACAATTCTGGAAGCCATCAGTCCTGTAAGAAGGAATTATAGTTAGGATTATATGACTCCTATATTTACCAACACCAATATCTAAGTCAATACCATGGGGTAAAAATCACAGGGTTATGTTGTGGCCAGTTCTTATGAATGTTTTCAACCCACTTGCCAGAATAAACATTGGCAATGTACATTTCTGCAAACCACAATACTTGAAACTTAATATTTCTTCATGTTTTTTATACTATCTTTGGTTCAATTTTCTATTTTATATGGTGACAATACTGTGCTTATGGTCCAGTTAGGTTCAGGCACAAAAAACACTTGGTTAGGGTTAGG
Organism: Pagrus pagrus; assembly: GCF_965226575.1. Lineage (NCBI taxonomy): Eukaryota > Metazoa > Chordata > Actinopteri > Spariformes > Sparidae > Pagrus > Pagrus pagrus. The sequence goes on along the minus strand of NC_140205.1, from coordinate 22,313,962 downwards.
AAAAGACCTAGTTTTGACCTTAGATCCCTGTTTTGGTCGCCACAAACATAGGCTGAGAAATGTCTCCTTAAAAATATCCAGTGGTGTCACGCTTACAAGTATTGAAACATGACATGGTATGACAGTGAAGCCATAAACATGTGATGTGAGCTGAGTCAGTGGCCTTAAGCATCAAGATGTGACACTCTACCTACCTCTCAGAATTGCACATGAAGGGGTTGGCAGTTACTTTAGCAATAATATGTTATATGCAACTTGCGGTTACACTTTCAAAATAAAGCTCGCTCAGAAAATAGGTCACAAAATATGACATATTATAACTTTTGGACTGTAATTGATGTCAAATAGTTAGGTTTTGGCACAAAAACTACATGGTAAAGTCCAGGAAAAGCTCATATTTCGGGTTAAAATAACTGCGTTTAGTCTCATAACTGACACTCACTTCCATTAGTACGTAACTCAATGTACATGTCCATGCACATGCATATATTCACCCATACCCCAATATCCCAAACTAGTTTTGAGTAGTGTACTTGCGTCACTTACTGTATGTGATGTCACCTAAGTGATGTATGACCCATCCAACCACCCTGACCAACCCCTGACTTGGACTTTTCTTGCTCTTTACTTACGCATTCGAGGGGTGCTTCAAGAAGTGATGCAAGAGAGGTACCTACAGTGTCAAACTAAGAAGCAGAAACAGACCAGGCTGCTATATTTGACATGCTGGGAGTGAGAACGGGCTGGATATGACACGTTTTGTAGAATTGTCAATATGGTATGTAGCATATGACACGTACAAATGTGAGCATATCTGCAGTTTTGAACATGATTTTTATCCCTGGCTACTGGGCTGCATATTGAATGTTGAATAGTGAACCCATAAGTGTCTTTGGCTGGAGAAGACGTCTGTAGAACCACTCAATTCAATTTCACCAAGTTGAAAGTGCTTTGTATCAAGGCTCATTTCTGCCATAATGCTATGTGACTGGTTTTAATTATGTCAAAATTATGACAGTCTCGCTAATAGCCTACATAATATTACATTTTGGAGGCAACATTTTTTACATTGGATTGCAATAATGTTGTATAGTTTAAAAATTCAAGCATTCCATTGTAAGCCACAGATGTGGCATCTCTATTTGTGAGATTCATTTCCACACATTTTGCTGGCCAGTCTCTTAAATGTGTGTCAAGTCATGTCTGCACACTGTGTGTGAGACAGCTGGAGCCAAGCTAAGACAGCTCTGAGCAGTGTCCTAACCCAGAACTACATCACAGAGTTGACCCACATGCAGACTGCCTACGGTTCATTTTACACTCTGCACTTGGATAATAGAGAGCAGAGATACTACCTTCACACATGTACTGCTGTAGTTGGTCCTCTGCAGATCTTAGCTGTGTTAATGTGGACAGTGTGACCTGACCAGTTGTTCACGCTGTGATTAAGGTCTCATTGATGTTAATCTGTTTCCTTGATCTGCTCTGACTCTCTTTGACCAAAGGCTCACTCTTAATACAAAGGAAACAAATCATGGGGACTGTCTTGTACTCTACTGCTGCTCGCCACTGTATTTTTGGATGAAGTATGAATATGTAGCTATGAACGAATGAGTTTGTCAGATGGTGCTATTTAAACAAGCTGCCTGACAGTTTTGTCTTTTGATTAGTCATTAAATCTAAGGTACTAGCCCTAATTTTGGTGACACAGTGATAACTGTCCATCATATTTCACACTAAGCACAGTGATTGTATTGAAACACACGTTTTATTTTCCACTGCTTCTTTTTTCTTCGATATATAAAATCAGCACATTGAATTGATTGATTGTTTGACTGGGTATATCACAACATTTACAAAGCACGTAAATGAGTGACTCTAGTCTAAGTGGCTAGTTAGTGGTTCATTTCATATTGTTTAATAAGAGCATGCCTGTAATTCACTATAAATGTTGAGAGAAAAAGAGTAATGTCAAAGGTTTGTGAGGAAACAGGGAAGGATACTTTGTGACCAGTGAGGCCAAGTCTGGGAGCAAACATGGGGGTCTGGATCAATCGTCTCGAAAAGTCTCCACTTCTGCCCGTCAAGACTAAAATGCAGATGCCAGCTACTCTCTGAGCCACACCAGGGGGATAAAAATGTTAGTTTGTTGTGAGGCTAATGTTAAAAAACGTCTCACACCCAGCTGAGCATGATTGTTGACTGACAGATGGACCATTCAGCCAACACTATTGGGGGAAATACTGCTCAACATTACCACCACTGATTAACTGTAGTTGTAAGAAGCTAGGACACAATACTCTGATGAGGCCTCGCAATAACAAATATCACACAGAGGATTAACAGTGCCTATAAAAAGTATTCACGCTTATTAATTGTTTTCCCGTTGTATGTCTTTTATAAATGGAATCATGGTCAATATACAAAAAATATACAAAACAAGTAGTAGTAGTTCTCTTGCAGACTGCATCAGGTTTTCCTCCAGGATTTCCCTGTATTTTGCTGCATTCATTTTACCCTCTACCTTTACAAGCCTTCCAGGGCCTGCTGCTGAGAAGCATCTCCACAGTATGATGCTGCCACCACCATGCTTCATGGTGGGGATGGTGTGTTCATGGTGATGTGCAGTGTTCGGTGTCTGCCAAACATAGCGTCTAGCCTGATGGCCAAAAAGCTCCATTTTGTATGTAAATGTTTTTGTATCCATCCCGACTTATACTTTTTAATTTTCACGGAGTTGCTTGGAGTGTTCTTTTTTCTCTTCATGGAGTAATTGTAGCCAGGAATTAACCAGTGACTGGACCTTCAGACACAGGTGTCTTTATACTACAATCACTTGAGACACATTCACTGCACTCAGATGATCTCCATTTCACTAATTGTGAGACTACTAGCACCAATTGGCTCGTCCTCTGTTGAATTATGTCAGTTCATTTAAAGGCCATGATTCCATTTTTAAAAGCAATAGAATGGGAAAACAATTAAGGGGGTGAATACTTTTTATAGGCACTGTATGGACATCTCTAGCTACTTGATGTGCATCTTGTTGTGCAAATCTAACTTTGCTACTCTGTATTCAGAGAGCATAACAGTCTAAAATAATGGTGTGATGGTGGATAATCTGAACCATAGAGAGAAGATGCAAGGGTTATTTCACATATTGATGGAATTGATTTTCTGGCCTGAATGACCAAGTCCAATTATAGTGCCCCTTCGGCATGGGGAATCGACATTGCATGAGAAGAGATGGGAATTGGAAGGAAAAGTGAATCCGTCAGCGGGAAAGGTTTTGGCCCTGTTTCTAAGATAAGGCCTGCTCTGTGTCATTGGCTCTGTTTTGATTGGATTCATCCTCTTTTGATGTTTTTCACTTATTCCCCTCCCTTATATTGTCCCTGCCTTGATTCAAAGTCCCATCTTCAGCAAAATGTGGAATCAGTTGGAAGTATTACATTTGCATCACATTTGAATAATGATGACAGCATTCCCCACACGTTGCTGCAGGCTGCACTCCCCTCTGCTCCTTGCACCTTCTGTTTCTGTTTCTGTCTCTGTGTTCTCTGTCTCATGTCTCTTCTGTGTGCCCCTCCTATTTGACTTGTAAAATGATTGATGGGTCTGGACCAGGCTTGGGTCTCAGTCTGGCACGAATATAAGCCCTGAAATCCCAGCATGCATCGCTCCAAATGCTGGAGGAGGAGTAGATCCCGGAGGCCTCTGGCAGATTGTGACACATAGCCACTATCAAAGGGCTGACAGTGGTTTGAGCATTTGACTGAACATATGTGCACATGTTCCGCCTGCCAGCATACTGTATATGTATGTGTGTGTATCTTCTGTGGCTTTAAGCTATTAGCTTATAATTACAGAGATATTCCTCACATATGAACATTTTACTGCAGTAATCTAGATACAATTGTTAGTTTCAGACAGTAATGGAAATGGTCAGACACAGCCCCTCCAGTCTAACGTAAGAAATGTGGGAGGGGGTTTCTGAAGTTATTCAACCATCTGAGAAACAAATCTGACTGAATAAGTTGTCTCCTTAACCAAGAAGTTTTTTTAAACTAAACCATGATCTTCACCTAATTCATGACAGTTTTGGAAGGACCAGACAAATAATATCCGGCTGATCAGGGTGTCAGATCAGAAAAAAGTTTTATTACTATGGGCTGAAATAAGCCCATATATTACCCCTTTCACACAACTCAAAAAAACACTGACACCCACTCACATCTGGCTTTTGTCTTTAATGGTAAAGCGTACAATCAACAAGCAATCATTTTCGCCCCTTGTCAAGCACGATGTTATGGCGTGTTTTCAAGTTCAGGTTGCTGGCTTGTTAATATCTCTCCACTCGAACATTGTCCGGTCGATGCTGAGTTTTAAAGAGAGACTGAAGTAAAAGAAAGTAAAAGTAACCATTATGAGTGGCTTCTGTGTCTCTAATGAATGAGCCTTGCTGCTGGCTACCTGATCAGTTCTGTGCATGTGCAAGTCAGAGAGGAGAAAGAAGCAAGATGTCTCTGTCCTTAACAACTTCTATTATCAGCTCTTGAAAAAATTATCATTCATAATGATATTGATTAAGATGTGAAAACAGATAGAAATTGCTGCCAGCCTGGCTGGATCATCAGTCAGCCTTCCTTTTCCTGGAGATTTCCTGCCGGTGGCAGGCTAAATTTCATAGTGAAAACAAAGTTTATAGGGAACCAATGTAAACAGCGATGGTGTCATTATTCTGTTACACTGTGCAGTCAACATTTACTTTCTAATGATACATTTAAACAAAAACTTGTCCATTACCAGTGTAAGGAACCCCTCAGAGTTTAGTGGCTCTATGGTGCACCTAATTTGGATTTTGCACATGCACCTGGATGCAAATACAAAAGCATGAGCATGCAGGCAATGCAATACACATTAGTGCCATTGGTTTCAGACTATTCCACTGACCGATAGTGGAGCGTGTAGTGTGCCAATAGGCTTAGCAATAAACAAATGTGGGAAAGAGAATACTGCAAGCAAACAGAAAAGGATGTAAATAATGAAATAACATTTCAAAAAGCGTCTTTGTAAATGTTTTATGAGGAAGAGAACACACTCTTTAAGTTCGTTAGGTCTCAATGTACAATGTGTTTGGTAAAAAACATGGGAAAAAGAAACCTACACTCTTGTCTTCGTAGGAGGTGATTTCTGTCCAGCCATGGAGATTTGCGGCAGCAACATCAAGCTACTTCTGCCTTTGCATCTTAGTATGAACCTTTGTTATTCGCACAACTACAAGAAATCCTTGTCTGAAAAATTGAAACACTGATTGCATTAATGGAGAACCACGCAGATATCAGCACTCACCAGTCTCTGGTTATGGGAATTCAAATGCTCTCCCAAGAAAAAGTCACAGGAATTTTTAACAAGAAGGCGAGGTCAGACCCAATGATGACTGTTAAACTGCTCGGTGCATGTCAGTATCGAGTCTTTTTATTAGAGGACTCCTAGCCTCCAAGCTTGATTCAGGACACCGAGTTTAGCATGTGTGCTTGGTCATTTTCTGACATTTCATTTCATTCGTGCCTAACATAATGGGCTCATGTTGTGGCAGCAGGCCATCCTAGTGAGAGAGGAGCTCCAGGCAGCCTGTGGTCCCCTGGGGCCCCAAGGACAGACAGCAGCTCTGTGAGGGAGAGACGTGCAGGAAGTGGTGGGTGTGACGGACAGGTGGACCGTATGTAATTAGTCACGTTACCCTGTTAGTCATAGGTCTCCAGAGTCATCTAGTTAGAGGATCTTTCTCCTCTGAAACACACACAAGCAAACAAGCGGGTCTCATTATAGCTGCGAGGACCTTCCACTGAGTCATTCTCCATCAGCTTTACCAAAACATTGACCTAAACTCTATTCCTAAAACTGCAACTGCTTTCAAGTTGTACTCCTCCACTTTATCAAACAACCTATAGGACAATTGTTCTAGGGCAGCCAGCTGACCAAGAGAGGTGTGCCACAAAGATAGTGCTGGTGCAGAGAAGGCTTTCCATTCTTTGACCAGAAGTTTCCGGCCTAACATGAGGACAGTCTGGGTCCAGTTAGAAAGTGGAGGGGTCAGATCACTTAATGAAGAGGGGTCACCCAAAATAAACAGACTAGGGGTGAATGGGATATTCTGGTCAATAATTTTCTCTACGATTGCATGTAGGGAAGACCAAAATGCCATTGTGTGCATTAATAATTTGGCAACCATGGTTACATATATGTGCGTCAGCAAATGACTGCAGGGATTTTCCCTGATCAATGAGGAAGTTAAAGGGAATTCCAACAAGTGTGTGTTGGGCTTGTGTATTTTAGCAGTTTCGAGCTCAAGAGTGAGTGGAAATGTGCCAACCACACTGTCTCAGGAGCGCTTTGATGTCTCCCACGTATGTCCATGTAGCGATAATGATGCATTACATTTGCCAGAACCATCAGATGAATAATTTACCTGTCAGTCCATCTTCATGTTTCTTCACTTCATGTTTACTCCTTGTAGTTCATTTGTTGTAAGTCAGTGTGAAAATGAGCCTGATCAGGGATATAAGGTAACAATAGAACAAAGAAAATCTCAGGTGTGACAGCCATTTGTGTTTCTATGCAGGTAAAGCAGGAGGAATTACATTCTGCTCAGGGCCCCAAAAAGGCTTTGGGTGGCTATGATTTCAGTGCTTTGTTTCCACAGACTGTGCTCACAGTCAAACAGAAGTACGCACACACACACACACACACACACACACACACACACACACACACACACACACACACACACACACACACACACACACACACACACACACACACACACACACACACACCATCATCATTGCTCGTCTATGTCTCTTGACCAACTTTTCCCAGGTTGCAGCTCAAAACAGGCCCTCCATGCATTTGATTAACACCACCACCAGTCCTGTTGCTGCGCTTCCATCTGCAAAGCCTCTCTAAGGGAATGTCTGTTTTTTTATATACTTTCTTACACTTTCCTGGAGTGTGCAGTTTTCATTAATCAACTCACCGTGGCCTCAATTTGTCCCTTTGTTTCTATCAGCAAAAAAAGGAAAAGGGACACGAGGCTGCCTGGCATCAGAGTGATGATCCATTCCCACAGTGGCATTCATACATCTCCTGCCATGCACTGTGATGCCAGCTGCAGCGACACAGGGAGGGCTTCTAAAATGGCAGATCACAGCAAACCACAGAGGGCTGTCTGGCAGTGCGGCCCGCTACAAAACCACAAACTGATGTCAGAACCAGATAGCATGAAAGCTGTGATGGATTGTATCACTCTTAATGTCCCTGAACCTCTTCTGTGATGCTGACATCAAACTTTAATGCTGTGACATGTACTGTCTTGTATTTCAACAATCACAATGAGGACATTCTGCAAGGTAACCTCCAAGACTGCTGAAAGCATGAAATAATAGAATGATTCACTTTTCCTGCCCATGTTGTGAAACGAAGGCACAATAGACAGTTCTCTACCAACTTAAAATGCCTGTTATCTTGCTGAACAAAAGTGTGGCATTTGCTGCACTGCCTAAAGGAACAATACTGTATGCTAAACAGCTACCAACACATCTGGGGCGAGGCGTACATAAAATCACTGTGTCGTATTTCACATGTTTTTTGGAAAATACTTAAATTAACATGATGCTGTTGTGCTTAATAACAAATACACACACACACGCGCACACACACACACACACACACACACACACACACACACACACACACACACACACACACACACACACACACACACACACACACACACACACACACACACACACACACACAGTACTATTAACTCTACTACTTTACTTAATTTCTAAGATTAGTTAATCAGAAGATTTGCTTCTTTTTAAAGGCCTAATCTAAAGGAAAAAAAAACTAACATTTACAGCAGTGTTATATTTCTCTGAAAGAACTCCAGAAAAGCTGAGGAGACTTTAACTTAACCTAATTACCAATTTCTAAGATTAGTTGATACGTTAGTTATTTTTAAAGGCCTGAGAGAAAATTTTCTGGAGGTGTCATATTTCTCTTACAGTAACAGAGAGAAGCTGAGGAGAGTCACACACATTCTCAGTGGCTTTTCAACATGTAGACTATCTCAAAAAGAATATTGTTTTTGTTCATGTAAAAACATTTTAATTGTTGGGAATGTTCACTCTGCTGTTCTGTACTAAGGGAAATTATTTATTTATTATTATTTATTCTTGCAAATTTAATGTTGCAAGAAAACATTGGTACTTAATTAGCAAGCGAAGCTAGCCTTTTAAATTATAAATGATGCTTGCAATCCTTAGTTATATCTCTGTATGTAAGATAGTACATATCTTCATTGTTCTTATGAAAATACATTTCAGTTGGCCTCAAATTAATACATTCATTACTTTCTAGCCAGCTTGCCAGGTTAAAAATATTGTGGCTATTTTCAGTTTAATGTATTCAAAAAAATGACAGCATGATTCATTCAGACACTTCAGCCACATACCTTTACTCTATGTCTGTTTTACATCCCCTATTTTCTCTACTTCCACCCTTGACTGTCTGTCCTAAAGTTTCAGTTTGGAGCCATTTGTGTAACATTACTTGGTTCATCAAGATAAGATTCTAATGAAGATTTATTGCTGCACTAACAAGCAGATTCAACAGGACAGCGCTGCTACATAACTACAAAATGCTGACACACTAAGTTCTTGAAGTGAGAGTCAAGTTATCAACATACAAAATAACAATAAAAGTAACATTAACCTCATCCTAACAAGTGTGGGGCACTTATTGTATGGCCCTACCTGTTGGTTGTGGCCCTAAGCGACTGCACAGAGTTCTTGTGCTGGAGGTTGGTCCTGTTAGTTGTCTGTGGAATAATTTTGTCTAGTCCACAGAAGTTCTTACTAATATTTTCATTCTGGTTCTTAAACTGTTATGAGGGCTTATGTTCAGATTATCACCGCAAAACATTATGACTGACAGTCACAGTCCCACCTCAGTCAATATAAGCAAACTTGCAGTATGGCATGTATCTGACAGAGCTTGCTCTTTAGATGGTGCAAACATCAGAACACATGCAACACAGGATGTAGATAAAATGGTAGATAACTCCTGCCTGGAGGCCTGATACCAGACTAGACTGTGTTATTGATCCGTATTTGTGAAGCTGAGGCCCATGCACCTGGCTGGGCTCAGCGTGACGTCAATGAACTGCAGCTGCTCTTATGTGACTGTTTCTTCCCTCCTGTTTGATATTCCCGTCCATGCCTGTTCCAGTGAGCCGCTGACAAACTGCTGCATACTGAGGCGAGGCGAGGCAGAGCACAACTGCATATCACCCACACTATAATCACCACGTAGCTCCGTGCAAATTTGGAATAACAAATGAGCAATCAGGTTTGTGTTTGCAAAGGGTTGGAAAAAATCAGACACAACACAACATGAACTGTAAGACGGAAAGATTCACACTACATTTCCAACCTGATCCCAGAGAGGCTGCTGCAGTGCTGGCTTTCTGAATCAGAGAGGAAATGTTCTTTCCTACTCAGCTGCACCCTGAGGAACAAGCTGGAAACATACCTCCAGCATCTTCATTTTCAAGCATATAGCATGATAAAAAAACTAAAAAAAAACTGTGATTAAATCAGTTCTTGCAGTTTGGTATGGAACCACCAACCACTCTCTAAAACCAGAAGCATTTACACCTCCAGTGGTCTATTTCAGTGTTTAACAATGATTCAGTAAGATCTAGTGAAGATGTAGAGAGACTGGAGAGAGCATAACTAGGTTACCTTAGCATGAGACTGGAAACTGGGCAAAACAGCTAGCCTGGCTGTCCAAAGTTCAACCAACACCTCCAGGGTTCACTTTCCCACCCCATATATCTTGTTTGTTACTGCTGGCAAAGTGGTTATGTTTTATGTTCAGCTTTTTGTTTCTTTGTCAGCCGGAAAAACTACTGACCTGATTTTTGTGAATCTTGCTGGATGCATGGGCCAAGGAAGAGGCCAATACATTGGAATCATGAGGCGGAAATATGACTTACAAACCTGATTCCAAGAAAGTTGGGATGCTGTGTCCAACCAAAATAATGAAAATGTACTCATCCTTTTTGATATTCATTCAATTGAAAACCGTAGACAATATTTAATGTTTGACCTCATCAACTTTGTTGATTTTTGTAAATTCTGAATTTTAAGGCAGAAACATGTTTCAATCAAGATGGGACAGAGGCAACAAAAGACTGGGAAGGTTGTGCAATGCTCCAAAAACACCAGTTTGGAACATTCCACAGGTAAACAGGTTCATTGGCAACAGGTATCATGATTGAGTGTGAAGGAGCATCCTCAGAAGGCTCAGTGGTTCACAAGTAAGGACGAGGCAAGGTTCACCACTTTGTGGAACAGATTAAAGGATATTTCTACATGGTCTCAGGAACACTTTGTAAACTGTTGTCGGTTAACACAATTAATTTGCAAATGATTGCATTCTGATTTTATTAACATTTTACACAGCGTCACAACTTTTTGGAATTGGGGGTTTCATCAAGTGCAACATTGGGAGTTGGGGGAATAAATGCCTGCATTTTATAATCCAGTAGATGGTAACGCTCAATAGTTTAAAAAAATATATATATATATGATGCCAATACACAGCTAGGCACATCTATATTTTTACTATTATATTTCTAAGATAGACAGATATTTTCTAAGATTATTGAGACATACAGTATTGTGGTTGCTCTTGCAGATTTGCACATTATCAAAGAGTGGAGTATTGACATTTGTGCAGGCATCCGAGTGCCCTTCTAGTTTAATCTATATAAAAAATGTTAAGTCACTTCTTGACAGTATCAGCATTGTTTCCCTCAACTTAAAGGCTACCTCCAGCAGGTTTTGAAAAGTAGTTGACTGGTCTAACATTACACTCCTACAACACATTACGGACACTTCAAAAACAAATCAAAATCAATATAGCAGAACCAGAGTTAGTGCCTTTTAATTTCACTAAAACTTCTTCCTTTTCTAAACCTGGCACCTACATTACCCACAATAAAGCCACAGAGTGAGAACACTGGAGACAATTTATCCGATTACATGCAGCTTCCTCTGGAGCCAGAAAAGGCTATGCAAAACCTGTAAACACACTTTGATATGTCAAATTGGTGGAGTTACCTTTTAATCTATATTAAAACAGCGATTAATTCTTAAATAGCATATGTAAAAACATGAAAGCACCACTGGAGAGAAAGTACATTGTAAACCTCAACTTAAGACACAATGCATTGGGCTGTCAGCTCTGCCTACCTGATGTACATTAAGGCCAGCACTGACCTTTAAATACATGCCATTTTAAATGATTAATTGGTTGGTTTTAAGTCATATCAAGGATTATTTTTCTAGTTCATGTTATCGTGTGCATCTGTCTACTGTTGCGGGCCTCATGCAAGAACAATTTAAAATTCATTAAGTTGTTTATTGAAATTTCTGTGCATTATGCATAGTTTTGAAAATATAAGGTGAAGCATTACATTCATTGCAAGGTGTTGCAGGTCATGTGGTGCAAATCTTTGGTCATTATGACAAGACAGTAAATATCTACAGCAAATTTCATTGCCGGTTTGTTGTCTATTTCTACAAACAAAAATATAACTTTATAACCCTCTTTTTTCCCCAGAAACACTGACAATGTGAATATTGAGCCATAGCCATTAGTCAGTAAGAGCTATATTTATACTAGTGCTGCATGCATACACTTCTTTCTAATGGCAACCTCAATGCCTGGACCTCATTTGGGCTCCTCATGCCATATTAACACAGTCTCATGCCCACTGCCAGGAAATGGAATTCAATTAGTGCAGCAGCATGGTGGAGCTGGCCCGACCAAATGGCATCCTGACCAGCAGTTCAGGTGAGTGGAATTAATGAGGAAATTGAGTCCTGGACCTTCAGACAGCCAATTCAGGAGAGTTAAAATAGAGACCGAGGCTGGAGGCATTTAGCCAAGAAGAAAGCAAGTAAGTTTTCAAATGTAAATGGCACATGTGAAGGGGAATATCTTAGGAGCTTGTATTAGTGCTTCCAATGTTATGTTCTTCTTCTTTGTTAATCAGCCCCAGCAGCATCAAACAAAGCTTGGTTTTAGGGGCCAAATTTCTACTGACTGATGACTGGGAGCCATCAATAGGCTATACAATATCAGCCATTGTTCTGGAATGGATTGCTCCAAATAAAATTGCTCCAGTGCTTAGATTACTTGATATGAAATATTACCATCTTCCATTTTAAATGCCTAGTTGTACTTGAGAGTATTCACATTGTATGTTCAGTAAACAGTTACATTCAGTTTACTAAAAATATTAACCAAAACATTTTTTTTAGCACAAAACACTGCATGTGTTGCTGCTACACAGCAACAGGCCTGTTGTTTTGGGAAGTCTTAGAAGGCCCATGTTACTGTTAGAAGACTACTGAGCTCTCCCCTGCACTGTCAGAGCAGCTGTCTGTGGCTAGGCTCTGATTCAAAACTTATCACTTGCAGTGGTTCCCAGACCTTTTTCAAGTAGATTAACTGTTTTTGAATGCTTGTGCTGTACAAATTGGATATGCAGGTTAAAGGAATAGCTGTGGCTGCCGGCTGAGGTGATCTACTGGATCGATTCCAAAACCTTTGGCTCTTATTAGTCACATATACACTCAAATATGTCAAACTGGGGTCCATGTTTACAAATACTGGAATTTCCTTTTCATAAATCAAAATGCCTGCTGTGAAAAGGGTATATTTAACTTCAGTTTGATTACCTTGGTCATGTCGGTAAGTCATCAACAAATGGTAAATGGACGTGCATTATACAGCTCTTTTCTGCTCTCATGCCCATTTAAAGTGTGTTACAACACACAAATTCACACACTGATGGCAGAGGCTACCATGCAAGCTTCCATCTGCATCAGAGTGATACAGCACTTCCTAACCAAAGCACCCTACTATAATGGTATACTCATCCATTCACACTCACTCACTCACTCACTCACAGACCGATGGAACAGTCATCTGCATTTGAGGTTCAGTGTCTTCTTCAAAGACTGGACACGCAGCCGGAGCCGGGGATGGAACCACCTTCCCTCCGATTAGTGGACGACCCACTCTATTTACTGAGCCACAGCCAAGTGTTAACTGTCTTTTTACAGTTTTGTTTGGTAAGTTTTGTTTCTTGTGCTACCAATCCCAGTCTGCACCTGTGTTCTGGTTACCTCACTGGCTGTACTACACAGTTGCAGGGAGGTCACTGTGTGTTCCCATCTGTCTCATGTTGTCACAGCAGCGGGAGACGGGAGCACGTTGAGGAAGCAGCCCTGAGCGCTGCAGGGCAGCTAGGTGTTTATAACAAGACCCATGAGCCGACTTGACACCAAGACACTGACACCATTTGGCACAAGTCAAAGTCCCACTGACTCCCACACTCACACTGGAATCCACTGCAATACAGGCATATATCTGTGTGTTCACTCTTCTGTGTTTGTGTCAGTTTCTTCACTACAGAAACAAATCTCCCTGAGCAGTCCTCCAGTCTGGTTAAACATCACATAAGCCTCTGCAGTGTCCGGATGCTTGTGGAAAATATTTGCTATCTACATATTAATGTTGGCTGCCATCAGCCAAGAGGAGTGTTTTAAAAGAAGTCTCATCAGACAAATAGCACTTCACCAGGTTGTGACCTATAGCAGCTTATTTGACCTCTTGTTGATTTTCCATCAGTCCAACAGGAGTAATAGAGAGTCTCTGCTCTGTACTGTTCTGTACTTTACCTTTCAACTTTACTGCATTTGCACCATGTACAGTATGTATTTTTTTCTGTCCGAAATACCGAGTCCAACAAAGAAGGAGAAACAAGTTAAAGTTCCCATGAAGTCAAATTCTATGTTTAAGGCTTATTGTTACATATGTCTGGATCTATATCTCACCAACATGCCAGTATAAGTCCCAAAGCAGTCATATTATAGGTATTGAAACAATGAAAAATGATGACTCATCCCGCACTCAGGGGCACATACTAATTTTGTGTCCAATTAATGCTCTCTTAATTTTTGTGATGCTGCCGTGGGTGTTTAGGAAGAAGGATACCACCAGAGCGTCATACTGTATCTGGGGGCCTGGACTCAACAAAAAAAATATTTTAGAAATTCACTGCTTTTAACTCGTGCTGCTCAGCCTCAACTCCAGCAAGATAACTCAACTTGTTGCAAAAGTAAACACTAACTGCTGCTAAATGTTGCTGCCGTTAGCTAGTTAGGTCATTAAGCCATGCAGGCTGTCCTACTGCTGTGTGGTGGGGTGGGGGTGATGCAATAGTGCAGGGATGAGCCCTAAAACCTGGAAATAAGTGAGCATTGTATGTACTTTTGGTTCCATCGTCATGCCCGGACACAGAAACTCAACGTGGCTAAGGGTTGGACTCAGGTCCAAGATGGTGGCTGACCAAATGTTTCTGTGATAGGAAAGAAACAAAGAAACAGTGGTGGTGCTCACGCCATGGGCTCACTGATATCACATATACAACGAGTGTCGTTGAACAGTGTTTTCCTGCTGTGCAGTGTGCGATGAGAGAAGGTGGAGGAAACTGGCCACTCCTTTCCTTTGCAGGGGTAGCAGCTCTGTGCTTACTTGTGTTCCTCTTGCTTGTGAAGTTAGCTGGCAAGCTTGCTTCACAGGTGCTGGTGCTAACTGAGCTGGGGTACTAGCAGGACCCTGTGTTGCTGCTATGGAGAGAAGTTCTGTGGGCCTGCTGGAGCTGCAGCTGACAGCTCTCAGCAGCTGTTTAGCCCGGGAGGCCCAGGAGAATGAGAGCTGGGGGGCAAAGCAGTCCCAGTGGGAGAAGAGAGAGAATTAAGAGGGAGCTGGAGTTTTGTCCCCCTCATCGGGGGGGTCTCTCACCCTGGCCAATAGTAGCTCAAAGCTGAGACCCTGGGGGACTGAGTTTGGTTCAGAGTCCATTTTGAAACCCACAATGAACGGATTCATCTGTGGATCACTCCACTTCCCGTTTCATGGAACTTTAAATAGAAAGTGGAATAGGAAAGCAGCCCAGGAGGCAAGCCAATTTCCCCAAATCATCATCCATCAAGAACTGCATTCAAATTAGTAGCAAATTTTGAGTTGATAATATTTTATCAGACATGTGCATGCAATGCAAACACAACATCAGGCAGCACAGCAGCATTCATTGATTGATTGAGCGAATATTTAGTTTTGTCGTATCTCTGGCTCTTGTGTCTCACCTTTCATCACACACCGATCCTCTTTAGTTTGTGTGTGCATGGGTGAGAGCGTGTGTGTGTGTGTGTGTGTGTGTGTGTGTGTGTGTGTGTGTGTGTGAGAGAGAGAGTGAGTGAGTGAGTGAGTGAGTGAGTGAGACAGAGAGAGAGAGAGAGAGAGAGAGACTGGAGACAGATTTATAACTGAAGGTCTGGAGGTGGAGATCAGGGTAACGAGACCGGTGACGTCACGTTTATCACGGCCATGCCTAAATGAACCTGAGATGATGGCCGTGTGCATCATTTTTCTCATGAATGATATCTTGGTAGAGTCGTACACTGGGGTGGACTTTTGACTGGCCCATCAAGACCTACTTTGAGACACACTCCCACCCATATGGACGACTGTGTCACACTTTACAAGAACAGAGTAATATAATCATAACAGTGACATTAATGTATTTATATGATTGTGTAATGTTAAAATTCTATCAGACTGCTTGTGTGTTCCTGATCGTGAGGACACTTCACATTGTAGCTGGTGACTTCAGTTGAAGATATCACCATGGATCTACTGTACAGTTTGAAACTGAAGGTTATGGTCCATGGCTGCCATTACTCAAATAAAGTCACTTGAAGTGAAATTAGAATTTTCATTTGTTTGTAAATTAGATTCAAATTTAAAATCAAATTTTGATTTTTATGTTTAAATGTTTAGTTTAAACTCCATGTATTTTTCGTGTATTTTGAAACAAAAATAATTTTAAAAAGTAAATAATTTTGAAGTACACTGAGAATAGCACTGAATTAATATCAAAGTGCAATCTCCAGTTGAAAATTGAAATAACTGAAATTGTATTTAATTGAAATGATGTCATGATATTAGTGTGTTTCTAACAAAAATAGATATGGCATCGTAGTAATATATAAATGTAATAAAAATAATAATAATAATTAAAGCCCATCATCATGAAATTGTTCATGGATAAGGTCATTTCCAGTTTCATTAGGACTGACAAATGTGTTTGAGCTGATTTCTGTTAATCAGTGTCTTCCAATTAAAAAATGAAATTCCTATTTCACATTCTGTACAGCGTTCTTAGTATTACTGCAGGGCTTAAGTATGTGAACACTGAAAATTAAAATAAAGCAAAATAACAAATAATATTGGTAACTGAAATTAAAATTTGAGGATTTCATTTTAATAAGATAAGATAAGATAATGATCCTGCACCCTCACAGGAAATGAAACGAGATAGGACAAGTCAATAGAAGAGAAAAAAATGTAAAAATAACAAGATAAAAACAAAAAGACTATAAAACACTACATCAAAAGGTTACATACACGTTTTACTTGTACACCTTTCACATATACAAACATGACAGAAAATTGTTCCCATAATTTGAATGCGCCCATGGTGTGTAGTGTTGTACTAAAAACATAAACCTATTGCGTCTTGGATTGCACAGGATACAAGAAGGAATTTGCACAGGATATAAACCCTGAGATAAATAGTGCAAAGCAGTAGCTATGACGTTGTAGGTGTTGGGTGATGGTGACAGAGACAACAGAAAGTCGATGAAGGACCCGTGGTAGTGCGTCTTCTTGGCAGACAGACATCCACAGAAGGTGACCCTCCAGATATCTGAAGATGTGTGACTTTGATAAACCAACACTCTTTGTTGGTCGGAGGTGAAGTTAGTTTATTAGAGAAATCTTATGTAAATGAACATTGTTGGAAACAATATTCAGGTCATTGATGGTCGTTGATTCAGTTGACTTTTTGCATGCCAATTTAAATTGGTGTCATGTTTAGTGTAATTGCCTCGATCCTCGATATTTCCAAAGTTATTTCTTTGCTTGGATCACCATGATGTTTGATATTCTATCTTGAAAAAGTGCGGGTAGCAAACTCCGCTTCCTTTATCTCACCCTACACACCTGACTGCGTCGCTTCAAGCCAAAGCCTTCTGCAGCGATAAAAAGATTATTAAAGACAGAGCAGTCGAGCCGAGACAGACAAATTTCCTCACCACATTGATGGTATAGCTTTCTTAATCTATTCTGACAATAAAGAGCCTGCATAAGGGGCTGAGTTTACAGAGACACAGGCGGAAGAGAAAACAGGGAAGAGCTGAAGCTAAACAAAATCAATTCTCAAGTCATTTTATTTAATGTTCTGGATATTTTCTCAGGCTTGAATGATCTGGTCCTCATGTGGAGACACACAGTAGAGTAACACCAGACTCCGGCTGAAAATACACTTAATCCTACAGTATCTAATAATAATGTAGACAATAGTTTTTTGCCAGTTTGTCCCTTTCCTGTTTCAACACAACACACTCACAAAGTCAGCTACAGTAGATGCTTTTCCCTGTTTGCTGTGGAAGAACTTGACTGGCCTGCACAGAGCTCACACAGCTCACTGACCTCACTGACCTCAACCCCATCCAGCACCACGACTACACCAGGCCCGATCAGCTAACATCAATGTTGGAACTCATAATAGCTTAGTGGGTGCAAATCCCTGCAGCCAGGTTCCAACATCTGGTGGAAAGCCTGAAACCAGAAGATGGAGGCTGTTGTAGACTGAATCACAATGTTTGTCTACATGTTTGCCAATTTCACACATCTCCACAGTACAAACCAACTGGCAATTTTCTGGTATCATTTTTGGGTATCAACATACATCTTATGAGTGATTATTTTTTGTCCAAATCATATTCGACATCTACAATTTGTAAAAAAAGCTCGGACAGGTTTGAATCAGTTTTTTGTGTTGCAAATAACTGACCACCAAAGAGTTGTTTTTTCTATTGTATTTTTATGCATTGTACTGAATTTTGTGAAACTTTTATTTGACCAACTGAATTTTTTCAGTTGAATATTTTTTCCATCAATTTAGGACCTGACACCTGCCACTACCTTTATACAGCAGCAGGAGCAGAACTAATAGTAGTTATAATAGGAGGCAGTCAGCCAGACTTCATCTTGGCCCTTAAGTTTGTGACTCCTTTCTTATCTATTATTTTGGTGAGTCAACTATACAGTCAGTTCTGGCATACATATCTGCCATGAGTCATTGAGCATGTGGTTTGTTGACTGGCCAGGTAGTGCTGCCATCCTTAGTTTTTCATATTTCCATATTAAGAACAAGTTTGTTCTTCCATAATATTTATAGGCCACTATCTCTGCCAATATCTCTACCCCTCAACTCTCTTCAGAGAGGAGGTGGGAGGTGACACTGCAATCACCAAGGTAGCATCACATTTGTCAAAGCAACAGGCAAATGGGCATAACATAGCACTAAGGTAAAGTCAGTGTGTTCAATAGAAATCACCAGAGTTCTTCTTCTGAGGAATATGGAAATGTGTGGAAATCTGGCTATCTGTTAGTTGTCTGCAGAGGATGCATCCTCTTGGAAGAAATCAAAATCATTAAGATTAATCCACAGTAAATAGCTTGTCTCTTACTTCTCAGTACAATAGCTGAATACCAGAAATTGAGATCCCAATAATGACCAATAAATCTTCCTAAAATCTAAAGTTATAGCAGCTATGCTAACCTCTTGAGATTAGCATTTTCAAATGAACCACACCCACAGCTGACGGTGATGGGTTAAATGGCTTTGTGGTAGGGCCATAAGCACACATTTTATTGTGATTTTTTTTTTTTATCCAGGGGACCCACTATACCGACAACTTATCAACATCACTGACTTTATACTAGTGTTCTCAGACTATTTTATCCTACTGTAGCTTGAAGCCTGGCACAATGGATTAGCTAGATCACATAACCAAGGTAAACAGGTCCATTGGTAACAGGTGATAGTATCATGATTGGGTATGAAAGGAGCATCCCAGAAAGGCTCAGTCGTTCACAAGCAAGGACGAGGCAAGGTTTAACACAGGTGAAACACATGAAGCTCTGGAAAAAGTTCAGACAGGAAGACTACTACTAAGACTACACATGCCTTGCCCTTTAGTCTATTACTCATATCACCATGTCATTCACTCTTGTCATGCTCACGATGTCCTAATTTGCTGCCCCATTGATTTCAGTTGAGTGTTTGCATCAGCCAGTCACATCTATCCAACAGCACAGTGACACACCTTCACTCTTAGCCTATCATGCTAACTATCTTGCTGCCGTCTCTCAAAACATGATACTCTTTTTGCCTTCAACCACCACCACCGGTGTCTGGACTCCTTTAGGGGATTCTGCTCGCTGCTGCTCAGGGCAGACACCCATTGATCACCAGGTCTCCCTGTAGAGTCTAAGCTCCAAAGACTTTCTGACATGGCTCAATCATCGCATCATCTGCTGAACTTAACATTATTTATACCTCATTCACTTGTCTCTTCTGATTTGAATGATTGAATGAAGAACAATATCATGGGCTCTAACTAACTAGAAACAAACAACTAGTAAATTGAAAAATATCAATAAATGTATAGAGAATGGGAGAAACAGGAGGCCCAAATCAGAGAGCAGAGGGGTGTTCACTGGAGTGTCATTCAGAACTACACTGCTCAAACCACCACAGAAACACATCTAAATGTCCACATGTTCCTTCTATGCTACTGTACTGAGTATGGTGTGTATCTAAGTAGTTCAGTGTTTCCCATTAATTAACAAGACTTTGGTGGCTCGCCATAGTCTAATTTGCTGCACCATAGTCTCATATTGATCCAAAAAGTTTTTTCACCTCTCATAACAGCACTGAACATCTTGAATGTTACTTCAGTAATGCGTCTTTCCCTACAAAGACCAGACAATATAGTTAAGGTGGCACTCACAGGCGCTCATAATTTTAAAGGAGACAAAGACAAAATGATCTGGTCTCTCAGTCAAAGTTTGGTTACAAGTCAGGACTAAAAGGCTACAAGATTAAAAAGCAGCAGATTTATATTGACTATTGATGATAGCTTATAGGCTTGTGTTAACACTGTATAGCCTGAACTGTATAACAGACTAAATTGTGAAGACTGGGCTAATCACCTGGCAGCAGAGCCGAAGCTTAATGTTATATTATTTTCTACATTTTATATTTTCTACAGTTTCTCATTCATGGTCATGTTATTAATAACAACCTCTTAATTTTTCTCTCAAAGTGCACCAGATTGGTGCATTTACCTTTATAATGTGCAAAATGTTCTCATGGGTGCATGCTTCCAAAACCCCCCTTTAAGGTCAGAGGTCCACATACTGCTGACAAATAACAGTGGCAGCTGATGAGCTACGCAGACCAGCAAAAGCACTTCACATTCTGTATCTGGAATGAGCTTTGAAATGGCTTCAGGTGATGAGAAAGTTCCATAAGATATTATTCATTTATTTACAGGCATTTAGCTGAATAACTACATGTCTTAACTGACTTTAGAATAAGTAAAACAACCAGAAATGCCAGCAATTGAGACATCAGTGGAAGTATGTTCTGGAACAGCTCTTGGTGAAAAAACAGCATTCATGCAATTAGAAGTTATTGGGATTTATTTGCCTTAAATTCCACAGGTATTCAACACAGGCTCACTTCCTCACTTTTTTTAGGAGCTCTCACTGCCATCTCATGGACTCTTCCTGTGGTTGAAAATTCATTGAAAGCTTAATGAAGTTTTGTTTCAAATTCTACATTGACATTTATACAACACCTCAACAGTTCATCTAACCATGTTGATTATAAGATGAGTTCTGAAGTTTGTATGTGATTTATAAGATATATTGAAATTTATATTCAATTTACATCAAAGGTACTGACACATAACACCTGATGGATTCAGTTAGACTTACTATGAGATGTATATTATGATTGTTGATACATTGTGTTCAAGGGTTATTTTACCCATAGGGGGAACTGAAAATAATTATGTTTACTTGTCCTGGCTAGTAGTACCCAGTCTGTGTATAATGTTTTCTGTGGCTCTGAAGGAGCTTTGGCTGGTCTGAGAAAATAGCCCTAATGATGTCACTGCCATGTCATGAAGGTTATCTTGGCTTGGGTTTGGAGACTACTAATTAATGACAAACTTGCATTATAAACTGGGGTTAGGTTTGATTGTGATAGTCCTCTCCAACACTATCCAATGTCAATATTAAATCATTATTCTTTTCACACTACACACTACTTTTGACACCAGATTTCATTAGCTAGGAACAGATCAGGCTACACAGATGGGAAACTTGTCTCAATCTACTGTTCAACATCAGCAAAACCAAGGAGCTGATTGTTGATTTTAGAAGAAAGGAGGCAAAGACACACACCCCTGTCTACATCAGTGGGGCTGAGGTGGAGCGATAAAGTTATAGGTTCCTTGGAATTATCATCACTGAGAACCTATCATGGTCATCACACATCACCACCCTGGTTAAAAGTCTACTTCCACTGTAACTTAGGAAGGTTAAATTGTGGAACAAGATTCTGGTTAACTTTTACAGAGGAGCGATAGAAAGCATCCTGACTGGAAACATCACAAACTGGCATGGTTCATCACAGGACAGGACAGGAAGGCTCTACAGCAGGTGATTAACCCGCCCAGAACATCACTGGTACCATCTACAGAGCATCAGTGACATCAGTGAAGTGAGATATCTGCACAGAGCCCAGAGGACCCACCCAGCCACAGTCTGTTCACCCTGCTGCCATCTGATAACAGATACAGAAGTATCTGCTGCTGTACCACCAGACTACAGAGCAGCTTCACTCCTCAGACTATGAGACTACTGAACTCATCCTCAACACTCCTTTTTCTAAAATAGATGAAGCACAAAGCACTCAAACATAGTTTTGTTTTTTTGTTTTTTAACCCTTGTGATTTAAAAAATTACAATAAATATATAAATAAAATAAATAAATTGACCGTGTAACACCTCTCTGACAGGCACAATGAAAACAAAAATTCTTGATCATATGTTTTGAACCTGCTTTGAAATAAGCTGTTCATTTTCCTGTTTTGTCCTCAGAGCATCATCAGAGCAGTGTTTTTTCATGTGAGGTGACAGTGAGCCAATGAGCCAAAGCAATGCAGGCTATCACATTTTCTTAAAATGAAATCATGTGGTAGTACTGCACCTGGACATTTACATGAACTGCACTTAATGCCTATGGGGATATACTGCTTGGGTGCATATCAATCAGTTTTAGAACTGTAGAGCAGGTCCAGCAGCCTTTGGCTTGGTATTACTGCATATGATCATCTGCATCACTGAGAATCTTTTTCAACATCGCAGGGAAAAAATAAATATCCTACTGCTTGTAGTAGTGTAATCATGATGAGTATCCTCATCAAAGATAGAATACACATATAAAGCAATAAAAATCACACTGTAGCAATATAACTGTACATCAATACATTATGTAGATATAAACAGACTCTAGAAGATCTGAACTGCACCAGAATTAGTCTGACAATACTTGTCTTGTCTATCCAATAAGTTGACCATTCACCTGATTGACGCAGTTCAATCCAACCAAACTCACACCTCATGTGTTGTGCAGTGCAGAATAAAGCTTTCAATGTTCTTCAGTGCTGAAGCCTGGCGCTTTGAAAATCTTGTGAGATCTGCACAGAAAATTAAGCCCCCGTCTTCATAGTGCATGAAAAATGGCAAGGAGAGTTTTTCAGATTTCTGGTAATAGCGCTCTATGATTTTTATAGATACCTAAAACCAAATTGTTTTGTTTTTAATTCTTGATATCTTTTCAATGGCTGCACAACCTCAATTCTATTATTTTCATTATGAGACCAACTTTAGTTTCATTTGGACCTGCACAAAAACATGAAAATGGCCTTTTGAGCATTCCAACTTGTACTTTAGACTGTTGAAACTCCCCAGTCTATTTCCACTATCATATCCACCTGAATCATGAGGCACAACTTTTTAGGCTACCTCCACACAAATGTGCTTTCATTACAGTTATTACCATAATTATTTCTTATCATTAATTCATTATCATCAAAACGATTTCCATCCAGACTAGCGTTTTAGCACAATTTATTATCTCCATCCACACTAACACATCTGAAAACACAAGTCACATGACCATTTACGTACACTGGGCAAACTGCAGACCGACACAGTTGTCATTTTCACACCCAAATAGCAAATGGACCTGCACCCACCTGTGCTCCCCTGGGTGTGTTGGTCTTAAAGTGAGGTGTGGTCAGGCCCACTGATGGAGGATTGCTCTCTTGAGGCAGCAGAAAGCGACAGCACCACAGACCAACAAAAAGCTGGTCTGAAGTCACAGCTGCAGTCTGTTTCCTGATATTTACAGGACGCATTAGATGCTCCTACACAGGCGGGTTCACACTTTCAATGTGCAGAAGAACACGAACATTAAAAAACATGAAATACTAACTGATCCTGTGTATCAGCTGTTCCTCGTGCACAAATGCACATGTTAATGTACAGATACACATATTGTTCCTGCTGCTGGAGGATCACTGCAGGTAATGTCATTAATGTTTTCCTCATTAAGGACGTATTTCACCCTCTCATCCCACCGTTAGTGATCAGGATGATACTCTTTATGACCCGCCCCATCTGATCCACGGACTGAGACACACGCACGCACGCACACACACACACACACACACACACACACACACACACACACACACACACACACACACACACACACACACACACACACACACACACACACACACACACACACACACACACACACACACACACACACAGAGGGACGCCGCAGCGCTCCTCATCATCCTCAGTTTAATATCAGTGTATCTTTTCATATGCAGTCAAACAGAGTTGTTGATGGGACAGATGATTGTAAAACTGCGGAGGCAGAGGGTCCAGCAGCTGACGACCAAATCCCTGTCCCTCAGTGAAGACCAGTGCCACTGGTTAATATGTGCCAGGCCCTGGCCCCTAAAGTGAATGGGAGATGACTCGATGATTGGTTTGATTTATGTTCTGCCTTAAACACACCCATGACTAATGAAGGGTATGAATACAACCCCTTTGCGCCCAGATTATCTGCCATTTAACTAGCAAAATGGACTTGGACACACCCGAAACACACTAGTGCGCTGCTCTTTAGACCATGCGCTATAGACTGTCTAAATAGGGCCCATTGTGTGTATTATACCAATTTACACATTGTCTATTGTCTATTACTGTGCCAATTTACAATACCTTTGTATCTAGCTGCACCACTAAATGCTAACAGAAAGTCAGTACTCTAGCTTAAAAGGACAACATGTAGTTTTGGAGAAGAACTTCAAAGTCAGAATTTTAATATTTACATTAATGAGGTAATAATACAAATATACATTTTTTCCACAAGTAAATAAACAAGCTGCTGGCAGGGGACAATAAGGTCCCCAGAACACTGTCTGAAAGGTGGCAGGGCCCGCCACATATAAACAAAGTAAAACAGTATAAATTGCATTGTCTTTTAAGGTCAGTTTGTTTATTCAGTCATGAAGAGAGTTGGTTTATTGAGTTTGTTGAGGCAGAACATAAACATTCATTGAGGATCTCTCTCTTCTGATTAAAATTCCTCCCCAGAAGTGCACCTTTACGGGTAATGCTAACCCCTGTGCAAAATTGGCTGAACAAAGTAACAGCAGACTAACTAATTAACTAACTAACCATTTCTATCACACTGTCCTCATCAGAAAAACAACCATATAGGTTGATGGTGAAAGCAGCTTATTATGAACCAGATGATTTCCAGTATATGGATACTTTACTTCCTATTGTGCTGCATGTAATAAAAGCTCATACAGTCTCACTCAAACAGAGATATTTTTACACTACCAGGCTGATAGTAGGTATAAAGTGTAGGTTTTGCTCTCTCTCACACACACATCAAATTTATTTTTAAAAATAAGCAGTTACAAAAAGTTTTATTACTTTATGGGTCAAGAAAATTGGTCTACACACGTCTCACTCATTTCCCCTTGACTTTTCGTGAAAGTCATGTGTTTTGAAAATAAAATGTTTTGGTGTGGATCTAGCCTCAAACTCAGTTTAGTCTTGCAGACTGGGGGTAAAGTAGAGAGCAGCTTTCCAAAGGAAATAGTGCAGCAGCTGGTTAACACCTGTCCCCTGCTGTGCTGTTCAGCTCCTCTGGGTTGGGACCAAAGTTTCAAATTCTTCAGTCTCTTACTCTTCTCAACCATTGTTATAAGTTGTTCGAAACTAAAACAGTTTAGGAAACTGCAAGATTGCAGTGGCTTGAAGAGACACACCATGTCTGTGCCTAATGTATAATTGTCAGAATAAACAAAAGCCTAATGGAGGGAGCAAGAGAAGCAAAAGCAATTGCAGAATCAAAAAAATGGAGTGCAGCAGATAAGGGAAACAAAGCAGCACATTCTGAGATGGGGAGGCAGGCTTTCACTATGTGTTTTACTGTCAGTGTGTGTGTGTGTGTGTGTGTGTGTGTGTGTGTGTGTGTGTGTGTGTGTGTGTGTGTGTGTGTTATTGTCTGTATCTGTTGAGGAGATCCTGGTGAGAGGAGGCAGCTTTCTGCAGCACCTCTCTCAGGCTGTCAGCAGACAGGACTCAGCCAATTATTCAGACAGAAATGGATGTCATTCAGATGTCAAAGCCATCCTAGTGGCCCACTGAGCCTCGGCCACATGTCAGGGCCATTAATTAACTGCATCTCAGAGGCTGCATGAATCAAGACCTGCTGCATGCTTTAATGTGCCTCCTCTATGTGGGCATGCTACAGTGTGTGTTATGTTTACTACCTACTGTATCTATGCTTCACAGCTTTATGAGGTCATGGTGACTGTATTTTTTTAACCTAATGTTAAGAAATTAGACTTGGGTTCAGTGTTAAAGAAGTTCCTGGTAAGTTGAGTTTAGTGAGAGGTTGACCTGATTTCAAATACACAGACAAACACACCATGCACCTTTGTTTGCTAGCTTACAGTTAATGTACAGTGAAGTAAACTGGCTGTTTGGGGTGAGAGACTATGGTAGTGTCTTCATAGTCAAGAAATCATCGAGGCAGAAGTGGGTTACAGTCAAGATGTTTATTGCAAAAGATAAAGACGTGGGCTGGTCTGCAGAACATCCTAATATAAGTGAAGAATACACTAACACCCAATGGATCCCCTCCATCTTCGCTCTGATTCTAGTTGAATGTTTGTTATGTAATGTTTATGTTTATGTTCATGTTTACGTCTATGTACATCGGATGCTAAGAAAAAAACAAAGTCAAATTCCTTGTATGTGTTTCACATACTTTACCTCAATAAAGCTGATTCTGATTCTGATTCTGATTCCACCAAAAGGTTCTTGCAACTTTTAGCGAGAAAGGTTTGCATTTCCTACATCTTAATGTTAGAAGTCTCCCACCAAAAATCGATGAAATTAGACAACTGATGATGCATTCAGAGGTTGGGGTCATCTGTTTCACTGAAAGTTGGTTGGATGAAACAGTAAGCGACCAAGAAATTTCCA
Source organism: Pagrus pagrus (assembly GCF_965226575.1). Taxonomy (NCBI): domain Eukaryota; kingdom Metazoa; phylum Chordata; class Actinopteri; order Spariformes; family Sparidae; genus Pagrus; species Pagrus pagrus. The sequence continues at coordinate 22,287,241 of NC_140205.1, read as the reverse complement.
TTAATAATTACAATATAGTTAGGAGGGACCGTAATAGAAAAGGTGGCGGGGTTTGTGTATATGTGCACTCAGATGTTGCGTTTAACTGTAGAGACGATATTGCTAGTGATTTAGAGATCATTTGGTTGGATATATGTTTACCAAAAACCAACCCTATTTTACTGGGGGCTTGTTATAGACCGCCGGGCCATGCTACTTTCTATGATAAACTTGAACAGGTTCTCTTGAGCTTATCGGAAAAAGAGAGCTCTGTGTTGATTTTAATGGGGGATCTGAACACAAACGTGTCAAGCTCTGCTGATCCTACTTGCAAAAAGCTTGAGGATCTGTGTCATTCTTTTGGTTTTGAACAGCTGGTAAAACAACCCACGAGGATAGGCAAGACTTGTGAGAGTATTATTGACTTAATTTTGGTTTCTGACAAAGCTAAAATATCTCAAAGTGGCACTATTACTTTTGGCATAAGTGATCACAACATAATATTCTGCACAAGAAAAATAGGCAAAAAAACCTTTTTACTCCCACAAGTCTGTACTATCAAGGTCATTTAAACATTATTCCCAGGAAACTGTCATGATGTTAGTTGATGAGATGGACTGGTCCCCTGTACTAAACCGTTCATGTGTTAACATAGCATGGTCATATTTTAAAGATAGATTTTTGGAAATCATTAACAAGGTGGCCCCTCTTAGACAAACCAGAGTGAAACAGCGCTCCAGCGAATGGTTTGATAAAAATATACATGACGCTATTAAAGACAGGGAAAAGGCTCTTAAGATGTTCAATAGAACTAAAAATCATGTGGATTTTATATCATATAAACAAACTAGAAATAAGACACAGGAACTGATCAGAGGCGCAAAAACAACTCATTATAGGAATGATATAGCAAATAATAAAGACAACCCGAAGAAGCTATGGAAGACCCTAAAGGAACTGGGGGGCGCCAAGACAAATACCAAGACACCAAGAAGCACAGGACTAATAATAAACGGTATACTGAATTTTAACAAAAAAGAAGTTGCTAACCACAAGCACAGTCTCCAAAATTTTTGAAAAGGTGGTCAATGAGCAACTTAGTGAATACATGAATAGAAATAATTTCATGTTTAAATTCCAATCAGGATTCAGGAAATCACACTCCACAGAGTCATGCCTGCCCTATCTATCCGACACTATACGCAGGGAGATAGACAATGGAAATGTATGTGGAATGGTGTGACTTGACCTGCAAAAGGCATTTGACACTGTAAATCACGACAGATTAATTGATAAACTTGAGGCCCTGGGAGCAGACAGCTCCACCTGTAGGTGGTTCAGGTCATACCTGTCAGGGAGAGAACAACTGGTGGCCCTGGGGGCAGAGCTGTCTGACCCCAGAATAGTCAAATGCGGCGTTCCACAAGGAAGCATTCTCGGCCCGTCTTTGTTTTTAACATATATAAAAGATATGCCAGATGCCTGCTCATGCGACCTATTCCTGTATGCTGATGACTCAGCACTGTTAATGTCCCATAAGCATCAATCCACAATAGAGAGTACCCTGAGCACAGAGCTAGCTTCTGTAAACAGCTGGCTGATTGACAACAAGTTGTCCTTACATCTTGGTAAGACAGAGGTCATCTTGTTTGGCTCAAAGTACAGATTGAGCAGATGCTCTGAATTCAGGGTCACTCTGAATAAGGTGGTGGTCAGTGCAAAATCATCAGTAAAATACCTGGGATGCATCCTAGAAAACAACCTGGATGGCAGGAGTATGGCCAATAAGGTCCTAAGCCAAGTCACCAGGCTCACAAAGTTATTAGCTAGAAATGCCAAATTCATAGATAGGCCATCAATGGTAATATTAGCTAATGCATTAGTTTTAAATCATTTTGAATTTGCAAGCACTTCCTGGTTTAAAGGCCTAACATGTAAACTTAAAGGGAGGTTGCAAACTGCACAGAATAAACTAATGAGAGTCATTTTGAACATGGGCCATAGGTCACATATAAGTAGGTCACAATTTGCAGAACTTAACTGGCTACCTGTTGAGTCGCGTGTTGTTATGACTAGGCTGAATATGATACATAAAATACTGTTTGGTAGCGCCCAAACGTTCCTATCAGGTCTGATTACCAAGGTAAAGGACAAACACAAGGTTTGCACTCGTGGCAGCATCTCAGATCTATGTCCATATTCTTTTAAAACATCTGTAGGCAAAGGCACCTTTGCCTACATAGGGACAGTGCAATGGAACAAATTAAATAGGGATATAAAAGTCATATCCAGCCTAAACTCCTTTAAAAGGAGAATTCAGGCCTGGTTACTAGAGAGGGTAGCGGAATAGAGAAGGGGACCATCGAATTTCATTTAAAAAAAAAAAAAAAAAGGTTTCTTTGGTTTTATGGTTTTAGGTGACTATTATACACTCTGTGAGTGTCATGTCATGTCTTGTCTTGTCGTGTCTTGCCTTGATGTTTTATGTGAGGACCACAATGGAAATAAGTCCTGGACTTTCTTGTGATTTTATCCTCAATTGTACTGCCTCAATTGAGACATTTAATGCTGCAATTAAATAAATCAAATCAAAAAAATCTTATCCTTCTATTCTCACAGCAACTGCCCATTCACTTAAAGCCCCCCCTCCAGTCTATTTCTTCCCATCTAATGGTCAACATTCTTCCTCACACAAAGAATGGGGGCGTGGTTAAAAGTAATACCTAGTTATTACCATGACAACCAGACTGCCATTCTAGCAAGATCAACATCACTAGCATGGATAAGCAATAGCATGAATATTAGCAGGGACAGTGTTAGCTGTCATTCAAACAGAAGTTCTTCTTGTGTGTTGAGGAGCTGCATAGTTTATTCACGTTTAGTGACTTTGAGCACAAAATTAAGTTATTTGTCAAAAAATACTGTCAAGAAATTAATTTTCAGGAGCCTGTTTTAAAGTTTTATGAACGTTACAATTAGTCTCATTCGTCGACTTCCTCCCTCACTCTCTGACTTTCCCAGAAGTTAAAGCGACAGGTGTCACCTGGAGTAAACTTTCTCTGGGTTTGAACATTTGGCATAATGTAAGAAAACAACTCAACAAAAGATATAACAAAGCTCTAGTAATTGTTTAGACATTTTAATGTGGAAATATAACATATATCTTTAAGACATACCTTCATAATGTGGTTCCAATTTAAGAGTGATATATTCATGTTATAGTCTGACATCATCTTATCATCCCACAGAGCAGTCTGGTGTCTGCCTGCTATTTTTGATAGGATTCTGAAAACTGTGGCACCTGAGGTCATCATCCTACAGTCTGCTTCTGTAGTAAATGCAGTCAAATGAGATCATCCACCTACACTCATATCATCTCAGCCTCTGTTCATCTCCCATCACTCTGATGTTGTAATTATGAACTCAGCTCAAATTGGAAGGTAAAAGAGGATGAAAGAGGCACGGCAGAAACTGAGGGCTTGATGATTATGCAAGGCGACGAGCTCTTAAGTAGAATGAGATGAAGCACTTATGCAGGTTTAAACAGGGCCACCGAGGGCCAAGGTACTTCTGCACTTAATTCTGTAGTGATGAGAGGCAGACAGTAAATCCCCTATGTCTAGGTATATCATTGGCTGCTCTTGATAACACTGAACTCTAATGTATGCTCAATGATAGAGATTCAATGCAATTAAACTATATCAATAAATTTTAAAAAAGACGGAGTTAGGAGTTCTAAAGCTAAATGGCTAATAAAAGAACACTGTTCACAAAAACCTGGGTGGTAGTTTTCTATCTTATGTGCATTAAGTTGACATTTCTGAGGTTGGTGCTACAGTAAAGGGTGTTGATATGTGTCCAAAATGCAATAAGGTAATAATGAAAAAATAGTTCATCCTCTTAAGAGCAGCTTTGGGAATAGCAATATTGGTCAGAAAGTCGGTCCACCCCTTCGGTCTATTGGAAGGATTGCCATTACATTTACAGACATCAGACATCAAAATGTCAGCATTGTCCTTGTCAACATATGTGTTGGCACAGTCCACCACTGTGCCAACACGTTCTCACGGGTGAAACTAATAATTTGAAAAAGTGGATGGGACTGGTTCCACCCTTGTATAATGACCCATGGCTAGAGGGGTAACTACACTGTCAAACTTCAAAGTGTAGGGTCACTGACCAGGCTGCTGCATCTGATGCGTTGGGAGTGGGAACAGGCTGGCTCTGCTAGCGTACAAACTCACAGAGTTGGAGTCTCACTCCAAATTATCATCCTTCTCAAACTAAGCCAGAGCTTAACAATTGCAGTGGCAGTTCAGAAATCAGTTCTATGAATATTTTGTAATGGTTTTGAACGGCAGATCAGAAAATGCTTACTTTGGCCATGACCAACAATATATTATTCATTCAAGCAAAAGATAAAAGTAAAAGCAAAAGTTTCTGATTCCACACAGTGACAGCCCACAATACTATAGTCTCATATAATGTAAACAGTTACTGTAAATACTAAATCAAAGTACAGCATCGAGTAAGAAATCTGTCTAGTATTGTGGAGTTTCCATGAACTGGGGAAATCAAACACTGAAATATAAATCAAAAGTATGTATGTCAGGCCTCCCCTTAACTGAATCCAGCTTTAGTTGAAAAGACTTGACAGCAACAGCATTGATGCTCAACCTAATAAATGTTTCCTTGTCACTGACTGTAAAACATTACCATAAAATCTGCACAATGTTTTGTACAAAGAACTATAAAAGATTTTATTTCCACAAATAACAATGGATAATTCGGGAAATAAGCTATTTTTTAAAATTATTTTATTATTACTTTAAAGCAATTTCATTACAAAACAAACCTTCCTCAAGGTATATTTTTTGCATTTTAGTTTGATGTACTGAATGTTCGCAATGCTCAGTAGTGGAGTTGTTGACATGAACTCATAAGTCAAGGAGCCAAGTATGATTGTATTCTCCATAGAAAAATGAAAGCAGAAGATCAACTAGCTAAGATCACATTCTAATAAACTGTTCAAATGTTAAAAAAAAAACTGTTTAAATAATGTTTGTCAAAATGCACAGCAAAAAACACCCAGACATCAGTGAAGGTGCGGCTGGCTGGAGACAGTGAAGGCATCACCCTGGGAACACAGTTTCTATTTCTTTGGCTGTTGTCATCCAAAGTAGGAGCTTTGCTCTCTAACCTCCTGACATTCCAAGAAACACTGTTCCTGATCCCCTCTCACTTCGCCTTCAGCTCAGCTGCCGGCTCAATCTGCCTGAATATCATCTGTCAAACAGTCATAGCATGTTACCATGACAACACAAACCAGGGGATGAGCTGGGTGTTGCTTTATTGTTAGCCAGCGGATGATGATGATGTTCTTATCCAGTCCCTCCAGTGTTAATCAATGGTTGCAAATTAGTGATCTCTGAGAGACAGCAGAAGCTAAGATAACTGCAGCCTTTCACTTAACATCCAGCCTGGATGCCCTACTTGCACAATAATGGTCCCTTTATAGGACATAATTCTTATATTGTCCGGCAATCCTGAGCAGTAAAAAGGCCTTTCTTGTGAGGAAGGCAGCTGTGGCCACAGAGCTCCCTTCATCGGCTCTCCCTCCTCCCAGGCAGCCAGTCTTTGGGCAGGCAGAATAAGGATCTGATTGATGCAGGCTTCCTACAGGCCCACAGCACTCTCCTGACTTGATAAGCCGTTGATTAAACGGGGGCTGGAGAGGCGCCACAGGAGAGAGAGCTACCTTCTACAGAATGGAATTGTCCACTGATGTGAAATCAAACACAGTTTTCATCCTAAATGCTTCGGGAAGTCTCAGTGGTATTATAGACCAGACAGTCTGTTGTATGAACTGCACTGTAGCCTTTGATCTATGATGAAGATGAGACATTAAGGAGAAAAAAACATTCATTAAACTAGAATAGCACTCAGTAGAGCGCATACCTCCACCATTGACCAACAGCTGCCTTTAATGCAAATAAAGCTTAGTCAAATATTAAACTAGATAAACCTGTATCACCCATAACAGTTTCACAATAATTTAAGATCACCAAGTCTGGGACAGCCAACCACTCTGACAATAAAACAATGCAGATGGAATCATAATTTCCATTGTGTTGTGGAAGAATAACACATTTTTATTAGGATCTGCATCAAAATGTACGCACTCATAGATACCAATCTCCATCTGAGTATTTTCATCAAGATCAATGCATTATTCACTGAGAAATTAACACAAATGTGGAGAAAGGTCCTATATTGCAGAGAAGAAAATGATTCCTGGATCGGTCCATTTCTACGGATCCGCACAAAAAGTTAATAGGTCTGTTCCTCCTTCCAAGTTTCATGGAAATCTGTTCAGTAGATTTGTGCAATCCTGCTGACAAACCAACCAACCAACTAACGAACAAATAAACAACCGTCACGGATGAAAACCTAACCTCCTTGGTGCAGGTAATAACTGTGACTTAGTCTTTATACAATATCGTTGACAAAAAAGGGTGACTAAAATGTATTCATCCATGCATTTTCTGCTTATTCATAGTCAGGTCATAGTGGTAGCAAGCTATTCAGGGTATTCCAGACATCCCTCTCCTCCAGCTCCTCCTGGGAGGTCACAAAGAATTTCCAGGCCAGGAATGATATGTAATCCCTCCAGTGAGTTCTGCGTCTGCCTCAGGGTCTCCCCCCAGTTTGTCATGCTCAGAAAACCTCCAAAGGAATGCGCCCAGGAGGCATCGTAGTCAGATGCCATGAAGTATATATAAGATAGAGCAGTGTGTTTACTGAGGAAACTACAGGTCACAGTCCCAGGTATTAGCACCAACACTAAGCACCTGTGGGCATTTATTGTATAGCTGTTTGCGCACAATGCACAGCAGAATTTTTTTCATTAACGTAATGAAAGGGACACCATTGCTATTTTTAAATACCCCAGGATACCGGTATCATGACCACTGGCATCGCAGACTGGCTTTTACTAAAATGTAATTTAAAAATGAAACTATAACGAAATCTATTTTTATTTTCGTTGATGAGGAAAAGCTGCACATTTCCCTTCCTTTGGTGACAGTCGTAACAGCGCACCCGAATCATCTTCCCGGAGACTTTGCTCACAATGCTAAACCCTGGAGCAAGCTACACCCTATGATTTCAATGGAAAAATCCATGATATACTGCTTGGTTCGTAAAGCAGGTCTACATTTGGACCCACTTCAAATATAATGCTGTGGAAGATAAACTGAATATACAGAAGCCAGGAAAGACCTTGCTTGAAATAATTTTTTTACTGCTGTTATCACAAGATCACAAGTGAATCAATCAATTATCTCAAGATAGCAAAGCTCTCATAATAACATATGAGAGTGAGGTCGTGTGACCCCCACCTGTGGTTAAGTGATGCTTGTTAACCTGTTACTGACACCCTTCGACCAGAACACATCATGGTATAGCAAAGGCAAAGGCACCACTTAGCCATTGCAAAGCCTCCACCGTGTCAAAAATCTGAGGCCTGTGACCAGAGGTGATCCACAAGCTGTTCATAAAACTTCATCCACAACATCCACAGGTGCAGAATGAGTAAATCTATGGAGTCTAAATGTCAGAGGCAAAACTAATTCATCCTCCGAAGTGAGGGGGAGTGAGTGAGGGGGTTCATGCCACCTCACTGAGTCACATGTGTGGCTCGTGTTCCAGTCCACTCATCTCCTTAAAGCCTCTGACTGCCAATCAGGCAGGATACCTTTGTTTCCATGGAGATGTCACACTGCCATGACACTGCCAGGCAGTGTGGGTTAGTGAAGTCACTAAAACGGTTTAAAAGGGTTGATGTATGCACGTAAGTATGCTGTGTGTCACCACCCACAGCTCTCATGACATTTCTATGGACCAGAATCACTAAGTCTTGCACATAAACAACATTACTCAGGAATATTCACCTGCCAACACACTGAGAAAGTGCTTACTTCCTTTTATATTTTTTCTTTCTTGGTTTCCATTTTTTTGTGATATTAAAATTTGAGTTTCAGTGCTTGTTGCTCTCTTCTTTCACTTTTTAATTATATCTATTGTTATTTATGATACTAGCCAGCTCCTTTATTCAATCCAACTAAAGAAGCACTTCCTGCATGCCAGAGGGCATTTCCCGGATAAGATGAAAAGTTATCTCCAGGACCACATTGTGGCACACAGAGACTCACAAAGTGAACACATTACCAGGTTAGAGGTCAAAATGTTATTTGTCAGTGCCTGACAAAACCATCAAATGTGAATAATACATGTGTCCCTTTCCTGGTCTGCCACCATGTGCTTCAGGTTGGATCAGATTTAGGTCCAAAAACGGCTTGGTTAAGATTGAGGGAAGATTGTGATCATGGCTAAATGAAGTGAGAATGGAATTGGAAGTCTGATGATTGTAAAGCTAACTGATGCTCCCCAGAAGTTGAATCCCACAGATTTTGGTCAGCCCATGTCCTTTGCTTTGGACATCTAGCCAAATATTACTTTGCACGCAAAAAAAGGGTAAGCCGTTGTGATTTCAATCCAATGCCTCAGCAGATACCCTGACTTTAGGAATCAGACTCAGGAAACACAAAGTTGAATGGTAGATCCTTTCAACTCCCATACAGTCTTTTGGTCAGTCTGCTTAATTTCAGCATCACAGTTATCTCACAAAACTTTACAGCTGTAGCTGAGATAAAAATGGTGACCAAGTTTGAAGATAAGTGTGATCCCACCCATAAGTGTTCATTTAATAATGCTGTCATGACTACTTAGTACTGATGGGTCGGAACATAAACATGTTGACGTGTGATCCCATCCCAAGATGCTCTCTAGTTTGTAGCATATTGAACATTTGAAGATACTCCAAGAAATGACATCACAATAAGCAAAAATAACAATGTAGGTGCTGGGGAAATATTTTTATTGCAGATGAAACTTTTAAAATGTTGTGTTCATAAAAATTAGCATATTAGGATATCAAGTATTTGAAGTTACTCCAAGAAATGATATTACAATAAGCAAAACATACCAGTGCAGGCACTAGAATCGAGTTCAAATTAAGGCTTGTTATATCTGTAACTTGATTTCCAATATGTGCAGTTGTTAAAGTTCATGGAAAAGTTGGCCGATCATTAAGACATCTTGTGTTGAATTGGTTCAAATTCTGTGTTTTGTGTTCTTCTTGTGTTTATGTCATTGTTGTTGCTTTTTATTTTAGTGAGATAGAAAACAGAGTATCATACTAAGTCCAGTTTACACATCACTTTTCATTCTAGCAAGCCTACTGAAAAGTTGTCAATTTTAATTCAAAGCCTCCTAATGCAATGGAGAAAGAGCAGAGAATCAGCAGCATCCTTTTCATATATGTGTGTGTATCATATCCATGCCCACTGTGTGTCAGGAAACCATTTCAGAGAAGAGGTGCACTGAGTGCATCATTTATTATTTATGGTGAATAAATAATGTTCTTTGTACATGTGTAATGTTTGTGGTGTGTACAATATACCCATCTAAGTAGATATTATGTGTCTTGTGTGTGTTAGTGTGCACATGCATCAACTATAAATGGTTGCTGTCTTGAGGCTGCACAGGCTCTGAGTGGAGCTATGGGTGTACGACTGCCATGGCCGGTCTGTGGGAGAAAGCATGAGGTCATCAAGCATTTATGTTGGCTGCATGGCTGTGTGGAAACAAACTACATCATGCCTCTTCCCCCTAATCTCTCTCTTTCTCTCTGACTCTCTCCATCTACTGTGCCTGTGGTTATCGGAGTCAGACTGACTTCATGATGAGTAAGTCTCCAAGCCAGAGCTGCTCTCTGACTCTGGCCTTTGCAAACAGACGTTAAAATGGGAATCAAATGCACCCACTGCATCAGCTGCTGTCATCATACACCATGCATGTTGGTACATCTTCCTTTTACTTTGAAAGACTTTCTCATATTTCATAAATGACCATATACTTTATGCAATCTGTTTTGGAACAGAAGTTAGAGAAAACAAAAGGCCACATAATGCAAATGTGCTGGACTCAGTGAAGAGCATACTAATGATTTAGCTACTCTCAGGCAAGATTTTTCTATTCTTAGAGATATTAAGTAAGGGATAATGATAATGGCCAACGAGGTGTCCATTATCAGGAATTAACGGACGACATGAAGGCCAGAACCACCGCAGAGTCCATTAATTTTCTGATCATGGACACATTGAAGGGCGTTTTCCCACTTAAACCATAATAACTTGCCTTTTTTGCATTTTGTGACCAAAATCAAAGGTTTGTCACATGGCAAAATTTGAGAGTTTCACTTATAGCTGGAGCAACCATTACAATCCCATAAAGTTCTAATGCAATTGACATAAGCTACTCCAGTACTGTATATGGGACAAACCTTAGATACAACTTAGCAACAAGGGATATTTCTAGTCTGCTCTGCTCATAGAAGTAGAGGTTCCATGAGCAGAGCTAACATTATGCTGATAAGATTCACTAACAGTCAATATATTTGACAGGATCTTATCAACAAGACTAGCTAGCTATCCAGCCAAGTCATTTACCTCAAATCACTACTAATCAGTACGAGATTTAGAGAATTACTGGCAAATACATCTTCTGAACTTTTGTCCACTTTTCACAATAGGTCATCTACAGTACATTTACAAATTGGTCCAAGTTAGCTGACCAAAAATGTAAATACCGGAGTCTGACATCAACTGGTGACTCATGTGGGCTTTCAATATGGCAGTCGCTCAAAACAACAGCTCTTTCACAAAGAAAGGCCTTTGGAAGGAGATTCTACCTCTCCACCCACTCCCATTTCTCCAGAACACGGATACCAACTTCTGTTTTACAAAAGATACTTAGACAGTGATGTAAAGTAAATGACACTTTCACAGTGGAGTAAGAGCTCCAAACTAATCACCATTTCCCTATTTATTGAATCAGAATCAATTCTTAATTGAATCATGAACCAAAGTCTTTCAGATGAAAGGTATACTCAAACCTTGCTGGGAACTCTGGGGACTTGGTTTCTATATATTATTGGACAACTTGGTCCAATAATGAATAACCTGCAGTGGCAACAGAAGATAAGGTAATCCGCTTGCAGGCATGCATTATACTAACACTTTGAACACCCGCCTTGTCAGACATAGTGATCAATAGATTCTTCTGTCACCTTACAAACAAACACACCAGAATTCACCTGATCTTTTAACACCACTCATGTAAAAAAAAAAAATGACGTGAAAACAACTAACACACATATAAAAGGAATCATTCTGAAATGAAATTTTGCTACACCAGTTGATCAGGATGTCATCAGTCACTGAAGAAAAGCTACATTTTCAGATCCAACTGAACCAGGTTGAAGAAAAGGGGGCGTTAGCTTGTTAGAATGAAAGCCAAACTGCTCCTGATGCCCAAATACCATTATGACATGAATTCATTCATTCAAAAATCTTTTCAGTCATATTTGGCTGGATGACATAATGGTACCATGGTGAAAATACAGTCTGGATTGTACTGTGTCCGTGTTTCATTAGTCTTGGGGTGTAAATTGTTGAACTGTAATAGCAGCTAGCAGACAGACAGTCAGTCTCCTCAGCTGGGCTGTAGACTGCAGGGGCACTAATGAGCAGGGAGTGCTACCGCATGTGTCTGAATAATTTAACTGTTTCCAGGAAGACAAGTGAAGCCCCATGTCTGCTGCTGTGGCCACAACAAACCATCTCACACAGAAATAACCTCTCATACTTCTAATACTTCTGCTTTACAATCTGGCTTCTGAAAGGGAATGAATTCTGCGTCGTGATTGGACACTTTTTGTCATGGTTAAACAAAAGGGACCCAGACGCAAAAGACACAGGCAGGCAGGTGACAGAAAAAAGGCGAGCCTTATTAAATAAAGCTGTTAACCAAAGTCCATAAAATACAAAATACAAAGTCCAAACACAAAAGCTAAACAGAGTACAAACCAAAAAAGCAAAGTACAAACCAGGAATAAGGAGAGGAATCAAAAACAAAAGCCGGAAACACACGACAGAAAGACGGAACGGGGAGACACAGGAACACAAGGGCGAAACAGAACAGACGAACTGACAAAGACAGAGGGGAAGACAACGTCCTTTTTTAATGAGCAAATTTTATATAGTTAGTGAGTTGAATGTATAATATGCAACGTAGATTAAAATGTTCTGTGTCGTCTAAAGTAAGTGATAGGTGGCGTATTTTCAGCCCAGGTCGCAAAAATATATGCCCATTGACTCATGTATAAGATGAACATGTGCAGTTTGCTACTCTTAATTCCAAGAGTTAGGAGGCTGCTGGGTGCATTTTCCCACCATTCTACCAATAGCTGAGTAACACACCACCACCCAACAGGTGCCAGCAAAGAGCAAATGGCTCGGTGTGGAAGCTTTGATCTGACAAGAAGTCTTAGCTAACTGCATGCGTGGATGCCAAAGACCTGCACACATAATTATTTTTTTGAAATGACTCCCTGCAATATCAAGACAGATGGTTCCCTGACCACAGGACAAGAAACAGTGACATGAACACAACATCTCCAAACAAGTCTGGGATTCACCTTCGAATGTCATGCCTTTTTCTCCACCTTCCTTGATGTCTTACATTACACTATCCAATAAATAAAAATACTTCAAAAAGTACTCCTATAACATTGTCAGACTTAGCTGACTTGGCTAGTAAAGCAAAAGGGGTTAAAAAAAACAGCAGTTGAGCAAGGAATAATATCTTTTTATGTAACACATTCTTCTTCCCTGACAAAACCTTAAAGGTTGCCTGTGCAAGTAGCTTATTACAACTTATATTGACGTTTCTTGTTAGGCAGCGGCCCCTAGTGGTTGTAGTAATTATTACGGCAGCAAAGAAGGAAGTCAGGCGAAGTTGGGAGGTCCGCATAGGGAGGTGGATGGTTAGTTAAAACACAGAACTTTCCACTAGGAGACCACTGTTTTAGCTACTACTACTGTAGTAAAGTGATATCACGTACATGACAATGTTATTATGAAGTTACATAGGTAAAGTACATACGTGATGTAAGATTACATTAGCCTGAACCTTACCAAACATTAAGTGTATGACGAAGGTCTGGTACACCCGACACTGGTCAGCGGCAATGGTCATGTTGTTATGGGAACAGCATTGTGTTGGAATTTACTGACAATCAACCTGTTCAGTCGTTAAGGTATGCGGATGTGTTGGAATTTGTGATGTCTGCCATTCCAAATGTTTGGCATGGTACAAATAAAATTAAAAAATAACAAACTGTAGGTTTTGTCAATGGAAACTGTACAGAATTCTACATCATCTATTGTATATCCCAAATGAGTTTATTTTAATTAAAGAGAACATATTATGATCAGAAAGCAACCCATGAACATGGTGGGAATCAGGGTCATTTTGCTGTGTAGGGCCTGCAAGAAACAGTAAAGTTCTGTTCTCAAGAATCGTATCTGTATGTCCGGAGGGCGTCTCTAGCAAGACTCTAGGCTAAAGGTTCAGGCCGACAGGTGTGTATCATGACTCCGCATCAGATAGTTTCCTTGTGTGATAATACCTTAAAGTGGGTAAACGTGTAATGGCATATAATCATGTGTATAATTCATAACCAATCAGACATATCTCAGTCCATGAGGAGCAGCGTACTATGAGAGGTTTTAATTGAATACCTGGAGAAATATTGTTGCCTTGCAGTCTTACCAAACCCTTCGTATTCCAGACTTGTATCGTAATTTTCTGCAATCTGAAGAATAAACTACTTTGTACAGACAAAGTAGGGAGTTTCATTCTTTGTGTCTCAGTGTTTGATTCCTACAAGCATGCAAGTGGTTATTTATTTACATTTATTTGAGGCTGATCAAAGGAAGAAAATGAACCACTACAACAGGATACAACTTCCAAAAGACCACGATGGCCTCTAATATGAATAGTCTACATCACAATACAGACAATTAGTAGACAGAAAGTTTAAAAAAGAGGCCTTTTTGTTTTATTGTCACTATAATTAAATCTAAAAGGCAGATGATCGACTGCCAGCTAGCTTCTCCTTTTAATCATCCACCAGCCAGTAAAACAAGATTCCTGCCCTCACCCACTTCCATGTGTCTATTATATGAGCAGCCTTGCCAGCAGGCTCATTGACAGGGAACCTATGAGGCACCTTTAGCCTCCCGTATTGTCTAATTTAGCCCTCCCCATGATACGGGGCCCCTGGGGAGCGGGGTAATCCAATCTGGGCCTCTCCCTGCTCTTTCTGCTTGGACAGGACTGTGAATGTCTTGATCAGGACCTGAAAAGCCGTTTCCTCACAGAGAGACAACAGATGGCGCAAGATGAGGAGAGCTCACCTCAATCACCCACCCCCCTGCTCCTCTCTGTAATCCTTTCCGCTCTAACATCCTCGTCTCTACAGCTGTCCTATGCTTTCCCTTCTTCTTTTTTCTCTTTCTTCTCATTCTCTGTCCCAAACGACTTTGCGATGTCTCTCTGCTTTTTATCTTTCTCCAGGATGTTTCCCATGTGACAGACAGAGGAGGAGCAGGAGGTCACATATCCTGCACAGTAACGGAATCAGAAACCAACCTTATATATGCCAGAAACTGTTGGATTACCAACATGAACTGTACACCAATGAACATCAACAATTAGATGCTGGTATGGCAGTGACCTATTTTGAGGAGAGGGTTACCACAAAAATCCCTGACACTATGTGTAAATGTTGCAAACTCGTATTTATTCCAATCCCAGTCACAGTCTTTATCCTTAAATCTTTAAATATCTATCTGATCTGATTTATTATAGATGTATTTGTATTATTTTTTTCCTACATAATAAAGCTCCACATGCATGACTACAGTAAGCCTAATGTTGAATGTTAAATGTTTATTAAAGGCAAAGTTCACCCCAAAATTAAAAATAAATATAAAATTAAATAAAAAATAAATAAAAATGTTCGTCTTATCTATTTATTCATCTAGATAGTTTTGGTCTGAGTTGTGGAGTTTTGGCTATATTGGATTTAGAGATGGCTGCCCTCTCTTGAATAAGAAAAAGTACATTTGAACAGCTCAACAACAATGTCTCTTTGCAGAATTCAAGACCTGATTACTCAAGGTAATCAACAGACTCACACCCACCAATCATATTACCATTCAGAAGGACACATGGATCTACTCATGTACAAGAGGTCAGCTAACTAAGCAAGCTAACATTACAGCTCAGACATGGAGGGAACTGTTAATGTTGCAATCACACGCTGTCATTAGCACAAGCCTCTCAGAAAGCAATTCAAATAAGTTTGATGACAAAATCACTCTAACAAGAGAAAATGCAGTCTGAATATTAGGTTTCCTTTGGAGATTTCCTATAATATTTTGTGTAGTGCCCTGTTGCATTTTGAAAAACATTGTGCAGTAGGAAGCTTTAGAGCTAGGCTTATGGTGCTACAGACCAACGAGAGGCAAATTATTTGTGTGTCTAGATCACAAACACATCATTCATGCATTCGCGTGAGTTGAAAATATTGAACTAAAGTGAAATTTCGCATGATGGTGTGTCATGAAAGCCTATCAGCATTGACTTTCACACCGATGTCATGACGTTGACGTCACTGATATCCAGACATTCATGAACAGCAATGGACGAGAGGAAATGAATCACTTATCGTGGGCATTTGTGGACAGTCAGAGCTGCACAATAGGATAGCACATCTACCTGTACAGACACGGGAAAAAAGGAGCTGGAAAGCTTGAGCTGAGGAGGAGCTTGAGGGAACAAGTTTTTTTCTAGTCGTCTAACCTACAGACCTGACGCAGCATGAATTCAGGCTTTTTACAAGACGGCATTATGATGTTGTTATTTCAGTGTCCTTTTGATCCATTTACTGCAGTCAGATCACAGAGACATCTCTTTGTTTTGGGTTCATACCGATGTGGTACAACAGATTAATTCCATCTATGTCTACTTGCTGGTCACAGTTACTATTTATTGATTTTAACATGTCTGAAACATCAGTATGAACCAATAGTATGTGAACTGCATACTATCAACAAGGCCATATTACAGTCTACATTCTTTGATTCCCAGATCAATTTTATAAAAACAAGGACAAGTATAACAAGTGCGTGGCCTGCTAGTTCCATGCTAACACATAATGGGAATTCCAATTAATGCGCTAACCGAGGTTAGCATAGCAACAGCGATAAAAATATATTTACAAATTATCCTTTTCATTTCACATACCTCACATAAAACAATGTGTGTGCTCATATTTGCAGGCATGTAAAGTATTTTATATGCTCTGGAAACAAACTTATAACTCCTGACTACACATATTTAACTCAGTCTGCTACAGTTGAGCTTCTTCAGCACAAACTCAAAATTCCCAATCGGTTTAAAATACAGCCACCACTAGTGGAGACGTGGCGTGCCAGGAGACGGCAGCACATATACAATATATCTTGATGTTTTCTATTATATTTATTCTTATAGCACTAGCCTGATGAGAAGGAACTGCTAAATGTAGCAGTTTACTTCATAAAGTATATATTTTATTCATCCTATTGTACATTTTATCTTCCACTTTTATGAGTCAAGTCAAGGGGTCTAAAAGAACAGTTTTCAAGTTAAATTTTACATGCGAGGGATGTTTATTATTTGCGTACTGATGCAGCTTGTGGTTATGGAAGGTGCCTTGAAGATGAATGTATATTGCTTATCTGGCCAAATACTAACAAGTGAAGTGTCTTTAGTGCCTATGCCAAAGAGAACATGAGCAGAGATGATTCATTCCTGGTAGAATAACAATTATCATGTTTATATCTATAACAAAAACAGCATAATCATATTCAAATGGATAGGAAATGGCTCATCGGGGTTTAGATATGTGGCTGATAGTATGAATGCTGTCATTCACAAGGTTCATGTGTCATAAAAGTACACAGGGGAATGTGGAGTCATTATGAAACAGCAACACGAGGCCATTTAGTGGAATTATTATTATTATAATCATCTAGTATAGACTATGCCTGTGATTTGAATTTGGAGATTAAAATGGAATAAAAGTGAAACAGCATGTGGAGGGAAGGCTTTGTGATGCTCTGCTCTAATCTTTGACCTCCCAAAATCCCTAATAAATGAGAATTCTACAACGCGTGTTAACAGCAAACAGGACACAGAGCTTAACTTTATTTGTTGGTGAAAGCAACTGTAAATTCCAAGGAATTTTTTTTTCTATTTAACCCCTGTATAGTGTTAATACAAGGTCCATGGCATACTTGATTTACATCAAACATGCCCTGATGACTAGCAGGGCTGTAGCCAGGATTTTGAAAATACCAAGGTCCTCCGTCAAAGGTCTCCAAATGCACCGCTAGTCTCACAAAAGTGTTGTGACAGCAGTTGTGTCCGCCTCCGTTGAAAATAGACATGCTGTCTTTATTTTCCCTTAACAGTTAGTTTTTATAGTTTTACAGGAGTTTCGAGAGGTGCGACTTGTGCTGGACGCTCCCGATTTGCATGAAGTAGCCTAGAGCTCAACTTTATCTAAATGAAGAACGGGCAACATGATGCCCCGTTTCTGGAAACACAACACAGTGCTACCAGAATGTTATGCACAGCTGCTTACATAGACATTGAATGAGAAGCATGGAAACAACAGATTCTTTGATCAATCAATTGGTTGGAATAGGCTCCGGCAACTGTGTCGCGGACGGAACGTGATGCTGATGTATCCTGTGGAATCTGAGCGTAGTAGTGGTAGTAGCCTAGTAGTAGGGACTTGAAGCAGTGAGGGTAGAGGGACCGCTACGCCATCCACCAAACATTCTAACAGGCTGCCATGCTATTGGAAAACGAATGTCACTAAGCAACATTTAACTGTTACAACAGCTGCTTCTACAACTACAGTACCTTCTAACACTTTTTGACATACTCATAGGTACAGCAAACCAGACGTTCTCCCATAGTAGACCGTTGCACTACAACCTCAGGAGGGTGTCGAGATAGAATCATGCATGCGCAGTGTAGATCTTTTCGTTTCTCAAACGCCATAGCCATTCCCTCAAGCGTAGCTGTTTAAAGTCCCTAGTATTAGTAGCAGTAGCAGCAGCACTTGCAGTGGTAATGGCAGTAGCAGGGGAGTAGAGGGGATGACAGGAGCAGTAACAGCAGTTGGAGAAGTGGCACTAGAAGTATTAACAAGAGTAATAAAAACAACAATCATAGTAGCACTAGCAGTAGGCTAGTCACAATAGTAAGAGTAGCTATAGTATTAGTGACTCATGGTAGCTGTAGTAGCAGTAGATGTGGCGGTAACAGAAGTGGCAATGGCAATTTCAGCAGTAGCAACAGAGTAAAGGAGTAGTAATATATCAGTAGCAGGAGCAGTTGCAGTAGGTTAGTAATATTGCTTTTCCACCAAAATTAACGGGTTTACACAGGATTTTTAAACGCAGGTTGACCCTCTTTAAATCAACTATTAACCCCATTCCCACTTCCCACAGGCAAGACAGCCGGTCTGTGATTTTTATCTGAAGTGTTATGTTGAACGTCACTGACGTCACATTTCACATCACGAATGCACCGGAACCAGTTGTATCAGAAGAGAAAAAACAACGGACCCATTGAGAAAAGAAGCGCCTGTAAAACGGTGGATAAATTCTTTTGAGCGTCACAACCTCCAAAAAATGACTCGTTTCACTATCAGAACTTGAGCCATTCAGTCCAATAACATTTGGAAAGTCTAAATGGGCCGCACGATTACATTTTTTTATCCCCCTTCAAGTTAGCCGGATGCTAAACCAGAAGTTAGCCGGTTCGGTGGGCAGGTATTTTCATAGCCGAGACGTCGAGCTTTTTTGGCTTCAAAACACCACTGAGCAGCTTTCATAGCAATGAATGTGCCTCCAACACTGTGTCCAGTAAATGTCCTTAATAGACCACATCCCAAATTCCTTCCTTATTTACGTGCCACCACCGGATGTTGATAAAGCAGCATCATGTTCACACCGGAATTTAGCGTGTTCACCTTACATTTAGATCGAAGCCGAGCCGGAGTAATAAAAACTTGTGTCTACTGCAGAGTCAATTGACCCAGGTGTAAATGCAGAGTTTACACATTCCCATTGCACACAAAAGCCCGATCTTAGTGGGGTTAAGTGGGATTTTTGACCAGTGGAAAAGGTGTAATACAGTAGCAGCAGTTGTAGTATTAGCAGTAGGAGTATTAGCACTGGTAGTAGGAGGAGAAGGAGTAGCAGTTGTAGTAGCAAAGGCAGTAGCAGTAGCAGCAGTGGTAGTGGCAGCAGTAGCCCTAGCAGTGGCAGTAGTAGGGGAGCAGACGTAATGATAGAAGCACTAACAGCAGCTGTAGCAGTGGAGTTGGCACTAGAAGTCATAGTAAAAAGCCTAGTGGAAGCAATAGTAGCACTAGCAGTAGGCTAGTAGCCGCAGTAATATAAGATGTGTGTAAGTATCAGGAGAACTCATGGTAGCTGTAGCAGAAGAAGTGGACATAGCAGTAGTAGTAGTAGCAGTAGAAGTAGCAGTAGAAGCAGTAGGAGAGTATGAGTAGTCATATCTGTATCAGCATCAGTAACAGTAGTAGTAGCAGCCATAGTAGCAGGATCAGTGGTGGTAGCCATTG
This sequence comes from Pagrus pagrus, assembly GCF_965226575.1. Lineage (NCBI taxonomy): Eukaryota > Metazoa > Chordata > Actinopteri > Spariformes > Sparidae > Pagrus > Pagrus pagrus. The sequence goes on along the minus strand of NC_140205.1, from coordinate 22,267,581 downwards.
TAATAGCAGAAGCAGCAGTGGTAGTGGTAGTAGTAATGGCAGGAGCAGTGGAGGTGCAGATAAGTAGTAGTGAGCTAGTAAGCTAGTTCTTGCAGTTAATAGTCACAGTAGTGGTACTAACAGTAGTTGGTTGCTGGTAAGTGTTGTGGTTGGCTGATAGATGTCAGTGTCATATGATCCAGCAGCTGTACTTCCTGTTAGTCGATCACACTAACGTGTAGAGCACACAGAGATAAACAGTGTTAATCTCAACAGTTCCGTCCTTATCAACCCATCCATGTGAAGTTACTGTTGGAGGCATCATGATGACAAACCACGCTGTATTTTTCCATGCTGATGGAGCTGAGAGCTGGAAAAGACCAGACCCCTCTATGGAGGCATTCATCTGATCACTGAGCACACTGACTGTGGGCTGCCCATTACTGCAGATGGTAGGCCATCAAGGCCATTGAGGCGTTCTCAAAGGAAGGCACATCTGCAGCACACACACACATTCACACAAGCACACACACATTCAGAGAGTAAACACACCCTTTCCTCTTCCAGCTTTGGATTCAGACCAGTAATCTCCATGAGAAACCTCAACCTCCCTGTCTTTTAAACACACTGCATGCCTGTGTAGTATCATCAACTACAGGGACATAAGTGGACACTTGTGTTTGATTTTATGATTAATCCTGACGTTGGAAACAGGAATTGTGTCCGTTGTTTTAATGACTTTTAATTGGATGAACTGACAAGCACATATCAAACTGCCACCTTCATGAACCACTGAATTAAATGCTTATTTTAGAAAATGAAGGGTTTTTAAAATGCTTATTGAGGTGGTAAACAGGGTGTTAGGTCATTTAGAAAATGTTTTCAATTACAGAGTTTGTCCAACAAAGCCCCGACAAGTTGATTTTCACATTGTAAAAAAATGCTGTTTGGGTTGTTAAAACTCAAAAAATGTCTGCCTAAAAATACATTACAATTATATCAAACAGGAAAAAACATTAAGTGTATAAATGTTGTGAGCCTGCGACCTGCACATGTAGGGTGTTTGACCTGGTAATTGACCTGACTACATGCCCCTCCCTAGGGTGACGACCCCTTATGAGTAATGTTTTACTGCCTGCCACTGAGGTCCTTCATGCTTGTGTCAAAATCTAGGTTTACTGTGTGGGATTAATACAGTATTAATCTGTGGGCAAAGTATTAGCCTATTTCAGCATATACAATATGAGATAAACTGCATTCCCCTGAGAACTACCAGCCGTGGAGGACCCACACAAATGTTTACCAAAGTAAATAATTAACTATTTGATTGATACTTTCAGTGTCAAAAAATACACAATCTAGAAAATGTGAGTAAAGGTAACTTTCTAAATGACACAATCACATTTAGAAATACCGAGTAGATCACAGTCCCACTTCGTACACACACAGTAGCTCTGGAAATGAAGTTTTGGGGGTAAACACATCAACATGCAGGAAGAGGATAGAACTAGTGACCTTTAGATCAGCTGATGACCCACTCTACCTCCTGAGCCACAATCAACTTTACTTGCAAATATCTTTTACGTTAAAAAAACTTTATACAAAAACTAATTTTGCTTGAGCTACATAATAATCTGATGCAAAAAGTTGCCTTATACTTTCAAGCAGATCAACCAGGATATTGTTACATTGTATGACACTGCACATGTCCAGAGTGTAGGGAACCGGTCCAGCTGCTCATTTTTGCCGGTGACTCCAGCCTAGCACAGTAGACCTGCATACGTCTGAAAGTAATTGATGGGTCTCTGGAAACTGGACTAAAAGCCTATGTGGAACGAACCAAGAGAATCTGTAGGCTGCACCTATAACTGAACTCTTGATGGAAGAAGAAGAAGAGGAACCCCGTCTCTCTCTTTCTCATGCTGAGTGGTTGGCTGCCCATACAATGATTCACCTATGTCATTTGCAGTTGGAAGCACCACTTAAACTAAAAGAGAGCTAAAAGCAGACAGTAACAGTGATGGCACGTATGTGTTGCTGTTCAGCGTCATAATTAACATGCACCCTCTTTTGCAAAATAGCACGACAGCCAGCCGTCTGCAGCCACAGGCCGTGAGCCCTGACAGCACAACATGACGGTGTGCATGCCTCTGCACAAACATCGACTTCTGTTATCACAACACCATAGCTCAATGCCCTTGTTTGCCCTTTGGTCAAATGGACAATCACCACAGACGAGGCTGATTGATTGTCTCATGAGAAATGTCACATCCCGTCGTGTCGGTGTGTGTTTCTGCAGCAACTTCAGCCTTTCTGACTTGTGCCTCATTCTTACCTTTCTGGATGAGGGCTTCGATGTCTTGATCGAAGCCCAGTCGATGGCATTTCCTCCACAGCCCCATGTTGGTTGAGTTATACTGCCTGCTGCACTCGTCCGCGGCGCTCATGGCGAACAGCTGCCGCCGGTTCCGGGCCAGCAGCAGCTTCTCCTCCCAGCGGGGCAGGCTGCTCCGGCTGGCCCGCAGCGGCAGGCTGTTGTTGGGGATGTAGATAAAGCCCGGGTCCTTGCGGCGGCTGGAAAAGCTTCGGCACCGGTCCCTGTACCTCCTGGCGTCAGTCTCGTACCAGTGGTCGGAGCACATCGCCACGGCCAGCATGCCCAGGGCGCAGAGAGAAAGAGAGAGCCCGGCGTAGAGCAGTAACTTCCCGGCAGCCATGCTCGCTTCTGTCACAGCCGCATCAGCACCTCGACAGACGGACAGCTCCTATGCGGCTTCCCCGCGAGTTCAGCTCACATCACCTCTGGAGAGCAGCGTCAGGACCATTATCGAGGCGGAGAACTCGGTGCAGATGAAGAGCAAACCTTTCCGGTGACACGGCTCACTGGTCGAATCAAATGCTGAATCCTTGTATTCCGGTGTTTTTGGCTGCAAAGTGACAACGTCTTTCCTGCGTGTTCGGCGCTGCAGCAGCTCGGCGTAGACAGAGGACGCTTATCTCATCTCAGCCCCGGATCTTCAGCATCCATCCGCCTGAGCAGGGCGACATGCACACAACACATCAGCACAGCATTCTGGTCTTTAGTCAAGCACACACAGCAAGGCATATTATACACAGATTAAACCCTTACTGCATAACCCACCCACTGAAATAAACGATGGACAAAGGGGAAAGGAAGCTGTACAGAAGAACCGTGCGGCTGCATTTAGCCGAAGCCCATTTACAAAAACAATGCTGTATTAAACCAGGACCATTATGCGTCTAAAATGCCGGGAGCCGCTTCCTCCAGAGAGGCAGATGTAGGCCTACCTGATGTATGAAGCACAGCCAGCCCAGCAGACCGCAGTCCGTCAGCAGCAGCAGAGAGCAGAGGGATCAGAGCAGTCAGCAGCCCCAGCACGTTTGATAGGATGACGGCCTGTGCCTGGACCAATCAACACCGGTCTGTCTGGAGGAGCACCGTGTTAGCTTAGAGGCTACATCAGATGATTATTATTGAACAATCATTACCTATGGCCTTCTTCTGTTACTGCTTACATCCTATACTACTGCGGCTGCTGTGTCTTACTAGTGCTTGCTCAGATCCTAAAGGCCTGTCTAGTCAATGGAAAGTAACAGGAGGAATTTAGAATCTTATGTAAAATAACAAGTATGATAGGCAGGGGCTCAAGTGAGCCACAACTCTGGTGGGGCACAATTGGAGTGGGGCCATGGGGGTCCATTCCCTGAACACAAATAAGATAACGATGCAATGTATAAGACTTTGGGGGGATTATTTAAAAAATTCATTAAAACAAGTAAAGTCTCTGCAATCATCATCTGTCACAATTCACCACTAGCTTACAAGCCAGAAGACTGAGACCAACTTTAGTTGGTGCCAGGCAACTATTCAAAGCAACTTATACCTATATTGTAAAATGCAGTTAAGTGTGTACTTGCATTTCATTCTCACGTTTTAAAAAGGTACTGATGGTCCACTAACCACTTCAGCCACACCCCATTAAGCTGTACCCTACATCTCCTCCAGCACTGTGCCACTGTGTGAACGTGCTGACCTGCTGTAGTGAACCTGTGTCATTGGAAACTTTTGGAGAGAAAAGCAACATCATATGGAAAGGGGTGTGTGACTTTTTGAGGTATGATAGGGGGCATAATAAGATGAATGCATTGGACTCATTACTTTAATGAATGCAAATGAATGAAAAAAAATAGAATAAAATGAAAGATAAAATTGGCATGATGTTTCTTGTTGTAGTTGAAATGTAGACATGACAGGTTTCTACTCTGAGGGCTTTTGCTACTGTTTGAAGGTCCTGAACATCTCAAATGTGTGTCTCAATAACATTAAATATTAATGACTAAATAAGCAACAATCAAGGTTAAAAAATGTTTAAGGTGTTATTTCAAAAGATTTTAACAAAACTCATCACAACTCTGTAGGTGGGTTTTGATAAGATTTGATTGACAGAAATGTCATTAAACTCTGATTCAAAGGTTTTCACAACTCTGATTGGTGCATGAAAGCAGTTGACGTCACCTTTTTCTAACTAAGCCCCGCCCACTTCAAATATATGATTATCACTCAGAAAAAGTAAACGTGTGAAATAACCAAATAATTGCGGCAGAAAATTGTGTGCTCATGCCGGACTACATAACTCAGAAAGAGGCTGATTGAGAAAGGGCTTTTAAAAGGCTATTTCAAATATTTTACCACTTCATCCAATTATTACTTCTATACCATAACTGCCTTAGTTACCTTTATTACAATAACTCCTACTACTGCTAGTGATGAGAAAATGCAAAGATTACGATGCAGAAGGAAGCACTGCTAAAAATCTACCGAAGGTGAAACTAAATAATAGGCTGTCAGAAATCCCCCCAGATCTGCTAAGTAGTGCACTATGTTTACTGCCCCCCATGCAATTCATCAAAAGGCTGAGTGAGTAGATTTAATCACTATATATTGCCCAGAAAATTCCAATGGAACAGAAGGGTTAGGGTTAGATGCCGGTTTGTGATGTTTCCAGTCAGGATGCTTTCTATCGCTCCTCTGTAAAAGTTAACCAGAATCTTGCTCCAGAATGTAGCATGGCTAAGTTTCTGTAGGAAGTAGAACCTTTTCTGCGCTTGTTTAACCAGGGTGGTGATGTGTGATGACTAAGATAGGTTCTCAGAGACATTAATGAACGAACCCATTTATGAGGCTTCCCATAACACTATCTTCAGGACAACCCTCAGACTTTCTAAGACCAGCAAATTCAGCCATCAATCTGCTCTTCATTCTGTCTGATACTTTTGAATTGTGGGTACTATTAACATGGGGAAATTTAGCAGTGAAGTGTGTGCACAGCAATGAAGCACTGTTTACAAATCAAACGACATATGGAGGCTTGTTTATTTAACGGCTGCTCTGGCGAGACCCAAGGGCAGAAACAAATGTGAACGCTTACCCTGCTCAAGCAGGGGCGCCTCAAGAGTGGTGCAAGAGTCTGTGCTCATGGCGCATTCAATTCCTCTGGTGCCTGTCATTCAGTCCCTCTGCTGAGAGGGAACACTGAAAATGTCCAGAGGAATCTGTGGCTGCAGTTTTCTGTTTCTTCATATCTGGCACCCTCTTGTGTTAATACATTGTAAAGACACAATAGACGCAATCAAAAACAACTACTGCCGCCATGTAGAGTGAACAGACAGCTGTCACTGAAACCAAATGCATATTCAGATCCTACACAATCACAATAAACAAATCAAAGACAAATGGTCTACATATGATATTTTTCCAGGATAGAACAATGCCTTTAGGGCTGCACTATTTCATACATAGAGTACTAATCAAGCCTATTTTTGCTTTACTAAGTGACAGGTATATTTGCAGATATTTGCAGACTTGGATAGCATTGTGGAGTTGGACAATGAAAAAGCTTTGATAAACATCAGAAAAACATTCATCTCAATTACTTGGATTTAGTTGTTACCTAATGTTGATCTGTGTATTAAAAGCCATTCAAAGAATTTGAAATCATAATCACAAGGTAACTAGCATCCTGTGACTTTGCTGACAACTCATTGACTCATCTCAAAGTTCAAGGTTCATTTAATCATCAACTATGTTTACTAACCTTAGCTTTTTTTAATCATTCTACAACACATGGTTGTATATTGAAATACAAGATGTAGTCAATTTATGCTACACACAAAACAGAAAAAAGCATCATATATGGCTTAGGATGAATTGAGGAGTCTGAGCCTGCGGAAAGATGCTGCCCTATAGTCTACTGCTACAGTAGCATAGACTTTTGTATCGCATGTCTTCCACTAATGCAGGTGATTGTTGTGTGATTGTTATGCAGATGAAACAGCTGGTAGCTCCTTTAAATTTCACTACATTTCTGTTTTAAAAATGTAAGAATTATTTTTTCATTTTCATTGCTGCAACTAGTATTACCTATATACATTCACCAGCACTGGAAAGGAAATGCGCAAGTTTGGATTAAAAGCAGCAGACTCTGAGATGACTACTTCATCTTTCAACCATCCAACTTGACGAGCAGGACTGCTCAAAGAAGGAGAGGAAGAGATACTGGATAAGAGTCATGCTAATCCATCTTGGATTTAAGGCTGTTCCTGGACGATGTCTGGTCACTGTGAAATGAAATGCATGAAATGGGCCAAGCAACAGGAAATGATGTGCTCGCATCTTTACAGAGACCTGTCTCCACCACCACATCCCGGATCAAGCCGTGCTCTCAACGGGCAGATGGTGTTTCGATCTGACAGAGGACTAAAGCAGGGCAAAGGGCGGTGTACTCTTCATGCTCAAACACAGTCAAAGCTGATGGAAAGTGTTTACCTGGGGCCGTATTCATAATGCTTCCTGGACAAAGAGTTGCTCATAGTGACACAATTTGGAAAAGATTCTTGGAACTGTGACGTTTTCTAAGAATTCTTCCTTAAAATTAAGACTAGATCCTAGTAAAGAAAAAAGTTATTCAAAAAGCATCTTAACCGTTAAGACAGGTCCTAAGGTGAAAATCTGTTAGGAGTAGTGTGGAGGACTTTTAAGAGCCTCAAGAGCTTCTTAAGCAGAGGAGAAATACTCAAATGCTGAATGAGTTAATGAAACACTATAGTGTAGATAGGGATAATGTTCATTTTGGGTCTCAAGGGGTCTTGCCTGTCTAACTCTTGCACAGACGCTCCGGTGATGTCTGTTTTCAGCAGTGTTTGAGCTGTAGTAACACTCCAACCTCTTCACTTATTCTCCAGAGCCACTTTTTGCTGCAAGAGTGAGTCTAGGCTTTTTAGGTGGAGGAAGCAGGGCTGCCGTTGCCATGAGGGGGCATACTTTGTCTGCAGCGGTGTTTAGGTGGGTGGTGCATGTCAAGTGGCATCCGCATGAATGCCAGGGCTCAAGGTTTCCCAGCAGAACATTGCATTCTAATAAGATACAAGGTAAATTTATTGTCATTTTTTAAATCACAAGGGTTTAATAAAACATTGCTTGCCTCATCACTCTTGCTGCAGAAACGTTGGCACATCATCCAAAGTGCTAAATAAATGCCAGTACATTCATAACATGCTGCTCATGTACTCACCCAGTCACGCTCCCATGACCACATCACCCCCGTCCTCCAGAGCCTCCAATTCAAAGTCATTTTCCTCACTCACAAAGCCCTCCATAGCCAGGCCCCATACCTCACCGACCTGCTCCACCACCACACTCTGATGCCAACCTCCTGTCTCCATCAATCAGTGGCAATTCAATAGTCTGCAAGGGCCCTTGGAAAAGAATTCCAGGGGGTCCTTCATCTCCATTATGTTACAAATAATCTGGCATCAATGATAATGTCTGAAACCTAAACTTTTTAAATTTCTAATGTTCACATAAGTACAATTTTCAAATATAAATCACATTAAAAAAACAGAGCGATAAAAAACTAAATATATAACTACACTGAACAAAAATGTAAACGCAACACTTTTGTTTTTGCTCCCATTTTTCATGAGCTGAACTCAAAGATCTAAAACATTTTCTATACACACAAAATACCATTTCCCACAAATATTGTTCACAAATCCATCTAAATCTGTGTTAGTGAGCACTTCTCCTTTGCCAAGATAACCCATCCCACCTCACAGGTGTGGCATATCAAGATGCTGATTAGACAGCATGATTATTGCACAGGTGTGCCTTAGACTGGCCACAATAAAAGGCCACTCTGAAATGTTCAGTTTTGCTTTATTTGGGGGGGGGGGTCACGGTATCTCAAATGCCATCAATAAAATGCACCTGTGTTCGTTGTCCATAACATACACCTGCCCATACCTTGACCCCACCGCCACCATGGGCCACTCGATCCACAACGTTGACATCAGCAAACCGCTCACTCACACGACGCCACACACGCTGTCTGCCATCTGCCCTGAACAGTGAAAACCAGGATTCATCCGTGAAGAGAACACCTCTCCAACGTGCCAGGCGCCATCGAATGTGAGCATTTGCCCACTCAAGTCGGTTACGACGACGAACTGCAGTCAGGTCAAGACCCTGATGAGGACGACGAGCATGCAGATGAGCTTCCCTGAGATGGTTTCTGACAGTTTGTGCAGACATTCTTTGGTTATGCAAACCGATTGTTGCAGCAGCTGTCTGGGTGGCTGGTCTCAGACGAGGTGAACATGCTGGATGTGGAGGTCCTGGGCTGGTGTGGTTACACGTGGACTGCGGTTGTGAGGCCGGTTGGATGTACTGCCAAATTGTCTGAAACGCCTTTGGAGACGGCTTATGGTAGAGAAATGAACATTCAATTCACAGGCAACAGCTCTGGTGGACATTCCTGCAGTCAGCATGCCAATTGCACGCTTCCTTAAAATTTGTGACATCTGTGGCTTTGTGCTGTGTGATAAAACTGAACATTTCAGAGTGGCCTTTTATTGTGGCCAGTCTAAGGCACACCTGTGCAATAATCATGCTGTCTAATCAGCATCTTGATATGCCACACCTGTGAGGTGGGATGGATTATCTCTGCAAAGGAGAAGTGCTCACTAACACAGATTTAGACAGATTTGTGAACAATATTTGTGGGAAATGGTCTTTTGTGTGTATAGAAAATGTTTTAGATCTTTGAGTTCAGCTCATGAAAAATGGGAGCAAAAACAAAAGTGTTGTGTTTACATTATTGTTCAGTGTACATAACTTCAATGTCACATTGTAGATAACCCACATTTTATGACCAGTGTTCATCAACACATAAAGGCTTGATTTAGCAAATGCTACTTGGAGCCTTGGCTGGTGCAAATGGTGCCACAAGTCCTCACATCAGAAATTGACTTTTAGTACCAGTGGGAGAAACAATATCACTAAGAGAAGAGGAGAGTACTCAGAGAGGGACTGTCCTCCTGACCTCCTGTATCATGCTAGATAGGGTGTTCTAGCTAACTAGCTAGTTAGGTAACCAGTGGGGCCCGCAGGCCAAAGTTGGCCCACCATAAGGATCACTTTGCCCGTCAGATGCATAACATAGATCTCTGTTCATGCTGTCTTATGTTGTTGTGCGGTAAAATGCTCTTTAAATATGTAGGATCCCTAATTGTCATTGTTTTTCCATAATCTGTGCATGGCAGAGTGAGGCGTTAAATTAAGGGAACTTGGGCCCTTAGTACCATGATCACAATATAATATGTGTTATCATTTGCGGCCCACTATACAGATTCAGTTTTGGCCCGCCAAAGGAAAAGGTCTGATTTGAGTATTCTCATCACATCCATTGATGAACTGTAATGAACTATTACAGTTTTCCTGCACATGAGGATGTCGCTTAGCCTTAGTGTAGTGTAGTGTACATATAAGGTCCTTGATTAAAATGTTGTCATAATTTCACACCAGAATCAGCAGCAGCTACACATATGTGTGAATATATGTATAATTTACTTTAACTTTTAGGCGAACGTTTGATACTTCAGTACATTGAATATCAAATACTTTAAGAATTTTACTCAAGTATGACGTTAAGGTAGCCTACTTTTGCGACACTGCTTAGCACGCACGTCAACTTTGCACTACAGCCGGAACTGATAACCGGAACTTTGTGCAAAACCTGCCAACCCCCCCCGATCTCTTTAGAGCGACGGACTTCCATTCAGCGCTGGATTCAGGATGGCATAAAATACAGATTATACTTAATTGAGGACAGACTGCCTGCGTTCATTTGGTGAAAACTAATCGTTACATTCATATGTAATAAAATGTGTCTTGTTGGAAATAAAATACCACTTTACAGAAACTAGTTTCCTTCACACGAAACAGGAAGTAAAAGCAACTTACCAATCAGCTCCCAGGAAAATGTGTCATGCGCGGTGGGATCTGTGATGGCGGTGTGTTGTGTGAAGGTGAACGTTAGCTCCAACGCAAGTACGAAGAATTGAGCTGTATTGTAATGTGACTACAGTTCACTGCACTCTACCAGCGTTTAAACTGCGTGTCGATACACAACGGTGCGTCCGTCGTACAGGCTCCAGACTCAGGTAAGAAACCATGTTCTCACTGTTCAGAAGGCTCACTGAGCACATGAGGAGCTGTCACCAGTTTTACTGTGACATGAGGAGTTGTCATCAAGGTTCAAGGGAAGTAAAAGTTTAGTTAACAGCCAGCTTCAATGACTTTACTCCCACTAACATGAACTAACTGTTTGAGGTCAATGTGATATTGACAGGACTTTTTCAGACTGACAACATGGTTGCTTAAATGTAGATCCTAGTAACGTTTTTTATGACACCAGACACGGCTGTTGCTTGACGTTGTACTTTATAAGGGTCTTTTTATTGAATTTATTTTCCTTCCATTTATTTATGTGACTATAGAGCCTGATCTCATGAGCACAAACAGAAAATATAATAATAACAAAACTGCAGCACAGATATGGCCAAAGTACAACACAGTTCCAACATTTCTCGTTGGGAAGTCACCAGAGTTCTGGTACAGGTTAATGGTTTCCAGTTAAGATTAAAATGATTGTCTGTGTTGATATTTTCCTTTAACAGCTACATATAATTGTTGCACAGCATGCTGAATCTGTAGTAACATTTCACACAAACACAGTGGTATTAGTAAAACAGTCATAATACATTAAAAGGCGAAAAGGAGCCTTTAGTAGGATATGGCCAGAATTGTAGTTTAAAACATTAAAAAAATGAACTAACATTATGAACAGAGAGTGAAGAAACAACATTGTCCACATTATGTCAGAGACGTCTCTGTACTGTGTTGCAGAAATATCTACTGAATTTACATAGCATGCTAACCAGCTAGCCTCAGCCACTCCTATCTCCTAATACCACTTTGTACCAGCAAGCGGTGATAGTCTGGAAGTCCCAATAGTTCCAGCTAGGAGATGTATAGCTTTTGGTGTAATGAATGAACAAATCAAAATAGACTCACTGTTTTCCTAACTGAACAGAAAAATACAACCGCACACCAGCTGATTCCGAGTTTCTCTCTAACAAAACTAAGATCGGCTTAATTTCCTCGTTACCTCGTCGTAAAACACACTTTATTCAGAGTCACAGTCCTGGTTTGTCTTCCACATTTAACTCTGGTTTGGTTGAAATAAATCCTCAATTTACAGAGTAAGATGTGGAAATATTCTTGCAGTTTCATGCATTTCTTGTCCGCGCCTGCTTTGTCTTCCCGTCCCTGGAGTCATAGTCCTGGTCAGAGCTTTTGTAAATCACCACCATTCAGCACCAGTTTGGTGTCCAGCCATATTCACTCTTAGGCTAACGACAATCCAGTTGAACTGGGCCCTGTCACCCATGGTGACTCCCCCTCTGATCTGAGGTCTAGGTCCAGGCAAACTCTAGGGCCACTGGCTCAATGGCTCACCAAGGCATGAGCTAATTAGCTAACTGTAGCTAACCACAGGGTAGCTAGCAAAGAGTAGCAATTGTCAGTTACTCTGGTGACATGCTGCCCCCTATATTTTTGGAGCTACCTTGTCACTGGCCATATTTTTTACAAATGACATCATTAAGTTGAAGTTGATTTATAGTGCATCATTCTATATTTAGTATTTAGTATATCCATGCGCTGCTGGTACGATTTGCTGTGGCAGGAAAGGTTGGACAGGAGTACAACTGCTTCTTTTCATCTCCAAAGTAAATGGAAGGTGTAGTAAATCAGGTGTAGTTTTTAATCAGCAGCACTTTAGCCTTCTGCTTCACCTGCAAAATGTTGCTTAAATGGGCACTAACTAGTTGTGGAGATAAGATTTAAACTCAGAATTCTAATATTTACAGATTAATGAGGTAATAATTAGGGCTGCCAAAGTTAACGAAACAATGCGTTATGGCAAATTCCTCTTAATGCCGAACATTTTGTTGACGCGCGATTAACGCACGCATGTTATGACCCTAGGGAATGAGGATGTTGTTACGTTTTCTCGTCTCCTCCTCTCTGTCTGCTCTGGATCTTTTAGAGGTTCTGACAAAGGTCCAGTTTGGGTATCCACAGGTTATAAGTGCTCCTCTGATGTGCTTATGTTCCTTCTCCTTCCCCTCTGACTTAGTGGGCACGGTCTCAGCCCGATGGTTTAGGGTTCTGATGACCCCCAGCTTGTGCTCCAGTAGGTGATGAGAGTCGAACAGCAAGTATTGATCTGTGTGTAGGTTTTCTGTACATCTCAATGTTGAGGCTTCTTCAGTGTGTACTGCACAGTCCAAGAAGGGCAGACTGTCTCCTCTGACATCTTCCTGTGTGAACTTGATCTTATTGTCCACAGCATTTATATGTTCTGTGAAGGCTTCCACTTCCCTTGTTCTGATTTTGACCCATGTGTTGTCCACATACCTGAACCAGTGTCTAGGAACAGTTCCTGTGAAGGTTATCAAGGCTCTGCTCTCAACTTCTTCCATGTAGAGGTTGGCCACTATTGGGGACACCGGTGAGCCCATGGCACAGCTGTGCTTCTGTCTGTAGAAACCTTCACTGTACTGGAAGTAGGTGGTCATCAGACAGAGGTCAAGTAAGGCACAAATGTGGTCTGGGGTGAAGTTGGTTCTTCTGGACAGAGTGCTTATTTCTCTCACTTTGTTGGCGAAATCCTGTGAGATTTTGATGTGGTGTTGAGTATTGCTGATCAAAGGAGCTAGGATACTGGCTAAGTGCTTGGATATGTTTTAAGTAACTGAATTAATGCTGATGATGATGGGTCTGAGTGGTGCTCTACCTTGTGTATCTTGGGGAATCCATAGATACATGGGATGGCTTCCCCAGGGTACAGTCTGTAATAATGGGCTGTCAAATGCTTCGTCCTTTTCAAGTTTTTGCAGATATTCTATAACCTTCTTTTTGTAGCTACTGGTAGGATCTCGCCTTAGTGACTCATAGGTGTTAGTATCACTAAGCAGCTCAGTGACTTTGGTGTGATAGTCTGCTGTGTTTAGCGCTACAGTGCATCTCCCTCTGTCTGCCGGCATGATTCTCTCTGAAGGTTCCCCTCCAACCTCACTACCGAGGAAAGGAAGGCCCTGGCACCACTCAAAAGAGACTGGCATCACCATCTTGCCGGCAAGGAATGAGCACCACTCAGACCCATCATCAGCAGCATCAACTCAGTTTCCAATAACATATCCAAGCACTTAGCCAGTATCCTTCCTTTGGTCGGTGACACTCAACACCATATCAAAAACTCACAGGATTTCGCCAACAAGGGGAGAGAAATAACACTGGACTCAGAGGAAGCAATGATTTCTTATGATGTCACATCAGTTTTTATATGCATTTCCACTCAAGGTGCGGTTAATACGGTGAAGAAATGCCAGCTTCAGGACAGCACTCTGTCCAGCAGAACCAACTTCATCAAGACCACATTTGTGCCTTACTTGACCTCTGTCTGACGACCACCTACTTGGTCTAGTGGATTCCAGCTTCACTCATCTTTTCAAACACTTGTTTGAACAACTTATTTTTTGCCTTTCAACCATCGAGGCGTTCAGCAATCTTTAACTCCTTTAACACCTCTATCAAATGAGTTGTGTTGGCTGAAGGCCAGTTTTGTTTTGCTCGAACTGCAGTGAGTCGCTTGACACCACCACCACCCACTCCACTTCCTGATGTGAAAGTCAGGTCATAAACCTGAGTCAATAGTCAATATGGTATGTAAAATATGTACAAATGTGAAGGAATCACTAGTTTGACTGCCATTGCAACATACAAAATGTGTACAGTATGTTGTTTACAACTAAAACAGCCTGTGGTCAAATTGACCCCAGAGACCACTGACGCATTCAAAGTGGGTAAAAAAATCATCAGGTTCATTTTATGTTGCCCCCGTTACATTCAGAAATGTAAATAAATATGAAGCAAAAAATTATGATGTCAATCATTTATTTAGTGGCATAAAAGATTGACCCTAAAGATAATTGGAGGATTAATAAACAAATTCATCATCAACAGTATCATCAATATAATGAGTTTTAACTCTCAAATAATCAATGTCTGTATCATCTTCTTTAAATTTGGAAACCAACCCTTAATTTTTCCACAATTCTCAGTAAGCTTGGAGCTAATGTTGACGCTAGCTCACTGCCTGATGATATTGACACATAGGGGAGTGAGCCCTCAGACATAAAAGCCCTTGATTGTTCAGCAGATCCACCTGTCAGTAGGGAACATTTGATGTAATACATCACAGCACATACTCTAAACACAAGGCTCAGTATCTCACCTGATCAAGTGTTCATCTGATCTATAGAATTTATGCTCTACCTGTCTCAAGTTTAAAGTCTTCTCTTTCAGCTCTGTTCAGCAGCCATGGCCGGTCTGTCCAGCTATGCTGTGCGCATGGCCAGACTGAGTGCACAGATCTTTGGAGAGGTTGTGCGTCCGACAGACTCCAAATCTATGAAGGTAGTCAAGCTGTTCCAGGAGCCTCCCATGGCCAAGAGGAAGGAGGTGTATGACTGGTACCCACAGCACAAGATTTACTACGCCATGACCCAGAAGCTTAGATTCATGGGACTGTTCAGGTACTCTAAAGAATATACTTCCCACACTGACACAAACCTGGTAAATTCAGTATAATTTACATTTCCGCTGCACTAATTCCATCAGTACTCTTTACCTCTACTTTGTCACTTTTTTTGTTGACTGTTGAGCAAATGTCAAAGAAACTCAATCTCTCACTCAATTCGTGTTTCAAATTATGTACAAGCCTACTGGGACCATGGAGCTGTGCTCTCCCCTAATTTTGTACTGCCCTGAGATGTCTATGTCTTTTTTTATTAATGTCCTACCTGTCTAATATTTATAATGACGCCTAGTTTCCCCCTTGGGGATTCATAAAGTATTTCGGATAGTATCTAATGTATCATAATGACCTAACAACTTAACAGCGGTCAAAAAAGTAGAAATCAGTGAGTGAGACTGGTATTTGAGTAAAAAGAAGAAAATGTGACGTTACTGTGGAACAAACCCTCAGTAAGCATGTTGAAAGTTATAATAAAGAGTAGGGGTGTAACAATACATGTATTTGTATTGAATTGTTTCGGTACAGGACGTTCGGTTCGGTACAGGGCTGTGCACGGGTGAGTTTCCAGAACAGAAGTTGCTGTGTTTATATTCTGCCTGCAGCTACACGTGCAGCCCGTTTACATCATGGCTAACGCTAGCGCGAAACCAGAGCGTGAAGGCCCTCCCTTGTCACTTAAGCCTCCTGCTTGGGAACACTTCGGCTTCCTGGTTAAATATTGCAACGGAGAAAGACGAGTCCAGCACGGTGCAGATCCGCCGAACAGCTGGAGAAACGAAACCGAAACAATTCCCGTGATGATTACATAATCACACACGACTGCAGTTATACGTGTTATAAACACAACACAAAGTGTTCCCGACTGAAGGATTAGAGGAAGAGCGCGTATTTGTCTCTTTTTTAGGGTTTTTGTGCTTGTATCAACACGGAGTGTTTTATTTTGAAAATCAACCGGATGTATTGTTGTTGTTTCGTGTCAGACTTCCTGTCTGCTCTGTGCTAAATTCGGCTGAATTTCTGCGTTGTGCCGCGGCACTTGAAACGGCACCACCCAAGTGTGAATATCACTGCTACAAGAAAAAAAATTACCTTAGTGCAAACGCAGCTGACTTTGGCAATCAAGCAGCCTCTCCCTGCAACTCAGCCCGTATGAACAACACACCAGTGCAAACCTGGCAGAGGGACTTAAAGAGACAGTGACAATTATTTATTTAACTTATTACCAGGCAGCACTTTACAACAGTATTCTATTTTTTAATTTTATTTTCATATTTTGTATAATGTTACAATAAATTGTTGGTTTACAAAAGTTCCGAATAAACAACAAGCAAATTTATGTTTTGCATTTTGTTCCCGTACTGTACCGAAAATGAACCGAACCGTGACCTCAAAACCGAGGTACGTATCGAACCGTGATTTTTGTGTATTGTTACACCCCTAATAAAGAGTTTGCTCTTCCCTCTCAGAGACGAGCACGAAGACTTCAAGGAGGAGATGCGTCGCCTGAGGAAACTGAGAGGAAAAGGGAAGCCGAAGAAAGGAGAGGGGAAAAGAGCGGGCAAGAAAAAATGAGCCACAACAGTTCTACATCTCCATACACCTCCAGCGGACTCATGATATTTAATTCTTTTTATGGAGGCAGACATCATTGGACCGTCTACACAATCACTGTGGGGACATGCTAATCCTGAAAGAATTCCATTGGTCTGGTCAGGACTGTCCAGTCGCTTTGTCCGAAGCTTTTCAATGTTGGCAAGAATAACACCTTAGGTCAGCATTACATATGAAACATTCTCATTATGTTGGTTGTATTAAAGTGAATTCCATTCTTTTATTATTGAACAGACTTTTGCAAAGGGTGAAACAGTAGAGCAACAAACAGCCAATCAGATGCTAACGTGTAGCTTTCAGTTGGGAACTACCAAAACAAGCTGATATTATGATTGTCTGAAAGCACGTATAACAAGACATGTACAGTATGACCATTTCCAAGGTCTGTGGATTATTGGCAAATCTCTGTTACAGCTATATTGTACCTCATGTCAACTTGCAAGTAGTGCTGGTGTTATCTAAATGGAGTGGCTGGAAAATGATTCAAAGAAAGGGACATCTTTCATGTTATCAAAATAAAATTGATGTGAGTAATGTGAAGTGTACAACGCTCTTTCTGCCTGCTAGTCAAAAACACTGCAGTAAGACTACAACACAGGACACAGATGTTGGTAAAATAAAACCCTGATCTAGATAAAGTGGGACGCTGTGCAAATCCTGATTTAAAACAGAATACAGCCATTTGCAAATAAACTGCAGTGTTCCCAATCATGTGTTTGACAAAGTGTTGAACCTCACCCCATAGAGGCCTGTGAATGACTGAGCCTTTTGAGGAGGCCCCTCTCATATCCAATCATAATTATCAATCATAGTTATCAATGAAACTGTTGGAACGTTCCAAACAGGTGTTTTTAGAGCATTCCACAACTTTCCCAGTCTTTTGTTGCACCTGTCTCAGCTCGTTTGAAACATGGTGCTGGCATCAAATTCAGAATAAGATTATATTAACAAATAAATGAATCTGTCTGATTAAAGCACAGATTAGTATATAGCAACAGCTTGGAAATCATTTTGAGTGTACAGTGTGTAATATGATGAATGGTGTCTCAGCCACTCTTGTGTGAATGAGGGTGACATTTTATTGTGAGCTGTTTTTTCACTAAATTGTGTCAGGATGACACAGGTCCACGAGTTATTAACCTTATTTTTTATTGTCTTCCGTAAATGTTTGTCTGTGCATTATGATACATATAATGATAATGATCTTTATGTTGATCAACAAATAAACACGTCTGTATGTAAATAAAGATTGCTCTCCTGTATTATTGGGGAGTACCAATAGCTTTAGGTGTGACCGATCATCAGGTCCTTTAAACGGCACTTTATAAGGGCTGCAGCCGTGCGTAATGGCTGTGCCACATGATGGCTACTTTGAAGTTGCTATAGGACATTGCCAGTGCGCAATTTAGGCAAGAGCGCGTTTATTACAGGGACCCTACTGATGTTCTAGCCCATGATGATGACCGCTCGTCAAGGGGAGGGGTCGCGGGGATCCTCCTGTGGCTCACTGTGCGCAGAGATGCGCTTCTCGGCCTCGCTTTAAATCAGACCACTTTTTTTTAACTCCTCCAAAGTCCGTGGCTCCGAGCTTCACCGCTTTTGTAGCATTCTGCCATTCCACTCACTTCATTTTGTTGATGATGCCAGAACTCAAGCCTCCAAATAATATCTTAAATCTTTTTCGTCTGTCAGTTTGATCAATCATTACTTCAAGTTCACAGTCTATAAACTAGCGCTTCTTCTTCAACTGCTTCTTAGTTGCTTCCGCGATTTCTCCTCAGTATTAAACTAAATCCAGTCCCTTTATCTGCAAACCAGGTGATTGGGGGCATTTATAATAGGCTACATTCTGGGGACGGTCAGACGGATGATTGAGATGTATGAGGAAAAGACGAGTAGGAACAGACACCTGAACATACAGTTTTATACATTTGGCCCCTGGTTTTGAAAAGCAGTACACTGTTCTGCATCGTCCTCCTATAACACTACTAGACTCATTATGGACAGTTCAGAAACAAATGATTTAAATCAGTACAGCAGAATCAGAGATATCACCTTATTTTTTAGAAACCTTTATTTAAGAGAGAATACTTTACAAGGAGTTCAGGTGACTCAAACAGTAGCACATTCAATCACACTGAAGTGAAAATAAGGTTACAGATGACATCAGACAGGGACAGAATAAATGAATATGTGTATGGAACAAAGTAAGATAGAACAACAAGGGGACATATACAGATTAGCATATATATATCATTAGTCAGAGGTTTCAGGGTTAAAGGTTTCGAAATGACTTAAATATAGGCTGTTACATTTTATGTTAATTACTAACTTAAGTGATTTAAGTAGTGAGTTTAGTTCTAAGAGAAACACTGAGCCTTTGGGAAGTGATCTGGAGAATTTCTGTCTGTGAATAAAGATGGTATGATATAGTATGTGAAGCTGACCACATCCCGAGATAGGCTACCACCTGTATGAGACTGCTGTCACTGAGTGACGTCACTGGAGGCAGTTTGTTCCTCTGCAGTAACAACACCTGGACACATGGTCAGGACACTTTTTAGAGGATGGGCGGTTTAAACTTGACATCATCTTATAGCAGCCTGTGGCCGATTTAAACCACTAAGTATTATATATATTAACCTCAATGAGTCTGTTTCCATGATCTATTACAGAATGTAGAGAGGGTCGAAACTAATAAACCAATAATAATAATTAGAATAACGATAAAGGCATATTTCAGAGGCAGGTCAGCAGGAGTTATTCTCTGCCAGCCGTCCACTACAGAGGCTTGGGAACTCCGTCCTGCGTCTCTGTCTCCCCCTCCTGTCCTCAGCCACAGCCTGCGTTTCCCTCTATTATTTTCCACTCAGTTTCTCGCAGTTTAAAATGGCGGCGTTGAGGAGCGCCGAGTCCCCACCGCCCGTCTTTAACGGAGACACCGTGGAGCGGGAGCCGGGCAGGGAGCAGGGCCTGGAGGAGCTGGGTGCCGGGCTGGACTCCTCCTGCACGTCGGGGATCCCCGGAGGTCCGCAGGATGAGGAGGTATGTTCTATGGCGGCGGGGTAGCGGGTCTAAGCAGGGGACACGGGCTCCGAGCGGAGGTAATTGGATGTAAATGTTCAGGAAACACCGGCTGTAACATGGATCGTGGGGGATGCAGTGCAGGGGGTCGGACGATGCACTAAATGTAAAGGATTGGTGCGCGCGGGGCTCTGCCAGCCCTCGGCTGCCTCTGAAAAGGAAAATGCGACAGACTGATGTAGCGGGAGGGGAAGCTTGTATTCGGCGGAGCCTGTGTTTATTTCGGGCCTGCTTTATTCCATTCGCTCCTGGCTTCGTTTTCCAGGCTCACTGCAGCTGCAGCCTGGTGCGCCAGCACAGCACACACACACCGCTGTTGACGCAACAAAGACACGCAGTTACACGGCTTTCTAATGCATTGTAGTGGACTGTGATGTGGCCAAAGTTTTCTCTCCATCAACCCTCCTCGGAGCTTCATCTCTAACGGCTGATGATGATGATGGAGGTGGAGGCTAACTCAAGTCGTGCCTGTGTTTTATAGTTAGCTCTACAGGCTACTTTTATTTATATTACAGGCTTTACAGTCACCGCCCCCACGTCCACAGACACACACACACACACACACACACGCACACAGGCGGAACCATCACCCAGGCTGTGTCCTCATCATTTAATTCACAGTGACCATGTAGCCTAGCCTGGAAATCTGTGTTCAGTGTGCAGGTTAGAGGCCTCACTGCTGGACCATCACAGCAGCAGGATATTTACAGCCAGATCCAGCAGCATTCAGCATCACACTACTGACAGAAGCTGTCCTGCCCCTGCCCTCACACAGAGATTAACACGTCATGTATCCCATCTATAAAATGAGAAACGTCTCATTCTGTGAGCTACCTCAGACTAATGTGGCCCCTGGCCCCCATTTTAAAGTCCACAGAAGAGTTGTCTCATTTACATGTCAGTTAATAATGCCGTAGTTTTATTGTTAATGTATTTTCAGAGGAATAATTGATACAGAGATGCTGATATACACACAAACACTGGTTAGACATTTAAAAGGCAGTCCAGTGCTGTAATGCTGCACGCCCGTAAAGTTGAGGGACTCACAAGACACAGATTAAAAAATGAAAGAATTCTGTGCTGCACGTGTTGATATATCCTGACTTCAGTACGGTGCATCACCACTGGATCCTGCATTTCCCACAATGCAACCTGTACCACTTTTTTGCCAGACCCTCCCTGCCAGGTAAATGCCCACATTCCACAACTCCACAGACCCCAGTTCATAACATCTACTTCAAGTCCAACCTGATGACATCATTATGACATCAGCGGGTTATTTTCTCTCCGGAGCAGCCACAGAACCACAGAGGGCTACTGTTCCCACAGGTGGAAGAGTGCTGCTCATGATGAGTAAACTTGTTTATGTGTAAAGGTTTGGGTTTCCTCTTAAAGTGAAATGTCAGTTACTAATGTATGTGTTAAAACTGGTGAGGTCCTCTCTGAACCCTTGTGGAAGATGTATTGAAACTAAAATCATGTTTTCTACCTTTGAAACTTTAAAAACCTCCTCAGCAGCAGCAGCAGCAGCAGCAGCATGTGTGGCTGTCTAGTCTGCGCTGCGTGGCTCGACCCGGTGCAGTGATTACACGTCATGAGCCTGACGACAGTGCTGCGCTTCTTATTCTTCTTCTTCCTGCTATTTATTGGTGGATTGCAAACCAAATTTAAAGTTGCATACCACCACCTATTGTATCAGAGTGTGTAGAATTATTCACTGTTATTTCACCAGTACTGATATAGCCAATAGTATACATTTCCCAATATCAGGCTGATGCAGCCCTACTTTTGAGTTTAGTGTTCATCCATCTGACCATGTCCTCTCTCTCAGCCTCTTTGATTCAGCATTAAATCACAACTCCTGTTATTCAGTTAAAATCTTGCCGTGCCCGTTCAGAGTGGACCTGTTCAGAGTGGACCTGTTCAGAGTGGAGCAGCTTTGCAGCTTTCTCTAGAAGCCAGATTCAAACTACTTCTCACTCGACACTCACACATTCATATTCAAACTCAAAGAAGCTGTACCTTATTTATTTATTTATTTATTTATTTATTCATTTATTTATCAATTAATGTAACAATTATTTTTTCAATTAATCTAATGACTAATTTATCATTTTTTTTCTCTACTTGAATTAATACTACTCTCTATAATTCTATAAAATATAATACTCTACTATTAATATAAAACTTAATTCACCCAAAATAATATAAAAACTCATCTTACTAATATTTCTATAGTTCATTCAATCATCTAATCATCATCGTACTTTTGCATTACGATATTACTTATAGACACTATCAGATAAATACTGGACCTCAAATTCAAAAGAACACATTAATTTGATCACTGTATGTCATAGAAACTTTCCCTCAACTGAAATCAGTTGTTTTACATAAATACTTGACTTACTATGGTTATGACATGCATTTATTTTATCACTGGAGTAAAATGCACGTAAGATAATCACTGGAAAACATATTTTTGCATCAGTGTGTGGCAGGGAAAATACAGCACTCTGTAACATCAGTTCAAGCCATTTTCTCACTCAAACACAACCGTTATATTAAACAGAAAATACAAAACAGCTGAATAACAGCGTTAAATTATGCATGGTATAAAGTGAAGCAACCATAACAGCAGCAATACAGAAATTACTCTTAACATGGGGGCGAAAAAACTTTTAAAAAGTTGGGGAGGTGTTTATTTTCCATCTGGGCGTGAGTTGTGTCCTGCTCTGGGGCCAACCCCTTCACCTTTACCAGCAGCAGCCACACAGCACAGGAGAGAGTTCACCTTTGTCTTGAGAAGCAGCTGCCTTTTATTTGCAGACAAACGTAGCCTCCACTGTACATTTAAGTGGCTGCTAAACTGCAGCCTTACCGCTAACTGGCCTCTTGTTTCTCTCTTGTCTCTGCTGCTCCACTGCGCACACTCAACGCTCGCTCGACCACTCGCACCTTACAGAGAGCTGAAGTCACGCCCCTTCAGGTTTCCCTCATGGGACCTTATTTTGGAAAAACTTTGTATGGCAGTGAATGGAGAAAGACAACTAATTATTCGATCCCGCTGGAGTTGTGCCATGAACTACTCATGTGATGTTTGTCAATTTAACAGATCATTTTTTGACTTTAGAAAGTCAGTTTGTCATCAAACTCATGAAATATCAGACTGAGAAATGACATGATTATGAAGACCACACAGCCAACAGTGAAGTTAGTGACGTCGTCTCGTAACTGTAACGTCGTAGAGCTGCTCCTGTATATCAGCAGCTCACAGAACTGAACCAGAACCAGCTCTCCTTTCACAGAACTGCAGTTGTCAATATGAGCAGATTTCTTGTGACATATGTTGAGCATGACGATGTAGTTCAATACAAAACTAGATGATATTTTACTTAAATATAACAAACTATGACTTTGTTGACTTGGAAAATGATCTTTATAATTGCCTGACATCAAAAAAATGATTTGTGTCTCTTCATTCACTACAACACAAAGTCTTTTTGTCGCGTGACTTTGGCTCTCTGTGCACACCCCTCAAACACTGCCCTGCTCTTAAAGGAGCCATGCTACTCTTGTTACACGAAGCTTCCTACTCAGGTACTCCTGCTGCCCACCACCAACTACTGTGAGCTCTGTTTTTGCTGTCTGCTCTTTTTAGAGCATGTTGTGTGAAACAACTCTTCTCTGACTCCCTCTCCCATCCCGTCTGTTACCCGTGTATTTGTGTCTGTATGTTGAGTATATATGTATTTAACACCTAGGTGGCAGCGTCGTCCTCTTGGATGACAGATATCTACTGGAGGTTGTGTTGGACTATTACAGTTTGTTAACATACACTGTGCTTTGCTCTTTAACATAAAATATTAAAGGGTTTTACCAGTGGCTCTTCATGTTTTATCCCATAAGTCCCACAAGTTGTCAATATCTTACCACTGGCTATTTTCCAAAGCATCACTTTTAACTTGATATCCTTCTCTCCAGTAAGCCACTGGCTTCAGTTCATTTGAGTTTCATATGAATATCGCCAAACTTACTACAAAAGGACAAAGCATCATTTATAGCCCTTTTCCCAGAACGGTTTTCTTGAAGTTTTAGTCCCAGGACGGTGTTTCACCTAGGAGTTTTCCAGTAGTGCTGAAGTGCAGGAGTTTTATTTTGCGTCAATAGATGTAATTGAAACATGAAGGTGCTCAGAACAGATTCCCCTGACAGTTTGACTAAACAGAGTCACTACTTCATGATGCCTTGTGGTGAACTTCAGAAAAAGCAAAAGTTAATTGACACAGATTGAAATGAATTTAGTGAACCGTAGTTGTATCCTTCCTTAAACATTCGACCTGTTCTGCTGTCTCAGCCTTTTG
Source organism: Pagrus pagrus (assembly GCF_965226575.1). NCBI lineage: Eukaryota > Metazoa > Chordata > Actinopteri > Spariformes > Sparidae > Pagrus > Pagrus pagrus. The sequence continues at coordinate 22,243,520 of NC_140205.1, read as the reverse complement.
TCAGATTATGGCAGTTTTACTTTGGAATGATGGCAAACATGAACATGGACAAGTTGCAGTCAGTGTGTGTGATAAAGAGGCTCAACGCTTAATGAAATGCTTCAAGACCCACCCAGACAGCCTGTTTCCTGTGGTTGGTCTTGCCTCTGCTCCTCTCTCCTGCTCTCACCTCTCTTTACATACTTTCTGTTGTATGTAGGTCTGTAGGCCTGTCAACACTGGCCAAAAGTTGTGATGTGGTAAAAAAAAATATATATATATCATATTACGATTATTTTGACAGGCATTGCGATATGATTCACCTTTAATAGGAATAATCATTTTTGCGTCACAATTTTCATTTTCACTGAAAACTATTAAGATAATGATGATGTGTCATTTGTTGGGGTCTGTTTTCTTCCATCAGGAGAAGGAGATTTGTATGTCAGAACATCTCTGCAGCACAACAGCTGCCATTATAATGCTGTTTGTCACATTTTACCAGCAAATTTTAGTTTCTTGCAATCTGGAAATTGCACTTAGCCATGCTGGGATTTCTATTTTATTGCGATTGATTAATTTAAATTGAGTTAAAAAAATCTGAAATTTTATTGTATGATGAACATATGGAACATTTCATTATTAGCCTTGAGAATTATCTCCATTTTACTACACACACATCAAAAGCTAATCACTCTGCCAATACTCACGAGGAGAAAACCCAGTCGCTTTAGGATTTTGTAGGGTTTTTTTGGGATTGTAGCGCCCTGATTGCCAGAATCTTGTGTTATGAAGACTGCAATCCGAGTTATGAGGCGTAATGTTTTCTATTTTGAAATACATTTTCTGTTGAGCAGTGAATTGATGTTGAACAGTGTAGCTGGAGATTATTTGCAGTGATCCTGTCCACAGAGGAGTGTTTTAGTGTGGCTGATCTCCCTGTTGTTGACATGGTTGGTGGCAACAAGTTCTTTGGCCAAGTTAAATGGGAACTTTGATGACTTTCAACTGGCTTTGTATCACTACAGTGTTTGTAGTTTATGCAAATGAACAATATTAAACCGCTCTCCATTTCGCCCGTACCCAGAGCACCCCACTTTTTTGCCGTCAAAAATCCTCCAAATGACTCGATACCCATCATCTGCTGGACTTTCGAGCTGTTGTATCAACCACAGATTTTTTGTTCTGCATTTTGTAAGCGTGCATCCATGGACACAGAGTAATGTCAGGTCACGAGAGAGAGCCGCCCCTCTTTCTTATCAAAAAATTATTTGTCTCTCGCCATTCACTGCCATACATATTTTTCAAATATAATGTCCCGCGGTGGTCCACGGGAAAGGGAGGGGCTTCTCCTCTCTATGTGGGAGGAGTGCACGATGTGGTCTCAGTAAGCTTTGATTGGTCCTGGTCCAATGTGTGGTCTACCATGGCAAGAATTTCTGACTGCCTGATGTAACACAGTCACCATTTTGAAACGCAGTAATGAAGTGTAGTTCTGTTCCTGGCATCATCAGCAGTGCCCTGTCACACTATCTTGGGGGAGGCTGAAGGTCCAATCTATAGACTTCCAATCCAGTTTATTCATCTAAAGTCTAAATTTGTTAACATTGTTTGGTGTGTTTCCCCGCAGATCTGGAATATCAAACAGATGATCAAGTTGACACAAGAACACATAGAGGCTCTTCTGGACAAGTTTGGAGGAGAACACAATCCTCCTTCCATATATCTAGAGGTAAGATCGGTTTGGCTTTCATGAAAATAATTACTAAAAAGAAATCTCATGAATGTTGCTTCAGGCATTGATGCTGTCCGTGCTCTTGTGTGTGTCGTCTCTGTCAGGCCTATGAGGAGTACACCAGTAAACTGGACGCCCTGCAGCAGAGGGAGCAGCAGCTGCTGGAGGCTATGGGCAACAGTACAGACTTCTCCTGCTCTCCTTCTCCCACGCCAGCCCTTTTGGAGGTCAAGATGGAAGGTTGTGGGGTTGGAGGGGCCTTTCCCTCAGCCCCCAGCACCCTGGCTGTCCTTCAGACCCCCACAGACGCCAGCAGGGCCAACCCTCGCTCCCCTCAGAAGCCCATCGTCAGGGTCTTCCTGCCGAACAAACAGAGAACAGTGGTATGTAGAGGAATTAAGAAAAAAAGAAGGAAAGTTAAAAACACCAGCACACAACTGTCTTTATTTGATTGGATATGAATTATTTCAACCACAGATGGTCTTCCCCAGGTAAAGGTAAAGAAGTTCACCTGTATTTGTTTGTGATGAAATGTCTCCTGGTTGGATAACCTGCTTCATTTACACCAGGACAGTGTTACCAGTGTGTACCTCTCAAGACAGCCACAGATCAGTTGTGATCAGATCACACCCCCACATGTCCAGGTCTGCCCAATCACATGAAGACAGTAATGTAAGAGAAGTGTTTAAATCTAAATGTATTCATGCCAGTCAGGAGGTGATGCAGGTGTGTTCAGCTCTTCACTTTCATGTGACGACCGTCTGCAGTTACATGAAATGAAATTGATTTCTTGTACATTAATAACATTTTTCTCTCTCCTTCATCAGGCTACACTGCATAGTGTGTTTGCTTACATGCACACCACTTGCATACTGTTAGCTTGAAAATATACATCACAGCAGAAAGCAGGAGCAGAAGCACTTTTGAACCATGTTATACTGTATGTATATAGTATCAAACTTCTCTGATGACTGCACAACCACAGCCTGCTGCCCTGTGAACTGTGCACTGTGCACTGTTTACAGGCATCTGTTAATATTAGCGATTAGCACTATTTTAAAGCCATTCCTCTGCTTCAGCCATTATCCTGTGTTGAAGGGTCATGTGGAGGTGTGGCTGTGGTAGGATAACAGAGCGCCAGCACAGCTGTGACCAGCTGACCACCTGCCTCTTAAAGAAATGTGCATGAATGTATAAAATGAGAAAAAAAAGTAGTGCAATGAATGTATCAAAATGTAACGCAGTAAGGGTGATTCTTCTCTAAAAATCTACTCAAGTAAGAGTAAAAGTATGCTGCATGTAAACTACTCCAGAAACTAGAATTTACATCCAAAAAGTTACTCAAGCACATGTAACAGAGTAAAAGTAACACATTACCACCCCATTCTGCCATTCTAACACACTGCTCCTTGATCTGCTGCTTTGGTGACCAAAGACAACCTGCTTCAAAATTCAGGATCAAATTGTCACAGTAGGACTGCTGCTACAACCCTCATCTACAGACCAACCAACAGAGGTGGCTAGTGTCAAGAGAGCCCAACCCAGAGAGTCACAATGGCAACATTTATGGGAGATGCGCCGTACGTTACAAGAAATTTAAAAGTGAAAATATTTTTCAATTCGAGTCATTGCTGACTACTGCAAAGCAATTTGATATTGAACACAGGCCAGGTTTGATGGGCAGTGAAAATCTAAACAGAATCCCTGCGAACAAGTTTTTCCACTGTGGCTCTGACTGAGGAAAAGGAAGTTTAAACATCTGTCCAGTATACAGTCACTGGTGCACTGAGATCACATGGCCGGATCTTGAGGCCTAAGCAGCCTGAGCTGCACAGGTGAACATTAGTTTCATTGTATATTTTTACAGGAAGGTTTTTCTGTGTTTTGGCTCTCTGCAGGTCGATGATCAGTGAAGGGCTGTAACTTACAAACTATCAATCAATCAACTAAACTTCAATTAATTGATTATTAATCTGATTTTATTAATTTTATCATTTCCAGCATTTAAAAAACAAAACAAAACAAAACAAGGTATTCCTTCATGTTCAATTATCTTTCAAACAACTGGACATGGTAAATACAGACCAGGTTGCCAGCACACCTGAAACCATGTCCACCAAGATCAATGGCTGCAAGGAACATTCTCAGTCCAACTCTGCAGTTGAAAGTTTCAACATCCAAACTGAAGTGGTTGCATCAGCTCATTTCCTCTCTGATATCAGCCTTCTCAGCTCTACCATGTCAGCTCAGTGAGTGTCGCTGTGCTGTGTTCAGGTCCCGGCCCGCTGTGGGATGATTGTGAGGGACTCGCTGAAGAAAGCTCTGATGATGCGAGGCCTCATTCCAGAGTGCTGTGCAGTGTACAGGATACAGGACGGGTATGTCTGTTACTAACATTCTGTCCTACATGAAGAGGACCAGAACACACTGTAGAGGAGACTAACCAATAATCCATATAATGGTGCACAGAGGTGGAAAGAGTTACAGAGTAATGTACTTTTTTAAAAGTACTGTTACATGAAAGACATTTTGTTGTGTGTAAAAATATACTGGGAGTAATGTCAGAATCAGGTCATTTTGGGTGTATTCTTGAGTAAACATTTCTGTGTTAAAGTTGTAAAAGGGAAAGGGAGAGAGAAAACATGTTTTATGATGATATATGATATAAGTACTGCTGTCGAGGTTACAAATGAAATTGTGTTAAATGTCAATTGAATCAATGAAAGCGTGACATAGTAGCTGTAGGATGTGCTGGGGTTCTGCTGGGTACCGTCATGGTTCCGTTTACACAACTAGATGTGATGATGGTTAAACCAACATCAGTGTGAGGTGTAGACAGTTCCCCTAACTCTCCACTTCCTGTTTCAGAGAGAAGAAGCCAATTGGCTGGGACACGGACATCTCCTGGCTGACAGGAGAAGAGTTACATGTAGAAGTGTTGGAGAACGTGCCGCTCACCACACACAACTTTGTGAGTACTATTAGACAGAATCTCACAAAATGACTCGATGACAGATACATTTGATGACGTAATATACTAATCATATTGCTCAGCCTTACTTGGTTCTGATTGTGTGTGTGTCTGTGTGTTTGACTGACAGGTGAGGAAGACCTTCTTCACACTGGCCTTCTGTGACTTCTGCAGAAAGCTGCTGTTCCAGGGTTTCCGCTGTCAAACCTGTGGCTACAAGTTCCACCAGCGCTGCAGCACAGAGGTTCCCCTCATGTGTGTCAACTATGACCAACTAGAGTAAGTGACAGACAGGGGAGGGACCATGGTGCAGGAATGAAGAATTCATGATCTTAGATTGTGCTTGTTATAGAGTGCTTGAAATGGGCATTACAGGTACTTATTACTCGGTACCACCTCTTTCTAACTATGAAGTTATGGTACATGTCAGGAACAACAGGTATTTTTCATGCAACAACAAGACACAATATGTGCCCCTGTGTTCTGTTTATCCCCGGTAACCACTGAACTAGTCGCCACCACCAGACTCCCTTACAAATGTGTCTGGAGTGTTTTTTTAAGAGTTGTTGAGAGAGGAGAAACGTAACAAATGGTTTACGGCAAATTCCAAATCATTTGTGACTTCTTGTAAATAAGGCAGTGAATGCAATATATTAAGTTGTTTCTTTTCTGTAAAAAGCTGTGTGAACACAGTGTTACACTGATTTTACCATTTGCACCAAATGTATGAAAGAAGACAACATTTTATTGACATTAAAATAAAATGTCAAATTTTACAAATGCATGAAAAAATAACCAATACAGGCTACATCTGTGATGGCTGTTGAGTCCCCAGACAGAAGAACTGCTCAGTTTTGTGAGTTGATGAGTTAGGAGAGTCTTTATACATGTTTTGAAACGCTGTCTCTGACAGATATTTAATTATTTTGCCCTTCTTTTTAATTTAATCATTGTTATACATTGAGCTCTTTCTTGCTTTGTTTAAAAAACATTGAGTCTGTTTTAACGTGTTTATTTCCATATAGAGCAGAGAAGTGAGATCTGAGCACAAGTGGTCACTCGAGTAGTTGTTGAGATGTAAGATGAGAGTAAATGTAGTGTGTGAACTGATGGACCGAGAGCTGTTCACTTGTGATTGGATCACTCGGGACAAGATTTTCAGGTTCATACTTTTATTTGGGGGTCCTAGTAGAATAGGTTTACATACTTTTTAATTTCAAAAAACACATTATTTTTCTCATATGATGCATTGCTGCAGCATCCCATTCACACACTGTGGGCCCTTTAGATGTCCAAGTCCTGCTGCGCCTCCCTCTGTGTGTGTGTGGATCTCAGTCCCTGGATCAGATGGGAGGGGTCATAAAAGTATCATCCTGATCACTAACGGTGGGATGAGAGGGTGAAATACGTCCTTAATGAGGAAAATATTAATGACATGACCTGCAGTGATCCTCCAGCAGCAGGAACAATATGTGTATCTGTACATTAACACGAGGAACAGCTGATAAACTTCATTGATTATTTAAAACTGCTGACTCGTTCCCTTTGGAGAGTTTTTAACTACAGCTTTTAGTTTTGTTGATTAAATGTGCCACGATATTTGTCACAGTGACATGACTGTGTTCATGGAAATGTTTAAAATAACTGAAAGCAGCCTCTCAAATCATCACATCAGAGTGTATGAACGGTGTGAACCCGCTGTGTAGGAGCATCTAATGCGTCCTGTAAATATCAGGAAACAGACTGCAGCTGTGACTTCAGACCAGCTTTTTGTTGGTCTGTGGTGCTGTCGCTTTCTGCTGCCTCAAGAGAGCAATCCTCCATCAGTGGGCCTGACCACACCTCACTTTAAGACCAACACACCCAGGGGAGCACAGGTGGGTGCAGGTACATTTGCAACGTGGGCGCTGGGTGTGGAAATGACAACTGTGTTAATGCACTAATGTCTGAAAACAGCTGGTAACCATGGCTGCGGGCCAGCCATATATATTTTATAATATCTAAAATTGTATATTTACATAACGCCTGTTACATAGTGACGCACATAAGTTACGGAATTAAAGGCTTGACTCCAAACCAGGCGTTTCAGGCAGTGCAGGAGCAGTGTTCTGTGGGAGTAACTCCTTTTAGCGTGGAAGAAAAAGCAACAACCCAAAAAAGCACAATATGACCTCTTTATCAAAAAGTGGAACTCTAAAGAATTGATACATCGGAGTGAACCTCACAAGTATGTAAGGTTTTGTCCCTGTGAAATGGTTAACCTTGATGATTTGTGTTCTGCAGCTTGTTGCTAGTGTCCAAGTTCTTCGAGCATCAGCGATTCACACAGGAGGAGGTCTCCTCAGAGGGAACCACCCCCGTGTCTGAGGCCTGCCCGTCACTCCCCCCATCTGACTCCACTGGGTGAGTTCTGCACCTTCTCACCCCTCTGAGGGACAGGAGAGGCAGGGGGAGAGGGGTGACGCTAACAGATGATAAGAATAGTTATAATTAAAAAAGTCTTGTTTCTGCTTGCTGACATTGATTACCATCTCCCACGATGCAAAGAAAGATTGTCACAATAATAGATAATAAATAAATAATTACTGTTAGAGTGATAATGAACATACCCTTTTCCTTGTTTTGTGTTGTACAGGCTTAAACGATGGCATGATCTTTTAAACAGTTTCTGTATGCATGGCTGTATTTAACCTGCAAAATATTTCAATTTTCTAAAAAGAGTAGGCCACTGATGCTTTTAATCGATAAATTAACATTTTCTTCAGGTGGGCATTCCTCCAAACCAATCAGTGCAGTGTTCTCACATTTCTCACCCCTATCCTCTGTGCATGCCTAGGAACAAGTGGAGCATCATCCTCCTCTAATACAGTTTTATACCAAAATTGGTCTGTATATGTCGCTTTTTTAAACGCATGAGAAACAGGCAATTTAGTCCTTCCACATTACCAGTAGATGAGTTTGCCTTTTTGTGGTGTGTCGCATTCAGTTTCATTATGTGCCAGAATACAGGGAACAGTGGAAGGCAACAGACGATAGACCTCATCAGACTACATTCACAGGACGTTAAAACTTGTTTAAAGAAGTCTTAGATGTCAATAACATTCTGAATTAAACCTTTTTTTCCTAAGCTGGTGATTGACGTATCTAAAGATGAGACATCTCACTTCTTCCTCATCTTTGTTGAGATGTGCACATGCAGAGTATTGATCTGATACTGACAATGTGACGGTGGTTACTTTTTAATATCTTTTACTTCAGTCTCTCTTCCAAACTCCGCCCAGACTGAATGATGTTCGAGCTGCTTGAACAGAGACAGATGAAAAAGTATTAACAAGTGTAACATGCTCCCCCTCTGCTGGCCAGGACATGCAACTGTGGCTGATGCTTGGCCTCTTGCTTTCCAGGTGAAAGCGGTCTGGCTGATTCTGGATAACCAATAAGGGGGTAGGGCACTAGGCTGTCTCTCTCCCTCCATTCCACCTTCTGAGCAGAGACTCAGTCAGTCAGCCTGGAGGCCGGCTGTGGTATTATATTTAGTTTTATGTTTATCTGATGGGTGTGGTAGTCCTGTTTGCGTGGCTTTGTTTCAGTGAGGTTTAGTTGTTTCTTTGTGTTAGGGTAGACGGTTAGTCCCCAGCTCTGACGGCCTTGGTGGGTTGCTCTGGGAGGCTGCCCATCAGTTTGTTTGATTGTTTGGGGTTTTTCCGTTTGTTTGGTTGCTGATAAATTCATCTAAATGATCTTTTAAACTGCAACTGGACTTGATGGTTTGCGTTAGACCTCTTTAGGTGTACCTCCCAAAGGGGGTCGTAACACAAGCCAGCGTCCTAACTTCAACACAAGGGGTGCACATTTGCATGTCCTCCCAGGTGTTGTGTTTTCACCACAGCTGATCAGAGATGGTACTAATAAACACCCGTGACTACTGCAGAGTCATCTGACCTGGATATGAATGCACATTGTACCCTATAAGATTGAAGACAAAAGGCAGATGTTGGTGGGTCCAGTGTGAAAGGGATAGTATTGTATTTCTCCAGTGTACCCTTACCCCTTGTGCTCCTTACCCTCCACAGCCCACCATGGAGGGTAAGGAGCCTATTCACTCAGTACATAGTAGCTGCTGTTTTGTTTTTCTGACTCTGTTCATTAAGCAAAGAGATTTAATGTGCATAGATATGAGTACAAATGTCAAATTTTCACAAACAAATATAATCTTTTCAGGTCTATGTGCCACACCACTGTGTCCCCGTCCAAGTCCATACCCATCCCGCCCAGTTTCCGGCCCAACGAGGAGGACCACCGCAACCAGTTTGGCCAGCGTGACCGTTCGTCCTCCGCCCCCAATGTCCATATCAATACCATCGAACCCGTCAACATCGATGTGAGTCTGCTCTCACTAACGTTTTCATCCTCACTTACACTGCAGGAAAACTCAAACATGGCTATTTTTTTTGAATACATGTGCGAAACCATGGAGCAGAATAATACAAGATCGGCACCAGCACCAAGGCTGTCACTGTTCATGGAGTACAGGTTCAGATACAGACTGTCAGGACAACAGGCCTGTAGAGAACAGACAATAATCAGGTTCAGCACAGACACAGACCCACTTTAAAGAACTAACTCTCCACCATGGAGCTGGTAGCAATGTTACTGTGGCGTTCAGCCATGCTTGTTGTTGCTGCTGTGCGTAACAGTATGACATCATTACATCATCAAGTCAGATATCGTCATTATCACAATATTAAGTAGTTTAACTGGTCCTTTAAAGGTTCTTTCACACCTGAAAGTCTGGACCAATGTCCGAACCAAGATTCATGTTCGTGTCATCCGGTTAGTTTTGGTTTCACACTAAAATTATTCAAACTTAAGAACTTTACGTGACATACCTGCCACCACTGATTAGACATTTAGAGTGTTCAGTCATGTGACGCATTTATTTTCTCTCACTGCACAAACCCCTCATCCCAGCCAGCATGCTGCCAGTGATTTATGCCAGAAAAATGTATATGGACACGAGATTCTGCACTCTGCATTTTTCTAGTAGTCTAGTAGACTCAGATAGAAGTTTAAATAAACTCAACTCTTCAGTGCAAGTTGCGGAGCAGCATTGCTCATAAATATCACACTTTGCTTCGGCAACAAACGCAGGTGCTTGAAATGCTGTTCTGCTCCTCCCCTACTCGTCACACGTAGAGCTGATCTTGAAACTAACCTCCTGAATTTATAAAGTATGGCTTTTATGTGTTCCTGCTTAAGCAGGATGTTGCATCTTCTGCAAGAATGAAGTTAAAAGGATCTTAGACTTGCGTGGTGATGTGTGGGGAGCGGTCTCTATGCCACCTGTATGTATGTGCCTGCATAATCAGCAGCTCTGAGGAATCAATACATAAAAACACGATCACATACAGCAGTGACTCTATTTCTAATAGGTCAGTAGTGCGTTTCCTTACCGCTTGTGGCACACGAAGAAAATGGAACAGATGCCGAAACAATCGCTGCAGATTTCGAGCCGGCCAAAGAGCTCTGCACAGGGTGCAGTATACTCTGTCCAGACAACCCAACTGGTTATGGGCGCCGACAGAAGGCTGACAGCACTTAGATGCAGTGCTAGCCCACTGAAAGCACTGAGGCAGGAGCACCACGCACACCATCGGGGCGTATACAATATTTTACTATGGACAGGACTGCTCTTGCATGTCAAAGCAACCTTATAACATCTCATATTTTGTGAAATGAAATGAACCATAGTTCAGTTTGATCCAGACTGAGACCACCTCTTTCGGTCGGACCAAGGTTCGGCTGTTTGGTGCGGACTGTGGTCTGGGGGAGGTTTTACACCTGTACATTTGGTTAGTATCAAACTAAGAAGTCAGAAAGTCCAGACCAAATGAGGTGAAAACACCCTCAGTACTTCCAGTATTGGCACTTCCCAAGAGTGCTGCAGCTGTGAACTTTTGAGTAAACTGCAATGTTGTTAATGGTGTTTGTGAAATGTGTTTATATTATTAATTGTCCTTCATCCTTCCTTTCAGGATCTGATTCGAGATCATGGCTTACCGAGGTCAGATGGAGGTAAGGGTCAAAGTGGAAACTTCTGCCTCATTCTGTGGTTTTTTTCCCACCATCCTGCGTCTGCGTGCTATTGGTCTTTTGTGTGTGTGTGAAGTTCAGACCCGTGAAGTTGAGTCAGTTCTGTTTAGTTCTGCACCCCAGCAGTCACTGAGAGCAATAGGTGAGGACACATACTTCTTCAAATCTGTGGGTCAGGGTTTCTGGAAGAGCCAAGCTTCCACTTCAGCAGACCTCGTTCTCTTGTTTCTTTCTTTGAGTAGTCTTACTGCTTGGAGGAATATGTAGCTAATTCATTTTTGAGCTTCATTACAAAAGTTTAGTGAAAATAAAATCATCAAGCTGTTTGTAAATCTGGAGGCCTGTTGTGGTCTGAAATAACTGTAGTGCAGAAACAGGGTATCAGCTGGTAATTAAAAGAACTGATGTGAATACAAAAGTGTCATTTGACATCACCATTAAACTTATTAGTATCCACTCCAACAATCATCAGCATCTCAAGAGATTTTAGTGGCTTTCCTTGCTGAGCAATTTCTGTTTGTGTATGAATTAAACATAAAGGTAAAACTTGTGAAAGTTTTTTTTCCATTAGTACCACTGGTGCTCCTTACTGAGCACCAGCACAACATTTAGAAGTACCACTTAAAATAAATCCTTTAGTGATAGACAGTTTCCAGAAATAACAATGTTCTGTTTTATTTTGAAGGAAAAGGTCACAAAATGAAGTAGTAGTCATTTTCCATGACTTTATAAAAGGAGGCTGTAGCATCTCCTAAAACCAGATATTATGCAAACCATCAATAGATAACAAGAAGTTCAACTCTATACACAGTGTTTCAATGATAGTGTTTTCACCTCTCTAACTAGGATACAGGCTGAGAAGAGGATGTATGTTTTGGTCTCCATTATTAGATTCCTTGTGATTTGGACCATATTCCATAAACGCATTGAGATAGACAAAGTTTTTCAAGTGTCCCACTGAATCTAAGTAACAGACATCAGGGTCAGCTGACCCTGGAGAGAGTTCATAAGGTCAGTGCCATTATTGCTGTGTACAGTGACACTTGTGGGCAATTTATATAATAGGATGTGTGATTTGGTTAAAGCTCTTGATTATCAAATAGATCTGATAACTAGAGATTGCTCTTAATTATTTTAACTGTAATTAAAAAAAAAAGAAGTTTTAATTGCTCTGCTGGCCACTATTTGCAAGTTGCACTGATGCTCCTCGTGATAAAATGTAGGGGCACAAAATGCAACTAAATGGTCACATTGTGCAGCATTTGTTAGTCTGTGTATTTTTAACTTTGGATAGAGCCAGGTTAGCTTTGTTTGTTTGCAAACAAATGTGAGATTCATATTTATCTTATCATCTCACTTCTGGAAAGAAAACAAATAAATGTTGACAATGAAATGTATTTTTGATATCCTAAAGTTAAATTTAGGAGTGTGAAACCTGCAGATACCCTGACAAACAGAGCTAAAACAACATGCTAAAAATGAAGTGTGGTAGGAGGACTCCATCCAGAAGCTCAGCTGTAGCCATGGACAGTAGTTAGCTAGAGGTGAGAGGGGCAGGGTGAGTAGCAGTGATGGTCTGTCTGTTTCTCTTTGCCCTGCAGCCCCCCCGACCCACCCCGCCCGCTGCTTGAGGAAGCACCGAACACGGACCTCAAGCCCCCTCCTATACTCCTACCCCAATGACATAGTGTTTGATTTTGAGCCCGAGCCTGTTTTCCGAGGTAGTTAGGCCTCTGTGTGTTCCTGTGTCCTTCACCCCCCCACCACCTCCCCCACTCCCCACACACCAACCCCAGCCCTGTGTCACATCCACTGTGTGTCCCCCTCTTTCACTCTCTTTCCCCTTTATGTCCACACATGCTCCTCTATCACACACTTGACTTACAGCTCACAGGTTACACAGAGATCTCACAGCTATTCTGATCACACACAACTCTTTATGTGGTGGTGGTTTGATTCCTGTAATGCTCCTTTTGATCAAGTAATGTTAACTATAGTGAATTAGTAATCAATAACTGCACTAGTTCTTTAAAGTGCCATATCTACGGCAGTGTGACAGCACACACATAAATACTTAGATTGCTGCTTGGTATTAAAAGAGGACAGTATGGCTTAAGATTAGATGCATCTTTATTGATCCCTGTAGGAGAAATTCACTTCAGGTATTTCAGGTATTTAAAGTGTAAGTTCATCAAAAAACACATCATTCACTTACTGGATCTACTTTCTACTGATGAAATATTTCCAATTAAAACTCTAGAAGATGTGTTCTGACAGCTACTTTTTTCTGATGCTTTTGCCATTTAATTGCAATTCTTTTCGATATATAGTGTATTCTATATCTACTAAATATTCAAATCTTTAAAGAAGAAATAAACTGCAGTCCTGTTTTGACATTTGCTGCCCGACCAAAAAAAAAAGTCACACACTCTAATATTTCATTGGACCGCCTTTAGTTGCATTAATTTTTGCCAGGATCTTGTATTGATGATGGGAGAGTCGGGTCGCTGCGTAAAGTCTTCCCCAGTACATCCCAAAGATTCTCAATGGGGTTCATAGGCTTGTACAGTAGGCACTAGGCATGATGGGTGCATCACTTCATCCGCCTCTCTTCTTACCCTGATGCGCCCATCACTCTGGAACAGGGTAAATCTGGGCTCATCAGACCACATGACCTTTTTCCATTGCTCCAGACACCAATCTTTATGCTCTCTAGTAAATTGAAGCCTTATTTTCAGATTAGCCTCACTGATAAGTGGTTTTCTTTGGGCTATGCAGCAGTTTAGTCCCAGTCCCTGAGTTCTCTTCACATTGTGCGTGTGGAAATGCTCTTACTTTCACTATTACATTTTTACCATTTGATTTCACCAAATGTTTAAGTGATCTCCGATCACGATAATTAAATAACAAGATTTTTTCCGACTGCAATTCTTCCTCGAAGATGATGGTTCACCACTATCCTTCCAGGTTTTAATAATGCGTTGGACAGTTCCTAACCCAATTTTAGTAGTTTTAATAATCTCCTTAGTTGTTTTCCTTACGTGATGCAGGCCAATAGTTTGACCCTTCTGAAACAGAGTAACATCTTTGCCAGGACCACAGGATCTGTCGTCCGACGTGGTTGTTTAAGAAATGAGAAGCTACTCACTGCATCAGTTAGCGTTAAAAAAGTTGTTGGCATCAAGTTGATACATATTAATCACTGCAGTAATTATCCAGTGGAAGGCTCTTACCTGTTTGCTTTGTTAAATCCAGGCAGTGACTTTTTCTTTTACGTGTGTGTGTGTGTGTGTGTGTGTGTGTGTGTGTGTGTGTGTGTGTGTGTGTGTGTGTGTGTGTGTGTGTGTGTGTGTGTGTGTGTGTGTGTGTGTGTGTGTGTGTGTGTGTGTGTGTGTGTGTGTGTGTGTGTGTGTGTGTGTGGAAAAGAATCACAGTATGTTTAAGTTTATTGTTTTATAAAACCAAACTAATGTAATGAAGTTACTTTTGACAAAACTTAATATCTGACCGATGACTACCAAAGAATGCGGTTAATGACTCTGCACTTGAGCTGCTAACATTGAGCTAATGTTAGCTTCACAGATTAACAAATCAGAATCAGAAATACTTTATTATCCCCGAGGGGAGATTGTTTACGTTACGGCTGCTCCCATTCAAAGTTCAGAATATGCAGCAGAAATAATAATAATAATAATAATAATAATAATAATGATAATGATAATGATGATAATAATGATGATGATAATAATAAAGTTGAAAACTGTGTCAGAGCGAGGAGTTGAACAGTTTGATAGCCACAGGCAGGAATGATTTCCTGTGGCGCTCTGTGGTGCATCTTGGTGGGATCAGTCTAGTGCTGGATGTACTCCTGTGGCTGACCACCATGTCATGGAGTGACTAACTAACACTAAACTAACTAACTGACTAATTTACAATTCTGAATTGTACAAGTTCTGATTCAGAGCTTTTAAGCCAACCCACTATATTAATGTCAGCATGTGCATTCCAAACAGGCATGCTGTGAATGAGCCGACTGCTCGGCCTGCAGTATCGCTGCTTGCAGCTTACTCATCAACCTGCAGACATTCCTCTGGCAAACGCAGCCGATCCAGGCCCAAAGCTTAAGACGTATACATCTGCCACCAGTTCTTTCTCTTTTTCTATAAACTCTATTAACAAAACCACTACATTACAGTACGCCAACAGTTTTAGAGAACATAATTACTATTGATAAAATTATAATGCTGAAGCTAGATGGCTAGTTTTAGCTGGTTCCCAGGGCATTAAAGGGATAAGCTGTCTTTATTCACAGAAGGTAGTGAGCCAGTGTTGGCTTCAAAACATTAACAGCCCTATTTAAACGATCTGTGGCACACATGCGTTTAGAGTGTGCCCAACTCCCATTCGCTAGTTAAACGGCAGGTAATCTGGGTGCAAGGTAAGGCGCACAGTGGAAGAGGGTCGTATTTAGACTCTTAATTAGTCATGAGTGTGTTTTTCAGACCAATCTGAGTGTCATCTCCCATTCTCTTTAAGAGCCAGGTGCGCTAGGTAAATTGTCAATTGTAATATAAATTGAAGTACTACATTTAAATAACTTTAAAATTGCTGATTGTGCCAAGCCAGGATTGTTGGTCTTATTGTAAACTGTCAGGTTCCTATTTGATCAGCAATATAAAATCCTATAAGTAGTCTCTAACAGTGGACTTTGGAAGTCTAGATTATTAAACCATTAATTGCCATCCAACCAAGCGCCCTCACTTCTCCTCTGCATGTGACCAAACACACACACAACTGATACAGATGCCTCAATCCCTGTCCTCGCCCAAACGTCCTCTTTCTTTCTTCTGCTTTCTCTCAATTTCTCTTTTTTTTTTTAAACCACTGTTTCTTATCCTCCTCACCTCTCCTCTATTGTTTCCCTTCTTTTCATTCCCGATCCCCCTCCAGGCTCTACCACAGGGCTGTCAGCCACACCTCCTGCCTCTTTACCTGGCTCTCTGACGAATGTCAAGGTTCCACAGAAGTCGCCATGCCAACAGAGGGAGCGCAAGTCGTCGTCCTCATCTGAGGACCGCAATAAAATGGTGAGAGGTTGTGACGGATGACAGCATTTTTCTAAAGGTCATTGTCTGTGTTCTTGTGCTGACTGAGTGTCCTGTGTAACAGAAAACCCTGGGGAGAAGGGACTCCAGTGATGACTGGGAAATCCCTGAGGGTCAGATCACTCTGGGTCAGAGGATAGGTTCTGGATCCTTTGGAACTGTCTTCAAGGGCAAGTGGCATGGTAAGACCAATGCAGTATTCTTTCACACCCTCTAGGCATCAACTCATCAATCATATGAATAATAATAATAATTGTTTTTTATTTAAATCAGCAAAGCCAAGTTAGACTCGGCTATATTACTTTAATATGACAAACGAGTAGAGTTTGTTGACACTCAGTCTGTTATCTGTGCCTGTAGTCAAAATTCAGTCCAACTCCAACTCCAGCCTGCCCCACAGAACCCACCTCGAACAGTATTCAGCGTATGCAGCTTTTTCATTGGTGAAACATGATGTGGTTCCCGTGGAGCCTTAAAAAGCCTTTTAAACATGTCAAGTTGTTTTTGTGGTGTTTGTTTTTCATTTAAGGTTTAAACGAGTGCCTCATCTCAGTCCCTCTCTACGCTCTGCTAACAGAAAGTAACAGTAGCCTAGCCTAACCTAACATAAACTAAAGAGCAGCTTTCAGCACAATGCACAGCTTCCACAGAGCCTCTTTCCACATATTTATTTGACTGCCATGTCTTCTCTCAGGTGATGTGGCAGTGAAGATGTTGAACGTCACTGCTCCTACACCACAACAGCTTCAGGCCTTCAAAAATGAAGTGGGAGTCCTCAGGTAACGTCTGCCACCTACTCTTTAATTAAGGCAAAATATTTACTTTGCACCTTTTTAAAATGCACTACAAATGATAATTTTAATGAAGTATCTTCTTTAACAAAGTTAAACAAAACTGCTGCAGTCCTGTAGTTTATCTACCGTTGTGTGTTTGCACCAGGAAAACGCGTCATGTGAACATCCTGCTGTTCATGGGCTACACCACCAAGCCTCAGCTGGCCATCGTGACCCAGTGGTGTGAAGGCTCCAGTCTGTACCACCACCTGCACATCATCGAGACCAAGTTTGAGATGATCAAGCTTATCGACATCGCCCGTCAGACTGCTCAGGGCATGGAGTGAGTCCCACAAATACAGAAGCAGTCAGACTTCACCGTATGTGTTGCTGGTTGAATAACTTTACACCTTTCCTCCACAGTTACCTACACGCCAAATCAATCATCCACAGAGATCTGAAGAGCAACAGTATCCTTCTGAAACACTCGACCTGATGAGGTCGAAAGTATAATATAATCCAGCCCGCAAAATATTTTTTTATTTAATTATCGTTTTTTAGTTGTTTCACACTAATTTAAACTACACCTTCATATGCAATTGAAATAAAAGTTTTATTTTTTTTAAAAACGCAAGTTGACTTTTATTTTGAAGTAGACTCATCACAGGAAATGCAATGTTTTCAGTTAGCAATGCTGTCACTTATCAAAAATGCATTTAGAGGGCAAGACAGCAGTCATTTTCAGCATTTGTAGACGGTGGATCTATTTCAAATATGTCTGGTAGTTTTATTATTATTTATTTTTTATTATTAAGAAGGAGCTGTTTGATGAAGAGCTGCAGGCAACAGGCTGCACACCTCCGACTTCACAGTGAGCTAACAACTACTTTTCCCTCATTGACACTATCAGGTTCTCTATGATCACTGAGTTTAAATTAGACATATTGCCAAAACGGCGCTATTGCTTTTCACTTTGACAGCAAATCCTCCGCAATCGTCTTGTCAGCCAGCTCTCCTAACTATCTCCACGCTAAAAGTAAAATGTGACTCTGCTGCTGGGTCCGCTGTTGCAGGAGTAGATGCCGCCGGCAGTTTGTA
Organism: Pagrus pagrus; assembly: GCF_965226575.1. Taxonomy (NCBI): domain Eukaryota; kingdom Metazoa; phylum Chordata; class Actinopteri; order Spariformes; family Sparidae; genus Pagrus; species Pagrus pagrus. Next base: position 22,225,766 of record NC_140205.1, on the reverse strand, counting down.
ATCGAAGCATACTCATTTTTCTAAAAGTGAAGCAACGGTGGGGGTGGAGGGCATGTAATGTAAACGTTAGTGTTAAAAACTAATGTGCATACAGATGTTTATTTTTGTTTGTGTTTTCTTTTGTTAAATAATACAAAAACATGAGCAGCTGCCAGGTGTCTGGAGAGAAATAAAGTACAAGTACATGTATTTGATTTGTTAGTTCAGTGCAAGTTTTCAATAAATTATTTAAGAGTAGGAAAAAACATTTGCACTAACTGTTTAAAACTAATCATATAAAAATGTTTACAAACTGCTGTCTGCACTTTTGTATTATCTTAATGATGAAGTAAAAGTTTATTTTCAGAAATATTGCACTTTCTTGTAATACTTGAATGCTGAAGTGGCCCCCTATGAGATGACACTACCAGCAGTGGCTCCCAGGTAATTTGAGATGAGACCCCTGGCTTCGAAGCAGGAGAAGTGTTTCCTTGACCGCATTCCTTCCAGATATTTTCCTCCACGAGGATCTGACGGTGAAGATTGGTGATTTTGGTCTGGCTACAGTCAAGTCCCGCTGGAGCGGCTCTCACCAGTTCGAACAGCTGTCTGGTTCTATACTATGGATGGTCAGTGTTCATCTCCTGCCAGTGATGCCTAAACAAGTTTTCATTTTACCAGTTTTGCATTTACTGTTTCCTGAACAAATATTCATTATTTACAAATGAATGTGAAATAGGGGTGAGTTACAAGTGTGTAGTTGTCTGACAGTGTACGCTGTTCTCTTTCAGGCACCAGAGGTGATCCGGCTGCAGGACAAGAATCCCTACAGCTTCCAGTCAGATGTCTACGCCTTCGGCATTGTGCTGTACGAGCTCATGTCAGGAGCACTGCCCTATTCCAACATCAACAACAGAGACCAGGTGAGAGGCTCAATACGTCTCACTAGCTGTCGTGACATGAACAATATTTTTTCAGTGTGATTGAAATTATTCTGATTAGAGACTCCAATTTAACTGTTTACATGGCCGCTAAATAAAGTGATACGATCAGATGTGTTCACATCATCATATTGTTTTTTCAGGGCCGATATCTGATTAGAGGTAACCAAGGATAACAGATATTTGGAACTTAACTACATTTGCAGTGACAATAAACATCTAGAATGAATGGTGATGGAAAGTACTATTTATTATCAGTATTATTATTTTCTGCTACTGTATACTTCCTTTCCACTACATTTATTTGATAACTTGAGTTGCTAGTTACTTTGCAGATTCAGATTATCAGTGTTGAAAGGATATTACCCATGACACATAACTAATCAGATAGTATTGTGACCACAGTCAGAAAAAAAGGATGAAGCATCAGAAACAGTCATTTTAAAATAAATTTTATCAGCAGTTGGACACAAAACGGTGGAAAAATGCTGAATATCTGTACTGCCAGGCCAATAAATCTGTATATCCCTCGTTTACATGCCCCGAAGCATTTCATCAGAATAAAACTTTATTTAGCATGTGCAAAGTGGTTCTGTCCACCCTGAAGCGTCAAACATTAATACAGTTTTCGAGATGGACCCAAGTTTTGTCTTTGGGGAAGATATTTGTGTTTCCAGTTCGGTGACTTCCAGCTTCATTCATCTCTTCTAACACTTGTGTGAGAAACTTGTTTGCTTGTATTTTTGTTTTTTGTTCGAGATGTTAAAAGATGGGAAAACAAACAAAGTTGTATCAGCCCCAGACCAGTTCTGTCCCTGCTGATGACAGATTATCAAAAATTACCACCACTCGTCTGGATCTGATTGAAAATGAATTCAGATTGGATCGGTCTCAGATTGAGGTAGTTACATGAGGCATTTGTATTCTGACTGTACTATTATTCTGATTATGAGTGTACTATTAGGGATGCAGCTATTGACACCTTATTTCAATAATTTCATAAACTTGAATACAGTGTGTTGTGTATTCATAGCAGTCAGAATCCAGCTCTATAGGTCTGTGGCTAGACATGTAGCAACCCCCCTTCACACATGGTTAACTATGCAGTGTGCTGTGTAAACTGAAATAACCCCAGTGAGCAGAAAAATAAGAACCCTGGCCCTGTAGGTCACACGTTCTCTTTGCATGTGTGGCCACATGAACAGCTGCATGCAACAGCAACTTCGGGGTTTCCCAGATAAAGAAATAGGTCCCCCACCCACCCAGTAAGTTTTCTCTTTGAATTTGTATTTGAGTGGATCCATCATGCATTGTCATAAAAGATCAAACATCCAGCTTCAGCTGGATATCAATAGCATGTACAGTGGGGTGGAGTCATCTTCTTACAGTCTGTGACTCGGCTGTGGGATAGGACCATCTTTGTGTGTAACTAGGTTTGAAAGGTTGTCTTAAGAAAACGTTTGCTTGTTGATTTATAAGCACTTGTTAATCTACAGCATGGGTGTTTCATTTAGTCGGTTTTCCTTTTCAGCCATTTCAACACTGAATAAAATTGGTGTTTGATGCAATGTATGTGGCAAACTTTAAATTATTAAACAGGCTACACGAGCTAAACGAGAGCAAATAGTGTAAGTAAATATCTCTGCCAGGCTAAATACATAAGATCAGGTGAAGGGAAACCACAGGGGCACTGCAGAGCTATAGGCTACTGATGGACCATCAGTATGTCTTTAAATCTAGTAAACAGCATAAGCTGATCTGCTTCCAACTCCTCCAGTATTATTGTCATTTAATTTATCTAAAATACCTCTTTTCCTTTTCTTTTGTTTTCATTGTTTTGTTTTATCTGTAAAGAACTGCATGTTCTTAAGTGTACCAACAGGGCTGGTTCCTGTAATGGGCTTTAAAGCAATCCCAGAGTCAGTATATCCCATAGTGAGACACAAAACCAACGGTATGAGAGAGAGAGCTTTAGATTATATGAATAACCCTTCAATACCATGTTCTGGCTGTCCAGAGGAAGGAAGGGACAACTACTGGAGGGGACGACAGATTTATTCGGTCTCTTCAACAGTTGAACTACGCCACTTTTCTTGCCTTCTCCTGTCAAAAAGATTCTTGGCTGAATTTAGCACTGAGTACCAGGACCACGAAGCCACCGAGGCTGTCGTCATCTGAAAACGATAAACTCAAGCCAATCAAAGGCAGATTAGGGTGGGTCTTGCAAGAAAACCTGTGTGATCCATAACAATGCATAGGAACTACACAGCTACATTCATCTCTATAACATTAATGTAAACTTCATTCTCACCATCACACACTCTTTCTCCCTCTCTCTGTTGACCAAACGCACTCAAACGTTATGTACACAAACTCTGCATGGAGTTATTCCTGGAAGTAGTTGGCTACTTGTATAACACTTGTTAGTTTAAAAAACATTGTAAAAATACATTTTTTAAAAATTCCATGGTACTTAGACCCAGCGGACTGCAGGTGTTGCAATAAACTGACAGAAACCCTGATTATGTGTGTGTTCAGTCGCTGTCGGAGGAAATAGAGAGCGAGAAACAAAGCAAGTATCTGTGTATCAATAGTGCTGAAAATGTTCTGAATACTACAAGATGTTAACAGTGTGTTTATCCCTGCAGCCACATATTACAATGACACATCTCTTCCCATAGATCATATTCATGGTGGGTCGAGGTTACCTGTCCCCTGACCTCAGCAAAGTGCGCAGCAACTGTCCGAAGGCCATGAAGAGACTGATGGCTGACTGTCTGAAGAAGAAGAGAGAGGAGCGACCACTCTTCCCTCAGGTGAGACAAATCAATGCTAATGCTATTTATATTTCATTGGGAGGCAATATATGCATGTGATTTGTTGACTTGTTCCAACAGTACAACACAGTCATACACCAAGCATCTGCTCTTACTCTCTTTATAACCCAAATACTGTTTATTTTCATTTCTCTATTCTTTCATTTGGTGTTGAGCTGCTGTCCATGACACATAAGTTATTCCACAGATGTTAAGCGTTCAGAGGGAATAATCCTTCCCTGTCCCTGACTCTTTCTGTGAAACATCAACAGGAAGTGTTAAGTTTTAATGATGTAGCTAACCCTGTGTGGCCTGTATTAGTGACTGATTATTATTATTATTATGTGGATACTCTTTTATGTGAAGATTTTCAGGATAATAGTAACGCTGGTATTGTACTCAGTCAGTGATGATTGAAGACTCTCTTTGCTACCACAGAATGTAAAGACAGGTGTGATCTTTTGAAGGATTTGGAAAGTTGGATTTATCTTCTTTTGATCTGCTTTCTGTGAATTTTACATAGCATTTTCACTTGGTCGTTACCTTACAGGTTTTAAACAATAGAAAATAGATTGTCTTTTTCCACCAGATGGCCTCAGAGGTTTCCAAGCTGCTGAAGGCAGCAATGACTCACCAGTTACATGCTCCAAACAGAGCACACAGCATTGTTAATGGTTTGGTTGTGTTGTGTTAATTTGTGAATGGTGACCATACTGAGTTTGACTGGTGATCCTGTGGCTGTACTGTGTATTTTGTTAGATCTTAGCGTCCATCGAGCTGTTGGCCCGCTCATTACCCAAAATCCACCGCAGCGCCTCAGAGCCTTCGTTAAACCGAGCCGGCTTTCAGACAGAGGATTTCAGCTTGTACGCCTGCGCCTCACCCAAAACCCCTATCCAGGCCGGTGGCTATGGTGAGCTCATTCACACATACACAAAAATCAATCTCAACAGTAGTTGCCTCATTACACAAATATGTCTTTGTATGAAAGGTAGAAATGTAAACTCGTACACACAAACGTTTGCCACACTTAGTATTGTAAGTATTGGTTCCAGGGTTTTTTGTAAAAAAACTGCATCACATTTAAAGAGGTTTCTACTTTTTCTGTTTAATAAACATGAATTGTTGTATTCCTGTGTTCAACTTGAGTATTAGTATCCCATGGTTGTCTAAATGCCTATATACCCGCTTTTCCATATTGATGGTAATTAAAAACAAAAGGACAAACAATATATCCGTATCCATATATATACTGTAAATATATTCTCAGCACAACTCCAAAGAAAGTGTCTGAGACCTTGTTTTGTAGCTTCTCAATCATTTAGGTCCTCATAAACCAAAATAAATATAACAAGAAGCTTAAAGGATAAGCAGGTTTATATGTTCTCCTGATAAATAAACTGTCATTAAAAAGCATTAAAAATGAATCTGATGCAGATATTGATCACAAAGGTTATTAAAGGGATGGTTCAGATTTTTTTAAGCAGGATTGTCCAAGGTAATTATCTATAGTCAGTGTATTATATACAGTAAATGGTGTTTGGCACGCCCTCTGTTTGGAGAAGCTGCAACAGTACTGTCTTCAAGCTAGCAGTGTACTGAGTCAGCAGCAAAACATGTTTTAGTGATGTTAAAACAAAAGCCCTTCCATCGTAGCTCATTCATATATACACATCACTATTGCCTACTGTAGCTATTGCACATGCTGTATACAGTATATGTTAGTGTATTCATTTCACTCCGTTCATACAATTAATACTGTATTTATCTTAGTGTGTTCATACATACATCTTGTTGTTATATAGGCCTGTCTGTGTCCATACATTGCTAAGTATTTGGCTGCTTTTTTTGCACTATATTACACCCAAACCACAGAAACTGTGTTCGCCATACACTCAACGACTATTTTCTACAATGCAACAAGCTGGTCACATAATTAAAATTAAAGGTTTATAAAGGTGCCACTTAAAACAGCAGAGCAGGGGGTACACAGGCATGTCATGAGAAGACTAATGTTACACCCGTAACCATTTAATCTTGGTTGCGTAGCTGTGTTAGCCAGTAATGTGGCCACGTAGTTTAACTGGTTATATGACCCCAAACCAGTCGCTAGATTATCTTCTACATTAATGATGTGTCCTCTCAATATAATGCACATTTGCATTGAAGCCAAGTCTTGAATATCTTTTAGCTTTCTAGCTAACGTCTGAGCAGCCAGTAACTTGGCATTCAGCATTAGCATTCACAAACTTTTCTTAGTGGGTTTTGTAGTGATAGATGAAGTTGTTGATACTATGGTGGTCGTGTTGTGTCACTAGTAGTGACTGACTAGTGACCTGAAGGATTGAGCGACATCCCAAATTTCATATCACAGTATTGTCACGCCCAAACAATGTCATTCTATTTGGATTTTATGTTGATTAATAGTATGAAAAGTATGAATAAATAAGTGACTGACAGGTTGATATGCTGTTTACTTCTTTACTTCTCCCTCTGCAGCAACACATACAACCCATTTAAATAACAAAATGATGAATATAATGAAATAGGAACTTTTGAATTAGATATATAGTAAGTGTAATAGTATAATATATTAAGTGCAGCTAGTCTGTCATTGGTTCCCTTTTCCCTCAATTCAAGAGGGCCAGCCAGGTAAAATCACAAAGCTAGTCAGTATTCGATTATGTGAAAAATATCGCTTGTGAGGGCAGATATTGCAGTATTCGATAATATCTAATATTGGCCCTAGCCTCGTGACCTTGAATACCATGTTACCATCATCGAGTCATGTGACTCTAGTCCCCTACCTCTGGCTGTTTGAGGGGCGGCCAAAGTGCTAAAAAATATTGTAAATATAGTCAACACGTAAACTGATTTTGAATTCTTTAGGTGGACCCTTAGTTCAGGTGGCTAAATTACGTTTTCCTGCTGACTCCCCTATAGCAGATACATTGATAGCTTTCTGCACTGGTTCTCCTGCTGCTTCTCTGAACAGGACGCATGCCAACTGCCATCTACTGAGCTGTAATACACTGACTGTGGATGAGTAACTCAAAAAATCTAAGCTGAGCCATTAAAGCTACATCCTGAAAGAAGAGTCAGTGTTGGACTGATCATGTTGCACAAACACGACTCCGGATGAATGCTAATGCTGCTGTGTGTATGTAAGATGTGTCTGAAATAGCCACTGTTGGTGCTAATTTTTCTGTTTTGTTTTTAGCTTGTTCAAACAAAACAAAACAAAATGTTGTCTCTAATGCCATTCCATAGGGAGGAGATGTAAAAACATTTCTGCTTAAAATAGTTTGTTGGGTTGATGAAAGGTTTGAAACAAAAAGTCCTCTCACCGCTGGTTTTTGAATTGGTTGAGTTCAACCATAAAGAAAAATACTAACAGCTCAACCTGATAATTGACCACTACGGCTGCTGCAAGACTGCTTATTGCTATTGACGTAACTAATTTTATCCATATCTTTATTATTTTTCAGGGGAGTTTTCGGCATTTAAGTAAGTGCTGCTGATCCCACCAGTCCATCACTTGTCACTTCTCAAAAGTCTCGTGTCCATGCGGTGGATTCATTCATTACTGAAAAAACAAATAGTCTCAAAGAATGTGCTTTTTTCTTCGTCTGTCAACCTGAAGAAGGCAGCCTCATTGGAGTCCTTCCAACAAAAAGCTATCCAGCAGGCAAACAACCACAGTGACAGACACAACTGAATTAGGGCAATCTAGAAAATTTAAAAGTTAAAAAATAAACTTGAATGACACAAAAGGAATTTAAAAAACAACATACGAAGATATCCATACCAAAAGAGTTTGAGGAAGAGACCGCAAACTCACAGGTCGACTTGCCTGCTGGAGGGAAAAGATGAAGGCTAAACGAAGGAGAGACGGAGGTGAAACGTCAAGAGAAGTCGAGGCTTTGGGCGCCACTGGTCCCTTCATTTCCTGTGCAGGTGAGGAGGGAGGCTGGTTAACCAGCCAGGCCGCTGAACTTCACTTTGAGCAATGGCAGAGTGGGGCCTGTGGAAGGAGGGGAGGTCTCCCATCTGGTTAGCCTGTTCCTGAGATAAGCTGGAGGTCACACAGCAGGATTGGATCCCGAAGGAAGATGACTTGAAAGACAGATCTATTTTTTTTTTTTTATTTGTTTCTCATGTTTTAGATTTTAGCCAGCCATCGCTAGGAATGCTGAGCATTTTTTTTTGTCATTCGTTCTTTTGCAGCACAGGCCTTTGCTTTTTTGTCTTTTTGGGCTTAATGCTGACCAAATACTGCAAAATACTGTATTTTGCCCTCTTGTTTGCACCCAACAAATTCAATAGCCAGGATGAAATGGCAACAGCTTTTAATCCACTGAAAGATTTTGCTCTACCACTTCAAAATTTTCAGGAAAAGCAAGAGAAGCAGTTCTTCCTGTAGATTTCCTGTACTGTTCCGCCACCTAAAGGAGCTGTTCTCTGTGAGGAAAAATGCTAATTTGTTTGCTGATGGAAGCTACACGAGATGGGTTTCATATTCCATTTAAAAGGCCTGGTCCAAGCCAACAATTGAGATATATATTAATTAAGTGAGCTTTAGAGGTGTTGGAAAGATTTTGGTCCCAGGACACTCTACCTTTTCAAGGGAGTTCATGTCTATGTGAAAGCAGCAGAAGCGGTTCTATCCACAGAAGACCGGTAGAAAAGCCTAGAGCCTGACATGTTCTGCTGACAATAAGTGTTGTTCATAGGGAGGAAACTTGCAGATTTGTTTGGAGGTTTTGGGGTTTCTACTCCTGTTTTAAAGAGCCTGGTGAAAGCCAAGCTGCTGCCCAGCATTTACGCTGAGCTAAGGAGTGTGTACAGTACTTGTGGCTTGTAGCTTCCAAGTTGTTACACAGCATCTTTGCAACAAAGCTTATCCAAGTGCATGTCGCCTGTTGTTTTTTCTTTCGTTTTTTTTTTTTTTGTATTATTATCATGTGGCTTTCATATTGCACTCAGCTTATAATAGGACCTTACTTGTTGCAGCTGCTGACTTGCGGGCTGCAGTGTTACCTGCTGAAAGGACCGGCAATCCTCTGGTTCTGAGTTCTGTTAGTCTTGAAAATGTTCTTTCAATCACACCTTTTTATTTTCTCTACACACATGCACCTGTACTTTTTTTCATTCCAGTGTGTTAAGGGTTGTAGGTGTTTTTACAGGTTTTTTTTTTTATTTTATTGTCTATGTTTGCCTTTTTCTGTACAGGCAGGCCTGCAGATATTAACTTATTTATGTGATTTTTTGTTTTGTTTTATGGATTTATTTTCAGAACCGCTTTATTTGAAGGCATCAGTCTTTCTTTTGACGCATAGTCGTTTAAATCTTTGTGACTCGTGTACTTGCACTTTGTAGAGATGGATGGAAGCAAATGAGCGACTTGCCTTTTTTTATTGAAGAATAAATCATGACATACAGAGCTGATGACCCAAAATTCAATTTCCAATGCATGAGTCATCTGCATGGGCCAAACTGTGAATATTTTGCTGGGAAGGCTCAGTTGTCGTCTAAGGACTGTCTTTGACGAAGCCTCCAGCAGCCGAGTATGTCACCATACCTACAGTGATGAGCTGAGCAAACGAGACTGCTGGCCTGATAAATGGATGTTGTGGAGGTAGAGCACACAGCTGAAGGGTCCTCCAAACACTGACAGGCTCTTCGCATTCATTAAGAATCATGTACGCCTTTCCATCATTGACTAACCCCCAGGCACCCCCTCACAGCAAGGTTATTATATATTTTGTTGCCTACTTTTTATCAAATTCTATGTGAGGAAATGAAAAAGTATTTTTCTTCCTACCAATCAGTCCCATATTTGTGTGTCCAGGACAGAGAAAGGGCTGCAACAAGCTTAGCACAACGTTCTTAGCCCTGACCCAGGACAGCCTTACTACTCATTATGGCTGTGGATCACCACTCCCTGCAATTTGGACATTTCAGTCACTGTGCAAAGCATGTTGAATACATAAAGTAAGATCAAAAGTTCTTCTATGTAATACTATTTTTTCATTACAAATGATAATATCAGCTTAACAATTTGTCGATGAATTTCAGAAAATCTTAGTGTTTTGTATGTCCTTTTGCTTTAATGACGGCATGGACTCCACAAGTGTGTCTAAAACCTGCCGACTCATGCTATCCCAGCATGATTTGACAGTGTGCCATAAAGCTTCTTGTGCTTGCCTTTCTCAGTCTTCAAGTGCCCCATACATGTTTAATGGGGTTGAGGTCAGGTGACTGTGGAGGAAAGTCCATAACAGTCAGGACTACTTGGTCTTCAAGTAGTTCTTACAAAGTTTTAGATTGTATTTCATTTAAAACAAATGGGAGTATTTTGATTAGTGGTCTCAGACGTCTTGACCCTACTGTATACTAACTGTTAAGAAATCTTTGTAGCAACCTACAAGGTGAGAACAACTGTAAGGTGGGTGCACATTGACAACCATGCTTTATTCCTCCAAGTCGATAGTAAATGAGCACAAAAGAACTCCGGCTCCATCTTTGAATGAGTATTGTTTGTAAGGAATTTTCTGCTTTACTTTTCACTCACCGGGCTTTTTTCCCAACCTCAAAATGGCCCAAAAGATGGCCACCCATCCAGTGAGTTTGTTTTTTAACACTCTTCTTCTAACATTCTTCCCATAACAAATGTTATGAGCCGTTCAGTGATCACCCGTAATGTCTCTAGCCCTGGGTCAGGGCTAATTTGTTAACCTAGCTCTATCAAAACTGAAAAAATACCCTCGGTCAGCTCCAAAAATACTAGATTCAAAGTGTTTCTGCACTGAATGCACAAATATTTATTTTATGTTAACATCACATTACCCAGGTTAAGACTGCAGAAAAAAACTTGTCCCTGTGTGATTAATATTTGAAGAGTTACAACTCTAAGAAGCCTGGCATCTACTGGTGAAAGCAAGGTACATAAAGTCTATCTGCTATTGGGTGGTTTATGGTGATGTCATTCTGTAGATACAGTGCACTTCATATGGCCTTGCAGTGTGCAACATGTTGCATATTAGCGAGGGTGGCGCAATGTTTATTACAACTTGGGTCTTATTTTGGTAGTTTTAGTCACATCCCTGTTAATATAGTCACAGTAGTGATTTGAAATGTCCTATACCGATATAAGATTCAAAGGTAAGTACAAGGTTCAGAAAACATACTGTCCATCTTGCCTTCGGTAATATAGACTATTGTTCTCTTCGGTAGGTCGGTTTTTATGGGAGAAAACTAGCGAGCTACAGTCAAACCCTGGACAAACGCCACAGATGCAAAAAAGAAACTTGAACAACTTTTTAGGTGGGGGGTTACTCAAACTTATTTGGAGGAACGCTAATATTACCAGAGTGTCTATTGCAAATAGCTACTGTACACTACTTCGCCAAACACCAAACGGACAAAGTTTGCAAGTACCTAATTATAAAAATGGAGCAGTTAGCAGTTGAAGAGACAGACATTTTGCTCAAGAGTTGGTGGAGACCAAACCCAAACAAAAAGGAGGGAGAATATTCAACTTTACTGGAGACCAGACCCACAACTTCCAATTGATGCTTACTTTGTTAAGTGTTCAATTGAAAGTTGTTTTTTAACAGGTTACCCTGCTGAAAAATGCATGGTGACAGCATGATTTCCATGCAGGTCCATGTGTTGTTTTTTTTCAGCAGTGTAACTGGTACAAATTAGCCTGTATTACAGAGAATGAACACAGCTTTAAACCTGCAGTAACCACATGGTTACCACGTTCGGCCACTTCAGGGCAGCTGAACCAAGATGTCAACAAAACATTGACATATCATCACTTTTAAAGTTGATATAGCAAACTTGCTAGTATATTCATTAATGTATATTGGTTTGTCAGGATAATGTTATCAATTATAGCCACTTAAATAATAGCCATTGTTTCAGTAGTAATGTTTGCCTGTCGGCCATGTTGGTGGGTCGCATTGTGCCCGGTTTTCTTACAACACGTGCCTTCTAATGTGTCAAATGCTGTGGACTACTTGTTGAGCACAAACTGGTGTTTGTTGGGTTTTCACGTGCACTCTCACAGAAACGGCTGATATCACCTGACACTTGAGACCAGCCAATAGCAAACAGTATGTACTTTGGTATGTGGTTTCACCTTTAGACTTGAAGGGAAAGAGGGCTCTGCAGAGTTTTTTTTTTTTTACTATTCCGCTATCATCTGTCCATTACCACTTGACTCCCACATACAGTAGTTGGCAGGTTAGGGTTATAATGTTATATGGTGACAATGTAGGCCTTATATTAAATATGACATATCGCCCAGTCATGTAACCCCTCTGATGTGACCACAGATTCACAAAACATCTGAGGAAACCTGAGCTGACCTTTTTACTGATGTTTTTTGAAGATTTGAACATGTTTGGTTTGTGAAGGAGACTAGTCACTAGAGAAATGAAGTTATTGGTGTTACGAAAGCCTAAAGTTTGAAGATAGTGAAGATGCTTCGTCATTAGTACAAAATACTGGCCCAATGATATTGGTTAAAAAAAAAAAGGTCCGATATAGAGAATCTGATAGTGAAGTCAGAGTTCTGACTATTTGTTGCCTTTATGACACTGCTAGACAGACAGGGACAATAAACACAAGTAGAGTAAATGGGAAAGTGAAATGCAACAAACTTTGTACTCAAGGAACAAGCCATGGATGTTGCAGTTAAACCCAATCACTGGAATAAATGTTGGCAATTTACATTTCTGCAAACCACCATATGCTGAAACTGTACTTTTCTTTAAGTTTTTAATTTTATATTGTGACAACGCTGTGCTTATGGTCTGGTTAGGTTTAGGTACAAAAACCACTTGGTTTGGGTTAGGAAAAGATCATGTTTTGGCTTAAAATACCTACTTTAGTTGCCACAAACATGGCTGGAGATGTCCTGGGGTCTCCTTAAAAATATCCAGTCACCCTTTAGAGATATTGAAACACAGTCTCGAACTGTGGTCACTGGCTTGGCAGCCTTCTACGCAACCCACATATCTGTGGTTTGCAGAAACATTAAGTGTCGGTATTTTATCCTGGCGACTGGGCTGTGCAGTTACATGATATATAATCTTAAACCACTAGACCACCAAGGGACCGTTAATATATGCTTGCCCACTAATCTGCTTGTTCAGCACGTTATCTTCACACAGTTGGAAGTGTAGATGTTCAAGCCTGTAATTATTCTGAGCATACCAAGGAGCTTTTGTCCATATTGGCTTACATGTTGAGTATGACTTTTAATGCTTGACCTTGGATAGAGCAGTTGACAAAACAATCTCAACTCCAGGTGGACTTACTTGCTTGTTCTAGAGCTTCTAATTTTGGCAACTGCTGTTTCCAAAGTGAAGAATGAACAGTCAGGGTCAACCTTTAGGCCCACACACACCTACAGTCCTTGAGGTACTTGGATCATGGACAAGAAAATACAATCGTTTGTCAACTACTATTTCCCAGGACAAGAATGAACTGTCAGCCTCACTAGAAGTAGAACTTGTCCTCTTCCACAGGCATCAGTATCATCATTCAGATAGCAGTGGTGGTTGTCTGCTGTACTAGGATCTGCTGTTGCTCACTGTTCACATGACTGGACCTGAGGAGGTCAACAGTAACGTCTCTCATAGCGCTGTATTTACTGTCCTTCGAGATCTTTATTTTCTATGAGAATATTATCACAATGTCTACCTGCCAGACCTTCAGAGTCTGCAGGAGTAAACACTGAGCTCCATCAGGCTCTCCTCTCCACCACCCATCTTTGATCTCACCACACGTCCGCTGTCCCTCATCTTTATTCAAAACTTTATGTTCAGCCTTTCTCTTCTTTCATTTTCCTTTTTCTTCTAAACATTCCTCTCCTCTCCTCTTTGCCTGCACCTTAAACCCAACAATTCCTTTCAACTGAGAACTATCATGAAAAAAGTTGGAGTTTGTTTTTTTTTTCACCTGTAAATAGTTGTACAAAAGAAAATACTGTCGGTTTGCTAGGAGGCATGGGGACTACAAATGTAACAAATTATAAAATGTTCAAAATAAAGAGACAAAGATTAAAAGACATTTTGATAGGCAGACTTCTGAAACCAGTTGAGTGTAAAAATATTTAAGGCTGTATCATAAGGAGAAAGAGCTTAATGTATTTGTTGTGAATATGAAAAACTGATATATTAAAGAAGTGCATGAAAACTGTAGTTTGGCTCATGTGTCATTTGTATGGGGTTGTGCTGGAATTGTTGTGGTGAGTTTTATATTTGAAGCCCACATGGTGGCAGCATCTAACACTGTAATGTGCCGACAAACATTTGCTGCTGGAAGGACATGTACAGCAGCAACACAGTCAAGATAACTCAACACAAATCAACACATTCTCAACTTGATCTGTACATAAAGGTGATGATGCATCTTCGTATATCTTTACATCCATAACTGTGACTTGGTAAAGGGTCCTCCAACACCAAAAATACTTAATGCATTGTTTCCTCTTTTTTATTTCATTGACCTTTTCTGTCTTGACTCCCTTTGGAAGATGAACCTCCCACCAACCATCATTTTTTATCAGCTAAAATATTGGAAACTCGTAACAAAAGGAACTAAGTTAAAGTTTATTCAGAGATGGAATGCATTCAAGTACAAGTGCATTTACTTAAGTACAATTTTAATTGAGTTGTGATTTGTGATTATTTCCGTTTATGCTGCTACTTTTTACTTCAATACATTTATTTGATAACTTTAGTTACTAGTTACTTTGCAGATTGCATGATGTATCAGAGCCGAAGTAGCAAATTTTAAATTAATTTATTTAATTGACAGGATATAAAAAACACTTATTCTGATAATAAGAAAGTGCTGACTATAGAAGAAGATAATCAGCCTGGCCAGTGCCCATAGTATACAGTTTATACATATATGTGTGTGTAATTGAACTTTTATTTGTACTTTTACTAATTAGTGGCAATCTCTGAGATTTTCTGGGAAAGTCAACATCGACCCCCAATGTATATCACTGGCATTACAGCAAATGCAAGCACTTTCATCAGTGGGCCATAGGCATTATATTTTACATTAAATCATTGTGTTACCTCATTCGGCGATAGATAGTGTCTTAACAGATATTTATTCACATGAAAATCTTCAGGTACCTTTTATTATTCAATACTCAAGTTCTATCCTCATCTGGTGCCTGTGGCCCTTTTGATCTTTTTGTCATTTTTAGATTAAAAGGTGTACTCTTTTTTTTCTTGTACTTTTCTTTATATAATATAGATTTTTCAATTGTTAAAACTAGTTTAAACAAAGCCTGGGGAAAAAAAGGTGCATTGGTTTAACACCTTTAAATTCTGGGCTTTGCAGGTCAGACATGAAATGTGAAAGTCTGACCCTTGGCACTGAAAAATGAAGCAAACGTGGAGGTACCCAAAAATGCAGTTCCTCCAAAACTGAGTCAGTGTTTACAGCCTGGTACAAAAAAAAAGTTGGTCAGACAGCTAATGTCCCCGCTCATGACAGCAGATTGCTATCCATTTACTCATCTCACTCTGAAAAAGAAAGCATACATATGATTAAGTGAAAAATGTCTTTACAAAATTCTATCTATTTCATCCTGTTGTGATGTGTAACAGCGCAGGCTACAACTTTAACAAGTGGAATCCACAAATTAGTACTGCATGCAGGCTAAATGTATTAACTGGTATGGGAGACTTTAATGTAAACACAATGTTTCTACTGACGTTTGTTTCCCGAACAGTTTTGAAAATGTAACCAGGTTATAACTGGCCTTGAGCTCCCCTACTTCAATAGCTTCCTCTTTACTTTTACTTGTCCTTCTTTCATCTAAGAAGCCATGATTTTAACTGAATGGAACACTGAGTGACAGTTAAGGAACAGTATTGCCAGTCAGTTGCATCAGGATTTGCTCTGTGACAAAGAACTCACCTCCAAGGTGTCAACTTTGAATTTTCTTCAATACTGTCAGAGAGCCTCTGGTAACACAAGTTGTGGAAAATGTAACTGGCTTGTTAAATGAAGTCAGTGCAGCAGTTCAAACTACTGTAACATGTTGAACATGTGCTCTCTATATCTGCACTGTAAAAAACAAAAGATCATTTTAAGAAGCTTCATCAACAACTTCTGGTCCCGTCAGCCTTTAAAGTAGTTTATCCACTGTAGGGTATGACTTGATTTGACTTGACTCAACTCATCAAATACTGACACTTTGGGTTGGTGGCCAGCCCAACCTACCAAGCCAAGTGATAATTAGCATAGGCTATCCATGACAGTAGAACATAAGTATTTAGACTACATATACATGATTTATTTTTAAATGAAAAAAAAAAAATGTCAAGCTAAACTTACCTTGGTATATTCATAATATGCATCATTCATATGCACCTAAATGTAACTATATTTTCCAAGCCCATTATGGAAGCCGTTGTACTAACTGTGGAACTGGAGTGTCATGAACAGAGAGGATCCACTTTACTAAAATCAAAGGAGAAGCACTTCCCCATAGATAAGAGCAGCCTATCAGGGTACTACCTTTGTGTCTGCCCCTTTGGATAAAACAGTCCCTTTAATTTGACCGCTGTAAATGCAAATTATGTGGTCTATGCCAATTTAAGCATAAAAAAGAAGGCAGACAAACAATTATATGTTGTTATCAATCTACGATCGGCATCATTTGAAAATGAATAAAGAAGTCTGGGTTGATGAGTGTCCCTTCAGTCCGCCTCATAGTGGACTAACCTGACAAATACAACTACCTTTTTTGATTTTTCTTACTTTTTCTGTCTTTGAGACACTTTATTTTGTTGTTTTGGTATTTTGTCCAATGCAACGCTATTGTTAACTAATAACATTGCTGTGGTGAAGCAGAATCACTGTCTTTATTTTAATAGTGACCAAGTTCATTATTGGAAAGTAGGTCAGCGCAATTTATGTGATTATTAACATTATAACGCCCATTGTTTTATGGAGCTTGTCAAAGTTCCTACAGTGTATGGCAGAAAAAAATCTATAATTATTATGCAGATTTTACTGTGCTTTAACATTTATTGTTTATAGTCACGTATTTTGGAGGCTGCTTCCAGTCTTGGTGCTTTGACAAGCTAAACATGTCTAAAAACTACTTAAGTTTTGTTGTTAAAGGAATGTTTAAACACTGCCTGACTGACTAAAAGCTGTTTTCTACAATGCTTCAGCCTTGTGGTCAGAAGAAAATAACTTTTAGCTTTTGTAGAGAAATACTGTCAGTCTTTAAAACCCCACAACTGTCACTCCCTGATTCCTGCTGCCAGAGCTCATGGCAGAAAGCCTCCATATATCAGCCAGCCCAGCACAGTGTACAGTGATCTGTGGATGTGAGGCCAGTGAACAGCACAGTGATGTACCAATGGTGGAAGTTTCCTTCGCTCTCTCGTCACGAAAGGAAGGAGCTGTAAGCATTCAAAGAAGCCTGGGAAGACAATAAATCACTCAAGAGAGTCAATGCCTGAGGGCCTGAGCAGCAAAGAACGCACTGTGAATGGCATAACTGATGAAGGACAGGGAGATGATGGTGCATAAAGAAAAGGTGGAGAAACAAAGAGAGAGAGAGAGTGTTGGTGAGAGGAAATTTAGAGTTTGTTACAGGAAATGAAGGTAAGAGAAAGACAAAAGAAAACTGGAAGAAGGAGAGTGTGGAGCACATCATGTGGCGCAGACAGACTGAGGGTATATGGACAGTCAGATTTTTTTCTCACAATTTCAATTCAGTAAGCTGCGTTTCTAGTGCCAGATGTATAAACCATGTATACACACAAAAACCATGCATGTGCCTTTTCCCACACATATATAGGATGTATTTATATTGGAAGAAAGTGCATACCTCTTTTCTTTCTTTTTTTTCAAGCAAAACAATACTAAGGGCACAGTTGGCTGCCACAACCTGACACATGTTGTTGCTTCAAGAGGCAGATTAGAACAAAACTGGGTCTTCTGTAAAGATTCTCTCAGTGCATGACATTTTTGTTTGCTTTAACTTCCATCCAGGTTGAACTCTGCTGCTTAAGCCACATGAGGAGAGGTGGCTTATTTGTGGCTTTGCTCAGCTGAGCAGCCATAATTCTTCATGGGAGAGAAGTCAGAGATTTACCTAAAGAAGATCCCTTCAGCAGCTCCTTGGCTGCCACTGACAGTATCACCAGGAGCTTTTTCAGCCAGAAGTTGTCTTTTCACTTCAAATGTAGTGAGCAATTTATGCAATAATTTGAATTTGCTGTACATAAATTAGAACATAATCAGCTCTATGCCACTCTGTGGTATATACATGGAAATACTGGAACGCTGTCCACCAACTATGAATAGTGTACTTGCAGGTTAATGATGAAGGGAGATTAATCAATGGACTTCTGTGTAGAACTCTCCATACATTTCTCAAACCACCTCACCTTAAAGGGTGAACCTGGTGCAAATCTTAATTATTAAAACAGGCAAAAATAGTGAATTTGTTTGGGACAGTTTCTGCAGAGGAACTGTACTGGACACACTTCCTTGGTGTGTTTGTCTACATACAGTAAATTATTCTGGCAGTTTGGGGTGCATAAACACTCACGCGACTAATGCAAATAAACACAAATGGTCCCATGGTCAAACTCATGCGAGTAACGCAAGGTGAAAATTCACTTTTAGGCCCCACCAGTAGTGGAACGTCTGTGTCGGACACTTTATCACTGAGTAAATGATGTGTGCCAATCTTGCCTGTAGGTCGAAGCGAATCAAAAAAGAGCCATTGCAAAGTTTGAACTACAGTTTTAACTGTGAAAAAAAAATATGGCCCAACCAATAAAAACCTGTTTTTTTAGAATGGAGTTTGGTTTACCAGTCTGTCTACTCACAGACCACCAGGAGCAGAGGGTGTTTTAATGTTAATCATATACATAAATTGAGATGACCTACCTTGTAATAATGAACCTTGTAAACAGCATAAAGTAACGTTGAAAGTGGAGCTAAACCCGACCTGCTTTCTACTCCGCTCGGCTTGCAGTAAACAGTTGCGTAATTAAGCACAAACGTCTGGAAGTGGAGACAGCGGCTCTGATTCGCCACAGAGATGTAATTAGATTACAGTAACAACACATTGGACAGATTATGAAACAGCAAAATAGAGTGTCATAATGACAGAAAAATGACCTGGGCACTTAATAAGGTAGTTGTGTGTCAGGTTAGTCCACTTTGATGGACACATCCAATGAAGTTTTATGCATGTTATGTTGAGTCTCATTTGAAGACTTCCTTCCTCACTCTCTGATTCTCTGATGGAAGCTATAGTGACCGGTGACCAAATGAAACGCACCGCTACCTTGAGTAAACATTTGGATAACTCTGGGTTTGGACATTGTTGAAAAAATTGGGATCATGTAAGTACACAAAATAAACAACAAATGTCAAAAGTCTTTACATTTAAAAATCTGATTCTATATGGTGAACATGTCATTGAGACAGACAGTTTTGATTTGATGGCTTTAACCATTACTTATCCAGAGGAAGCCAGCTCAGCTCTCTGCTCTTTTCTGTCGTACTGCCTCTCATTCATACTGTCGTAGAAAGTTAAACTGAGAACTCCTCACTTCCTTCACAAGCTTCTACTGTTGGCTTCTTACAAGGGCACCTCCACTGTAGATGAAGGAGGGGAGAAGATGATTAATCCACCTTCCCCCACCCATATTTTCCTGACGGATGTTTCATACTGCTGCACTGTATGGGAGGATTAGGATCTTACAGCTATTAAATGCTGTCATATAAATAAAGGTATCCATATTGTTACCATGGTGATGATCAATGGGAGATAAGTGTGAGAGACAAGCAGCCTCTGAGATTTTATGACAGGTTGTAAATGTGTTTAATGGTGTGCATTATCATATTTCACAGGTGTAGACAGTCTGAACACTGCTGGTAAATTGAGATAGAGTCAGGTCATGGTGTCATGCTCTACATCTCTATATAGACAAACATGTTACACCTACTGTATATATGTCCCCATTGCTTACAGCATGCTATTAGTGTGCTTTGGCCTTATTTACTGCAGCCTTATCTGCTGAGCTGCAGGAGCCTGTGTGTGTGCACTGTGATCTCACCACAACCACAGGTGAGCTCAGTTACACACTTACATCAGTAATAACTTCTGTTCGACTAGTATTCAGTGCAGATGAATGAATCTGACTGGTTGTGTAATAAATTTCTCTCGGATTGCATTATCAGTCATTTCATATGTATTTATGTGAGTGTATCTTTTTGTGTGTGCATTGGAGTCACTGAAAGCTTCAAGAACCTTTCTGTGTTCTGCGTTTGCGCGTACGTGAGAAATTGCGCGTGCATGTGTGTCCTGGGGGTCACAAGCCGCCATACCTAAACCACCTGGACATTCATTGTGTGTGAACCTGTACATCCCAGCCATTGTCCATATGCTAGGCCTTTTTACTTTCTTCCATGGCACCCCGACTTGTTAAAGTACACTTGCTTGCAGCCTCCATGTATGCCCTGTAGTTACATGACTCATCATGTCTTGTGTGTGATTTGAAACCAATGCAAAGTATGTTTATATACTTTTGGTGATTTAGGGTGTTTTGTTTTCTATCTTCACTGTTTTGTCTATCATAGGACATACTGCTTATGAGTTAAACAGTGGAGGATTCGATTTAGTTGTTTTGTCACTTGTATTTACTGGTTCCAATTTTTGTGTTTACCTCAACTCAAGCTATGTGTGAAGACACAGCCCCAGTGCGTCGCACTCATACCCCTGTTAAGGTTGAGGTTTTTGTTTGGACCCAGAATGCAGAGAATCAATCCAAGGGTGTTTATTTAACAGACAGTAGTAAGCATGGAGTGGGGACGGCAGGCAGGCTGGGTGGTGTGGACTGGAGGCAACGGAGAGAACTTCCTGGCGGGCCAGAGACGCTGAGAGCCAAGCAGAGCTCGCGGGGACCCGTCACCACGCCCACGGACACAGATGCTCACAAACAAAAACTCTAGCATGTCTTGTGTGTGTGATTTGTTACCAATGCTGAGAGAGAGAGAGTTTTGTTTTCTATGTTCTCTGTTTTGCCTAGCATGGACTGAATGCTTTTGAGTTGAATAGTGGAGGGTTAGATTTAGTTGTTTTACACTTTTTATTTATGATTCAATTTTTTTTTTTCTGTATCTCAAAGGTAAGTGTCAAGCCCTTCCTTATGGGTGTGTTTAATGACAGTGTATTTAAGATTTTGTTTGTTTTAACCCTTCTATATTCTGCAATTTTTCAATTTTTTTTGCCGCCCATTTGCTGCACCTGCTCTTTGCATTATTACGTACTGGACATCGGTGCCAATGGATCTTCTAGATGGTGAGTATTCTAGGTTACCTATTGTATTGTGTTAGTTATATTTTCTATTATTCCTAACACTGTCTAGTAAATTTGGCTTGTATCCTATTTTTTTAAAAGGTTTTATATACTGTATCAGTTAACCATTGGAGTTTCAACGTACTGTATGGTGTTGAAAACAGTGATACTTGTAATGAAGTTAGTGTTCGCTAGCTCAGTATTTCTCTGTTTTTACCATGGAGATTTTATCTGTGTAAAAACTGAGGGTTTCCCTGTCTCTTTTACTATCAGTGCACTCTACCACAGCTGTAGAAATTTTAGTATTTTGTTTTGAAAATACAAAACCGATCAGTGATATTTAACCATCATTACTCGGGTGTCTTGATAGTAGTGCTTATGTGAACAACGGGGGAAATACACCAGTGGCTTGCCTACAACACAGTGATTTTCTTGATTTACCTGTTGAGTTAGATATTACCAATATTTTAACAGTGATACAGTCAATACATTGCCTACTTGTATTAGACAGGACACCTCATCAGAGCAGACTGATTGCCAGCTGAAAAAAAAAGAAAACAATCATCAGACTACTAGCTGATAAAAAAGTAAAACTTAAAAAAAAACTAAAAAAACATTAACTATCGATCAGACTGGAGGATTTTTATTACCACTAACAGGAGTAGCTGTTCCATTTCTAAGCAGTCTTTTTAACAGGGGTTGAAATGGAGCACACACACAAATTGTTCCTGGTTCGCCAACACCAAATGAATTCTTTAAAACAGCAGCAACAGCAGGAGCAGAACACTGGATCCATTTGGCAAACTACACAAAATGACTTGGATAGAGCCACGATCGATGTGCTAAAACTACCAGACACGGACATTTATGAGAAGGCCAAAAAATATGCAGGTATTCTACAGCGATACCTGGCATTGGGAAAACAGAACGAGCATTAAATAAACATAGTGAAGTAGTAATCCAAATACCTCATCTCATGTTGATGATGACGATAAAACAATATGTAATTATAGAGGAGGTTTTGAAACACTTGCCTAAAAGAAGCAGGAAAAATGTGGAACACGTTTTGGATACGGTGACTTGATGAAAAAAATTCATATAGTGGACTGATCAGAGAGAGATTATTGTCGACAATTGGCTGGTCAGAGGTTCACACTTGTATGATTTGGTAAAAAGTGTCACTGCATGACATAACGTTTCAGACATTTCAAGACCTCTGGGGTGGTCTATGTTTTTAAAAAATATGGCTCATAAGCATACCTCTCTCTGCTATCCCGAACACTCTGGTGCAACGGACTATTGCAGAATCTAAAGGAGGCGATGACACCTCTAGTGAGATGAGTTATGGCCCATGACACTTGTAAAAAGAGAAAAAGGCTTGACCTGACTGACTCACACAGATCTTAGATCGGACACCTGCATTGAGGGGGTTGCAATCCTCTAGATTCGACACCACCGATTTTTATTGTATTTTTTTCATATTTCTATTTATGTTTTTATGTACAGATTGTAACAGTGTTGTGAAATGTTTTAATCCATGGTATGCTATGTTAATGTACCAGTGACATTATTTAATTTATTTTAAATGTAACAATGTTGTATTTAATGTATTTTTTTATTTTTTTTTATGCAGAGTAAATACAATGTGTATCTGACAGAGCGAATGTATTACTATGTAATAATGATACAAATGAATGTTTCTCCTGTAATTATTTTCTCTCTATATTTTTTTTATCCAAAGAAATGTATCATTAGAAATGTAATTTGTTGTTGTTTTTGACACTATTGAGATTTCAATGTATTACTGAGAGGGTGTTAAGTGTTAAACATGAATAAAAAAAACTGATCATGTTCGCTATTATTTGTATTTGAAATTAATACAACACAACACTTATTACTAGATCACACACAATTTTCCATGGTGTACACACGTAAAATGATATTCATGACATACATGTGTATAATTAAATTATAATTATAAGCGACAAAACCAAAGCATCATTACAATCAAGATTAGGTCCATACATGTTGAACGAACGTGTATATGGCATCCCTTTTTTTAAATGGCATGGAATAAACACACAATGTTGACCACACGTTGTAGCTTGATTATTCTGTCTTCTAGAGTAAAATAAATCTGTACAGTTTTTCATGAGAAAACTGTTTATCACAGTAGGATAGTTGTCAGGAGGGTTGCCAAAACTGTCAAAGAAAGCTCATTGTTTATGTTTTGTGATATAAATAGCCAGCCTGTGTTCACCAGGCATGCTACAGGGATGTGTGTTAACAGTCATCCTAGTAGGATATTTACGCACATTGTGTTTTGGAAGTTGTTCACATGCTAGGACCCCCAGGAAATCTGTACCATTAATAATATTTTTTCTAACAATACTAGTTAATTCTATAGTATTCATTGTGTTTTAGTAGTAATCCATAAGTACTTGTCTCCTGTTTGATATCTCAATAACTGAATCCAAAACAGAATATCAAATCAGATCAACAGTGCGGGGCAGAGGGGTTCTGAATCAGGCTTCCAGCCTCACATTGCCTGTTTTAATTAGCGAGATGTTCCCTGAACATCCTTTATCAGGTTCCAAGTTGAAACAAAACAAGGTGTAGCCAGTGCCGAAATCTTGACATGATATATCCACCGATATGTCTTTTATATGATGACCTGTGGTTTGCATCATCTGATAATACTCTCTTGTGTACTGACCTCTCTGAAAAAGTGGTTGAAAGGACTATGCAGTATAAGATTGGCCATCAGCGTATAGACTTATAAGCCAAGTTTCACACTTACCCACAAAGATGCTCTTCTGTGTCAGAGCAAACTTGTCTGCCAGGACTTCAACTTCCTGTAGGGTAGTTGCTTTTTTTTCCATTCAGGTACACCATGGTCTGCTCCAGCCAACAGTGGCATGTTAAAATTGAAGGGGAAACAGAGTGCAAATAATAATATATCTAGCCCAACTGTCTGAAATGCAGCTTTTAAAAACAAGTGGGAATGCAGTCTCAAGCAGGTGGATGATTTTGAAAGTGCAAAATACGTTTGAGGGTTAACCAAGAGTTACATTTTAAAGGTGGACTCAACATCAAGCTCTCTGAATTCTGTATTATATTATATTGAATCTACTATTTTGCTGGCCCCAGAACTTGATCAGCAACATGTATAACAAAAAATCATCTATCCATGTACCCAAGCACTTGTCTGAGGGCACCCTGTCAATGGATTTACCATCAGATGTGAAAATGCTAAAATCATCAAGAAACTGTAAGCAAGCTTTAGAAAAGATCACTAACTTTGCAGTTTTGCTTTACACAGCTGAGACGGCAAACCAAGATCAGGTCATTTCTTTCCTCTGCTGACTTCCAAAAGGTCATCCAGGCTTTTATCTCTTCCACACTGGGCTTCAAGGTTACAAGGTAAATTTATGTCATTTTTGTAAAACACAAGGGTTTAAAAAACAAAACTATGTTTGAGCCCTTTGTGCTACATCTATTGTATAAAATAGAGTGGAGTGTTGATGATGAATTGAGGAGTCTCAGCCTGGGGAATGCAGCTTCTCCTTAGTCTCCACTGATATGTGGGCATCAGATGTTTGAGAAATTAAGGAAGACACTGTTTTTATTCTTTCCATTTTCATTTGCCTTCCTGCATTGTCTTCTTGTACACCTTATTTCTCCATTCAACCATGGTAGAGAAGAAAATGTTGACTTGTTGTATTTGACTGGGGCTACAGAATCTGAAATGTTTATTAAAATAACTGACAAGCTCCTCAATGGTGAGGCCCTTGAATTCAGTGATATTCAAAATTGTTTTTTAGAGATTAAAGCTTGACAGAAATGAGAAACAGTCAATGAATTCAGGGTCTGGGAGCCAATCAGGGTGGAGGATTTGGTGACAGAAGAGAAGAGCAGAACCAGAAAGTGCTCCACCTTATGATCAGAGACGGCATAATCAACCAAATCTATATCTTTCAGAAACCATAGGAGAGCGCTGGGATACTTTTACATATTAGGTAAGATTAGAAGTGTACAAGGGGGAAAACGGGCAAGAAACATGGAAAAAATCAACTAGAATAAGAACTAAGAAAACCACAAGTAAGCTACAAACTACAGGCAACAAATATAAAATGGGAGGCCAGTTCTTCAGCCTGTCAATTTTGCTGATGGAAATATTGTTGGTCATGATAAAATCCATCCATCTGTCCATTGTTGTCTTTTATGATCTAGGGGTGGGGTCATGATGGTAGCAGGCTAAGCAGGGTATTCCAGATATCCCTCACTCTAGCAACATTTCCAGCTCCTCCTGGGGGATCCTGAGACATTCCCAGGCCAGATGAGATAAGTAATCCAGTAAGTTCTGGATCTAGCCCAGGGTCTCCTCCCAGTTCGTCCTGTCTGCCTAACTTCCAAAGAGAGGTGTCCATGAGGCATCCTAACCAGATGCCTGAATGACCTCTGCTTGTCGAGCCTAATATTGGCAGATGTGCAGCCACCCTGCAGAAGAAACTCATTGTGGTTGGAACGTTGATCAACTGGCAAATTAAAAGCTTTGCTTTCTTTCAGTAAGACAAAGCTGATTTAACAGCAGCTATGGAAGAAGTGGTTTAACTGTGATGAGATTGTTTCTGTGTAGACTGTGCAGGTTTTTCATGTTGCACACTGTCACTGATCTGAACAGACTGAAAAAGTATATCAGCCTGCAGGCCTGCTTGAGCTTAAGTGCCTCGTCGATAGGCATTCTAAATCATTTCTACATCACGTCCTTGCTGACTTACAGGGTTTTAGTGGTGCTACAGTCTTTTGGGTTTGTTGGAAATGTGTTCAATTTAGCCATAATCCTTGACAGTTGTTATCTCTGATCTGAAGATGGCTACTGAACACAAATGAATTAAACAACAGTGTGATTAGTGTGTTGATAATTGTAAAACCTAACAGTGACAGTGGTAATGATTGCTGTTTATTTGATACAGTATGCTTGATGTTTAAAAGGAACACATTTATGGACCTTCATAGAGTTCATAAATGCATTATCCCCAAGGCTCCTACAAACAGACATTTTTAAAAGTTGCCTTGTTAGGGGACTGACTGTTTTAAGTGGCAGCCACAAAGGAAGGCTAAATAATAAGCCACTATCAGCTGCATGCAGCTTTACAACACACAGTTCTCAATGATTTCATAATTCCTGGCTGCATATCACTGGACATTCAGGATTTGTTTTTAGCTTATCTTGCCTTCACATATTTCACTCAAAATATGCACACTGGAAGTAGCTAGGACAACCTTCCAATGAACTTTATAGAGCTAGCATGGCCACTCTTTAGCTGTGTGCCTTGTTTCCATGGTCATTCTGTAAAAGTGAGCAATGTTTGCTACATTAAAAATGGTTAACAAACCCTTGTGAGGTCCAATGCTTTGCATGAGGCTGACCTGTTCTTTAGTACACAATAATATAATTTGACCAAATGCTACAAATCAAATAAGTGAAAATAAGTGACATGATCCACCAATGAGAGTAAATCTTTTAATATACATACCAATGCTTCAAGACTTAATCATGTGTATTTCTGATAATTAACACAATTTTCTTTTTTCAAATTTCTTTCTTAACAAAAGGGAAATTATGTCACGCCAATGGAAGAATTTACGTATTTTTCCATTGTGTAAGGTTTCCAACACAGGGGTGGCCAAACGTTTTCCCTAGGAGGGCCGAAACTAAAACTTCTTGGTGCACCATGGGCCAAAAGCAAGCACCTATTTGTTAAGATTCAAAATAGTACCATATGTAAGCCCTGAAGGCAAGGAAAAATATTTTGACTAAACCCTGATTTAAAAAAAGTTTTTTCTCCTGCGTTTGACTTCAGAACAGTAAATAACATGTTTTGCCAAGATAATCTCTCTTAGTTCCTGTAAGTTTTTCTTTAATTTGCTTCTCAGGGCTTCCATAGATCTAGGATCCCAAGCTCCAAAGCAACTTCCTGCACACAGTCACTCTGCCCACTTACATTGAAAAATAATCAATGTTTAGGTATCTTGCATATTTAAAAATCATTTTTACCTACAAAAAAACCCAAAACAGTTTTAACAGCGCTTTGTATTACATATATAATTGTTTTCATTATTATTATTTTACTTCCTGACAGAAACTTCTGGAATAAATCAAACCTTTTGGTGAGCGCACTTTGGGCAGCCTTGCTCTAACAGCTGCTTAGATTTTTGGCCAGTAGCACAAACTGAAAAACATACTACCACCTTATGAAGTAGTTACAGTTAATGAGCTAATAAAAAGTTTGCCTATTCACACATCCAGCAGACACAGAGTAACATTATTATTGATCCGGAGCTGTGATTGTTTCCAGCTTCCATTTAAATCTACTGTTCACTGTCTTTTAGCTCTGTTTTGGTCTCCACTAACTCCTGAATGAAATATCTGACTCCTTTGTGGTTTAGTCCCTTTGATCAACACCTTTCTACTGTATGTAAATCAAATAACTATTTAATCGATTGTTCATGCAAAAGGATTGGTTACTGCACCTTTAGAGCCCCTGTGACTCCATCTAAACTCAATTTATGCATCCAAACATTTTCCAACTCACTAACCTTTTAATATTGCAATCAATACAAAATATTTGCAAAACAATATCAATATAAAAATAAAGGTTCAATAATGTTTTGGAACAAGATGATGTAAAATGTATCCTGGCACCTCATCTGTGTGAAAAATGTTTTTTCTCTTTCTGAACAAATAGAATCTTTCCTAAGACTTGGATGTGGTGGATGCTGCTGTCTTTCCTCCAGAAGGTTAATAAAGATCACTCTCTATTCAGCACTTTGAGTTCTGCCTGCTAAATTAAGCCAAAACCCAAATGTTGTGTACACCAAATTCCCCAAAGGCAACCCTTAAAGCGCTGCCTCTCCCCCTCATAAATCAATACAGGCATTTGTTCTCAGATGTCTTCATCGTGACATGTCTTTGCATGCTTAATGAACTTTCCCTGTTCACTGTCCAAGACTTTATTGATCCTCAAAATGGCTAGTATTCAGCAAAGATCTCCATCCAGTCTGGATAGAGCTAAAGCAGAGAGCTCCATAGATCAAGAGGACAGACAGAGCGCATTTTGCTTCTTTTTGGGAGCTGGACTGTTCCAGTCACTTTTCAGCGGCTGACTATTTATCCACTGTCGACTGCAGACAGCTGGTTAAGAGAGGTGAAAAGGGGAAGTGTCGTGAATCTTAATCTAATTAAATGCAGAGAGCTGGCGGGAAAGTCTCTATCAGCTGCGGACTTTCTCCCCAGATATCCCTCTGCTGATACCAGTGAATAATGAGCTCAAGGTCAGCAGTCACAGAGTAATGCTTGGATTTATTCTTTTCTCCACTTTCACATCAATCTACACAGAACACACAACATAACACAATCAGAATAACAAGAAAGAGTCCACACGCAGGGGTTGAGCATTAGTCAGTAAGAGTTCTCTATTCAAACCCTTATCACCTCATTATGGACTTTATTCGCCAAGTATGTTGACACATACAAGGAATTTGACTGCATTTCTCAGTGGTTCAATAATATAACTTATACACAGAGAACAAACTTCCAGTACACAAATACAGACAATACTAAAAGTAAAGATAAGTAGAGAAGCATTTTGTGAAGAAAATGTGATTGCTTTGAACAATGATACTGACTGGCATAATTTTGCTTGACTTCACATCACATGAAAACTTACTGACCTTGATATATTGAGTTATATGGGAATGAATGGAGACTTTAAAACATTTCAGCATCACTACAGTATATATCTTATGAAGTATGTGTGTTGTCACCTTCATTCACAGTTGTGGGACACACCAGAAAAACAAGGGTCAAAGACGCTGACTAAATTGGCTGACTGTCAGTCTGCTGTAAGGGCCCTTCAAGGTAAATAAAAACAGGATCCAATTGCTTGCAAACAAACTGTGGTGAACCTCACCCAACCCTTGCTTGTCAACGATCGAGCCTTCAGAGGATGCCCCTTTCATACCAAATCATGAAACTATCACCTGTTGCTGTACCAACTAACCATTTTACCTGTGAAATGTCCCAAGGTGTTTTGGAGCATTGCACAACTTCCCCAGTCTTTTGTTGACTCTGTTCCAGCTTTAGTATCTTGCCCAATGACACCCAGACATGCAGCCGGAGCAAAGGATCAAACTGCCAACCCTACAATTAGTGAATGACCTGTCATGTTGCTGCTGTGGCAGTCAGGTTGTTTTTCTGTTGTTTTGTGTTTTCTCCCCTATCTGCCTTTTCCCCCTCCCTTCTCCCTCACCTACTCCTTTCCCTGTGTGGTGTGTGTCTGTGGGTGTGGTGGTGGTGTCTGCAGCAGCAGAGAGGCGCAACTGTCTCTCATCAGCTCATCATCCTCTGGCTATATTACCCTTGCCTCTCCACTACTCTGGTGCCAGATTATTCCATCCCGTATGGTGACTATTCAGTGCCGCTCGCTATTGTGTTTAGATGACTCAAAGTATTTAGTGTTTTTGTTATTGCTCTTGTGCTTATGCTCGTGTGTTTGTTTGACTCGTTTGCAGAACCTCCAGCGTCTTTCCGCTCTGCTTCCTGCTCACCCACTCACCTGAGTTCCTCCACACTGTCTCCAGTAAACCCTGCCTGCCTACCTGCCTGCCTGCCAGCCTGGTCATCTCATCTATATTTCACTCAAAGAGAACTCAATTGCAAAATAAAATCCTTTACTCCCTGACTTCCTGTCTCCGATCTCTGCATTTGGGTCCTAAGAAAAACCCCACCATAACACAACCAGCTCAACCCCCTGATCCAAAGCTGCCCTTGAGCAAATGATCACATTCTGTATAATTGATATCTGATTTTTTATAGCACCCATCTATAAATATTACTGATGCTTGAAGTGGGCCGGTACTCACCGGTACACAGTGACGACATTTTACTCTATGGTGTACTGTGACTTTATCTTGCTGTCTCCACTTGCCATATACTGATCTTTTCTGCCCTATGGGGAGATACAGGAGGCAAAAGTGCCCCAAAGTGCTACCCACTTCCTTTTGGTGCCCCTCAGTAGCTGATCACATCGAGGCACACACTGACCTCCCGATAAGTGGATTCCTGCTCTACCTCCTATGCTACAGTCCCATGTGGGCCCATATGCATCAAATGTAGGCTAGAAATATGGGTCCCAAGTGTATTTGTCCATGGCTTCAATGGTGGCCCCACCTTTGTCTGCCTATATAGGCTTTAAGTAGACTTGTGTGGTGGAAAAATACTGCGCATGGTCATCCTTTAAGTGACTGACTCCTTACATCACCGGTCACGCCAGGAATGTTGTTTTGGACATAATCCTGGTGCCAATATGGACAGTGGTAAGGAGTTATGCCTTGTTTTTATGTTTCTTATGTTACCAACCCCCCTTTGTCTCATCCTTGGCTTCGAACCCCAAAAGGTAATTAATGTCAAGTGTGGTGATGTATAGACTCCAGATGTGGGTGTAAATATGGGTTGTGTGCATGTTTATAAGAAAATCCACAAGAGGATGTTTTACGCCTTCAGCCAGAAACATTGCATGTTGATGGTTGAAATGCCCACTTGCAAGTGTTGAATTAAGAAAGACTACTCTCCCCTGTGATTGGTCCTCTGGTCACAAGAAATTGCCACGACAGAATGAATTGATATCCTCCCCAAGCTGTCCCCATTTGTTTTCGTAAAGTGTACTGAGGATCAGTTCTTTATTTCCTGGCAACACATACACTTTGAATCTGTCAGCAGTCAGTCTCAGGCAGGAGGTAAAGATATGATTGTCAGTGGAGACCAGTAGACAGACTTGGGACTTGACTTGGGAGTTGTTGGTGTAGATGTGGGACGTGGCTTAGAACTGGACATGAGGCAAGCAAAGTAGGGACACCCTCTTCTTTACTTGGGACATGGCTTGGGACCTAAGTTGTCGCTTGTAGTCTTGTCTTGGGGCTTGAATTTGGACTTGTTGGTACTGATGTGGGACTTCATTTGGGACTTCATAGACTTGAGACTTACTTGTCATTGCAAAATAATCATTTTATCAGACCTCACATGATCAAAGTTGATTTGAAGACATGATGAACAGGTAGGAAAGGACCAATCAAAATGGCTATTTATATTTTTTATTTTCACCAAACTTCCTTCAATGCCATTTAAGTTCAAACTCCCTATGTGAGGGTGACTACCAGTAACGTAGCATGGTCTTAATCTGCTGAGGAAAACTTTCCCCCATGCAAGCCTGCCTTACAGCCCCATGGTGTGGATGCATTTGGGGAATAAAATGGTTGTCCCTCCAGCAGACTGACAGGTATCCCCCCCTCTTTAACATGGCGCAATAACTCCCATCAGTCTACTATGAGGCAGCTGTGCCAGCCTTTAAATGGCTCTGGCTGCTGAGTGTTTGGTGGAGGAGGGCAATCAGTTTCAGAAGCACTGGGGAAAAAAGGAAGTTGCTCTGGGCTGCAGTGAGGCATATGTAACTGTGTTTGCACTGAGAAGGGTCATTACCATGAGACTGTGGTGCAAATGCTCCGAACCATCTGTTCCTTCTATCTGTATGAGAGCTTGGTAAAGCAATTAATGATAGACTCCCAGAACAAGGTATTAGAAGGTCCAAGCAAATTGATTATGTGCCTTACATAATGTAATGTAGCTGAAATGATGTCTGTCTGGAGACTGTGAGGACAGTGAGTGGAAGCTGTCATCTGGAGGGCAACAGAAGCCCAGCAGAAGCTAGCTCTGGAAATGCTAATTAGTTTATATTTTGTGGCTCAGAAACACTGACATCAGTGATAACAGAACCATGTGACTGGCACTTTAGGCTGAGGCTGTTAACCAACTGAATCACTGATTATCTGATTACCAGTACTTGGAAGGTTGGAAGGTCCTTGAGCAAGATACTGAACCCCGAATTGCTCCTGAAGAGCAAGTTGGCACCTTGCATGGCAGCATATGCCATCAGTGTATGAATGTGTGTGGAAAAGCGCTAAAGAAATGCAAGCCCACTTAACTAGTCGAGTAGTAGTTGACCCAAACCCTAATAGATATGACTTTTTCTACCAATCAACAAGTAGCCCTGGTCATAAGAGCAGGACAATACATGTGTCTTTTATGCATTTCACAAGTCACAATCTCTGTCTCACCTTAAGGAAAGTGTCATGAGTTGCCTTTTGTTGTGAATTGGCGCTATACAAATAAAGATTAATTTACTGATAAGCTGCGTATAGTCTGAATGCTTTTTCAACAGCAGTTCAGTAACTGTTTAGATTGTAGATTTACTACAGTTGTTAATATGGCAGATATAAGATCCAAACAGATTTAAAATCTGCTGTATTTTAACCTTGACGCCTTTTCAAGTACAAATCATGAAATTTTACTGGATCAGATTGTGAGCTTATAACCATGTTGCTATGTCTTCAATCTACATATCTTTTTAAACTTCGACTCAAATATCAAATATCAACTCAATGAACAAATATATTTAAAATGTAAGGTAGGTGACATCCTGATATACAGTCGGAATGAAAGTAACCTTTACTTGGGGCAATGCCCCATCCCAAGGGCAGCAATACATGTCATGTTTTTATGCACTTCAAATCACACTTTGTCTCACCTCAAAAAGACATGATAATTATCAGATCTGTAAAATAATTAACATTTTGTACAGTATTCAATCAGTAAACCTAAAACCTTGTAAATGTCCAATAATTTTGCAGTTCAGAACAACCCTGGATCATTTTCACTGGCAATTTTTTTTTAATGTGCCTTCCATTGTACACTATTTGTGCATGGTTAAGATAAGACCAAGTGATTCAGTGAAATCTGCTGTAAGAGTTAGTAAACACTGTTACAGTGTTGTTTGGTCAGTAACCCATGTCATGTTTTCTCAAAAGAGAAAAGATATTTTCTGGTATCCTTGCCCACTTTATTTAATCAGGACAGAAAACTCCATAACAGGCAGTCCTGTCTGCTCTTGAATGTCTAGAGGGCAGGTTCAGGGAGCTGAAGCATACAGCCAGGGGACTCAGGTTGAAGGCCTGGGGTCAGGACTGATTGGAAAAACAGGTCAGAGCCCACAACAGATGCAGCAGGTCCGGGGGACTGACAGAAGCCATGGCTGAAGAGCAGCCATTTTACAGGTCTGGTTGACCAGGAGGCCAGCAGCATAGGCGGAACCCCTCTAGATACCCCTCTGGATGCTGGCGACGAAGGAGATACCCCTCTGGAGGCTGGCAACCTGGCTGGAGACCAGCCGGCAGCAGGACAGCAACACTAGTCAGCTGGAGTTCTGGCTGGTTGACAGTGAAGGCTGCTGACTGATGGTCTGAGAGGAGCAGGAGTCCGTCGCCCCGCTGATGGGGAACCAGTGGCAGGAGTCTGCCAAGCCGCTGACAGGGAAACTAGTAGCAGGAGTGTGGAGAGGCTTCGACCGAGCCAGGAACAGACGAGATGTCAGCCAACCCAGGAAGACCCTCTGGACCAGATGAGGTGTAAGCAGACCCAGGAAGAGGCTCAGGACTAGGAGTTGTGTCAGGCGATGGAGGAATTGAAGAGGTATTGGCTGGGACCACCTGATGCTGGAACTGGAGAGGTGTCTGCCAGGACCCTTGATGCCGGAACTGGATTGGACACAGCAGCAACAGCAGCAGCAGTCTCCCTCTGATCTGACAGTTTCTATTAGAATAACATAATTAGAGCAGCACAGCTAAAAGCTATGGAAAATCACTCTTGTGTTTTTCTATAGTCTCTACTGAATGGTTACCTTGGAAACAGAAGAAAGAGCTATTTATTCAGCTGCTCATCCAAGGTCATGTTATTTAAAAACCATCCAGTTATGTGCATCTAGTGAGGTTAAGTGTGTGCTCCTATAAATGCAGCTTAATGATGCTAATCACTCTGTTTATACTGTACTGTGTGGCAGTACTCACTAAGAGCAATCATGTTCTGTGATTGGTAGAATCTCATTCAGTCTGTAGCAAAACCATTTCTTTTTCCATCTCCTCTCTGGGGTAGGATGTCTCTGAAGAAATATCAGTTTGACTACAGTGGTACTCAGTATAGGCATACAACATTTAATGTAGAACCACATATTATTTATTTATGTATTTATTTTATTATTATTATTATTATTATTATTATTATTACATTTTCCTTGTGAAAAAGAGATAAAATAATCATCCACTATTTGGATTTATTCATACATAGCCTTTTTTTAAAAAATACATAGGCTTACAGACTCCGCTCCGCTAGCCCACTAGCTTCAGCACCGTAGTCCTTGCTGGTTACTAGTCTTATAATGAAAGGCGATTCCGAAACGGCAAAAAGGGTCTGACTGGCCTAACAATGCGGCGGCCCTCTGGGACACTGAATTTATTGCAAACTTTGTAATTAGGCTGAAACTTACAATTAACACAAAGCACAACTGAGGCTGATGGGTGTGTCATCTGTTTGGCAGGTATTTGGGGATCATAAACAGAAGTATTTGACAAGTTAAAATGTTGATCTGATTGTGAAAAGCCAGAGTCACAAGAGTAATCCAAAACACCCAGAGGGAAACATGAATGTCTGAACGAAACACATTGCTGGAGTAAACGTTTCAAGGTAAAGGGTAAAAGGTAGGGATGCACGATAATATCGGCAAGCTATTGGTATCGGCCGACATTGACTTTAAAATTAACTATCGGATAACACGGCGATATAATAAGCCGATAAATAAATAGACTGCTGCTCCCTTGATTAAATCAGATTAAATACCTGACGGCGCGAGGATTACGTGCGCAGCGCGACGTGACACGTCACCTACGTCAACCTGCAGCAGAGCGAGGGAGAAGTTTAAAATGTCAGCAGTGTGGAAGTTTCATAATGTGTCGGAAACGGATAGCAAAGTTTGTATTCGCAATGATTGTTCAGCGTCAGTGATGCGAGGAGGAGACAACACCACGAACTTAATTGTCCATTTGAAGAACTGTCATCCGGAACATTACCACGAGTTGGTGACAACAAACAAGGATGGAGTGTATTGCTCTGGACAACCAGCCGTTTTCATTCGTTGAAGACGACGGATTCCGCATATTTCTGAACTACGTTGAGCCTCGCTACACGTACCCAGTCTGAGGTACTGTATGTTTCTGATGTAGCCTTACCTGAGTTGCAAGCGGTCACTTACAACAACATTGGGAAGCTCATTGCTGATGTCGCTTCGGTGAGGTTTACCACAGACATCTGGTCGTCAAGTGTTAGCCCTGTTAGCATGCTGAGCTTCACAGCACAATGGATAGATGAAAACTTTGAACTTAAAAAAGCTGTCCTTTGTTCACAAGAGTGCCGAGGATCTCACACTGCAGCATATATTTAAATATATCGGTATCAATATCGGTTATCAGCCAAATGAGTTGTAAAATATCAGCATATCGAATATCGGCAAAAAATCCAATATCGAGCATCCCTAGTAAAAGACATCATCAAAGTCATTAGGGTGACAAGTGGAATGACTGACTGACATGGCCATCACTAGAGTCAAGTGTTGCATGGTGATGATTGGAAACTGCGCATGACCTGTTGTAAAACCACAACCCTCTATCATTAGATCTCAGATCAGGGTTGCCACACCCACTCATTTTAACACAACTTCTGAATCCACAAATATTAGATCATAAATCAAATTGCATTGAATCATAAATCATAAAACAGCATGTCAAGCCTTATCTTCTTAAATTTTAAAACATGTTTTCTGGTGGCATAAATTGTGATATTGTTCATTAAACACTAAAGTCCATATCTCATTTAACATCAGGCCAAGGTGCTGCTGAGAAGACGGGAGACAAAGGAAGAGATGAAAGGGTCAATGCTATCTGAGAGGAAATTCAGGTCACATCAGCCACATCATTCCCATAATCATGGAGCAGAAAAACACCAGTGACATCATGAATTACCAAGCATTAAATTACTGTCACTAGGATAATTATCACTTGCACTCATCAGGCCAACTGGAACAGCAGTAAATATAGGCTATAGTGAACAAGGTTATAGTTGCCAGAATCTATTGCTTCTTTTCATGGCTCGCATACAAAACCTCTCTGTACCTCGACCAAATGATCTAACATGAGCCAGGAAACAACCACCACAGCTACTGTAAACTGTAGGTAACAGCAGTAACAGCACACTCACCTGCAGATGACCATGATGAACCTGATCCTGAATCACAGGTTGGGTTAAATAACAAATGGTTGAAAGAGTACTGAAGATCTATACTCAAGTACAAGTAAAACTACTGGTATTAAAATATACTTTTAAATATACCACAATACTTAAGAGTACAAAGTATTACTAGAGTTATTAGAGTACTTTTTAACCATTGATGTTTAATGCATTATCAAAAGCAGCCATTCAGTCAAAGTGGTTTCTGATTCTCCAAATCTTCAGTCTAAATTATTCCCAACTCCTGCACTGTTCTGCTCAATGGTCATGGTCACCTCTGCTAGGCCTGCTGGAGAGTTTTTTTTTTGGTCCGTATGTCAGGGTTTTCAGTGGCCCGTTTGTGATCAAATAGCCTTATTGGATAAAAAATGCAGATGAAAGGTTTAGATATTAATTCAAATTGTACTAAATCATGATTTAAAAGTAAGTAGATTACATTGTGTAATGCACTTTTTTTTATTAGGTAATGAATTTTTTTGCTTTTAGTCACCAACATATACACTTTAATCGTTCTTAAGGACTTAAGAAGGCTCTTAAGAAGGGTTTGGCTAAGAAGGAGCGCTAAGATACGGGTGTTTCCCAAATGCGTTCTTAACTGCCTTCTTAGGAGAACCTTAAGATCAAGCCAAAGAAGCTTCTTAAGAAGCTCTTAGTGGGAGCTGTCCACCACGCTGCTGCTGTGCTGAATCAATCGATGCCAGGCAGATCGATCACCCACCTCTTTATGTGTGTGTGTGTGTGTGTGTGCTGTCAGACCGGGCTGTCCAGGCAAAGAGATCCAACGGCTGATCACTCTGGTGTCTCCACACATCCAGAGAGCAACCCGCTGCAATTTTGGCCTCAGCCCGGAGGTGCAGCACAGAGTGATCAGCCGTTGGATCTCCGCACGGGGCAGCCGGTACTTTGCCTGGACAGCCCGGTCTGACAGCACGTTTAGTGGGGAGAAGTGCTGACGCACGTATGCATTTATGTAAACCGCCTGGCTTCGCGCACGGCGACGCTGTTGGTTCGCAGCGAGAATGTGCTGTATTGCAGCCGTGGTTTCTCACACGCGCTGACTTTGACAACGCATTTATATACTGTAGAGTAGCAGGTGGAGCCTCTCTGGATGAGGTTCAGCTGAGTTTAATACATCTGTTCCCTTGATATCTGTGAAATGCCACAGGGTTGTTGTTTTTTTATGTGTAGTACTATAAACTCATATATGCAGATGTTGTGGAAAACTTAAACGTGTAATTCAATAAAAAGGTTTTTTTTTCATCTACCATTTTCTATTTTTTTTTCTTGCGCCAGTGGTCCGCAGCTATGAGCGCATTTCAACATTGAGCATTGTTTTATTATTTCGCAAAGTGGATGATATAAATTTCCCTGACGCGGCTTGATCACTGAGCATTTGGTCGCTAAGAAGGCTGTTAAGAGTGGGTCAGCTCGATCTTACATTTCCTTCTTAGTGAAAGATCTTCTTAAGCTAAAAGCGACTCTGGGAAACGCATCCTTCTTTCACAGCGTTCTTAAGAGCGCTCCTAAGAAGATCTTAGCACTTAAGAGCTTCTTAACGAATCTGGGAAACGCGGCCAATATCAGTTTTGTTATCTTTTGTCACATGCCTAAGCTTGGTAAAATAATAAAGAATGCTGCGTTAAATCAAAGAAAAGATGAAAAAGAAAAAAAAAATGTGAAAACACATTTTTCTTTCAAAAATTGCATTTAGAACACATTATTCTGAACACATTATTACTACATAACATCCTTCATTAGTGAATTATAAATTGGTCTTTGGTATCTTTCAATACATTGTGCCACTTCCTTTTTGAATTGAAGTCGCTAAGATAAGGTAAGTGAGTTATCAGCGGCTGCCATACATTAATGAAACTGGTCTCATTTCTGTTGATTTTGGTGCTTCGAGTTTATTTTGGAGTCTTTTCATGGGAAGTCCTCTGAAAATTTCTCTGTGCTTTTTGCATAACAGATGGAGGTTTTTCTTGGATCCAAATAAATAATATTTTCTTACTTAGAAAATAATTTTATTTAGCTATCTATGAGAGTTCTGTCTATAACATTCCAGCTTGGATGTCAACCCTTATAAAAACTTACCAGGTTCTTTACATATATTGCATTTCAGAATTGAACATTCTTTTGCTATACAAGACCAGAACTGAGCTATTTTAGAACAGTCCCAGAAACAGTGCATGTACATTTTATACACAAAAAAGATCTGCTGGGATCAGTTTTGTTTAGTATTTAAGGTGTTGTCTGTGTAGTATTTGATGCTGCATTTCCTTAAATCTATTACAAAGAAAAAGCGTGTGGGAGGCTAAATTACACTCTCTCCAAACGTGCTTTCAATAAACCATTTGAAGGTCCTTTTCCCAGCGTTCCACCACCCTATATTACTGTTACTCCTAAAATTGTCATAAAAATATAAAATAACACCTTTATTTCTTGTGTAATGGATAATCGATTCTTCAAAAGGCTCAAGTATGGTCTTATCCTGGGGTAATTGCAGTAATTGGAGTAGTTGTAATTAAGTACTTGAACCCCTGTAACGACCCAGCAAACATTTTCTCGACCTGCGTCTAGATGAAGACGTCCAGTCAACGTCGCGTCACGTCGTGACTTTAATTCGACTGTTTTTCAACATCATAAAATAATCTCATGGCAAATATGACCTGATTAAATATGCATTTTAGAGCGGTTTAACTGAATAAACACTGCCAGAAAACGCTTTCTCGACCTGCGTCTAGATGAAGACGTCCAATCGACGTCGCGTCACGACGTGACTATAATTCGACTTTTTTTCAACATGATAACATTAGGGGGAATACGATCTCAAAGAAAACATATTTAACTGAAACAACACTGTCAAGAATGATTTCCTCTATCTACTACTGTGTCGAGATGCAGATATCCAATCATGTCGGGACGTCTGATTAACGTCAGGCAGGCAGGTTGATGTGACGTCTATCTGAGGGGCTGAAATGACCAACGTCATTTAGACGTTGTTTCAACGACCTATCAACGCACGAATGTTAAAAACTATTCGAAATAATGGAATTATGTTCGTGAATTTAAGAAAATAATGTAGTATCATATTGGCAATGTGGGCTGAAATGTTTGTGATTCTAGCATCCATCTAGGAACTATTTTTCCTCGCGTAGTCAGCGCACCTAGTGGTTTCCTACGCATGCGCAAGAAGAACTTTGCAGTGTCAGTTGACGAGGAGGAGACACAGACACCTGTGAAAGGTGAGTTACTAAAAGTACTGTAATTTAAAATGAAACCGTGTTTGGTAAGACATTATACGTTTATCAGTTGCATGTTAGAGTTTTGATTTTGTTGCTGCATCGTGTATTGTTACAGATAGCTGTTTTTTTTTGCTTTTATTCGTAACCGAGCGGCGGCTAGCAGCCGAGTTAGCTGCCGTGTGAAACTAGCCCTGAGTTAGCTCACAGGCTACGTGAGGTGCTCGATGCTAAACCGAGCCGAACATCTGTGCAACTATCGGTTTAGCATCGTTACAGAACCAAAACACTTTAAGGGGCCGTCCAGACGGGCGAAAACGTTATTTTTTCTCCGTCTTCCTCGGCATTGTTTCAAGAATATTTGCATCTAGACGGATCAACCGAAAACGTTGTAGTTCATATGCCAGGCCTATAGGTGTCGCTTGACATACACCAAAAACGGGACGGACCATACGGTCCATACCAGCTCCGGAAAACTATCTGGTCCACGGACATTGATATGTGGCCAGAAATCGTCTTATAACCGGGGTCTAACCGTTGACACATGCTGATAGTTGTCTGGTGTCGCTACACGACCGCAACGGCAGAGGGCGCCAGCTTATTGTAGAGACGTGACTGACAGTGTGGCTGGTTATCTGTCAATCACAGCGTAGGTGTAGAATGGTCATACTTTGTGCCATCTTCTTCAAATTTGAAACAAGTGTTCACTGATAGTGTGGCTACAGCCCCATAATGCCATTGACATGCTCAGATGAAGCCACAAGCAGTTATTCATCCTTACAGTTTTTTTTTATTTTAGGCGTACTAAAATTTTTACATTTTTATTGACTTCAGAGGTTAATCAATGTCACTATCTCTCTACATATAAAAGTAATCTATTTGTGTGTCTCTGTCCCTCGCATAGGCCTGTTTTGATAACTATTTGTCCAATTTACCTCACTTCACAGGTTTATTGTGAGACCACACCAGGTGAGATACACACACACACACACACACACACACACACACACACACACTTGAATGGGGGGGCTTGAATGAATATGAATATTTGGATACAGCCTCAGAGCCGTCCGCCACTGTTTTATGCTGTTGTGATGATGCTTGGACAGAGGTGCTAATGCATAACAGCAGCAACAGTGAGGAATATCTTCAAATTCATTCTTTTAGAGTAAATGTATTCCGAAACTGTAGCACATGTTTGAAATGAAATGGAATTGTCCTTTAAAAGAAAACCTCTAATGTGCTATTGTGCTCCCTGTGTGAACAGCCAGGCACCTGCATGAAAGAGAAGTTATGCTTAGTGTTGCCTCTCTGTGTTGTGCCTTTTAAAGCCACAAAGATGTTCCATGTCATCAAGTGTAAGAAACTAAGATTGATATAATTGAAATTACTGAATGGGCTTCATGTGCATGTGGCTATCCTGGGCTAAGCTGGGCTAGCATTGCACAGACTGTTAATGCCTACTGGCTTTATTAGGAACCATCAGATTCAGGCTACTGAGTGGCTCTAAGAAGTGGTTCTTTCATTACTCTTTCAACTCCCCAAACAATTTGTTCTTGCCATCTATAAAGTGCATTTAACATCTGAATAGGCGCTCTGTAAAAATGTTTATTTTTTTCTTATGCCCTCTCTCCAGCTGCTGTGAAGAGATGGAGTCCAAAGGCCACAGATGCAGAAATAGAGAGTGTGATTCAGAACCAACTTAAACATGCCCCACCAAGAAGCGGGGGCAAGGGGCAGACCCCCAAAGGACTGCAATAAAAAGAAAGTCAATAAAACATTTGTTCCCATAAACATGTCCGTTTTTTATTCAATTATTCAATATATAGATAACTCGTTACATATATCTGGTCCTGAATGCTGTCTTTTTTTTCTTTACCTGAGATTTGTCCATGTACTACTTGTATTTTACAGTATGGGTGAACATTATTTGAGTATTTTTAACTTTATCACAGCTGAGTTTATTTACTATGAAAGTTTTAACCAGGTTCCCCATTCCTGTGATATTTTAAGTTGGCAAATGTGAAATTTGCTGGTGTTGTCTATTGGACTTTTTGACCTCTTTGCATTTTAAGGATTTTTTTGCTGAAATTGATAAGTTAATTTAAATAGTTGCAGATTAGAGCATTGAGAATTGCACATGTAGACTAGGCTACAGCACAAGAGCTGTGCTTGTAATAGAATGTATGGATGTGGTAATGCCAGTTATGTAGGCACTAGTTGAAACTCGATTTAGGTAAACATATTTTTAAATGCAATACATTACATGTGTATTTTGACAAAGGTTGATATGCCGTCGAAACGACGTTGAAACGACGTGAATTGATGCCGTCTAAGAGCCGTCGAAATGACGTCAGTCATGAAAACGACGTCAGAAAAACTTTCATTTCAGCACCTCTGGTAGACGTCGAATCGACCTGCCTGACCGACGTTGATTAGACGTCAAAAAGACGCCACGTAGAGACGTTGAAAAGTCGTCTATACGACGTAATAATTGAAGTAGCCTGCTCTGTGAGCCGTTTTTATGTCGTCGAAACGACGTGAATTGATGCCGTCAAAATGACCGACGTCAGAAAAACTTTAATTTCAGCACCTCTGCAAGACGTCGAATCGACCTTCCTGACCGACGTTGATTAGACGTCAGATAGACGTCACGTAGAGATAATGCTGTCCTTCTCCTTCACAGATTTATAATAGGACTACATAACAGATGCAAAGATGGAGCCTATCTAGTCCAGTGAAAATCACTCGGCTGGTGCATGCAGCAGATATGTTTCTAGCTTTCGGGTTTCCTCCTGGTCATGCAGCACACTGATGATGCCTAGTGGTTGCCGCTCAACCCCTAGACTTTACAGTGTGATGAAGTCAGATTTTACATTGCTTTCCTCGGTTCAAGGAACGTTTTACAAATATCAAACCTTCATGGATCAAAACTTTAGAATAAAAGAGTTATAATTGACCTTGTTTGGAGTCCTGTCAACAGATCCTTTCCAATCCTTTCCTAAACCAAGTAGTTTGGTTGCCTAAACCTAAACAAACTACAACCAGTTTACAACCTTAATCACATGTTTATTATTGTTCTTATGACATAACCAAACTGTGACTGTATCACAATGTTAACCACATGTTTGTCCGGTACAGCAGTCGTTTGTGAAGTGGTTTTGGTCACATTTTGGTAATCACGGGTGAACAACCTATTTTGTTGTTTAGGTAAGAGAATATGTTGAAGAAAAGAGTGGGTAGAGGACCTGAGAGATTTTTACCAACTGCAACAGCATCAGCTGGTGATAATTCCACCTTGTGACTCTGTGTGTGTGTGTGTGTGTGTGCGTGCATGCGTGCGTGCGTGCATGCGTGTGTGCGTGTGTGTGTGTCATCATGACAAAATGTGGCCCTGGAGACGCCTACTGTGGAAGGAACTATATGGTTTTAAGTAGGCTAAGAACACGTCACGGCTGGTGTGATGCCATCACAAGATGGTGTCTACTATCTCATGGTTTTGCACATTGCTCTTAGGCCAGATGGGCTCATTTACAGTGCATCTATACTGCATCCATATGTATCTGTAGCCTGCATGATTCTGTGAGAGCCTGTGAGAATTTATGGGTGCACTTAACTCAGAGATTTACCTGCAGACATATTACGGATAAGCTGCATACAAAATATTGCATGGCTGTGGGACTAATGATTTATTTAACTCTTTTAATTCTTGTGGTCAGGCTCCTTTTTTCACATATGTTGAGAACCTGTTCAATGTCGGAAACAAATCAGCATCATAATGAATGATACATCAACAGCGACTAGATTGGAACACTTGTAGGCAGATCATTAAGGGATCATTGAAGGAAAAAATAGTTAGGTTGTAATTCTTCATTCGTCATACTTAAAATTGGGGAAATTTTATCATTCCATTCAAATTTAGTAAGTGAAAATAGGAATGCATTTCAAATTGATATGGCAGCCCCATCATTTCTTTTTGCGTTACCCATAGAGCAATAGCAGAAGACATGGGGATTCCTATGACAATTTGTCCAAACACCTGTTCTGTGATTTCCTGTTTTATTTTGTAATTGTGTGTGTTGCTTTTCATTTCCTCCTATTGTGTGATTTTCCCTCCTGTTTTCTTGCAGTCCTCACCAGTCTGCTTTCCCTCCACACCTGCTCTGTATCTCCCCCTTTAGCCTTTCCCTCCTTCCAGTGTCTTCAGCTTTTCCACCCTATCAGCCCCCTCCTGTTTCTAGTGTTTTTGCGTTCATTTCCATCACCTGTTTCTGACTCACTCCACCTGCACTTCATCCCCTCGTTAGTTTTGTTTGTATTTAAGCTGTGTGATTCTCCTGTGTTTCACCTGAGCCTGTTTTCTCCAGTGTCTCCCTGTGTTCGCCCCATGGTAGTTGTTTGGC
The DNA here is from genome assembly GCF_965226575.1 of Pagrus pagrus. Lineage (NCBI taxonomy): Eukaryota > Metazoa > Chordata > Actinopteri > Spariformes > Sparidae > Pagrus > Pagrus pagrus. The sequence continues at coordinate 22,181,779 of NC_140205.1, read as the reverse complement.
TTTTTGCTCCTTGTGTTTTTGCTCATTTGTACTTTTGCTTTGCCATCCAGCTGACAGCTGCCATTTAAACTTAAAATGCTCAAAAATGCTTTAGCTATGCAAGAAATGGATGCAACAGAAAATCTATACTTTATATTGATTGACTTCTGACTTCCTGTCTGCTCTGTGCTGGATTCGGCGAATTGCTGCGTCCTGCTCCAGCATCCCCCAGTTATAGAAGTCCTGCATATCTGCTCCAGAGGGCTGCGGACTGCTGGAGCTGGGACGGAGCAGACACGCAGCGCAGCGGACCTGGTGGAAGTTAACACATAGACTAGAGGGAAACCAATCAGCTCCGCTGCCGTGGCAGAGCCGTAACGCAGCAGACATGTATCTGGTGGAATCGAGTGGTCAGCCGAATTCAGCACAGAGCAGACAGGAGTCAGACACGAAACAACAACATGACATCCGGTTAATTTTCAAAATAAAACACTCCGTGTTGATGCCAGCACAAAAACCTCAAAAAACACAGCTGATGGGGGTTCCTGGACAACGGAGCAAACCGTACCGGAGCCGTAACGCAGCGGACATGCATCCAGTGGAATCTTAGCGTAAGGCAACCAAGATTCAAATGAAAAAAAAAAAAACAGGACACACCATCACTTTTGAATAACCTTCAACACCAACCTTTTATTCTTTAAATACCTCCTCAGTTTTACTTTAATATTCAATATTTTCACAACTTTTATCATGTAGAAAACAAGGATTGGTTAACCCAATGTTGTTCCCATGTAGCGGACCCAGCTCAGCACTGTTACATTCTACAACCAGCTTTTCCGCCAAAATTAGCGGGTCTACACAGGCTTTTCAAACGTGGGTCAACCTGCTAAAAATTGTCTATTTACCTCATTCCCACTTCCTGCAGGCAAGGCAGCCGGTCTGTGATTTTTATCTAAAGCGCTACATTGTACGTCACTGACGTCACGTTTCACATCACGAATGCGCCAGAAAGTTGTAACAGAAAAGAAAACAACAATAGACCCATTGTGAAAGAAGCATCTGTAAAACGGTGGATAAATTCTCCTGAGTGTCACAACCTCCACGAAATGACTTGTTTCATTATCATAATTATAATCATAACCGTAAGTTATCCGGCTCGGTTGGCAGGTGTTTTCACAGCCAGGAAGTCAAGCTTTTTTGGCTTCAAAACACCACTAAGCAGCTTTCATAGGAATGAATGGGGTCCACCTCCAACACTGTGTCCAGTAATAAAACGTCCTTAAATAGACTGCATCCCAAATTCCTTCCTTATTTATGCGCCAACACCGGATGTTGACAATGCGTCATCACTTCTCATGGTGGAATTTGGCTTGTTCACCCAGGTCTTATGTTTAGATCAAAGCTGAGCCAATGTCAATCGAACCAGGTGTAAATGCAGACTTTACACATTCCACTTGCACACAAAAGCCCGATCTTAGCAGGTTTAAGTGGGATTTTTGACCAGTGGAAAAGGGGTATTAGGTACACTCAAACAAACCAATTCCTCCTCACTCAACAGCCACAAACCTGTCAGTATGATGCTATCCAGAAGGTAGAGTTTGCCCGCTCTCAAGGAAGGACGAGCTTCACACTTCAAGCTGATTTATAAGAGGACTGTTGAGATTATCAGGGCCAAAAGGACAAATGACACCCACAGGACAGAGATAGGGACTGTTCTACAGTTTGGGAATAATCAGACCTCATCTTTGATTGGTACTGACTGGTTGTTTAATGTCTGTGGACCTCAACATCAAACAGATTGTAACTAACACTTCGGTGTGAAATCGCGTTCTGTAACATCCCCGACACACACACACATGGATTCTGAAAACCCCTTTCTAAACTTTGAGAAAATCTGCCTGCATACCAAGTTGACTGAATATTAAATGTTCCTTCCTTTGCAGCACCCTTAAAAATCAGTATGAAGTAACTTGCTCATCACATTCAGTCAAAATTCTTGTTCAAGGTAAACAAAGTCCCATTGTTCTAACATTTTCCAAGCCGAGTTACTAATTTTAATGTTTTCATTGCATTTCATGTGACAATACCATGTACTGACCATGTATGGGTAATTACTTCTACATTGATACGTACATAGATTGAGTAACCAGGACATATCTTATTACAATTACTGGAGGAAATGTTGTAGAATCACGATTTATTTAGCAATATAGTTAGGAATTATTTACCCTTTTGTTTAACAAAATGCATGAGGTTAATGTTCTTCATGATAATTTCCCAAACAGAGGAATTAACATATAATTGTTTTGTTTCTTTGTTCCTTTCTCTTTTTGTTTACATACTCCCAGTTCACATACTGCTTATTTTTGCAATGTTAATGGGTCATGGTGGATTACACATGTGCATTTTCAGCACATTAATCTCTGTGTTTTAATAATTTAGAGTTTCAAGAGTGACTGTCACAAAACAACTAAAGGAGGAGACTCCAGACCCCTGATTGGTTGACCGACCATAGATACAACTGTTTCCTCCAAACATTAAATCACCAGAAAACTTGTATTCCGTGGTCCTTCTTCCCCTTTTGCCTTTCTTGTTTCTTGCCATTTTTTTTTTGCCACTCTCATAGATATTTTTTTGTTTTGTCCTTTATTTTACTTATTGTCTTACTCTTGTTGTACTTATTTTTGCCTTTTTGTTTTGCTTTCAAGTCTCTATTGTTTATTTGACAACGAAGTTTCAACACCAGTCTTTAATAATTTTGCTACCAGTTTTATACCATCTTGCAGTTTTTCCTGAAGACTTTGAAAGTTAAAATCTTTGAATGTTAAAAAGTTAGCACTGATAAGAGAGAGACACCCGAGCAGACATCCGGTCTGCCTGGCCCCATTATTGAGCTTGAACCATTACTGTTGGAAGAGCAGACTTCCAACACTGAACCACACGTTGAATCCGAGACAGACACCACCCAGAGTTAGCTGTGAAGAGGTTCTGTCCATCGCATCAATTGCTGTGGTTCCAACCAAGCTCTCAACTCCTGCCCAGACTTCACAGTTCAAAGTAGGCCGAATCATCTTCTCAAACTGCTCATGACTGGGTTGATGTCAGAATAATATAATAATAAAAATAATCTTATTGACAATGATTCCAAATTTTGCATCTTCCTTCAGTATTAGTGACTAGAATCGGTATTGAACAGATTATTTCCTCCACCATCTCCCATTCATCATTCAATTCACTATCATCATTTTGACTGCTTATATACGGTAAATATTCATGTCTGATCATCATTTAATTTAAGTCATTTGTGTTCGTATTTAAACATTTTCATTTAGACCCAGTCATTGTTCTGTGTATTCCTTTGGAGTGGAGAACAGAGATCAGTTTAATCAAGAAGTCACACTGTTAGATATTTGATAACTTAAGAATGGATTTATTTTATTTTATTTTTCCTCTTCAGGGGTGGTGCCCTTTAGCTATCACTATCACGAGTGCAAAATTATTGAGATTCCACTACACACGCAAACTCGACACCTATATATCATGCCACAACCGTGGCCATTAATCTGCTGCTATAACAGCAGCTACTCTTTGGGTTCAGGCCTCCATCCAATGTGAAAAACTAGGTCCAAGGATTTGCTCTTATTCAGCCCCAAGAGCATTAGTGAGATCCAGCACTAATGTTTGCTTATCTGGCTCTCAGCCAGTTCCGGTTCATCCCAGAGGTGTTGACTAGGGTTGTGGTCAGGGCTCTGTGAAGGCCAGTCAAGTTCTTCCACAGACAACCTAGGAAAATCACAAAGCTGGCTTTGTGTCATGCTGAAACAGGAAAGGGATAGACTCAAACTGTTAACACAAATTTAAAAGAGCACAATTGTCTTGTGTGCTGCAGCATTTCTGTGGATCCCAACATCCATCTACACCTAAGTGACCTAGACAAGGGACAAAAATATGACAATAATATCATTTTGGCCATTTAATGTATTCATGTCTGCATGATACCAGTAGGGGGTGCTGCCACATCATAACCAAATACTATATAAGAAGTTCTGTGATGGGAAGACAAATTTGAGCTAATAACCAGAGCTCATTGAAAACATCTAAAACTGACATACACAGATGTTGTTCATAGTCCAAAATGCACAAATAAGAGGTTCTAATGAAGTGATTTTCAACCCAGCAGTAGTAGTGATACTCACTACTTCACTTTACTGAAAAACTGCCTGAATAAATTCTGTGGAGCATACATGCTGCACATTGCAGAAAGAACAATAATGGAGTGGGGGTTGTGTAAACAAGTGTGTTCAGGCGCAGCTGGAACACTTAATTCATTCCCTTTAACACATCTCCATTCACACTCCATCAGCTTAATGCATTTCTCTACAGAGATGGAAAGAACTTAATTAAACGTCTGTCACTCTGCTCAGATGCTGGAGTATCACCTGAGGAGGTGTAAAAACCTGACAATGTGGGGGGTGAGGAATGATTAAACCTGCGAGAACCAAAAGTCCTCATGAAAATATTTTTTCATTCCTTATTACTTTACAAAGTTTACATTTAGATTTGAGAACTGCAAGTATAGTATTACTGATAATGAAAAAAAAATCTTTAATTTTATATTAAGTATTTACATTTAATCAATGCACATTTACTCGTTCATTCCCACCAAAAGTGATTTCTTTGTAAATGGTAAAATGGATTTGCATTTCTATAGCGTTTTTCCAGTCTACTGACCACTCAAAGCGCTTTATAACACTTCAGATCCAGATTCACCCATTCACACACACATTCATACACTGATGGCGGAGGCTGCCATGCACAGTACCAACTGCTCATCAGGAGCAATTTGGGGTTCAGTATCTTGCTCAAGGACACTTCGGCATGCAGCTAGGGGGAGCTGGGATTCAAACCAGTTACTAGACGACCTGCTCTACCTCCTCAGCCAGTTCAAGTTCATCCTAGAGATGTTGACTGGGGTTGTGGTCAGGGCTCTTTGAAGGCCAGTCAAGTTCTTCCAAAGACAACCTAGGAAAATCACAGAGCTGGCTTTGTGTCATGCTGAAACAGGAAAGGGATAGACTCAAACTGTTAACACAAATTTAAAAGAGCACAATTGCTCACCCCAGTACAGCCACCTCAGCACATCTCGATTACATACAAAGTCAATGCGAATACATAAATAGATGCAAATTCAAGCTTGCTAGTGACGCGGGGGCTTTGCCTGAAGATGCAGAGCCACTGCTCAGAGCCAGCCAGCTCTGAAGGAGAGAGTCAGGTGCAGAGCCACACCTCCTGGAGGATTAATACCCAGAGTCACAACAGATTCAACTCTGATTTGGAGCTGTTTACTGATGGGAGAAGAGCTCAGAGATTCCTTTTTAAATTTTGGGATTAAAAAGTGGATTTATATTAATTCCCAGTGCTTTAAGTGGGCCAATCATCAGTTATCGTTTCGTTTATGATTTAGTCTGCGTGCCATGACTGAATCAGGGAGGTGCATCTTACTACTGTATCTGAATAATGTGCTCTTTAAATAGCAGGAAACAGATTGCGCCTTTGACCTTAGACCAGCTTTTTGCTGGTCTGTGGCGATGATGCTTTCTGCTGCCTTGAGAGCAATACACCATGAGCGTGCCTGACCACACCTCACTTTAAGACCGACTTGCCCAGGGGAGCACAGGTGGGTGCAAGTACATGTACTATTTACACAACATTGGCGCTAGGCATTACAATGACAACTGCGTCGGTCTGAAACTAGCAATGACATGAGCGCTGTGCCGTGCGCCGCTTTGCACCACAATAGAGCCCATAGCCACCAAGACTCAGCAGTTTGCAGTTGGTGAACCTTCACCCATCCATTTGTCTTGGTTAAGAACAGGGTGCATTGTTCTTTATTTTGTTTAAAACAATTTATCATCATAAATAAATCTGCAGAGATACTTTAGAGAAAATTGTTCTTTTCAATGAGAAATCTTTTACATAGACATGATTTAAGGGTCAACTTTTTAACCCCATGCAGAACTAGATCAATGCATGGAACAATAAGTTATAGACCAACCGGTGGCATGGCATTCATTATCATTTTTTTTGATAAGACAGTAGTAACCCTTTAAACACAGCATGAATTTCAGCTGCTAAGGGTTTCTCAATCAAAGCAAAACAAAACACATAAGTTGTGTGGAATCATGGGAGTTGTCTCAGAACAAGGTAATGATTTACATTTTTTAATCACTTTTACTTTAAGTCACATTTGCCATCCTCCTTCCTCACCCTGACTCTATCCTGGAAGTCATACATCATGCGACCAAATTAAACACATCATTACCTGTAAAAGAAAACCATGGACTTCTTTGGATGTATGTTGATTTATCGATTACGTTTGGCCTGTAAGAGGTTATATAATCATGTCAAAACACGTATATTTAGGTAAACAGGTTTTTGAATGATTGTGTTGTTTGGTCTCAATGTCTGCCATCAGTTTTTTGAGTTATTTAGTGTGCATGGAGGTCAGATATGTGTTTTGTTTTTGAAGTACTGTAAACACATTATGTGGACCTATGGACTGCTGCTGTTGTTACAGTGGCTTATGGGGATGAATGTTGTTAAAGATGTAAAATCCACAGAGACTACTTTTAGATTGTGTGCACACTAGTGCAGCAGTGTGGACTGTAACCATCTATATCAAGAAGATGCATTCTCATTTTGCACGCATTGTTATTGTATTTACTGCTGACTGGGTGTGTAACTGTGTTTTATCCTGATATTAAAGGAAGTAAACAATAAGGTGATTCACCATCTTTATTACTGCATGTTGCCATGTATGATGTCACTTGTTGTGACTGATACAGCAGCCTGGTCAGAGGCCCTATGCCTCTGTTTGACACTGTAGGTACCCTCATCACTTCTTGAAGTGCACCTCTAGTGCAGTAATATAAAGCGATAGAAAGGTCCAAGGCAAATACCAGGATATCATAGTTAGAAGTTTAAGGCCACTGACCAAGCTGCTGTATTTGACAAGTGGGAGTGAGAATATTTTGGCCGAGATTCAGAGAAGGTCGGACATTGATTTTTCGGACTCATCTGACGGCTCGGAGGAAGAGGCAGCTACGCTGCGCATGGATCAAGTTCACGAGTAAGTATTTGTATTTCTTTCTAATGGCTCATTTTGTGCTAAACGCAAACAAAAAAACGTAACAAAAACGCAAGAACAGCGCAGGTCCACTTTTCTGCCACTTCTCATTTCACCACGTCATGCTAACAGATGCTAACAATTGCTAACCAAAAAAAACGACATTCACCACGTCATGCTAACAGATGCTAACCAAACAAACGACATGTCATATGAAAGCAGAGGCTCTGCTGACTACAAAGTTGTCTCCCCCTTCACTGTGCGACGTAAACTCGGCGAACTAGCAGCCTTTTTGGACAGGCTGTGCTCTGTACTGTACAGAATACGCTGAAGAGGTGATATGTAAACACAGTACAGTATAAAGCAGGGCAATTCAATTCAATACTATTTTTTTGTAAATGTTTCACTGCGTTTGTCTCTTTTTTTCGTGGTTTGCACACATTGGATTATGTGTGTCGTTCCAAATACTGTATACAAAAATATATACACATATATATAAAGTACATACAAGTGCAAACACAATATAGTATAGGTCAGGGCATTTGCAAAGCCACGGATGCACCACGGAAATGTGACATAGCTGCAGGTCTCGCAAACATACTATAACAATTGACTTTAAGAACCCTGCAAGCCACTCTGCTGAACAAGAATTTCCAATGCACAGAGCATTTTTGGAGTCAGAATAATTGGAACCGGTCTCCATCGCTTTCCTCTGATGACAATCCTTGAGAAAGGTCTGCAGAGCTTTTTTTCCACCTCAGACAGTAGCCCAGACAGTCATTGGGATCAGATGTGTCCCTTGACAAAAATGCAGATAGAGGCATACTTGCCACCTCTCCTTCCCTGCGTCTGTTGAATAGGATGATCTGTGTTAAACAGACCTTGGCCAGGTCTATCAGGCATTTGTAGAAGGATGTTCAGACAGTGTACTACTGCATTAATCTTGCATTTGATTTGGAAACCTGTGCATTTTTTTAATGTCTTCAGTAAAGGGAATTTGAGTTGTTGCATTCCACTTGGCTTCAACGATGTTCCTCAGTGCTGTTGCAGAAAGCATTGCTTACTGACTTTTACCAGAGAGCATCCAAGTTTAGTTGCAAGTAATGGAATGGCAAAAATGTTTGTGTTGCTCTCATAGCCAAATATCATTTTGACAGCTTTGACCATCTCTAGGTATATTCTTAAGATTAATAAAATCCTCCATCTTTTTCATTGGAGTAACTTTCCTGGCATTATCCAGCAGTCGTCCCAGTTGGCGCATTTTTTCTCGAGTGCACTGTTGATTTTTTGCTGTCATTCCACCTCGGCCGCTACACCCGGTCTAGGGTTGCCAAAGCGTGACATAAAACGAATGACCAAAAAAGTGTATTTACAACAATAATAATTTATTTACAAAAAAAAAGTGCAACTATAGTGTGAGTGAAAATATATATACAGTGGTGAAGCCTCTGCGTTAGGGCTGGGCGATATGGCCTCAAATCAATATCACGATATATTGAGCAACTCACCTCCCCCCCCCCACGCCTAAAAAAAAAAAAAAAGGTAGTGTCACTTGTTAACAAATAATAAATAATGTAATGAACAAAAATGTCAATAAAACACTGAAAAAACTATTGCAAATAACACTGCCATGTGACAGGTGACAACTTTAAACTCTTGTAAACAAATAAGAGCACTGATGATTAAGAATAAGAGGGGCTTGAACAGGGCACTTCAAAAAGGAGCAGCAGACTTGGTATCCTGACCTGTTTACTCAGACTAGTGTTGTAGATGTGAATCTGACTCATGGTTGCATGTGATCACTCTACTCTACACACTAGTGTTTACTCCAGGTTCTTGCTAAGAAACACTAGCATGTTTACCATTTCAGGTTTCAGGCAGGATCTGAGGCATGTAACAATGTTTCCTCCAGAACTGAAAAAGCCACTTTTAAGATTCACCGTAGTTTCGTTTCCAGGTCAAACTCATTTACAATGGAGGTGCACGGGTCAACTTTTCTGTAGCATCAAAATCTCTATTTTTAAAACACTAAGAAGACTCGACACAACATGAAACTTTGCTCGTAGTATCACCAGGGTCCCTACACCTGAACACGAGCATTGAGACCATCGTTTGTGGACACAAAGTTTGCTAAAAAGAAGGTTTTTGAACAACTCACGTTAGCATTAGCAGTAGCCGTCCTGCCAGTCGCGATGCGTCGATCCCCGAGTGCGGCGTAACATGAAGGAGAAAGCTCCATGTTACATCGGGGATCGACAAAGGTTTGACTGTTCATTCACAAAATAAGCCGAGGTTGCATTTTGGCAACAGTTACACATGAACATACCGGTAGCCTACCTACACACACACAGCCAAACAAGACAAAAACGACTTTTTTTTTTTTTTTTTACACACCGAATATACCGTCGGTTGACGTCGGTTATCGTCGTAAATTTCGGTATCGGTAAATTTTCGGTTTATCGCCCAGGCCTACTCTGGGTTTTTGTTTGTTATTTTGGCCTGAGCTCACCCTGAACAATCTAAACTTCCGACCGGTAATCTAACTGAACCCTATGAACAAAAAGGAGCAAAAAGACATGTACTAAACCCACCTCCCTAACCTAACCAAAAACAGGAGAAAACAGGGAGTAAAGGAAAGGCAGCTCACCCCTACTGCTTCTTGTCTATTTCTAAACAGGCTTGCTCTGGAAACAAGCACAGAGCACTCTAGCACTTAGCATAACACTCTCTAGTTCTCAACAAATACTAATTTATCAAGCACAGAATACAAGTTTATGAGCGAGGAGGATGCTGTTCGTGGGTAGTGATCCTCAGCATCTTCTGGGCGGAGCCAGTTTAAATATCTCCGCTCTCTAGTACCAGCCAATCCCCAGCTGCCACGTCACTGGCTCTTGGCCAATGCAGTGCGGAATCTGCTGCGTGGAGATCATCTTTGCAGGGAGACAGGAGCTATCACTCAGCTTGGAACCTAAACACACAATTAAAAGCACAACACAATGCAAAATAAGGCTGGAGCCGTAACACCCCCCTTCTTAAAAACAAGCGTCTTCCCCCAATATGCCTGTTAACTAAACCGGGGCTGACACGCGGGAAAGAGCATCAGCTAATACATTTTTGGTACCCTTTTTATAGTGCACCTCTAAATTCTGCATTTGATGCATGAAAACGAGGGGATTATGGTCAGTGTATACTATCACAGGCAAAGGGCTGGAACCAAGATACACTTAAAAGTGTTACAGTGCAAACAACTGGGAAAGTGATCCCTGTTCGATGGTGCTATACAGTAGGTACTACTTCAAAGTGGCCATTTCACTCGCGGGGAGCGAGATTCACGCAACGCGTGAAATGTCAGTGACAACTGTAGCCACTAGGTGGAAGCATAGTACTGAATTGCAGCTCAAATGATTTTGGGACAATTCCACATTTGACCACAATGTAGCTGCAATGGAGAGTGGCGCTGTTTTAGGCTACAGGTAGAGTGAATGGAGAGGGGGACCGCTAAACCGTATCAGATTGATTCAGACTGATTGTTTCACAGCGGTGGGACACCAATTATCTGGGTGACCTTGGATAATCACTTGTGCTTTCTTTGTTTTACAGTAGAGCTGAAATATGGACATTAGTTGTTTTTTTAAGGAACATTTGTTTACTGGTAAAATTGCCGACCTGAATTATTGTCCCAGTCCGCCCCCGTGAGCCTATATCACGGCCTGACTGGATGTTGCCTAAATATAAGAATAGCCTATAATAATATCTGATACCCTAAAGACATCTGAGGTTGTGATTTCGCTTGCTCGCTCGCTGCAGCCACGGCTAATAAGCGGAGGCAGAAACAATTACGCACAGCCTACAGAAGTTTCTACATCCATATAAGCATTTAAGAAATGATTCTTATCAGTTCCATGATTCAGAGAGGATTTTTACTCAACGAAAAAATGTATAAAGATCAGCTTTTAGGTTGAAGACACGACAGCAGCACGTATGTCCAGACGCTGATGTGAATACTGATGTATAGCTCCCCTGGTAGAGCAGCTCCCTCAGTAAGCAGAATCTTCTGCTAGTATGAGTTCGAATCTCAGTGTAGGCTGTAACTTTAGTTAATGTGTTTTCTTTTCTCATCATCATTATGATCACATATAGCTCCAAGTTTGAGCAAATAAATGAGCAAATGAGCATTAATTCTCCGCCGGGCCGTGGCACCAGCTTTCCTGCTTGTGTACATAAACTACATTAAATTCTGACACCACAACTGTAGCGTACCGAATATCAATAGATGATAACCAGAAAAAAAAAACGTTCTATTGATCTGATTCACCTGCTGCTTTCTTTCTTTCAGTTGTGGTGTCAGAATTTAACACAAATATTTGTGCTTTCTATTCCTTATATTTTCTACAACAGGCTTATAGAAAGAAGAACGACGCCACGTCATGTCAGACAGTTTTCTCTAGCTTTATTAAAATACATAATCAGCAGCTTCACAGTAGTCGGATATACAGAAGGTTATTTAAAGCCGAGTGAGTCCCTGAAGCAGTCACCCTGCAGGAGGAGATCCCTTGGCCAAGTGATCAATGTATTTGTTGCAGACCTCTTTGCTGTCCTCAGCGCGTGGGGGTGGGGGTGGGGGCGCTGGCGTAGCAAGCTTTTCAAAAGTGTGGGGGATGGATGTGGTCTTTCCAGTTAAGCGAACTTGTTCCAGATGCCTTAACATTTGCATTCCCCCATACTGAGGAATGTGTGTAGGGGACGAGAAGTAAGCACCATCCAGGATGTGTCCATCCTGAATTCGGAGGTGGAGACGCTCATTAAGCTGTGTCTGGCCCTGCCAATGGCTGCGTTTCACAGATTCGTTAAGAAGCTCTTAAGTGCTAAGATCTTCTTAGGAGCGCTCTTAAGAACGCTGTGAAAGAAGGATGTGTTTCCCAGAGTCGCTCTTAGCTTAAGAAGATCTTTCACTAAGAAGGAAATGTAAGATCGAGCTGACCCACTCTTAACAGCCTTCTTAGCGACCAAATGCTCAGTGATCAAGCCGCGTCAGGGAAATTTACATCCTCCACTTTTCGAAATAATAAAACAATGCTCAGTGTTGAAATGCGCTCATAGCTGCGAACCACTGGCGCAAGAAACATAGGTTAATAGAAGAAGAAGAAAAAACCTTGTTATTGAATTACACGTTTAAGTTTTCCACACACATCTGCATATGAGTTTATAGTACTACACATAAAAAACAACAACCCTGTGGCATTTCACAGATATCAAGGAAACAGATGTAATTAAACTCAGCTGAACCTCATCCAGAGAGGCTTCACCTGCTACTCTATATAAATGCGTTGCCAAAGTCCGCACGTGTGAGAAACCACGGCTGCAATACAGCACATTCTCCCTGCGAACCAACAGCGTCGCCGTGCGCGAAGCCAGACGGTTTACATAAATGCATACGTGCGTCAGCACTTCTCCCCACTGGACGTGCTGTCAGACCGGGCTGTCCAGGCAAAGTACCGGCTGCCCCGTGCGGAGATCCAACGGCTGATCACTCGGTGTCTCCACACATCCAGAGAGCAACCCGCTGCAATTTTGCCCTCAGCCCGGAGGTGCAGCTCCCGGCTGCGCTGCGTTTTAACGCAGTGGGGAGCTTCCTGGAGGTGGTGGGGGATGGCACCGGCCTCAGCAAGGCATTGGTGTCACGGAGTGTGGCAGCTGTGACACCGATTCTCCTGAGCCATGCCATGGATGGCACCCTCATTCCAATCCACAATCCCTCCCTGGTGGATCCGTGCTGGATCGGTAGAAAGCACTATGCGGCCGTCAACACACCCACACACACACCCGCACCCACACCCTGCCCACACACACACACACACACGATACATGCGTAGCCTAATTGCACCTGTGGGGGGTGGGGGGACCACGGGACGCTGTGTGTGACTTGTGCGCTGATAAAGTGGTGGGTGATCGATTTGCCTGGCATCGCTTGATTCAGTTTCAGCAGCAGCGCGGTGGACAGCTCCCACTAAGAGCTTCTTAAGAAGCTTCTTTGGCTTGATCTTAAGGTTCTCCTAAGAAGGCAGTTAAGAACGCGTCTGGGAAACACCCGCATCTTAGCACTCCTTCTTAGCCGAACCCTTCTTAAGAGCCTTCTTAAGTCCTTAAAACGATCGAATCTGGGAAACGCCACCAATGCTGTTATGTTCCTTAAATGGCTTGATTTAGTGATCAAAGTTTCATTTTCTTAACAATAAAGATGCCGTGTTCATCCATTCTAGTTCTGTTATAACTGCGCGCCATTATAAAATTACTTCAAATCAAATCCTTAATCATTGATAAAAGTGCGTGCTTCCCCCGCCCCCCCTCTCAGAAAATAGTCCCGACGTCCATGAAGCCGGTGAATCAGATCAATAGAACGTTTTTTTTCTGGTTATCATCTATTGATATTCGGTACGCTACAGTTGTGGTGTCAGAATTTAATGTATTTTATGTACACAGGCAGGAAAGCTGGTGCCGCGGCCCGGCGGAGAATTAATGCTCATTTGCTCATTTATTTGCTCAAACTTGGAGCCATATGTGATCATAATGATGATGAGAAAAGAAAACACATTAACTAAAGTTACTGCCTATACGGAGATTCGAACTCATACTAGCAGAAGATTCTGCTTACTGAGGGAGCTGCTCTACCAGGGGAGCTATACATCAGTCATGACACACACCAGCGTCTGGACATACGTGCTGCTGTCGTGTCTTCAACCTAAAAGCTGATCTTTATACATTTTTTCGTTGAGTAAAAATCCTCTCTGAATTATGGAACTGATAAGAATCATTTCTTAAATGCTTATATGGACGTTGAAACTTCTGTAGGCTGTGCGTAATTGTTTCTGCCTCCGCTTATTAGCCGTGGCTGCAGCGAGCGAGCGAGTAAAATCACAACCTCAGATGTCTTTAGGGTCTTTGACGTGTGCACAAAAAAAGACCACAGTTAAACATAAAATGGGAATATCACAGATAAATACAAAATACAAAGAATAAGACCTTAAAAGACATTTAAAAGGCTTCATAGTGAGTTGTTGATGATGATGATGATGGCGGATGAATGATTTTTTTCACTAAGTTTGTCCTTGCTAGAGGGACCCTGTAGCGCCAGGTTGAAGGAAGGAGTTGGAATGAGGTGTGGAGTGGGTGAGGTATTATTAGCTACATTCTTGTATTCAAGCAACAACGAACAGGAACATAAATCAGGCAACTCTGTCCATTCCCGTTCATGGTCACTGCTCCCTGCTGCTGCATGTTATCGTCCTCCTGCTCACAGATGCCACCTGGTGGTTGTTTGGGCACATTGCCACTTCTCATGAAAACACAATTGATCCTCCACTAAAAAGGTGCGTGAATCACGTGAGAATCACGCGTGAACTCGGCCACAACGAAGTAGTACCTACTGTAGTTCCTCAGGGGGGCAATGAACTTTTTGGAAAAATAGCAAACGGGGTGTTCGATACCTTGACTATCCTCCTGCAACAGCATGGCACTGGCCCCACTAGCACTGGCATCGACCTCCATTTTAAATGGGTGGGTGAAATCTGGGGCCGCCAGGACAGGTGTGCTGTGGAGGAGAGCTTTGCAGGAGTCAAATGCCTTCTGGCAAACGGGACCAAACGAAACATTTCTTTTCAATATTTAGGCTAGTGAGGGGAGCAACCACATCCGCAAAGTTACAGCAGAAACTGCAGTAATATCCTGCCATCCCTAGAAAACGGCGAAGCAATGGCCTGGATTTTGGCATCGACTGGACGCACCTGACCCTGACCTATTTGTTTGCCAAGGTACATGACTGTGGCTCTGCCAAACTCACATTTAGCCAAGTTTAGAGTGATGTTAAAGCCTTTAACCTCTCAAAAAATCTCTTTAGGGTCTGCAAGTACTAGGACCAAGTATCTGAGTTGGCCACAACATCATCATGATACACCTCGCAGTTCTCTGCTTCAGCTAGCACAACGTGCATCAACCGCTGGAAAGTGGCTGGTGCGTTTCGGAGACCAAAGGGCATGACTGTGTACTGCAGGAAAATATCTGGAGTGACAAAAGCAGAAATTTCAGAAGCACGAGGGGTTAATGGGACCTGCCAATAACCTTTCAACAGGTCGAGTTTGGTGACGTGTGGCTGATCCATCCCTGTCTACACAATCCTCAACATCTTTTCTACAAAGTGCATGCTTGGTCGGGTTGACATGGTAGGCATGCTGTTTAATGGGTAGGTGATCACCAACATCAATGTCGTGAGGACAGTGGTGGGAGATGGGGTGTCAGAAAGCAGAGTGGGATGGGTGTTAATCAACTGAATAATGACTGCTTGGGCGTCAACATCCAAATGCTGCAAATGGGCTGGCAAATTGGCAAGAATTTCCGAATTTTTCAGTCATAAGGGAGCAGGGAGAACTATTCCCAGACAAACCATCACTTTCAGGTGAGCGAAGCAGTGACAGCAGTGATAGTAGTACAGTGGACGGTCTGACAGACGGGGAAATGGCAGCATCACTATGGGTGAAATATGGCTTTAAAGGAATAGTTCACTCTAGAACAAAATTCAGTCATTATCGACTCACCCTCATGCTGATGAGAAGTTTGGTGTAGTTTCTTGTTCCTCAAAGTGCAGCTGGAGACCCACGGGGGTACCCTCCTGCAGCAAAAATCCATATAACGGGCGTAAATGGTGAGCATAACCTGGGAAGTACGTCAGAGAAGCCGTCTTCACAGCAATGACATGCTCAGCGTCCAAATAATGCTGGAGACCAAAAAGAACAGCCCCTAGGAGGTTCTGCAGAAGGTTTTTTTACACCCAAAAGGTGTTCTTTTGTGGTCTTTGCGGAGCATTGAAATTTTTCAGGAGCGATGCAGGGAGGACATTGTTTATTTGGACGCTACAGGGAGCATTAAATAAAAGGAGAAGGGCTCCCCTCCCTTCTATGTCTATGAACTTGTGGTTCGACATCCCACCAAAAAATGCTCCCCTTTGCCAGTTGCCACCTACCTGACGTGTGATCACATGACAGCCTCAGTGTTATATTTTCTGGAGGCATTTCAGACAGATGTGGCAAGGTGTTACGGGCGAAAGAGCATGCGGGCACCCATCATGCTGATGTTTGATGGTTCAATGGCGTCGATGCAGGCAATATGTCTGTCATTTGCCAAAAAGAACTTGCATGTACCATTGACCATTATTACAGCATTGCTAGTGGCACAGCAACAAAAGCTGATTTTGAGGTGCCTGAGTCATGTCATGAAGAACGCAAAAGAAATGTGCAGAAAGTAGTAAGCATAACCTATTATTACTACATGTTTTGGTAGCATACATACAGTAAGTAAATAACAAAATATTTTTGGTGAAAAAGTGATGAACCTGCCTTCATTATGTGTATGTGAGAAAAACAAAATGCAAGTCGACAGTCTTTCTCAAACTGTCTTAACATAATCTTTTCACAAAGAACTGAGTAGTAACCATAACATCTGTGTACTATTGATATTAACACTGGTGGGAACTGGTCTTCCTCATACAGACATATTAGAGGGTTCTTGTTAGAGTTCCTTTAGGACTCCCATACCTGAACTCTCCCTGTAAAATGCATACAATGATGTTGTAAATAACCACTTGACCTGAATGTGTTACATAAAAGACACATAGGGTTATGGTACAAATAGTATAATATAGTTTAATGCTGCCAGGTTACATATACATATTTCCTTACATGACATGAAAATATTGAAACCTTTTCATTTTTAAAACCCACAGTGCATCGAACCACTATCACCTGGCCATGCACATTTTTGGACTACTCACGACTGCAAGTGCTTTGGAAGACCTGGATGACATGGTTCAAAGTGCTGCAGTTGTGTTTTCAAGTCCATCCAGTGGAGCCAATGTTGAGAAACATTTCAACAAGCTGCAGTCATGGCTGAAAAGAATAGAACTCAGTTGGATGAGACAGCCAAGTCCCAACTAAGTACTGAAGACTTAAAGGTAAATGCCATTTATGATAAAGTCAGATCATTTATATTGTCATTCACAAACATTTATAGAATATAACATTCAAGTCAAGGGGGCTGTCTGGTGGTACTGTTATATTAAAGAACACATAAAGGCTACAATTGTATCAAATGTCAATTCAGTATCACTTTTAGTGCAACATCAGGCCACTGAGCCCTGCTTTCCAAACCCAAGACATCACAGAAATCCATTTGTAGAGAGTTTGCAGCCTGTGCATACCACTGATAATCAGTTACAAATATACACGGGTCTTTCTCTGTATATTCTCTGTCTCATTAAAACTAAGAGCCGGATCTACTAAGATCCCAAATTGCTTGTACTAATCTGCGTGCGCAATCTAGAAATTTGCGTGTGGGGTTGAACCGCGTTTTGCCGGCGATTTACTAAGAGTGATTGCGTAAATGACAACAGGTGCAAACGTGTTGGTGACACGCCTATTTAAATGTGGGAAAAACAGGCGAACAGTGGATGAAGTGAAAAGGAGATTCCAAGACATCAGAAGAATAACAAAAGAAAAATTGGCGTATAATAAAAGGTCTGCAAATAAAACAGGCGGGGGCACCGTGGATGAGATGCCTCAGACCAGCGTTGAGGAGCAGGTGCAATCCGCTCTGAGTTCCTCCAACAGCTCCAAAATGGCAAGGCTAGATAGGCGATATGTTCTAATGATAGTTTCCTCATTCATCCCAAAAATGTTCACACGAGGGTGAAAAATGCATTCTCGGCGTCTCCTTCTTGCAACAATAACTGCAGCCATGTGTGCGCAATTACGCATACAAACCGTTTGCACCTCCCTTCCTTTCCCTCACCTGTCCGACTCACTCCACCTGTACCTCATCCCCTCGTTAGTGTGTCTGTATATAGTCTTTGTTCTTCCTCATGTCTTTGTCAGATTGTTCCGTGTTGTCCTTTGATGCCACCCTGTTTCCCACCCGTGTAATCTCCAGTGTCTCCTAGTGTCTCCCCATTGGTATGTTTCTGATTTTTGTACGTTGTGTTTTCATTGATTTGTACTTTGCTAAAGCTTGCCCTTGTTTCTGAATCCTGCCTTCCGTGTGCTTTGCTGCACTTGGGTCCTCACCTTTTGCCAAATTATAACACATACAGGCTAAAAGAGTGTATGAAAGTAGACACTGATCTGTTTTCAGGGTATGGGACAGTGTTAATGTTATAAGGTCAAAGTAGAAATGCCTCACAATTTAATCTTTTCCTCTTTTGGTTTTTATTCTGGGGTGAAACTGTCAACCAAAAATATTTGACTCCCTCTCCGAAGCCCTCTGCTGGATTCTCCTCAATAATAACAACCTGCCTGACGTCTAGGGTTGTCAAAAGTATCAAAATTCAAAAAAGTATCGATACTAAAATGTTGTATCCGGATACGATACTCATTTTCAAAAGTATCGATACCACCCCTCCCCTCCCCAATGCCGAGCCGCCGACGCTGCGTCCTTCTCCCTCTCTGCCTTCACACACACAGCAGCAGGCACCCTCCCCCTCACCGTGACGTGCACAATAACAACAGAGCATGGCCAGTGCTGCTGCAGGAGGGCCAAATCAACCAGTTTTGGTTGAAAATGAAAGAGGGAAAAGTGTTGTTTGGAGGTATTTTGCCTTCGAGTCGAACGAGCACGGAAAGCCAAAGGACGTGGATAAGCCTGTGTGCAAACACTGCTACAAGGCGGTGGCGACCAAGTCAAGTAATACTTTCAACTTGGCGAAACATCTTAAGGACTGACACCCTGGCCTTTACAGTGAATTTCGACAGGTTAGTGTCTTTCGTTTCAAACTTATTACTGATGTTATCGTGGCCGGTGGCCCGCATTATTGTTGGCCGTGTTATTATTAGCCATTAGCCGCAGCTAGCGATTAAAGGCTGACGTCACGTTAATGATTATAAACAACGTAAAAAAATAAATAAATAATGAATCGGGCATGCCCATATTACGTTAATAGACACAGTGTCAATATACTAAGTTTACATAAATGTTGGTGACTGAAAAGTGTTATTTTCTCTGTTAAAGTCCTAGAATGAAGCAGAGAAAACTCGACCTGCAACCAAACAGCAACACACACAGCCGACTCTACCATCTGTGTTTGACCAACAACGAAAATATGATGCCATGTCCCCCGAATATTTAACGTGTGGTTCTGTTAATTGTTACATGTTGTAACAGAGGTTATTTTTGCATTTTCTTGTTAATAAAAATATCTCTTCTAAATTTTGGGGTCTTTTTTTTATCCTTGTGGTATCAAAAATGGTATCGAGTATCGAATATTTTCCTGAGTATCGGTATGGAGTTGAAAATCTTAGTATCGTGACAACCCTACTCACGTCGTCCACCTCCTGGATGACTTCCTCACAGTCACCCCACCATCCTCTCCACCAGCTCTAGGCCTCTCCACCCTCAGATCAACATTCTGCCAACTTGGCATGCCCCTTTCTGCCGAAAAGACGACGGGACCCAGCATATCCCTTGAATTCCTCGGCATCACTCTCAAATCACTCACCTTCCAAGCCTCCCTGCCAACCGACAAGTTACCGCGCACATCCCTGTTCATTTCCAACTATCTCCTCGCCCACCGCTGCACCAAGCGCCAGCTTCTCTCCCTGCTCGGACACCTCAACTATGCCATCCGAATCATCCCTCAGGGCCGATCATTCATCTCCCACCTACTGTCCCTGTCTTCTGCCATTCCGTCCCTCCACGACCACATCGACCTGGATGCTTCATGCAAAATGGAGCTGAGAATGTGGCGCGATTTTCTGTCCGCATGGAACGGCATTTCCTTTTTTAATGATGACCGGATCACCCAACCAGAAGACATCCAGCTGTACACAGACGCTGCACCCTCCACAGGTTTCGGAGGCTACTAAGCCGGCAAATGGTTTGCCTCTACGTGGCCCCCGGAACTGTTCTCACTCTCCCCTTCCTCTGCCCTGTACGAAATTACCCAGTCATCATCGCTGCTCTTCTTTGGGGGCACGAATGGTCCAGAAGAGTCATCCTCATCCACTCCAACAACCTCACAGCCGTCAACATCATCAACCAAGGCCGCTCACAATCACTGGACATCATGCAATTCATCCGTCGCCTCACCCTGAAGTCAGCCCAGCACCAATTCATAATCCGCGCAGCCCACATTCCCGGCCACCTGAACCACATCGCTGAATCACTCTCCCAGTTCTCATTTCAGAAATTCGAGTCCTTGGCAGCAGACTCGGACCCTCACCCTACGCCAGTTCCACCGTTTTCAGCCACCATCTAAACATAAACCCCCATCTCCTCCACCTCGTCGTCTCTTACCAGCAAGCTATCCTGGACAGCCTGTCACCCAAAACCCTTTCTTCACACTACACCGGATGGTGCTGTTTCAAGTCTTTTCATACCCTTCACAACCTCCCCTTCCCCTCCATCGACATCGTTACAATCACCAGCTTAATCACCTACGCCCACACGGTCCCCAAAATCAGAACATCTACATCTACCGTCAACTTCTTCAAACTGCTCTCTGGAGCCCCGGCCCCCTCCATTTCTCATCCCCAAGTCTCCGTGCTAATCAAAGGCCTTCAAAAGGCGGAACCCCAGCTCGCACCGAAACGCCTACCACTGACCGCAGACCTCCTCACCCGCTGCATCCTAACTCTCCACTCAGGATACTCATCCCTGTTCATCGACTTGACCCTCGAATCCATGTTTCTCCTGGCATTCTTCGGCTTCCTGCGTTGCTCAGAATTCACTTCCACCACCTCCACTCACGACCCCTCTCGACACGCAACCCTCTCGGACATCTCCATCCACTCCCAAGACACCCTTCGTTTCAACCTCAAATGAAGCAAGACTGACCAGTTCGGCCTCTCGCACCCCATCTTCCTCTTCCGCTCACCCCTTACCCATTCCTATCCTTTCCAAATCTTCTACCAATTCAATAAACTATCTTAAACGTCAAACAGCAGCGTGGTCTTGTTAGTGAATTGACAATAGACCTCAAGTGTGAAGGTCATATGTGGATCAATCAATTGTGAATAGCTGGTTATTCAATAATGACAGAATTTAACATGAGGGAACATTTGGGCATGTGGACACAAAGGTCTCTAAGAAATATTGAAATCCTTTACAAAATAATACACACCATTCAAACTGAGACAGTTTGGTAAATCGAACTATCTTAACAATGTTGGGATGGGTGCGCTATCTGTCAAAAATGCAATACAATCCTGAAGTTATTCAGATTTGGTCTATAAATACAAGTTTTGTCTTATGACATGCAGTCTCTGTCTCTCTTTCTATTGGTCTGTACCTGCTATGCAAAGCAATTACAATTCTCAATGACTGCTTCCATTAATACATCTTCAGACCTTCAGAGTGGAAGAAGAAAAATGGAAAGAATGCCAGCAGAAAAAGAGGGGGAGATATGTAACTGCAATCCACAAGCCATTCCCCTTCCAAAGATCCACCAAGAAGGTACAGGTAAATGTAATGCCATGCAAATCTGACACAGAGTTAACAGTGATGACTGAAAAATCTCATGTGCCCCAAAAAACAAAGAAAGACTTAAATAATAATTGAATTTCAAACTTTGGTAGGACCTGCAGCCCTCAGAATAATATGTGCAGCCCCCAAACAAGACATGAAATGCATGCATTCTATTGTTATCATTCCATTTAAATACCTTCTCTATCAATACCCTACTTTGGATGAACTCTTCCAGTACTGCATCAAACTGTGACCCTATAGCAAGCATCTGTCAGGTTTGGAATGGCAACTTTTAGAAAGATAACGGTTGCATGGCAACTTGAGAGTGTTGCAGGGATTATGCTCTGTCATCAGTGCTAGCATACTATATTTATCTGGACAAATCAGGTGTTTAATGTGAAACAGACATTAAAAAGCCACCACAAGTTAATGTGTTTTCATGGAGGGCCCTCAATCATATGATGGCTCACTAAATTGGCATTCAGTCAGAGGTTTTCATAGTGGGATTCAGACCTTCCCAGGGGGGCTACAAGTATTTTCAGGGCAGGTTCTTTGAATTGATCTTTAAGATTACAAAGTATCAGAAGGACGCAGAGAACAGTCTAAATGTATATGATTTGGTTCATAAAAAGTACAGTAATATCGGTGGATTTTGCCGTTTTCCCACTTTCCCTGAGTGAGAAAATAATAAATGCCTTTGGAATTACATTTTTTATGTATTTTGTGTAGTCTGAAGTTATGTCAAACAGCAATATTAGCCTATATTGGCGCAGTTGTGTCTATGGAATTAGATAACATAATCATGATCCTGCAGGCATCCAGAAATTCAGCAAAACTAAGCAAGTACACTAAGAGACTTTGCCTTTTTCCAAGCTTTGGCTGAGGGGAGGCCCAGTGTCAGACTTCGAAAACCCCTGCACTCCGTTATTGGCACTGAGTCATGTAAACTTGGAGAATCACAGCTTTAGTGTATTTCAAAAGCATAATTTATCCTCACCTTAATATTATGCTACCTCATTATTCGAGAAATCCATGTACATTACAAAGGAAAAAAGGAGTACCATTAAATGGAGGTGACCTAAGTTTTTTTAATTTTTTTTATGAACACTGTCAATAGGTTGATTACTCTGTTGCTGGGGGTCCCCTTGGCTCCTGGCAAGATTTTTCAGTTTGTGTTCCAAGGTCATCACTGCAGGGGAACAACGACAATGTCTTGGAGGCACAAGCTGGAGTATATGGGGCCATCTCAGAAAAGGCAGAGGAGCCATCCATCAAACACAAAAGCCCACAGCATCAAGATAGGAGGCTTTCCATCAATGTGTCCCAAAAAGTGGAAGTGTGTGTATGGAAGGCTAACCTCACCACTTTTTGTGTAGATGCTGTAGTCAGTGCTGCCAATGTGAAACTTAAGCATTTAGGTGGTCTGGCAAGAGCCCTGAGTGAAGCTGGAGGGCCACAGATTGAAAACAAGTGCAACCAATACATCACTCAGTTTGGTCCATTGCAAACTGGTGATGTAATTGTTACCAATGCCAAAGAAAACCTAAATTGTAAAAAAAAAAAAATCCACACAGTGGGCCCACAACTTTATCCAAAAGTAACCACAGCAATGGTTTCAACAGCAGAAAAGAAACTGAGGCAAGCAGTATGGAGCATTTCGAAAACAGTTTTAATTCTGTTGCCATTCCAGCCCTGAGTTCCGGGATTTTCAACTTCCCTCTGAAACCATGCTGTGAAATATGGAGCCAGAACGGTGACTTTAAAATTTGGCATCCAAAAAAAAAAAATTGGCATTGAAAACAAAACCAGTACTGAAAAAGGAAACATTGGCATTGAAAACAGTTGTATTGGCACTGAAAAAGAAAACTAATTAAAATAATTAAAATCCCAATAAAATAAAATAATAAGATTTTCAGATTTTAATTATTTTAATCAGTTTCCTTTTTCAATGCCAATACTTGTTTCAATGCCAATACAACTGTTTTCAATACAAATGTTTCAATGCCAATGTTTCCTTTTATTCTGTATTTTTAAAACCGAATATTTCCCCCCCTCCGTTTATAAAATAAATTTTATCCACACTACCTCGTTTTCGAAAAAAAACCCTTCCACACATAGCCGAACATCTGCGTTTTCAATCACAAATCACCCACAACGTTATCCGTCGCCTGTGCTCTTGGAGCAGTAGTTGGGCTTGTAAAATCAAAGAGGTAAACAGCGCCTGCACAATAATTAACACCACCACAGTTTTCAAGGCACTCGGAGCAATGCTTCTGCAGTAAACAAAGGTCGCACGTTTGATGTCAGAGCAGATTTGTTGTTGTTTTGGCGCATATTGTGACGTTTGAAAACGCTAAACTCCGGTTATCACTGTCTACACGCAAATGCATAAACGGAGTATTCGCAAATCTTCACTTTGCCCGGAGTTTTTTTAAATATTCGTTTATGATGCGTTTTCATGTGGATGACAGGTCCAAACGTAGAAAAATATATTAGTTTTAGCAGATACCCGGCTACGTGTGTACGGGGTCTCAGTCACTCTGGCTTCTGCACACCACAGCCGCCCAGCCCACTGGCACCAACAGCACTTAATATCACCTGGCCTGAGTGGCAAGTGGGATCAGGTGTGGGCCTCCACACACTGGCAAGGAGGAGGGGGAGAACGAGGGCGCCACCAAGTGAAAGCACAACACAAAAAGACACCACACAAACACGGCCACAACACTAGGACTGTAACACCCCCTTCCATAAGACCAACCCCATATTTTTGTTCACACACCCTACACTAAACTGCTAGGCCTCTACCACAGGTTATACTCATTTTTACACCAACATACACACCTCTCAATACTAACGTTTTTCAGACACACCTTACCTGCAAGACAGTGAATCTGCCACTACGTTGTCAGTTCAGCGATATAACATCCAGGTTTGTCACAAAAAAGGAGCTGACAGAGCCTCAGGCGCTGATTGTGGTTGTGCATCTGGGCCAGGAACACAAGCAGGTTATGGTCAGTATAAAAAACCACAGTGGATGGGCTGGAGCCGACACACACCTCGAAATGCCGGAGGGCAAGGAGCATGGCTAGTGTCTCCTTCTCTATGGTAGAGTAGTTAAACTAGTGGCAGCCAGAACAGGGGCACT
This sequence comes from Pagrus pagrus, assembly GCF_965226575.1. Lineage (NCBI taxonomy): Eukaryota > Metazoa > Chordata > Actinopteri > Spariformes > Sparidae > Pagrus > Pagrus pagrus. The sequence goes on along the minus strand of NC_140205.1, from coordinate 22,157,027 downwards.
ACAAAGAAGGGACTTAGCCGCTTCAAAAGCACGTTGACACACCTCACTCCATACAAAAAGAGCAGCGGGACTGCATAACCTGGTCAGTGGTGCCACCACAACAGAAAAGTTCCTACAAAAACACTGATAATAGCCTGTCATGCCCAGGAACCGCCTGAGTTCACGTCTAGTGGATGGGAAAGGATATGACAACACTGCCTGGACCTTAGCATCCACCGGACAGACTTGACCATGGCCCACCTGCTTCCTCAAATAAGTGACGGTGGCCTTACCGAACTCATACTTGGCAAGGTTTAATGTCAGCGACGTCTTAGCCAACCACTGGAACACCTCAGATAAAGTGGACACGTGCTCCGCCCACGAGTAAGAATACACCACTACATCATCTAAATACACGTTACAGTTTGGCACATCTCCTAACACCAAATGCATCAAACACTGGGAGGTTACAGGCGCATTCCTCAGGCCGAACACCATCACGTCATACTGCAAGAAGTGGTCGGGGGTGACAAACGCACGATTTTAGGATTCAAGAACACCAGGGGCTAAGGGGAAAAGAACAGGGCCGAAGTTGTGCGCGTGCAAAGAAAATTTTTGGTGAGTGTCAGTGTGCTTCTTTGTGACTGTCCCTTGGGCCTACACATTATCAATCACAACAAAACTGCACTCACATCTGCACAACGTTTTTTTTTTAGAGTATTCACAGTTGAAACATAGTAGCTATAGCTTCATGAGGGTCAACATTTTATGGAATAGAATATACTTTATTGTCCCCTAGGGGAAATTTGTCATGGACTCAAAGTGCATAGTGCTTAGTAGTGGCTGCCCTTACAGACAATAAATACACATAAAAATGAAGAGAGAAAAAAAAAAAAAATAAAATAAAATACACATGACGGCTAAAGATGTACACGTAGGCTACATACACACTTATGACATCCAATGAAAGATTAAAACAAAAAAACAAACAGAACACCAAGTTATTGCACACTTCCCAGGCCTCAGCGTACGGATCTATTTAGAATTTTGATGGAGGTGGGTACGAAAGAGTATTTAAAACGGTTTAATTTGCATTTTGGGACTGAGAGCTCGTATGATGTATGCTGCTTTCTTTAATTTTTTAAGGATCTACGGATCTGAAATAAAGTATTACTATTAAATATGGTCTGCATTACATGATTTACTGAATTGCAGGGCTTCTAGTAGTAGCCTATGAGGTAGAAATTGAATTGTAGCCTACAAATACAACTCCAATACATCTTGAAACCGAAAATGTTGGAACCAAAAATAATGTTTTAATTTGAAAGTTGGAGGAAGTCATTCCTCTACACACATACAAATTCTGACGAAGTATGTTTGGTTTTGGAACTTTGTACATACACTGATCACATCACACACACACAACATAATTTTGCCATTTTGAGGAATACTTTCCTTCAACGGATAGCCCGGCGCTGCTTGTCTGGACTAAAACAGAAGATAAACTAACGTAGCTAACAGTTTGTTTGGAACAACATGTGTGGAAGGGCATGTACAGACTCGCGTGACATGAGTAAACAAACTGGCTGGTTAGCAGCTTAGCCTGTTTGACAGCTCCTGAGTCGTGCAGGCAGCTGTGCTAAACAGTTGCCTAGCCAAGTAACGTTAACGTTATGTCATGTGGTTGCAATTAAACTGAGGTTAAGCTGTTGTTGCGACTCTCATAACAAAACACAAAATTTTACTGCTAGCCTAACTGTTACTCTGTTTCCACGTTAAGAGAAAATACCACTGTGCAGATGAATAGCCTACAGGTGAGGTGCTATCTAACGTTATCGTTACCAAATGTAACGTTACCTGAAGTTGGTTCTTGAGTCTTTGCCGGCATTGCCTTTGGCCTGAAAAAGCTATGGATATCCATGTCTGCGACGTCTGCACACGCTTGTCATGCTCTGTGAAGGGGGTCCAGGGCGGCATTCCGAAGGGCCGCCATCCCGAACATTCACTTTCATGTTTCGGAATGCCATCCCTTAATTATTTTTGAAAAAAGGTCGCCATTCCGAACCTGAAACCCTAACCTTAACCATAACCCGGTCGGAATGGCGGCCCGTCGGAATGGCGGTCCTTCGGAACGGGGGTCGCCCCCCCTGTGAAGGAGTTACTTTTACGTTGTTGAGGCAACTTCTCACACGCAGTTAGGTCTTAATGGGAGCAGCAGAGCCAACGTCTATGTCGTCTATACACTGGTTCAGGAAGGCACATCACCAAACACAGAGAGGTAAGAGTGGAGCAGACCAACTACATTACTTAATGTGGCAATGAATAAAGCATTAATCCCCTTAAAACTCAAATAGGTTATTTACAATGAGATGTCTCTTTTACCACATGATAAACTGTCTAGGGAAACTAATATGACTCTCACTCTCATGTAAATACATTTAGAGGCTGACAGGATTTCTCTTGGTTTTGTAAACCTCAATGTAAACACAAATATGGAAATTACCTTATTAACTTAAACCCCAAGCAAAAACACACAACATCTCAGCTTATTTTGTGGTTTTTGGATTAACAAATATTTAAATGCACATTAAGGCAAAATAATAAAATTATAAAATAATAATAAGACCCTTGTAATTTTAGTAGTTTGTTCAACCTGAGTGCACTCTTTGTTTTAGGCTGTTATTTGAGCAAGCTTGCATTTAGAATCGTTGGCGCGCTTTAAAGTTGGAGCTCATAAAGAAACGAGATGATAATAGTGTGGAAAACACATGCTGTCTGCAGCAAACAGTCCCAAACACAATCACTTCATTGCGTGGTAACTGGAAAACAGTTCACAGTCCAGCATGAAGGAAAATAACACAATAAATACAGCAGCCTGTAACTATTCTCACACGGGTTTATCTCCCAACGTTCTCTACGCCATTGTTCTCTTGCTCTTCAGTGCGCGCTCCCTTCTTCTCTTCCTCTTCACAGACAGGTGAACTGAAAATATTACTCTTCAAGGTCATTCTTTCTCAAACGTTACAAAAATCACTTCTTAGGTTTTTAACGTACATTACAAGCCATGAAATATATTTCAAAGGCACATCTTTAACTTCTTATTTAATCCACATTTACCTCATTAACATGGACTTAACCATGACAACTGAATATTATTCAAGCATCTTATTAACTTGAAATAATCACACCTTTTAAAAAGAAATATAACTGATATTTATCAGGTTATTACAAGTAGTATGTTGTTAAAGCTGTAGTTCAAATGAGAAATCAATTGTAATTATAACAGCATGATCTAACACTGTTTTATGAGTTCAAGGAATTACATAACAGTTACGTTGCGTCCCCCCATCCAATTCCCTGATCTAGATTATTGAAGCCCAGATTCACATAGCTGCAAACGAGTTACAGATGCGGAATACCGTATACCTTCTGAGCCACTACATAGCAGGTGTGATTCTGTTTGGGGAAAGGCTGCTGCTTGCCCACCAGAGATTGGCCAAGGTACATAATGTCATATGTAGAAATGGAATTAAGAATAGACTGAATATAGTAATTATCTGAATGTTACTCCACTACTATGAGTATGTGCATAGCCATTTAACTGGCCTTGCTAATGGTTCACCCCACTGACTGTAAATTAAGATGGAGCACACATCTCCACTTCCTGCCACCGTCAAAAAATGAATCCAAAATATCCCAGTTGAAAGTGCTGCCATCTTGCACTGCTGAACATCATCCGTAAGTAACTCAAGGCGGCTGAATAAAAAGGGCAGATGAGCTGCGCAGATAAGTAGTTATATAAGGAGAGGAGGGCACTGTGGGTCTGCAATCCCCTGATTGGGTGGGAGGTGAAAAGATCTTTCAGGATGCAAAGGCGGAGCCTTGGAGGGGTAAACCAATAGCAAATCCCTTGAGAGGAGCAAGCATGTATGAAATGGAACAAATATTTGTTATTCTTCATGCACAATATTTATAAAATAATCTATCATTTCACATTCCTTGGGAAGGTGAACTTCTTCAAATACCAGGACATAGTTTCCTTTGTCAATGTTGGCAGTGTCCACTGGAAGCTTCTGGTTAGTAGGTGATTACAGACTGTATATACATTAAAACTGTATGGTGTGTTTTATATACTGTACATCTAATCAATATTTGTTTCATTGTTTTATTATATTTTTCAGTACATAAATGCTGTCAACCAGACAGTATATCTGGTGGATCCTGCACACAGTTGGCTAATGTAGCCTGAGAAAGGAAAGTCTGCAGTCCCCTTCTGGAACTGCTACTTCTGCAACCCGACTTCAGATCAGTGTTTGAAGATTGATGGACGGATGGATTCATGGAAGAATAACTCCCAAAGTTTACACACAGGGATCTGTTAATGAATGTTAAATAGTTTGTCTCAGCACAGAGCTTAATTCTATATATAAATCTGGGAACTTAATCGTGAAACCGAAAAGACAATATTATGATTTAAAAACTAAGCAAGAAATACAAAAGCCAGTAAACAGTGTGGGTGAAAGCCAGATCAACCAAACAAACAAGGGGAATGTAACAATAATGGTAGCCACAAAGACAAAATCCACAGAACAGCCAATTATCACAAATTATCAGTAATGCATGTCCAAAAATGCTGAAATTACACACGGGTGTACCACTCTGCCAAGTTCTAACAACAGACAGGTATATGTAGTAAGTGATTTATGAGGCAAGGGTGCCAAGACAGCAGGGCCCTATTTCAGAGAGCAGGATTAGTGAAAACTCTGAGTTAGTTAAGCCTGAGAAACTCTGGGTGTTCTGTGTGAGAAAGAGATATAACTTAAACTCTGGGTCAGGTAATCTGGTGACTGACTCTGTGAAGTTGTGCTCGCTGGCATTTTTTCTTTACCAATCTCAGAGTTTCTGTCTGACTCCTACCCCTTCGCTGAGCCTGAAGCAGCTGTCTGACACACCTGTTTCATTCCTCATTCATACAGTCGCATTAATGTGATCCGATGTGCGCTTTGATATATGAAAGCACCAGATCACTTCATTTGCAGAAGTTACTTTTTTTTTTCAAACTTCAAATCCTGGTTAGATATTACTTTCTTACACAAGGACTTTAACATGAGTGCTTTTATGATTGATCTGTCATCAATGTAAGCACACAGACAGCAATGTCATATTGGCTTCATCCTCATTCAGACTAAAATCTGTAAATCATCCTTTCTGACCGTGTGGACATGAAGGCAGCTGTCAGACTGTCAGTCTGTCCTTGTACATTTCCTTCACATTACAGAAGTAATCATTGTCATATTGTCATTGATTGCACTGATGGAACATTCCTATCGTAGTCATCATATCATGTTGGAGATGATGTGAACATTTGTGCGTGATGATGATTGTGGTGCATCTGGTTATAAATGCAATTTAAAAGTGAGATTAAAAAATATATATATTCTGCATTTGTCTTATGCATGTGTTTTAAAAGCATTTCATGTTGAAACATTTACACATGTTGAAATATAGAATGCTGTTGGGCACATTTTTAAAAATAAAATAGATTTTTAGTAAGTTTGAACCTGATAATGGCAAAATCATTATTACTGTGTCGGACTCTGACTGTACAAGTAAGTATAAGTAAACTATGCGTCTTACTTGTTTGATCCATATTTTCATCTTCAGTTGCTGTCACTTGCATTTGGTCCCCGTCAGGTTACAGCTGATAAATATATGTAAAAATCAAATGTAGCTGCAGGATTCCAGCACATTCAAGAAATTGGTGTTACAGTAGGTAAATGATGAATAAGTGGAGTACTCTAAATACAATTTGAAAGTCTTAACCTCTTGACTCTCCACACTGTTTTTTAAAGATAAATGTCATGGTCTGCATCGGCTCACATTCATATGTCTAACTCTGCATTAAATTGTAAGCTCTGTCTTTTATTTCCTTGTTGCCATGGTGAATCATAGTATCAGAGATACATTGCTGATGGCTTTCATGCACACACTTATCTCAGAGTGAACATACTCAGAGTTGATTGAACTAATTCTGTTCAGTTGCTCAAAGTTTCTGATCTCAGGGGTCGGCATTAGGCCCAGAGTTTGTTAAGCCTGCTTTCTGAAGTAGGGGCTTAAGAATGGGCTGAAGGTGAATTTTACACGAAATTGCTGTTGTTGGTATGATAAATTTATTTATATTTCTCCTTACATTTTAGTGTTCGATTCGACAAATAACTGTGCTATGTGTTCTGCGACCAAGCCCCCTGGACCCAGGCCTCCACTAACAAATTGGGTGAGTTTTTCCTCCTTTGTTCAGGGTTGGTGGGTGGCAGGGAATAATTAAACTTTGAGGTAGTAGCATTTGTATTCACCTATGCTGGTGGTCTTTAAGGAGAAAGGAGTTAGGAGTTGAGTATTTAGATACATCAAACTACTGTCAATAAACTAATTTATGAAATGTTAATATGTATTGTATGAATAAAAATATTTTGTGTGTTTTTAGTGTTTGGCTGCACCACTGACTCACAGAAAGAATACAGACACTGTAGTAACGTAGTCAGTAAAAATTTCTTGAATACTGACAGGTCTATATTTGTGAGAGTAACATGAGAATCATGTTTGAGATAACAACCTTTTCATTTTGTAGATACACTGCGAAATATGCCAACGATGGTACCATGAACAGTGCCTAGGCATGGACACTGCAGCCCTGGAAAAGGCTATGGCAGACAGCTGGAATTGCTGCTTGTGCCCTTAAATCACTTGGCAATCAGCACTCACACTCAGTCAATATATGGACCATCTTTCTGCCATTATAGGGCTGAGATATCGGATGGATATATCTGCAAATACCTGAGTTGATCATTGTTTTTCTTTTTTGCCAATTCATGTCATTTTATTTTGCTACTTTAATGGTGTGCAATGTGTGAAATTGGTGTGACAGACACTACTTGACAAGGTAGTGGCAAAGTATGGGCCGAAGGACTAGTGAGAGGGAAAAGGCCTTCAGAGCCGGACTATTTTCACATCTAATACTGTGAATTAAGGATCTTTTTCGTCCAAACAATAGTAGATGATTGTTGTAATATTGGAAAGACTGGATAAGATAAGTCTGTCTGGTTTAAACAAAGTTTTTTTAAGGAGTTAAGTCAATTAAGGTTAGTCTTAGTTCATTAAAAGGGAAAAACATGAATTCATAAAGTGGTGGTTGTATTTTTCAGTTTAATTATGATAATAGTATTGAGAATATTTCCTTTCTCAATCTATTTTTTTTTATTCTCTTTATTTTGTTACAACTCTCACATATTTCCGAATTTTCGTCTTATCACTGACTATTAATTTACCTGTTCAGCCTGCCCAAGTAAACTTGATGTGTGGAAACAATGTTTCCAATGTGACAATATATGCGTCAGATCATTTTGTACATAGTATGTGAATATGTTTATTTATATATAGGCACGCCTGTGTGTATATGTGTGTGTGTATTTATAGTTATGTGCCTTTGTGTAGCTGGTAAACATTTTTTGTCAACTATTTTAGCTATTGTATTATAAAAATAAATTATTGCCATACATAAGTTTTTGCCTGCTCGGTTTTCATAGTGAATGTATTGTGTTTCTTATTACTTACTCTTACTTATGACAACTTTTATTCTATGTATCCTACCTTTTTTTTTTTTTAATTTGCGATATTATTACATTATATGATTATACAGATTGTATAAGTGTATACAGTATAAGTGTTTGTAAGTGTGTAAGTGTGCCTTACATGTGACCTCTCTCAGTAATACTAGTCAATAAAACTCTGACATTTTATACATCCTATCTGGGTCCCTATAACAATATAAAAACAGTATTTTTGAGTATAATCCACTGGAGCTATGTATACAAATTCTCAGCAAATTGACAATGCAATTCGACATATTAGAGGGCTTTAATTTTGAAATTCCACATATGAGCTTCCTGATATTATTAGGACTGTGCATCTTTACTGGTCTCACGATTCGATTACGATTATCCTGTCAACGATTCAATTCGATTTGATATCACGTTGCATTATGATGCGTTGCATCCTCAATTTTCTATATTACTGCACATGGCTACTTTTTCATCAATGAAAACAAGCAGTCATATAAATATGAACTCCCTTTTTCATTATTTAGAAAGTGCTTCAGAAATCACGTTATGGCTACTCGACTAGCTTGGCTCATTGACGCCATTACCTGGGCTTTGGTTTCGTTGTAGAGTGCAGGTATGACCTTTTCTGTAAAGTGGCTACGTGATGGGAGCTTATACCGTGGCTCCAGCGTCTTCAACAGGTGACGACCGAATAAGGGCGTAGATCCTTAGCTATGAAAGCTGCCACAGACGGGGTTATTCTCTTCCCTTTCTCAGAGTTGGGCGGTAAAGTTGACAGTGTCTCATCAATTCTTGGCTGGGCCCGCTGTTTTCTTTATGGTGGCAGGTGTTAGCTTCTCAGAGTCAAAACAGCTAACGTGGTTCTCAAGTTAGTGGTATTTCCAAGGCGTTTGATTTTTGTGTGACAGACTTGACACACAGCGTGCGTGTTGTCCAGTTCGTGCTTCCCAGTAAGTTCATAAAATCTGAAATGTGCCCAAAATATAAGTTGTTTTATATCACTTGCTCTTGATTTTCGCCTCCCTCTGCCATATTGCACTAGCCCCATTCTCCCACAATTCAATGCGACGTTGCTGTACGCCGCTGGTTGTTACCAGGAAGTTATCTTGAACTGTAGAACTTTATTTTCCAGCCGCGCCTGGAAAATCAAGAAGCAATGTTACTACACTATAATCGATTATGTTCTGTCGTAGAATCGTCCACATCGCATCGTAGAAACAATTAATTTCAACACCCCTAGATATTAGGAGTGACACTCTGCGGTGGAGTACTATCATTCTGAACTGAAAATAGTCTGTGGAAACAGGTAGTTTCCTTTTAATGTAAATCTGAATTCATATGAAAATATTGACAATTTGACAATTGACATTTTAGGGGGCTTTAATTTTGAAAGTTTCCTCCTAATATCAATGTGAATTTAAAGGGAAATATTAGAAACATCTGACATTTTAGAGGGCTTTAATTTTGAAAGTCAAAATCAGAACTTCCTGCTATTATCTGAGTGACACTGAGGTGGAGTACTCTCATTCTGAACTGAAATTAGTCTGTGGAAACAGGCAGTTTCCTTCCAATATCAATCTGAAACAAAAAATAAAAATAGAAACATAAGTCAAAGTGGAATTTAAATATCTAATAGCAAGTACAAGGCTTTAGTGTTTCAGTCCATCTTTGTTGTAATAGGATCAGTATAAAGGAGCACAAGCTTTTGACATTGCCTGAATGTGCATCTCAGTAGAGCACAGCTGTCAGTTAATTATCATCTCTTTCGTTTAAAATAAAAATACAATCAGATAAAGTAAGGAATAAACTGAAATCAATTCAGTCTTGTAGGTAGTGTCTTAAGATTTTAAAACGTGAAATAAATGTTAAAACTGTCACATATGAAATGGGCTGGATATGTGAAAGGAGTTTAAAAAAGACATTGTATTCACATCTCTACCAGAATATTAAGAAGCACAGAACAATGAAAGATCACATGCTAATCCCAGTGAAAGCCAATTATACAGAAAGAGCACTTAGTTCTATTTGTTTCCATTTCAATTTTTCATTATCTCAGTCACTTGTCTTAACCTTTGTTTGAGTGTGACAGAGCACCCTCAGTGCTGCTTTTCACACTTCCACCAGCTGGTTGGAGAGGCTCTACATTATCCAGTAAAGTGGTCGTTTCACACCAGCAGCATGAGCCCTGCAGGCCTGCGCACCTCCAACACTGAGTACTTGTTCTCCATTCAGCTCCTCTTTAATTAAAACCTTCCAGGAGGGCCAACATGATTATTTATAACACACTGCGGTGGTCCTGTTCTAAGCAATGTATTTCTAATGAAGATTGCTACAGACTACATGAATGATGCAGTGACTTTTAGATCTATTATGCACTGTAGATCACGTTCCCCACCCCAAGGAAACATAGGTCTATGTTGTGAGGATACTTACCTGAGTAGTAACAGGAGCTCTCTATTCGTAAGTAAGTTAAAATGAGCGCAGTGAACTTTTCTAACTCACCACCTGTTTTGTCTTCGGAAAAAATAAATGGAACAGCTCAACATATCAAACCGATGTAATAATTTCACCCTTTATTCACTTTATGTCAAATGTACAGTATATTACATTTCCAAACTTGATGCTAACCTCACACAAGAACACTGAAACTCCAGAGCCTTACCTGCAGTTTCCCCCTAAAGGCAGCCTGATAATTAGACTGAATAGTCTATCCAGAATGTTTAAATAGGTGTTTAGCAGATTACTCTGCTCTGAGCAAAAATCAATCAGCAGTGTCCAACATCTACAGACAGCCACTCAAAGCTGGCCACAATTATTTACAACAAAATAAATGGACTTCAACTGAAAACACATGTAATGGGAAGGACAATCAGTACTAAGAAACCTGAGGTTTCTTCCATCATCTTTTTTTTCCCCTGTTAAAAGGGTCTTTTTTTCCCATCAAGATGGCAAGTTTTTCCTCACTCGAATCGAGGGTCTAAGGACAGAGGATGTCGTTCACTGTACAGACTGTAAAGCCCACTGAGGCAATGTGATTGTGATTATGGGCTATATAAATAAAATTTGATTTGATTTGATTTGAGTACTAAACAATAAAATAACCAACTTAAATCCCAATGTATTTCATATAAAAGGGTGTATTTGCTTCTCTTTTATAATTTTTCAGAAGAAAATAAATAATCCCTCCTGCCGCACACAGTTTACTCTGCTCAGCTTAATATAGAGAGATTACGTCAAAATCACAAAAAACTGTGTAAACCAAGCAATATGAGACAAACAGCACTTAAACAAAGCTACAGGCTACATTAATTGCACTGCATCAGGCTGGTATTGTATCAGTTTGTAGGTGTTGTATTTTGGACCCAAAAGTGGACACCAAGACAGGGGAAAGGTTTGAAGAAATGCATTAGGTTGGTCGGGTGAATGGGTTGTAGAGAAAGGCTCAATGATGAGATTACAAAAATGAGTCAAGAAATTCAACAAAGTATCACGAGAGCAAACAATCACAAGAAGTAGCATGAGTTGTTCAGCTATAAATGCCACAGTGATGAGCAGAAACAATCTGGCAGCAAGTAGAGAGAAGACCAGATTATTTAAGATGGTGCTGATGATTAGATGGGCTGCAGGTGTGTGAGAGGCAGGGGCTCCAGCCAACCAGGGAATATATGCCCAGCCTCTGCAAAAAAACACCTCAGAGAACACAGAACCAGGAGGATAGGTAGATGATGGCATCATTCAAGGTAAAGACCATAGGGACGGTCTGAATAGGGTCAAAATAGATCTGAAGTTACAAGCTGGGGAAGGGGCGGATGGAAGAAGTGATCTGTTGTAAAAGCAAAGAAGAGAGGAGAGTCGTGATGTTGTTCGTCCTTGTGACAGAGTGACTGCCTGTGACAGTATGTGTGTGTGTGTGTGTCCCTACTCGTTAAATCAGTAAATCAGCTTATAATATCCTACAGCTGCACCTTTCATCTTGGGCTTTTGTCACTTTTGTGGCCATTTTTGTGTCACTATTTTCCCTGTATGTAGATTTTTTTAAAATTCAATCTACAGTAGTACTTGGAGCTGATAGAGGGATGTAAACTATTATTCTAAACATCCAAACATGGTGTCCGGACACAAGTTGTCACGCTCTTAATGAGAAATGCAATTTTTAGTAAATGAATTTCTTCTTTGTGTCACTTTGTCAATGTTCCGTGTTAACTGCTTTGTATTAACATCAGTCTGTACCTTCAGCCTCACCAGAAAAACCACCATATACTGTTCAAGTGGCTCATTACAACCCATATGATGTTTCTTGTAAGGCTGTGGCCTCTGGTGGCTGTACTAAAGATTATGGCTGCAAAGGAGGAATAGAGGAGAAGTAGTATAAAGAGAGAGAAGTCTGTGTAAGGAGGAGGTAGGGGATGAAAGGTCTGGTCAGGTTAAACAAGCACAAGACTTTCACCTAGCAGCCCTCTGTTCATGTCCAATATAAACCAGAGGCCAATGGGGAGTATGTTCAACTAACGCAGTTAAGTAACATCACATACACAACGTAACTGAAGTTACTTACGTAACATAGGTACGCTTGCAACTGAAGTTACAGAAGCAACGTAGTCATTTTAACCCAAACCATAATGTTTTCCTAAACTTAATCCAAGTAATTTTCTTGTCTAAATGGAACTTAACTGCGACTGTCCAACATAGGTCCCAACTGTGGCCCTACACTCCTGAGTTTGATGCTGTAGTTACCCCTCTAGTATCACTTTTGAAGCAGCCTTGAGTGCAGTAGTATAAAGAGCGGTCAGGGTTTGTTTGGGATGGTTGTATGGTCATACACTGGACTTTCCTTCAGGGTTTCAGACCAGGGTTTGCTTCCCATTTGTGACCAAGAGTCATAAGTGATTTGTTTTTAACTTACGTTATGTGTATAAGTTAAAGTACATAGGTCAGGTGAACAAAGGTTAGAGAATGTTTGTGGGCTGATTTATTTTGGGATCATTACAGTAAAAGCTGCTTCTCTTTAGAGCAGGAATGCTATCACTTTAAGAGCAGTGCAATATATATATGATGATGTGATTTTCCTTTACCATCAATGAAATCATCAATGAAACAAAAATGGTTAACAGCGTCAGCATTTGATGCTTGTTGAGCAGGTTTGATGAATGATGATTTTTCATTCTTGCTGATTTTTGTAGATAGTAAAAACAAAGTAAAAACACCACGCTGAGGAAAACACTGAACAGCGGGGCAGCATTAGTGGTGAGTATGTACTCAAAAAAATCAAAGTATATAGTGCTGTATGCTGTTTCATTGTTATGTGTGTATTTTGTATGCTTTTGCCTAATTTAAAAGGGGATATAATGTTGTGTTGAGTTCCAGGTGTGTGTCTTTGCATGTAGGCTACACACTGGAGTGAAAGTTAGTTTATTATTTTCTTCAGAAGTTTATTGTGGACTCAAGCAAGAATGGTTGTACTGTATATTTTTTATTGTTTTGTCCATGGATGCACAGTACATTTCCACTGAAGTAATGCACATTACTGTACAGTTACTGAAGAAGTTATGTGGCTTAACAACTGTATTTGTACTGTATTTTTGTTTTCTTTATTTAGAGACAAGTCACTACTATTTTATATTACACCTATTTTGTTTACTGTTCTCTATTTTTGACAATTATGGCTATTTTATATATCAAGTCTCTTTTGCCTATCTTGTCTAGGGATATTTGAGGCTCATGTGCAGAGTTCATGAGTTATTTCCTGTAGAAATTGAGCTACTGTCCACTTTAAAAAAGGTACATATATTGTTATTGAGTGCTCTGACACCATTGCTATTAGCACTACAGTACCAGAGAGAATATTTTGGAGTCAATATTACTGGATACAGAAAGAGGCAAGATAACCATCCTGTACTGTTCATCTCTGGGATTTTCTACAACATTTCCTCAACTTTATAACATCAACACTGTTCTTGCATATTTCAAGTGCAGTCAGGGGGGCCACACGTAACTTATATTAAGTGAGTTACATACTGACATCACTTACGTTATGTTATGTGGTGTGTGTTACGTCATTTATGCAACTTAAGTTACAAAACTGAACATAATTTATTTTATTTTAGGTGTAGATAGAGCGTCATAGCTTGAAGCTTAAGGCTGCTGGACAAGCTGCAGTAAATGACTAATGAGTTGGGAGTGAGAACATGTTGAAGGTCCGGTACACCTGTCTCTGGTACGAAGCAACGGTAGTGTTGTTTTGGATATGGTAATATATGTCATTTTGGGAGTTGCTAGCAATTGATCTATTCAATCGTTAGTGGTATGAGGATGTGTTTGTAAAACCCATCTAAATTCAGGAAAAAAAAGAAACACTGAACAAATCTTTCCTCTACAAGAACCATGCAGTGTTTGTAATTTCATGATTGATACAGATCTAAATGAATAAAACAGCCACAGCTGCTGGGGGGAGAGAGAGAGAGAGCGAGAGAGAGAGAGAGAGCGAGAGAGAGAGAGAGAGAGAGAGAGAGAGAGAGAGAAAAAGAAAGAAAGAAAGAAACAGAGAGAGAGAGAGAGAGAGCGAGCAGTGACAAGGTGACTTTGCAGGGTTGAAACCATATCAGACACCTCACTAACAGTTGAGAGGCACAAAATCCCTTGATCATGTCACCCTGGCTATAATTTGTACCATGTCAAAGAGGGTCCCTGTGTGTTCTGCCCACACTCCATAATTGTGTGTGAAATTAACTGAAAATCTAGATGATTTCTTGGGAGAATCACTGCCACCCACAGTACATTCTCTTCATCTTGTCCTGGTCACAGTTGGATTTTCTATTACATGCACTTTATCATTGTTCATGTGTTGACATTCAGAGCACGAGGCTGCCATCCTGCTGTCCTAACTCTTTTATTCTTATTATTGCTCTCATGAGGTGTTGACCTGATTGGTGTTGAAAATGATTATCACTGTATTATTAAGGTTAGTTTCTGTGATGATGAATCGCTGAATTGTATGTACTGCAGTTTAACTTATCACTTTGCTTTCAGCTCCACTAACAATCTTCTTACAAGCATTCATGGAATTAACACCCAGATTGTGCCACATTCATCAACCATTAAATTGCCTCACACGAAAAGTGAAATTGTCCGTGTAATGCAATCAATTAAGAGATGCTGTTTGGAAAGTGGAATGATAATGAGCGTTCACATAGGCTCTGCTGTACAGAGCTCTTTTTGTCCTCTTCTGTCTGTATTCCTTTTTACTGAAAACAAAATGTAATTGTACTCAAAGCCTTTATTTGATCTGAGAGGGACATTACTGGGAGGTGTCTCTCTTCTATGAATGGATTCTCAGCGTTGAAGCCACTCACTGGTTCTGGGTTCTGAAAATCTGCCCTGCTGCTGACCACTGGACCAATGCCACAACAGATTTGTCTAAAACAATTCACTGGACCACTTGTGGCCAACAGAAACTGGTAGTTACGTATATAGTGCTGAATGCAAAGCACGGTCTCAGGCTCTGGCATTTGTGGTGGATTTAAGATGGCATTTAACTGCATGACTCATCCATAATCATGCAGACAGAGGCTCTGATGTTATCACACATGGCAAAGTGCCTTCAGTAAGCCTAGCTGATACAGTGGCTGCAACTGGTCGGATTGCCTCACGACAACACTAAAAAACACTGGTAATTCCACTTTGATCATTCTCTCACTATCATAAAGCTAATGGCATGCCAGAAGAAGGAAACTTACCTTGGAGAATATTTTGCATACACAGTATGCAGCCAAATGAAATAGAGCTTAGTAGGTACACTTTGAATAGAGCTCTGTACTGAATAAATAGCCAGTGAGACAATTGCCATATTTACAACCAAAAAGCGTGGCTGTGCCGCCTAATAAATGTCTGTGGGAGTTCGTCTACAGCTCTTGCCCATTTCTCAATGCATATTTATGCTCCCAGATGCATATTTTTCCAGCTGCATAGAAAATCATGCATTCCATTACTATAAATTAGTATTCTGTTTTGCGAATTTTGTGCAAATGTCAGACTGGTCTCCGCTGCTGTATAATCCCTTTAATCGACAAGTAATGACCTAATTAGTTCACTTTCAATCCGATCAATCTTAAGTGCTTCAAGACGCGGGTCGTCCTCTGTAATTGATGTTTTGATTTTAAAAGAGAAGGCAAATTGGTTCTCTTGTTCATATTCAGTACGGTGATACAGTACTCATACAGCTACATGCCTTTCAGGAGCATTTTTATGCTGGGTGTTTAAATATAAAGTGATGTGCATACACAGCGTGTCACTTTGGTCATTCACGATCAGATTATTCAAGTATCTACTCCAACCCCTTATCAAGTAAAGTGCTTACTATCTGGCAGCTTCAATATTTGCCCACATACTTATGGGCCTTATCGGCATTCCTATGCTGAATACTACTTGGCCTGAAGTTTTCTGTGTCAGTTTGTTTGCAGCAATACTAACACACTATTATTTAGGAATATTAGAATGTGATCACAATTTAAATTTTAAAATAAAATAAAATAAAATAAAGATCTAGGTCATAAAACAAGATTCTGACATATTAAAACCGGGTTTGGTAAGATTGTAGAAACTAGCAAAAGCAAGCTAAATTGTGAAAGGATCCAACCGAAAAGGTCCCATCTCCTCCCTTCAGGCCTCCCTCCACAGTCACTCCTCCAAAACACGTGAATGTGCACTGCCTGACTACACTGACACTGAGCACGTTTAACTAATAAACCTAACAAATCCCACATAAGGACAGCACTGACCGGCAGAGGTGCCATTGATTGATTGATTGATTGATTGATTGATTGATTCTTTTAATGACCACACAGCCAGGCTGGTGGAATTTGCTTCCAGTACAACTCATTGGTACAGGTTCCAGACATATAACATATATAGACAAACATACAGTTACAATTCATTTAGGCCCATGCTTGTTCCTCAGCGTACAGAGTTCAAGATATTTACTGCGGTGGGAATGAAAC
Source organism: Pagrus pagrus (assembly GCF_965226575.1). Classification (NCBI taxonomy): domain Eukaryota; kingdom Metazoa; phylum Chordata; class Actinopteri; order Spariformes; family Sparidae; genus Pagrus; species Pagrus pagrus. The sequence continues at coordinate 22,140,436 of NC_140205.1, read as the reverse complement.
TGTTTCTGAAGCGGGTTGTTTTGGAGACAGTTGTCCTGTAGCGTCTCCCAGAGGGCAGCAGCTGGAAGGCATAGTGAGCAGGGTGAGTGGGATCAGAAACAATTTTACGAGCTCTGCGCAGTGTCCGTTTGTGGTCAAGTGATTCAAGTGATGGTAGGGGGGAGCCAGTGATTCTGGATGCTCTGTTAATGATACGCTGTTCTTCCTTGAAAGTGTATCAAGGCTGCTGAACCAGATTGTAATGGATGAGGTGAGGAGGCTTTCGATGATGGCTGTGTAAAAGCGGAGCAGGAGATGAGACCTGACTCTGAACTTTTTGAGCTGTCGGAGATGGAAGAGTGTTTGCTGGGCTTTTTTGTAGATGTGTTCTGTGTTGATTTTCCATTTTAGGTTATTGGTGATGTGGGTTCCGATGGGTTCACCTTTAATGAGCACAGGGGTAAATGATAAGCAACGTCATGTTCACATGATGTTTTGAAACAAAAAAAAACAAAACTGTTTTACGTCATGTACTTGGAAAGAAATCCAACTAATTTACTGAATCATGTAAACCCGTTTTTTCCATTATCGCATTACTAAAATGAATGCAAAAACGTCAGTCAGATTATTATTATTATAACCTGATGATTCCCAGTTATTGGATTATTGTGGTCATGTAAATGGGCTCACTGACTCCCCTGTAGCTTGTGCTGGCCAGCTGGGAGATGTGTGTGAGCAGCTCGCTTGCTACATTCAACAAGTTCTTGCTTCTTTTCTGTCTGTGAAATAAATAAACTGTGTTAAATCTCACAATCATGTTAACACAAGCAAAATAGCTGTCACGAACAAACTTCAATCTGGAAAAGGCCTACTCCTCATTGATGTAGGTGTGTGCTTTGTGCTGACTGGGTTAGCCGACGAATGAGGCTGTTGCTGCCATAATGATTCTGTTCTTAGGAATAGGGGCTGTGTACTGTGAGCACAGTGCATCGTTGCAGTCGCTAACCATATCCAACTGCCTCATGTTGTTTAAAGGCCCCCTCCGAGTTAGGGCATTGCTTCTGTCTCCCCAACTCAGATGAGGTGAATAAAGGGAAGGTGATGCCTGATGCTCATTCTTCCCTAGCCTCTATTCTTTATGTTTTCTCTGCCATGCGTGTGCTGCATCTTGCGTGTTCACCACACTGGGTGCATGGGTACACATGCCTGTTCTAAATCAAGTGTTTTTTGGAGAGGCAGCCCACTTGGGATGGGGTGACTCCTCCTCTCCCAATCTTGTGAGTTGGAGAAGGAGAAGAAAGCTTAGGTACCTGGCAATAGACTGGGTTTATCAATGACATGTAGCATTTACTCTTGGTTGATCCCATACTGACAACGAAGTGACACAAGACAAGGAATTTTCTCCTCCAATTTTTATTAATAGTCTTCACTTGTGCCCTATCTGGGCCAGACACACACAGCCCAGCCTCACATGTGCAATTGGGGATGATTCTGCCACGATCCACAGTCTCAGAAAGTTTCATCAGCAAAGCTTTTTTCCTGTACTGGGGTAGCAGCTTAAAGTCGATTCATTTTCCTCCCCCTTTACACTTTAAGCCTCTGCCATTTGCCACATTGCTACTTTTCCCAGGTCAGAAGCCCAAGTTAGACTAAACTCTGAGTGTCTCGACTGTGGGAATTGTTATACCGATATCCCTGGTCTTCCTTGTGTTACGCCCCTTGGAGTGTGTCTCCCCAATTTTTCACTCCCAAGAAAACCCAGTGTCACAGGAGTTACATTCAAAGTAGCATTTTATTTTTGCTTTGGAGGAAGAACAAGGCCAACACAACAAACAAAATAACCTGTTTCCCTATCATCCTGTCACAAAACAAAACAAACTCCTAAATGAGGATAAACAGGAGAAAAAAGGGTTATCAAATAAAAAGGCTTCTCCCTCCTACTATGCTACTACTCTCTGTCAATTTACACATTTCCCAAAGTACCAGATGGTACTGCAGCTACTTTTACTTACAACAGGTTTACATCACAAACAAAACACTATTCACACTAAACACTGGATCATGTTGGGAGTGGAAGATTGGTGGGAGAGGAAGATTGCAGTCAGCCAGCGGTCTAAAAAGGGCTCCTCTCCTCCCTCTGACCAATCCTGTGTCAGCAATCAGGCTGAGGCAGCCAATCAGCAGGTCCAACCTGCTCTAAATCAATCAAACACACACACACACACACACACACACACACACACACACACACACACACAAACATGCACGCACTTAGGGAGAGACTGATCATGCACACACCCACACTGAGGAGGAAAGAGATCAGCCACAAATAAACACAATAATGACTCCGGGTCATAACACTTGCTAGATGACAAGTCAGAAAACTACACCCACAGAGGAAGACTGTGAAACTGCTGTTTCCTAGGTGAAAGATTAACTTTAAGATTCTGGGAGTAATCTTTAAAGTATTAGCACATTTATGACAAGGCTTTTCAAAGATTCAAGATTCAAAGTGTTTAATGCACAGTAAGGAAACATGTTTCCCTGTACAATGAAATTCTTCCTTTGCTGTCCACAGAGTGCCAACAATGTAAAAAAAAATATATACAACAGAAATGTACAAAATAAAGCACTTTTAAAAGGCAGCATGTAAAAAATAAATTTAAAAAAAGCAATAACAACAACAACAATAATAATAATAATAAAACAGTGCAAATGTGAGCCGTGCAATTATGCATGTGCAATTGGAAATGTTAACAAATGTAAACAGTCGGGACAGTTGTATGAGGTAGAGTGATTGTAAACTCCTATCCACTGTTTAGGAGTCTGATGGCAGTGGGAAAGAAAGAGTTCTTTAGTCTGGTGGTCTTTGAATGGTGGTGGATTTAACACTTCTGTTCCTCCGGCCTGAGGGTAGAAGTGTGAACAGTCCGTGCTGTATTGCTCTGCACTAGTTGATTGAGCATGCACCTATTAATTGAATTGATGATTAAACTACTGAATTGTGTTAACTTGGAGTGAAATATAACCACAAATGTAAGAGTGAAATCATGTAACTAAAATATACCACACTTTTTATTACTTTTGATAAAAGAGATGCAGTCAGTACGGCAGTAGAACACATCATGGAGGAGAGAAAAAACGTCTCACAGCTGCAACACAGGGGAGGCAAGGCCACGACGTAGATAAGACATGCTGGGAAAATCCGGGATAGCAGCTGCAAAGGAACATCAGAAGGTATCCCGATGTAGAGGTTGTGTCGAGCAAGGAACATCAAAGGGAATGCCGAATGTCGACAAAAGTTGGCATGTTGGGCACATGTTTTAGCCTAGTGCAGGAAAATACCCAAGTCAGCAAAATTTGATACATAAACAAAAGGACGAGCCAGGATGGGTTAAGCCATGGTGCCCAGCCCTGTTTTAGTGAATATAAGGAGTATGTTTTGTATTGAGAAGTTGGGTCTTATTGGATGAACTTTTGTGTGTATGATCCCAGGTTTAATTGTTGACAATTAAACATTACTGCACTCAGCTTTGGAGGACTCCTGGAGATTATTTCCTTTTTATTGGTGACTTTTTGAAACTCTGAAAAACCTTTTTGGACAAACAAAGAACAAGAAGTCGAGACACGACAAGTGGAGTTCTGGTGATCTTCTCAGCAGTCTTTACCACTCTCATCAGGCATTTGCAGTCCATAGCAGTAGTGCTGCCGTACTACACAGTGACACAGCTGGTCAAGATGCTCTCAACAATGCAGCTGTAGAAGTTGCTGAGAATCTCAGGCGACATTCCAAACTTCCTCAGCCTCCTCAGAAAATACAGCCACTGTTGGGCCCTCTTAACCAGCTGTGTGGTGTTGAGTGACCAACTGAGGTCTTCACTGATGTGGACGCCCAGGTATTTGAAGCTGCTCACCCTCTCTACTTCAAGCTCCCGGATGTACAGTGGCCGATACGGTCTCCTCTTCTTCCTCATGTCCACTATTATCTCTTTCTCCTATAAATTCCTTTCAAAGTTACTGTGCTCCAAGTGATTCTGCCCTTCCAGCCAGGAGACACTAGCCCCTTTCCAGCACTTCATTTGTAAATCAAAAAGGTCTCGAACAGAGACAGGGTGCTATAAGGAAGATGGTCTAGACTTGCTCAATTTGGAAAGTGTCATGAGATGACTTTTGTTGTGAATTCGCGCCTAAAATAAAGACTGATCGATTTTCCACCGGGTCAGAAGGAGCAGAAAGTGAGGGAACACATCAATAATCCACAGGGCATGGAGCACATTGGACAAACAAAACTAAAACTGTTGTTAGAAACTAAGCATTGTTTATTTATATTTATTAATTAGGGCATTCACAACAATCACTCTAAATCAGCAAGGAGAGGTGAAAAGTAACAGCTGATTAACGTTGAGATCTGCATGTTCTCTCCTCCCCTCTTTTTCTGTCTCTGTCCTTGACTGTCCCTTCAACTCCCTGTCGATTTGTGTCCCCTCTGTTTGTAGACTATTACAATGGGGGGAAATGGAATTAGGACCAAAAGATCTACTCACAACTATAAAGAGCAGCAGGATAAGAAACCAAACTAGGTCTCACCAAACCCTCAGCTGTCTTTCAGGCCCTGGTGGACATGTTAAATGACGTTTTTGTCTACTTGGATGATATCCTGATCTTCTCCCCCGACTCATGTCTGCATAATGTTTTCGCGCAGAAACTGTTGGAGAACTAACTCTTGTTAAAGTTGAGAAGTGTGAGTTCCACACCCCTACCATCTCCTTCCTGGGTTTTGTCGCCAGAACCACATCCAAATGATTCCCTCCAAGGTTAATGCTGTTGCTAGTTGGCCCACTCCCACCTCCAGGAAACAACTCCAACATGTCTTGGTGTTAGGTCCCTGGTCTAGGAACTTGGACATAAAAATTGATCCCTGGTCACTTTGGATGCATTTTGGGAGGCCAAATGTGGAGAAAACTTGGCAAGCACTTTAAAAATGGCATAGGAATTTAATGAGCGCAATGGGACTGCCTCAGGATAACGGGTAGCAGCACACATCACACTGAGGATGTACTGGTTCCCAGACTTTGTTTTTGGCAAAGGACCAACACAATCAACAATAACATGCTCAAATGGCTCCCTGGCAGCAGGGATTGGCTTTATTGGAGCAGCAGGAATAACTTGGTTGGGTTTACCTGAGACTTGACAGGTGTGACACAAGCGACAAAACTTCACAACATTAGACTTAAGTCCAGGCCAGAAGAAATAACGAAGTATGTATATACTCAAATGTATTTTTTTCTGATTCCTAGGTGGCCGGACATCCTATCGTCATGTGCTAAGCTCGGGACCTTCAAACGAAATGGCTGGGGCACAACAACTTCATACACAGAATCATGGGCAAAACCTGAGCTAGGGGACCAACTGCGTATCAGAACACCATCATCAACAAGGTATGACAGACTTTTCACATGTTGGATTGTTTACGAGCAACAAACAGGAAGACAGAGTAGAATCAGCTTTTTGTGGTCCGATCAGCTGGTCTTTATCTACTGAAAGTGTCTGGGTTTTATCATCAGTCTGAAGCTCAACAACAGGGGCATTGTCTTTGCACTAGAAAGGTGAGTTTTCTAGCGCTGTATTGTCAGACTAATGCTCCACAGGAATAGGTGCATTTTGTTTGCACCCGGCAGGTGAGGTTGATGCATCAGAGGTACTCGTAAAAGAGTCACTGAGATCCATCAAGTCTCCAAGGTTTCGTGCTTGCACACAGGTTGCAACACAAGCAGGAAACAGGAGTAGATCTTGGTGCAACAAGGTTCCAGGGATCATATTAGCAGTCATCATTTGCTATCATTTGCCCAATAAAATCCTAGACCATTGTAAAGTTGTCTAACTGGATGTCCATTTTGCCACCCCCACAAAAGAAAAAACTGACAACCAGAAAAACAGACAACAATGCACAAAACTAATCAAACGATAGCAGACACGATAACAAAGGACACAAGAAATAATGGACGAGCCCCAATTCATGTTACGTCCCTTGTCTAGGGAAACCAGGACATAGCATGCTGTGACTCCCAAGAAAGCTCTCTGCTCAGGACCTACCTCTCTGAGTCGAGTCCCGGAAGCTGGCTCCCTGATTTGTAAGTCCTTTCCTCATCTCCAAGGTGGTCAACCCAGCATCGGTCCAGCTAAGCATCCCAGAACCTGGGGGATCCATCCCACTTTTCACATATCCCTTGTCAAACCTGTCAAGGAAAGTCCTCTTTTTTAACTTGTTTCCACTGGTTTCTACCTGTAAATCTTTAATATTTCTCAGAAAATTGCTTTTAATCATATGTATCCTGTTATAAAGTGTTGTGATTGTGAACTCGACCCAACATGCACCGTAGAAAGTGACAAAGATGTGACGAAAAGTCGGTAGGACAGAAAGCATGACAATACTTTTCTCCATGTAAATTCTGCATTTTTCCCTTACAATTACCATTGTTTGGTCTTGTAACATTGCTTTAGTGGGCTGAAGTGTGGGACATTTCTCTTTTGTTTTGATGTTATCCAGAGAAGGATCTGTTTAGTTGTCAGACTACGAATGCCATCAGAATGTCACAGCCCTGTCCCGCGCTGCCGGCTTACACTTACACACAGACGTCAGTTTACCTCCGTTGCGGCTCTGCGGATCAGAGATCAGGGTGGAACAAAACTGTCTCCCATTCCGCCTCTGTAACTTTCATACAGACGGCAAGGCGGAATAATGGTGCAATATTCCCACCTTGAGAAGGCTACCGATGGCAGTTTCACCCACGTTCATACATAACCTGATTATCAACACTCAGCTGTGTCAGTTGTGAGAAGAGGCCACATAGAGGGAAATGCAGCCCGTGTAAGGGAGGCTGAGAGCAGATGGCAGACTGATTGAAAGGATTAGTACAAATTAGTGGGAGGCTGTTACCTATAAATGCATGAAAATATATCATATAAATGAGAAGCAGGTGAAAGTACCAGGTATTAGGAAAATGTGTGTGTGTTTGTGCGTGTGCACAGCTGCCTCGGTGAACAAGGTGAATGCAGATATGGGTCAAGGGAGAGCAGATGATGTATTAACTGAAACAGGAAATGCACCTGCTTCTTCTGCAGCGTTGGGCCACAAATGCACCTTCAAGGCAGACAGCAGTGAAAACACCATCTGCCAGTCTCATCCTAAATAAAAGCCAAGAAGTGAATGGATGCAATTTACCTTAAACACAGCAGCAGAGTCAAGCAAAGAGCAGTATATTCTGGACACGTAACAGAATATCTTCAGTCAGATGTACTATGAAAAATATTAGGCTGGTCAGTATTGTACTGTTGCCACAGACTGATTTATGGACTAATGGTAGGGTGATAAACTGTAAGTTTTATGAACTTATTCCATACAGACACATTCCATTTGAAGGAGGGTAGGCTGATTTATTACTTGAGACCTTGCTGAACAAGGCTCTAAATCACAAGACAATCAGGAAAGCATCTTCTTGACATCCACAAGGGTAGTGAATAACAATAGGCTCAGCGTCTGTTATTAGCATGACTCTAGTTGTGATCCATACTGTATGTAGGTGAACAAAGTAAACGCCCTTTTCTAGGCTCTTTTCTTAACTACCTAAATTACCTGATTACAGTCCTAAATTACTAATCACAATATACAGTATTAGATTACATTCCTCTGCTTTTAAAGCCTGGTTTCTTGATGAGTTTGTGGCGCGAGATAGGTGGGAAGAAATTAAACTAAATGATCTGACCAAAAAAAACAAGAAAAAGGAACCAACAACGCCACCCTGGGAATTTCACCCAAGGAATGAATTTAAAGTGCAAGGCACACAGGTAAGTAATAATAATAATTTTTTAAAAAAAGAGTCTATCATTCACCCTAAATTAAAGGGGCTGGAGCTGAGTGAGTGGACGATGACTAGTGCAGGGGGAGGTTCCACCAAAAATAAAGAGGTCAACCAAAATCACCCAGCATACGTGGCACACACACACTTAAGTAAACTCGCTCCCAAGACACAGCAGACGAAACAAGGGGGGACACCACCACCAGGACACCAGCACGCCCCCACTGGTCTCCAACAACTGAAAAGAAAAATAAACCAATCAATGGACAAATAACAAAACAAAATTAAACAAAATCATTTCAGAAGTTAACAAAATTATAACTGTCCGGCAAATAAACTTAACACAACCAATATCAACAACTTCCCACTATTAACTCATGTAGTAATAAACAAAAGAATATGAAAAGAACAAACAAAAGAAAGCAAACAAAATGCAACCTAAATAATTACATAAGCTAAATAGAACAAAATAACTAGTCAAACCAAAACAATTACAAAATTACTCAAATAATCAAAACAAAACACACTTTAACAAACACTCATTCACACACGCTGGATGAGCGCCCCTGGTAGAGCTACTCGGGACACTGTGTGCGCCGCGAGAGACAGGCGGCGGTGGACACAATATGCCAGCCAGAGCAAAGCACGTGAAGCAAACAGCAGCAGCAGCGCGGCAAAGCAGCGTGGAGACAAAGCATCGGCAGACAAAGCAGCAGCGACCCAAATAAGCTGATTGCAGTTTGTCCTAATCATGGGAAAATACTGTTAGTGTTGCTATATTACCAAAAAAATGCTGCGGTTGCTTGCTACGCTAATACACACATACCTGTTTACACACACACCCACTCGCACAGAAGGAGGGAGGGAGAGAGGGCTCCGGCCGCTGTCAGCGTTTACCTAAGACCACACTAACGTTAGCCGTCAGACAGCATCAACTACATTGTCGAAAGAGAGAACACTTACCAAGCCAGAAATACACCACAGCACATACAGGGAGCCCGGAGCAGCGCACAAGCAGTCACCCTACAAAACACAAATGCCGTGAGCCCACAGAGAGAACCAAGTGACCAACGTGGTGAAGCAGCGTGGTGGCCATACCTGTCGGACCAGACAACCTTTGGCCCGGAAGTGATGCACCAGTGACAGGAGCGCAAAAGGAAGAGGCGGTGAAGGATGGCTGCTTTTATGCCAGCCCACATCATGACAGCCACTAGTGGCGCTAACCACAAGCAGTAACACTAAATAACATGGATGGCACATCTATGCTGCTACATGTTCAAGGAAATGTGGTGATTCCTCAAAATGCAAATAGCTATTCCATGCATGAGAGATGGAATGCAGGTAAAGAAAGACAGCTCTTCTCCATGAAAGCATGTGGAAAAGACAGGACACATATGAGCAATAGTTTGACATGGAGTGTGAGTGGAAGTAGAGATCAGTTGATGGGTGGGAGGACATACAGCATTAATAGTTTGGCTTCCCAGTACGTAGTACCAGTAGTATTGGTTTGTTTGCTAAAAATGTAAATCATTTACACAGTGAAGCTACAGGTTCACACGAGCTCCAACTCCAACAAAACCAGCTGATTCATGAGTGCAGGTTTACCAGTGGCTTACATTAATCAACCAACAAAGACACAACATATAATTAAGACAATATTGGAGTCAGTTGGAGATGCTTTTTCTCTTTTTTTTTTGTGGAAACTAACCATCTCCCCACACCTGCAGCCCCAGGACCAAGCTAACATGTCTTTGACCAGTCTGTCCACTTAACACAAGGAGACCAAACCAGGTGCGATTATGAATCATGGGTATGAATGTGGATTGTTTGTTTGTTTCAGTAATTTGAAAGCTGCATTGTTCTTGCAAAACTTTAATTAAGCATTAAAGAGGTTTACCCACCATTAAACTGTGGTCTTTGTTACAGTGTCAAGCAAATCAAATGAAACTGTATTGTCCTATACACAATCATACACGGTACAGTGTATAGTGAAATTCTTAGGTCCCTAACTCGACAACAAATCTCACAGGTTGATTAAAAAAATGAAGATATATCTAAAATATAAGAGATCCTTGCAAAAGCTTAAATAAAACTAAAGTATATAAATCAGAGTAAAAATGAATGTTTGAACAATATAATCAGTAATGATTTTCGGAGTTGAGTGTGCATTTCAGATTTTTTCTTTTCATCTTATGGTGTATCCGTGGGTGATATCAGAAAAAAGATCATAGAAGTCATATTCTCTATATTTTTTGTGAACACATTTTTTAATTTGTAGATTCACAGAGCACGTTACAATACACACAGGCCTACATTTATAACCCTTTTCATCCCTTCATCCTCCCTGTCTTCCCCACTCTCCCCTACTGGACTAACCCTCCTCTCCTCCCATCCATCTCCGTCCAGACTTACATTATTCATACCATTTGTGTGTGTGTGCTTTAAGTCTGTTATTACAGCCATCTTCCACATTTCCAACTTGATGGCCTTGGCTTTGTTCTAGTTTACAGTTTGTCTGGTGGTAGCTAGCGAGCCATAACTTGTTTTGTTTCTAACTCCCATAGCATAAAAGAGGAATTGGTTCTAGGGGTACAGGCCTGACACCCACCACTACTGTCGCTAATATTAGTCACATCTCTGTTACATACGTTCCACTACTATTATTGTAATGCATTACTACATACCATCCTTACCATTAATCACTACTACTGTTATCACTAGTAATCACATTTCCATGTGCATTTCATTATTATTGCTGTAATACCGCTTTATGTACTTTCATTCCTGTCAACCATCCATTATAATTGTATACATTGTGATCTCGTTGATCTGCTCTGTACATGCGACATCTATTGCACATCTGTCCGTCCTGGGAGAGGGATCCCTCCTCTGTGGCTCTTCCTGAGGTTTCTTCAGCATTTTTTCCCTGTTAAAAGGGCCTTTTTTTGGGGGCAAGTTTTTCCTCACTCGAATCGAGGGTCGAAGGACAGAGGGTGTCGTCTCTGTACAGATTGTAAAGCCCTCTGAGGCAAACTGTGATTTGTGAATTTGGGCTATACAAATAAAATTTGATTTGATTTGATTTGACAGGCTTGCCAAGATGTAGATATTATAGATCTATAGTTCCATTACTGTGATTAGTAACTGGAATGTGATTACTGAATTTCAATTTGTAAGGCCTTACAGCACTTGTTAATTTGCCTGAACCTAACTTGTTACTGACCAACACTAGTACACATCTGAGCTGCTCAGTGAGAGTCAGACCTCTCTGGTCATCAGGTGATCGTTTTCTAATTGGACCTAAAACAAGATCCTAATCAGGGGCCTCATTTGTAAAACTGTGCAAGTTTCCAAATGTATAAAGTTCAATTAGTCTCAAAACCCACAGACATACAAACCAGATAGGTGCATGTGGTATGACTTCACAGAACAGTATCTGCAAGCTGAAAACCATCCTATGAAAGCAGCATCTCTTCTTTTTCAGTTCATCAGTTTGAACTTTTAGACATTGGGGGCTTGGATGGAATAAAGACTGCCGTGATCTTTGATTGGCTGTTTGGTTTGATCACTATAGTCAAAGACTGGCAGTTACCTGAGAAACCAGCCATTGTCATGCAGCCATCATGTTGGAGCAGGTAAGTCTTGCACTAAGTTAACATCATTCAGAGATCAGATTCTAATATTTTTTGAAAAGGTTTTTCAGTGTAGGCCTAATACTCTAAATACAAGCTAAATAGTCTATTTGATGTTAGAGAAGCAAACATCAGTGACCAGTGAAAGGATGGGAGACATCAGCTGTTGTCTACTCCATCCCAACCCGTCTGTCCCATCTTGTAACTAATGTTTAATGACTTTATGTTCTTTGATACACTATACACATTATACAAATGTAACCTAGCCTTTCTTTCCAAATGAAAGTTGATCTTCGTTGCAGCTCTGTGCTTCAGAAAGTCTGATGAAACATTGATAACTGATCAGAGATTTTTTTTTACAAAAACAAAACTGTATCTCTCAGAACATGACCTTCAGTTCTGTTGGTTATCAGCATACCTTTCTATGAGGAACACTGGCTGTTTACAGCAGTCAGACTTGTGAGGCGATCTAATCTGGAACCCCAGCATTTCACTCTGACATCCAGAAAGCTTTTGATGACTTGCTGATTAGAAGCTGCTCAATGTGTTGTGCCAGAGAACGGAAAAAGGAAACTCACATTCAATAAAAGCAGGGATGCAAAATCAATAACTCATTGAATCAAAAGTCAATTTCCCTATCTTATTTTTATTTTTTAAGAATGATAGTCGTTTGTATGTCAACAGTACACAGACTCACCCACATGTCATTGGGGCATGAATAGAATCAGTCTTGTGGCTGTGTTGTGTACAAGCAACCATTGAAACGGCACAGCTCCTGATTCAGTGATAAACATTATAAATCATGTTGGAGCAGAGAGTGTCTTCTGTCTCACTCCTGGTGACTGTCTTATTCTAAACTCCGTACCTCTACTTCACACATGGATGTACAGTATATCACCATGATGCAATGCTGTGAGAGCACTGCATAGTCCAAGGCCTACATTTTACCCCCCACAGTACTCCCGGCGGGTACACGGTCATAGGCTTTCTCCAAGTCTACAAAACAAATGTAGACCAGTTGGGCCAACTCCCATGACCTTGTTGACCTTGAATCAACACAACAAGTCAAGGTCAACAGAACCTTTTCAGAACACAGGTCAGTCTGTACAGGTCCCCAACAGGGTCGTGTCAGTTATCCAGTTCTTCTTACATTATACACAAATGCTTGCACGAACAGCCACGCTAGAAACCACATTTTTAAATTTTCAGACGATACCGCTATCCTCGGCCTACTGCATGAGAACACTAATCCTTCTGACTATTTTACTGAAATAGAGCTTTTTGTGCAGTGGTGTGATGCCGACATCACGTTATAAATGTCAGAAAAACTGATGAAATAGCTCTGGACCCTAGGTCAGTGAGGGACCATAGTTCAGTGGTCATACATGACAAAGCAATTAATCAGGTATGCTCCTATAAGTAACTTGGCATCCACTTGGATACCAGCTCTAGCTGGAAGGCCCATGTGGATGTTACACACAATGATGACAGTGTCCATCCAGGTGCCAGTGACTTTATTGCACTGAAAATACTGCAAATAAAACAAGAGGACAGTCTTGAATGTGTACAAGTGAGTCTTGAGTCTTTCGTGGAAGATGGCGAGTGATTCTGTTGTGCTGACATTGGTCGGGAGTTCGTTCCACCACTGAGGCGCCAGAACAGAGAAGAGTCGTGACTTCACTGAGCGACCTTTGTTTGCTCTCAGCAATGGCCGTACCAGCTGGCCAGCTGATGTAGTGGAGCGAAGTGCTTGCGCTGGGGCGTGTGGTCTGGTATTGTAGACGGTATGGTAAGGTCACTAGCATTACGGCGTGATGCCATTAAGCATTGTTTACACTCACAGGAGGCTCTCAGTCTACAGCTAGCGTGCCCAACATGCCAATGTTGGCAGCTGAGGCTAGCAATTGTTAGCTGCCTTATTTTCTGACATTAATGACTTGGTACATATAAACATGGGACCACAACTGAGGGCCAAACTTAACATAAGTGTATAGGGCGCTTGTGCACTTTTCACACCTGCAAATACAACAAGAAGACAGTCCTGAATGAGTGTAGGCTCTCCGTGCTGCTATCCTGACTGTCCTATGCTTTACAACTGGGCTGACTTCCTTGTTTGCAAGGATTACAGTGCCAGTCACTCACACTGCAAAGCCTATACTGACACCTACTGGCGAAAATGGGTATTGTCCAACAGTTACTTAAAGTGAAGCAGGTGAGTTCCCCTGTCTTTTGTGGTGACACAAGGCATTTAACACTAGATTAATAAGAAAAATAATGGTGGGGGGACCAAGTTACAAGAAGTAATAAAATACTCATTCCAGACATAATCTGAACTAATAAAATGTCCAGCGTGCCTCATGGACAGTGTATGTGCTTGTTTACAACAGAGATTATACTTTTGACATAGACTCAGGGTGTATGGAGTGGACTGGAAGAACATGGTTTATTCTACTAGGCTGTTCTAGAGAGCATTATTAGGTATGTGATGTAAGCATGGTATGGTAATCTTACCTTGCAGTTGAAAAACAAGCTCTTTCATCTGGTACAGACTGCCATGGAGGTTATTTGAATAAACGAATATCAGTCCCTTCAGTCAATATATGAACAGTCTGTGTCCAGGCAAGCACAGAAGATGTTGTCTGACCTATTGCATATTCTCCATGCAGAATATGAGCTCTTGCCATCTGGCAGAAGATATAGAACATCCCAAGATTTTCAATAATGCTGTTTGAGGCCATAGAGACTGTGCTATAGCTTATGGTGTTCTTGTCCTTACTGGTTGTGTACTATGTGCAATCTGTGTAAAATGTGCAATATGTGTAATTGCACAATATATATATAATTTGTGTGTTGCATAATATGTCTACACTGTCCTTGGGCAGTGTGCTGCTTAGGTTATGTTTTTGTGCTAATATCTACACTGTAAAGGCAGCTATATGTGCACAACATTTGAGTCCAAGACAAATTTCCCTATGGGGACAATAAAGTACATGTATCACATCGTATTGTATCACATTGTATGGTATCACATTGTATCATAAACTTTTGTTTCAGTTCCATCAGTTAAGATTGTTAAAGGATGGACAGATGAAGCTTCAGCAATCCTACAGGACTATTTTGAGTGCACAGACTGGAAAATGTTCAGAGATGCTGCCACTCAGGTCAACAACATCAGTCTGGAAGAATACACATCTTCAGTGACATCATATACTGTATCAGCAAATGCGCTGATGATGTGTTGATCACAAAGACAGTAAGATCATTTCTTAACCAGAAGGCCTGGATGAATGGAGAGGTGAGGGCTCTGTTCTTATGCATGGGTCAGAGTTTGCTTACAGGTGTGCACATTCTCCCATCAAGTTTGTTTTTATAAATTACTACTTTTGCTAGGGAAGTGGTGTATGCCTCTTTCAGGCCCCATGTTGTGCATAGGCAATATTTATAAATGAGACCCCAGGACAGAAACCACCAACAACATCACTGGTACCATCTACAGAGGATCAGTGATATCAGTCTGTTCACCCTTCTGCCATCTGACAAAAGATACAGAAGTATCTGCTGTTGTAGCTCCAGACTAAAGAGCAGCTTCCTTCCCAAGGCTGTGAGACTCCTCAATTCATCATCAGCACTAGATTTTCCAAAACAGATGTAGCACAAACATTGTTTTTTTTTTTCAACCCTTGTGATTAAAAAATGAATAAATGACAATAAATGTCCTTGATTTCAGAGTTTCTGTTATTGTGCTCTTGCAAACAAGAATACACATTTTGAAAGGTGCCATATATGGGGGCATAACCAGATATGTCTGAGAGCTTAGCCTATTATAGCCTTAATATTCATAATGTTAGATTTACATGGTGAGGCATAGTGATATTGTCACTCTATAGCCTGTTTTATTGGCCAAACTTCCCCCCAATGGTGCTGAAGTAACCTGTGTGGTGATGTCTGGCAGGTCTATTGGGAGAAGTGAGGGAGTGAGTGTGTGAAAAAAATAACCAGCTTGTGGCTGCAGCCACAAAAAAGTGACGTTAGGGGTGGTTAGGTTATTTTAGTCAGCTGTAAAGTGTCTGGATAAAATTAGGTTGCAGTATAACAGTTCCTGAAAAGCTGTGTATGGTGTTAACTGTCACATAAGAGAAATAAAGATCCCTGTTTATGTTATGGTAGTATGCCGTCTTCCTGCATCCTGTCAGGACATCAGAGTTGGTCCAGATGGTGAAGAGCTAGTAACAAGCTACAAACCAGGCTGAACTGAATTAAAATAGCCTGAAATCAGAGGTCTCCCATTTACATCCCATCCCATTACATTTCAGAGCCGAGGACCAATATTTGCCATAAACATTTAAACAACTGGATTTTGGTTGATAAATGAATCAATGAATCAATGGACATTCTAAACATTGAAAGGAAGTGATATTACAAGCTTGAAGTACTCAATTTTGTACTGATGCCAAAATTCCTTGCTGCATGAATTGCAAGAAATGCTGCTCCTGTCAACAGTTCCATCAGTGTGTTTTTTGAAGCTCTACTCCAGTGTGTTTTGGTATGCTGAGAGTTTGTCTAGTGGCATGTACAGTACAAGTTACAGTTTGCCCATGAATAAACTCGCCATAAAAGGTGTCATACCTGTGGCTGAGCTGGTGAGTGAATTATGTGCATGCTTCATCTCCAGGGGAGATGAGAGCACCAGGTGGAGGGATGTCGGGCGGCAACACACCGAAGGGCAGCTTCCAGGTCCTGATTGGCCTGCTCTGTCTGGCCGTTGGACTGGGGATAGTAACCAGATGTCAATCTTTAAGTGGCTAGCAGTGCTTTGCAAAAGGCGTGCCAGACATGTGATGTCTACTGGGGACCACGGTCAGAAACTATATCCACCGGAATGCCATGAATCCTAAAAATGTGGAGAACCAGGAGGTCAGTGGTCTCTAGGGCAGACGGAAATTTGGTTATTGGAACAAAGTGCACTGACTTGGAAAATCGGTCAACAATGGTTAGGACCACTGTGTTATCACTTGAAGGAGGCAAACCGGTGACAAAATCCACTGTGATGAGGAACCAGGGGCGATTGGGGACAGGCAGTGGATGCAGCAAACCAGTAAGGGGGTGATGAGAGGCTTTGCCTCGGGCACAGGGATGCAGCCACAAACTCCTTAGTATTCCGAGACATGTGGGGCCACCAGAAGTGTTGTCGGAGAAACAAGAGGGTTCATAAGAAGACAGGGTTACAGAAGAGTGTCCCTTCATAAGGACTGGAAGCCGGGAAGAGTCAGGAACAAACAGGCGGCTAGCTGGGCCAGGATCCAGTTGAGTGCGCTGAGTGTCCTTCACCAGGTTCTCAATATCCCAGGTAGCGGTGCCAACTATGTAGGGAAGGGGCACGATGGGTGCAGGGTCCACTGACAGAGAGTCCGGAGAGTAGAGAGCATCCTCAGGGGTCCAGGCAAAGGGAGAGCTGGTGGAGGTCAAACTAGTTAGGGGAGTGGCTACCTTGCTGTAGTCCTGGATGAATCTCCGGTAAAAGGGAAGAGGGAAAGGTCAGGAGGAGGTAAACGAGCTGGGACAGTTGTCTTGCAGGAGGGCACTGCCGATTGGAGTCAAAACACACTCCAGCTGGTGATAGAGGAAGCAGTCCAGTCAAAATAAGGGTTGTGAACCTTTAATCAATGGAGACCCAGTACCACAGGAGAAGTGGGGGAGGAGATGAGAAAGTGCTGGGTCTGTTTGCGATGATTGCCGGAGATGAGCGGAGTGACAGGAGTGTTTCGTTGGGTAATAGTGGGGATAGTTTGCCAAGGGCGTGAGCAACTCTGGGGGAGTCAAGGGCTTAAACTGGGATTTTAGCTTCTTCAACTACTGTTGAGTCGATTAAATTATCATCTGACCCCTGAGTCCGCTAGCACATGGATGGGAAATAACTCACTCAACCACTGGAGTGAGGCAGGCAGGATGAGGTGAGCTCGAGAGCTGGGAAGGGAAGTGATATGGCTCACTAGGTTGCTTTCTTCCACAAAGGAGCCTGCCCTTTTAACAAGGAGGGGCAGTTGGCTAGTACATGTCTGGGCTGACCACAGTAGATGCACAGCGTGTTGAGATAGCTGGGGGAGTCCTGGGGGGTGAGGCAAGTTTGTCCTGGGGGGTCATGTGAGTTCGTCCCAACTGCAAGGGCTCCTCCGGGGTAACAGGGGGATCTCCTGAGGTAGTGGTAGGGCTAAGAGGGGTTACTAGCCTGCAACTCCTATTGGCTCTTTCCCTGTGTCTCTCTCTTAGCCTATTATCTAAACGGATGGCTAAGGAGATCAAACCCTCCAGCGAGTCTGGAATATCTTGAGTGGCTAACTCATCCTGCAAATCTTAAACTAAACCCTTATGAAACATCCCCTTTAACACAAGCTCATTCAACCAACTCTCTGCTGCCAACATATGAAAATCAATGGAGTAGGCTGCGGCTGACTGAGATCCTTGCCTTAGCACTATTAACCGATTAGCTGCCTCCGCTCCCTGTACTGGGTGATCAAAATCTCTTCTCATTTCATCAACAAAGGTTTCATATGACTCAAGTATAGCAGACTTGCCCTCCCACAAAGCTGTACCCCACTTAGAGGCTTTATCCCTCAGGAGATTCATTATTTATGCTATGCAGGATTTGTCAGTGGAATAACTAGAGGCCTGCTCATCAAATACTAGAGAACACTGGAGAACAAAACTACCACAGGGACCCTGATCATCTGAACAATGCTCTGGAGGAGGAACGAAAGGTTCCTTAAAGCAGGCTGATGTAGCGGTGGGTTACTCGCTGAGCCTGGTGTTGCAGGGAGAGGGGAGACCATCTGGGTGGAGAGCTGGTTGAGTTGACCACTGAGTTGAGTCATGGAACAGAGACCTTGAAGTGAATCCATAACTTCACAGAGCATTTGTTCATGCCTTCCCACAAGGATTCCTTGAGCGGAGATGGCTTGTTGCATGGCATCTGGGTCTGCTGGGTCCAATGGCGTGGCCAGTTTTTTCCGTTACAGTTGGTGTAGAATATTTCAGAAGCGGACAACCATACTGGAGCAGTTTTAAGAGATTTATTTGACTTGCACAGGTAGATGGTAAAGAACAGTAGCTCTTGCTTGGGCAGGCAGCTCAGCTGGATGGATGGTTGGAGCAGTAGCACTGAGGCGTAGGGCTTTGGCAGTAGTGTGTGGAGCATTAGGCAAGGTGGATCCAGAGGATGAGGAAGGGTTGGTGGCAGAGGTGCTAGAGGCTGGTAATGGCAGATGGCGATCTCACATCTGAGAGATGAAATAATCTGGCAGCGGGTAGATTTGAGACCAGGGTATTAGAGCTGGCGCTGATTACTCCAAACGTGCTGCAGGTGTGTGTGAAACAGCAGCTCCAGCAATCAGGTAATCTTGCCCAGCCTCCGCAGTGCAACTCTGGAAAAAACACAAGCAGATCCACACACAAAACAACAAAAACACTATGCTAAAAGTCCCAACTGTGACACTCTGATCTTCCGCCAGAATCGCTTTTTGCACCCTTATGCTTTGGTTAGGTTCAGTTTGTCATTTTTTAACAGTACACCTGTTTTGACATGAGGGCCCTGTGCAACTTGCATAGTGAGAGTATGAAGCCACCAGGCTCTGACATCTGACAAGTGGTGTAATTATTCTGGTAATGACAGTCTGTATTTCCGTAAAGACCTCTACAGAATAACAAAATTCACTTTTATGCATGTGGTGTTTTGTTTCCTTAAAGTTGGTATGTGTCAATATGTGTATGTGTGTAAGTTTTTAGACATCCTCTAACTCTCTAAACTATGTTATTTTAAATACTGAGCTTACTGAAATTTGACACCAGCACAGCTGTTTTTTCACAAAGGTGAGGACTGTACACCCCTTAACAAATTCACAGCATCAGAAAGAACAATTGTCTCCTCAGCATGTGATCTTTCATTGAAAAAGAACAATTAATTCCCTGCCAAAGCAGCAGAGAGCTGGCAGGACATAATTTGATTCCTGCCAACTGCATGGGAGGCAGTCATTGCTGAATGCATCTCTTTCTTTAGAGGAGTCCTTGAACAGACGCATGAAAATATCAGGTGGAGCTGCACGTGGACTGAAAAATATGGCCTGCGCTCACTTTCACAGATATAATAAATGCTGAGTAGAAATTATCATATCATATAACACCTCTGTTCATCATTAAAATCAATTTACAAAACCCATGTGTACAAAAAACGTAGCCCAGAAACACAAACCAATCAAACACTGACTCTAGAGAGGTTCTTACATGGCTTTTGCATTTTCAGTGGCCACTGTAGGGGAGGGTGAGACAAGGGGTATAGAGTTAGTTGCAAACTGCAACCTCACTCTCTCCCATACTGGACCTTAAAATAAAGAAAAATAGCACAGCTCTGCACATGTGATGTCACTGCCTCAACTGGTGAGATGGTACCCGTATCTCCCCAGTGGCACAGACAGTAAGTCAACTTCTCTGGGGATACTCCAGTCAGTGTTGGAGGTTGAAATTTCCTGGTTGAAATTTCCAATTTCAGACCTCCCAGAGTTCTCAACTAACCATAAGACGCGATATTTATTTATTTTATTTTATTTGTTTATTTGACAGGGACGGTGCATAGCTTCATAGCTGTACCAGAGTTAGTTAAAATGTAATTTTACATCTGCAGTCCCATGGCAGGAGACAGAGACAACGTCTCTGTTAAGGAAATAATACATTACAGTAGAAGAACAGTAACAGGATAATCACATAATCACGATACCTGTTATCTCTTTGACAAGTGTACACAATATTGAACCCCCTGCAGAGCAGCTTCCTTTCATATATAAACAAAATAAAGGAGGACAAACGTCACAGACACCATATATGTTGTATTTTATGGTATTTTATACCTAAAACAAGATACCGTCCTATCCCCTCCACTAGAGGTGTGGAAATTTCTTGATCATAAGATGCATCTTGATGCGGACGTGGAAGATTCTGCATCGATGCTGAGACAGAGCATAATCAAGAGTCTGCAGCTTACCTTGATTGTTGATTGTCCAGCCCCAGTTGGACAATAAAGTTACATCACGACGTTGCTCCCCTGCTTTGAATTGAGGCCGGACATTAGGCTAACGCAGGGTTCTGCAACCTGCAGCTCTGGAGCTGCATGTGGCTCTTTTTGCCACTGTGCAATGGCTCCCTGTGGCTTTGACATTTTACAATGAATAATATTTTTTTTTCATCACTGTTTTAGGCCTACAGTGATTCTTTATTTATTATCAAATGAGGCTACTTTTTATTTTGTACATTTTCACAATCACAGGGAAGACATAAGTAGGTCTGCATATATAGTTCTGTATTGCTACTCTATTTCTATTTGTTGTAGGCTTGTTCTTTTCTTTCATAAATGCACCAGAACATGGCAACATTGAAATGAAAATGCAAAGTTCTAGTACCTTATACTGTAAGCACAAGTAGCCCACTGCAGAGTTGCCACATCATGTGAAAATATAAATGAATGCTCATTTAGGCCTATTAATAATCTTGCTAATTTTGACTTTCTAGGCTGCGTTACCTTCATTATAAGACACAAATATGTTTTGAGGGACGGGGCAAAAATGGCTCTTTTGATAGTAAAGGTTGCTGAACCCTGGGCTAAAGTTACTTACGTAGGAGGTATGTCAGAGAGAGAGATCATCTGCAAGTCCTGCCCTAGTATTTTTTTAAAATGGACATCTCAGGGCACATGTCAGATTTTATTAACTTGCTGGGAAGCATGAACTGGACGAGACCCACACTAAGCGGGACTTCTGCCTCACAACAATTACTAATCACCTTAGCCATTTTCACCTGAAGCTAACGTCTGCAATAATAACTGTTACAGCAAGCCCAGCTAATCAGCCAAGATCTGAGGAGACGCTGTCAAGTTTGCCATCCAACTACACATCCAGAGGTGTGTGCAGCAGAGTCAATAAATGCCTTATCTTAAAGCTGCCATGTGAAAACAATATTATTGTAGATTACAACAAACAGGTAAGGCACTGCAGGTGGATGAATGTTTTGTTTGTGTAATGTTTATGTATTGAAAAGATGCAGCTTTTATTTCTGTACTGTGATTATTGGAAGGACTTTCTGTATAAAAGGAGAGTTTAAATGATGAAAAAGTGGGGTAATATAGATCATAGAGGATGCCGTACACTGAGATGTATCGAGAATCGTTTTGCATTCAAATCGATGACAGCTGAATCTTATTTGAATCAAATCATGAGGCCAGTGAAGATTCACACCTCTACCCTCCATATGGAGGCTGTCATTGTTGTATGATGTCAGACAACTGCACCCTTATGAAGTCGGGGTTGATGTGTCTCGAGTTCACAAGTAGAAATTCTGACTTTGAGTGGCATTCCATTGCAGGATTTCAAGTAGGAGGTTGGAAATGTCCAAAACCATTGTGCTTGCAGCTATGTAAATATATTTTTATCAGTGTAGTGTAGACTTTTATCTAAATGCATCCAGGTACACTGAGACATGACACTGTTGATAATATATTATATAGCCTATGTGATGATAATTAAAACAAATGGGCCGTGTGTGTTTGTGCGCCTGTCTTGCTGTTGATGGATGGAGATGATCATTGAGTCCAAGGCAAATGATGCAGCATCTGATTTTCCAGTATAGATGCGACACAAGAATAATGTGAAAGCCATAAGAGTAATAAGGTGACCCGACCTTCCTCCCCTTAAACCCTTCTACCCTTCAACCAACCCACATTTCACATACTGCACCAGTCCTCATCTGTGGCTGTTTGTTCTCCCTCACCTTCTTCATCTAACATCCTCACTGTAACACAATTTTCTGATCCAAACTAAGAGCTGTTATGTTGCATACTGAGCAGTCTCACCCTCATTGTGATGTGATTTCAAGCAAAAGACTAACTCACACAGTCTTCATCACTTTACAACGTATGGTGGGTCAGGAACTCTCTCACAACATAATCTTACAGCATCCATAAGATTAATACGTTTAACTGGTGGAGTCATTGTTTTGTGACTGGCCGGAAACCCATGAAAAAAATCACTGTTGTCAAGTGGTTGTCAACATTATGATGCCTGTTTCCAGTTCCAGTTATTGCTGACATTGTGATGTGTCTTAAATCCAGTGTTCAGGATAATATTTTGTGTGTTTTGGCACACTGAAAAATGAGGTGCTATAGTGAAATATAGAGTGGGCGCTCTGGGGCACTATGGGATCTAGAGGGTTAATATAATTTATTTATAATTAGAAAAATTGATCAATAAATATCAACTATCCAACTACTGCTACAGCAACTAAAATTAAACACAATAGTAACTGCAGTGTGGTGTGTATGTGTGTGGGAGAGACAGAGAGAAAGGAGCAATTTGGTGGACGTGATCTTGTGAGTGATAATGTCATGGTAGTGTTCAAGATGGAGGATGAGGGCACGACCAATGGCCAAACGCTGTATTTACATTGTCACGTCATGCACTGGGGCCCAAAAAGACTTTTTTCCATAAGCTTACAATGTGAAAAGAGCGTCTGTAAAGTGGTGGATAAACTTTTTTGAGCGTCACAACCCCTACAAAATGACACGTTTGACTATCAAAATTTAATCTATTCGGTCCAATAAAATGGACATTATAGAAAAGGGACACGATTAATTCATTTTATACCTCTGTCAGCGTAAGCTAATGCTCGGACCGTAGCAAGAAGGAGTAAATGTCTGTAAAGAGACACAATAGTCACATTTCTATCACTCCGCAGTCGGTGAACGAACTCCGGCTCAATCACCTTCCTCTGGTCTTTATACCAGACAGAAATGCAGCTTATTGTGCACTCAGGTGGCGGCAAAACTAATGCTACGATCAGCTTGTGATGAGCACAAAGGCAAACAGCAATAGCAATACTTAACAGTTTTATAAGCAGCACATAAATAGGACACGGCGATGCACAACACTCACAATAAATGCAGCTTTAACCAAGCAATACATGCTATCAGTAACTAGTATCTGCCAGGACACTAAGTCTCACTTGGAATTGCACTGATGATTAGCCAGCTTGTGTTCTCAGCGTGGATGAATGGCATCGCCCCTGCTTTTTCTGGGCCCTGGTGGAGGACACAGCAGAGTTGACTCGGGTGATGAAAGCCAGTCTCGGCATCGGTCAATTTCTTTCTGAGGGAAAGAATTACTTCTGTATGGATGTGAGGCTGTGTTGTGCAGCATCTCTGGATTCGGAACGTGTTTAGTAAACCCAAAGCAATCTGTTGCTCCTCCAGTGAAGTAGACTTTGGCCTAGGTGAAGATAAATGTCCAAACGTTTCAAGCCATCAGAATAGTTTGAAAGATGCTATAATTACATTACAATCAAACCCGCTTTAAATCATGCTCGATGCAATTGTGGATTTACTTGTTCTAACCTTTCTGCAGATTGAGAGAAACTTCATTTTTAGATTACCTAAATAATCGGACATTTTCATCAGTGTTGGATGAAATTTCCCAACAAATGGGATTAATGGAAATGTCAGATGCAGATGATGACTGCTGATTCTCGTTGAAGCTCTCCACATCTTCGTTCAACAACCATAGTTTCATCTCTCATTCTGACATGAGGACCTCCTCAGATCTCATTTCCAGAGTTACTGACATTGCCCACTTCCCACCACTCAAACTGGAATCGAAGAATGGACAGAAATCAGAATAGATTCTAGATCCTATCTTTATAGTTGGGCCCTTCATTTCTATTGGTTATGATTACATAAAACTCTATCATTCTATGTTTTATATCATGGGATGAAACAGCTCTGTAAGACAATACAGGGTTTAATTGTGTGTCAGTCCAAAAGCAAGAAAGACTGAATTCAAATGCTATCGCAGCTTTTGTCATTACATACATTAAATACCATTAATTGTCAGTGGTGGCTGGTCAGAAGTCAGTAGCCAGTTAGCTTTGTGGCTGGTGGGCACCTCCACCAGCCACAAAGCTAACTGGTAACTATTTTACCTCAAAATACTGCAAAAGCTGCAAATTTTTTATGTTACAGTGACTTGTAATAGGGAGAATGGTGTCTCAGCAACCCGGTGTCCCTGTTTCATGCAACTTCAGTGAGCAGGCAGCATCATAGTGTGTAGTGCTTTATGGCAGCACATTGCACACAGAAACCATTACAACTGATTTTGGTAATACTGGATCATGTTGTATGGAGAAAACGTTTTCTGGTGTCCCTTCTGATGTCCTCTGGCTGCTCTCTGTCATTTACGGAGTTTTCAGAAAGCTGGGTTGAGATGGCTTTTCAGGTGTGGGCTGGAACAGGCACCAAAACTAGAACTAGGTAATTGGGCAACAGAGACAGGAGGGGATGTGGTCAAAGAGGATGCTGACAGAGTTTTAATTAATGTGTTGTTTCACACTAATAGCTGAAAATTATTAGTTTGATCCTTTAAACTAAAGTTTCCAATTTTTGTTTACGGTTGAACCTATTGTTTTATTTGGATACAGTATAAACTGGAAGCAGGACATCAAAATTGAATAATTTATATGATTAATGCTATATTGTTAGATTATGCATGATTTGCGCATGCACATTCTTGAAAACATCACAGAAGAACCTGGCGGTACAGGTACACTCCATTAACCAGCAGAAACTCTAATGCCTCAAGAGTGACTGCGGCTGCGACACGTACAAGCAAAGCTGAGACAAAAAGAAAAACCTAAAAATAACAAACGTAATACTGGTCATGGATGTATTATTTTTGGTCAGGACAAGTTAAGTATACAATTAGGTCCTAAATCAACAGTATATAGAAGAGTATATAGAAGTATAAGACCCACTGCATTGTCTGTGTGTTCTGGCACTTGCTGAATGTGATTTCACTGCCTCTCTGTAAAGTCAGCAGTGTTTGGTACCTCCTGGACCCTCATAAACCTTTCATCCAGACCAGTTTCACACACAAAGCTCCATTTAGCACCTGTCTGTTCTCTTATCAGCTCAGCCTGGCTGTGCTGATCATTTGGGCAGTATGAGCAGGCCTGTGATCAGGGCAACTTATAAAGCATGTCCCAACTGTCTCAGCCAGATTGATCATACCTCTCTTCCACTAGATTCCAATTACTTTAGAGGTTTTGGGCTTTGTTTGCTGTGGTCTATTAAGTACATGCTGAGATTTTCAATGAGGAGCAAACCTGTTATGTTTCATACTAGATCTTTTGTATCTGTGTGCTACATAGGGGTGATGTTATTTTGGTCCTACCTGTGCACCAGCAGGGAAACTATCATAGCAAGTGGGGATAGTTGCTAATGTAGCTGTTTTTCGTTTGTTTTCTGGTTTATGGATTTTCCTACACAACTGTGGACATTGAGGTAATGTTCTCTGCATATACTTTTGGGAATTTCTGGGAGTCATGCAACAACATACACAGATTTTAGTTTTGCTTTTAACTCAATATATTTAATGTTTGATGTAAGGTAGCACAATTTACTGGAAATATAGTAGAACAGTTAAATGAATACATTTAATATTAAACAAATTGAGACGTACTTTTTGTACTTAGACTTGACTAAATTCCATAATCCTGGCCACAGCGTTGTGGGCTAATACCACAAGATAGAGAAACAAGATGGTAGATCAACATGCATCAAAGTTGCATTACTTTGGTTTGACAAACTAAATGGCAAAATATTTTGTTTCTCATGGCATTTAATATGGCATAAACAGGCTCCAAAACCTACTTGATTAGAGTTAGGTAACATATTTGCTTTTGTCATAGTTTGAGTTTGTGGTTTTGTTATTGCTGTTATTTAAGTTCTGCTCTCATGTGTCATGTTTTGCTTTTCATTTCCTCTCTGTGTGATTTCCAACGCTTTTTCTGTGTTCACCTATGTCCTTTTAGTCACTCTTGTACACACGCCCTTGTGTATATACATGTAGTCTGTGTGCTCCTTGCTGTCTTTGTCAGTCGAGTTTCCCCAAGTCTGTTCCTGTGTCTCTCTATTGTGTGTTCCTGGCTTATCTTTCCACGGGTTATTCCTGGTTTGTACTTTGCTTTTGATTTGTACTTTATTTTCAACTTTGAAAACAACTCGTTGAACTTTGTTGTGCTTTTGTTTCGTGGTTTTCTCTGGTTTTGATTTTTGCCTTTGCCTGCCTTGTGTTGTTGCCATTTTTTGGGATTTTACTGACTTTGAGTTTCAGCTTTGTTTAATAAAGCTTGTCTTGTTCCTTATCTGCTTGCTCATGTTGCTGATTTGAGTCCTGTGGACTAGTAATAATAAGTACAGGCTACGTCAGGTGGGAAGGACTAATGTTTGGAGATGACTTTTCACCCTTTGGGCTCACTCACAGAAGCTCTGTTTCCTGCAAACATGTGATGAGCACAATAACAGAATGCAATGAAGTAAGTTCCCTCTTGCCAGGAGATGGAGAGTTCATGAGCAGAAAATGAGCAGCTTAATGCAGTGGTGCTGGCCAAATCCTCAACAACTCAACCCTCACGTGGCTGTCTGGGATTGAGTTGAGAATGGGGATGATGTAATGATGACAAGGGTGTCAAAGTCTCAATTTCAAGCCTGTGAAGGTGCATTTAACTCCATGAAGGTTCCTGTACTTGAACTGAGAGCACTGAGCTGGGTGAGGCACCCTGCCCATTGACAGCAACACGGCATGCAGCCCTGGCTAAGGTTGGACTGGATGATGCATTGGCTACTCATCTCTTGGGTAATTCTTTCTTTCAACAGACTACAGTAGTCCCAGCCGAGTGAAGTCCCAATTTCACCTGCCTTTTGGAGGAGCTGAAGCACTGCTGGGCAGATTCAAAGGCATTTGCCCAACAGCTGCACTTTGACTACTGGGCAGCCCGTTCCCGAGATGTGTGGGGGTTTTGAAAACAATGTCCCAGGCTTATAGGTGACTGGTCGCTACCCAAATTCTGCAGGAAGGTCAGGCTTTCTCCTGAAGTTACTGAAAAGGAGTATCTACACTCAAACGTTTGAATTTAACTTAATTTAGGTCACAGTCCTTAAATTGCTGAATCTCAGTGCCTGCAGAAGTGAATAAGATTTCCTTCATGAAGAGATAATCACAGAGACCCGTTGTCTTCAATCACGTCGACTCCGCTGTTTTCCTCCACCACCACGCCATGGACAGCCTGCGTTTAACCTGTTGATAGGATGTTGCAGCTGCCCCGTGCCACTATCCTAGTCGAGACTATAGAATTTTGGCGTGTGGTTCAAGCTTTATTGCTGTACTATTGCTAAACATTTCTGCAAATTGCTGATACGTTTAAATATGTATGTAATATAGGCTACATATTGACATGTCCACATAATGTGTCATATCACCTTCACATGACATGTTTATTACCTGACTTTCATGTGGGGAGGCAGACGGATGGTGGTGGAGGTAGAGGCAACAAAGCTGCCAAGCCAGTGACTGCAGTTGCAGTCTGCATTTCTGCATTTGTAAGTGTGAAACCACTTTATTTTTGATGAGGACCACTATATTTTAACATTTGTAAGTGTGACATCACTCCATGTTTAACAAGACCTGGGGACATCTCCTGCCGTGTTTGTGGCGACCAAATAAGGTATTTTCAGCTAAAAAAAATGTTCCTAACCCTAACCAAGTTTTTCAGCCACAAAATAAAAAATAAAAAGTGAACCTAAACAATTTAAAGTCACAGTGTAATAATAACATTATCTGTGGTTTTACAGAAACATACTTTGCCAACATTTATTCTGCTAGCTAATTCAATGTAAAGAGATGGTAGCGAGGACAGCAATAACTTTGTGGAAATATTCCCATTATTTTGAATTTTTGGGCGAAAAGGACAAGAATAACATCACGGTCAAATGCAAGTTTGCATGGAGGATAAGTGCTTGTTTTACTGTTTTCATTGAAACAGCTGTGCCTAACACTGTATGCTTCTGCCTAGTTCTATGTCAGATTGTTAGCAAAATTAAGAGCTTTAAATGTTATATTGCGTCCGTCATTCCTATTATACCGAGTGTGGGCCATAAAGAAGGCTATAAAATGACGGTAGAGTTAATACATTCAAAGGAACATGTAGAGTTGGCTACATGCTGAGATGTAACAATACTTATAACTCACAGATTATATCATCACAATATATGGTCCATGGTTGGGGGGGGGAAAAAAAGTTGATCCTTTAGTGATAAATACAATGTTTACAGCATTTATTATTTGTATAAAATTTGTTTTTACTTTTCACTTAAGGTACTTCTGCTTCCCTTTATAGTAAAAAGAAAAAAGGTGGTTGGCGGAGCAGCAACAAGGCAGCCTGGTGGCAGCCCGCCCTGTGGACAGATGGCCTGCTTGCTCCACCTAACGAGCCTAAAGTCACTCTTGCAGTGAAGCACCACAGAAAACACTGATCATCACCGAAGCATCTGTTTGAGTACACAGTTTGTGTCGAGCATTGAATCTGGATCCAGCCCACACCCTGTCTGATGAAGACTACAATACATTATGAAAGGTAATTTTGAGTTAAATTTTCTATTGATCAATAAATTGTTAGTGACACTGAAAAAAGACGCGTATCTTCCTGTTAATGTGGCTCGTTTCCCCGTTGTTGACATTGTGGCGAGTTACCTGCTGGAGAGAGTTGTGTGTGTTGTTGCTGCTGAGTTCATGCACGTTACACCGAAGAATTTGCTGTCACCTCCTAAATCACAGATACTTACTGTAATGTGTCTCATTCTTTTTAGCACACAGTTTCTACCACTAATGCAGTTACAAGAATATGTAAGAAACAAAGTCTGCCAAGCTCTAAATGCAGGTGTGTTTTCCATTTGATGAGTAAATATTTTAAGGCGGTCCGCCACATTGACAGTTTGTACCGAATGTTATTTAATAAAAAAACTATGCAGAATCCTGCTGCATTTTGGTGTCTTTTACAGTATCTCCATGAATGTATCTATGCATCTGTCAGAGTTTGACACATGGAACATTCAGGTGCACATTTTAAACTCAGAAATCTACAGCACATCGTATGGCAAAGGTGGTGGTCACAGCTGCCGGCTGAGGTGATCTACTGGACAGATTCCAAAACTTTTTGTAAGTATGAATTATTCACACACCAAAATATGTAAACATAGGTCCAAGGTTTAAAAAAATACCAGAATTTCCCTTGAAGCCAACACAAATGAGAAATCAGGATATCTGTTCAGAATCATGGGAAATTTGAACAGCTACACTGGACTGAACAAGTCAATAAGTTGAACCTTAGGTTCAGGTTGATTGTTTTTTCTAAATCTCATCTTGACTTGCATGGACTTGGATTTTTCTTAGAATTAAGTGGTTGTAACGACAGCTCTGAAATTACACCATTGGTATTGGCAGTGGTATTACCCTCACATTATCAACCATTATTTTCACTGATTACCAGTGGCAATTTGGTGCCACCTAGAAATATCTACTCCCCTAAGCCTTGACTTCCACAACACTGTCTGAATGGATTTCACCATTACTTGAATAACAGGATAACAAACATAGCATTGCCACTGTGTTAACATGATGGAGTGTGTGCAGGCACACACAGTGGAGTGGAACTGTGTGTGCATGTGTGTGTGTGTGTGCATGTGTCCATATGTAATTGTGTGAGTGGGTGCGCATGTGTGAGTCTAAGTGTGTATGTGCTGTAGATGACATATATGATTGTTTACTTGCACTTGCACTCTTCTTGTTTTCTATTCGATTTCTAATTGATTTTTATATAACTATGTATACCTGTTGTGAAGCACATTGAGTCTGCCTTGTGCATGAAATGCGCTTTATAAATAAAGCTGAATTGAATTGAATTGAATTGAGTGATCCTGAGCGGCTGTAGTCTGTGTCCCGTGGTAACCCGCAAGAATGAAAAGCTTTCTTCCCAGCCTCCCCTGCTCCTGACAACCAGGAAGCATCCAATCCACAGACAGCACCTCCCATCAGTCTCACTGCTGGCTGATGGCAAAACCTGGCATCAGTGTCGACTATAAATGGACTGGGAGAAATCAGAGAGGCAGGCTGGGATGTTTACTGTCTCCTGTCTGTGTTTGGAAAGCTTACAAAGTTTTACAATAGAAAAAACAGGGAAACCAAATAAACGCCATCACCTACCTGTAGAGTTCATGGACGCCGTAACTATTTTTTGAGAGGGGGGGGGCGGGATTTTTGTTGGGAGGGGCGGGGGAAGCACGCACACTTATCAATGATTAAGGATTTGATTTGAAGTTATTTTATAATAGCATGCAGTTATAAGAGAACTAGATGGATGAACACAGCATCTTTATTGTTAAGAAAACAAAACTTTGATAACTAAATCAAGCCATTTAAGGAACATAACAGCATTATTTGTACCCTTGAATGAAACAAGTTAAAGTCTGCGCTCCTGACTCAGGGCTTTCATGCATTTCCAAAAGTGGACCTTCTTCAAACAAGTCAGTTGACCTACGGATGAAGATTTTAAGGAGGGTCGAGACATCGTTTTCATCCATAAGGTCACTGTGAGCGTTCATAACGGTCAAATGTGTTAGTCTCAACTGCATCATGGTGCCCAGCCAGGTTTTCAGCTTGCACAAGGCTGAGAAAGAGCGCTCGGATGCCGCGACAGATATTGGCAGGGCCAGACACAACATCCTGGATGGTGGTAACTTCTTGTCCCCTACACACACCCCGCAGTATGTCCAGCTCAAGGCTTAGCCGCTCTCGTGGAAAGGGGGTCAGTTCCGGGGAACCCACATCCACTCGTTTCCCCTGAGCCGCCTCAAGAACTGCCTGCTCTCGCCCTGCAGCTATGCGGAGTCCCTCCTGATCAAATTGCGCTCCACTTCGGAGCGCACCAGGTCCATAGGCAGCCTGACTCCATACAGTAGCCTATGCCAGATGCCTCGGCTACTGTATGTAGTCAGGCAGGCTGCACATCAAAAGCTTAGATCTATGCATTAATTATATGAAAGAGATAAATGTAAGTCAGACAAATTGAGTTTAAATTCAGGTTCTTTATTTTTTTAAAGCGTAATGCAGTGTGTATGGTAGAGTTTACCTTTTTCTATGCTGATTTTTTTCATCCCATCAACCTCAGCTCAGATAACGACGAAGGCTTTAACAAATTTGCTACACATAACATCTTAAAGACATGGATGGAGATTGAGCTCATTCCTAAAGAGGCCTTTTGTCATATGTCTTGCTTCATATAGAGCATGTGCAGCTGGTTGAGAGCATGCCATTAGTGACTTATAACTTCTTCCAGTGAACTTCTGTTAATATTAAGTTTTATCAATCTTTTTTTTGTTTGGAAAAAAAAAATATATATATACGTATGATAGCTATGTATTGCAATTTTGTCCAATCACTGCAACTTTCCCACAACTTTGACCTTTCACCATAGTCCTGCTATTTCACCAAACATAGCAGTTCTCTTTGCTCACGTCATACCGACTTCAGTGAACTAACTTCCCTGTTTACGGATTTGAAGATGCAGACATGTACCTGGCAAACGTACCTACTGTGTAAAACAATTCCCTAATGTTCTGCATGAAAGCAGAGGTTAACTGTTCTGCATGGCGTGCAACATCGCGGTGGAACACAAAAGAAAGTCATCGCTTGACAAACTCTCCAAAACAGAATTGCTGAAATGTGTGGACAACATGCAAGACAAATCCCCATGACAGAGGCTGTTTCATCCAAAGCTATTGCAAGTACTGAAAGAATAGAGGTGAGTGAGTAAACATTAAATGTGCATGTTTAGTAAAAATTTAAAATATAAGTCACAGCAAGAGTGATGGAAGCATGTTTACCTGTTTGCTTGACAAACTGTGTGTGTGTGTGTGTGTGTGTGTGTGTGTGTGTATGCGCGCGTGTGTGTGTGTGCGAGTCAGTGGTGAAAGATAAATACATTTTAAAAAAGAAAACGCAATTATTTTTGCAATTTTCACTTGCTCCTGCAACTTCATTGCAATTTTTTAGATGAGCTGCCATTTCAGGCCCACAACAATCACAAAAAAGTTTGTGAAATTCTGAAGGGACTGATATATGTATATATCTATATACTTTTTTTTCTCTCAATTCAATTCAATTCAATTCAATTCAATTCAATTCAATACAACATCAACATACACACCTCAGCAGTCCGTCTTTCACTCCCACTACTGCTACTTCCGTGTAGCTAACTCTGCACGGGACGCCATGATTTCCCATGATCTACCGCGATCTTGCGCAACCTACCGCTGCGCTGCTCTTAAAGTGACAGTGTCACCTAAACAAAAAGAAACTGCTAACAAAGTAATAATTCCCTACAGAATAATAAAACACTGTCTTAACAGTCTGAAAACAGTCTTGGTCTCTTGTTCACCTGCTACACAAGTAAAAAATACATAAAAAAAAAAAACAATCACATTTTTTTTCTCGATTATGCCTCGGGCCGGCTCTGGATATACAATGTAAAACACAAGTTTAGTGCCCACCCACACAGATAACGCACAAAAAACAAGCATTATGATTTCAGCATAATGTATTTAGTTGCATTTCTCTTCGGGGATTAGACGGTTTTTGATTCAGTTTTACTTTATCTTGTGAGTGAATGGGAGTGCAATTTGTTTCATATGCTATGAATGAAATGATAGTGCTATCTGTGAACATTGGAGTGGAGTTGCTCTGCAGTGCTGCGTGTTGCTGCTCAGACGCTGACAGAAAGGCAGATAGCTGAATGCTGAAGCTCCATCCATCAGGCAGATCAGGTCATCAATCTGCAGCTGACAGTGCTCCACTTTAGTATGGACGAGCTGCTTCCCTCTGCTTTGAAACTTGTAGAGACTCATCGCTCGCTGTCATTAACAAACTCTGAGATAACATTTCTTGTTCAAACTCATTCTTTTAAATGCTCCCCACACTTGATTTTTAAAAGGAAAACGTCTTGTCAAAAATAAATACATCTTTAAAGCTACAAAATGCTGCCTTTTTGGCCTCCAACAGTCTACGTTACCAACATATTTGTGTCTTTCTTCTGATCAGTCAAATAATGCCTTAATGTCTCGAACAGCAGCCTTAATTGACGTCAACGAGTATGATGCCTTTATTCAAACACACAATATGTAATTTGTGCCTGCGAGGGGTCTCTCTATCAAAGAGAGTTGTGTGGGGAGGGCCAAAACAGAGCAGGGGAGCAAAAGCTGCTGCTGAGCCGCTTACAGCAGGAGAGAGTCAGGTGCAGAGCCAGACCTTCTGGAGGAATATGCATCCAGAGTCACAGTGGATTCTGCTCTAGTCCAGAGAAGTGTACTGATGAGAGGCGAGCTCAGAGATTACTTTTTAACTTTTGGGATGTAAAAGTGGATTTATCCTCTCTACCATTAATCAACCTGGCTGCAGCAATAATCTGCAGAGGTGAGCTCTATTGTTGGGTCTTTATTTTGTTACAGAGAGGAGAAGGGAAAAAGAAGAGACACACAGGCAACACACCCTCTGTACACGTTGCTCGCCATCTTATATCTAATGTACAGTAAAGTAATCTTGCTGTTTGAGGTGGATAAGTACTCCTGCGAGTAACACAAATAAACATCTATCTGATGTGGCTGAAGCAGATGTGTTCATGGAAGGGGTTATGTTTTAGTTTTATTTACATTACGTTTGGTCTCATTTGCCGACTTCCTTCCTCCCTCTCTGACTCTCTCCTGGAAGTTGGAGCAACAGGCAACCAAATGAAAAGTACCGTTACTTTGGTTTGAACATTGTTGGAAACATTTAGCATAACGTAAGTACAACAAAGATCTAGCAGTTTTATGAAAGTACACAACTCAACAAAAATAATATGTAACACATATCTTAATGTTCTTAGACATTTTAATGTACAGTAGAATGTTACATAATATATCTTCTAAAAAGAGTCCAACCCAAAGACAGGCCTTTTACCAAATTTTCCCTGTTGCCTGTTATTTTATCCTGATTTTGTAAAATGTCTCCTTGTTTCTATTTTATATGCTGTTGATGCTGTTTGATAATGCAAACAGTTAATCCATTTTAAACTGTTGTCTGGATCACTTCCATATAATATACATTCCCTCTGCTCCTCCTGCCTAGGTCAAGTGTTCCTGAGCAAGACCCCGAAGCTGTGAGACACTCCAGAAAACAATCTGCCAAATGAATGTAATTGTATTATGTATAATTGCTTTAACCTAGCAGTTTTTTTTAAAGCCTCTGTTAAGCTACTGGCAATAAAACCCAATGCTTCATGCATTGATATTTTACATTAGACTGGCAATTCACAAGTTTTCTGCTTCAATGTATCATTATGAAGTAAATGTTGATTGCACAATACAATAGATATAGAATAATTAAACTATCAGCGTTTACATTGGTTCCTTGTAAACCTCAACCACTTTGAGTTTCTACCTGGTAGGCTTTTAATGTGAAGCATCTGGAAGTGTTGCATTTCACTGAGAGTATCTTAACACATAATTAAATAATGGCATAGTAGAAGTGACATAAAATCATAATTGTGAAATAATAGAAGAAACAGTGTATCTGTTACAATTTAAGGTATATGATTACAGGTAATTCTACCACGCCTTAATGTTTTTTAACTGAGCCCTTGCTTATACTGGGCACATCTACAGCTTTTCTTTGAGACTTTGCAATTAATCAATGAAAAAATATGTTGTCTTCAGCTTTATTGGTATAAGTTTAGGTGAGCCTAAAACCACATGCTATAATGAAATGTATGTTTGAGTATTGTAAGATTAAACCTAAGCTTTTGCAAGGCATTTTTCTGAGTTATGGCTTCAGAACTGAATATAATTTAAAGAACAGCTTGCAACAGCTTTCCTGTCAATCTCAGGACATTCTAATTGGAGAAGAGGAAGTGATGACTTATGAAAGTAGCCTTCAACTTTGAGCTGGAGGAAACCACCTAAATGGGACAAAAGGAGCACAGATTTTCACAAGCCATTATCCCAACCTCAGGTTAACACTGATGTGTTTACTGACTCTTGACATTTACTCTAGTTGCGATTGTTACATTCACACTATCCATCATTTTTCAAATTCTATGATCAGAATCAGAATCAGAAATACTTTATTATCCCCAAGAGGAAATTGTTTGTGCTACAGCTGCTCCCATTCAAAGTTCAGAGTATGCAGAAATAATAATAATAATATTAATATCAAACAAACAAAAATACAAGAAATGTACATATATACAGAGCAATAATGCCAGTGAGGAATTAAACAGTTTGATGGCCACAGGCAGGAATGATTTCCTGTGGTGCTCTGTGGTGCATCTTGGTGGGATCAGTCGAGTGCTGAATGTACTTCTATGGCTGAACATCACGTCATGGAGTGGATGAGAGCCATTGTCCAAGATGACATGTAACTTGGACAGCATCCTCCTCTCTGACACCATCGTCAGAGAGTCCAGCTCCACTCCCACGACATCACTGGCCTTGCAGATCAGTCTGTTCAGTCTTTTTGCATCTGCTACCCTCAGCCTGCTGCCCCAGCACACAACAGCATAGAGGATAGCACTGGCCACCACAGACTCATAAAACATCCTGAGCATAGTCCGGCAGATGTTGAATGACTTCAATCGTCGCAGAAAATAGAGACGACTCTGTCCCTTCCTGTAGAGGGCATTTGTGTTCTTAATCCAGTCCAGTTTATTATCAATGTGGACTCCCAGATACTTATAATCCTCCACAATGTCCACACTGACCCCCTGGATGGAAACAGGGAGGAAACAGATGGCCACTGGTATAGATTTTTGTCCACAATCTCTAAGTATTTTCATCAGGTTTGTAATGATATAAGCATAAGCAAAAAAGTTGTTTGTTTAAAGCATAATTTGTTGTTGCTGACTTAAACTCTATGTAGAAACTCTGGAGCAGCCATCAGTTACAGTAAAGGTCAACCTGAACTTTGCAAGCGCAAGACAAAGACACATGGGCTTTAAAGAAGAATGGAAATGTCCTTACTTAATATTCAACCTTCCTGCGCTGTTAGATGATAGATGACGACTGTTGGAACGTACAGTAGCTATACTCTCTCAGTGATGACTGCTTGACGCAGTGCCTCTATATATATTTGCATTGCACTTGAGTCTTTTGCTGCAACCATTGAGAGTACACATTACCTCTTACGGCTTGATTTCACCCAGCTCAACTATGTCATGTTCCAGCTGTGACACGGCATCCAGAGCTGATCACAGCCACTCTAGACAGTGCTTGTGTTTCCGTTGGATGGCCACAGTGTGTTTCAGAAACGTCCTTCTAGAATACGCACCAATCTACACAAAGCAATTTAAGCTGGGCAGGAAGTCAGACACAGTTTAGAGCAACTCGTCAGTTTTCAAAATAGAACACCCTGTGCAGACTCCTGATCATGTATCATGTACAAAAAGAAATTATTTTACTATGTAGTGGACTAACCTTTGATGTAACCACAAAAATCAAGGAAAAATGACAAAAAAGTCAACAAATTTGGACAAGCAAAATGAGCATCTTCTGAAGTATACCAAATACCAAACTCATCTAACCATGTCTTTATGGAACTTGCTTCATGCACAAGGGCACAGTCATGTTGGTACAGGAAAGGGTTCTCCCCAAACTGCACTTGATTGGCTAAAATCTCTTCGCATCCTGTAGCATTGGGGCACAGTCACACATTCACAAAGTAGTCCATTTGAGGTCAACCACACACGTCTTCACACACATTATGGCTGCAACTACACCAGTCTTGGTTGTCTATTATTTTTAGAACAGCCAATAACCTGCTTTGATTTAAACATTGGTTTTCTTTTACTGTCTTTCTTTTATGATTCAATCAATTACCAGCTGTAAACTAAAGAGCAGGCAGCTGGAGGGTCGGCTGTGGAGAGCTGTGTGTGTGTCTCCTTAATGACTAATTCTGAGTTGACCGTTAGCCCACTACTAATTTGTTACTTGTCAATAATCAAGGAGTGCACTGAAGACAAAGACAATTAAACAGTTGCCCTGCTTATGTTTGGTCAAAACCCGTGGGGACGTGTTATCATTCAGTGAATATGCAATAAAGGTAGAGTGCAGGCAGTTTCAGCAGGAAGCCTGAAGAACTGGCCAAGAGCAGCAGAGCAGCCATGCTGAAAACTCCAACTGACAGAGGCAGTCAGGCCTGCTGCAGCACATGGGCCAACAATGCTGAACTGAATTAGTGGGAAAGACTGTTTTTCCATCTAGTTTTACTTTTGACCAAAATGTATCTTAGTTTTAGTGACATTTTGGTAAAGCTTGTGAAATTTCTGTCACAATTTTGGCATGATTTTTTAAATTTATATAAGCACAGTTTTCTTTTTTATGAGTAACATAAAACAAAATAATAATAATAATAATAATAATAATAATAATAATAATAATAATAATAATACCATTGTTACATGTAGTAATCCAAAAAACAGTTATGTTAGCTTAGAGTGGCAGACACATAATGTCACTGAAATATTACTGCTTATTAGTGCAACAGGTCATGAAGGTTCTCAAAGATGCTTGCAGGTTGTTGAAACAATAATGTTCTTTTATAGTTTTTGAACATGTAAATAATTTGTCACAGTGTCAACAATAATGTTTTAGTCAGTTTTGCCTTGTTTTTGTTGTGGATTATCAATACTTTTTGCTGATGAAATTAAAGCTGGGGTTGGTGAGATTGTAGAAACCAGCAAGAGCAAGCTAAGTTTTGAGTAGCATTGTATGCAGGCAGGCAGACAGACAGCCATACGTAGACAGACATGTAGCCTGTGCAGTCTTTTTATACAAGCTGAATGAGATGGATTTTTTTCATTTGCCAGAGCATTTGATTTATTGATTGCTGTCAGGGTGTTGAGAGATTTTCTACAGATTTAAAATGCTTATAGAATAACTTACCAACCCTAACTTTAACACTGTGCTTTAAATGAACTGCTTGTCAGCTTGTCTGACAGCATCTGGAACCCCCTTTCAACAGTGGATTGGCAGGCGGGCTTGCCGTCGAACGTGTATATGTATCTTATCTTGTCAGGGTAGGAT
The DNA here is from genome assembly GCF_965226575.1 of Pagrus pagrus. Lineage (NCBI taxonomy): Eukaryota > Metazoa > Chordata > Actinopteri > Spariformes > Sparidae > Pagrus > Pagrus pagrus. The sequence continues at coordinate 22,101,941 of NC_140205.1, read as the reverse complement.
TACCTCTGATACAGGATTTAGACCACAATTTACAAGCCTCTGTGAATGGGGTCACCATTCATTTCATTCAAAGATTCACTTTAATCACAGTGATTAAGCAACCTGTATCCCTACAGCCCCCTGAAGAAGTAGAATTATTTCCACCACTAGACACTGATTTGGATATAAACCTGAAAGTAAGCGGACCTGAAACGTAAGTATTAGTAGTAATTCCTCATTAAACAACCACTGCACAACAAAGGCAAGTACAGAAGATTAAAGTTAAACCAAGAAGAGGGTCTGTTAACTGCGATGGATTATAATTTCTAAATAAATGACAGGCTATAAAAATAAAAATTAAGACCAAAATTGTAATAAACTAAATTATCATTTAATTAACTGAATCATGTTCAAGCTGATACCTGGACCTTTTTCAGGCTAATTCATTCATGTAGCCCTTTATCACACACAGACCAAGACCAATTAAACAACCTACAGTTATTTTCTATCTATTACTATGGAGAGTAAGTCTTGTAGGCTTTTTTATTTGTAAGAAATAAAGAGAAAAAGAAAGACATGAGGCCGATGGGAGCACTGTAAAAGGGAACACTTCTCATGTACAACCTGAGGCCTGCTCCCTACAATTGACCTCGCACTACCTGTCACATCCTATATTGTCTGATCAATTGCCCCTGCTACGGTCCCTGATGGGAGAGTAGCTGAGGGTGTATATCTGTGTGTGTACTAAGCAGCACAGGCCACATCTGGCTGCCTGTTTCCCCTGGGTGCTGTCCCGTTGTCACACATGAGGCCAGTGACCAGAATAAACCCCCCACCCCACCCCCTTGTTTATTCTGCCTTAACTGTCAGGGCAGCCTCTTCCCAAACCCAATTGCAAAGTGTGTTATTGAAGCAGAGCAGTCCCTGCAGGAGCAATTACATGGCCAGTCCTGTTTAATTTCATACAGTCAGGGCTGTTGCTGCTGCTACAGTTTGTGACTGGAAGCCAGCAGCCCATAGGCTTCCTGCTGGGAATGACCAGGGAGAAAAAGGAAAAGAACAGTGTCTCATGAAGACTTGACTTATGAAAGTCAGTATTTATGTAGAGATATGTGTACATCCTTTTCTTGATACTGGCTATTACAGCTTAAGAAAACTACAGTTATCTTACAAGTATCACACATGGCTTGTACTGTAAACAGTAGATGGTCTACTTTGCTTTGCAGAGAGGGTTTACTAATATGTCCCCTGGTGTATCTTGTTGTGTCAGGGTGCCGTCGTTGTCAACAGTGTTTACTTTATTCTTGCTGTTAGTGTCAACCTTTACAAAGTGGTCTTAATCTGAGATCAATTGCTCACGTCTTCACCCATGTAAGTACGTGTAAAATCGCAGTATTTTCCTCAAAAGACTAAAGTTGTGATAAGAAAATCACTGTATCACTCCTTTAATTATTTCTCAACAATTTGAGGTTGTTGAGGATTTTGTGGGTCTTAAACAAACAACAGTGTTAAAATGTCTCCAATAATTTAATAAGATGTCAAGTGTGTCAAGAAAATGTTATTGTAACATTTTGAGTTAGTTAGGGTTAAGTGTTGAAAAACTAAGTAGTAGTAGTGACGTATGTATGTGCGTTTGGGTGTGCATGTGTGTGTGTTTGTGTGTGTTTGTGTGTGTGTCAAAATGTGGCCTTTGAGACACATATTGTAGCAGAAACTACAACATGAGGAGTTTTAGGTACTTTCCCAGGAGTTTATGTCTGTCTGTCAGTGCGATAGCTTTACCATCCTGCAAGGTACAGTCACAAAATTTCAGAGGTGTGTCTTTGAGATCCAAATTAAGGCTGAGGCTGGGTGTGGTCCAAGCAAGTGCACCAGAAATACGTGAGTAGGAAGTATGGCAGGGGCCTTTGGTTCTCCACTTTACGCCTCTTGCTCACATTCATTTTGATGTAGTCACAAAACTTTTCAGATTGAGGTCAAATGAAGGCCGAGTTTAAAGATGAGGGTAGTCTGACCCATGAGAACTGAGTACTCATGCAATAATGTAGTAATGATAACTGAGTACTCATGAGTCGATCCATGAAGTGACAAATAAAAATATTTAAAATATTAAATGTAGTCAAATTATTATTATAGTGTCTTTTATATTTTTTAATCACATTTGCCCACATGGTTCATTTTATAGTAGTAGTAGAAAAAGTGAAATGAAAATGTTGATGTGTGGTTATCAAAAACAAGATATTTAATGAATACTTGGAATATTAAATGATGAAATAATTTTATTTCAGAAGATACAGTAAAGAAACACTCAGCCATGCATGAAATAACAGAAAATTAATACAGGTCATTTTTGACCCGTGCTATGCATTAGAAGGGGTTTGCATAGCTTGTGCATCAAAGGGTTAAGAAGTACATAAGACAAACGTGGTGAGGGTTTTGGTGTGACATGTGTTCAGTCATTCTTGTGTCACACACAGTACACATGGTCATTCACGTTCAAAATTCACTGACCCAAGAAGACACTATAATCATAATCATAACAAGGATATTAGTTATTGATTAGCCAAGATGGGATGTTCATGACTGATAACAAATGGTATGTTGTGTGCTGTTGCCTTGTGTAGACGTAATGTTACTGTATGTTCCCAAAGATGACTGGCCAAACATAAACATTCATCAGTTTTACAGGGAAAAACAAGCAGATGGTATAATTGAGTTTCAGCCTAAAGCAAAAAGGCTACTCCACGCGACTAACTAGGTCCTCTAGTCACTTATTTCAAAACATTTCCAATTGAATACTCAATTTAAATGTGCATATTAAGCCAATATAAATATATATTCTCTGTGACTATTTTACAGTCTATTTTACATTTTTTGTACTTGCCTTGTATTCATTTATAATGAAAAACCACCTGTAAATGTATATGAAACACTACAGTCACACTACACTTACATGGTGTGAGAAAGCTATTGCAATGAGATTTTATGGTGTTTACAGTCTTAAATACAGTCATGGGATGCATCGGAGCTTCCGACACCACACGAATGCAGCAAAAAAAGTTTAGCATGCTTTGCGGGCGCAGGGGCGAGGCTGCAGAAGGACGCATTCGCTCACAGCCTCTAAATGAGCAAACAGGTGGGAGATCAGGATAACATACCTGTCCTATTATAACGATTGGGGTGCACAACTGCACATCTTTTTTTGATTAGTTCTCAAATATGGTTTATGAATTAACGTTACTTTCAGCTCCGCCATTTTGTGAAAGACTCGTCGGAAATCATGTGTGAAAACTGAAGCAGTTCCAATACGTGCACACTTTGAATTGTGCTCTACATAGTAATTATGAACTTTATGTACTGTGTTGAATTCTGTGGAGGCAGACCATTAATTAAGCAAAATAAAATGACAAAAATCGCACCAAAAAATCACCAAAAAATGAAACCAACCGTGATGGACTCAGCCGATGGGGGATATATTCGTCCAATCGCCCAAGCCTAACTCCTCACTGTCATTTTTTTTAACGTGGAAACTACCAGCAAGATTTGACATAACTATGCGCATTACACTTGAGAGACCAATGAAATATTATTACGGGTTAATTACAGTGAAGTTTGAAAGAAGTTATACTGAAAGTATTTAGTTATGTTAGACAAGATAGTACCTTGTGTAAACTAGGCTTTAACTACTAATATTACATCAGCTTCTCCAGTCCCTACTCTGTGTCCTTTAGGCCTCATTTAGACAGAATCAAGTGTTGTGGCGATTAGCTGCAGAGTTGTGTGGGCTGTAATGCATTAAAAGCAGTATTCATACCGCCAATAAATGACACAGGAGAAACTGCTATGTTGCTCTGTTACTAGAATGCCAGTCCTTAAGTGTGTTTGTCCACATCGACAGATTAAAAAAATAGTTAATGACCAGGATGGTGGTAGTGATGAACGTAACATCCCAATGCTGTTATTTGCGCTTTGAGAAGCAAGGAGCGATCTCTGAGGCGTGAGGACACATGAGAGCGGTGTAACCCAGGTTACTAGGCCCTTATCCTAGTCCAGCTATCAATTAATTGATTAGGTCAATAAATTAATAAATTCATATTTTTTGTGACAGATAAATAAATAAATAGAGTTTGATTTAAAATAATCTTACATAAAATGAATAAATAGGATTTATGATAAAATCATAAATATGTCAATAAATAGATTAAAAAGATTAATATACACACGTTTATTTACATCTGTCTAAAAGAATGTTTTGTTTATTTCAAGTGTGGGAATGTGCCTTTCTGGAAGTGTAAAAGATTCGGGTGACATGAGGAGTTCACGTGATGTGAAGTAGAGTAACCAATCAGATGCCGTCAGGCTGTACGTGCAGGCGTGTTGTTTTTTTTCTCTCTCTCTGCTGACCGTCGTCGAGATGGCTGCATGCTAAGCTTCGGCTGCAGATATTACTGTTTTGTGAAAGAAAGCCAGATATTCCAAAAGTCTGAGTTAACTTTTTATCGTCGGCGCAGAGAGCGAAGCCATTTTCTTTTGCCCTGGGTTGAAGCGGACCGTGTGTTTTGTGACGGAGACAGAGGAGAACGTGAGTTGTGTTATTAGCAGCTACGGCGCTAGCTCCGGCCATTAGCCACATGTACTTCGCTAAATTATATTTTTGAGGTTACACATTACTGAACTCCCATGTCCCTGTCTCTTAAAAAAGCCGAACCTGGACAGACAAGCCGTGTATTCTTCCTTGTGCCGGGAGTGTGTGTGTGTATGTGAAGTTTGAGCCTCTGGTGAGTAGCCTAAACTTTATTGATAAAAGTCCGATGAACGGAGCTGAAATGTGCATCTGCTAATGTTAATATGGATTAGTGAGGCATTAAATTCATGTGTATAGTGTTTAAAAAAATGTTTTATATATCTGTGTTTATGTACATTACCCCCCGCTCAGTGTATTTTCTCTGAGAGTGAGCGGCGGTAGAGAAAAAAAGAGGGAAAGGAAGGAGATGAACGTAAAGAAATATTCCACCATTTTGGCTCTTGTTGATGTTGATATTGTGTTCAGTTCATTTAAAAGCACAGTAAGGAGTGGTTAAAACAATCATTAAGAAACAATGTTATAATGTACATGTATAAATATGTGTTTATATGCATTTATTTACATTTAGAAGTATATTTTATTTACATGAATGATATAGAAACCCTCTTTTTGGCCTTTATAGGCCGGGTCTTTTTCTTGTGTATGGATTCCTGGGTTTGAGATCTGCACAAAGACTACTTCTTCTGCTGGGGATCCCTCCTGTTCTGTAAAGGTAGAAGGGACCTCAGTGGTTGTGGCGAGCTACCCAAAACAGAGACTGTGATTTATTCAGGGACTGAATTTATTGGAAACTGTGGTCGATATCTCATGTGTGTGTTGACACTGTAAAACATTTTTTTTTCCTTTTTTTATTCATTTTTTATTTATTTAATTTCTTTAATCAAAACAATATAACACACTTAAAACTTACCTGCTGGTCGTGTGAATTCTTTACTCTGTCACTCAATGCATATTGCGAATGCCCCTTTCTCCTATAGCGATCTAGACTTCTGATTTTCCTGGTCCACAAGGTAATTAATGCACTGATAAAATATCTGTATCTCCTAGTTTTAAAAACCAATAATTAGAGCTAAGGCGGGTTACAGCTGCCTTCCCAGAAGTCTTTGACCCGCCAATAAGCCCTCTTAGTTATTGATTGGACGCTGCAGCGGATCAGACTGATCTGATACATCACAACATGACTGGAGTTTCATACCGGAGTGAAGACAGATAACAGATTGAACTGTATCACCATCAAGTTTTATATTTTGTTTGTTTTCTGATTCACCAGCGAGTTAAAATGATCCAGCTATGATCAGCTGCAGAGGAAAGGACCTCTCATTTCTATTTAAACATATTTCCTCGGTCCTCTGTCCTCCCGTGGATTCCTTGCGACTCTCCACGAATCCTTGGTGGACTAAGATGCAAGGAAAATAAGTAAGTGAGGGAAACACTGAAACAGTTTAGGTGAAATGAGAAGTACCCACCATCACTGGCCTCCATGCTGCCTACTGCTTGCTTGTGTTTACTTTAACTAGTGTTGTTCCCTGTTTCAGGCGCATTCGTGGCGTGAAACGTAACGTACAACGTAACGTTTCAGATAAATAACACAGACGGGCTGCTTTGCCTGCGGGAAGTGGAAATGGGGTCAATAGGCGATTTAGAGCGGGTTGACCCTCGTTTAAACACCCTGTTTAGACCTGCTAAATTTGGTGGAAATCCTTGGCCACTGCAATGTGATGTTGGGTCGTGTTTTCCCGGATCGAAATGCAGCCCTCATTTAAATAAAAAATATGACCGGCATTTTCGCTGCCTGATTCTGTCTGATTTGGCCCTTACACAATAAGTAACACGCCTGTAATTAATATGTAAGTAATAGCCAGTAAATTACAAGAACACCATATCTCCTTATGAAGAGGAGATGGAAGGCCAGACCTCCGATGAATGAAATTAAACAGAAACATGGGGGTTTGATTTAACTACACAAAACAGTAAATTACAACTCTAAAAATATTGACTCACAACTTCTGAGAGTGTAGTAGTGTTATCATGACTCAGCATATCATTGTACCATAACACCCCCCATGAACAGACTGGTACAATGATTTTTTATATTATTCATGAACATGTCACCTTCACCTTCTGTGGCGGCTTCAGTATTTGTACTGTGTGTCCTCGTTTTAATAGCCATTCAGTGGGATATACAATGTGTGTCATTCCCAGAGGCTGAGTAGAATGAGCTGTATCCTGCTGCATTCTGTTGGGCCCTCTTTATTTATCACTGTGAGCTTGCGGCTGTCCTCTGCACTGTCTAGTGAATCTATTATGGTACTGTTTGTAACTTCAATAAGCCCCCTGTGTTTTTGTCATCCGTGTCACTGACGTGAGCTGCAGTGATTGAAATGCAAGGGCAGGATTTGCATTGTGTATGGCCTACTGATGGTCAGATGTGGTAAAAGCAGGGCAGCTCTTGCAAAGGTTTTTGTTGATAACTTACCTCAGTATTAGAACAATGGCAACCATGAACAGGAGATTGTGCTGTACATGTCTTTGGTGAATGTATTTCAATATTAACTCTTCTCTGTGAATCATCCTTGACTCACGATTGTCTAAAAGTTTAAAATGCTGCTGTTTATCTTTGAGACAGATGGTTTGAGCAGAGGAGGTGGCCTACAACACTATTTATCACCCACCTACAATGCAGTACTGAGTTCCTTTTCTGGAACTCAGTACTGTGTGTCCTTAACTCAGTAAGGACACTCCCACACAGAGTTTAAAAGCCTGCAACTCCCCTCCAGTTAGTTAGAACTGAAGAAGCCTCTTGGATGAGAGGTGAAACGTCTTCAAGAAACTGAAACAAGTCTAGTTGCCTATGACACAGCATACAATCATTGAGACTCTTTGCATTTGGCATCAACATCCGTCCTGTGTGATCCGATCACAAGTGGGCGACTTTACGACCGTCAGTTCAGCCCTGGTATAAACATGCATCCCGACATGCCACTTGTGACTGGATCTGACTCATTTATCAATGTATCAACACACATATCAATGGAACGACCTGCTGATCAGGCAGCAGAATGCCTTCAGCTCAAGACTCCTCCAAGTGCGGTGCAAAAAGGGGCGTTACTTCAAGTCTTTCCTCCCCACTGCCATAAAACTATACAATGACTCTATGGGCAGGGAGAGGAGACAGCACAACCAGACCTGAATGCTCGTATTTTGCACATTTTAGATTTACATTCATATTTTATTCTATTTGTTCTATCTGTCCCTTTTCCTTTTTAATCTCACAGTACAGTAGGTGTATGTATGTATATATTTGTAAATATTGTGTAATTTTTATTTTTATTTTACCATTCTATCTATCAAACCAATATATTTTTTACGCAACTAAAGCAGCATGTTTAATGTTTACTGACTTAACACAAAGGACCAAATAATCAAGAATTTGTTGTAGACAGTGCTAAATAAAATTTTTCCCAACTCTACAACTCAAAAAATTGAGGGCCTTTTTAAGGGAGCCTGGGGGCTTTCTCCACAGACGTCAAAGAAATAGTTTATAATGATTACTGTTTACTGTATTAGTAAAATTTGACATGTTTACTATAAAAAATGTTTTGTTTTTTTATAAATTGCGTGTAAATGGTGAAATCAGTTAAAACAGTGTGTTCCAACAGCTGCTAAATGCTGACAGGTGAGATGGACTTAAGATAGCCTTGACTATCAGTGGTAGTACCAGTGGTCAACATGAATATCAAATTAGGTATGAAAATGGCAATCAGGTCTAACAGTACAAGAATAGAAAGTTATTCTGCATCACTGTTGATTTAAGATCATTGACTACATTGACATTTCAGTGCTATGATTGACTCTCAAACCTGACTATCACACATCATAGTTTGTGGAGCGCGTTCAAAGTCAGACTGGATAGTGTTGCTGTTGATACTGAATACCTCACACTAAATACAGTAGCCCATTCACACTACCATTTGCATGTGGGGATCCTGCGCCAATTCTCCACATCCGCCTCTGTGTGAAAGTCTCATATGTGGCAAGGGGTGAAATTTCGCTGCGCCTCTGATGCGCCTCCAGAGGTAGTATCAGAGGCGCAGTATTGGCGAACTGAAACAGTGTGAATGGATAAGCTAGCGGCAGCGTCCTGTTTACTGATGGTGATTATGTAATTATGTAATTTAGAACAAAAAACGTAACTTTGTCACTTTCCAGGATGTTTGGTGGGTCAGGATCTCAATCACAACACATTATAACAGCATCCATATGATTATAAACAGTCAGCAGGTACATGTTTAGATTAACAGGAGGACACCAGGGAAACACATTGAAAAAAACACATACATCATCATCATGACGTGTACCATCACGCCTCTTTTGGAGCCGCAGCGCCGGCTTTCTGCGTGAATTACACACTGGTGCATCTTAACGCTGGAGCTGCTTGGCTCGGTGTGAACAACCAACGGCAGAACATTGGCGAACCGCTGCTGCGGCAATAATGCGGCGTCTGTGTTAAAAAAAGGGCTAGTGATACAGAGGGAGCATCCACAGGCTGAAACTTCCCCCCTCTAACAAAAATGATTAAGAAATTATAAGACTTTGCAGACACAATGAGTAGGTAGCTGTCATTTGTTGTTCAACCTCACACAACTAATGACTGTGGTTCCTTGAACAAATGAGATATAGAGGATTTTAGAATGAGGCACAACTCAAAGTCCTTTCCAGTTGTTTACTGCTACCGTGGGACTTCATAAACAGGTGATGAAAGCAATTAGCAACGCCGCCCCTCCCTAGACGCAGAACACGCGCTGTGTGTAGGGCCCCACGATCCGTGGGGGCCCTATTTTGCGCAAGGGGACGCATTCTCTGCAAATGCGCAAAGGATGCGCATCGCTGCTGTGAGGCGCGCGTAGAGCACCGAGTCAGCCGAGGCAGGAGAGAAAAAAAAGAGACGAGTAATCTGACAGCTCACACGTTGCCGCAATGATTGACAGCACGCAGCATCTGACCAATCAGCGGTCAGATGCACCGACAGGCAGTTGGATGCAGGTGGAGAGATGGCGAAGTTTTGGGCTATTTTTATGGAGGTAAAATGTCATATTCATAAGTCATATAAGATTAGATAAGAAAAATTAAGATAATCCTTTATTTGACCCACAATGGAGAAATGTAAAGCGTTGCAGCAGCAAACAGCAGTGTAGGAATGTAGAACCTAAGTACTAAATGCAAAAATAAGTATATAAAAATGTTTAAATATAGAAATATCATCAAATCAAATCATAATGAATATTATTAGCTGTAGTCGTATTTGCATTAATTGCATTTTAATCTTTGTGAGGCTAGTATTTACATTAATTTCATTGTGTAATTTACCATTAAGACCAAAACAAATCTTAATAATCTGCTTGTATGGTGGATTTCTTGTCATAACAGGGTCCATGCTGAAGTTTGTTACTAAGGGTGACACGGAGCCAGCACCCAGTATGTCACAAGGGCCATCAGGCACCATGTCTACTGAAGCAGCCTGCATCTGTAAAAGGCTTGTTCCATTGTTGAAAGAGGCTGTTCAAAATTCTGCTTAGGGCCCCAATTTTGCCAGGGGCCCCTCTATCATTTGTAAGCACATGACTGCTCAATCAATTCACAGGGCCAATGTTAAATTACCCTGGTAGGGTTGAGTAAACTTAAAAAAGCAGAATTCCTTGTGCCAAATTCTTGCCAACTTTGTGATAGAAAGCATTCTAATTGCACACACCATAACTTGGCTTGGGATGTGCTCCCACAGGACAGGAAGGCTCTATAGTGCAGACCCATTTACAGAGCATCAGTGATGTTGTTGGGGTCAGGGGCCTGCGGAAAGCCCAAAGGATACTTAAAGACAACACCCACCCCGGCCACAGCCTGTTCACCCTGCTGCCATCTGGCAAGAGATACTGAAGTATCTGCTGCCTACAGAGCAGCTTATTTTCTCAGGCTTTGAGACTCCTTAACGCATCCTCTGCACTACAATATAGAAAATAGTTGTATTTTTTAGGACTTATTATTCCATCTATACCTTTGTTGTAAGTAGCATATATTTCATTTTGTTACACAACCCTGTTGTAAAAGGATAAATGAATCTTGAAAGAACTGCCGTGCCTAAGTACAGCTCCACAGAGCTGCTAACATGGCTGTAGAATCTAAATTTTAAATAACTATTCCAATTAAAAAGACATTATAGCTTTTGCATCTTTACTAGCCAGATGTACCATTTTACTCTGAAAATCTGTTGGATGCCCCTCTATTTCTCAATGGCTTAGCGATATGGATGGAGGGTCACGTTCTTTGACTTCTCCAGTGCTTTCAATACCATCAGGCCTGCTCTACTGGGTGACAAGCTGATGGCGATGCTGGTGGATCCCCCCTTGTGTCCTGGATTGTGGATTACCCCACTGGCCGACCACAGTACATGCGCTTGCGGCACTGTGTGTCAGATGTTGTGGTCAGCAACACCAGGGCCCCACAAGGGACTGTCCTCTCTCCTTTCCTCTTCACCCTTTACACCACAGACTTCAGCTACCTTGCCATCTTCATTAGTTTTCTGATGACTCTGCTGTTGTTGGATGTATCAGCAAGGGTGAGGAGGCTGAATACAGGGCTGCGGTGGACAACTTTGTCACATGGTGTGAGCTGAACCACCTGCAGCTCAACACAACAAAGACCAAAGAGCTGGTGGTGGATCCGAGGAGAACCAGGACACCAGTGACCCCAGTTTCCATCCTGGGGCATAACGTGGACATCGTTACACTACACTACACTACAATTATCTTCAATAAACTGGACTGGACTAAGAATACTGATGCCCTTTACAAGAAGGGACAGAGCCGCCTCTATTTTCTGAGGAGGCTCCGCTCCTTTAACATCTGCCGGACTATGCTGAGGATGTTCTATGAGTCTGTGGTGGCCAGTGCTATTCTGTTTGCTGTTGTGTGCTGGGGCAGCAGGCTGAGAGTAGCAGATGCCAACAGACTCAACAAGCTGATCAGGGAGGCCAGTGACATTGTCGGGGTGGAGCTGGACACTTTGACAACAGTGTCAGACAGGAGGATGCTGTTGAAGTCGCGGGCGATACTGCAGTATGGCTCTCCCCCTCTCCACAACGCTCTGGTCAAACAGAGGAGCACCTTCAGCGAGAGACTAATTGCTCCCAAATGCATCACTGAGCGCCACAGGAAGTCATTCCTACCTGTGGCCATTAAACTTTACAACTCCTCCCTCTGATGATCGGACTCAAATAACTATATATATTTATATATTTATATATGTGTATATATATGTTTATCTATGTATATTTCCCATATACCATATTTTTATTGCCCTGTATATATGTACATACTTGGAGTGGTCATTGTACACTTGAGATTGGCTTCTTTATTATTTTATTTTATTGTCTACTTTACTTTGTATTTATATCTTTATCTTTATCTCATGTTTCCATTCATGCTATATTTCTATCTCTACTTTGCATGGAGCATCTGGAACAAAAATAATTTCCCCCCGGGGGATTAATAAAGTATTCTGATTCTGATTCTGATTCTGATCATACCAATATGCATTAATATACCACCAAAACACAAACAAAATAAAATGCAGCCATCTATAAAGACAATGTAGCATATTCACAAAACTGAACTGACCCTATGGTCAGCTGTGAGACAATTAGAGGGCCCTGACTTCATTAAGATTCCAACTTTAGCATCAGAAAGCAGAGCTGGAAGTCTGGAAGCTTCAGTGGTGGGGAGATGGGCTAATGAGCTAAAAGTCTGGCAGTCTTCCCTGTTGACTGCACCAATTACACTTCAGTATCTTACTCACAGGAGTCTGTGGCTTTATGCACTACTCACAGGTGTTTAACATTCACAGCTTATCCTCCTTGTTTCCATTATTGCTTCCACTGCTCTGATCAGTGTAAAACCATGTGAAGTCAGGAGGTGGACAAACACATACGTGTCAAGCAAGAATCTTACTTCAGTTGTGCATCAGCATCTGTGTGATTGGCTATTGAACAGCTGTAACAGAGCCAGTGAACAAGAAGCTGGAGAAAGTTCATGCTATTCACCCCTGGTGACCATTACTGTGAGCTGTGCTTTGCTTGAAACACAGCCAAGCGTTATTGAAGCGTGGTTTCTTTTGCACCAGGACCTGCTCTCTGTGGTTGGTTGGTTGGTTGTACAGTCATATTGGGGAAAGATGTACATAATATAAAAACCTCCATGGATCATAAATTCATAGGAGAAAGAGTTATAACTGACCTTGTTTAAAGTTTGAAGTGTCCTGCCAGTTTTACAGATGTCCCTTGTAAAATGCTGCTTTCGTCTTGTTTGCTGCCATTCTGTGATTGGCCACTGGGCAAAATTGGAAGCAAGACTGCACCACACACTACACCTTATTATCCATTTCTATAATAGCCTGGTATTAGACTTTTGAAATGTTGAATTTGGAATGATCTTGCTTAAGAAATTATTATCATTATGAAACCAAAATATATGTTTTCTGTACTGGCCTCTATGAATTACACACATTTCATAAAAATGATCAGTTGGATCTATGAATGGTTCTAAAGGTAATGCAAGGGTGTTAAAAAAAAAAAATAGCAACGAGCTGTGTCCAGTTGAATATGACTAAGGAAACATTTAAATTAATATGTAAATTAGACTAAAAATAAGGATCCTTACATCTCACTTGAACTTAATTGAACTAGCAATAATGACGCTTAACTTCCGGAAATAAATGGTGATGAAGTAAAAACGTTTTACCTCCCTTCCAGTCCGACTCTCATCCTTTTCTTTGTCACAGCATGGCTTCTAGCAGAGAGGGAATTAGAATGTTTGCAAATGGTTTGATTCACCCCTCACAGCTGTTATGCATGGCAGAATCAACCAACAGCACTGCTCTCAGTTGCTAACCCAACAGTTTTCCTTGGGTTAGTGGCATTCATTGTTTTTCCTTCTATTTTGTATTTCACAGTCTTTTCCTCATTTCCATATCAGGCTCTCAGCACCCAGCTGTGAAAATATCCCCATAATCCTGCTTTATTATTACTTCCCCAGGTGTACTTTTGCCTTAGGTTTCATCTCAGGAATTAGTTTGTTAAGCTAATTAAGCTGTCTCCCTAGTGACCTATTTGAAGTTGAGCTTTTAACATCCATGTCTTTGATGTATCAAATGCAGGCTATTTGACAGCAGTATACAAACATTAAAACTTAAATTCATGAAGACAACATTTATTTCTAGGTGGGAAATATGTTTCTTGGCAATATATTAAAATCTGAAAACTAAATCTATAAAACACTCTAGCTTATACTCTCTGCACATTACTGTGTAAATGTATTTGACAAATTGAAAGAGGCAATGACACTGTTTGTTTTAAAGAACTGACTCAACCCAATGTGCAAGCAGTCAGGGCTCCGTGCAGCGGACGATGACTTCACAACTAAATTTACCTCTGATCTTGCAATGCCCTTAAATGTCTGTTTGGTGACAAATGAACCTGATTAATCAGTTTCATAGCTAATGTGTTATCTCAAATGAACTGAAAGGAGTTAGAGGTCATGTGGAGTCTGAGCCAGCAGTAGGAGCTTGTGGCAAAGGACAAGCTGTTCAGTTTGATGACTCATATGTGAACCTCATTGCCAGGCATGGATTAAGAATGCAGAGGTCCCTGGGCACAAAATATCAACACATTAGCCTACAGTGTGTAGCTCAATAGTATATCCAAGCACTTGAATCCTCTCCCATTACAGTTCCATGATTCAGATTATTCAATGAATTACATCCACACACTCATTCAAACATCTACAGCTATGGCTAAATTAATTCATTTTATGTTATGTTTTTTTAAATTGGTCCAGTACTGAACAAGACTTCTGCAGCCGTCAGTGGCGAAACAGGCCACAATGTAATACTACTGTCAAATTACATCTATATTAAGTGCTTGTTGTCCAAAGATTTTGACACAATGATAAGCAGGATGCCTACAGAGACAGACCTTTGTTTTAAGAATAAGGTCCTCTTCATTAACAGCATCGCCAAATGCACCAGACTGTTCCAACAATCACTAATTCTGATTTGGTCGAACTAAACCCTTAATTCATTGGTTAGATGTGAAAATATCAGGAGAGAAACATGATCATTTTTTTTACCAGCTCTGTAAATGGAGTCTGCTGGCGATTTTGCAGCTGTTTCTGGTTAGAAAAGAAACAATAACTTGACACCTGGCCTCATCCATCCACTGCCCCAACCTCCACACCCTTATTTGAAGGTTGATTTACAGAGTTTCCTGATGAGCAGATGGCTTTTTGCTTAAGTTACCACTAACAACGGCATACACTACTGGGCTCCAAATTAACACCGGCTGTGTCGGCACTTAAACACAAACTCCAGACCCCAGACCAGTTAATCACAGGGGATCCAGTACTAAGGTGGTTTAGTTTAGCTATACAGCTATGCACGTTTTCTATAACTTGATCAATGTACAAGTTGTAAAGTTAGATTTAGAATAGTTTGTAACTAAAGTGGGCCTGAAAAGACAGACTAATGAGTAGATGAGTGTTCGCTGTGATGACGTTTAATGTCCCCGACAACCTCTGTAGTCTCATTTAGACAATTGTTATCAACCAAGTGTTTTATAATTTAATTGTGGGACATTTAAGAAATTCTTGTCAGGATCAAAAAACAAAAACAAACTGAACAGTCTATTTTTTGTTGTTGGTAATTCCTGTAGTACTGTTTCTTTATGGATTGAAGAATGGAAGTGACTGTTTTATTTTATTCTTTTATTTTTTGGAATTTAAAACCAAAAACCAAAGTATTCCTTTTTTTGAACCCAAATTCAAATAACAGTCCAATTTTGTTTTGTTTTTTGGATAATCCTTTTCTCGTTTTTCCTTTTGAAGACATTAGGAAAACCAAGTCAGGTGAGCTGGGAAATACATTAATAAATATTAAATATGCAACAGTAGTTGACTGCATGCGGTTTAATAGTATGCATTTATACATGCACAGAGCAAGAGATGATGAGTGCATTGTTTGGTGCAATACAATTCGTCAAATAATTTAACCTAAGTAATTATTGTGTGTGCAGTTGTTAGTGTTAGCACTGATATTTAATTTTGTTTCCATCGTATAGAGCTGTTGCTTAAGTGAAGGCAGTAGGTGAAGTTGATGATGATTAGCCTCTTTACCAGCAGTAGGAGTATGTTGTATGCCTGGTTTGTGTTTTTGCTATCTTTAGGTGAAATGCCAACAATTATCCAAGTTATTGTTACAGGTGTATTTAATGGTGTTCATTTCATTTGTAGTTTGATGTTAATAGTTTATTTGAAGCCTAGTTATATACAGAACCTGTAATTTTATACTGTTTCAAAACTACACATAGCACACCTATATGGAAGAATGAGTATGTGTAAGCAAAAATTGGACTGTTATTTGAATTTGGTTTTCACATTTTTAATTTTGAAAACAAAAAACAAATATTAATTGTTCATCACTTCCATTTTTTGGGTCTGGGTGTCATTGGATAATCCATAATTCAATTGAGAATCCAAAGTCAGAAATTTAAAAACTGATTCATTATGTCCTTATTTGTTTATGAACGTGAACGTGACACTTGTTTTTCGTACTTTTGATTTTATGCTCAGATCAAAAATAGGGAATTAAAATTTGATTTTGATATTTAATTTGTCCGATTTGTGTGCACCAGAAGTCATTTATTGTGGCTTTAGGAGCTGAAGCTTTGCAGGTGAAGCTTTCACAGACCACATAGGCTGTCGCATCTGGGCTTGGTGAGGAGATCGACTCTGGAGGATGTTTTGACGAGATAAACACAAGCCATTAACCCCAGACAACCACTGAACCTGCAGTTAGGAAATAACATGCTAGATAGGTAGTTCTGGCCAGCTGGTTTAGGTGGGTTGCCCTGCCACTGCTTCGCCTTCTGGGCTTTCTACTATACTTCACAAGCCCAAAGACACTTCAGTTGCAGTGAAGAGCAGCTCCGGATGATGACATTTACATTTACATTTAGGGCATTTGGCAGACGCTTTTGTCCAAAGTGACAAAAGTGTCCATGTCCATGCTATGCGGGGTCTGAAAAGTGAGTCTTGAGTCTTTTGCGGAAGATGCTAAGAGACTCTGCTGTCCTGACATTGGTCGGGAGTTCGTTCCACCACCCAGGCGCCAGAACAGAGAAGAGTTATGACTTTGCTGAATGTTTGCTCTCAGCGATGGCGGTACCAGCCGCCAGCTGATGTAGTAGAGCGAAGTGCTCGCGCTGGGGCGTGTGGTCTGACCAGTGTTTGGGGGTAGATGGGTGCAGTTCCGTTGACGTCCTTGAAGGCCTGTACCATCCTCTTGAATTGGATGCGGGCTGCAACAGGAAGCCAGTGGAGGTCACGGAGGAGGGGTGTCATATGGGAGAATTTGGGTAGATTGAAAACGAGGCGCGCTGCAGCGTTCTGGAATGGTATAGTCGCAGAGGCTGGGAGTTCAGCCAAGATCGGGTTGCAGTAGTCCAGGCGGGATATGACCAGCGCTTGGACCAGGAGTTGCGCTGCATCCTTTGTGAGGAAAGACCGGATCCTGCGGATATTGTAGAGGGCAAATCTGCAGGATCGGGCCACAGCAGTGGTGTTGGGGGTGCAGTATGGTCTGTCGTCGAGGATTAAGCCCAGGTTCCTCACAGTCGATGAAGGCGATACTGTGACATCCTCGACGACTGTGTGACTGTGTGACACAGGTCCATGCGAGGGCAGTCTTTCGCTGGGATTGAGAGGAGTTGAGCTTGAGGTGATGCGCTGTTGTCCAAGCGAAGTAATGTGCATTGCAAGGTGGGTGTCGGAGGATGGGGGAAAAGAGAGTGACCCATAGAGGAGCAGAACACCGGGAGAACGGACTAAGAGAATAGTGTGTTTACCTGCAAAGCTACAGCTCATAAACTGCCATAAACAGAGCAGTTTATGAGCCAGACCTACTGTGTGAGTCAATAAAGCCATAATAAATAAATTGCAGGTTACACAAATCGGACAAATTAAATATCAAAATAAAATTAAAAGTACTAAACAAAGCGCTATTTGTTTTGTTGTAACACATTCATAAACAAAACATTAATCATTTTTCGTTTGCTTATGCATCTTCATTCAATCCAAAAAGAAACAGTAATTAAGGATTTACCAAAAACAAAAAATGGACCATTTGGTTTCGTTTTTCGTTTTTTTGAGTCTGACATGAAAAAATGTTTATCAAATTAATTACGGATTATCCGATGATTCCAAGACCTGGAAGACCCATCCTTTAGCCAAGTTTCAAACCAACCAGCCAACAAATGGACAAGGGTGAAAACATAACCTCCTTGGCTGAGGTAAAACTAACTTTGCAATCTCCTCCATCTCTGTCACCTGCCGACAGACATAAATAGCTTTTACAGCAAGTATTTCATCACCATACTTAGATCTTAAATCTACTAATTACAGTAATTACAGCATCATTAATTTGCAGAAAATCCACAAATCTCAGGAAAACATAGATATTCTCTGTCTTTCATTCAAACCATTTTAGGAAGTGTTTTTCTTCTCCTTGCCAGTTCGATCAGATATAAGAGAGAAGGAAAACACTTTGAAGGATGATGAAGTTCTGTATTAAGTAGATGTCAGAAAGCTCAGGGCTCTCTGTGGACCATGGGGTGACTTGGATGGCAGCCATTAAAGAAAACCACAGAGCGGAGCAGAGTATACAGGATCTAAAAGTAGTTTTAGAGGCTGGGAGGCAGGGTGGTCTAATTGGTTAGAAAGAACGTCTTTCAGCCAGGGGTTACAATCTCTGGCAAGTAACTTACCTACTGAATTGCCCTGAAGAAGCAAACTGAATTCCCACCAGCTCCAGGGACTTGTTCTGAAGCCACCTTGAACCTCTGACCCCCCTTTGGAGGTGGAAAAGAGTCCTTTTGTATATTTGCTTCATTTCCCAGAGAGCAGGCAAGAGGCGTGTAACAGGGGCTTTGGGAGATCTTTTCGTATTGTTTGACACCACAGTCAACAGCAATCGTGGGCTGCCGCAGAATGCTCTACGGTATTTTTTCCATGCTTCAACCTAAGGTAAGCCACACAGAAGACACCAATACAATACCATTTTAGTTTTGGTATTAGTGGGTGATATTGTTTTCTGAAAACAAAGGTAATTTGAAGAAGACAGATATCCTAGAGTTATTACATCTTAAATTCCTCAAATATAGATTAAAAGTTAAAACATCAACCTGTAATAATAGGATTTGTGGGGAATTAGGAAGATACCCATCATGTAATATTATTAAAAAGAGAATCATTGATTACTGGGGGAGTTTGCTGAAGGGGAAAGAAAGAAAACGCAGCTGGGCAGTGTACTATATAACTGTTTATTGCACTTGTCGCTGGAACATATGCATCATCATGAATTAGATCTGTTCAACAAATATTAGATAAATGTGGGTTTCATACATTTGGTTGGCTAAGAGATGTGATGATATTCAATGGCGAAAATTTGCAGTCGAGCAGAAGTTAAAAGATCAGTTTTTGCACTCTGAACTCCAGAGAACCCATCATGTGATCTATATTTTGAATTGAAAGAAGAGTTTAAGTTTGAGAATAGGTGGTTTGCCAAGGCTACTTGTAACCTCAAACAGAATTCCTAAAATAACTGGAGGATATAAAGGTCTGGCAAGGAGGAATGTTTTGCCTCACTTTAAATAACTTAACTTGTGCTGGGAATCTATTCTGGTTGTTTACCATTGAACTATGGTTTTGTTTTACATTTGTACTCCATACCACGATGTGTTGTCGAAAGTAAATAAAAATCTGAATCTGGCATTATGATACATAACTGTGCAGCCACAGTGTGAGCATGTCCCCCGTTTAATGGTCAGATTTACTTTTAATGTTCTTGGAGGAAAATTTCACTTAATTCTTAGTACTTTCTCTGCATTTTTTTTACTAAGTTAGTCATACGTTTCTACTTTACAGTACTTCCTCAATAGTTCTTTGCAGCTGTGGTGCTTTGGGCATCTGTTTATATTTTGTTTATCTGTTGCTGTGCTGTTCCTAATTGTGTTTGAAGTTGAGCTTCAAGTGCTAAAATGTTTTTATATCTTACTATGGCAAAGTCATTACTGCATAAACACTTGGATGACACATTTTTAGATTTAGTTAATATGTAAGTAACCTGAATTGCAATTTTTATTTTAATTTCACACTTTCTCTTGTAGTAGCAGTACATGGCTTCCTGTGGGGGCAGTATGGACACATTTTGTAAATCTTTTACAAAATACATGTTGTAAGGTTGTGGGTTAGTTATGCCAGCTTCATATTTAAACCCTTTTTGTAGGAGAAAGGGGTCATGAAAATAACTTGTAAATATCCAATTGTGGGGACACTATGGGATAAAGGTGCTTTTTCAGCAATTCTTTGAAATAAGCCTAAATTGCATGTTTTATTTTTAGGGCTTTTTGGGGGGCTTTGTTGCATTGGGATTGACAGAAAATGGGGGAGAGAGTGGCAGGAAAACATGCAGCAAAGAGCCACTCGTTGGAATCAAACCCAGACCGCCGCTGAGCTGCTGCGCCACTGTCAATGGGCAGCCTGCTCAACCAGGTGAGCTATCAGGGCGCACCACCTTTCTATAGTCTCTTTGAAACCCTGTGACCTTTAATGATCTCTAAAAAAAAATTCCTCTCTAGACTTTTTTCATGGATAGCTTAATTATTTCTGTCCATAGAAAGACATGGGAAGATGTTTAAACTTAATAGGTTTCTCAACCATACTCCCATCTCCCATCAATCCCCTAAAGCACCCCATAGGGTCCCCTCTCTCAAACACAGACAGCTTTAAATTAGCAACATTCAGCTATAGAAAATTAAAATGTCCTTACTGTGCTTCTGGCATAAACACGCTGCATATTCATTGGAAGGATGTGAAGTATAAAAGAGAATGCTGTTGCCATGGACACCTCAGTTCAATAAAGTCAGCATCTTAAGCACACAGCAGTAAGCAGACAGAACTTTTCTGCTGACTCATGCTAAAGGTGCTCCAGAGGCTGTATTCAAATATCATTACAGAAATCACAGTTGTGCAGAGGCTTAGCATGAGTCCCTCAAGGCCTCGACAACCAAACAGATGTACTTTAATTTATACTGCGTGTTCCTGAAGTTTCGGCTGCATGACAAACAGAAGAGAAATGAGCACAGGCCTTACATTTACTTTCAGACGTTTAGCTGACTCTCACCGTGTGCATAGCAATGCACAACAGCAAAGCTCTGCTGAAACTGCTGTGCCAAAATGAAAAACAAGCAGTACAGTGTTAGAATCACAACATCAAGTTCCTGGTTCCTTATCCTGTCTCTAAGGATGAGCTCAGCCACCCTACAGATGAAACTCATGTCAGCGGCTTGTGTTCACAGTCTCATCTTGTTGGTCACTACAAAAAGCTTATGACCATAGGCAAGAATTGGAGCGTAGATCATCTGTTAAAATGAGAGCTTCGCCTTTTGGTTCAAATCCCTCTTCACCACAAGAGTCCAGTACAATGCTCACATTACTGCTCACACTGCACCAATCCGCCTGTTGATCTCAAGCTCCATTTTACCATGACCCTGAGATTCTTAAAATTCCTTCAGCTGGGCGAGCAAATCACCCCCAACCCAGAGCAGTCCACCATTTTTTCTGGCAGATAGTCATGCCTCTGATTCAGAGGTGCTGACTCTCGTCCTGAACACTTCAGACTTGGCTGCAAACAACTCATTTCAACCCGATGTGTGCTGATGGTTACTGTCTGATAAAGCCAGAAGAAACCACATCATCCACAAAAAGCAGAGAAGTGATTCTGGAGTACCCAAACTGAACACACTCTTCTATCTGGCTGGACATTGAACTCCTATCCATGAAAATAACAAACAGAATTGGTGACAAAAGATAAGTCTGGCAGGGCCCAACACTGTTTGACTTCCTGCAAAGAACGCTGCCGCATGTGGCACCATGCTAGTGTTGGCCTTTTGTTGCCGGTTTCCAGACGGACGCTGCTTCCTGTGACGCACACCGGGACTTCCGTGAGATCGAAAGCTGTTGTTTACTGTGTCTCTCTCCTTCTCTATCTATCTTAGCTGTTCTGAGTCTATCATAGTCCCACTGGTTTTGTACCATAGCTAACGTTAGGCTTTTATAACTTGTATGTATTTTGTCGAACTGACCTTCTGTTACTGGGCTGTCTGTTGCTGCCCGGTTAGCTTTCCTCATTCTTGTCTAGCTCACTGTTTTTGCCTTTCACCGCAGTCAACACATCCTCGATAAACAAGTGTTACGATAGCTTGTGCTGACTGTTCTGCAGTTGCAGATAGGGTGTCTCTATTAGAGAGACGTTTCTGTGAGCTAGAGCAGCTTCTCTCAGTTAGAAACACGGGCACTGCAGATAGTGTTAGCCCTGGGCCTGATAGCAGGCCTGCTAGCCTTAGCACTAGCTCAGTCTCGTCGGCAGCTGCTGTGGAGTTTGTCCCTGTTCGGCCGCGGCATGGGAGAGGGCGCAGTAGTAGGTCACCGGTTGTGTCACCCCTCCAGACTGCTAACCAGTTTTCTGTCCTTGCTAGCCCAGTTGTTAGTCCTGCTGGCTCGCGTGCCTCCCCACCCCCTGCTGACGGGGCTGAACTCCACACGCTAATGATAGGAGACTCCTTAACCGCAATGTTAAGTAGGCATCGTCAGCCACTGTTTACTGTTTACCTGGGGCCAGAGCTTCCTACAACGAGGCTAATCTTAGGGTGCTG
This sequence comes from Pagrus pagrus, assembly GCF_965226575.1. Taxonomy (NCBI): domain Eukaryota; kingdom Metazoa; phylum Chordata; class Actinopteri; order Spariformes; family Sparidae; genus Pagrus; species Pagrus pagrus. The sequence goes on along the minus strand of NC_140205.1, from coordinate 22,079,565 downwards.
GCATCACGCAGGGAGAAACAGGCAACCCAGGCACACAGCACCAAAAGCTACAGCAACATTGTAATTCATGCTGGCACCAACAATATTTGTCAGAAGCAGTCTGAGATCACAAATATAGCCTAGCCAGGACTTTTCAGGCTGCTAGAAAGATTTGTCGGCATCGATTAATTGTCTCTGGTCCCTTACCACTGCGAGGTAATGATGAGACGTACAGTAGGCTTACAGCTATGAACCGCTGGCTGGCGCGTCACTGTAGGGAGCAGGGATACAGGTTCGTGGATAACTGGCCCTTCTTCTGGGGTTGCCCCCACCTGCTGAGAGCAGACGGCCTTCACCCTACTGGAGCCGGTGCTGCTGTTTTGTCTAGCAATATAAACAGGTGTTTGAAGCAGGTTTGACACAAGGGATGTAGCATCGGCAGATCGCAGGTGACTAGAGAGCCTGCTAGTGATACGGTCAGTGCTGGTATGGAGTCTACTAGCCTAGTTAATATGGCTAGTCAGGGATATAGTGCAGAGTACCAGACTGATAGCTTAGTTTATAACATTGAGACTGTCACCCTTCCTCACCACTCTTTCATTGAATCATGCTCTAAATGTGTAAATCACAATAATTAAATTTTGATCTCCACCTCTGACAGTGGGGAAATGTCTCAGCAAGCACCTTATGCAGTTTTACATAATAAAATAACAAAGCTAACCACTACGGCATCCCGTCATCAATGAACGGCCTGTCACTGGAAACTGCAGCTCCAATGAGCTTAAAACCCTCATATGTGGCTTCATTAATATTAGATCACTGTCCACCAAAGCCTCACTGATTAATGATTTGATTACTGAGCACAAGCTGGACATGATTGGCTTATGTGAAATATGGCTAAACCTAATAATTTTCTGCGATTAAATGAAGCCTCCCCTCCTGACTATAACTACACCCATGTTGCTCAGGCCTCTAAACAGGGGGTAGTGTTGCTCTAATCTACAAATCTATTTTCAGTTTAAGCTCCAACCAGAATATTACATTTACTTCATTTGAGGCTCTGGTTTCAAAACCATCTTCATCAAGTAGTAACGGCCTTGTCCAGGGAACAGGCTTTCACCTGGTGGTAATCTACAGACCTCCAGGGCCTTACTCCCAATTCCTAGAAGAATTTGGTGAATTTATTGCAGATCTTGTGACTCGTTCAGATAAGATCCTAATTATTGGGAATTTCAATATCCACTTAAATAAGCCTTCTGACCCTCTAAGTAAAGCTTTTCTGGGACTCCTCGATATTTCTGGCTTCATTCAGCTTGTTCATGAACCTACTGATTCCAGCGACACTATGAATTTCCTGGGGTCCTGGCTCCTTTTGCAATTGTGACAAAACCTGTGGAAAAATTCACTAATTCAGTTAACTCAGTACTTGTTTCTCTCCTCGATTCTGTGGCACCTGTGTCTACCAAGACAAGACAACCAAAGATATCTACTCCCTGGTTTACTGATGAAACCGGAGATCTCAAGCAGGCCTCCAGGAAAACGGAACGTGTATGGCGAAAATCTAAATTAAACGTTTTTTATCTTGAATGGCGTGATAGTGTACTTAATTACAAGCGTGCTCTTAATGCTGCTAGAACAGCATATTTCTCTGGCCTAATAAACAATAATAAACACAACCCTAGATTTCTCTTCGACACCGTGGCTAAACTTTCTCAGAAACCAGTCTTTGAGCTGTGCATCCTTTAATGCAAATGATTTCTTAGATTTCTTTTGCAATAAAATTGATGCAATTAGAACCAAAATTAACTCATCTCTGGCTTCCTCGTCAAAGTTGATTATAAAACATCCTTCAGCTGATTCTCAGTTAGTCTCAGCTCTTAACACTTTTGAAAATATCTCTCTTGAGATATTGTCTACACTTGTCTCATCCTCAAAACCAACTACCTGCACCGAATGCTGCAGAACCTCTTTCCAGAGGCCAGCATGGAAAACAGTCCATGGTGAGGGTGGGAGGAGTCTCTGATAATATTCCCAGCTCGGGACATGCAGCACTTGGGAGCAATGTCCTGAATGGAGGGGAGAGAAGTCCCAATGGTCTTCTCTGCTGTCCTCACCACTCTCCTCACATTCTTCCAGTCAGAGGCTTTGCAGCTTTCACACCACATGGAGATGCAGCTGGTCAGGATGCTCTCTATGGTGCTTGTGTAGAATGTAGTGAAGATGGGTGGGGCAGGAGGGCTCTCCTCATCCTTCTTGACCAGTGCCGCAGTGTTCACAGACCAGGTGAGGTTGTCTGTGATGTGCACCCCCAGGAACTTGGTGCTGCTGACCAGCTGCTCCACCTCCTCCCTGTAAAGCCTGATTTATGCTTCTGCGTCGCGGCGACAGCGTAGCTACGGCGTCGACGCAGACCCCTACGCGGACCCTGCACCGTAGCCTGACGTGCGCCTCCAAAAAATCCTGACTACGCGTCACGTCGACGCGTCGAGACGCTAACGGCAAGGACTGTGATTGGTCCGCTCAGAACGTCATTTCCGGCAGTTGTGTAACCCACATGGTTACTAAACCAGTATTTGTAGTTTAAATACAGTACCCCCGTTTGCCCACATGGTGGCACCCTCACCCTACGAGTAACCATGGACGCGTTGAACGTGATCTCGACGTGACCTGTGACCTGCACAGTCTTACCCGTCCGTCATTTTAGACCAAGCTGAGACACCGAGCAGAGCGGTCGCACATGTACCGAGCAGAAGGACCGGGGTATGTAAAGTGAACAAAACCACGATAAAACATCAGTAACTCTCGAGCAAAACCTTCATAAGTCTTCTGTTCATTAGGAAGTGTCGTTACGAGTTTGTGTGAAGGAGAGGGAGACCGAGTTCACCGTGTTAAGTGTCCCAGAGAACTCCGGTAAGAAAATGCTATGTTGCTTAGCAAGCCTCAGGCTAGTTGTGGGTATTAGCATTGATAGAGAGAATTCCTATGACTGAAGTGAGTTCATAAAAACCAGTCGGAGTCCATGCTAAGTCCATGATATGTTTTGTTGATGTTTTAGACCTGCTCCGGTAGACCTGCTGTATTAATGTGTGCATTGAAAGCGAGCTGTAAAAAGATTGCTAGTGACTAGCGCGAAGCTAACGCTAAGCGCTCTAAGCTAATCGCGGCTAACCGCCGCTATGCTAATTCCAGGTGTTACCTGTTGAATGTGATGTAAATGCTAATGGTGAAGCTATCTAAGCTAATGTGGTACTAGCTGGTCAAGCTAATGAGCTTTACTGAGAGTCATGACGAGAAATACATGCAGCTATGGTACAGAAGTGTGGTTAAATGATACCAGGTCATGTTAATTATTTTTCTGGTCATTGGAATTAATGTGTTGAGTGTTTTTGCACTACAATTGGTTTAATATGTATTCTACTCAAAATAATTCATACTGTTTAGAGTTTATACTGTAACTTTATGGTTAAAAAGAGATAAAATGCTATGGTTAAAAGATAAATACTGTGTTAAAAATGTAAATTCTGATTTATTGAGCGGTTTATAAATATGAATATAGCTTTATTAAAATAAATAAGGTAATTTATGTTAATATTTAAGTTCATGATAAACAATAGTCATGGTAAACATGCTTAGACAGCACTGTAAAAATATATGCAGTCTCATTTAAAGCATTTAAATACTGTGTATCCTTTATTTGGGTATAAGTGTGAAGAAGTAGAGTGAAAGTGAAAGTAGAAGGATGTCAGTTGAATAGGAAGTAATGATTATTTGTTCTACACTCTTTGTGTAGACTGGTTTTTTGTGCTTCGACGGATTAGGACCCCAGATCCAGAATTCCGAGACAGGAGGTTTCGGTGGCGAGCCAATCCAGCGAGAGATTTAGACGGAGCGGGTCCAGCCTGGCCAGCTGTAGACCCAATCCGAGGAGCCGAGATATCGTTTCACTTCACACAGATAAGAACACATACACAAATCTACCCGGGTAGTAAGAACATTTGGACTGAACATTACACAGAACATAAACACAATTGAACATTGAACTCTGACCTTCAATAGAAGGATGGACAATTTTCTTTGAACTTTTTATTTTTTTTATTATTTTCTTTAAATACAGAGAGCTCTATTTTTTGTGTTTTGTTTCATTTTTGCAATGTTTACTACTGTGACAATAAATTGTTTCACTACTACCAACTCTATCGAACCTAGCTGAATGTAGTGTTATTGTTGTTACTAGCCAGTTAAGACTACAGGCGCTACATAAAACTTGGCGAGCCAGCCAGGAGTTGGTTTAACTCTTTTGAGCGTGAAGTTTAACAGTGTAACATTTATTGTACGTTTCTGTAAGCATTGATGCTATTTGATTTGCATAAATTTACATTTTGGTCCAAAACCAACTATGGATACTGTTACAAGGGAAAATGTTAAAGTACCTAATGCACTGCTAATTAGTGGTGTAACTGGTTGTGATGTAGACAATGAAGTGTTTGAGTACCTGGGACAGTTTGGTAAGATTGAGAGGATTATTAAAGTTACCAGCAGAGAAGCTAAGTTCCAGAACTCAGCCATTGTGGAGTATAGTTCTGGTGAAGCTATTGAGCATCTTAAAGATACCTTACCTGTTGATAGACCCTCCAGTAGCCCAGACACTGTCCACCACATTGAGCTCTTGTCAGAGCTGTACACAGCAGACAGAAGTTCCACCTTAACTCAGACCTACCTAAGTGAACTGAAGGGTGTCGCTCAGCTAAGTGGGGCAGATTTCGCAAAGCTTTTAGAAGATGAGCTGGCTAGGATCCAAGCATCCACCAAAACCCAGACCACTCAACCTGCCGCATCAGGAAGTAATCAGGGATCTCACTACGCCAGCCCTGCACACTCCCCTGGTAGGACTACCCCTGAGCTTCAAGCATCCCCAGTTGAGGTAGATGCAGCGGCCTTATCCCCACCCAAGGTCCCAATCCAGCACTTACCTTCTGAGCATCTCTCCACTCCAGAAATCCAAAAAGTGGTGGTCGAGCATGTCATCAAGAGCAGTGATCTTCCCCACCACTATCAAGGCAACACCAGACTCAGACCCGTTTCAGGGAGAATCCCTTGTCCCAGTGCAGAGTCAGATTTTGACACGTGGCGCAGCAACGTTGAGTTTTTCCTTGCAGACCCCACCATGTCTGCTACCCACACAACCAGGAAAATGGTTGAGAGTCTCTTTCTGCCTGCAGCCGCCATTGTGAAACACCTTGGGCCCAATGCATCTCCTCATGAGTATCTTGCCCTTCTTGACTCTGCTTATGGTATCATTGATGATGGTGATGAGCTTTTCGCGAAGTTCTTACACACAAACCAAGATCCTGGAGAAAAGCCTTCTGGCTATTTGCAGCGCTTGCAGACAATCTTGAGTAAGGTCATCAAAAGAGGTGGGTTAGCTGCTAGTGATTCCGACCGCCAGCTTCTTAAGCAGTTCTGTAGAGGCTGCTGGAGTAATGGTCTACTTACCAGTCTTCAGCTCGAACATAAGAAGAATAACCCTCCTCCTTTTCCAGAGTTACTCCTTTCAGTGCGCTCTGAGGAGGACAGACAAGCTGCCAAGTCCAGCAGGATGAAGCAGCACCTTGGGGCTAACAGAATGAAAGTACAGTCACACACGCTCTCAGTGGAGGACTATGCCACTACTGATGATGAAGCAACAGTTACCCCCTCTGACCCACAGAAGCTTGAAAAACAAATGGCGAAGCTACAAGCCCAAGTAGCTTCCTTGGAAGCTTCCTTAAGATCAAACCAAGCGTCTGCTAAGCCAGGTAGGAAACAAAAGGCTAAGCCCAAAGCTCCTGCTGAAGGAAATCCATCGCTTTCTCCAGAACCAAAACTTATCAATAGGAAGCCCCGCCCATGGTACTGCTTCAGGTGTGGCGAGGACGGCCACATCGCGCCTTCCTGCAACAATGAAGCAAACCCTGAATTAGTTGAAAAGAAGCGCAGAGAGCTAAAGCAAAAACAAGAAGCCTGGGAACAGAGTTTAAACTGAATGCAGTTCCTGCTGTGGGACAACCAGGAACTGTAACTGAGAATGATAGTCCCAACCCAAAAATTAGGACAAAAACATTCATTCGCTCACACAGAGTAGACCCCCAAGCTAAGCTCCCTCGAGGTCTTGTAGGGCAGAAATGTGTAGCAGATGTCAGTGTGTCAGGGGTTAACACTAGGTGTCTCCTAGACTCAGGGTCCCAGGTGACCACAGTAACCGCTTCCTTTTCCAGAACTCACCTGTCAGAGCACCCCATCCAGCCCTTCCAAGCCCTGGATGTTGAGGGCGCTAACGGTCAGAATGTCCCCTATTTAGGCTATGTACCCATCACTCTTAAGTTCCCCAGAGAATTTGTTGAAGCTGAGCCTGAAATCTCTACATTAGCCTTAGTGGTACCAGACCGCGGCAGTAACAGTGACTTACCCGTCCTCATTGGCACAAATGCATTAGACATTTTGTATGAAGAACATTGTATTGATAGAAACCCCAGTGACTTATCTTCTGTTTATGGCTATAGGCAGATTATTCGTGTACTCAAGCTCAGAAACACAGTTAACTCTACAGGGAGAATAGGGTTAGCTAAGCTAAATGGTAAAGTCCAGCAGGTCTTACTTGCTCAAGAGAGAGTCTGTTTAGAAGGGTATGTGAAGGTTGACACCCCCAGTGATTGTGTTATGGTCGAGCAGCCTCAGTCTTCCGCCTTACCTGGTGGGGTGTTTGTAGAATGCTGCCTCGTCACCTTGCCCTGCTGCCATCCTCACAAGCTGTCTGTATGGATGAGAAATGAGAACGAGCACGATGTCACACTTCCTTCAAACTGTGTCATTGCCGAGCTTCACACACCCAAAGAGATCCATGACAACTTACCTGACTCAAACAAACCCGCTGACCCTGTGAAATGCTGTGCTGGCACCCCCAAACCAGCCAAAAAACCAGACCAGTCAGGGTTCACCATTGACTTTGGCTTTTCACCCCTTCCAAAAGACTGGAAGGACAGAGTAACAAGTAGTTTGTATGAGTATCGTGATGTTTTTGCCTGTGATGAGGATGATTTTGGGCACGCAACCAAAGTGAAACACCACATAAATCTGAAGGACGACACACCATTCAAACAAAGACCCCGACCAATCCACCCAAACGACTACGAAGCGGTGAGAAGGCATTTGCGTACATTGCTAGACGCAGGAGTGATTCGTGAGTCCGAGTCCCCTTACGCTTCCCCAATAGTAGTAGTTCGTAAAAAGAATGGAGAGGTCCGTCTTTGCATTGATTATCGTAAGCTAAATTCCTTGACAATCAGAGACGCATATGCATTGCCCAATCTTGAGGAAGCCTTTTCAGTTCTCGCCGGATCTAAATGGTTTTCAGTAATGGATCTAAAATCCGGCTATTACCAAATAGAGATGGAGGAACGTGATAAGCCCAAGACCGCTTTTGTTTGCCCGTTGGGGTTTTACGAATTCAATCGCATGCCCCAAGGTATCACAAATGCCCCCAGTACCTTCCAACGACTTATGGAAAGAGTCATGGGTTCCATCAATCTGAAGGAAGTACTGGTATTTTTAGATGACATCATCGTGTTTTCCAGCACGTTAGAGGAGCATGAAGTCCGGCTCAAGCACGTCCTCCAGCAGCTGAGAGAGAATGGCCTGAAACTCTCACCCAAAAAGTGCCATTTCTTCCAGAGCTCAGTGCGGTATCTAGGCCACATCGTTTCGAGCAGAGGGGTAGAGACTGACCCAGACAAGGTTAGCGCTCTCCGCACCTGGCCCAGACCTCAAACCCTCGGCGAGCTCAAGTCTTTTTTAGGCTTCGCGGGGTATTACCGCCGCTTTGTCTGCGACTATTCAAAAATAGTCAGACCCTTGAATGATCTCACCGGCGGCTACCCACCTTATCGAAAGGGCCCCAGAACACCTCGCCCCGGAGGGTACTTCAACCCCAAAGAACCCTTCAACGAACGGTGGACACCTGATTGTCAAAAGGCATTTGACGTCATCATTGAAAAACTTACCTCCGCACCTGTCCTTGGTTTCGCAGACCCAAAACTAGCATACGTGCTACACACCGACGCTAGCACTTCCGGTCTAGGGGCGGCCCTGTACCAAGAACAGGAAGGCGAAATGCGAGTCATCGCTTATGCGAGCAGAGGTCTTTCATCCAGTGAAAAGCGATATCCCGCCCATAAGCTTGAATTCCTCGCTCTCAAGTGGTCGATCGTAGAGAAATTCCATGACTACCTCTATGGGAACGCTTTCACTGTCATAACGGACAACAATCCATTAACTTATGTTTTGAAGTCCGCCAAACTTGACGCTGCCAGTTATCGCTGGCTAGCAGCTCTTTCGACCTTTGACTTCAACATAAAGTACCGTGCTGGGAAGAGCAACCAGGACGCCGACGGCCTCTCACGACGGCCGCATGACAGTTTGGCTGACGATCCTGCATCTCTTGAAGAGAAAGAGCGAATCAAAAGATTCACGTCACATCATCTTTCCTCATCTTCCGACCAACAAGACTTACCTGTAGACGCAGTCGCTGTTGTCTGTCAACACCGTCTTCTTAGCGAGGCAGACTCTGACTTACCTTCCATCACTTTGGTCGAGTCCCTCGCTATCCATCCTGATGCTGTTCCGGACACCTACGGAAATGATGTGTTAGGCTCTTCTACCATACCTACCTACAGTTCAGAGGAACTACGGCAACATCAAAGGTCCGACCCGATCATTGGACAGGTTATCCAATTCTTGGAGGATGGAGATGAGACCAGCCTGGTTCCCGACTCTCCGGAGCTCAGGCTGATGCTCAAAGAAAGGAAAAGGTTGGAGATGAGGAATGGTCTGTTGTACAGAGCACGTCAATCTGGAGACGATGTCACTTACCAGTTCGTTGCTCCCGCGTCTCTTCGTGTTACCATTCTCAAGTCCTTACATGAGGATATGGGACACATGGGTCTGGATAGGACCCTGGACTTGGTTAGAACAAGGTTCTATTGGCCGAGAATGGCTGCGGATGTGGAGAAAAAGATTAAGTCATGCGGACGTTGTGTCAGAAGGAAGACGCAACCAGAAAGATCAGCGCCTCTCGTGAACATCCATACAACTCGCCCCATGGAATTGGTGTGCATTGACTACTTATCTCTTGAGCCCGACAGTCACAATACAAAAGACATATTGGTCATCACAGACCATTTTACCAAATATGCTGTCGCCATTCCGACCAAGGACCAGAAGGCAACAACGGTCGCCAAAACTCTTTGGGAGCAGTTCTTCGTGCACTACGGCTTTCCTGAGCGGCTGCTGAGTGATCAGGGCAGGGACTTCGAGTCCCAACTCATCAAAGAACTCTGCGCCCTAGCAGGCATCACCAAGGTGCGCACTACGCCCTATCACCCAAGGGGAAACCCCGTAGAGAGGTTTAATCGAACCCTCTTAGGCATGCTGGGAACCCTAAAAGACAAAGAAAAGAGTCATTGGCGAGATTTCGTAAAACCACTCACGCATGCCTACAACTGCACCAAGAGCGACGTCACAGGGTACAGTCCATACGAATTGATGTTTGGACGTCAACCCCGTTTACCTGTTGATATTGCCTTCTGCTTACCTGTGAAAGATGGCTCCCCCAAGTCCCATTCTCAGTACGTGAAACAACTAAAAGCACGCTTGGAGGAGAGTTATCAGATTGCCATCAGAAATTCACAAAAGGTTGCTGACAGAAACAAGCGTCGCTTTGATAAAGCAGTCCGAGAGTCAACACTCGAGGAAGGAGACCAAGTCTTGGTCAAGAATCTGAGGTTCCGAGGTAAACACAAACTTGCGGACAAGTGGGAGTCCACTATGTACAAGGTTCTGGAAAAAGTGGGAGACCTACCTGTCTACAAAGTACAGTCCATCAACGGGGACGGTCCCATCCGAACTCTACATAGGGACTTGCTACTTGCTTGCGGTGACCTCTCAGAAGAGGAGGAACCTGAACCAGTCAAGCCTAAGGTTCGCAAGCCAAGGACAAGACAGAGTCACCCACAACTCTTGGGGGAACACTCAGAGTCCGATGACGACTTCCTCATCTATCCTGATCTCTCCCCTGTTGTTCCTGAGAAGAGATTCACACAAGTCTGTGAAATCCCGAGGCAGAAACCCAATGCAACCCCAGAGCGTGGCGGTCTGCCGGCCTTGCCTTTGGTACCCTTGACCCCCCAGCCTCAGGTTGGTCCTGAAAACAGCAATCTCCTTGCTGCACCTGTTGAAACACCCCCCGAGTTGGTAGAAGGAGAGGAGCCTGAGGTCATGGTTGAGCAGTCCCCTGCTGGAGAGGACAGTACACAACAGGACGTGACACCTGAACCGGATGAGACAACTGAAATGGATATGACAAACAAACTGGATGTGACACCTGAACCGGATGAGACAACTGAAATGAATATGACAAACAAATCGGATATGACAAAAGGAACGGAACAGGACAAAACAAATGGAACTGACGAGGAGAACCCTGCAGGTGAAGGGACTGTAGAGGTTCTACAAGGTGCTGAGCCGAACCCCACTCAGGCACCCCAGTCTGACAAAGAAACAGAAAGTGAAAGTGAAACAGGAGGAAACCCCCCTGACTCAACACGGAGGTCAGAAAGGTCACGGCAAGCCCCTGATCGTTTTCAGTACATTCAGTTGGGGAAACCCTTAGTGTCTTTTGCACAGAACATCTTACAGAGCTTTAATCAAGCATTAGACATTATCAGTAACTACGACAACCTCCATGTGATTGAGAGACCAGCTCATGAAGGGACTCATGCAGATTCAAGAGGGGAGGGTGTAACCCACATGGTTACTAAACCAGTATTTGTAGTTTAAATACAGTACCCCCGTTTGCCCACATGGTGGCACCCTCACCCTACGAGTAACCATGGACGCGTTGAACGTGATCTCGACGTGACCTGTGACCTGCACAGTCTTACCCGTCCGTCATTTTAGACCAAGCTGAGACACCGAGCAGAGCGGTCGCACATGTACCGAGCAGAAGGACCGGGGTATGTAAAGTGAACAAAACCACGATAAAACATCAGTAACTCTCGAGCAAAACCTTCATAAGTCTTCTGTTCATTAGGAAGTGTCGTTACGAGTTTGTGTGAAGGAGAGGGAGACCGAGTTCACCGTGTTAAGTGTCCCAGAGAACTCCGGTAAGAAAATGCTATGTTGCTTAGCAAGCCTCAGGCTAGTTGTGGGTATTAGCATTGATAGAGAGAATTCCTATGACTGAAGTGAGTTCATAAAAACCAGTCGGAGTCCATGCTAAGTCCATGATATGTTTTGTTGATGTTTTAGACCTGCTCCGGTAGACCTGCTGTATTAATGTGTGCATTGAAAGCGAGCTGTAAAAAGATTGCTAGTGACTAGCGCGAAGCTAACGCTAAGCGCTCTAAGCTAATCGCGGCTAACCGCCGCTATGCTAATTCCAGGTGTTACCTGTTGAATGTGATGTAAATGCTAATGGTGAAGCTATCTAAGCTAATGTGGTACTAGCTGGTCAAGCTAATGAGCTTTACTGAGAGTCATGACGAGAAATACATGCAGCTATGGTACAGAAGTGTGGTTAAATGATACCAGGTCATGTTAATTATTTTTCTGGTCATTGGAATTAATGTGTTGAGTGTTTTTGCACTACAATTGGTTTAATATGTATTCTACTCAAAATAATTCATACTGTTTAGAGTTTATACTGTAACTTTATGGTTAAAAAGAGATAAAATGCTATGGTTAAAAGATAAATACTGTGTTAAAAATGTAAATTCTGATTTATTGAGCGGTTTATAAATATGAATATAGCTTTATTAAAATAAATAAGGTAATTTATGTTAATATTTAAGTTCATGATAAACAATAGTCATGGTAAACATGCTTAGACAGCACTGTAAAAATATATGCAGTCTCATTTAAAGCATTTAAATACTGTGTATCCTTTATTTGGGTATAAGTGTGAAGAAGTAGAGTGAAAGTGAAAGTAGAAGGATGTCAGTTGAATAGGAAGTAATGATTATTTGTTCTACACTCTTTGTGTAGACTGGTTTTTTGTGCTTCGACGGATTAGGACCCCAGATCCAGAATTCCGAGACAGGAGGTTTCGGTGGCGAGCCAATCCAGCGAGAGATTTAGACGGAGCGGGTCCAGCCTGGCCAGCTGTAGACCCAATCCGAGGAGCCGAGATATCGTTTCACTTCACACAGATAAGAACACATACACAAATCTACCCGGGTAGTAAGAACATTTGGACTGAACATTACACAGAACATAAACACAATTGAACATTGAACTCTGACCTTCAATAGAAGGATGGACAATTTTCTTTGAACTTTTTATTTTTTTATTATTTTCTTTAAATACAGAGAGCTCTATTTTTTGTGTTTTGTTTCATTTTTGCAATGTTTACTACTGTGACAATAAATTGTTTCACTACTACCAACTCTATCGAACCTAGCTGAATGTAGTGTTATTGTTGTTACTAGCCAGTTAAGACTACAGGCGCTACAGTTGCTTTTCCGGTCAACAGTATAACAACACCGCTATTTTTAAAGTTTTTGTGGTACGAGCGGCACGGAAAAAATGGACCAGGCAGACGAAAGAATTATCGAGGAGGTCAGAAAGTATGACCATCTTTACAACTCGTCTTCGAGACACTACAAGGATTGCCAAATGGCAAACAACTCCTGGCAGGAAATTTCGCAGAACACGGGGCTGGAGGAAGCCGAATGTATGAAAAAGTGGAAGAACCTCCGCGACAAATATGTTCGGCTCCGGAAAAAAATGGCCACAAGAAACGCCGACCCAGGCGACCAAAAAGTGCCTGCTTTTTATCATTTTATGTCGTGGCTGGCACCACATGTGAAGCACCGTGAAACGGACTCCAATTACAAGGCAAAGGTATGTGTGTACGTGTGCTTATGTGCAAACAACATGTAATATTTACTATTGGTTGTAATCAAACACATGGACTAATAAAGCATTCACTCTTGTATTAAAAACAGATGTCGTCCAGTTCGACAGAGAGCGACAAGGCCTCATCTGCGCCATTGTCTCCCCCGCCTTCCACACCAGAATTGCCGGCTCCTGCATCTCCTGGTCCTGCTCCTCGTGCTCCCTCTGCATCTCCTGCTCCTCGTGCTCCTCCTGCATCTTTTGCCCCTGTTGAGTCCCCCGTGTCTCGGCCGAAAAGAAAGAGGGACCAGCAGGATGAGTGGTTTGTAAAACAGTTGGCAAACTTGGAGGAACGCAGAATGGAGCTACAACAGAAGATACAGCAGGGGACTGATGAGTGCTCCAGGTTCAGGCAAACAGTGGCCGACCTGCTCCGAAGAGTGCCAGAGGACCTGAGACCAGATGTAATGTTTAAAGTTTATGCACTCATCCATGAGAGTAGACAGTAGTCAAACTAAAAAAAAAAATAAAAAATTGTAAATAGTTGTAAATAGTTTTGTTTGTTTTTGTGTGGTTTGAATGCACTTTGCTGTGACTTTTTATATTGTACTTAACTTTGCTGTGACTCTTTATATTGTACTTATATATATTATATATATATATATATATATATATATTCTACTATTTATTACTTTATATGCATTACAATGTATATTGAAGAATAAAACACAAGTTTGTTTTCAAAGAGTTGTTTTCATGTTTATTTTCAACAACATAGACAGTTTACACACCATCATTACATTGTGCACATCACTGATTGAGTCTGCCTCGGCAAACCATCTCATTTTGCCATGGCACGGTTCCTTGAGGTGACTGAAAGAAAGCCATCAGGTCATTTCGAACAGCCAAGGCAGCTCTGGTGGAACGGGCCCTGGACATCTGTGTGGGATCCACAGGTTCGACGAGGTTGGAGTCATTGGCCACCACTTTTCTCCACTCACCAGGCTGCACCGCAGTCATGATGCCGAATGTGTTTTCAATTACCCGCCTGGCCCTGGAGTGGCGGTAGTTGTAGACTTGCTCATGCCTAGTCCTGTATAGGAAAGCACAATAAATTATTATAAAATAATAACTATACATATTATACATATATGTATATGTATACATATATATATATATATATATATATATATATATATATATACACACACACACACACACATATATATATATATATGTGTGTGTGTGTGTGTGTGTGTGTATATATATATATATATATATATATAGCGGCTTGGCGGTGAATTGCAGAACAACGCGTTCCCTCGACGCAGAACTTCGAATGATCAATGGCGGCGTAGGGTCGACGACATAGCTACGCCGTCGCCGCGACGCAGAAGCATAAACTAGGCTTAAGCCAGGTTGTGGTAATCCCTGATGAGGCCCACCGCTGTTGTGTCGTCCGCAAACTTCACAATGTGATTGGTGGTAGCCCTTGGGACGCAGTTGTGAGTCAGGTATGTTGTCAGGGCCAGGAGCCTTCCGTGTGTTGACACTCCTCAGAGACCTTCGCACATCAGCTATGTCAAGGCAGAGTGCCTTTTCATCCTGGTGGAGAACAGTTTTCACAGCAGGAGTGTTGTTCAGTGCCTCAAACCTCCCAAAGAAGTTGTTTAGGAAGTCCACGTCATCGTCACATGCAGGAGGGGCAATCCTGTAGTTGCTGATAGTCCGTATGCCTTGCCACATATCCCTGGTGTTAGCGGGATCATGGAAAAAGTCTTGGATTTTTCCACTGTGAGCATACTTTGCTAGTCTGATGGCACGGTTCAAGTTGGCTCTTGCTGATCTCAGTGCCATCTCGTCGCCAGACTTGAAGGCTGAGTTCCATACCTTTGGCATTTTGCGTACTTCATCAGTCATCCAGGGTTTTTGGTTGGCCCGGGTGGTGATGGAATGCTGGCGCTGACATCCTCCGTACATTTGTTGATGTAGGCTGACACAGACATGGCATATTCATTTATGTTAATGTGATCGTTGTAAGTGGCAGCTGCTTTGAACATATCCCAGTCAGTGCACTCAAAACAGTCCTGTAGTGCCTCCATAGCCCCCTCAGACCACACCCTCACCTGCCTCACTGTAGGTTTTTCTCTGATCAGCAGGGGCTTATATGCTGGAATTAGCATAACTGATAGATGATCTGAAGAGCCAAGATGGGGGCGGGGGGATGCTCTGAATGCATCTTTCATGGTGGTGTAAGCCACTTCTAATGTATTTACCCTAGTTGCACAATTCACATGCTGGTGGAAATGTGGCAGCACTGACTTCATGTTGGCCTGGTTGAAATCCCAAGTGACAATGAAAAAGCCCTCAGTGTGAGTAGATTGCAACTCACTGATAGTCCGGTAGAGAACTTTCATGGCCTCTTTAGTGTCAGCGCTGGGGGGCACGTACACAGCAGTGATGGAAACTAAGGAAAACTCCCTGGGCAAATAGAATGGTCTGCAGTTTACATTCAGAAGCTAAATGTCCGGTGAGCAATGACTTGAGACAAACTTAGCATTTATACACCAGTTGTTGTTGATGTAAATCAACAACAACTGGTGACCACTGGTGGAGGACCACCCCCTCGGGATTTACCGCTGAGTGCGCGGCTCCTGTCAGCACGAAAAGTAGCCAGTCCCTCGAAGCTGACAGCATTGTCCGGGATTGATGAGTTTAGCCATGTCTCTGTCAGAATTATTGCGCAACAGTTCCTCATCTCTCGTTTACTCGTTGATTCCAGCAGTAAATTATCTATTTTGTTTTCCAGGGAATGAACATTTGAGAGGAAGATAGATGGA
This sequence comes from Pagrus pagrus, assembly GCF_965226575.1. Classification (NCBI taxonomy): domain Eukaryota; kingdom Metazoa; phylum Chordata; class Actinopteri; order Spariformes; family Sparidae; genus Pagrus; species Pagrus pagrus. The sequence goes on along the minus strand of NC_140205.1, from coordinate 22,063,819 downwards.
AGTGATGTTTTATAGGGGTTAGCTTTTAGCTTGGCTGTAAGTCCTCCCCAACAGCCGCGCTTCTGCCTTTGGCCAGATCGTCTCCGCTTGCTTCCCTGTCGGCTTGTGATGCAAGGAGCGTCCATAGCAACTGGGTCTTGTCGGCGTAGCACTCGGTCACACTGCCTCTGCTTGCTCCTCTGTCGGCTTGTGATGCTAGTAGTGTCCATAGCAACTGGGTCTTGTCGGCGTAGCACTCGGTCACACCGCCTCTGCTTGCTCCTCTGTCGGCTTGTGATGTTAGGAGTGTCCATAGCAACTGGGTCTTGTCGGCGTAGCACTCCGAGGCTATGTAAACACTCCCGAGTAGTCGTGTCTATAAAGCCGAAGTCACTGGATGATCGTATTTCCAGCAAGAGATGGCGATCATATATTAATTTGTACATATTTTTGCCGGTTTTGGGCATCTTAGGCAGCAGATTTTGATATAGATATTCTCTGTTTTTTTTAATTTTTATTTATTATTAATTAATTATTATTGAATACATTTTTTTTTTGATAACTACAACCAACTCTGTACGACAACAGTAAGTAGCATGCTAACGTTACCGATAACAACAATAGCCTAACGTTACCCCCCGGCCACACTGTTCAACAATTACGTTGATTATCTGCACACATAGTGTTTTAGTAAGTTAGTCATCGTTTACAGTCACTACATGACAACATGCAAGCTATCGAAACGGACAGCATTAGATAATCTCCCGGCTTTATTATGGTTATAAACTGTGGACAAATAGATCCCCAATGAACACCACATAACAACAAATCAACTCAAAGTAAAAGTCGGTAAGATAATAAATATGTATATATGTAATACATGACTTACAAATCCAGTAGCATCTAGGCTAGGTCGCCATCAGCTCTGAAACCCATTTCTTCTTTCAGCTCGCGCCACCGAGTGTAAGCTGGTCTAATATTTATCCGTGTCCGGGCTCTGTTCTATCACTTTCTCTTTTTCTTTTCTTCGCCTCCTCAAACAATACCTTCTTGACTTTTTTAGCTGGCTCAGCCATGGTGTTGGTTTACGAAAAATCTAAGTAGCTGCTGGCTAAATCCACCGACGAATAAACGTGTGACGTATGCCATAAAGCAGGTCGCACTAGACGCCTTTACATCAGATAGGTTCCTACCCGCTCTGGGAAGTTACACAGTGCGGTTTCTGCCGGCGCGACCCCCCTCAGGCTGCAGAGACGTCACCATTCATCCTATTAACTGTTTTTCTACCACTTAACTGAGTTTAGAAACATTATTTTAAGGTCGAAAAACTACTTAGTGTTGCTTTAACCACGAACTTCCCAAATACAGTTTATGAAATGTCCGACCAGAGAGAGGAATGTTTTGGATCACTGTTACACCACAGTCAGCGGTGCTTATCATGCTGTCCCCCGCGCTGCACTGGGCAACTCTCACCACGTCATGGTCCATCTGATTCCTACATACAGGCAGAAATTGAAGCTCTGCAAACCTGTTGTGAGGACATCTAAGAAGTGGACCAGCGAGGCTGTGGAGGATCGTCAGGCATGCTTGGACTCTACTGACTGGGACACTTTCAGTTCTGCTACAGTCTGGATGAGTACACAAAGGCTGTGACATCATACATCAGCTTCTGTGAGGACTGCTGTGTACCATCACGCACCAGGGTGAGTTATAACAATGACAAGCCCTGGTTCACAGCTAAACTCAGAGAGTTAAGGCTGAAGGAGGAGGAAGCATTTAGGAGTGGGGACAGGGACTGTTTTAAAGAGTCAATGTACAAGTTTAGCAAGGCGGTGAGAGAGCCCAACACTCTTAAAACAGTGGAGATGACTGTGGACTTCAGAAAGAGCAAAGCCACACCCACCACCATCACCCTGGGTTACTCGACCATCAACACAGTAGAGTCCTACCGCTTCCTGGGCACCATCATTTCCCAGGGTCTGAAGTGGGAGCTGAACATCAGCTCTCTCATCAAAAAAGCCCAGCAGAGGATGTACTTCCTGCAGCAGTTGAAGAAAATTCAGCATGCCAAAGACAATGATGGTGCACTTCTACACTTCCATCATTGAGTCCATCCTCACTTCCTCCATCACCATCTGGTACGCTGCAGGGACAAGGGCAGACTGCAGCGTATGATTCACTCTGCTGAGAGGGTGATCGGCTGCAATCTGCCACCCCTCAGGACCTGCACGCCCCAAGGACTCTGAGACGTGCAGGTAAAATAGCTGCCCACCCCTCCCATCCCGGACACAAACTCTTTGAGAATCTCCCCTCTGGCAGGAGGCTGTAGTCCACCAGGACCAAAACCTCTCGCCATAAGAACAGTTTCTTCCCATCTGCAACTTGCCTCATCAACAAGGCCCGTGACCCCCACTGACACTGACCCCCTCCCCACTCTTTTATATTTATATTTGCAATCTATTTATATTTTTTTTATAGTTTTATTATGTCCTTTTAAGTACTTTTAGTATTGTTTGTTGTTACAGACCACAGCAAATTCCTTATATGTGTAACTTACTTGGCAATAAAAGAAATTCTTATTCTGATTTTGATATCTGCTACAAATGCTTTGATGGAAGAAGCTTGCATTTTTCGGGATTTAAAATGGGGAACAAGACCTAAATCCAAGATCACACCAAATAGCATTAAAGAATGAATACCGTGCATATTTCACCAAGTACGATTTTAGTTTTTATATAGTTGTTGTGTGTGAAATTGCTGCATTGGACATGACTGTGCTGTTAAGTGCACACCATTTGCTGGAGACAGTGCAGTCTCCACACACACACGCTCTGCCTTCTCCAGTCAGCTCACCACCTACACATATAGATTGTATACATTACAAAGGCTGGGGATAAAGACAGTGACAGCTGTCAGACAATCATTCCATTCCATATCATCATTTTGAGTGCTTATCAAGAGGCAGGCCAAGTTCACTGTAACAAAACTTCCATAAATAAATAAATAGTGTTCATATATCAAAATTCCATCTTCCAATGATATCCCAGGCTGAGGGATACTACTGATTGCTGCACATAATTTTGGCACGCGAAGCAGTCAGTCTGACTGCTGTAAACATAAATACTGTGCTGGCACTCGTGCGTAATGCTGATTGATGCATGGACTGTTACTGTCCTCACACTGCTCAAGGACAACGTGAGTGGGATTTCTAAAAGGAAATTGTTCACTGGTGTGCCATAATTGACTGCAGAGATTTCCATGAATTTATTCCAATTTTATGAAAGCAAATATAGTTAGGAACGGAAGTCAGAAAAACTGAAGGCTGTCACAACCCCCGCACCTCCACTTCTAATGTCTTTGAGACCACTATACCATTGTACAGTGGTTTTCAAAGCTGATTTTTTTACAGTGAAAATTCTTTAAAATGTCCATAAAAGTACTCCTGCAGCTGAATCCACATCTCTGCTGTCTGACTCCTGCCCCACCACTGGTCAGAACCATTCTGTACATGATGTAACACCGGGCAATCACTGTCGTTATGCCTGCAGGTCGTCATCAGTGCAGTGATCAAACAGAACTCATTTTTGGTTCACTGTCTGAACATGCTCACTTTGAGATGTATTACAAAGATGTGCAGGAGTCAAGGTTATCTTAAACTTGATGAATGCCTACTGAATAGCAATGTTACAACTATGGTGAGAACAGGTGTAGGAATGTGGCAAGGCTTTATTTAGCTAGGAGCTTTGAAGTGCAATGACCAAGTTCAAAAGCCACCTAGGAACCAGCTTAATCCCACAGGTTCAGGACCACTGCATTCCAGGGTAAGTGAAAGAAAGAGACAAGGACTTATAGTTGTATATTAAGTAAACAATATTTAGACACATTCAAGCAACCGTTTCAATCAACTGTTTAAAATGAGCAATAATCTATGTTTTAAATAAAATGGTGCATATCATTTAAAAATAAAGAAAATGAGTAAATAATGGCATGACGTGGTTGTTGGTAGTGGGGTCAAAGTGAGTCACACACAGCAAAGCTGCTAGCATTTAGTAATTAGGCCATTTGTGTTTAGCTGTTAACTGTTGTTGATGATAATGCATAGACTTTTGTCGGGGCAAGACACAAAAAGGCCGGCAGGAAAACAAAAGCTAGCAACAAAAAGCAACAAAAAAGAAGGAGCAAGCAGGGCAAAAACCAAGAACAAAGGAGTACAAAAATGCAAAACCTTAATAAAAGGACACAGGAGACACCGTTTTGCTTTTTTGCTTGGTTCTTCCAGACAAACACACACACACACACACACACACACACACACACACACACACACACACACATTAAATGTTAGTTAGATTGTGTTTTCATTTTGTGTTAATTAAAAGGCTTTTGAACATACATGCTGTCTATTTAATCTTGTACAAGAGTGACTGTTGCCAACCTCTACTCTGTCAAGGACTCCAAAATCCTTCGACCATTACAAGCTGTTAAGCTTAAAATGAGCTATTAGCCCTGATGAGCTCAAATGTGTCACAATGATAACATGGCTTACACCAATCTCTCCACTGAATGCTCAAAAGTGACATTGGTCCAATGGTGCAGGAACGGGGGGACAACAAAACATTTGATACCCCACTATCAGGTTTTATGTTACAAAGTGTTACAATCAGTCATTTTTTTCTGTTGTGGATTTGTGCTGTGGTGTTTTTGTTTCTGTGCTTGTTGTGCTTGCAGAGGTGCACTGAGAGGCTGGGTGGAGTTTCCCCTCACCGGAGCCACTGACACACACACACACCTGCAGCAGATTGGCAATCAGCGCCTGCTGGTAACCCTGGTCTTCACGCTACCTGCTGCCAGATGATTTTGTCAGTACTGCGTGGTACAAGGCCCCTGCTAGTGCTAATCACAGTAAACTGGAAGTAACTTATGTATTGTCTTGGTTCCCACATGCTAATGTAACTCCCATTTTTCTCACCACACTTGTGTCCTATAAAAACCCAGTACCCAGTACCACCATCAGACATGTCACAATATAACTATGACTGTACCTTCTCTCCATTTACTGAGTGAACAGACATTTGCTGTAGCAGATAGCTATTGGATGTGTGGTGATGACATATTGTTAAATGCTCTTCTACCTCAGTGGACTGGTCTCTGCACATTGGTAAGAATGAAATTGCCTGTACAAGTAGTGTATAAAAGTGTAAGAGACATAAGAGTTGATGAATTTCCAGACAAAGTCGACAGGTCCAAGATGGGGTATATTCCAGATCCAAGGGTATATTTGGACGGTATAATGCAGCCAAGAGGAATCCCTGAAGAGTGTAAAGCAAGAAATGAAATTAAAGCGGGTTTAGAGTCCATATTTCTCTGGATAACACCAAACAAAAGGTAAGGGTGGCCGGTTCAAGTCCCACTCGGACCAAAAAAGTATGATGTGGACTAGTAATGGAGAATGCTAGTTCACATCCTGGGCATTTGCAGAGGTGCCCTTGAGCAAGGCACCAACCCATAACACTGCTCGTTGGGTGCCGTGCATCTGGCCCCTTCACTCATCTCCTCTATACACTGTGTGTGTGTAATGTGAGTGATAAAAAGAATTTCCCATTTTGGGATTAAAAATAGTACAATTAAAATTATATTTATTACAACCAGCAGGGGTTCATTAACTATACTATTGAGGCCCTCATGGGCGTTAGGAGAACAGTTGGAGGAAACTAGTAGGATGGCATTGCAAAATAATTAAGCCTTAGCTTGGAAGTTAGTTGAGAGGGGTGATGTATGTCATATGTTTGGAGAACAATGCTGTACTTACATTTCCCATAACATTGCCCCTGGTGGAACATTCTCTGTGGCTATGTCTAAGCTCAGAGAGCTAAGACAGGAATTGAAAGATAATTCTAGGAAGGAAGAATGGTCATGGTATTATCTCTAAAACTCCATATAAGGGAGCCTTATTGGCAAAAATAGGAATAACCGCATTGGCAGTTCTAATTTTCAGTTTGTTGCATCATACCTATTCTGAGAAATGTTCTTACAAAGGATTTTGTTCGGCAGATGAACTTAATGACAACTATGAGGATGACAGAGGTTCAGCTTGCTCAGATGGTAAGCAAACAACCAGGATTGTTTCCTATCCCTGGTTACCTGGAGGACACGGACAATGATTCAATGGAATCGGCGGAATCTGAAGGAGTGGCAACTGCCTTAGCAAGGCTGATAAACTGAGCTCTGACACTAGTTCAGTTCTACGACCAACTGTTTGAGTAAGACTGGTAAGCTCAGTACTCAATCACCAACGTGAAGACAGCGCATAACACTGCCTCTGACTAATATACTCTTTGTACTAGTATTCTGTTCAGTATTACAGTGGGTCATATTCTACGTACATTTTTACTATTAAATAGTTAATTAATTTGTAATATGAACATTTCTTTTGTTAATGGTAAGGCCCCAGTCATCCTCATAGTCAGGTAACGTGAAATGTTTTTGTTAGTGATGTGTATACTGATGTCATTTCATTTGAGTTAATCAAGTTTAAGGGATTTATATTTCTGATCTATACGTTTTTACTTAGAATCAATTAAAATTTTGCAATTTGGATTTATATTTGAACTATAATCAATTTGATGTTTGGAATTATATTTCTTGAATATTGTTTAATTAACACAAGAACAACTTTATCTCAGTTTCATTGCAATTAAACTCACTCGAACACACAGGCTACATAATCTGCATTTTTTTCTTGAAGACCCACTTTCTACAACATTAGCCAATTGCAACAGGAATGTGAATATCTGTCATTTTACAGCATTTAGTGGCACTCTCTTCCCAGGCTTTTCTCCTTTTAATGTGACATTGACTGAATGTTGTGTCTATGTGTGTGTGTGTGTGCGCGCGCACGACTAATCTCGTGTAATGACGGACAGGTTAAAAGCAACAAGAACTGGGGTCAGCACACAGTTTGAGTCGTTTTGTAAATAGTTTTGACAGTTGACATTTAAAATCCAATAAATGAAATAATGTTTAATCAGTTTTTTTATTACTTAGCCATAATGATTTGTACCTCACAACAGTACACTAAATAAACAATTATAAAAAATAACAGGCTATAAATAGCAGTCTAATATTAATATTAATAATAATAATAATGATGATGATCACACCAACTGCAACTCCCATCAACATGTTCACATTCTGACCCATGACTACTCAGTAGTGATTACCATATTATTACATGAGACCACACTTATCTTTAATTGCTGCCTTCATTTGGATCTCAACTACACACCTGCAAAGTTTCATGACTGCATCTCCAGGGTGGTGAAGCATGTTGAAAAGTCTGTCCGCAGACAGAGATATAAACACCTGGCAAAGTACTCAAAATGTGTGCGTGTCCACTGCAACACAACAGCAGATGTCTCCAGGACCACATTTTGTCCTGATGACTGACACACACACACACACACACACATATATATATATATATATATATATATATGTATGTATATATATATGTGGCCTTTAACATCTTGCCAGAGGACTACGGTCGGAAAATTGGCCTTTGGCTAACACTGGCACTTTTACAGTCATGTTCATTAATGTGCACTGTCCTCTTTAAAATAAAATAAATTATATATATATATAGAACTAGTGACAACTCAAGTGTCAGGTAATATTGGCCTGACTGTAAACATACACGAATATGGCTGGGTGTTATTCGTCAGGTACCTGAACAGCTGAACAAATGAGTCCTTGAGTTGAAGCATAAATGAATCTGCAAATGCAAACATGGCCAGAGCCCCAACCCCTACCAAGTAGTTATATGGCTAAATCTAACCAAACCTTAACCATTGTGGTAGCATATCAGAAAACACAAATATACTATATACTATTTTTGCAATAGCACTTGTGGAAGACAGACAAATGATGACATCATGCTGATAGAGGTAAAAAAACAATTTTATATTGATGCAATATAGACCAGACTTTAACTAGACAAAAGCTAGTTCCAACCCACATAAAGCCATCTGCATGATGTGGATTAATTAGCAGGGTAAGCACATTTTCCACTTACTAAGTCTGCTACATTGGCAGCTCTCCACACTCAATCAGATGCAATTTTATTCAAGCTTAAGGCCACACTCAGTTAAAACGAAGGTAACCTATTGTACTCGTTAACAATTATATATTTTAAATTGCCAGAGAAACATTTTGTGCAGCTTTCTGGCAGCAATAATTCTGGTATTTACACCCTCAAATACGCACTTCCACATTAATTAGAAACTTGTGGATATTTCTATCACATTCATAAGATTTGACTACATATCACATTCAACTTTCAAATGAAAAGAAAAGTTACTAAAACAAGCACTCACTGCTATTGAAAACAAGCCATTATAAAGGTGAAAAAGTAGATTTTTATATTGATGGAATCTTTACCTTTGTTCTTTTGTTACAAATACATTACATTTATTCTATTCTACAGAACACTGACAAATGAAAGGAAAACAAAACAAAGTGTCATGTTTTAAAATTGTGTGACCCATCTGTAAGTAGACTTGGCATCCTAAATAATCTGGGAATATTCAATAAATTCTGTATTTAAATTTGTGGAACGATAACAAAATTGGTCTTTGAGGTACGCAGTAAAGTAAATTGACTTTTTAAATACTGGAAGGCCGATTACTGGTCTGGCCAATTATAAGGGCAGATATTCAGCATTTCTTCAATAATTGGTATCTGTTTTTTTCTGTCTGATTGGGGATAAAATTAATTAATTTAATAAAACTTTACTTTGGCTCTAATGCATTTTTTCTGTCTGTTGTCACCACTCTGTGGTTTCCCACTCTGTGTCCCATCCACAACCCCATCTGATGTCATGAGTAATAGCCGATCAGCACTGAACAATCCAATACAAAAATAAATTTTGTGCAGTGCAAGTATTAAGTAGCATAAAATGGAAATACTGAAGTAGATCCTGTCATTACTCTACTGTCTGCTTCCCTCACTGCTGCTTGTTGATTTGGATGTAGCTGTGCTGCTTGATGAATCTATTGATTATCTACTTTAAATAAGGGTCTGATAAAAGAGGATTCTGTGAGAAAACTATTTCAGTACCATACCAGAATAGGGTCACGGGTGTGGTTAAAACAGTGAGTGGGTTTATGTAGACACTGACTGAAGCCAATGGAATCTAATAATGAGATAAGTGCAGTACCAAGGCTATCATTAAAGTGTTAAATCTCTTTCATGGCACAAACATGGCATACGGTAATTAATGTGCCTTAATTGTAGCAACAAAAGCATGCAGATGCAGGTACAAAAGATGCAGGACCCAAACGCAGACAACACACTGCAGGAAATAGGCCAGCCATCCCCAATTAGCGGCCCGCGGGCCGGATAGCAAAGAGTCTGGCCTGTGCAGACCCAGTGACACTATGTAGTAACCTTCCATAAGGTGAAATAAAGTGTGTTTGGTTCTATTTTGACCTCATCCCACACGTACACTTGACCCGTATTTCCCTCTTGTGTTCGTGTGTCACTCGGTCGCTCAAAGCAGGAAGTAAATACCGGTGTGTATCTATCGCGAGTCTCGTTCATCTTGTCCGGCGCGGCTTCCGTAGTGCAATCGGCTGAGAGGGAGACTCGCGTGAATGCAAGCGTGCTTCCGTGTAAACATAGCATAGTGACTGTTTAGGCTGTAAAAATATACTAAATGATGTACAGTACAGACCAAAAGTTTGGACACACCTTCTCATTCAATGAGTTTCCTTTCTTTTCATGACTATTGACATTGTAGATTCACACTGAAGGCATCAAAACTATGAATTAACACATGTGGAAATATGTACTTAACAAAAAAGTGTAAAACAACTGAAAATACGCCTTATATTCTAGTTTCTTCAAAGTAGCCACCTTTTGCTCTGATTACTGCTTTGCACACACTCTGCATTCTCTTGATGAGCTTCAAGAGGTAGTCACCTGAAATGGTTTTCACTTCACAGGTGTGCCCTGTCAGGTTTAATAAGTGGGATTTCTTGCCTTATAAATGGGGTTGGGACCATCAGTTGTGTTGTGCAGAAGTCAGGTGGATGCACAGCTGATAGTCCTACTGAATAGACTGTTAGAATTTGTATTATGGCAAGAAAAAAGCAGCTAAGTAAAGAAAAACGAGTGGCCATCATTACTTTAAGAAATGAAGGTCAGTCAGTCCGAAAAATTGGGAAAACTTTGAAAGTGTCCCCAAGTGCAGTCGCAAAAACCATCAAGTGCTACAAAGAAACTGGCTCACATGAGGACCGCCCCAGGAAAGGAAGACCAAGAGTCACCTCTGCTGCGGAGGATAAGTTCATCCGAGTCACCAGCCTCAGAAATCGCAGGTTAACAGCAGCTCAGATTAGAGACCAGGTCAATGCCACACAGAGTTCTAGCAGCAGACACATCTCTAGAACAACTGTTAAGAGGAGACTGTGTGAATCAGGCCTTCATGGTAGAATAGCTGCTAGGAAACCACTGCTAAGGACAGGCAACAAGCAGAAGAGACTTGTTTGGGCTAAAGAACACAAGGAATGGACATTAGACCAGCGGAAATCTGTGCTTTGGTCTGATGAGTCCAAATTTGAGATCTTTGGTTCCAACCATCGTGTCTTTGTGCGACGCAGAAAAGGTGAACGGATGGACTCTACATGCCTGGTTCCCACCGTGAAGCATGGAGGAGGAGGTGTGATGGTGTGGGGGTGCTTTGCTGGTGACACTGTTGGGGATTTATTCAAAATTGAAGGCATACTGAACCAGCATGGCTACCACAGCATCTTGCAGCGGCATGCTATTCCATCCGGTTTGCGTTTAGTTGGACCATCATTTATTTTTCAACAGGACAATGACCCCAAACACACCTCCAGGCTGTGTAAGGGCTATTTGACCAAGAAGGAGAGTGATGGGGTGCTGCGCCAGATGACCTGGCCTCCACAGTCACCGGACCTGAACCCAATCGAGATGGTTTGGGGTGAGCTGGACCGCAGAGTGAAGGCAAAAGGGCCAACAAGTGCTAAGCATCTCTGGGAACACCTTCAAGACTGTTGGAAGACCATTTCAGGTGACTACCTCTTGAAGCTCATCAAGAGAATGCCAAGAGTGTGCGAAGCAGTAATCAAAGCAAAAGGTGGCTACTTTGAAGAACCTAGAATATAAGACATATTTTCAGTTGTTTCACACTTTTTTGTTAAGTATATAATTCCACATGTGTTGATTCATAGTTTTGATGCCTTCAGTGTGAATCTACAATTTTCATAGTCATGAAAATAAAGAAAACTCTTTGAATGAGAAGGTGTGTCCAAACTTTTGGTCTGTACTGTAGTTTCGAGTAAACTCTGGATGTCGGCACTTCAGGACACTTGGATTGCAGCGGACGAGCAGTATGGAGGAATATTACAAAGTTTTTGTGTAGTTTTATGGACATTTTCCTCTGGGTCGCCACTTATGCTCGTTATATGGATTATTCCTGCCAGAGGGTCTCCAGCTGCACTTTGAGGAATAAAAAACTACACCGGACTTCTCATCAGCATGTGGGTGAGTCGATAATGACTGAATTTTGTTTTAGAGTGAACTATTCCTTTAATATGCATGCAAACCGTTGCTGTCAGCAAAGCTGAGAATCTAAAGCAGCACTTCATCACTGCATGCTGTCAGCTTCAACGCCAACTACCCAACAAAATCAAATCACCGTAAACGCAAAATAGCAAAGATGCTAACGTCGTACAAGGAGTCCATTTCTGCTATGAATAAATCAACATTGGCACAAGAGAGCGCTACAGCTGAATCACTGCAAGTTTCATGGACCCTTACTAAAGCAAAGAAGCCCTTTGCTGATGCCGAGTTGATTAAAAAGTGTGCAGTTGATATGGCAAGTGAAGTTTTAAGTCATGATGAGAAAAAGAAGAAAGCTGCTGTGGAGCTGTTAAAGCAGGTGCCACTGTCGGCTAACATGGCAACCAGAAGAGCAGAAGTTTTAGCGGAGGAGTGTTTTTCCTGTCTTCTCACCGATTTGAAGAAAGCAGGACGAATCTATCACTAGCCATAGATTCGTCCTGTGACCAAACCGATATGAAGCAGCTGGCTGTGTTTGTAAGATTTTTTGATGGGAAGACATTTCGGGAAGCGCTGCTTTGTTTGCTTCCTCTACCAGGGCGCACAACCAGAAAAATCGTCTTTAACAAGTTGACACAGTTCTTCGAGAATAATGGCTTGGATTTGAGCAAAATCGTGTCAGTGGTGACACATCGCAATTGGTGAGCAGGCTTTCCATGGCCAGTGGACTGCAGAGGCCAAAATACTGGTGCCTTCTATTGATGAGGCAGTTCTTCAGATGGAGGTCTCGAAGATGGCAACATCTGATTTGCTCAAAGCACAGCACAAGGATGTTGGGGTGAGTGACTTTTGGATCAACATGGTTCAACAAGCTCGATTCAAAAACACCAATCAATCAATCAATCAAACTTTATTTATATAGCACTTTTCATACACAGCCGTGCAGCACAAAGTGCTTTACACATAAAAGACAAAACAATTTCAAAGAAAGCCCCTCCCTCCCTCCCACCCTCCATACTACACACACACACACACACACACATACATACAAACACAAACACACACACACCTGCACACTCTCACTACTTATTGTCAGTAGTGCCATGCCAGTAGAGACATGGCATGGCACTGAGGATTCAGGAAACGCCACCTTTGGGGCCGTCCGCACTGGGAGGAGTGCCAGGCCATGCCACAGGGGGCACCAGTGCCCAGGCCCCCCGACCCCAACAGACAACAGCTGGCCGGGCCGAAGGGACCCAAGGACAGCACCCCCAGCAGCAGCCCAGGCACAACTCCCAGTGTGGAGGACCCCCCTGGGGAAAACACTGGAGTTAAACCTAAAAACTAAAAACATAAGATAGGATAAAAACCCTGACAAGAGATGAATAAAAAGAGTGAACAGTTAAAAAGATTAAAATATGTAAGATAATAAATAAAATGGCACTGAAGAATAAATCAAACAAATACAATTATTTAAGATTAATATTGTCTTAAAAAACAAGATAAAAGAAACAACGTAAAATGAGATGAAACCACATAAGAACGTAAGAAGAATTTAAAATATTAGTTAAAAGCCTGATTAAAAAGGTGTGTCTTTAACCTTCCCTTAAAAAAGAGCTCAGGACAGAAACAGAAGAAAAACAGAGTAAATTAATGAAATGAGAGAACAAAATTACTTCAAAACTGTTAAAATGTCATACAACAATAAAATAAACAAAATAATTTTAAATAATTAAAACAAATTAAAATATAAACAAATTATATTGTTTGCCACAAGAAAAGCAAATATTTGTTGTTTATGGCCTGATAATATTTGGTACACACATATTTTAAATGTGCTTAACTAATAATATTTTGTGTTCTTATATTATCTAATTTTAAAAGAGACAAACTGATCATTTTTCTCTCTCTGTCTTCCTGTCTGTCCCTCTAAGTGTGTGTGTGTGTGTGTGTGTTTGCTGGTGCTGATGTCCTCCAGTCTGACTGTTTTCACACAGTCTCACTTGGCTCTTCTTGAGGAGAATGCAGTTGTAGAAAAGCTGCTGACAGCTGTCTGTGTGGAAAGCTGGAAGCCATTTGGACATTTTGCTGAGGGGTACAATGTTTAACAATCAGCATCAATGTTACTGATATTAGTAGGCAGAAATTTCCCAGGTCTGTGTAGAGAAGTGATCAGAATACTCATATTTTTTGTTGTTTATCAAACTGGTCATACTATGTTGATCAAAATATTCTCCAAGGGCATTCAGATAAATAAATCGTTGACATTGGACTTATTTTCTTTCAAGTGTACATTTTTTATCTCGTCTGTCCCTCAACACAGGCTATGACTACTACTGTATCTGCTACTACAACCAACTACCACTGGTAGTACTAATCATTACAATAATACTACTTTTAATAATAGCAGCAACAATAACATTTGCACATAAAACAATGTTAACTGGTCCAATGAAAAAAAAACCCAGAGAATTTGGCCCTTGCCTTGGCAACCTGGACATAATTTGGCCCTCAGTGAGAACTGATTGGGGAACCCTGAAATAGGGGAACCAAAAGTGAGCTTTAATAAAATAAAAGCTGAAAATACAAAACATAAGAAATCTAGACAAACCAGGAAAAAACAAAAATGAGTCACTAGGACAAAAAACAAAGTAGCAACTAAAAAGCTTAAACAAAGTGCAACAGAAAAGCAAAGTTCAAATCAAACGAGAAACAAGAAACCAAAACGGGTGGCACGAGGATATGGGGTGCCGAATGTAAAAGTTCAGTCACACTATATAATAGAATATTTAGCTCATTTTCCTCACATTTGGTGAATCTAAATGTTAAATCTAAATCTAAATGCTAAATCTAAATGCTATATCTAAATGCTATATCTAAGTCTAAATGCTAAATGTAAATGCTAAATCTAAATCTAAATGCTAAATCTAAATGCTATATCTAAGTCTAAATGCTAAATCTAAATCTAAATGCTATATCTAAGTCTAAATGCTAAATCTAAATCTAAATGCTAAATCTAAATGCTAAATCTAAATCTAAATCTAAATGCTAAATCTAAATGTAAATGTTAAATCTAAATCTAAATGTTTAGAAAATATGCAAACAGCCCACGCCTGTCAGCGTGCACAGACCCGGCCACACCTCTGACCGACCGTGCTGTGGATGCAGAGATAAAGAGAGGAAGGACCGAACATGGCCAGCTCGCTCCAATTAGGAGATATTGAGCGGGCGGTTATGGCAGGTGTGCGTGCTGCACTCCAAGGTGCACTTCTGCTGGTACCATCCACACTGTTAACAGTAAGTTACGTAGTTAAAAGTTGAACTTTTTACTGTATTCTGGGGGAAGCTATTGTTAGCTAACCGACCTAGCAATGTTTGCCAGTGTGACTCGGGTGCCAGCTAAGGTTTTGTGATTCACTGAAAAAACTGTTATTCGGAGTTACCCTTAACTTACTTAGTGATTACAGGTAAGAAAGCTGACCGTGCCCCATGAAGCATAAGCTGTGGTAGCTAAATAATGTTATGTGGCTAACTTTCCCAGATAGCTAACGTTAGCGCGACCGCTCGTTACATTAACCGAAGGACCAGGAGTTTTACCGCCATGAAGGACATTTAATTAAAAAAATGCTTAAAACTCTTCTCTAGGCATAACCACTATGAGTTGAAAGCTGTTTTTAAACCATTTCGATTAGAGGCGTGTTTTGGTCTCTTTTGAACTGTGACACTGCAAACAGATGACTGCAGATGACTAATGTTATATCTCGGACTTATTAGCTGGAAAAAGCAGTCGAATTTCAACACATTTGATTAACATACCCCAGAAAATTAACATTTTACATGGTTTTCTAAGAGTATGGCTAGGCATTTTCCAAAAAGGCCTGTTACTTATGTAGGTGGCAGTTGATATTTATATGTAGCCCACATATATCTAGGTCATCTATAGTCCTATTTTGTACACATTAATGATCACATTTATGTAGAGTTGTTCCGATTCCGATGCCAGTATCAGAAATGCCTCCAATACTGCCGAAAATGCCAGCATCGGTATCGGCGAGTACTGGAGTCCAAGCACTGATCCGATACCACGTAATTTATTAGCCTAGCTCCGTTAGCTCCGAAATTCTACCGGATACTGTCCGCTGCGTAACGGCTCCGGTACGGTTTTGCCATCCTCGTCCGGCAACCCCCACCAGCTGTGTTTTGAGTCAGCCACAGCGCAGCTCCGCCGATCAGCTGGAGTTACGAAACCGAGGAATTCCCGCGATGATTACATAATCACACACGACCACAGTTATATGTATGTGTTATAAACACAACAACACAAAGTGTTTCCAACTGAAGGATTAGAAGAAGAGCGCGTATTTGTCTCTTATTTGAGGTTTTTGTGCTTGTATCAACATGGAGTGTTTTATTTTGAAAATTAACCGGATGTCATGTTATTATTTCTTGTCTGACTTCCTGTCTGCTCTGTGCTGAATTCGGCTTTATACTATTCTTTTTAAAAATAAATGGCTTTCATTTGCTGTATTCATTCATGTTTTACAAAGGGTTTAACCTGAGCCAGGCCTTACCACATTGATAATCATATCACAGTCATGCAGGCGTAGTATGATATATATAATTATTTATAACACACTGGTATCGGTATCGGTACTCGTATCGGCCGATACCCACAGCATAAATATCGGAATCGGTATCGGGAGGGAAAAAATGGTATCGGAACATCTCTACATTTATGTCAGATGTATACATTTTAGGTCATTTAATTACTTCAAGCCCTGTGGAACACCCTTATTTACGTGATTTCTCCCTGGGTCTTGAATCTACCATGTAATCCTATCTGCGCCTTTATTGGCTGTACAATGCTTCAGTCATTTTAAGAATCGGCTGCAGTCGGCACATTCGTTTCGTTTCCTTTGCATCAAACGCAATCAAAGAATCGAAGCTTTCCAAGGATGTGTCCTGTTAGTATGTTTGTGGTGTGCACCGAACTCTATGGTCATTAAACACTTTAACATGGATTTTTAATAGGTTGAAATGTTGGCTCTTGTTTCAGGTCTCCACACCCCAGGTTAACCCACAGGCACCTCCAGCTGTGTCCTCAGGCACTGCCACCTTTGCTACCACTATCACATCACTGAGATCAGTAAGTGAAGTTGTGATATAGCATTAAAACGTTTTGTTACCTTAAGTTAACTGAGAAACATTATTTCACAAAAGAAAACTCATACAGTTCATCAGCTAATTCATAAGGCATATACAGGCTTGATATATCTCCTTCCATTAAATACATCATGTTTGTGCAGACGGATTACCGCATGGGCAAAGTGTTTTTTTTTTGGTACAGTTTTAAAAAATATAGGAATGAATGTGGTCTTGAAAATGTAGTATAATAATAAAATTGTTTGAATGTTTTAGAAATTATAAGATTAAATCAGTAATGTGTGATGACACAATGACGTACTACGTACGCTGGGGGTCAAACGTACAGTGCGTTTTCAAAATGGAGAAGCAGGCATTCAGTGGATCAGCTAAACGAAAACAGAGGAAAGAAAAAGAAGTCAAAGATGCCGCTTTGGTGCAGCATATTCCATCCATCGCAACATTTTTCACCAGAAAAGTGAGGCAAGATGATGGTACTCATAGCAGCGGTGCCAGTACTACAACTCACCGGGATGACCTGCAGGATGCTAACACTGCTAGCGCAAGTTCACTGGAGACGTTTGGTAGTGGTGGAGCGGCGCTGCCGCCTACGGACACCGTAGCGGACAATGCTAGCAGTCCTACGGCGGGCAGCAGCCGGGCGGCCGAGCCAGGTCAGCCTGAGCTAAGTCCTCTCACATCGCCAGCAGAGGATGAGATGTTGGCGGCCGGGAACGAACCTGAGAGTGCTGTACAGCAGAGGGGTGATGATGAAGACTCCTGGTGTGAGGGTGAATGGTCATTTTCTGAAATGGCCAGGATAAAAAATGAACTTCGGACAAAAATGACACAAAGACGCCTTTACAGTTTGTCAGGAAAAAGCCGGTGATTTAGGTGAGTAGTTTCATTTTGGTATTGTGTGGTCGTAGCTGTGGCTCTTTACTGATGTTCATTCATGTTGCCTTTATTAAGTTCATGATTTGTTTTAGGTGGTTATATTTAAATTAAGGTGTGTTTTACTCCATAATTTTGCAAGGGCTTGCTATTTGAGCTTGCTGTCTCTCCCATAATATGTATAGTGTCCTGTACATGGCAGGTGCCAAACAAAACAGACCTAAAATGACTTTTGTGTGGTTGTGTGTTGCCTGGTGTTATGTGCGTAATGGGAAGAGCGCCTTTGCGCGCGCACTGTTTGCATGTGTAGGCAGGGGCCCGTGGCGAGTTTGTGTCCAGGGTCCGTGGTCATGATAATCCATCTATGTGTTTGTGTGACTAAACTATAATTGCATATTAGACCAACCTTGTCATTCCCAGCTTGTCCCAGGTTGGCTTTTAAGGTCTCTGTAATATAATGAATGTTCAGGGTTGGAAAGTTACTTTAAAAATGTATTCCGATACAATTACTAATCATCTGTGTAAAAAATTTAGTCAATAACCTAATCCAGTATTAAAGTAATGTAACTTTATTGCTTTACTTTTGGATTACCTAAAACCAAATATGCAAATTATGACTCTTTTAAGAGTTGTTCTCCTTTTCTGCTTTAAAGACAAAATAATGGAGAAATCAAAAATGTAACAAGTAATCCTTGACAATGTAACTAAAATCTAATTACACATTTTTCAAATGCAATATGGGCTGATAGGTACTTATTTTTTGTTAACTGATTATGTAATCCCAAAAACATACCCAGCCCTGTGTATAGTGATGCCAAGGGATTTGACAATGCAGTCAACATAGTACGTAAGTTGGAAATGAGAACAGGTTAATTAGTTCAGTGCAATTCAGGATGTCTGTTTTTTCCTGTTTGGTAGGATGGGCATACAGTAATTTCCAAAGAGCACATTGAGGGTTTGCTGCTGCTCGGAACAACCCTTTCTGAAGTGGCTTCAGTCCTGCGGATCTCCAGACCCACATTATACAAGCTGATGCGGGAATACAACATAAGGGGCACAAAATTCAGTACCATTTCTGATGTGGAATTGGATGCAACCATAATAGAGATAAAAGCAGAACATCCTCATATAGGAGAAGTTTTGCTTAATGGACATTTGCATGCCACAAACATTATGGTGCAGAGACATCGTCTCAGAGACTCTGTAAAAAGGGTTGATGGTGCTGGTGGTCCAGGAGTACAACAACAATACAAAGACGAGTATACACTGTGCCTTGTCCTAACTATATATGGCACATTGATGACAATCACAAACTAATTAGATGGAAATTAGTTGTACATAGCACAATGGATGGTTACAGCAGAATGTTGACTTTCCTCCAGTGTGCCAGCAACAACAGGGCTGAGACTGTCATGGCTCTCTTAAGTACAGCCATCAGTGAACTTGGCCTCCCGGTTCATATCAGAACTGATCATGGCAACTGGAGTCAATGGAGGCCTTGGATGTAGACAATGAATCGGATTAATTTTGTCTTCATTTTGTGTACATTCCCAGGATCAATCGCACATTAGATGAGTTTAAAGCTGCATTTAACAATCATTCAATCTCATCTGAAGGAAACAAAACCCCACTTTAGCTTTTCACACTAGACAGACATCTTCTGTTACTGAACTAAACTGAAGTTGCTACTGTATACTACACTGAAAATGGCCAGAAGAGCCACCAGAATATGATAATCAAACTCATTATCATCTGCCAGATTCTTTCTGTTAACAAAGACCTGGAGCTCATTTGAGCATGTGTGAGTGACTGGAATGTGTTTTGTGTCATCATGAACAAAAGTCAGCTTTGGTCTGGGAAGAAATCCAATCGCAGGA
Source organism: Pagrus pagrus (assembly GCF_965226575.1). Lineage (NCBI taxonomy): Eukaryota > Metazoa > Chordata > Actinopteri > Spariformes > Sparidae > Pagrus > Pagrus pagrus. Next base: position 22,044,344 of record NC_140205.1, on the reverse strand, counting down.
ACTCTGCTGCTTCCTGTTGCAAAGGCTAGGATGTGTCCAGGATTCAATGTCAGGATAAACGTCTGCTCTTCCTCAGTGAGGGTCCTGGCACGAAAACGTTCACCAACTTCTTACTCTATAAGGGTGAAAAGATACAAAACACAGAAAATATAGACATAACAAATATATGTACAAAACCAAATTATCTCTACATATCTTCAAAGTATATCTGTCACAGATTACAGACAGTGAAATGATTCGGTCTTCAAAATGGGTCGGAGAATGTAGAGAAAAGGCCCGACAAACACTTAACAACACACTCGCATATTATAGCACAACTGCAGCAGGATAGTGCACAAGTTTTACACTGACAGACAGCAATATTCTCTACTACATACTCTAATGACTTTGTAAGGAGAATGTAGCATTTGACCTGTATAGAAGGTTTTACAGGACTGTGATATGGAGTGATTTTCTGGATTCATGAAGGTTGTGAATCAGGAAATCCTTTATGTGTGTTTTATTCTATGTCAAGACATGGAGTTTGAAGCGTGCTTTTGGAACTGTATGGACTAGGTGGAGTTAAACAAAAAAGCTGGACTGATTGTGTTGCTAAGAAATGGGCAGTGTCCAAACCACAATATGCTGACTTGTCCCTCTGCGTAAGAAAATTCCAAAAACGTTTTACACACGGACCCAGCTTATTAATATGTAGCAGTATGAAGTTATTTTTTGTTTTTTCAGTGAAGCAGGCTTATCAGGGAAAAGCTTATTTTTCAGCCAAATTTCATAAACGCATACATTTACCTTGTACACATTGGAGAAACTCTCCGAACTTAACCAGCATTACCTCCTCTCTTGGTCTTCTGTTGCTTCCCAGAACAGAGTAGTTGGGTTTCAGGAGGGCAGCCACAGCAGCTGCTGTAATATCATTGGGTTCTTCAGGCTTCTCAAGAAGGACCCTAAAGCAAGGGTTTTCATTTTAAAATCATTTTCACATTTTGAATTTATTAAAAACAAATAAGTTTGAGTAATACCAGGGGTCTGGAAAAGGAAAGGAAAGAAGAAGCAGAGTAAGGTGTGAGTTAAAGCAGAGGCCTTCAACTGGGGGTCCATGATCCTTTGGGGGTCCTCAGAGTTACTGCAGGGGTCCAATATTTTCTCAAAAATGTAAATCCTGTGTATTGCTGCCTCTCTATGAGCCAAGGGGCCTGAAACCCCTGAATTAAGGGGTTAAAAGTGTGGGATTTACTTAGGCACAGCTGGCTTTTCACATTTGCAGAATTTACAAACCCGCTGGCCTCTATTACATACCCAAAATTCCCGTGCAATCTGTAGATAATTCAATTTATTTTCAAAGCAACCTCAACATTAGAATGCAATTACAAGTAAACCTAAGTCTAAACTTAAATCGTAGTGCTTCAAACCCTCAACTAACTGATCATAGCAGCTCTGTCGTTGAATGATGACATGGAAAAGTATTGAATTCTTCACAAATGCAGCTTTGTTGTCCATGCTGACTGGGTTTGGAAGACCTTCAATTTGATATCTCCATGAGTCACAGCATTCCACTGCTTGCTCCAGCTCATCCTTGGTTGCTGCTTGATCAACCTCAAAGTGCATAATGACAACATAAGGATGAGGATGCTTCCAAAACTGGGGTTGAAGCCATTTGTTTTTTAAAAATCACATCCATATCATACCTTCTTGAGGGCTTCTCTCAGTTCAATGTCAGCTACGTCATTGGGAGTGACGTTCACCTGAAAGGTGCGTCCTGTCATAAGGTAGTCCACTACAACAGGAGAGAGGAGGAATGGAGATTCTCCATCCTGGACTATGATGGTAGATATCATCTGTCCAATAGTGTGGTACACTCCATTCTGCAAATGAGAAATGTTCATTCTTGGAATGAAGCCATTTGGAGACTCTAGGAGAAAAGGACAAAACAAACATTTGTGCTTATACAGTACATTAAAGAGAACTAGAGACCCTCTTGTGATGGGATTCCCACCAGCTGCAGCAACCAACATGTTGACTTTCTGACCTACGGGTACTGAGCACTGACACCACACCATCTTCAATCTCCTTCATTTTGATCTCATCTACACACCTGTAGTTCCCATACAGTAGGTGTCTCCAGGACATTTTGCCATCATGGTAAAAAAAAATCATCATTCAAGACACCTTAGTTACAGTCTGAATACCATTAACCTATCACAGAATTTTTTGGAATAGAAACAATCAAGTAATCAAGTCTTCTGACTACTAGGCCTAAAGAGTCACAAATCTGAGAGGGCATACAAACTTTGCTATCACTTTTTTAGGAACACACAAATAACAACTACTTAGACCTTTGTTAGATATCATAGAGTTAAAACACTAATACTTGAAGGGGTATTCCACTGCTGGAACATAAACTTGACTCATGCTGCGTAATTTGAACAGTTTGATCCGAGTTTTTAATGCTCCGTCGTCAAACATGACCCCTCCGATTCGCAATCTTTCTCTAATACAGCTAAATATACACTAAATTATGCTTCTAGAAACATGTTACATGTTACTAACATTTTAAATAGTCAAGGCAATAACATGAACGTGGTTCATATTCAATAAACACGGCTTAGTTTAACAATTTGATCTGAGTTTGGTGAGCTGGCTCTCTTGAATTGAGAAAGAGAGAAGGGCAGCTCCCTCTCTCAATCCAGTTCTATACTCTTTGTGTCTGTGGATATGGAACAAAAACCTTTCTACATGCTGAAGTTTGAACAACAGCTGGAGGATCAACAAAGATCCGCCAGATGAAGCGTTTTACGTCACCTGGAGGAGTTTTACCCACCTCTGAGCAGGGGTCTTTAAATGCAGGCAATATGGAAGGAAGTTTACCATCTTTCATTTACGTATACTACGCACATTCTACTGATACAGATCTGGTTGAAAATCGGCAAAATATCCCTTTAATGGCAATCTAACTAGCTGCATACACACTTGTAGTTCCCAATGTGCTCCCATTTAAAAAAGTGTTTTCCATAATCAACACATATCTAATAAAGGTCTAGTTAGTTACTTTGTATGATACCCAAACATTTAGAGGGCAATTTATCCAGTACTAAAGACAAAGTATTGCAATGCCACAGTATTGTAGTAAATAGAACATGTAGTACATCACATAAAAAAATACCTTCAAATGCTCCACTCTCTTTGAAGATAGCTTTTACAAGTAGTCGGAAGAATTCTCATCTGGGCCCTCCCAGGTCTGCATCTTCATTGGTGTCTTCATCACCGGCAAAGGTGACATACAGCACATCGGTACTCTCAGCGAATCCGCGTCTATTAAACTGTCGGAGGGCAGTTGTCCACACATTCCCTCGGCTAATGTAGATCGGTCTGTATGCTGTTGTGACGACCCGCTCACTGTGTGCTTTTACAATTCCTGTAATTTCTTCTTTGCTCAAAGTTTTTGGAAGCCTTCAAAAACAAAAGGACGTAACTATTACCAACACACATGAAAGCCAAATTGACCTTGTCTTACTGCGAGTGGTGCAACACTACAATTTAAATATGAGCTATGCCAATTATACCTTGAATCCTGTAAGGCAGTGATCATCAACTGGCGGCCCGCGGGCCGAATCCGGCCCGCCGAACCTTCCGATCTGGCCCGTGACTGGATTCCAAAATTGTGAGGATCAAAGAGAAAATATCGCGCGGTCCCCGCTATTAAAGCAACAGAAAAAACAACTCAGACTGAAATAACTATCAGAAATCCTCCCCACCTTTTATGACTCTCACAGTCCGTTTACATTCCAAAATGAGGACAAACTAGCTGCACTGTTTAACATTTATTGTTTTACATACTGTTCTTTGACATAATTTTTCCACATGCCCTTGCTTAACATTTGTTTTTATTTCAAAGTCTCAACAACAAGCTTCAAACTAACAGACTTCTCAGTACAAAAAGAAAAGAAGAAAAACCAACTGGCATAACTTAAAAGGGCATGGTAAATACCGTGGTAACAGAACAAAACACAAGTCACAAATAATGCTCGGCACATCAAATAAAACGTTGAGTAGGCTAGACTAGCGATTTTATATCACAAAGCTGAAATAAGCTACTCACACGTGCTCAATGGGAGAAATTACGTTTCCCCTCTGACACCAGCTCAATCTGAATAGGCGCCTCGTCCAACAGCATCACTTTCATCGCGTTTGCGGAGAATTCTCCACTTGGGCTGATCGTGAATGGGTCACGCACAAATCCAATAACATCCCTGGAAATGATGAAGTCATCGAATCTGGCAGAGAAGTTGTCCTTTAATGGACTGGAACGTTGCTTTCTCCCACTGTCTTCAGTGTACTGAATTGCAGCAGCCTCCCTGACAACAAATCTGCGTGGAACAGATCAAGTTTGTTCCAAAAGGCATCAGTTTTTCCACCATATCCACCACGGATTTTTCTTTTCCTTGTAGCTGGAGATTGTGTTCAAATGGGAAAAAATGTCTGTTAAAAATGCAACGTTGCAGATGTATTCTCTGTCCTGTATGATGCAGAGATGGTCAGCTGCCACTTTTGATTTACTTTGTTTCAAAAAATCCACTACTTGGACTTTGAGTTCAACAAAGCGCTCCAGTGCTTTGCCCTTACTGAGCCAGCGCACGTCATTGTGGAGTAACAGGTCATCATGAGAAGCTTGAGATTCCAGGACAAATTTGCAGAACAGGCGGTGCTGCGTGCTTGAATTCCCTCTGATGTAGTTAATAATTTTCACTGTTTTCTCCATCACCTCTTTGAGCTCCCCACTTAGTTTTGCGCACAGCACGCTTTGATGGATAATACAGTGAAGTGCCTTAGCTTTAGGAGCGACAGTCTTTATTCTGCTCACCAGACCACTGTGTTTGCCAGTCATGGCCAGTGCACCATCTGTCACTATCAGGTTGACGTTATCGAAGGACAATCCATGCTTTTAAAAAAATTCCTCCAGTTTTCCAAAGAGAATGTCACCAGTGGTGTTGTCTTCCGTGGAAGCAATGCCAGCAGCTCCTCTCGGAAATCTTTGCCATCAAAATATCTGACAAAAACGCACAGCTGTGAAATATCAGTGTTGTCAGTGGACTCATTAATAGCCAACGATACATATTTGGCTTCCTTGATCTCATCAATAACAAGTCGCTGGACACCCTCTGCCAAGACGTGGACACGACGTGCAGCAGTTGAAGCAGACAGAGGTATCTGTTTAACAGTTGCAATAATTCTGTCCATGGATTTGTCGGGGGCAAGTTCCTCCAGAACGGTGACCATGCACTCCTTAAAAACCTCAGCTTCAGTAAATGGCCTGTTATGTTTGGAAAGCACCCAGGCAGCCTGTAGAGATGCACACGTTACCCTCTCTTGGTCAGTTAAAGCTTGAGTAATAATTCCACTGGCACGGGAGTAGGCAGATTTCAATGCAGCAATTTTTCCCTGACGGGCCTCTGACTGCTCAGGATGTGACTCCTTGAAACTTGCATGCTTCGTGTTGTGGTGACGCCGCAGATTATATTCTTTAGCAACAGCAACTGTTTCACTGCAAATGAGGCATACAGGTGTTGCATTTCTAAAAGTTGGCATGATGAATGCGTACTTATCAGTCCATTCATCATTAAAGAGGCGGTTTTCCACATCAACTTTACGTTTCATGGACTTTTAAAGTGCCATTTTACCTGCGTTAAATCGATGCTAGAGGCCTTTTTCTTCCACTAATCTTGACACATATGACAGCCCCACAATCGAGGCAAAATATCTCTATCACTCCTGGTGGTTGACTGTGGTATAGGTGATAGGAGCCTGACTGGTAAAGGCTAAAAATGCCTTCAGTTTTGTAATAAAATTAAAATATCTAAACAATAAACATGAAACAATAATGTTTTAGGCCAAAATGTGATTTTTATTTCATTTAATTTGAATGTCTGTCCCCCAAGGTGTCTGTCCAGAAAAATTCTGGCCTTCCGACAAATATAGTTGGTGACCCCTGCCTTAGGGTGTCTACACTAGGTAACACATTATTATTTTATCACTGTGGGTTTTTTTTTTTTTACAATAATTTAAGATTTTTGCACTCTGTAGGTCAGGTTTTAAGTATCGTTAACATCCAATTTTACATTTAAAGACAGGAAAATAATTTCACAAACACACAAATCCATATATTCAGTATAATAACTACACACATTACATTTAGAAACCATTTGGTCATTTTAACCTATTATTTATTGGTTTAAATTGGTTGCACCACCTGACGAATATTGGTTGTACCACCTGACAACATTAGTTATGACATGAAATATGCTGAAAAAAAAATGCATTTTCATTTCAAATAGTAACATGTGTTTTAGTCATCAGTCTCTATTTAAGTTTTCTTAAATAGAGACTTAAACCTAACCCTAACCCATCAAAAACACTTTACATAAGATTACATTTGATACAACACTACACTAAATGGCAACAATGAAGTATCTTTTAACAAAATTGGAACATTTTCAAATGTTGGGTCAACATTGGTAGACAATATCTCATCTCAGTTTTGTGTATTAAAGTATTCCCAGTCTGAATGCATTAGCTGTGTGTGCCGTGAATTGAGAGGCTCTGGTTCTGCAATCACTTTGAGCACTTCAGCTGCATAGAAAAAAATTGTCAGCACAATGGGGCCAAGTGAATGCATTTTTTCCTCCCAGTTGCTGCATGCAGCTCACCTCAATCTCTTCCCCAACCGCTTGAAGGACCACAAATGGCTGACCTTCATAATTTACCATGATAAACTTTCCATTTAGATCACTGCTCTCATGGGCGTTCTCATGGGCACTTGCCTGAGCACTGGCCTGGGCACTGGCTGTTTGGAGGTTGACCATTATGGGATTGTGGCATTGGCAGATATTTGGTCTGCTACAGAAGCAGGAGATCTCTCTGTGCATGACTTTCCCTGGTTCAGTGGAGATTACTTGGTGCATTGCCAAAGTTCCCTTTACAGGAGGCACAACCTCAGGGACCGCTTCATCAAATCTTCTGATGTCCTCCTCAGTCACCCAGAAGAACTTGACATCAGATTTCCTCTCTGTTAGGAGTTTTTAAAAATCTTCTGGGGTCTGGACATCTTCACCCCTTTGGACAGCAGAGTCAGCAGTGCGCTTTACTGCACCGCCAACTCCATTGGGGGCGCCTTTTCCATGGGACTTCTCTGAGAAGTTCCATGTCACCTGCCGGAAGCCTGAGAGGAAGGGAATGGTGCTGAGCAAATAAAAATTATTTTTATTGCAGTTTTGGGTGACTGGACCATCACTCATCACATGTAGAATTGTAGGCGATGGATTGCAATTCTTCATCACATGCCTCAGCACTGGCTCCAAGTGTGCCCGCACAGCTCTCTCATCATGCCGAAGGGATGGTTGAGATGGTTGCATAGGACTGTGAGCCTGCTGCTGTAAAAGCCACACGTGTGGACTGTGGCCTGCTTCCGACTCCCTCCAAAATGAAAAGCCTGCACCTCACTACTAAGTTTGCAGGAGAAATTCTCTGAAAAGTCCACATAGAGGACAATTATCTCTTTCTTTTAAAACCCTGCACTCTTTGGCTTGGTGCAACCAGTTGTAGTAGTGTTTGGCTAGGCTGTCGAGCTTCTGATTGAAATTGTTCAACAGTTCAGCACATGTTCCAGTTTGTATTTCTTTTACAAAATTCATGTATGTTTTTGGCCCCTCTGACAGATTTTCTGATCCACTGATGCCATGTCATGGTCTCTTCTGCCTGTGGAATTTCAACCTCATTATAACAGCATTTGGGGCAGACTCGATACATGCATGTCTTGTTGTCTGGACTGCATACAATAGAAGACAACAGCTGAGACATGCTGCTAGTTTTCAGGAGACCTTTCTGGTGCAGTTTTTCGGTCAAGAGTTTGACATTCCCATGGTCTAAGCACGCACATGTACTCCTGTCTGATAATTTTGGCTGCGTTACAAAAAATGGACAATATCGAACAAACTGTCTGTAAGACAGCCTGTGAGACTTTTGCACTTCAGAATTATACTGCAGGTGGAGTTCAGTGAGGGGTTTAACTAATGCACGTCTCTGTTTGTTTTTTGTGACTGTGTCCCTTCTCCCTGGCAGTAAGCGACTGCTCTCATCTGGACAGAGGAAGTCTACAACTCTCTTTTCTCTAGATGGCCACTGGACTTGATCTGTCTCCTTCAGTAGATTTAGCCTTTTGATTTTCAGGCTTCATTTCTTTAATCTTTCTATTCATTTTCTTAACTTTTCAGACTCTCTTTGGCAGCTTCCACTTCCATTTCATTCTTTGCATTTTCCTGTGCAACTTTGCTCTCTCTCTTTTCCATCGACTGCATGCTTTTCTTTGTGGTGTTGAAGATGCCTTAGGTGTATCTACACTGACAATATCATCCTTGTTGGGAGGGTTAGGTTCAAGCTCTGCTGGGGGTTCTATTGACTCTGGTGTGAAATTCAAGATTTCCTCCATGGCCCTTTTCCTGTCCCTGTGCTTTCTCTGATCTTGCCTCCACTGTTGCCTCATTTTTTCCTTTTCTTGCTTAGATAGTTGGCTGATGGGAGGCTTCACAATTTTCCTCTCTCTCTTCCTCCTGTGATAACTATAAAACACAAGAACTAATAAACTGACAAATTCCCATTTAAGAATCTAAAAGTTCTAATACAATAACTGTAAAATGAACTGTTGTGTTGTGTCTAGATGCATTACCTCGATTTTCTTTTTGCAAGATATGCTTCCCTTGCAGCTGGATCATTGTTAATGTGCGCCTTGTGTCGTGCTGATTTTTTTTTAGCTGATAGTGGCATCTGACCTGTGTCTAACCTGTCTTTTTTATCTAAAATCCTTGAGAAAATTGTCTCTTTTCAACTCATGAAATATCTATCACTTAGCGATTTATTCGAGCCTTTGCAGTCTGCTTTTCGGGTTAATCATTCCACAGAAACAGCACTTACGAAGGTGACAAATTACCTATTATTGGCCGCTGACTCAAATTTAACTTCTGTTCTGGTGTTATTGGACCTGAGCTCGGCATTTGACACAGTGGATCATAGCATACTTCTGGATAGGCTTAAAACCCATTTTGGTATTTCGGGTCATGTGCTCAAGTGGTTGGGCTCCTACCTGACAGGTAGATCTCAATGTGTTGCTTATAACAATACATTTTCAGAGTCTTTTCCTGTTAGGCATGGAGTCCCACAGGGTTCTGTTTTAGGCCCACTATTATTTTCATTGTACTTGGCACCACTGGGTCAGATTTTACGTTCTTTTGGAGTATCATTTCATTTTTATGCTGATGATCTACACATTTTCCTGCCTGTGACAACTGTAAATGTAGCAGATGTTAACAAGCTAAACAACTGCTTGGCTGCCGTGAGGGATTGGTTGTCATCTAACTTCCTATTACTAAACTCTGCAAAAACCGAAATGATTCTTATTGGACCATCTACATCTAACCATCAGCTTGATCAGCTCTCCCTGTCTCTTAATGATTATGTTATTCGCAGTAAGGATAGTGTCACTGGCTTCCAGTGCAGGTCAGAGCTGATTTTAAGGTGTTGTTACTCACCTACAAAATAGTGAATGGTCTCGCACCAGCTTATTTGACCGATCAGGTTGACCTTTACGAGCCTGCATGCTCCTTACGCTCACAGGGGACTGGGCTTCTTAGTGTCCCGAAGGTGAAAAAGAAAAGCCTTGGTGAGCGGGAATTCTCCTTCCGTGCACCAAGGCTATGGAACAGTCTTCCACAGGATATCAGACAGGCACACTCACTTGACATTTTCAAATCTAAACTGAAAACACATCTTTTCTCTATTGTTTATAATTCTTAAAACTGTTCGCTTAAATTGTTTTATTTTTTAAATTGTATTTTATCTTTTGCATTGAAATTGTTTCTTTTCTGTATTTGCTTGTGCTTTTTGCTTTTTAACCTCTGTAAAGCACTTTGATGAAAAGTGCTCTATAAATAAATGTATTATTATTTATTATTATTATTATTATTATTATCTAAAATGTACAAATGATCATGTAAAATGTTTTAAAGTGTGTAATATCTTTAGATGTAAAACTAGTTAACATTTTAGAAGTGTGTTAGAATGCCCGAGCGGCCAAGGGAGGCAATAAGGAGATTTTTCCACAACTGACGATCCAAAGACACTTATTTTTCTCAATACTCACAATTCACAATTCCAACACCTACACCAACCCCCAACACTTTCAGACTGACTCCTTATATACATTGTTTCTCCGGTAATTGAGCTGGACTATACCATTCGTACAGGTAAAACACACACAACCCATTACCAGAAAATATATATCATCTTGATAACTATTAACACACCCCAAAATAAACCTCATAAATACCCATATCTATCTTACATTAATTAAATACATATTAACACACCATGAAACTCCCCTCCACCTATATTCCCACTTGTTCCACTCCCTCCCGGAACTATAAGGTGCGCGTGTTCCTGGGGAACTCTTTTGCCCACACACCTTGGGAGACAGGAAGATCTGCGGAGGTAAGCTCATGCAAACCATCAATTCTTACGTTTTACGTTCTTCTTTCAGTTCGCTTTCCATTCAATTATCAACAGGTAAATTGACTTAACTGTCTCATCCACAGGTGAACACCGGAACGCGTCCCCCCCGTGTCCCTCCCCGTGTCCCTCCCCGTGCAACGATCATCTCCGTTATTGTGATGTATCACCCCAATCAATTCCTTTAAACCATCACCTGGTGCGTCTGTGTTTTATCCAATGCGTGAATGCTTATGAGTCTTTTACGTGACAATTATTGTAAACGTCACTCTGTGCGTAGTGACGGCGGCTCGTCGTCACAAAGTGTCATGGATAATCTTAGAGCTTTGAATAGCATTATATAGTGACATTCCTTGCAGTTGTGCCACCTGACTAACTGGTTGCACAACCTGACTATTGCAACTAATCTCAAATTAAACAGGCTTCTGGTTGGATGCTAGCATTAGCTTCTACACTTGTCATGAAGCTCAAACAGACCACTTTTTAAAAAAATAAAGAGTTGTATGATAAAATAAAATTTTTCTAGTTTTACATTGGTTGTACCACCTGACATGGAAAGCATACCAGCCTACATATGAGTTGAAAGTAGTCCTTTTTATCAGTATTTGACAGAGATCTACAAACCTTTTAGCTTAGTCCCAAGGGTCACTTGGGGTCCTCTGGGTGATGCAATATCCTGTTTACAGCCATTGTCTCTTCACTTCAAAATAAAAGTCCAATGTTTATGGTTGCACCACCCTGACATTTAGGAAATGTAAATTGCTGGACAAAAGTTTTGCAGTTATTTTAATAGCTTTAAAACTATTGATATTAGAAAAAAAACATTATCCAAAAGACTTTTTTGGAGTCTTTAGTCTTGAGTCTAGTATTTTATTTTGAATTTATCTATTAAAATAACATTTTTAATAGTTTTTAGTCTGCTCACTTGCTCGGACAGTTGCACCACCTGACATCTTAGGGGTTTGAGAAGCCAAAACATAAAATTTAATTATTTGAATTTACTGAAAAATGTATGAAAATAAATAGGTTTTATAGAATAAAGTGATAGATGTCATGAATAGATTAAATTGTTTTTTAAAAATAATGGACTCTGACACAAAAATATGCATGTCATTGACCCTTATACATATTACATATAAGTGTGGGGAGTATACAACATCTTGCCAGTAGAAGGGCAGACGACTGTGGTGGACTAGGATGTGGGAGGCGATTCAGTGATTGAGTTCAGGTGAGCTCATTACTGGATCACCACGGCCCAGTATTTCAAAACATTTAATGTAGATCAAAATCATCCGGATAGGATTAAATACCAGAGTTGGGTATTTCAAAACCATGTGATCCTGTTCCCACAAAACTGGGACATGGATTTGGTAATCCAGAATCCAGATCAAATGCTTTTGGGCATTTCAAAACTCTAGGGGGGGAGATCAAGATAGATTTGATGCTAAAATTCAGGACCTGATCCAACTGAAAGAATGGATCCAGCATGGATTCAAGGTGGATGTAGAGACATGTAGGATATATGGCACATATTTAATAATTTTTATTCAATGCTTACATATTAAAAGTAACACAGACCAAAACAATAGCTATTCTAAATTAAACAATTAACCAGTGTAGCCAGCAGTGCAAATATCCCTCCTGAGCCACTACACAGTATGTCAGTCCCGATCATCATCATCTTCATCTAAATATATGATTAGTATAATAAACAGGCAGCTATCCATTTGGGCAGAAACTCTTCTCTCTTGTTGGAATACCACACTGAATTATGCAATACTATGCTCACCTGTGCTGGAACATCCATTCCTGCCATGATGTACAGACAAGTGCTGGAACAGACCGAGGCAACTTCTTTCCCACCCCAGAGGAAATTTGAGGTGACCCCTGGATTCTTCAGTTTTTTACACCCCTTGATGGTGCTCAAAAACTGACATGGGAATAGCTGGTGCTCTGACAACCCAAATACTCCTCTGAAGATAGCTGTTATTTCAGCTCTTACTTGGTCAGCATTTAGATTTAGCATTTATATTTAGATTTAACATTTAGATTTAGATTAAGCATTTATATTTAGTTTTAGCATTTATATTTAGATTTAACATTTAGATTTAGCATTTAGAATTAGATTTGCCATTTAGATTCACCAAATGTGAGGAAAGTGAGCTAAATATTCAATATATATCAGCTAGAAAAGTGTGACTGAATTTTTACATTTGGCACCCCATGCAAGGAAACACTGGGAAGAAATGCTGGGAGGCAACACAGGGGAAGACGGACCAAGACAGAGTTACATTAAACATGGAACTCACAGATTTACACAGGACATGGAACACGGAGGAATAATGGAGTCACAGGGAACATCACAGATTTCTCAGAACGAACTGACAAACACATGAGGGAGAACAAAGACTATATACACAGACACTAACGAGGGGATCAGGAACAGGTGGAGTGAGGAGGTGAGGAAACGAGCGGAAAAGCACTGGGAGGGGAAAACACACAGGAGGAACTGAAAAGCAAGAAGAGACACTTGAGGGCATAATATCAAAATAAAACAGGAAAAACAAGAAGACACTGAATAATGACAGAGGGCATAATATCAAAATAAAAGAACACAAGAACAAGACACTGAATCATGACAGCAGAACTGCATAGCATTTTTCAGACAGACTGGTTTTGTGTGTAGATTCCCTAAAGATACAGTTAAAGGATAGGTATGGAGAATAACACTTAGGAGACACTGACCTGACTGGAATGGTAAGAGTGCCAAGTGACGTCTGACACAGACAACTGCCTTATAATCTTCCAAAGATCTAATTTTTAAGATTACAGCTAAATTAAAGCTCTAATCTTTGTATTTGTATTGTTCACCTCTCTAGTTTAAACGTGCAGCCCCAAGTCATTATTTTCACTTTTACAAAACTACCAACTTGTTGCTAATGTCTGTTCACCATTCTCATTAATGCAGTCTGTATGAGTTACCATAGCAACAGTCAAAACCTGTCTATAATTTATTCCAACATGTAAATAAGCTAACATCTAATTGTACAGCAGCTCAGCCAAAGGCTTCTATGAGCTGAGCGGACTAGAATCATGTCCCACTGCCAAGTCGTATAAAAAGGTTTGTAAACAACATTTACATGACGTAAGAACCTTATGGGATGGTAAAAACTGTTCAAAGAATTAGTCAAACCCTTAGGTGTTATCAGGGAAACAGTTTTGACTTCTGACCTATATATATCTTTATTTCAGACTCAGGGTCCATAGCAAGACAAACACAAACACGACAACAGACAACACAAACAATAAAAGAGAATAAAGCTAAAAACATAGAAATCGGGTTTTACATAGTTAATATCAAAAATAGAATTTACTAAGTTAAAAAGAGGCAACTGTACCAGTGTCTCCAGAACAGAGATTGATACCTGGTGGAGCTACAGTTGATGTGGATCAAACCATTAATTATATGATTTTCTGAGGCATCAAGCCGACACATAAATCCGTACATCAGGTTTCTGAGTACGGCGTTAAAGGTGTTGACACGTGCATTTACAAACATTTCACTCGCACTCAGCCATCGGGTTCTTTTAAGTAAGATTCTTAATGCATCGTTATAAGCAACCTGTAGTTTTCTCATGCTTGCTTTGCTTTTGCTTATAGTTAACCCACAGGTATGCGGTGTACAGAGGTGTACAGTACGCTTTGAACAAAGATATTTTGACGTCATCTGTACAAGAATGAAACCTGCGAGCAAGAGTACTTGCCTGCACATTTTGCAGCACTGCCTTCTAATGTCATCATCATCAAGTCCCAAGTCATTTTTTCTTGGGCAAGTCAAATCAAGTCCTTAGTTAAGTCAATTCACTTTTTAATAATGATATTATTGGCCAATTCATTGAACCTGATCAAAAAGTATTGTGACGGTTCGAGTTTTTGGGAGCTTGAATTTATTTATTGTATTATTGGTTTTAGGGGTGCCAGCCAGGTCTTTCTCCGGGCATTTAAGATGCGTCAGTCAGTTAGTCTTGTATTTGTTTGATTTTTGTTTGTTTGTTTTATTTAGGCCTATTTGATTTTTTAATTTGTTTGCTTTACCTCAAACCCACACAAAGGATGAAGGAAATTAATACTAACACATTAAATGACACATAAGGAAAAAAACACACACTCATATGAGTTTCAATGCAAAATCACATATTATCAAAAAACTCCCAAATTTCCAGTCCAAACTCAGAAAATTAACACCAGGGCAAAAATCCAACTCAAAATTCCACTCAGGGTTTTCCAACAGTCCGTTTTTCTCAAAAAAAAAACAAAAACAAAAAGAGGGGGAAAAAAAAGAAAAAAATGATTCCTCAAAACAACCAGCGCATTCGCTCCAAAGGCCTTCAAAATAAAATAAAAGTTGTACTCACTCACACACTCTGATTGGCTGTCACAGTCCTGTCAGTCAGTCCGTCAGTTCGTCAGTCCAGTCTAGTCAGTTCGTCTTCCGGGTTTGGCTGCTGGATGTCTGGCGTGAGATGATGACCGGCTTCTAGTAACAGCTGAGCAGTGCGATGGTGAGATGAATGGACCGGTGGGAGAATGAAAACGGAATGAGATGGCGTGTGAACTGGAGCGGCTGCATGCGGGTGATCAGACGTCAAACAACAGGATTATCCTGCTGTACTTTTCTCGGTCGATATGAGCATGCTGCTCCGATGCTTCCGTCACTCTCACCGTGCTGAGCCTCTCTCAGCAATGAGGCTGTGGGCGTATTTTCAAAAAAGCCGGGGCGAGCGGAGAGCGAATGGGTGAGTGAGATGACAGTCTTCCGGGGGTGTGTGTTTGTGATGCGACAGATCCATGCACAGATCCAGGTTGTCACAGCATAACAATGAATTGAATTTGTATGATAATTACTGATATTAGTACCAATGCCTTATGTTGACTAGTTTCAGCCCGCTACAGCCTCTGAAAGACAGTAGTGTCAGCGGGACTGAGCACCAGCCACCAGCCAGTTGTGAGAGAACAGTCATATTAGGCTAATGTTAGCTAGCATCTGCCTTTAGCCCCTCACTGAACACAGACACTTCACCGATCCGAATGAGTCTTCAAATGACGAACAAAGGTTGATGCTGTAGTGTGGCCGTCAGAAGTCTTTGATGAGCAGATCTTACCTTCAGCAGTTTGCTTTTTTCCTTCACATATGAAATTTGAATACGAAAGTGATGACTCAGCACAGAAGTGGCTGAAATGATCTGATCATACTGTGTGTGTGTAGTCTTGAGCAGTGTTGCCAACTCCTCAGTAAGGAAAGTCCCTATTGGCTGATCTAAAAGCTGCTAGAAGTCGCTAGATGACATCATCACCCAATTTGCATAACTGACCATGTGCATTTAATTGTAATGGACGCTGTAGGAGAGAGGAATAACGTCGTGGGAGAGATAAACAAACACCCTTAATGTGTTTAGAACTACAAATGAACTTATTTTAGTGCAGTGATTTACTTTGGACAAAGAACATTTTACATTTACATCCAGCCCTGACTGTAACCCAGGGTGGGATCAGCCAGCGGCGGCTTCGCGCATGCGCGACTCGCAGTCTGGACACGAGGGGTGAACTTCTCCTGCTCTGACTGCAGCTGGGAGGGACTGTTGCGTGAGGACTGTGAGTGCTTTGGCACGGTCCCACGGCAGCACCCGCTGCTCTTTGAACGATACGTGCTTTCACGTCAGAGTCTCCACAAGTTTCCAAATACACCAGAAAAAGTCGCTAGATTTGTCGCTAGTTGCTTTTTTGAAAAAGAGTCGCTAGAGGGGTCTGAAAACTCACTAAATATAGCGACAAAGTCGCTAAGTTGGCAACACTGGTTTTGAGTGGGAGGGTGTTGAAAAAACATCAGGTAGGAGGAGCTTGATTAACAGGTTGGTCATCCAATCATGATGGACAATGCCATTCCCAGAATGTGCTCGCTTACTGGGTAAGAGACACTTGTAATGTGAACATTGAAAACGTACATTTAATTTTATATTTAATATTTAAGCTGAAAATATAAAATTGACACAAACAAATCATTGAAGTCATCATGTCTTAAGTCAAGTCTTTACCTTCCAAGTCCAAGTCGAGTCTCAGGTAATTTATTTTCTGCCAAGTTGAGTTGCAAGTCATCAAAACAGTGACTCGAGTCGACTCCACTCCAAGTCACAATGACTTGAGTCAACGTCTCTGCCACTAACACACACTTCGTCATCAAACAAAGGAGACAAGCCCAAAAAAAAAATGGTTTTCCTGTATACACCGAACAGGCATAACATTATGACCACCTGCCTAATATTGTGAAGGTTCCCCTTGTGCAACCAAAACAGCTCTGACCTGTCAAGACATGGACTTAAGACCTCTGAGGGTGTCCTGTGGTGTCTGGCACCAGGGTGTTTTATAGTGGATCCTCTGGGTCCTGTTTGTTGGGGGGTGGGGCCTCCATGGATCAGACCTGCTCCAGCACATCTTACAGATGCTCGATCAGATTGGGATCTGGGGAATTTGGAGGCCCGGTCAACACCTTGGACCCTTTATTGTGTTCCTCGAGCTTTATTTGTATTTGTTGAGGGGGGAAAAGTAGTTGTATTTGTATTTGTATTCGAGTAAAATTCAAAATAGGCGTAACAATATTTTTTTTTTGAGATACACTTCAAATTTTCGTTATAGTGTAAGTATTCTTTAATTATCCATTATAATAGTTATGGATATGCAATATTGGTTGATGTTTTTCCATAAATCCAGCAATGAACATGTAACAAGGAATGTCATTGAAAAGAAAATCACAACAGCCATTACCTCATCCATGGTTAAACCAACACCTAATAAAATATCATTGTGAATATTATGAACCCCACCACCACCCGTCCTTGTTGCACCATGGCCAGTCGCGGGGGCGGGGGGGTCGGAACAGCAGTGTTTCGACCCTCCCGCCCCCACCCCCGACTCCTGAACGTCACTCACTCACTCATCCGGGCACATACTGCGGTCTCATGAGGAAACGTAGCTTTTTGATGATGTTTTTCTTGTTCCCGAATACAAATATTTTTGTATTGTAAGTATTTGTTCGAAATAAGTAACACGTTATTTGTGCCTCTCTGAATACCGTATTCGGGTTCGGCTCCACCCCTAATTCACATCACCTGTTGGTGGTTTTAATGTTGTGGCTGATCGGTGTATTACTTTCCACTCTTCGTTGCTATTGCAGATATGTCCAAATGCATGTAATATTGATATCAGTATAGCAAAAAACGGTCATCATTACATCTGTAGCCTCTTACCCAGGTGCCCCCATCCAACATGAGGGTCCGGCTGCTTTTGTGATAACTCAGTGCCGATCACTCAGGCGTTTTCAATAAGCTCTGTTTTGAGTGACCTGAAACGCCATGTACATCTGTACAGGTCCTTAGAGCTGTCTTTTCCCTTTTATGTTACCTTGGAGGTGTGTCATCTAATCTGCACTGCTCCCTTGCAGGTAGCTTAATTACAGCAACTCAGTGCACCTGGGCCGGTGTGCTGAAGTTAAACTCCTGCAGCTGACTCTGGGTACTTTTCATGTCTCTTATTTGTTGTTTCCTCGCTCCTCACTTGAACTGGAAGTTCCTCTCCGCCATCTTGCAGGTCATCCCAATTCTCTTATTTGTGCTCCGAGGAGCAAGGATCGAGGATTGAGGAGTGAGGACACACAAAGCTGCCTTCACGGAAGTCTTTTACCGACCGACACTCCCTCTTAGTTATTGATTGGACGCTGCAGCGGACAGGACTGATCTGATACGTCACAACATGACTGGAGTGAAGACAGATAACAGATTAAACTCAAGTGTGTCACCATCAAGTTTTATCAAGTTTTTTCTGGTAGACCAGTGAGTTAAAATGCATCAGTCTGACTGTAGGAGAACAAAGGACCACAAACAACTTTCTTCATTTTTTGGAAACAGTTTTCTTTTCATAGTCTGATTTAAACACGAGAGGCTGATCATTCCTGAGCGTCAGCTTTCATATGTTACATCATTTCAGTTTTCCCTGAAACATTTAGCCTAAAGCTTTCAGTGTCCAGAAGACACCATAATCTCATTCCAGGTTATTAAATGATGATTTCACAATCAGGATGTCACACACCGTGAAAAGTGTAACTGAGCTAAATTAATATTTCCAAAATAAATACTAGTAACCTTTACATGAAATAAACTGTGTGCAGTTTGGTATATTATTATGTTGATTTAATCAAATTTGAATTATTTATCAACTGCATTTTACTCATTTTTGTTTGAATAATATCAGCTGAAAATCATTATAAAATTTAATTATATTTTATCAGTAAAGTCAACAAAGTCGAAAAATGAATACATTTTACTCAATGGGGACTCTTTGGTTTTAATTGCTGTACACTTCCGCCTAAGACATTTGCGCCACACGGACGTTGATGTCTGCCACAGCCATCATCGACTGCCATTTTCTCAAGGTAAGAGGCTTCACTAACAACACTTTATAGCTAGTAGAAATACAAATAACACAGTGGAAATACACAGAACACAGTAGAAATACACAGTAGAAAAACAAAGCACACAGTAGAAATACACATCATACAGTAGAAACACACTGTAGAAATACAGAGCACACTGTACAAATACACTGTAGAAATACACAGTAGCAATACACATCACACAGTAGATTACACAGCACAGAGTAGAAATATACAGTAGAAATACAGGGCACAAAGTAGAAATACACATAACACAGTGGAAATACACAGTAGAAAAACAAAGCACACGGTAGAAATACACATCATACAGTAGAAATACACTGTAGAAATACAGAGCACACAGTACAAATACACATCATACAGTAGAAATACACTGTAGAAATACAGAGCACACAGTACAAATACACTGTAGAAATACACAGTAGCAATACACATCACACAGTAGAAATACACAGCAGAAATACAGAGCACAAAGTAGAAATAAACAATAGAAATACACAGCACACAGTAGAAATACACGGAACACAGTAGAAATACACAGTACAGATACACAGCACATAGTAGAAAAATACAGTAGAAAAACACTAGAAATGAACATCACATAGTCGAAATACACAGTAGAAATACACAGCACACAGATGAAATACACAGTAGAAATACAGAGCAGACAATAGAAATACACAGTAGAAATACACATCACAATAGAAATACACAGTAGAAATACACATCACAATAGAAATACACAGTAGAAATGCACAGCACACAGTACAAATACACTAGAAATACATAGCACAGAGTTGAAATACACTGAGAAATACACATCACACAGTACAAATGCACTGTAGAAATGCACATCACACAGTAGAAATACACAGTAGAAATACACAGCACACAATAGAAATACAGGGCACAAAGTAGAAATACACACAACAGTAGAAATACACATCACACAGTAGAAATACACAGCACATAGTAGAAATACACAGTAGAAGTACACAGCACACAGTAGAAAAACACTAGAAATACAGAAAAGACAATAGAAATACACAGTAGAAATACACATCACAATAGAAATACCAAGTAGAAATACACAGCACACAGTACAATTATTCTAGAAAAACACAGCACACAGTACAAATATTCTAGAAAAACACAGCACACAGTAGAAAAGCACGGTAGAAATACACAGTAGAAATACAGAGCACACAATAGAAATACACAGTACAAATACACATCACAGTAGAAATACACAATAGAAATACACAGAACATAGTAGAAATACACTTTAGAATTACACATCACACAGTAGAAATACACTAGAAACACAGAGCACACAGTAGAAATACAATGTATAAATACTCATCACACAGTAGAAATATACTGTAGAAATACAGAGCACACAGTACAAATACACTGTAGAAATACACAGTAGAAAAACATATCACATAGTAGAAATACACAGTAGAAATACAGAGCACACAGGAGAAAAACACAATACACACACACAGTAGAAATACACAGCACACAGTCGAAATACACAGTAGAAATACACAGCACACAGTAGAAATACACAGTAGAAATACACAGCACACAGTAGAAATACACAGCACACAGGAGAAAAACACAATACACACACACAGTAGAAATACACAGCACACAGTCGAAATACACAGTAGAAATACACAACACACAGTAGAAACACATTGTAGAAATACACAGTACATCGCAGAAATACACAGTAAAAATTATCACGTTGTGCATATGAATAGGTGATGACCGTGTGACTATCACAGGCAGACATAAATACATATTTTTTTTAATCCCTTTCCAGAGCCTGAGGAACAAAAAACACATGTTATGATTACCATCTAAATAATTATGGACCTCACTGTACATACAAAAGCAAGTGTGAACTGTTATTGCTTATTTGAGTTGATTTTCATATAACCTGTCGTCTGAGTTTGTGCTTAAAATATTACTTCATCCAAATGACTTAAAGTTATGCATTTATTTCTAGGTGCAAATGGAATCTATCAACACTTAAAGATCACAGGTATGTACTGCACTTACTATACAATACATGCTGTTTTTCTTCATTACTTTAGGTTTTTGCCTATGGGATGGCAGTGTAAGATTTGCAAGTCTTTCTCTGCTACAAAAGGGAACCTACTAAAGCATTAAAGACTACAGCATGCAACATTTGGTCGTGGGCAATCTCAGCCATGTTTCTATGGTAGTTGCCCTTGCACATTCAAAATGCAGAGTGCGCTTCGCACACATTTGTCCAGGTACCATGCAGCCAAGGAAAGTCTACAGCCAAATATCATCTCCACTTTTAAGTGTTTAGTTTGTGATGCTAGTTGTGCTACTGAGAATGACTTCTTTCAGCATATTGGAAATCATCTGAAAGGCCATGGAACTGTCTTTTGTGTATCTGAAGGGTGCAATTTTCAGACAAATATTTACAATACATTTCTGAAACACAAAAGCAGAAGACACCAAACTTATTCTTTGAGTGATCTTAAAGGATAAGTACCGTTTTTTACAACCTGGACCTTATTTCTAGCAAAATATCATTTACTCACCCAGATAACTTTGGTGTCATTTGAAGTCGTTAGGACGAAATTAGATCCGGTGTAGCGCCGATATATCCATATAATGCGACTGACGGGGCACCGACACACAGCCTCTATATAACGCATTATCTGCCACGAAACTAGTTCATTTCAGTTCAACCTACAGACCCCGGATGTTGACAATAGACGAGTCCGGACTCAGACGGGAATAGCACTAGCATATCGTAACAAAATATTGGTGAAATGAACTAGTTTCGGAGATAGCAGATAATGCGTTATATAGAGGCTGTGTGTCGATGCCCCATCACTTGCATTATATGGATATATCGGCACTACACTGGATCTAATTTCGTCCGAACGACGCCAAATGACACCAAACTTATCTGGGTGAGTAAATGATCATATATTTTGCTAGAAATAAGGTCCAGGTTGTAAAAAATGGTAGTTATCCTTTAAGCAAGCTGTGTATGAGAGACACTACAATCAGACATCCGACCTCTCTGATATACCAGAGGCCAGTGCATCATACCTAGTTCTGAAAAGAATTGGCTTGCTTCTGCTGAAGCTAGAGAGCATCTGTAATGCATCTGTGAGGTGCATTGATGCTTTGGTTGAAGACCTTCACTTCATTTCATCTTCAGCATCTAGCTGTTGTTAGAAATACACTTGGTTCAACATTGAGATTAAATAAATGCACTGTAGACCAGGCCATCATAACTGACTTGGCAGAACAACTGTGCAACTTCTATCCCATTAGTACAGCACTAGGAGCAGGTGGTCCTCTTAGTTCAGCTTTCAATGAGCATTTCAAGTGTGTTGACCCTGTTGCATATATTCTTATTTTCAAAAGAACAAGACTTTTCAGTATGTGCCCATTCTCAAAACTTTGCAGGAAATCATAAAGAATAAAGACATTGCAGAGGGAATCTTATCCAGGTGTTCAAACAGCACTGGATATATTAAGTAAATTCTTGATGGAAAATTTTACAAGCAAAATGATTTTTATGCTGGAGAGGAAACACGACTCTCAATAATCCTTTATGTAGATGATTTTGAGGTGTGTAACCCACTAGGGACTTAAAGGAAAAAACACAAAATTACGGCCATTTATTGGGTTTTGGGAAATTTGCAATCCGAGTTGCAATCTGAATTAACATCAATAAACCTAGCTTTACTTTTAAGCTGTTAGTTTTGGAACCACTATTGAAAGATCTT
Organism: Pagrus pagrus; assembly: GCF_965226575.1. NCBI lineage: Eukaryota > Metazoa > Chordata > Actinopteri > Spariformes > Sparidae > Pagrus > Pagrus pagrus. Next base: position 22,021,502 of record NC_140205.1, on the reverse strand, counting down.
TGCACTCTAGAACAGGAAGGGGTTTTCTTTCCCAGTGCTGGAAAAAGTATTAAAGGAACGGTACACTGTGTTGCAGCTGATAATCTCGGTGCACATTCAATCAGTGGACTAGTTGAAAGTTTCACAGGGCCATACACCTGTAGGTTTTGTCTTGGACATTCTTCCAAGTACCAGACACATGAAGTGCGAGGTGGAGCATTTCCACCTCATACAAAGGATGACCATAGTTTGCATGTACAAACTGTTAAAGAAAATCCCAGTTTAACACATTTCTTTGGTGTAAAGCGGTCATGTCCACTGACTGACAAATTGACTCAATTTCACTTTGTCTCTGGGTACCCACCAGATGTACTTCATGATATCTTTGAAGGGATTGTTCCAAGGGAACTGGCATTGTGTATTCACGTTTTCACTAAGAAGAAGTACTTTAATTTAACTCAACTTAACAAGTTAATTACATGTTTCCCCTATAAGGGATCAAACAAAACCAATAGCCCTCAGGAAATCCCTCAAAATGACACAAGTCGCAAATCTATAGGGGAAAACGCTCATGAAAACTGGGCCCTAATACGGTTATTGCCACTCATTGTTGGTTCACTGATACCTGAGGGTGATTCTGCTTGGCAGGTTCTTCTGACTTTAAAAGACATAGTTGAATTGGTGGTTGCTCCTGTTCATACACTTGATTGCACAATTGCATACCTGGACTTTAAAATATCTGAACATCGTGACAGATTTTTGGCAGTTTTTCAAGAAGAGACACTGATACCCAAGCATAATTTTTTGGAACACTACCCTACATTGATCGAAGAATATGGGCCTCTGGTTGTTGTATGGACAATGCGCTTTGAAGCGAAATACAGCTTTTTTAGGCAAGTTGTGAGGCACACTAACAATTTCAGGAATGTCTTGTTGACTCTTTCGACACAACACCAGATGATGATGGCATACCACCTGCAAACAGATGGTGGAAAGCAGGCACTGTGTGTTGCTAAAATATCTGAGGTGCCTTTAAATGTGCTGCATCCAGACATACAGGAAACCTTAATAGGTACATCACCACTTAACAAATCAAAATCAAATCAAATTTTATTTGTATAGCCCAAATTCACAAATCACAGTTTGCCTCAGAGGGCTTTACAATCTGTACAGAGACGACACCCTCTGTCCTTCGACCCTCGATTCGAGTGAGGAAAAACTTGCCCCAAAAAAAGGCCCTTTTAACAGGGAAAAAAATGCGGAAGAAACCTCAGGGAGAGCCACAGAGGAGGGATCCCTCTCCCAGGACGGACAGACGTGCAATAGATGTCGCATGTACAGAGCAGATCAACGAGATCACAATGTATTCAATTATAAGCGATGGTTGACAGGAGTGAAAGTACATAAAGATCTATTACAGCAATAATAATGAAATGCACATGGAAATGTGATTACTAGTGATAACAGTAGTAGTCTATGTTTATGTCTACTGTGCTGTTAGCCAAGACTGTCACCTGTTATGGAACAAAGTACAATGTTGGGATGATTCTTTCCTATGGCTCTACAGGCGGACTTCCTGATTTTGCTGAGAGTATTCAGATTGCTATTTTGTGTACACTTCATTGTAAAGTTACTTGCTGCCTGGTATGAAGAACATCTAAGATCTTTTTAGTTGGAGGACACTGGGAAAATGGCACTTTGGGAGCAGCAGAAACTTGGTAATGTCTACCCCTTGGCTGCATACAGTGTGGCAGGAAAATGCTTGGTTACACTCAAACGTCACATCCGTTGTTCGGTTTAGGTAAATTACATTATATTGAACTTTACATCTGAACATGCATCACGTTATCTGTATTCTGGTCCATGTAACTGGGATTTTAATTTCTTTTGAGCAATTTCATGACAGTTATAATTATGGCATACATATATATATATATATATATATATGTTGTTGGGATTCTGTAATTCAAGTGTCCCACTAATAATTATTAACTTGTTTGGTGTTGATTCCTACAAATATATCTTAAAAAGCCTATATACATTGATGAATTAAAAAGTGAAATGATTTGGGAATAATAAATACATTATTTTATTTCCATATATGAATGGTTAATAATTTGATGTCAAAATGGAATGCAAAAATACTTTTAAAAAGACTCACTATTTTTTTCAACTTTTAATTCATAAAACTGAAAGTGGTCCAACACATGATAGCAGCATTAATTTACATTAGACATATAGCTAATGACATACATGGCAATACACAATAAGTTAGCAGAGTTCCGTTGATTTTTAATTTTGTCAGTGATTTATCATGTGATGACATTAGGAAATATAATTTTTATTTGAAAATTCAAGTGTATTTCAGTTGTCATTAATATTCTCTCTGAGTTTGTTTTGTTGTTTCTTTTTTTCTGGTGGCACACTCTATGCTCTTCATTGTATTATTCACTGCGTGTGTGGTCTAAGCATCTGCTTCTGTCTGTTGATATTCTCATCATCAGGCTGGCAGAGATGGTGGAAAAACTGTGAGTAATTGTTGAGGACCGAATTGAGAAGTTGGTCCTTCCATCAGGAATCCCACCAACTGTGGAGGAGCTGCAAACTACTGTGAAAGAGAACTTTGGAATTTCTGAGGAGTTCAGTTTTCAGTATTTGGACTCAGGCTTTGAAGATTACTTCTGTCGGATAACGACTTTTCTTGAGTCTTGGATGATCAGAAGGTTTCGAAAAAATCACCAGGAGTTCTCAAAGTAGAGTGCAGTTGAGCTTTTATTGCTGGCAGTAAGAGCTGAGATCATACATAGACAATGTCCATGAACAAGTGATCTGATCTAACACCCCTGTTGTCTTGATTTAAACCCAAGAAACGGGTGCTGCTTACGCTGGGTTTTTTCCACAGAAAGTCCCAAACTTTTCCGATGCACCTGGCCGTGCTGCGGACGTGCCTGATACCATTAGCTCAGCTTGGTTTTTAAAAAAACCCAGGCCCTTTCTTCAGAATACACCATTAGCTTTTCCTCCTTCTCAGTTTGTTTTTTTAAAAAACCCAGGCCCTTTCTTCAGAATACACCATTAGCTTTTCCTCCTTCTCAGTTTGGTTATTAAAAAAAACAGGCACTTTCCTCAGAATTACACCATTAGCTCTGATCACTCTTTGTTCTGCACTTTAAAAATATTACAGTGTGTTACATAATTTCACTCTTACATGTGTGGTTACAATTTATTCCAAGTTAACACAATACAGTAGTTTAATCATCAATTCAATCAATAGGTGTTTAATCAACTAGTGCTGAGTAGTATATGTCTTAACCATTCATTTACGATTCCTTCCCATTTTGATTAGTTTCTTTAACATCTCAGTTTTATATTACCAGTTGTCACTAACCACTAACTACTTATATATGGTTATATGGTTATATTACACTACACTTCACTCTGCATAAAACTGACCAAATTAAACACAAAGACATGATAAAGGTTGTCTATGCTGCCCCGATTATTCTTAACTTGCAGCAAGTTGATGAAAGTTTTGACATTTCTTTTGGTCAACAGTCAACAGACTGTGACTTAGTATCTTATGCAGAGTCATCTGCATCAAATGCCGAGTCATCAGCATCAAATGTAGAGTCCTCTGCTGGGACATCATCTTCACTGGACACCATTATCCTGCCAAGACGGAGAAGCACCACCGAACGATGTCAGCCATGGCCAAAGCAGTTCCCCATTCCACAGTTTGCATATGAGACTGAGATGTACCTAGCCGATGAAGACTACAGAAAGAATGGAACACTTCTGAATGCCTCAAAGGTCAAGGCAGGCATATTGGTGAAGCTGGCTGAAACTATATATATGTATACAGCTTATCCGTCAAGTGCACATATATGTGATGTTGCTGAGGCACTTGTCAAGAAATATCCTTGTCTGAAGGAACCTGGCTCCTTCTCAGGTTACTATGGCTGACAACAAAGCCTCAAATACCAGATGGAAAATTATCACACCAAACTCCGAGGCTACGGTGTTCCTGAGGTGATGTGCAATGCTTTTCAAGCGCAAGAGTCCTGCTACCAGAAATCTGCAAAGAATGTGAAAAAGCCTTGAAAGGCATGAGTAAACTACCTCCCACCTCACCCAGCAGGAGAGGATGAGGAAAGTCAAGAACAGGAAATGATTCCATTGCTAACTGAAGTAAGGAAAAGAGACAACAACAAATTGATCAAAGAAAAGATGGCCAAAACCTTTGCACACCGAAGAAATTAAATCCTTAACCAATCACCCACCATAGAGGACATAAAAGCCAGATGGTCAGCTCTATTTGAGGCATCTAATGTGAGTTACAAGTGAATGGTAATCAGAAACATTCCTTTGCAATTGTGAGGGGTCAACTATTTGATACAAAATATGCTAAGTTACTGTCATCTCATAAAGTGTATGGTAATCAGAAACATTCCTTTGCAATTGTGAGGGGTCAACTATTTGATACAAAATATGCTAAGTTACTGTCATCTCATAAATCGTGTTTTCAGGTATTTTCAAGATCACATATTTTTTACTGGTTACATCATTTGTCTTTTAGATCCAGGATGAGTTTCACAGAATCACAATGGTGCATCTGGAATCAAAGTTCATGTCCAAGCTGGATGAATACTCTCCCAAGCTTCTGAACCTCTTCCACTCAAAGAGCGGGACCATGGGATTGAGGTTGAGGTCTTTTTAATTACAGCAGTTTGTATACACTTGGCCACCGAATTAGACATTGTTTATCACACATTCTCAAAAATGTGACCATTCAATTCGCTCGTGCAAAATATTTTCATTTTTATACACTGATTATAAATAATGTGCTCTTTATGTGTTTTACATTGCTCTGCTCTTAAGCACCAGCTGCCACGCACCTCTATTTTCTAGCTGCTTAAATGTCAACATTTTGGGAAATAGCCTACTTTGGCAGTCTCTCTATGAGTTAAAATAGAGTTAATATTGCTACTCTTCCTCTAATGTAAATTTGAAGGTACAACCAGCAGCATATCTTATCATAAAACATAGAAACAGGGAAGCAGCTAGTTTGTCCAAAGGTGACAAAACTCACCTACCAGCTCACCATAAGTTCAGTGATAAACATAACATTTAAAATGTTCATTTTCTTTTCCAGGACCAGTGACTTTCCGTCATAGCTGGTCCCCTGAAAACCTCAGTTAAGACAGGAAGTGTTTCATAAGACTGGTCTCTCAGACAGCACATAAAGGATTATTGACAGCGGTTTCTTTAAAAATAACACAAGTCTAAGCCTTCTAGCATTAAAAACTGCACCATGACCTTGAGTAATATTAATTTATGTAATTTCCGGCTCCAGGCAATCCTGCCATCAACATAACCAGAGACATTGTCATCCGGTGTCTGATGTTGTACCTTGGGAAAATCTACAGCATCCAGACTAATCTGTCAGAGGGTACAGAGGACATCGGAATCATGATAGACGGAACAAAGGTCCTGACCGCTCTGGGTAACTTTCCGAGGGCTTGTGCCATGCTCATTTGTTTGACGTATGCAGTGAATCTTGCCTATCCCAAGGAGCTCAGGTACACTTTTGAAGCCTTTCAGAAACTCTTCCTCAAACTGGATTGTTCAACGCTTTCCCCAAAAGTGAACAGCCTCAAGGGCAAGCTACTGGCTTAAGAAAGGGACCCTAAATACACTGGAGTGCTCAGTAATTCTGTGCTGTGTGTTCAAGTCTTGTTCAGAAAAAATATGTTATCCATACTCACTTGAAGGGTGTGATGTTATACTTTGGACTAACAGCTGGCACAAGAAACTGTTTTTGTAGCTTGGTATTCTGGAAGTAACAAGCAAATGATAATGCTGCATTATAACCAGGACAGTGAGAGGTGTCTTTTGAAAACACAGAGCTTCCTGATGGACTATGAACGGGATCATCCCTATGTTCCCCGGGTCCTATGTTCCCCGCTTTGTATGTGACCGGGGTAGGTAGGGTTAGGGTTAGGGTTAGAGTTACGGTTCCCGATGGGGGAACATAGGACCCGGGGAACATAGGTACGCTCCCCTATGAACACATGGCCACCAGCTTAGGACATATGGATGCCAGTGACACAGTCCACTTTCACAGAGACACTTGTTTTTCATGATTCTTCTGGCTGTTCTTGCAACACCACCTCACAGCTCTTTTGTGAAGACAATATTCTGCTGGGTCTTTACCTCTGTTTTGTGCCACTGTTAGTTGTGAGCTCAAGCTGTACTGATTTGACACTGAGGAAGCTACCTGTGCAATTGGCCTGCCTCAAATAGCAAGTGCCTTTGTTTTTGTCCAGAAATATTTTATCACTCTGCTTGCAGGCCTCAAAGCTCCTGCCATTCTAGAAAGAAAAATTGGAAATATATCAAATCAAATCAAATCAAATCAAATTTTATTTGTATAGCCCAAATTCACAAACCACAGTTTGCCTCAGAGGGCTTTACAATCTGTACAGAGACGACACCCTCTGTCCTTCGACCCTCGATTCGAGTGAGGAAAAACTTGCCCCAAAAAAAGCCCTTTTAACAGGGAAAAAAATGCGGAAGAAACCTCAGGGAGAGCCACAGAGGAGGGATCCCTCTCCCAGGACGGACAGACGTGCAATAGATGTCACATGTACAGAGCAGATCAACGAGATCACAATATATACAATTATAATAGATGGTTGACAGGAATGAAAGTACATAAAGAGGTATTACAGCAATAATAATGAAATGCACATAATGGAAATGTGACTACTAGTAATAACAGTAGTAGTGGTTAACGGTAAGGATAGTATGTAGTAATGCAGTACAATAATAGTAGTGGAACGTATGTAACAGAGATATGACTAATATTAGCAACAGTAGTGGTGGGTGTCAGGCAGGTGTAAATATACATATACATCTGCTTTATCTGATGTAGTTGTTGATGTTTCACAGATTGTGGGTGTTCTGTAGGAATTGTTAAGTCACTGTCACATGGCGTACTTGGAGGCTATGTCTGAGTTTCAGTGCTGCAGTTAATTACTCTTCAGGTGTGTTCAGAAAAATTTGTTGCGGATCCAGCTGTTAGAGTCTCCAGAGATCAGCCTTTAAAAAAATAAAGTGATCATCCAGCAAAACCGTTTGCCATCTGCTTCAAAGATATTTAAACAGATATAAAGGACAGGATTGATTATAATGTAGGAAACAGACAGCAGGTGAAATAATGCAGAGCACTAACTGCAAAAGAAATCATATCTTTATTTTAAGCCATCTGTGAATCAAGGTCATCACAGACTAATTTCCAAGTGTAGGTCTAAACTATATTCACTGTAACTTTCATCACGTAAATGTCTGAACTGACATTTACTTCATGGTTATGATGTGCGGATCACAGGTAGGCCTATATCCATGGACACTGAGGGAAATCTGTGTTGGGCAATCCAGGGGCCTCATTTATAAACGTTGCGTACGCAAAAAAGAAGGCGTACGCCACTCTCTACGCAAACCGTGGGATTTATAAAAAGAGAACTTGACGGGAAAATGTGCGGTCCACCACGCCAATTCTGACCCATGCGTACGCACATAACTGGGGTAAGGAGAAACTGCGCCACTGATGGCAGAAGAAAGAAACGGGAGAAACTGTGTGAAACTGATCGTGTAAAATAAATAGTTATATGACCTCTCATATATGAATAGTTTATTTGCAAGAAATGGATAGAAAAAAAAATTACATTTCTACAATGAATAAACAAACGTACTCCCTGGAGTGCACACGGGAAACATATGATTTAGGACAACAGTAAGACAACAGTAGGGCAAATTATGTTTACACTGATATGAATGCAGTGTAATACATTAATATCCTATATCATATAGCCCATTTCGTTTCATCTCCGTTTTCAATGCATAACGCATAAAACACTTTGTACCTGTGTTTTGTTGCCATACAAAGAAAGACTATAATTATCTTATATTGTTAGTCTGAAGAACTGTTAGTCAATCAGGGTAATTCTCACACGTGTAGCAGATACCACCTAATAGATGGGTATATAAAGGCAGGTATTCAATGCGTCATGGCGCACAATGGCTGCTTTGGCACTGTTAGAGGATGTGGCAAACGGAAGGATACGGCGGGAGCGGAACTTCCGAGACCAGCAAGAGCCACTGGCCAACAGCGATGAGTGGCTGATGAGCCGTTTCCGACTCCCACGAGCTGTCCTCTTGGATCTATGCGTGGCATTGGGCCCAGCCTTAGAGAGGAGCACCCGCAGAAACCACGCCGTGCCAGTCCCGCTTCAAGTGCTCACAACACTAGGGTTTCTGGCACATTCCAGAGGGAATTGGCTGACAGGTCAGGGATATCCCAGCCAACCTTTAGCCGTGTTATGCCAGACGTGTTAGGAGGTATAATTGGTTTGTCGCATCAGTACATAAAGTTTCCTTATACGGTGGGTGAACAGGCAAATAAAAAAGCGCAATTTGACTCTTGTGGGCTGGCATCAGTGTCCCCCTCCACCTCCGTCACCACTCCACTCAGGAGGGATTCCCCGATGATCCCCGCCAGTTTTTCCTCCAGCGGGGTGAGCTCCGGTTGGCCCGTTCCCCCGCCCGTGGCACAGACGCTCTGCCTGTGTGACGCCAGGCGCTTTTTTGCGTCTACTTTAATGTCTGACCACTTTTTTTTCACCTCGGCCACACTCCGACCTTCTGAGGTAATGGCATTGACATGATCCGCCACATGCTGCCACTCTAGAGCCTTTTTGGCATTGGTGACCCCAACACTGTGTCCACCAAATAATACAGCCTTCCTCTTCTCCACCTCCCTGACAAGAACTTCCACCTCACACTGGGTGAAATTGCGTTTCGGCATGATTTCAGTCATGAATCAATATTCATGAGGAGCGTTTCTCTGAATATTTATAGGCAAATATGGGCGTGGTATGACCCGCACACAGGTGCGCCACATTTAGAGTGGATTGTGATTTATAAAGGGAAATCGGCGTAGGACGTGCGTGCGCACTGTTTTATAAATCAGGATATTTTTGTGCGTAAGCACTTTCTGTGTTTCGTGCGTACACCAATTTTGACGTCAATCCTATGCACAGTTTTATAAATGAGGCCTCTGGTCATAAAACTAAACATTGTGATTAACATCAGATGGGCTGCTGGTGGGTGAAATAATACATCTCATTGTTGAGGAAAACATTACATCACCTGCACTGTAATAAAACGATAAAAGTGTGGCACATAAGTTTAACTGTATTGATTATTGAAATCTCTCGAATTTTAGTTCTGTGTTATAATTTAAAAAAATATAGATAATAGCATTTTAGCATCAATTTATCTGACATCTCATCAGCTGCTGCCGTCATCAGAAACGGACATCGCGTCACGTGACGCTGCAGAGGAAAGGACGTCTCATTTGTCTTAAAACAGATTTCCTCAGTCCTCTGTCCTCCCGTGGTTTTCTCGTGTCTCTCCAGGAATCCTCGGTGGGCGGTACTAAGATGCAAGGAAAGGATGCAAGTGAGGGAAACGTGGAAACAATTTAAGAGACATGAAATAATTTTGTGTATCCAAGTAGACAGGAAAGTGGTTATGTATGCACATTTTACTCCAGTGTTTTATCATCCCATTTTTTCATCAGTATTCTGATAAATGGAGATGATCAGTGAGTCCAAGGGAAATGATGCAGCATCTGATTTTCCAGCGTGGATGTCTCACAGTAATAATGTGAAAGACATTGGAGTAATGAGGTGACACTGAGACCCTTCCACTCCTCATCTGTCTCTATTTGTCTCTTCGTCCTCTGCAGCCACCGGCTGCTGCCTTTCATTTCACTTTCCACATTTTTTCTGAGCTGCAAACAAGACCAAGGTCATCCAATCATTGGATAATAAAGATGACAGATTCTCTACACTCGTTCTGCTGGTGAGTTCTACCCTGACATCCTGTTTGTCATCACTGATGAGTTGGCTTTTCTAATTAAACTAAGTCTGATAAGAATAAATTGTTCCCTGTTAAAGTCTGCTGACTGTAGCTTGAGAATAAGCTACATGTGATCAGTGAGACTAAAGGGCCCACAGGGTTTGCAATGTTCATTACACCCACAATACAAACTGCTAGAAGAATAAAACACGCTGAGTACTTTGATATTCTTAGATCCCATCCAGTTGTGGAGCTAAAATGAAAAGTTTGTCCAGTGGCAGGTCTTGAGTTCATTGCAATTCAAAGAGTTTATCCTTTCAGGAGCATGACTGTGTGAGACTGAGCCACTAAACCTTGTGGTAGGTGGATGGATGGGTCAAGAAAGGATCAGACTTTGTTCACGGATATTGCGGTTTGTTTCTTGTTCACTAAGACATTTAAAACCTAATTTCCCCTTGGGGATTAATAAAGTTATCTATCTATCTATCTATCTATCTAGGTTTTAGTCTGTACTGTCTTATTTTAATTCATTTCCTGACATGATCAAGACAGCAAGATATGCATCCATTATTTCACGTGATCTCTTTCCAGCCAATCATGCTTGGTGTAGGATATGATGATGGACGTGAATCATGAGCATGGCTGTTGTTCTCTCTCCTGCTACCTGACACCCATTTGAAGCTTGAACTTTATCATTAAGGTACACTCTCATGGTTACGACTGTATGACAATTTCCCCCCAAAAGGTTAAATTTAAGCCTCTAGTATGTAGTTTAGTTTAACATTTCTATCTTGCAACGCTGGTGCAGCAATGCAAAATGTTGCTCTCCTAACAGTATGTTCTTTTATTTTTACTGAATCAAAATGCTGAATCATTTTGAAGTTCACAGTACTTAAAAATGCACTTAATTTGCTGCAGATCGTATATGGTCTAGCTTCACCCAACTTCAACCAACAAAAATCCATCATCAAACTACAGCAGCTAAACTATAAAACTAAAACACTAAGACAAACTCAAACAACAGACAAGCATGCAGTGTGTGTGTGTGTGTCAGAGAGACAAAAAGAGATCTGGAAAGGGAACGAGACGAACTGTGTCCTCATTCCTCTGCTTTACCTGCTGTGCTTCAATGGGACATCTGCAATTCGTGTTCATCTTTGTGAGGTGGGGTGCAATTATCGAGAGAACTTTATCCATCTTGGCTGCACTCATCCTGTAGTGTTTTCAGCGCCTCTCAGGATCTGCGCAGTGCTCCTGGACCAGATTGTGACACGCCCCCTTCTCTTGTCTTCCAACATTGATGGGGTTTCTTCAATTTCCTCCTACGGTGCAGCAGAAGTAGGGCAACAAGTCTCCATCAGACCACAGTTATGTGTTCTGTTGAAATAAAATACCTGAATAAAATGTTGCTCTCTTGTCAATTAAACATGGGTAAATACTTGGTATGTACATGTGAATCTGTGGCGATGTGAAGGCTTATACAGTATTTCTATGGTGGCTGAAAAAGTGTGGGCAAACCCAGTCATTAATACATTGAACTAAAGCAAAGCCACTTCAATTTAAAATTGATCTTATCCACCACTATCAAATCCATATTGGACATGAACATGAACTACCTATAATTTTAAATATTGCATCACAACAATGGATAGGTAACAAACGGTTAAGCATCAAAGAATAACCACCATGACACTGTCAGCTACCTATCGTAGTCTACCAGCTTTGTTAGTTGATTTGCTGCTTTCAAAACATATTCTTACTGCTCAGATGATTCATTTTTCAAATAAAAAATAGACATAAGGTTGTTTGCACATGACGTCACATCACCGCAAAGAACTGCAGATGGGGGACAGGAAGAGATTTCTGCGTGAAGAGGCACTCTAAAAATGCCAATGTTTTGTGCTGTTTACGGCTGTGCCAACCGGTCAGATTGGGAAAAAAACAAGGGCTACTTTCAAGTCCCGAAAGTAATGACACATGAAGGTGAGAAGTTTAAAAAAATTTGCAGCGAAATGGCGGCAGACATGGATTAAAAACCTCTGTCTAAAGTCTGGAGGAGCGGAGTCAGACAAAGCTTGTGTATGCAGTGACCACTTCATAAAAGGTAAGGCTACAATCATTTTACTACTTAACTTTATATATGTGGCTAAAATCTAAAGAAATACATAAAATTACTTTAGAGTTGAAATAGCAATATAAAAACACAGTGATTCTCAGGCAAACATGCTCACCTGTGCAAAAACAAGATGCTGCTTTCGATTCGATGTGGTTGTCTCAGCCACACATGAAATAGTTGTAAGCCTCAAGATTCTTGTACACCGTCATTTGGCTAGACATGTAGTAGGAGCGCTGCGGGACTAAGTCATTTGTGATATTGATTGCCTCCACGGCAAGAAAATTGGTCAACCCGTGGGAAAAATCACTTTTCCATAAAGTGTAGGGATCATATCCAATGTATCTAGAAATTTTGTGATTATACCTGCTACGTGCAGGTCCATCTAAGGCTTAAGCGTATACACTTTCCTCCATTCCCAACGATTCCCAACTGGTGTTCTTCATTTCCTGCCCCCCATCTGACCTTGCGTGTCATCGGGATCATATGACTGTAAACAAGCTATAGGCAACTCACCCATGTCATTTCATTGTCCCAACAGGTGTATAATTAGGTTCCTAGGTAACCCGCACTGTGACGAGCTGCACTGCATGCTTCCTGTGAGTGCTAGGGGCAGATCTTGAAGTTTGAATTTGAAGTGTGTAGGAATCCCTGTTGTTAAAGGTTCATTAAGGATCTGTGCATAGTGCACGGCCCCTTTTTCTGCATGCCACTTACTGATAACCCACTGTTTGCACCCTCATTGCGAGCTACAGCATTCCAGCAGGGGTCCAGTCAGAGCCTGAGCAACATGGCAGATCTGTTCAAGACAATGTTTTGCTGTCTTTTGAGCAGATAGTTAGAGGATTTGGTATTCCACAATCTCATTTCTTTATGTACCTTAAAATAAGAGATTTTATTAAAAGGGTTTCACAAGGTTTCCTTCTCAAACACATACTAGCTTACTCAAGATCTGTATTCATGAAGGCATTTCTGAGCATAATTCTATATCCCAAATGTATTATATTTTACTGTCGGTAGCCTTGGACTATCTCAAATCAAAATGGGAGGACGACTTTGGTGAGAAGATTTCAGATAAAACCTGGAAGTTGGCTGGGATCCACTCAGCCTCTATATGTGTTAGACATCATGTGATTCAGTTTAAAATACTTAACAAACTTCACCTGTCCATTAATAGGCTTGCCCAACTTTTTCCTGAATTTGACCTGATTGTCAGGAATGTAACGAAGACCCAGAATCCCTTTTTACACTCATTTTGGGCCTGCCCAAGGATGTGGCAATTTTGGGACATGATTTTTGAGACATTCTCGTACATGTGTAATAGGCCCATAGACTTAGAGCTAAAGTTGGCAATACTTGGTGTGGCTCAAAGAGATCTGTGTCTCTCCCTAGCCCAGACCCACACTAGGACTCTATCATTACTACTAGCAAGATGTCTCATTTTGTATAACTGGAAATCATTCAATAATACTATGTATTTTGTCATATCAACAATGAAACTCAGCTAAAGCACAAATAAATAAATAAATACAAATAGACAGGTGAGCAGAGAAGTGAACCCATTGTTTCAACTGATTTCACCGTTTACACCAAATATATTAAAGAATATAACCGATTGACGGGTAACTTGGTATTTTACAAATCCAGTGCAAAACAGTAACTAGTATTGGTTACTTCTTTGGAGACCAAAGTGGAGAGACTTGGTGCCTAAGGAGAAACTGTATAAACTTTGTGAAATGCTGTATACAACACATTCTTAACTATTTAGGCCTTCTTGTTCATTTGGCAAATGTTATGGTGCATTCAGTCCAAATGCGAGGCAAATTTTTTGGCGAGAATAGATTACATAGAAAGTCAATGAAAAGACAGATAGACACAAATTTGCGTTTATTCCGGCCACGGAGAATGATGTGAATGAACTGAACACGTAAAATTTATGCTGCGTAATTTTTGAACTCAATTGAGAATTCCGCATTATGCTGTGCCATGAAAGTCTATCGACGTTGAAATTCACACTGATCTCCTGATGTTAATGTCGCTGATGTCCGGATGTTTATGACGAGCAATGGAGGACAGGATTAAAATCACTAATTGTGGTCGTTTGTGGACAGCCAGAGCTGTACAATAGCACATCTACCTGTACAGACACAGGAAAAAAGGAGCTGCCGTGGAGGAAAGTGAAGAGACAGATGGACAGGCACTGTGTGTAACGCAGAACAAACGTCCTTTGGTCTGAAAGCACCATTATGAATACATTTTCTCTTTGAAAATAATGTGCATACAACAGCTGAGAACACACCCGGTAGGCTGTCAACCTATTTATCTATCTCTGCCCTAACAGTAGTTATGGTTAGGGTCAGGTATTTTGGAGACCCCCACAAAGCTCCGATTAGAGCCCCTTTCACACTGCCTTTTTAAGGAAGAATCTTGCGTTGATATTCTACCTTGCCGTCTGTATAAAAATTACAGAAGCAAAATGCAGGGACAGTTTTGGTCCACCTCTGATTACTGTTGGTAACAGAGCCGCAACAGAGGCAAGACAACGTCTGTGTGTAAGGGTAAGCTGGCAGCGCAGGACAGGGGTGTGACGGTGTTCACAGTCTGATAACTAAACAGATCCTTCACTCATCAAATAAAAGAGAAAGGTCCCACACTTCAATCCACTAAAGCAACATTACAAGAACAAACAATAGTAATGTGGTAGCAAGTAGTATCTTCTGCAACTTATATAAAGAAACGTGGTCGCTGTCTTCCTGTCTTTCCAATCGACTCTTTGTCACAAAAACAGTCTCCATTTCCAGCAGCAAGAGCCAGGCAGCTCCTGCAGTTGACAGGTGGTGATTATGTGACTTTGTCACCTTCCACTACTATGTTGTTGTAGTTACCATCTCTGGCAACTTATATAATCAAAAAATCACCAAATTAAATGAGGAAAAGTCACCGCGACGGTCGGCCCTCCCGATCGAGTCTTCGGTGAACAGCACCCCTCTGCGAGTGAGAGCCAGACAGGATCCGCTCTTTATGATTATCTCTTTGTCAATGTCCACGATGCATGATGGGTCAGATCTCAATCTCAACACTTTATAACAGCATCCATATGATTATAAACAGTCAGTGGATGGATTTTTAGATTTACAGTGGGAAACATGCTAAAAAAACAAATAGATTTCAATGTCATGATGTGTGCCATCACACCTCTTTTGGTCTTGATTGGCCAAAAGGGCTCTGCAGAAACCAAGAATACCTAAATCACCATGATAATGCATGGTATACACCAAGCTCTCATCTACTTGTATGTCTGTAATAGTTCTAAGCTTGCCATGTTTCTGTTTGTTATCCTGTTTTTCTTTGAAATGTTGCCCTTATGTGTCATGTGTTGCTTTTCAGTTCTTTCTTTTGTGTAATTTCCCACCCTTTTTCTGTGTTCAGCTGTGTCTTGTTTGTATTCAGCCCTTGTGCTTACATAGTCTGTGTGCTCCCTGATGTCTTTGTCAGTTCGTCCTATCCACCTGTGTTTCACCTAAGGCTGTTGTATTCCCTATGCCTGTTCCAGGGTCCTCCTGTGTCTCCCTGTGGTATGTGTGGTTCTACTTTGTTTTAGCTTTTTTTGTTGCTACTTTGATTTTTGGTCTTTTAAACTTCCTGGTTTTTGGATTCCTGTGTGTTTCTGCATTTGGGTCCTCACCATTTACCTAATAGTAACAATGCCTACATTAACTTACTATTGTTAACCTTTTTTTCCCTTGTTTCTAGCTGTACGTCAATTTTCTTATTGTCATGTATACTGCTCTGTGTAAGTACACTGAGAACAATTGAAAAAAAAAATTAAGTCAAAATTCCTTGTAGTACATGCAGTATATGGCCAATAAAGCTAATTCTGATTATGTACTCACCATGTTAACTGCAGAGATCAAGGAAAAAAGAAAAATCACTACAAATAAATCAGGTGGGGCAAAAAACACAAGCAGTCTGATGATCAGACAGCTTGTAAACAGTAATAAATTAGTTTATCCAGATTATCTAAATCACTTAGAGTTAACAAGAAAGAACAATGCAGCCAAAAGTAGGACTTCCAGAAGTGATGCAGAGGTTGCTGTCTTTCTGTTGGACAGGTAATTATTTGTTTTGCTTCAGGGGGATTTGTTATTTTCATGAAATATGTAACGTTAGCCAACTTAGCTACTTTTGTAGCTTGTATTAGCCCAGTGCTAACGGCTCTCCTCTGCCCTGCTGACGGACTGTCTGATGTGCGTTCAAGTTTGTGGGGGCGGGAGGGGGAGAAGGGGGTGGAGCTTAGACGAGGTGCCACTTTCAAATCTTGCTAGCTCTCCAACATTACCAACTATACCTTTAAGTATTTCAGTGGCATTTTCTGCTACTATTTCCTAGGTCTGGGTCATACAGCCGAAAAGTCTATCATGATAGTGAAGTTTCGTTTCGGTCGTTAATTTTGAATGACCTGTCCAATTTTTATCATTTCTACTGTATAGACCAGGATAAAAAGGTTGACTTTAACTTCTTTATTTTGAGTTTTAACCACTTTATCACGGTGAAAGGGTAATCATTTTCATGTTAAAATAACTATGGAAACCACAAATAAAGTTACACCTTTTTTGCAGCACTTATAAAGTAAGTTGGCCCGGAGGGTCAAAACTCCTAGCTAATATTATATAAATACACCGATCAGCCACAACATTAAAACAACTGACAGGTGACGTGAATAACATTGATCATCTCATCACAATGCGATGTTCTGCTGGGAAACCTTGGGTGCTGGCATTCATGTGAATGCCACTTGACACGCACCACCCATCGAAACACTGTTGTGGACCAAGTACACCCCCTCATCACAACAACACTACCCGATGGCAGTGGCCCCCCAGCAGGACAATGTGCCCTGACACACCACAAACACTGCTCAGGAACAGCTCGAGGAACACAATAAAGGGCCCAAGGTGTTGACCGGGCCTCCAAATTCCCCAGATCCCAATCTGATCGAACATCTGTAAGACGTGCTGGAGCAGGTCTGATCCATGGAGGCCCCACCCCCCAACATACAGGACCCAGAGGATCCACTATAAAACGCCCTGTTACCAGACACCACAGGACACCCTCAGAGGTCTTAAGTCCATGTCTTGACAGGTCAGAGCTGTTTTGGCTGCACAAGGGGAACCTTCACAATATTAGGCAGGTGGTCATAATGTTATGCCTGATCGGTGTATAGTTATATCAGCAGGTGTATAAATAGGGCAGCTGTTCTTCAGACCGTCAGATCATTGTAAAATTTCAACCATCTCAACAAGTGACACAGCTGCGCAAAAGGGAAACCAAAGCAAAGACTCAACAGGCAAGACCACTGATACAGACGACATCTGTCCATCAGAAGACATCTGTCCATCAGAGTCAAACTGAACATTACTCTGAGAAAATGCCAGCGAAAATGCGGTCTGTGAAGAACTCGAGAGGTATCCACCTCTAGACAGAGACAGCTCCTGAGAGAGCCGGTGCCCTGCACTTTTTCAAGAATGCAGACACTTTTTCAAATGCAGACCTGAGAAGCAAGTTTATTGAAGAGAAGACCAAATCTGTCATTCTGAAGAAACTGACACTCCAACTTCGCCAAGAGTTGGCTGAGACAAGAGACCAATTGGAAAAACACAAAAGCCTGTAAGAAATGTACATCAACAGGCCTCAAAAGTACAGTGATCCAGTAACCCTGAGCAACACAAATATTGCCACGCGGGTGAGAAATAATGCTAAGAGAAAGAAGAAGACAGACCTTCAAGAAGATTATATGGAAGTCCAAGTGTCCCATATAATCAACGAAGGCAAGTCCACAGCTGAGCTCCAGGTGGACATGGACAGGAACAAGCTCCTCCAAGACGAACTGGAGAGGATCAAACCTTCACACAACGAGATCACCCTAACGTACGAAACCGATGTCATCAATCCTGAGCAACAGGAAACTTAATACATTCACTAATGAAAACATATTGGCTACAAGTTCTGAGATGCCATTCTGTAAAGCTGTACTTAACAGCTGTATATTAAAGTACATATCAGTGTCAGCGCGCTAACTCACTCTTAATAAGAAGGCTAATATGCTGAAGGTTTTCATCAGTAATCATTACTGCCAAGGTAACGTAACCTGAGCTGTAGAGACAAAACTGTAACACATCTTCAAATCAATGTAACTTTTCAAATAAATAAACATGCAGACATAGGAACACACACACACACTCATATATATATATATATATATATATATATATATATATATATATATATATATATATGTTCTCCCTTCAACAAGTGATAAAAACTGTTGTTTCCTCAAAAATAAAACTGTAAAGTTCAAATTAAAAGCTGAATTCTACACAGTGTGCAAAATTAAGGTTTTTTTTGTCCACCAGCCAATTGGCTAGTGAATGTTAAAGTTTTACCAGCTACTTGCATGTTTAATCAGCAATTGTTTGGTGGCTGGTGCTTATTTTGTGCATTGGGCCCACATGAGCAAAAACTATAAAATACCTGCAACACTTGCAAGGGTATCATCATTATGCTTTTTTTTTTTTTTTTAAATAAATGCTATCCAATACAGTTTTCAGTTCTAGCTCATTGTGAGCACAAACAGCACAAAATATTGTAAATTGTATTGTAAAATAATTGTGCCATTGATAATTGAAGTAAAACAGATCATTTTAATCTCACAGACTATAATGCTATATAAAAGCAAGACAAATTACAATACATACAATACAAAATTACTTATTTAACGTTTATTTAAAGTTTTAACAACATCAAAGGCCACTTTTCTATAACAAGGCCGATACCATCACATGAACACCTAATTGACTCTTACTCTTCACAGATCCAGCCTACTAGGCCTACAACTTAACATCCTACTTGTCAATGCTGCAGGGAAATATGAACTTCCAAGTTTTGTGGTGTGGGTGGTTTACGTAAAGATAGTTTACCCTGTCTAACCCTGTGGGTCTTCTCTTTGTATTTGCTTGGCATGATGGATTTTGGTCTAAAATGAAGAATGTCACATAGTTTTAGTGATCAAATGTAAGAATACAAATCATAATAACAATAAAATACAATAAAGTAATATATAGTAAATAATCATAAGTTGGGGTAAGTTGTACTACTGGCACAGCTTAACCCAGGTCCTTTGGCACAAATCACCCCAAGCCCACCATTTTGAATAAAATGCATCCCCCAGCTGTTTTGAGTTAGCATCATGTTAACTGTATAGACTCATGGTGTAGTTTACTAAAGCACTTAAACATGTGTGAACTGTTTTCAAAGTTGTCTATAATTGTTCAAACACAGCAATCAAAAAACCTTGATCATAGAAATTTCACTTTGGAGGGCAAAACATTGTTTTTTTAACTTAAATGTGCTTACCTCTCAAGCCATATGTCTCCCTTCTTTGCAAGGATGAGCGAAATGGATGCCTCTTCAAAGATATGTGGCCATATGACCAACTTCTTCCATGGTTTTCTAGATAACTGGGGTGGCACTACTTGCCCCTTGGCGCAAATTACCCCACTCTCCCCTACAGGAAACCAAGCCCAGCAACTCCACATCTCTGAAACACACACAAGCACAAAAACACCACCAACAAGTCACAACAACAGTCCAAATGTAATGTAAATATAATGGGGTAGCAGATCAGTAGTCTGATGGCTGGTGGGTAGAAGATGTCTCTGAACCTGCTGGTTCGGGTCCAGATGCTCCTGTTCCATGTGGCGTGTACAGCTGAGGTCCACGCTGATGTTGATTCCCAGGAAGCTGACTCTCTCCACTACTGTTAGGGGAGTGTCCTTCTCCCTGTGGCTTCCTGTAGTCCATGATCATCTCCTCAGTCTTGCTGACATTAAGCAGGAGGTTGTTGTTTTTTTACACCACGATGTCAAGGCTTTCACCTCCTCTCTGTAGGCTGTCTTGTCTCCATTTGAGATGCAGCCGATGACGGCGGTATTGTCAGCAAATTTTATGATGGTGTTGTAGCTGTGTGTTGATGTACAGTCATGGTTAAACAGGGAGAAAAGCACAGGGCTGAGCACAAAGAGAGTCAGTGTGGAGGAGGCAGTGTTGCCAATCTGCACCACCTGTCTTGAAGTCTAGGATCCAGCTGCACAGGGATGGACTGATGTGTAGGTCTCTGAGCTTAATGACAAGTTTGGAGGGAACTATGTGGTTAAAAGCTGAGCTGTAGTCAATGAATAGCATCCGCACATAGCTATCCCTCTGGTCTAGGTGAGAGAGGGTAGTGCTGATATATCCCATTACGTGTTCAGTATATTCATTGATATTGTTGCTGGAAGTGGCTCGGAAAATGTCCCAGTCTGTGGTGCGGAAGGAGTCCCGCAAGGTGCCGTCTGACTGGTCCATCCAGCGCTGTATTGTCTGCATCATGGGCTGTTTACACTACTCGCTTCAGTCTGTGCTTGTAGGTTGGTAGCAATAGGACAGAAGCGTGATCGGATTTGCTGAAGGTTGGGCCAGGGCAGAAACTTTGTTGGCTTTGTTTAAAGTCCCCAGCCACGATAAATGCTGCCTCTGGTTGTGAAGTTTCATGTTTGTCAATGCCAAGCAAATCATCCAGCACCCATGTGGTGTCTGCCTGCGAGGGGATAAAAACAGTTGTGAAAACTACCACTGTGAACTCTAAGGGTCTGCATTTGATCGTTAGATATTCAAGATCAGGGTGCATCTTGTTGATATTGTTTGTACATCCACACACTAGCACATAATTATGCAGACACCACCGCCCTTGTTTTTACTTGACTCCTTTGCTCTGTCAATGCAATAAATGGAGATGAAGCCGTCGCCAGGTATAATGGTCTAGTCAGGGACCGAGGGATCCAGCCACATCTCTGTGAAGACAAGGGCGTTACAATTTTTAATGTCCTGATTGAAGGCCAGTCTGGCTCTTAATTCACCCAGTTTGTTTTCAATGGATTGCCAGGAGGACACAAGGAAGTGGAGGGTGATGTTGTCTGCTTGAGGAAGACACCGAGCAACGGCAACCATCCTCACTGGTGCCAACAACTCTGTCGGTTAATGAGGGTTAGGGTTAGAGTTATGAGTTGGGAGTGAAAACGTGTTGGTTTTACACAAGCCTAATTCATTCTGCAGTTAAAGAAAATACAGGCATAATTAGAGAATTTTTCAGTAAATTCTGATACTATTTTTAAATAATTCTTGGACTACTTTAACCAGTACGTCAATCACCATAGTAGATAGTAAATTGTCTATGTCCTTTTAATAATTATAATTACAATCTTTTTTCCTTGTTTCAAATTCCATCTTCAGTTCCATCCCTTTTTAACTTATTATGAGTTTTGGACCCAAGTGTGTTTTCTCCACTGAGCCCTAGTGAATTTCACAGCAGATATGAGCAGCAGCAGCCTTTTTTTCCTAAAAAAACAAAATCAACTGTAAGCTTGAATTCCACTGAGGGAGATATCCATCCTAGTTAAGAAGAGATACAAGGTGCTATAGGATGCTTTATGAGTTTCCTGTTCAAAGCAGGGTGCCATTACTCAAGCCATGTCAGTGCTGATCTCAGCCCCAACACTGCTGTCCCCACTGAATGAGGAGCCAAATAAAGAAAACACACAGCTATTCCCCTGCCGATCAGGCTGTTGTGTGGGCACTGCTAAGTGAAAAGTTACTTGGGGAGAAATTGCCAGCTGGTATATTAATGGAAGGATTTGCCCTTGAATTTTACTTTGAGAGTGGTGGCAGAAAACTTACAACATTTGAACTTAGAAAAGGCATTTAATCCTTTCTTTTACTATCAGTATGATTAAGAATAATTGAGGAGGTTTGTTTTGTTTCTGTATTAGTATATATTAGTACCATAAGGTTCTGATCATCCAAGAGTCCCAAGCACAGAGACAGAGATAGGTCTGACCCCAGGCGATAAGTTTTAATGTCCACCAATTAAAATGTAAGAACTAGTGCAACTGATAATGAGATCAATTACTCTATGACTCAGTCCAAACGTTATTCTGTTTATCCCTCTTTAACCTTTCTGAATGATGTAGCAGTCTGCATAGTTTTTTAGACATTATAATATTGTGAATGAGGACCTATTTCCTGGTCTCCTATATTATTTTGCTTTAAATTATTCTGTGATATGGAAATGGATACCACAGACCTTGGAAACAGTTGAGTAAAATGTCTTACCACAGTGTCCACAATTCTATCACAATGGGACAAACTCCATCTGCTGATGAGGATGATCTGATATGGTCAAAAGCTCTAGAGCAGCCCCTAGATGGACCCAGTAGTGAGACTGTTTTCGCTAACATTTCAGTGTTTTATACACAGATCAGCCACAACATTAAAACCACTGACAGGTGTAGTTATTAACACTGATCATCTCGTTGCAATGAAATGTTCCCCTGGTTCATGTGACACCATTTGACACGCACCACCCAGCCAAACACCAATGTAGACCATGTAAACAACATCCTGGCAACAGCACTCCCCACTGGCAGTCTATAGAAGGTCCTGAGGATGCTGATGGGGAGAGAGGCTTTTTTTAGCTTCCTCAGGAAGTACAGTCTCTGCTGGGCCCGTTTCATGATCCCTGAGGTGTTCTTATTCCAGCTTAGGTCCTGCGAGATCTGCACTCCGAGGAACTTGTATATACCTGCATATAAAAACTTGCATATAAAACTGCATTGATCCTAGTGCTGTTACATTCATATATTTTCAACAGTAAGTTTCTCTGTTGCAATGGCATACATCTGTTGCTTTGCAACTGTGTTTAATTGTGATGTTCCCCAGGGGTCTCCACTTGACCCACTGTTGTTGCCAGCGTATGTGCTTCAAGGTTACAGAACTGTGGTGTTCTCTTTTACTTTATTGTTTATACTATTTCCTAAATTTTGACAATAAATCTGAGGTCATGTTAATTGTACCAGCAATTTCTACTGCCATTTCAAGTTTGACTGCCAGACAGTAAAACATTAAGCGGATTGGTGGGAAACTTGGTGTAATTTTGGACATACCATAGATACGTATCGGTTTTGATGACCAAGTGAAGAATCTATAATGCTTTTTTTTTTTTAACTCATGAAGAATACCAAAATATAATGTTCTACATGCTTTAATTGAATAGAAAAGATACAGAAGTGGCTTAATAAAGCATTATAGGAAGTGAAGACCAATGCAAATATAGCTGTGATTAAGAAAAGCTGCTTGTCTGTACAATGTTGCATATAAGTTCTTCACAGTCCTTAAAAAACAAACAAAAACAAAAAAAACAAAGTGTGATGAGTTTTGGTGAGTACATGACGGCTGGTCAAGGATAATTTTGAGTCTTTCCACTGAATGTATCTCTCAAACACCGACACAGCATCACTTACAGAACCTGATGGATAAAAGCTTCACTAATGAATCTCTCTCAGCCACAGACAGTTTTATAGTGTTTTAAATGAACTGATAATAATCCTCATGTACGAATCCTGTAAGTAACATCACTCACCTCTCCAGTGTTCAGATCAATTACAATTTCCAAAATGTCCATCTATTCCTATGGCAGCACTTTTGCATATTATGGCCCACATGAACCGCCTCTTAAATCTGCCAGCCTGTTAAATTCCTCTATTCTATCTGCAGGCCTGCAGGCTTGTATCACTGCACTTGAGATGTATTTGGCCAAGCGTGATAAGTTTGATGAGATTTGTTAGCAGCATGTGACAGTGTATAAAAGCTGGGTTTCCTGGCTGCTTTTGCAGGTCACTCACCTGCATTATTTATTACCACAGAGCAATTGTTGTTGCAGTTGTTGCTTCCTGCTCAGCTGAAAAAAAGATTTGTATGGTGCAAAAAAAAATATGCGACAGTCACTGACGTATGCCAACAATGTTATAAAAAAAGCTGCAGAGCACTAGGTGCTATGACATGATATATGCTTCACCATGGCTCGTCCAGGACAAATAAATAGGCTTGACATTAAGACACTTAAAATACAACAGCTTCAACAGAATATGAAAAGAGTGCTTAATAAAGGTGTGTACCTCATGTGGTTAACATGCTGCGAAGAGGAGTCCTCTCTGTGACCTTGTCAATTATGTCATCAGAGTCATAAATAGGCGCATCTCTTTCTCCTTCGCCTTCAGCATGAGGACCTCCAAATTGTCTTGAGACGTTCCTTTTCCTCAGGCAATGCTTGATTAACTTCAATGTGGAAAGACTTCTTTTACATGCCACTTGTGGGGGGACAAACAAAGACTTGTAAGCCAGGCCTATTATGTGATATACATGAGTGAACAAGTTCAACAGCTGTGGGAGCAAATAGTAGCACAGTACACAGTTCGGTTGAAGAAAAATCACATCCTCTGAGGGTACCATACTTGCACCTTCTGCTCTGCTCCCCACTCCTGCATCAGTTTCCTCCGACTCCAGGGCTTTTTGTTGCGCATCCTCTAGTCACAAGTCCAGTGTCCAAGTCTGATGCCTCGGCTTCATCCTCATGTCAATAAATCTGTTATCTTGGCACAGTTTTTGCCCTGAGACGAAAGAGATTTTTTTGTTGTTCCTTCTTTTTATTTCTTCTTCCTTTGTTCGTTTGGTGTTCCGATTTTCTTTAGGCTGATGCTGGCTCAATTTCACTTTTGCCTCTCATAACTTCCACTCACATCCAGGGGATCCTCCATGATAATGATCCCCTGATTGGAGCAAATTTTCTGAGAAATTTTTTTCAAATGCTTTGGGCTGTATGCATGCATAGCTTATTGAATAAAAATCTTCAAATGTTTTAACATGCTGGTGCTGTTAGTACTGCAACTGCCGACATGAATATAATACTGGCTATAACTTACAAGTTTGAGTAAAATATAAATATGGGCTGATTAGTATATTTAACCTCTACAGAACTGGCACTCCTCTGCATGTTTGAAAAGCCTCATTTAAGTCTTCAAGTTCAATAAACAACAAGTCTTTACACAGTTTAAGTACAAATTTGGTGAAACTTGAAGTACTAAAAGGAAAAAAATATGTGGCATATCAACTGTGGTTAAGAAAATGTTAATGTTTATGATCTGTGTGGAGATGACGTACACCAATCAGATAAAACATTAAATTACTGACAGGGAAAGTGAATAACATTGATTATTTCATCACATTGTATTTTCCTGTAGGAAAACCCACTGAAACACCACTGTAGACCAAGTTTACCCCCTCATGGTAATGGCACCCCCTGATGGCAGTGCCCCATGGAGAGAACTCTTGTGAAGTTTGCCGATGACACCATTATCATCTGCTAAATTACTAACAGTGATGAGAGTTCATATCAGGAAGAAATTAACAGTCTTGCCGAGTGGTGCACATAGAACAATCTTCTGCTCAACGTTAGCAAAACAGAGGAGCTGATTGTTGATTTTAGAAAAAAGAAGGCAAAGACACACACCCCTGTCTACATCAGTGGAGCTGAGGTGGAGTAGGTGAACAGTTTGGTCATCACACATCTTCATCCTGGTTAGGAAAGCTCAGAAACTGTTTTCTTCCTTAAAGGATACAAAGTGCTTGCCCCTCCCTCATCACTGCTACTGAGGTGCCCTTCAGCAAGGTACTTAACCCCAACTGCTCCAGTGAAGCTGCTCAGTGGCCAGGGCTTCCAGGGGTGAATGTGTGCAACTGTGTGAATGTGATCAGGGTGTTCCAGAAAAAGAGAGTATTCCTTTGAGGAATCATAGAAAATATCCTGACTGGAAACATCACAAACTGGCTTGGTTCATGCATGGCCCAGGACAGGAAGGCTCTACAGCCGAGAAACCGTCAAGAACATCACTGGTACCCTTCTACAGAGCATCAGTGACATTGGTGAAGTGAGATGTCTGTACAGAGCCCAGAGTATACTAAAAGAGAACACCCACCCAGCCACAGTCTGTTCACCCTGCTGCCATCTGACAACAGATACAGAAGTATCTGCTGCTGTACCACCAGACTACAGAGCAGCTTTCCTAGACTGTGAGACTACTGAACTCATCTGAACATTCCACACAAATAAGTTTGCCAATGTAGGATAAAGGGAGTACATTTAGTTTTTTTTATTTTGGATGACGAATAAATCAACTGTGAAATTTGAACCTTGAGTTTAAAGGAACTCTTATTCATTGTGTGTAGAAATGGGTTCAAAACAAAGAGTTTTGAAAGTTTATTAATATCTTAATCTAAACTTAATTTAACTCATGTATATTTACTTTGACCTCCATTAGACCTTAAAAGGGTATTTTTGTCTTTCACTTCTTTGAAATACACACTATTTGAAATGGTAAATATATAGGTGTCTGGTAACAGTATGACACATTATATGGGGCAGAAGGAGAAACACCAACAAAAAACATACATTTTAATGATTTGAGTGTTTATGAGGATACATGCAAAACATTCATTATTTTACTTAATGGGAATCACATTAATAAACTAGTAATAAAAAATATATTTTTCCTTAGTCCTCATTTATCCACCCATTAGCTTTAATTGTTATCCTGTGGAGGATGACAGGGACTGAAAATGATCTGACTACTGGTTGCAGAAACTGATTGGAACAACAAACACAGCCTCCAGAGAGCTGGACTGCTGCTGAGGATGTCGTGGCTTGCTTAGCTTCTGTTAGCAGGTCAGAATCTTTTCTATGTGGAAATCGAAACTAAAGGCTAAACCAGCTAGAGAGCATCTTGTAAGCTTCAGAACAAGCAGCAGTCTCTAACCATCACACCTACAGATGACCTCTGTGTTAGCAGAGAAAAAATACAACAAGGGGATAAAGCAGAGGAAGAGATCATGGGGCACTTTTACAGAGAACACGGTCATACTTAAAGTTACTGTTCAGATCAAACAAAGAGCCAACTTTACTTCAGGACAGAAATGCTTTTATTTGACAATAGGGAAAAATCTACAACAGAAAAAAATACTTCTTTTATTTTTTTTTTACCATGGAGTGCCCTCTAACCAGGTAAAATCACAGTAGGAAAAACTCTCCTGCTGAGAGTGCTGAAGCAGTAATCCAACCCAAAAAAACCTAAATCTAAACTGAAACACTTTTTTGTGGCAGCTCTTGAAGTTGTTTGTAGGGGATGTGGCTCTGAGGAAATTCACTGTTACAAGGTTATATAAATAGTTCATTCTTTCTTTATCGGTCACGGTCCTTTACCCATCTACTACATGTTAACTAAAACGGAGCTCTGCATCAACAAATTGAATACAATCAATTTTCAGAGGGCAAAGAGAGTGAGGTTCAGTCTGAAAACCTCAAGCAAAGACAAAGACAGTGAGAAGGTAATGAAAGTGAACAGAAAGTTCCTGGGCCCCAAGTCTGATGTGTACTCTGCTGCTTCTCAGAAAACTGAACACATTCAGAGCATCAGATAGAGCCAGTTAGTTCTGCCTCTGCTGCGGGGCTGATAGTTGTAGTAATGGAAGTCAGTGCAGGGAATTACAACCAGCAGCGTTAATATTTTAAGCTTCAACAACCTGCTTTCCGAATGTACTCTCATCTATAATACTGTGAAATCTTTATCTTAAACTGGGGACATTTTAACATCTAATACTGCTATTGAGCTGGTTTTCACCAGTATGTCAGCATTTTATTTGTGTTGTGCATACACACAATACACACTATTTTCCCCTCCCATCCTTCTGCCTTTCGGCTGCCAGCCGGCTCAGTCGGCTGGGAGTCCTCCCCCCTCCTCCTGGAGGTATGTCTAGATTCCACTGTAGACACGCTCATTCATTCAATTGCAGGGTGTCACCATGAGATGGCGCTTCCCTCACAAATAACATATACAGCATAGATACCCTTTAAACCTAAACCATATTCTTCTACCCTAAAACACCTCAGTGGCAAATATTACACTTTTATACCACTAAATTTATTTTAAAGCTTTAGTTAGTTTAGTTAGCATTAGCTAGAGCTTAGATCGGGCCCAAAAATCAAGCCAGACCCTACCCGAGCCCGTGCACGTTGTGTCCGAGCCCGGCCCGGCCCGACACATGAACTGTAATTATGAGCCCGAGCCCAATTTAAACCCGACAATTTTTTAATACGTGGTGTAACAGTCAGAGTTATTCAATGTAGCGCCACTAGGTGGCGCCTCCTTTTGTTTAGTGGGTAATGTCACCTGTACGATGAAGAAGAGCACTGTACTTCCGCTCCCCGTGAGAAAGGATACTGCCGACAGAGCGAAGACTCCCCATTTTATTTTGTCTTTATTTTGTAAAGTGTTGGTGCAAGAACCTCGGCCTGTGTTTGTTTGCGTGTATGCCTGTAACATCTAGTGCCATAGAGACCTGGCATGGTGTGGTCAGTATTATGAATAAAAGTGCCGTGCGGAAACCCCCACATGTTGCCTGCCGTCTTGAGTAACCGGAGCTACCCGCACTAAAGTGGACCATCACCTTCCCCTTCACCAGCCCACGGTACAGTGGGCTGTTATAACTGACGCTCTCAACTACAATTCCGAGTTGTTTGAACTAGAGAAATCTGTTTAGAATTATCATAATGCAACAAGGACGAAGCATGTAAACTGCGTTGTTTGTTTATTCAGAATGGAATGGATCGCAATTGAATAAAGTAATGATTTTAAAAAAACAACAACACAAATGCTTGATCAAGGGCCCAGCCCAGCCCGGGCCGGGCCGGGCCGGGCCTGGCCCGAGGATAGTGGCAGGAAATATCAACCCGGTCAAGTTCGCACTCGGGCTCAGGCGGAGAATCTAAATTCTAGTGTTAGCCCTACTGGTTACTTTATTTTACTCACTTTATTTATATTTTATATCAATAATCTAAAGTTTTAGCTAGGTTATTGTTGGGATTGATGGTAGGGCAGGTGTTTTAAATAGAAATGAATAATTATTGATAGTAATTATTAAAATTAAATTAATACAAATTGTGATCAAAAACAGTCTCAGAAGATGGGTTCACTTTAAATGTAAACATCAACAAAAATCCATCATTCAACTACAGCAGCTAAACTATGAAACTAAAACACTAAGACAAACTCAAGCAACAAATAACAAACAAGCATGCGGTGTGTGTGTATGCGGTGTGTGTGTGTGTCAGAGAGACAAAGACAAAAGAAAGAAAGAGAGCCAAGATGGCGGAGAGCCAAGATGGAGGTTGTAGAGAAAGAGAGCCAAGATGGCCGATATGATCTCTTGGAAGATGACGTCATGGATTGTTCAAGCATGCGCAAGGCTTGAACAAACCACCGACGGAACACCGTTATTTCACATACTCTTTTGAATACACACGCCATTGTTCCACAAAGGTAGCGATGCTACCACGGGACACACGTATCTAATGTTATGGTGGTGATACCTCGAGACACACGTATCTAATGTTATAGCAAGGGCATTAACCATAAGTCTCCAACAAGTCACTCCTAAGTTGCTCACACGGTGGGTAAGCTAACACTTTAGCTCCACAGAGTGGAGAGGCTCGAATCAGCTTGTGATGAGTACAAAGAAAACATGCAACAAACAGCAAATAAAAAGGACTCGGCAGTCCACAAACTCACAAACAATGTATCTTACCAGCATATAATACACGCTAACTTCTACTATCTGCTCAGACACTAATTAAGCCTCACTTGCAGTGCATGTCTTCTTTAATCTAGCTCACTTCCTCGGCGTGGATTAAAGGTGTTGCAGCGTCCTGCGGTGGCTGTTCAAACAGCGGAGTCCACATGGGCATTTACAAAACGGCAAAACTGGTGTTTTCTGAGGGGAAACCTCCTTCTGCAGGGATGAGAGAGGCTAGTTGCACAGCGTCTTCTTCCTGATCCGGAATGTGTTTGGTGTTTGGATAGACTGCGGTCTAGGCAGGTGAAGTCCAAACATTCGTGTGCTCCCTTTTAGTGACTTCCCCATGTCCGGTCGCTGCGGAACTGATGATTTGTTCAGGTGCACTCTCAGACAATGGGAGATGGGAGTTGTCAAACTTGGGGGTCTGTGACAAGCAGGCGCCACCTACTGGACATTAGGGTCAGTGCACTTTCTTTTGCTTACCAGGCTTTGTTAGTGCAAGGAGGCCGCATTTAAGCTTTGGTCTACATGCAGGCCACTCTATTGTCGAAACCATATGGTGAGTGTCCCAACATAATATTATTATAGGTTAAACCACCCAGCAGTATATACAGTTATTTAAATCAGTCCATCCTTTACCTGCTGCAGCCCTAAAGTTATGAACACATAAATGCATCAATAGTTATAATTCTGCCTTCATAGTACATAAACAAAATGTCCGAAGTTGTACAGGAAAATTTCCTCATGTTTTTGCCCAGGAAAGGGGAAACAGTGCTTAAAGTATCGAAAATTCAACCACTTCGCTAGAGCATGTAAACCTAAACGCTATACTCCGAACAGAACAGGACATAAACATGTACACACTGTTGAAAAAGAGGATGTGGATTTAAACTCAAATCTGTTAGTGGATGCTGTCACAGCAGAAGAAGAGGATGAGGATGATGCATATGCAGACATAGAACTGGGACCACAGAATGCAAAATTCACATTTAAATTAGATACTGGAGCACATCCTAGCATGATACCTGCTAAAGACTTTGATGAGCTCAAGCCCAGCACACCACTGCTGAAAGTCATAAGCAAGCTACTTTGAAAGTGAAAAGCTACTGTAACCTGAAAAGCAAATACAAAGACAAGTATCCGAGTATGTCTGGATCCATGGCCCTTAAACAAGGCAATACTGAGGCCATATCACCCCCCTCCCACACTGGAGGATGTAGCTTCAAAACTGGCTGGAACAAAATACTTCAGCACCTTGGATGCAAGATCAAGCTATTGGGCTATCAAGCTCATTGAGGAGTCGTCACTGCTCACCACCTTCAACACCATATTTGGCAGATACCGTTTTCTCAGACTCCCTTTCGTTATTGTGGATGACATTGTCATGTTTGGCAAGACGAAAGAGGAGCATGACCACAATCTCAGAGCCATGCTAAGCCTCACCAGAGAGAGAGAGGGGTGAGGCTGAACCCGGACAAGTGACACATCTGTGTTACTGAAGTGAGCTACTTCGGACACAGACTCACAGCTGATGGTCTAACACCAGACCCCCTCAAGGTAAAAGCCATCCAAGACATGAAACTGCCAGAGAATGAGGCTGAGCTGGAGACGATCCTCGGCATGGTGAACTACCTCACCAGATTCGCTCCCAACCTGGCAGAGGTGAGTGCACCACTCAGACACCTGCTACGACGTGACACAGACTTAAAATGGGATGTGACACATGACAAGGTGTTTCAGCAGATGAAAGAGACTATCACAGCTGAACCAGGGCTAGTATTAGCCGATTCTGATCCCAAAAAGGAAGTGACTCTCCAAGTGGATGTGTCGAAAAATGGTTTGGGTACAACCATTCTGCAGGAAGGAAGACCAGTTGCATATGCTTCAAAGCTGCTTAACAACACAGAGCAGTATAATGCCCAAATCGAGAAGGAACTTTATGCAGTCCTATATGGGTGTATGAGATTCCATGAATACCTCTACGGGCGAAACATAAGAGTGGAATCAGACCACAAACCATTAGAGACTATACTTCGCAAGCTACTGTACTAGCCCTTGCACCACCATGCCTACAGTGCATGCTTCTCACTCTGAAAAAATACAACATAGCACTACAACAAGTCTGCTAGACCTCTGCCAGCACCCATCCGCTTCCAGTAGGAAGGTGGACGGTGGACACCTGCAACAGTAATCCAACCTGCAGAGACCCCAAGAACTTACCACATCGAAACTAGCGATGGACAGACCTTCAGACACAATGGACAACACCTCCTCAACAACAAGCACACACCTGTCACACAGCAGCCCGAGGGAAGCAAGGACAATTTGACCTCTGGACAAACAGGCAGGTGAAGAACAACCTCACCATTGTCCAGTGTTTGAACCAATTCACACCGAGCCCTGCCACCGCACGAGGTATGGTCATACCATTAAACCAAAGCAAGTTCTTGACTTATAACTGATTGTAAAGGGTGTACGAAGGAAAAAAACAAAAAAACTTACCTTGTTACAGTGTTAAAAAAGTACTTACCTGTTGTGCCTTGTTACAGTGTCATAAAATACTTACCCTGTTTTTAATGTTGACTTAAGGTACACTATTGTGATACTGTGGAGGAAAAGGAAGAAACAGCTGATGCATTTATGCATAGTGTTTATGTTTTATGTATGATTTTGTATTACAGGTCCTAGATGAAAAAATGGTTTACTTTGCACTTGAAGGCCTTTGGGATAATACAGCGTTATATGACGTATGAGATTGTTTATTCCTGTGTCTTTCAATATTTGCTTATTGCCTTGCAGGGACAGTCATTTTGTTGAAGGGAGATGTATTGTTTAATGATATTGCTATATGCAGGACCTTTATCTTAAAATAACGGAACCTAAAAGGTATTGTGTACCAGCGGGAAATAAACAAAGCAAGCTAAAGTAAAGCTCCCGAAAGCACTGCGTGTACCTGGATTTATTAAAGAATAGAGAGTTACAACAGCGACCACTAAGTTTTTGGTCTCTACGTCCACAGGCAAAGACACAGGAATGTTACAATTTTATTTTTGACATATCCTTTTGCCGGCTTATTGTAGAGTGATTATTAATGTGTGCATAGTGTGTTTTTGGTCGCTTATAACTAAAAAGAGAAGCACAGAAAATTAATTTTTCGCTAACTTTGAGGTTTAAAGGGAAAATCTGTGATACAACATTTAAAGTTGAAGTTAATATTTTTGTTAATACTTTTCCAGGTGTGTTTCTTATTGTAGAGGTCAAGGGTCATAATCATTAGACTGGTGCTTATATACAGTGTTAAAGGGTCAATACGCTAACATTTTCTGGTTTCCATTTTTGGTTGTATCTCAGAGGTTTAAGGTTTCTAGAGTGACCCAAGATAAATAACATTAAGTTAAACAGTTATCTAAGTTGATTGACAGAAAGAACTCAGGGCTCCTTCTACATAGAGAAGGTAGACAGGCTACATAAAAAATGAACGTGTTATTATAGCATTAACTTTGACAGCCCTTATATATGGTATTGTGATATTTGAATTTGTTGCCCAGTCCAAGCACTTATGAAGTGCTTTTGAGGAGATTTCAAAATATTTGATCTATCTATTTATCTCTATCTCTCTCTATATATACATATGTATATATAATAATTGTATTTATAGAGCACTTTCCATCAAAGTGCTGTACAGTTACAAAACATTTAAAAAACATAAAAACATTAAAACATACACAGCAATAAAACAATGTAAACAAGAATAAAAGAAATGGCAAAACACCTAGGACTCATATGTTACAGTGTACAAGTGGGTCTTAAGCTTGGCTTTAAAGACCTCAACTGAACAAGACTGCCTGATGTCCAGAGGAAGACTGTTCCACAGAGTAGGTGCGCGGAAGGAAAAAGCCCGCTCACCGGCTGTTTTTTTATTTACCTTTGGGACACTCAAGCAACCGCTCGCCTGGGAGCGCAGAGGCCGTGTAGGTACATACGTATTGACCAAGTCTGACAAATAGATTGGCACAAGACCATTTAAAATTTTGTAGGTCAACAGCAGCACCTTGAAGTCGGCTCTAACCTGAACAGGGAGCCAATGAAGAGAGGTGTATTGCAATACAGCCTAAAAATAACTATGATTTTGGGGCCATATCACCCAGCTCTTCTTTACATTATTCTTGTGTTCAGGTCATTTAATTCAACTGCACTTCTCTTCACAATGTGACTTAATCATAGTTACAGCATGCTGGCCTGTTCCTGACTTCAGACTTTGTTTTACCTTCCAGGCATTTCATTTGACCGTGGAACCCATTTTAGGAGGTATTCATTGCGTGTAATTGCTCTCATAATAGCCCGGTCCCTCTGTAGTGAAAATAAAACCAGTCAGAGCTGAAAGTGCATCTGCTTACTGCTTTGTGTTTGAGGGAAAACATCCTACAGGGCTGAGCCAGCCTGTGTGCACAAACCAAATGAAGGCATCCTAATCAAATGTGACCTTCTGCTTCTCCACTCAGCCATGTTAATAATTGCTTTCACTTCCGTCTAAGGTGCTCTCTCGCTCTCCTCTGCACCTCCCTGGCCCCTCAATGACACAATAACGCTTTATGATCATATCAATGATAAAAGCAAATCAAATGAATCCAACAAGGAAAATTAAACATCAGGGTAACTTTATTTCTCTACTATTGATATGAAATATCTTTTGACTAATCATTTACATACATAATACATTCTTATATTTTCTACATTAAAATTTACAGTGAGCTTTACATATAATACATTGTTATGGGTTAAACAACCCAAATACAGCAGGTGGGTAGAGTAGCCAAAAACTGCACTCAAGTAGAAGTACTCTTTGCAACAACAAAGATTTAAATGGAAGTAAAAGTAACCATCAAAGTAACTACTTCAATAAGAATACAATACAAGTTTTTGTATAAGTATTTACTAAAAAGAAAAAAACTTGAGTATTGAGTAACTTAAACAATATACTACTGTCTGTCCCCCCCCCTCCCCCAAGTCTTTATTTGATGTGGATATGACTGGAATTATTTCAACCCCAGATGGTCTACCTCAGGTAAATATGAGGGGCCGTACAAGACATTATTCATTCTGGCCTGCTCACACACACACATTCTCCTTTCACATACATATATTTTCCTTTCACACACATACATCCTCCTTTCACATACTTATATTTTCACTTTTGTGCACACATACATTCTCCTTTCACACACATACATTCTCCTTTCAAATACTTATATTTTCACTCTTGCGTACACATATATTCTCCTTTCACACATATACATTCTCCTTTCACATACTTACATTGTCCTTTCACGCACATACATTCTCCTTTCACACACATATATTTTTTCATTTTTCATGTAAAGGAAAATATATGTGTCTATATATGTCTGAAGAAAATATATGAATGTAAAAGAAGAATATGTGTGTGTAAGAGAAGAATATATGGGTGCGAGATAAGAATATAGGTGTGTGAGAGGAGAATATATGTTTGTGAGAGGAGAATATGTGTGTGTATGAGAAAAATATATGTGTGTGAGAGGAGAATACATGTGTGTGAGAGGAGAATATATGAGTGTGAGAGGAGAATATATGTGTGTGAGAGGAGAATATATGTGTGTGAGAGAAGAATATGTGTGTGTGAGAGGAGAATATATGAGTGTGAGAGGAGAATATAGGTGTGTGAGAGGAGAATATATGTGTGTGAGAGGAGAATATATGTGTGTGAGAGAAGAATATGTGTGTGTGAGAGGAGAATATATGTGTGTGAGAGGAGAATATATGAGTGTGAGAGGAGAATATAGGTGTGTGAGAGGAGAATATATGAGTGAGAGGAGAATATATGTGTGTGAGAGGAGAATATATGTGTGTGAGAGGAGAATATATGAGTGAGAGGAGAATATAGGTGTGTGAGAGGAGAATATATGTGTGTGAGAGGAGAATATATGAGTGAGAGGAGAATATAGGTGTGTGTGAGAGAAAGTATAGTGGAAAAGGAAGTAGTTTAGTGGAAAAGTGCTGTGATTGGCTGTTCGGGTGGAACTGGGTGGGACTCCCTGAAAACTACTTTAGTGAAGGGAGCCATTTTTTCTCTGGCATGTGATGGCCTTACCAGCATTGTGTAGAAGCTGAGAGGTAATCACTCAAACATCTCTTTTGTCGGCTGAATAGCCCCCCACCTCAGAGGACAGAGGAGCTGAGTGGATTCACTTAATTTTAAATGGAAATTGTGTGAAAACTACTGCAGACTGCTTTCCTGTGGCAGTACAAAGAAGGTTTAATGAAGATCAAGGATCGATTGATACTCACTTCAAACTTGGAAGCTGTAAGTTTTGCCCTTTCTTATGATGCTTTACTATTTATTTTTCATGTTAGCCTGTTGAGCCAGGCATCAGCACTGTCCGCGGCTAACCTGGCTAATTTAGCATCGCTGGACCTATTAAGTATTTAAAAACGTTACTGAGGGACAGCTAAAGGAGGATGAGGTGGTGTGTAAAATGTCTGTATGAGTTTTAAGTTTCGTGAACATGACATGAGCAGTAGAGGTATATAAGTTGCAGCGCTGCAGCTAACGTAAGTTACTGAGCATGGCATCACAGACAGCTAAGCCGTTAGCCTCATTGTGTCTCTCCCAGGCGCAACACTAAACCAGCCTCCTGTAAGTTAGTCAAAAGGTTTTACATTTTATCAGTCTGTTAGTCAAACAGTGATAACTCCTGAGGCACGTTTTATGATGAATGCAGGACATGAAACCATCACTAACCTCAGAATATCAGTATTGCATTTGACAATGGATTGTTGATTAAGCTAAATATCCTACTGAACGCTTCGATGACGTCATTCTGCATAATAATTAGCCATGTGCTTCGGTTTGTTTCAACACTGGACTGATGAATTAAAATAAATTAGCCTCAAATTAGATTAATTTCAGATCATTTTCTGTTTATTTCCAGCACATCAGAATGAACTGTAAAAACAAAAAAGGGCAATATAATTGGCTAAATGTAAATTTGCCTCTGTCCTCCATCAGCCATCTGACCATGGCAATAGGGAGTGATGGGACTAGGCTAGTTGAGTACAAGTAAGCAGGTAAGTCATGGTCAGATGGCTGATGATGGACATAAGCAGCCACAATGATTAAGACATCTACTCTAATGTAAACAAGGTGCTTGGGTGCATAAAAAAAGAATCAAAATAGACCTTGTTTTAAAAATATCCCCCTGCAGAGGCCAGTTTCAACTAAAAATGTCATTATGGGGGGTCTGTGTATTTTTCTGCTTGTCCCTACTGTCAACAGCTCCAAGTCTCCCCTGTTGCTGTCATGTTGTCCAGAATTGCATTTTAAACAACCCAGAGCATCACTAGGAGAGTGTCAGTCGCAACACAGATCACAGTCTAAAGCAAATGCTCTATTTAATCAATCTCTTCCTCCATACTGGCAAACAATGATTTGTAATAATTTTTTTGCAAACTGTTTGCAGCTGTTGCATATTTTTGAGATGATTTTGGAGTAAACTGTAACTGTTCTGCACACAGGCCTACATACCGTACCACTACAAGACCGACCCTGCAGACACCACCACATCTTTGACAGAGCTGACAAACATGTTGTGAGTTTCCAAATATCCCTTCATTTCTGTATATATATTTATTAGTTGCCTGTTTATTCGCTTAAACTAACACAGTCTAATCTATATTATTTTCAGGCTCAGTGGCAGTCAGTCCTGTCTCTCGGACAGTCTTAGGTGATGTGGAGATGCTCAGCCAACACTACTGAGGCCTTCAACAGTGTAATCCTGTGATTCTGCATAAAAGCATGGCAGGTGCAACTACTGACAATATTCAAAGAAACAGAGAACACGACCATGTTCAAATTAAACAGGAGTAATACTTTTAGTGCTCAAAATAATTCACATGCCTGCACTAAAATAAACACACCAATAAATGTTTCCAAATGTCACAACACTTTTATCAGGCCACGTAAACAAAGAGTGATCCTTACAGAAGGACAATTGAACAAAGAAAGTATTTAAATGTAATTGTCAACAACATGTTGTTGTCATTTGGGTTTTAATACTGTAATCACCTTGACTTGAGTACTGAGATCACTATACCACTACATGCTTCTCTTTCATTCAAAACCAAATTTATGCAGTGGTTAGGTGCATGGTTGCGACTGATTAATCATGACCGTATAATATAAGTAACAGTGGTTCTGCCATATTTTACAGATCATCAGAGTGACCTGATGATGCTGTGTTTGAGGTTTTCCTGGACCCCGCCAGACTCTCCTTGCAGTATGAGAAACCATCAGAGGAGGAAGGTATTGTTGGGCGGGTGTTGCTTCAGTCAAGCAAAAGCCCGCAAGACAACGGCCAGCAGCATCAGGAAGTATCAGTATCCACAGAAGAGGCATCAGGATGACCTGTGTGACCTGAGAGCTCCATTATCAGCTGACACAACTTCAGTATAAAAAAGAAACTTGATTTCAGGACATGATCTGGACAGTTTACATAAAATTAAAGTGTTTCCAACTTTTTTCTATACCTAATTTATCCTCATTGGCATTGAATAAAGTGATTTGTTTTTAATGAAAGTTTTTGTCTTCTTTGAATTCAACACTCAGGGCACTGTGGCATTAGAGAAAAGAAAGTCTGGAAAGAGTTTTGCCATTAATCCTTTAATAAATAGTGACTCTGTAAGCATCACATGTCAAACTTATTATTGTGTTGACACTGTATGGTATTTTGAAAGGGTATCAAACAATCTGCACAATAAATCAGGGTTGATATCTTTAAACGCTTGAATCTTAATGTGGTGTTTTCAGAGTTTGAAATCACTTGAAATTGTAACTGCATTGCTTTCATAAAAATACTTAAGCATGTGAAAAGAGAATGTATGTGTGTGTGAGAGGAGAATATGTGTGAATGAAAGGAAAATGTATGTGTGCGCGAGAGTGAACATATATGTACGTGAAAGGAGAATGTATGTGTGTGTGAGAGTGAAAATATAAGTGTGTGAAAGGAGAATGTATGTGTTTGTGAGAGGAGAATGTATGTGTGTGTGAGAGTGAAAACATAAGTATATGAAAGGAGAATGTATGTATGTGAGAGGAGAATGTGTGTGTGAGAGAGGGCCAGAATGAATTATGTCTTGTATGGCCCCTCATAGGTAAAGGTAAAGAACATACACCTGATAAAATGCTACATACACAGGACTGCAGCAGACCGAAGCAGATTGATACACAGACTGACGCGATTTTATGGATCCTACTGATCTTCTGGCAAGACCCGCCCTACTCCACCTTTGATTGGTTGACTGTATTGGTTGCATTCTCTATGCTTGACTCTTACTGTAAACCCACACACAGTGGCTCGGGCCTTCTGCTGCTCCTCCACCCTCTATACTGAAGTGAGTGCCTGTTCTTGGCTGCTCTCTTGTGTCCACACCGCCATGACACCAGAAACCTCATGATGTGAGGCAACAGTGCTGACCACTGCACCACCGGTTTAATGTAAAACCATTACTCATTCATTAAATATATTTAATTTTAAAATAAAATTTCAATGTGTTAAATACAATGTAACTTTAAATATAAAACTATTACTCATTTATCAAATGTTTAATATTAAAATAAAGCACAACTGCATCATTCAAGTTGTAGTCATAACTTAATTCTGTAGACATTCCAGTTGGGATGAGCTTGTATTTTAGTGCCTTGCTGTTCAACTCACCACCATTTTTATTATCAAATAATAAAACTACCTTCAACTACCTTCTAAAATGCACCAAAATACATGATATTGTGGCGGGTGGGGGTGTAGGCGCCAACAACGCCACCTGGGGACTTTCACCCTAGGAAATATCTTAGAAAAATCTGACTAAGACCTCATCTTCTTGATATACAACACAAGTTCGTTTACCAAGACAAGACAGACGTGGTTCCAAAATAAGGTCAAATTTATTAATTTCAAGGGAAATAATGAATAAATGGAGATATCTGTGGAGAAGGGGATTAATAACAGGGAAAATAAATCAAGTTGTGAAAATATAACAATTTTATTGAGGCATTCTCTTATAAATCAATAAAATGGTGTCTTTTTGAAACACTTATTCCAAAATTAACAAAAAGAGTGGACAGAAGCCAGCTAAAGGGAGGCAGCCTACTTAAGGATGTGTTCCAGGAGTGCAATAACTTACCCACCAGGCGTGCTCACTGCAATCGACAATCACTGCAAACGGTGCATTACTGCAAACTGTGTCCCGGTGACTTTAACACTACAAACAGTGAGGGGAACCACTCTACCGTGCCTAGCCTCCACTTTGAGCTGACTAACGCCAGTAAAATAAAGGGAAAAAGGGGCAAAAGAAATATTACTACAAACAATTAAAACACACCAGTTGGTCCAGACTAAACATAAGAAATGTACAACAAAATCAAACCAAGGAAGGCAAAACTAGCACAAAGCAAAACAGCAGCTGACAATGACCTATAAATTCAAAAAGGGTGAGTTGATAGTGATAAAAACATGCAATTGGCATTTCAGTTATATTCTGCTTACAGTTAAAATTACATACCTTAATAAAAAGGTGTACAGGCTAACCCTGCTTAACAATGCGTCCCCACAACATTGGAGGTGAACTATAAAAGAGAAAAAGATTGGGTTTGTTAATACCACTTCACTTGCACATCATGTGTCAGCAGTTTACCACATACCTTTATTCATAGGTAGATGCAGACACCACTATGACCAGGCAAAGGAGAGCAGCTCAGAGTCAGAGGAGCCCACACAACAACCAGGGAGAGACAAAGAGATAGCCATGAGGCCACAGGTGCCTTAAATGCCCTCAGATTAATCAGGACTGAGTTGGGCAGAGGAGTTGGGAGGGGTTGGCCTGAACACCAGGGTGTGTTCAAGAACCAACAGCCTAATTAACCTGAGGAAACACTGGTTTCCCCATCACAATATGACAAATACACTTTATACAAATAAGCAAAAATTCTAGGGGAGACTCCGAAACCTCTGACAAATTGTCCCACCCACATTTTAAATGCTTCCTACGCCCATGCTATGAAGTATACCAATAAGTAAAGATTCTTTCAAAGTACTTTCTTTGCTATACTTACATAAGGAAGACCATTCGTGATGAAAACATTTTCATCATGACCACATGAAATAAATAAAAGTAGTTTGACGTTTTTTTGTCTGCATAATTTGGTCTCTAATTTTTATGTCTCTTCATCAGGCTACACCAATGAACATGACTAATGTTAATCAATGCACGTTTGCACAATATTGGCTTGAATTTTTACATTACAGCAGAAAGCAGGAGTAGTAGTTTTGTGGGTTAATATATTATCAAATGCATTTACAAAACAGACGCATTTACTGCTCTCTGTCAGCTCGGTGTCAGCACAGTTCTCTGATGTTCTGACTGACTTCACCCAACCACAGCCCACTGTACTCTGTTACTGTTTGTTAATATGAGCTGCTAGTGCTATTCCCAGAGTCATGTGGAGTCGTGGCTTTGGTAAGATAACAGAGCGCTAGCAGACCAGGAACCAGCTGACCAACAGCATCTTAAAAAAATGTGCATCAACACATAGAATAAGAAATAAAAATCTACTCAAGTAAGTGTAAAAGTATGCTGCATTCATGCTGTTGTACTCGACGGCCAGACTGTGAGCCGACAGAGCACAGAACTACAACTAGACGAGGAAAGGTGGACTAACATTGATGCTTGGTGCTCACACACAGTCAAAGTTGATGGACAGTGTTTCCCATGTGTCGAATTTTTAATATGAGAATTCTGACCACATTATCATCACCATCTTGTTGCTGCTGCTGACATCGCCCTAATGCAGATTCAAAAGATACAGATGTGTAGTACGAGTATACAAACTGTCATTTTGTTATGCAACCCTGTGTTATATAATGACAAATAAATCACCTTGTACCTTGTATGTGTCCGCTGCCTCCACTGGTGATGTAACCCTATACACTTGAAGCATTCTCTTGAGAGTCTCCCCAGTGCGGTTTGGGGAGTGAGGCAGTCCAACACTGTAAAGTTTTCCCTGAATATAGATACTGTATGCCGAGGCAGATGTATTAACTGAGCTTGTTATAACAACTTCTGAAGCATCCCTTAAGACACTGAGAAGCAGAATTATTAAATACACCTCTGTGATTGACTGTTATAAATTATAGAACATAATAGAGCCACAAAGGCATCTAAGGTTTGCAGTGATTGGAAATCTAATACCCCCTACAGCAAAACAAAAGGACAGTCGCCAATAAATGAGGATGCTTTGCTGTATTGATTGACCCAATGTAATAAGAGAACAAGGATAAACCTGTGCAGCTCATGAATTTATTCTTTATAGCATCTAAAGCTATACACTCATCCATTGTGCCTCAGTTTTCAGGAGACACACAAACCTCAGTATCACCCTGAACTTGTGCACTGATTCCTTACAGTTAGGGGTGGGTAAAAAAAAATCGATGACATGAGAATCACAGTTCATGTCTCTCACGATTCAGAATCTATTCACAAATGTCAAAAATTGATTTGCTCTTAACTTTTAAAAATAAACTGGAGCAAAAGACAGAAATTAGTGCCCCTTTCAATTCATCCAATCAATAATCAATTTTGAATCAAGAACCATTTTGAATCGAAAATCCAATTCTGAATCAGATGCCCAAGAATCGAATCGGATCGTGAGATTGCCAAAGATTCAAACCCCTACTTACAGTATGTGAGAAGTCAGAGGCAGCAGCAGCTACACACACACCCCCCCACACACACACACACACACACACACACACACTACTCAAAGCATTGACTTGATGAATGAATGAATGCTAATTTCTTCACTCATTAAATCAAGATGATGCTGGTATATTTGTTCTCCCTTTGTGTATTTCAACACATGAAAAAATAATTCCATGTAGATTTTGTCTGATTTGTTATTTATAGGTGTATTTTCCTTTTTCCTATAGCTGACTTAGTGTAGCTGTGGGGAGGAAAGGCTATGGAATTTATCCTGATGGGAACATGAATGTGCCAGAAACATGTCCGCCTAACGCATCTTAATATTTCAGGAGGATTCATCTCTCGTGTGGAAATCATGCAGTTTTTGTGATCTTGATAGAGACAGGGTGCCCTATTTAGATGGTGTATGGCACTCGGTCAAAAGCACAGTGCCCTAGTGCGTTAAGGGTGTGTTCAAATCCATTTTGCTAATTAAATGGCAGATAATCTGCGGCAGTGGTATTAAGACTCTGAATTAGTCATGGGTGTGTTTTAGGCTGAACATAAATCAAACCAATCAAAGAGTGTTGTCTCCCATTCCAGGTGCCAGGTGTTTTTAACTATTGCTTTTAGTTTTGTTAGCCTCTCAAAACATAAAATCAGAGCGTATGAATGGTGTGAACCTGTATGTGTAGGCGCATCAGCTTCTTGTTGGTCTATGGCCTGCTCTGTTGAGATTTTTAAATCCAGGTTAAAAAACAATCTCTTTTCTCTTGCTTATGACCAACCATAAATTGTCTTCATTTGTTTTCAAGTATTCTGTGTGACTGATTTTCAATGTCATTACTGTATTTTGCACTTTTATTGTCTTGCAATGGTTTGCTCTCGTCAAACAACTGATGTGGGTTTGTGAAGCCCATTGGGGCATGTAATGCGATTTTGGGCTATACAAATAAACTTGACTTGACTATGGCCAACTAAGACCAACACACCCAGGAGCGCACAGATGGGTGCAAGTACATTTGCTATTTACACAACATGGGAGCTGGGTGTCAAAATGACAACTGCCCTGGTCTGAATCTAGCATTGACACTTGCACTGTGCGCCACTTTGCGCCGGGCATAAGA
Organism: Pagrus pagrus; assembly: GCF_965226575.1. Classification (NCBI taxonomy): domain Eukaryota; kingdom Metazoa; phylum Chordata; class Actinopteri; order Spariformes; family Sparidae; genus Pagrus; species Pagrus pagrus. The sequence continues at coordinate 21,978,035 of NC_140205.1, read as the reverse complement.
TAGAGCCCTAAGTGTTAGCCAAGTGTATAATTTTGTCCTGAAAAGGGTTATAAAATCAACATGGTTTATCCAATTGTAAAATTCAGTACAGTAAATACATTTTTTTTATGGAGGTGCATTGCATTCATCATAAGAGGAAAATTAGACACCTTTTCTCATGAAGACTGTCGTATCTCAAGAAAAAACTTCATAATTATGAGATCCAGATCTACTAATTACAAGGCACAACATTAAAACTGCCTGCCTGATGTTGTGTAAGTCCCCCTCATGCCACCAAGGAAGTAATGACACAGTGCCTCTGGGGTTGTGCTGTGGTGTCTGGCACTAGGGCATTGGCAGCAGATCCTTTGGGTCCTGACTCCCGTGGAGGTTCGATCAGATTGCGAACTGGGAAGTTTGGGGGTTGTTACCTTGCGTTCTTTTTCATGTTCCCTGTGCCATTCCTGAATGTTTTTTGTAGGGTGGGCACTATGTCCTACTGGAGGAGGGTACTGTCATCAGGGAATTCCGTTGCCAGGGGTATACAACTTGGAATTCATCACCGTCATCCCAGATGTCCTAAGCTCTAAACTCAACCAGTTCACCTCGGGAGGAACACTTCCCCCATCGCCATAATTAACAGCTATTTGTCTAATGTGGAAACCGTCAGGTTTCTTGGATCCACACTCTCTTTGGACCTAAAATGGGCATCCAACATCATTGCTTTCATCAAAGAAGCCTAGCAAATGGCAAACTTGCCATCTTTTCACAATTGGCAGCCACTTTGAAAGCATGGCAGCCATCTTGATTTTTGCACTGCCAACAGATTTTATCAAAAATAACTATCCCCAGGAGTATTAGTAGTAGCAGTAGCAGTGGTGGAAAAAGCTCAAGCAGGATCTTCTCTGGGACCATCAGGCTCCACTTACAAGATCTGCAAAAACTGTCCAAAACTTCTGAAGAGGCTATCAGAGCTTTTATGGACACTCTGGAAAAAGAGGCAGAAACCCAGCCTATGGACACTAGCTGAGGGCTGCTTCATTCCTAAAGAATAACATTCATCATGACTTAACCGGTTTCAAGAGATATCCTTGCTGGATATTGAGGGAAAAATATTCTGGTCCATCATTGCAAAAAGACTAACACCTTATCTTCTTGCCAATGAGTTCATTGACACACAGTCTCAGTTGTATGGTTAGATCTCATCAAAGCCTACCCAAGTTTAGCGCACCAACTGATCCACACTGGAGCACTATCAAGTACCACCAGAAGTATTCAGACTTGTGATGTCACACATGGATTCACTGAAGATCCATAGAGATTTTCACAGAGGCTCGAGAAGGTTATTATGGCAGGATGCACAATATCCGTTGCCCTGTTTGTGGCTGCCATGAACTTACTGCTGATGGCAGAAAGAATGCAGTGCAGAGGAGCAAAGGCGGAAGATGGTACAATACATCCAGCCAGGAAAGCCTTCATGGATAATGTAATGGTGATGACCCCATCCTGAGTTTCCACAGACCTGAGCTGATTCCAACAATTCAAGAACAAGGAATATGATGTCTAGGAAAGCACTATGACAGCACCTTGAAGGATGGTGGTAACCTCAAAGACACCACGGCCCAACTAAACATCTGGCTCAAGGCAATTAACAACAACCAGCTTCTTGGGATGTTCAAGGTGTGGTGCTTGCAGTATGGCATCATGCCCAGACTCCTGCTGTATGACTTCCCCATGACTCATGTGGAAGCAAAGGAGAGAGGGTGCAGTAAATTTGTGCGAAAATGGCTGGGTGTTTCTCCAGCAGTCAGCTCAGTCAACCTATACAGACCTCCGAGCTCTGCTTAGCAGTCTCATCAGTGGTAGAGGAAATTCAAGGCCACCAAGGCAAGAGCAGTCAGCACACTGCTTCTTTCAGAGGATGAGAAAGTCAGACATGCTGACAAAACCATCCAGTGTGGCAGGAAGTGAAAGCTCCAGGAAGCAGTGAAAGAAGCTGAAACACACTACTAGCATCAGGAGATTGTAGGAGTGGTCTGCCAAGGACGGTCAGGGCTTGGTAATTACAGCGCCAAGTGATGGAGCAAAGCCAGTGCTAAAAGCAGGGAATAACTGGTGGTGCAGAGAGTCCAAGAGGCAGCAGAAGAGGACTGGTGCATAAAAGCGGTTGAGCTTGCCAGCCAGGGACAGTAGATGCAGTGGGACCAGGCGCTCGAGCAATCACTATCCTCGATGGAACTAGGGCCAGTTGGCCTTCCTCCTGCTTGCTGTGGCTGACCTCTTGCCAGCCCCAAACAATCTAAGGATCTAGGGCAAAGAAGAAGACTAATCCAGCAAACAGTGCGGAGCAATTGAGTATACCATGAGCTACATCTTCACAGAATGCCACAAGGCACTTGCAGAAGGGTGATTTAAGTGGAGGCATGGCAAGGTGCTCACAGAAATTGCCAAATGGACAGACCTCAGAGACTCAAAGCCAACAAACAACAGGCACCACCACCTGCAGCTATCCAATTCTGAATGCAGGGAGACAAAACCCCAAGGCAACAACAGCTGTAAAAAGCCCATCCTCCCTTTTACATCGGGCTTCGGACTGGAAAATTCAGGTGGACCTGGGGAGGAGGCTGGTCTTTCCAGGGAAGGTGGCAGTGACCTTGCTTCGACCAGACTTGGTTATTTTGTCCAGGAGAACAAAGGCCATCCTGACATAGAGCTAACAGTGCCTTGGGAGGACAGGCTAGCCATCTCACACTACCTTAAATAGCGCAAAGTACCAGGACCAGATTGATGAGGCCCGAGTCAAAGGATGGCACGCAATCCTATCCCCATAGAGGTCGGCTGCTGTGTCTTCCCAGCAATATCTGGGTGCCATTTCCTTCAGAGAATTGGCTTGGAACCCAAGTTTCTGAGGAAGCCACTGGGGAGATAGCTAGATGGTTGTGGCTGACAAGAGCCCGCAATTGGAACCCCTCTGTGGGCAAGGGGCTAATATAGCCATCACTGCCCCACTCAGGTGAGGCGTGTAGGTTAAGAGGCAAAACAATAATGATCCTGAGGCACCTGCTGATGATGCAGCGGGGTTCCAAACATTGCAAGTGCCCTAACCACCTGCCACCAAAGACCGCCATGCACATCTTTTAAGGATTACATCTTTTTTGGATGACTACCTTGCATGTTTCAAATATTCTTCTATGGCGTACTGTGTACTTTCACACAGTTCCTGCAATAAACTGTACAGCTCCTTCTCTGCTTGGAGTTCAAAGAGTTAAATAAAAGTGATCTTGATTTGTTTGTTGCGTCATTGTTTTTATGATACTTTTCTTGATACGATTTTCTTGTCTATTTTTCTAGTTGCTTTGTTTGTTGTTATGCACCTAAACAGCAAGGCAAATTCATCCTAGGTGAAAACCCACTTGGCAACAAGCCTGATTCTGAATTTTATATTATTATATTATCCCTATGTTGGAAAATATTATTGCAGTTTTTCAGAATTATGATTTACAATAAACTCAATTCAACATTGCCTCTTTTTTATGGGATCAATAGTTCTGCAAAACAAAAAGGCAAAATAAAAACATGGAGGTACCCTTGGTCTGCCCTTAATTCACCCCAGGGTGCCAATGCCCCTACTTTGGAAACCACTGACATAAAGTCAAATGTGAAATCTCTGAATGCCTGGTGTCTGCCAGATGTTCTTACAGGCATTTCTGACTGTTCTCTTCCAGCAGGCCACAGTGGTTGGTCTGAATAAGGAGGTCATGGCTGTTTATGTATGCTCCACAGGCATTGTGGGCCAACAGTGTGACCTGAGAGAGCCACTGAAGTGAAGCCAACGTGTGAGACAGCTGCTGCCAGTGATCCATTGAGACCTGATCTAAAAGTCTGATATAGACTGGCACTCTGCAGGTCTCAGTCACCAGCCATTACAAATTTATTCCCCGACAACCTCCCTCTCTCAGTAGTCTGTGAAAAGTTGTAAATAAACACCCGGAGGTTTTATCAAAGTATCTGTAGAACTTATATGAAGGTTGCATTTGCTATGGTAATTGCTGCAGTGAGAGCACAGGACACAGAATCAGGACTTATCTCTCCTTGGCTTTAGTGAGCATTATGGATTGGGAGGTTGTATATTCCAGACAAGCACACCTTTAATGAAAGACACATTATTGTGTACTTCTATATTTGGAATGTGTGTATGGATCAGCATGCAAAAAAAAAACAATTCACTCAGTTTCACACAAGAGAAATCTTGTGGACCAGGGCCAGAGCTGATGTCAGTGAAGTGTCAGTAAACTCAAAACCAACATTCAGGGTTTTTTTCTCTCTTCAACCTAGCGCTCCCAAGTGCACTGCCTGCAGCTAGAAAGTTATGTGGACAGAGGCCCAAAGCCTTTCCTGACTTCCACACACCACAACATGTTGAGAAAATCTGCAAAATAAATTTGATGTTTTGCAACCAACACAAGGCTCTTTGATTGAACTGATTATTATCCAGAATTAATAAACAAGTAGTGTGGAAAGTTAATTCTCTGGATACAATCCTGTTTTATAGCATTTTATAGTCTTAACTGTACCCATACTGGCCCATTTGAACCTGTAATTATCAAGTGTAAGACTGTGCGTGGTTTTAGTACAATCATAAAGAACTCAAACCCTCTTTCATTTACACTTTTTGTAGTTAATGCTCAAATACTGTAAAATACAATAGCCAACATTTTCATATTTAATAACTTATTTCATTTACAAGTAAAAGCCTCCCCTAGACCTACAGGGTGGAGGTTAGCTGCAAAGCCACATCAATTCCTGGCAGTTTTCTGTGCTTCCTACAAATTCCCATGATGGTTGTTCCTGAACATCCATGACAACCTGCAGTGCTGCTTACTGAAGAATATCAGACGTTTAATGCAGTCACGGTGGAGCTACATAAAAAGTTAAAATTCAGAGTGAAGGGACATGGATGTCTGTCCCACCTTCCATGGTAATCAGAATCAGAAGTCCTTTATTTGTCCCGCAAATGTGGAAATTTCTTTGTCACAGCAGCCAAAGGACAGTAATTATAATAAACAATAATAAAAAGTAAAACTTAAACAATATAATAATCAATAGAATTTACTTGTATACACATAATATTTACAATATGAACAGTGTAATTATACACAGTGTGGGCAGTGTATTTTTATTTACAAATAATTAATATGGGTATTAAAAATTGCAGTTAGTGCAAACCAAAATGTATATGGGATATGTGTAGAGTTTTTATGGCATAGTACACATGTGAGGTCTACTGGGAGCAGTGCTGGTTGTAGAGTCTAACAGCAGCAGGAAGGAAGGACCTGCGATACCTCTCCTTCACACACTTGGGGTGTATCAGTCTATCGCTGAAGGAGCTGACCAGTGCGGTGACAGTGACCTGCATCCATCATCCTGCTCTCCAATCTCCAATCCATCCAATAGTTATTAGGTAAGATAGATATTTAAGTCTGGACCGCAATGGTTGATCATAGAAAACACAGCTAGTGTACATTAAAATTCCTAACACTAAGGGTTAGTTATAATTAATTGTAATTATTCATACAGTGCCTGTTTGCTTCAGTTCTAATTTGCATTGGCAGAATATACTAAGATTCTAGATTCAAGATTCAATTTATTGAAATATTTCTTTGCGTACTGGCATACATAATAAAAACAAAAATGCTGTTCCTCCCAGCCAATAGCAGTGCGACAGATGAAAAAGACAACATTAAATAAAGGAGAGAAGTAATACTGCCTTACTTACATTTTTCTTCAGTGTTGTTCAATGTAAAATTTAAATTATTAAAAATATTAAAATTCAATATTAACAACATCTCATTGAAATCTCGTGCTTTAAATCAGACAGACCAACATTTATAGCTAATCTGAAAGTGTCATGGGCCAGTACTGAAAGGTAGCACTTGCAGAGCTGCAATTTAAACATGGACACATAGACAACAAATAAAGCAACCAGTTTGGTATTATAGATGCGGACAGCAAACATCTGTGTTTATCAGACATTCCATAGTGTTGAGCCTGGTCCTTCTATCCTGGCTTGTTAATAAAACGCAGCAGCGTCTCTTCGGACCAGGCAGGCCTGTGTGGACAAAACAAGGCTGCAAAGTCCAGAGGCAGAAAACAATAATATGACTAATCCTGTAGGAGACAACCCACACCCCCGTTACATACCCTGTCTCTTACACAGATACGCACACCTACACAGTGACCAAACATGAGCTGTTTCTACCCCTGGAGATAGTTCTTCTGCAATAGTACAGCCTGACCCCTCATGCTATTTACTGTACTGTGTGTGTTTGTTTGCAGTAGCTACACGAGAACTAAACTCAATATGTAAAAAGTTGCAGTAGCACACCTACACACTGACCTAAGTGTGTTGGTCTGGTGTGTGTGTATGTGTTTGTGAGTGTGTGTGGGGATCTGTGATCATAGTTGAATTCCTGTGCCGATGTGTCTTTCAGTAACACATTTAGACAGACGTGGCATTAGTGAGGCTGTCTCTCTCATCAGTACAAGCACATTAAAATGATTAAACTGGACAGGCTGAGAGGAGGAGGACTAAGTGTTTGCTGCAACAAGTGCACTTGACACTTGCCCTGTTTTGTTGTGATTTCATAAATGGAAATCTCATAACTGTGTTGGTGTCTTCATCCGTGTGGCTGTCAGTCATCATACACTGAATAAGGGGAGACAGTGATTCAGAGCTTCTCTATGATCCCCGTCATATTCCCTGTCAAAAAACAGAATTGGTTTAACAGATTAATGGATAAAACTTTTTCATTTCTAAGGGCTGATAGCATGAAATCTAAAATTATTCATGGTGTACTTCCCCATGCTTACCGTTTGCTGCTATCATACTGATGCATTTGGCTCAGAATTAAGTTTCAGGCTCACGGTGACCCTTCTGGGCTTCCATCCAAATGTGATTCCAGCTCTGGGCAGCTTAAAGTAACCACACCTATGACACAATCAATGGCCATACTTTGCTTACTCCAGTGTGAATTCCCTGTACATACAGTGATTAACTTTAGAGATTAACATTTCTATTTCCAAGTTTTTTATTCAGCAGTTGTGGGGGTGGAGTCGTGGATTGTATCTATTGGTCTGCATCTATAAAGCCTTAAAAAGTCTAACCATTTTGGTGTTTTTTTAAAATACTTGTATGATTGCATTTTGTAACATTTCACTGCGTGATGAGCTAACATAACAATCAGATAAGTGCTTGTGGCCTGGCCCTTTAAAGCCCCAAGCGTCAGCCCCTCTGCAGGATAGAGTATAAGAATATAGAATAACTCGCCTAGGCACAAATCAGCATGTGAATCGTCACCTTTTACTTACGCTCACATCGCTCACAAATATACACAGTGTTTATGCCATAGGCAAGACAAAGTGCCTCTTCCTATGTAACTGGGGTGTCCTTGTTACTACCCCAGACTCACTTTCTGTGTCAGTTGATCTAAGGATAAAGCTCTGCTAGAAAGCTTCACACTTGTGTCGCACCCGTGAGGGCAGCTAGACTTTAAGATTTCTTCAGAAACTCTACTGGGGAGATTTTACCGACTCGAAACAACACACAGACGCCAGTTGCAGGGAACAAGTTATATTTTAAAAAGAATAAATAAATGGTAAAAATAGTAAAAATGTAATATAAAACGAAATGGTAAAATAAGATAAAAAGGAAAACCAGTCCAAGGTGTGTTCGCAATATCCCAGAGTCCAATGTGCAAGGTGCCTAAAAGTCCAATCTGTGGTGTGGTTGCTACTCCTGGAGGCCTGGTGTCCACCGCCACGTGCGACGTCTGGCTCTAACTGGTACAGGAGGGAAAGAAGAGGGAGAACCCAAATCAGCAGACCCTTCAGTTCTCAACCATCCGTCTTCAGAAGCGTTTACAGAATTAACTAATCCGATCTACTTTAGGTGGCCAGCTAGTGAAACCAAATAAAATACTAGAAATATTTAAATCACAATAAGATTGAATACACACTAAACAAATCAAGTAAAAATCTAAGGAAAATCATCACACAAACTTAAGGCAAATGAATGGGAAAATCATAAACAAAATACAACAAAATAAACATACCAATAACTAGCAGCCCTCCCCTTAAATTGCAGTTCGGTAGATAAACTCTTCTGACGCAACCGGTCGTTCAGCGAGCTATAGCCGGCGGTAAAATGTAGAATGAGTGAAGAGGGAGACTTAAAGCTATGGTCTACGATTTGAAAGATTTGTTATTATTATTAAGATCATTTAGATGGTGGTTATGACCCAATAGTACCACCCACACAATGTGGAGAGTAAAAGGAACCAAAAAAATCCATTCTCTCTAGTGTCTGTAAAACTGAAAAGAAACTGACCAATAGGAGCCATGCGGCCCGGATGGCTCCTATTGGATCAATTTTCCGATCCAATCCTCGCTCACTCTCCTGCTCCTGCTCACGTCTGGTCCCGACCCACTTCCGCATTTGAAACCACAAGCGGACAAGAGGTTTGTTTTGCCCTGAGCAGTTCAGCTGCCGCTGCTCGCCCCACCGACAAAGAGTCAAAGAAAGAAAGTCTGTCACTGAAAAGACACAAAGCGGAGATGTGAAACAAAGAGGGCTCAAACCGAATAAACATCGGGTCATCATTTGAACGGTGGCGAAAGGTCCGTGAAGATATGGACCCGGTGCTGATACAGCGGCGTTTCTGTTGAGCAGGTAACCTTCGTCTTTATTGTGGATGTTGTCACACAGATAACTTTCATGCCGATGCTGCTTATGACTGTGAAAGCTGCCGTTAGTTTGTTTCTGTGTTATTAGACGGTGTCTGTCTCTGCAGTGTTGTCAACACTTGTTTACTTGTTCGACGGAGACGTTAGCCTCTATGCTAGCATTGTAAGCTAGCAACAAGCTAACATTGCTAACATGTTTACACCAAATCAGCCTATTTATTTGCTCGTGGCAGCTAAATGAAGCAGCAAGTAAGATGAATGAAGGGATGGATGAAATCCCAACGCGAAGCGGAGGGGTTTCGGATTTATTTCCGGATTTTTATCTTATTTGTCCGGATTTATTTCTCCATAACAACCTCTCGCCCGGTCACTACTCAGCTGTTTTGCTAACCCTCCTCCCGGTCTTGTCCGTTTGTTTTCAACGAAGCCTTTGCTAAATCAATATGATGGATTATCATAAACGCGTTACGATGTGTGTATTTGTGTGTCTTGTCTGTCATAAACAAGAGATTACGGTTTACGGACACGTTTGTGTTGCGGTCTGTGTGAGTGTGTGTCCTAGCTGCTGTCTGGTGCTACTCAGACAGCAGCTGGGACACACACAGCTGCTCCGAGATTCACACAGGTTTGTTTTTCAGCCACAATGTGGAAGCGATCGTTGTGATGAAAGCTGACGGCAGCATCTGTTAGTCTCTTGGCCCTCAATAACTTTTAGAAGTGGCTAACTTAGCTGTTGTAACTGATTACGTAGCTGTAAGGTAACGTAGCTGTAGCATGCTAATGACGTTACGCTAGCTTGGCTGTGGAGCTTAGCTGTGGACATTGTAATGACTTACAAGATTTACGTGAGTTTCAACGTGCATTGTAATAACTTTATCTGTGAATCCGACATCGTTACTCCGCATTCAAAGCTGGGCTGTATTTGGTTTCTGCCGGCTTGTTGCTCTTGGTGCTTGTTGCGGGACATATAAAGTTTGTTGAAGAGAAAAAAAAAAGCTTGTAGCCGGAGGGGGTGTGTCGCGGGACTCCGAGGGGAGAGCGATACAAGCTCGGAGGGGAGGGGTTAAGGAGCACAGAGGGGAGGGGTGTGTGTGTGGGGGGGATGCTTTTTTCAAACCTTTCTCAGATCGTAGACCAGAGCTTTAACTGAAGGAGGGGTGAAGCGTGCATTCACCCCTCCACTTTCCCATGTAGCGCGTCTCCCTCTCGGTAGCAGTCGGACGTCGTCTCCACGCTGCTGCTCCTCACTGGTTTGGTCGAGCTGTCGGGACTCTCCTCGTCCTCTCGGAGCTCCGTCAATCCGGCCGTAGGCTGGTTCGGTCCCCGTGCTTCTTTCGAGCTCTTTACCCCCGTTGCCATCCTCCCCGCTGCCTTTTTGGCGTCTGTCCTCTCCTGCCTCGCCACACACCTGGCTCGCCTTGTCTCAAATCACCTCGCTGGAGGTGGGTTGGGCTCGCCGCTCCCAGCTGCAGAAACCAATCAGCATCTCCCTGTGACACACATATGTACACACACACACACACACACACACACCCTGTGACACTTGGTTTAAAGTGTCAAGAGAGTCATATGTATCAAGACCATTTATGTCCAGCCCAAAGTCCCAGACTGAAACGTGTAATGTTTTGGATGAAATGTCATTAAACTCCATTGTTTTGGGTTGGGGGCATGTCAAAGCCTTTAACAAGGGAAACCAAAACTATAGATTAGATACCGCTGGTGGAAAGCTGAAAATCATGTAGGAAGTAAGACTTTTATAGTTAGGCAACTATATTGTTACACTGTGTGGTGCGGGGCAGGACTCAAAAGCGGACAACGAGGCAGGAGTAGAGTGCAGGAAGATTTATTGAAACTTCACAATGAAATATGCGGGGGCAAGGTGTAGCGAAACTCCGGCTGGAGAGTCCGTCGGAGAGGAGAGAGGTGTTGGAGGAGAGGTTGCTCACTGTGGCGCAGGTGGACCTGGTGGCGTGTGGAGGCTTAGGTGAGCTCTGGGCGAGGGTGCTGGCTGCAGAGGTGCTAAGAGCTGGGTTGCGGGGTGCGGAGCCACTGGTAGTTGGGATAGCATGTGCACGCTGGAGGCAGAACAAAAGACAATTAGATTTCCAGGAGAAGACATGAAATTCTCTGACAAGAGGCTTTGTGAAGCGACTATCAGGAGCCATATTCCACGTCGATTTGACGAAATCATCTGGCAGCAGGTAGCGTGAAGACCAGGACTTCTAAGCAGGCGCTGATTGCCAACCTGCTGCAGGTGTACGTGTGTCCGCAACTCCGGTGAGGTGAAACTCTGTCCAGCCTCTCAGTGCACCTCTGCAAGCACAGCAAAACAGAAAATACACAAAAAACACAAAAATCCACCACAAAACTTGACAGGCCGTAACACATACAGCCCTATGTTATACAAATATATAGACCTCAGTACTTTCTGCATTGAGATAGAAAGCTGTTATTCAATGTAAATCAGAAATGTCCAAACGGTGTAGGCTAAATTCATACTAATTCATTGTAGAACACATTTGCCTCCTGTATAATCATCTTTTTGATATGCTTTACTTTTTGTTTTCCTGCTAGCTTCTGCCATGTTCAAGGAAAAGTCACGAGATCAAGGGAAAGCTACAAGTCCAAGTGAAAAAATAAACCTGAACCTGACTGAGTGACACAAAATCTTTCACAAATTACTCTTCAATATAACCAGGAATAACAGTATATACTCCACATGAGCTAGACGCAAGAAAAAGTGAGAGAGAGCAGGTGTTTACTGTTGCTGGATTTCCCAAATGCAGACCACTGAGCAGCCAGGGTGGGTTGTTATGACAACATGCCTGTTATTGAATGCTTTAGCGAAAGGTCACGGTGTGAATGCCTCTCAGCAGAACAGCACACAGTGTTCTTATTCACTTCACTGCTGTGCTAAGTGTGATGCACCCAGGCTAAATACAACACGATGACTGCATTAGCATGTGCCAGCTGCCTCTGTCTGCCTGGACATAGTGAGGATCTGGTTCTACCAAAAGCCTTGCTACTTAAACAAGGCACATTGCAACATCAAGACATTTACATTTATGTATAATGTAGAATTAATATTGAATGTCCGGTGGGAGCATGGATGTCAAACTAGTTGCCTGTTCTTCTGTAGTGTCTTCAGAGCTGCTCAGGCCTCCACTTCAGTCCTGTGTACTGTAAATGAGTCAAATGCATTGTGACACTCAGAGATTGTCACATGATATGAACAGTGAGGGGCAGAGACTGAGAGATGTTATATGTATTCCTCCTGCTGTCAGATGCACTTACAGGCAGCTCACAGCCCCTTCGCTGTCACCCTGATACTCCCCTGATGGTCCTCACTGCAGAGCCTCAGCCAGGCCTCAGAGTTGTAAGTAAGCACACAGTAAATGGCCAGACTGCAGCAGAAGTCCCAAGTGGCCCTCTGGAAATGAACTGAGTGGCCACCTGTCAGACTAGTCTGGCTGTACAGTACTGTGCTGGTCTGGTCTGTGTCAGGCCTGGGCTTAAAGGAGGACTCAGAAGCAGAGGTTCAAAGAACAAACACATGTTTTATTTTGAAAAATTGTCTTCTTTGCTCTCTAGACAGGGTGATAAACAAATAGGCTATGAAACCTTCTATAACTAGACTAATGGAAAAAACAGACAAAACACAGAAAACAAAACAAACCAAGACTGAAAAAAAAAAAAAAAAAAAAAAAAATCACTCCAAAAGGGAGGATAAAATAATAGACTGATCTTACTCTACTCTTCAGAGGGATAACTATGAAAATATATTAACAAAAAACGCTCCAAAAGGAGGGAAACAAAAAGAGGCTACAAACTTAAACTACACTGCACGCCTAGGCTAGAAAAAACTGTATGAAAACAAGGTCACTCCAAAAGGGAGGAAAAAACAACAAGGCTATGAAACAAATACTAGATCTATAAAATAAACAGAAAAAAAACTTACAACAGAAAATCACTCTTCTAAAGAGGAAACAAGAGATATCAAAATACAAACGTGGTCTTTGGAACAGGACAAGGCTGTGGACATGAAGGCTGGAGGCACACGAACAAACGAGACACTCTGGCACAGGACAAAGGGAGACGCAGACTATAAGACACATGAGGTTAATGGGGAACAGGTGGAAACAATCAGGGATCAGGGGAGACGTCAGACCGGTGACACAAGAGGAAGGGCAAGTGACCTGAAACGAGAGGAGAGTTATTTTTCAAAATAAAACATGAAAACGACAAGACAGAAAAACCAGGACAAGACACCCCTCACCGCGTTGTGACAGTCTGGATGAAGTACAGATTTGTTGGTCACTGCAGTTAAAGGATAACTACCGTTTTTTACAACCTGGACCTTATTTCTAGCAAAAAATATGACCATTTACTCACCCAGATAACTTTGGTGTCATTTGGAGTTGTTCGGACGAAATTAGATCCAGTGTAGCGCCGGTATATCCATATAATGCGAGTGGCTGGACTGGCTCCAAAACAAAAGAAGGAGAAGCTCAATAATACTTATTAAATACACACAGAGAGGGAGTGTGACATCACTCTCTGCTCAGGACGTCTTTACTCCAATAAATCTCTACATAGCAAATGGTTGTTTCCTGGCATCCAGTCAGGCAGATTCTTGACATAGATGGAATGATTTTTCTCCTTCAGATGTAAGTGGACAGCATAGTCTTGACCTCAGGTCAGATGTAAGTGGGTCTGAAGGAGAAAAATCATTCCTTTGAGGACAACAATGTAAACCTACAATGCTGTACTGAGTTCCCTCCCCAGACAGCTTAACAACCATTCACACCTGGGCTCACCTAGCCCTAGCAACCCACATGAAGGCCGGTTGGGTCAACGACCAACAAGTGGCCCTAACCACTCTGAAACTCAGAGCTCACACGTGTCCTCAATGGCTCTGTAAGGACACTCCCACACAGAGCTTAAAAGCCTGCAGCTCCTCCAGTTAGTTAGAACTGAAAAAGCCTCTTGGATGAGAGGTGAAACGTCTTCAACAAACTGAAACAAGTCCAGTTGCCTACGATACAGCACTTAGAACTACTATGACCTGGATGACTGAGAACCTTCATCAACATACTGTGTGCCGTTGTCTCGCAGCAGTTCATGTGTTCAGACCTGTTCTTGACTCAGTGTGATTCCAGTGTACGAGGCTTTGTGCCCAGAGCAGAGAGCTGCAGTCCACCAAAGTCTGACTCTGCAGCAATATACCTGAGTGGAGCAGGTGATTTATCCTACCTGTCAACACAGCAGATGCTCCAGAAGGATATACAAGCGTTTCAGCTGCAGCAGATGCCTGCATTCATATGTATGGTGACTCTCAGACAAAAGCCAGAAGGCTCAAAGACAATTATATCAACCCCACTCAATACTGACTCCCAACAGGGACGAGCACTAATGTGCTTCCACCTAGTTTTGCATGTCTAATTGCACTTGAGCATGTTTTAAGCATGGACTTGGCATATGTGTTCAAACCTTCCTGTGCTAACTGAACGGGCAGCTTGTCAGGAATATGTATGCATTCACTTTGTGTTATGTTGTACAAATCTGTATTCCCTCTGTGAGTGAACCACAGAGGCAGATTGATTTAGCATATTATAGTAATTGTTTTGAATATACAGATATCCAAAACATGTAAACAATAATGGGTCGCACTTTGTTTTGGAGTACACTAAAAAGATGTAATAAGTTGTAAACATACACAGTTATAAGCTAAGTGATCTAATGAAGATGTAAGAAGCCATAATTTGTATCAAATTAGTCAAAGACTAGAAATAATATGGTCTTTATTAGACGTAAATGTATACCATTATATGCTGAGTAAACTAATAAAGACATAATAAGCCATAATTTGTACAAAATAAGGCAAAAATTAGAAATAATATGGTCTTTATTAGATAGTAAACAAAGACAATCATACACTAATAACACATACAAATCCATAATTTGTATTAAATTAGGCAAAACCTAGAAATATGTTTATTAGAAAATAAAAACAACAGTGTTACATCCTCGCTAAGTTGAAACAAGCTGAATTTCATATTAAATTAGACAAAAACTAAAAATGATATAGTTATTTATATCCTCATTATAAACCATACACCTAAATACCCAAATCACACTGTAATGTCATTTTTTACAGGCTGTAATTTGACAAATGCAGTACAATATTAACAATGGCCAGTCAAAGAACAGAGCTCAGAGGATGATGCATTTATTTGGGCTTTATTCAATTAGTTTCACTTTACAGGGTCATTTGTTGCTAGTTACAACCTTGTTAGACTCTTATCAGACATTGTTAGGAGTTATTTAGTGATACATTACTTTAGAGTACAATTTTCTTGTCAAGTGGAAAACATCTTAAGACCTGTTAGACCATTATTACTTTCTAGAGGTGGATTAGCCACACATCACATCAGACCACCTGTTTGGTGGTTGTATTATTCTATACTTCTGACAAACATTTCCAGCAACATGTAGTTTTAAAAAGTGGCAACATGATAAATCATCAACTGTCCCCTCCTCAGTGTGTGATTGAGCTCAGTGTTATCTTGAACACTGTAAGAATCAACCTATAGAATCTACTCAATGAGGTAACAATTTGCACTCTATTTGTTTGGGTAGATTTCATCACATGTTTTGAGTGAATTGTACCTAAATTTTACAACTATGACACACTAAAAGAAAATAGGTAATGTCTACCTAACATTTTCAATACATTACAAAACTGATTACTTATAAAAAGTGAGTAATATCAACTCTCACCTACTTAATAATTATTAATAATAATTGCACAACATGGCTTATTAACCATTACTTATTCAGGGAAGGTTAGCTTTACTTAAAAAAATATTGTCAGACACAGGAGATGATATTGATTATGTCAATTTTTTTTAATTGACCAAATGTTCAAAAAATAAAGAAAGGAGGTACAAAGCACCCTCTTCACTCTGCATATACAACTTAAACAAAAGTTTCTTGAACACTTCAAATGTGGATTCCAGTTTGTTTGTTTTTTTCAAACACAAACAGTCAAACAGTTTCAAACTGGAAAACTGGATCCCAAAATGTTTTTTGAGAACACTAAATATGTAAGTTTGGGGTATTTAAGATTGCTCGCTCAAATAAAAATAATGAAAGTACAGTAAATTAAGTACAGAAGCACCCCGCTTAATTATATATATATATTGCATATTTTCAACTTAATGTGTATATTTGAAATTTACTGCTCATGCTATAGGTCAAATCTAGAGAGTACCTTAATGAGGTACATTTCCAACCAACGTAAGTTACATCTGGTTCAGTGGGCATGTTCCTGTCCAGACGGTAGAGATGCAGGACACTGCATCAACAGTTTATCATCAACACCAACATAAAGATCAGTTCCTTATTCTCCTTCAGGGGAAGTCATTATTATTAAAGGTCATCCATCGGTTTTCTATTCATCGATTTGTTTGAGGAACACATGCATATTTAAGCAAAACCTTATGGGATCGTTGAATGAACCAGTCAGTCTGTGCCTGAACATAAAACAGCATTTTCCATATCTCCACACAGTGTTCCTCTGGTTAAAGCAAATGAAGGTGCAGTACACCATTAAGCCTAGAAGTTTTACAGTACATGGATGGAACATGAAGGAACAGGAAGTAAGACCAAAATATGTAAACAAATCCAAAATCGGTCATAACGCAAAACTCCATTAGAACCTCACTTGAGCCATATCCAGTACAAAGAGTAAGGCAGGCATCCAATATTACTAATACTAAAAGTCAAAAGCAAAACCAAAACAAGAGAGCCCTATACCAGCCAGGAACGGACTGAGTGCACACCATGCTCAACCAATTAGTCCATGTCTTCTGAGAAACAGGGACCCACAAAGTAGTATGCATTGTTTGAATGTAGAAAAATGTCAATAGGATGCTGCTATTTGGGAGATGAATTTGGCTGATCGCATTACAGTGAGCATCACTGTAATGCAATAAGCCAACACCAACACCAACACACATAGTTCATCATTAGCTTACTTTTGAGACTCAGGACCTTCTTGAGCAGTTTTGCTCCATGAAGCTCCAAAAAATGTTTCTGAAATACTTCAAAGGTGTTCTTGAGCTTCTTGGGATACTCAAGGTTGAGGGCGTAGATCAATCCCATCAACAGCACACATGTTCAGCACTTGGTTGCCCTCTATCACAATAGACACGTCTGCTGGATCCTTCTCGGCTGTGGGATTATGGCTCACTGGCACCTTCATGGTTTGGTCCGTGTGGCCCTCATGTTCACCCTCCATGTTAAAAAGTAAAAAGAAACAAAAAACATTAAGCACTTTTATTTAAGTTAAGCATATTAACAAGATGCTGTCAATACACTTCAGTTTTCTTGGTCAAGCCATTTATTTCAACACAAGCAGGGTTGTTTTAATTAATCAGCACTTCAATACAAGCAGGTAACAAATTAAAGGCAAAACCTGAATGCTTGACCCCAGTATCCCATACTGAAACATTTCTCAATTTTAAAGAAGTATTTCACCACTGGAAAGATGACCTTCTCATAAAACTGGTCCGTCTATGCAGTAGAAAGGCGCAAATTTTTTTGAAATTGGTGCTACATGACCAGAGAAAACAGAGAAAAAGTGCTGTAGTATTCCCTTTCGCTCAAAAAGCAGAAAACCTACAACAACCAGAATGCTTTCCAAGGCCCACCCCCAGGCCGCTCCTATTGGATAGGCTCGACCAGAGCTTCGGTTTTTCGCTGCAGCACAGTGACTCTATTTCTGTTAACATCGGTGCTCGTTTACCACAGCCAGGGGCAGTTGTCCCTGGCATAAAGTGTGGAGGAATTACACCGTATCAAGGAGGAAGAGGCCGCCACAACCGAGAGAATTACGGCTTATGGAGGAGGAAGAGGCCCCGGCTTCGGTGAAGCACCACCAGCAGGTGTCCCCGGCACGGAGCAGCTCTGTGTCAGCTTCTTCCTCCTCCACTTGGCGTAATCCCCGTGCGGTGCTTGACGGTGGTTGTAATACCTCCGCACTGTATTCTGGCTCATATAAGTAGGCCCGTATTTACAGTGTTTATACACCCACATTGTAATGATACAAAGTTGGCTGAAAATCGGCAAAGTATCCCTTTAACCCATTGCTGTAATAAACCATCAATATCAAATATTAACTTGTCAATAATCCCCAAATCAAATTTTACCTAATATTAAGGAATGTACAAGTAAACAGAAAATTGGAAATAAATATCAAAAACCCATGTAATGTGTTTTCCGCTACTAAAATGTAGGTATTCTGAACTGTTCATTGCACTCACACGATTCTACATTGCTAAGATGTTGCCATTCTAAAGTTCTGTCAAGACGTGTCTGTTAAAAAAGTTGGGCCATGCTATTGTCACAGGCCTCAAGCATGAGTTACCTGTGAACAGGTCATATGTCCTGATTGTACAGGAAAAGCATACTGGAGACGTTAGTTATTTGTTCAGCAGGCTTCTCTGTGAGGAAGCCCCAGTGCAGCCCTATACTACAATTAGAGCTCTATTTTGTCTTAAAAAATGACACAATTATCAAAATAGTTGACCACTAATTAATTAATTGACTAATAATTGCAGCTCTAAATCTAACTTTTTTAACCAGCAGTTGGGAAGCAAGACACAGGAACTTTACTTGAGTCTTGAGGAGCTGCAGTGTTCATGGACAAACTGAAATCTACACTGCATATTTACCACCACTTTAAAAAGTTACTGCTAATTTCTTCTCTGCTCTGACCACCAACCTGTTCTCAGTGCATCCACCATCACTTTCTCTCTCTCACTCGACCACACACACTCGCTAAGCACGGAGCTATTCCTTAAAGGAGCTACGCTACTTTTATAACACCTGTTTCACTATTAATTGTGTATTTTGTCAGATTATTTTAACTGGCAGGCTAATAATAAGCAAAAGGCATACTATGTGCCAAACCATTCACTGGTGTCCTTAGTCCACTGAAAAGACTTCCGGGTCGCTGCTCGTGTGGTCGACCGGTGAGTTCGTGGAGCAGCTGTTTTGCACTATTTTGTTTATTTAATGTTCTATTCATGCACTTTTTAAAGTGTTGCGGACGTATATGTTGTCTGTCCAGGCTAGACACCTACTGTCTGTGTCATCGGCGTCTGGCTGCTTTTTTTCCTAACTTTATTTAAAACTTTTCTAGCCTCGCGTGACATCTTTTCTTTGTTGTTTAAACTGCTGACTGGCTCCCCGTCCGGTGCTTCTACTACTGCTGGATTACTTCACGCTGCCTGGGAAACTACATCGACCTCAGCATGGAGATCAGGGGACTTTTCTGGGTTTCTCTGCTTTTCTGGCTGTCTGTGGAGTTTATCTCGGCATACTACAACAAACTCAATCTTCCAGACGGGCAGCGAGTCACCTACACCAGAGACTTTCTGCTGCGGCTCGTGCCCCACCCCCATCAAGCCGCTACTACGGACTCATTCCCTGAGGAAATTCGACGGGACCACTCTTCAGATAAAGAGGACTCAACCAACAATAAAAAAAGGTAACCAGGAGAGGGAGGAAAAAGGGTGGCCTTAGGGCCAGACTGAAGAGAGAGAAATGTAAACACCGAGCGCTCCCCTCAGTCATCCTGTCTAACGTGTGCTCCTTGTGCGAAAAAACAGACGAGCTGCTTGCTAACATTAACCATATGCATGAATACAGGACTGCCTCAATTCTTGCATTCACGGAAACATGGTTAAAAAACACAGACAGTGATGACATGCTGCACATAGATGGCTTCGGGTCCCCTCTAAGACTTGACCAAGAGAGATACTGAGCTCACTGGCAAACAACATGGCGGTGGCGTGTGTCTCTATGTAAACAGACACTGGTGCTCAACGGTCATCGTCAGAGAGGAGCTGTGCAACACCGACATCAAGCTTCTGGCCGTCTCCCTCCGCCCTTTCTATCTTCCCAGAGAATTCCCACAGCTCTTTCTCATCCTGGTTTACATTCCCCCCAGACCAAATGCATCCACAGCAACAGAGCACATAAAGGAAACCATACATAGACTTGAACTCATATCTCCAGACACTCCCAAATTCATCCTGGGAGACTTCAACCACTGTGAAGTTGACAAGTCACTGAAAGGATATCAACAATATGTCACCTGCACCACCCGCCAGGGGAAGACTCTGGATAAATGTTATGGATCCATTCCAGATGCATACAGATCCATTTCTCTTCCCCCTCTTGGCTTTGCTGACCACAACACCATCCTGCTGGCACCAGCCTACACCCCGGTCATAAGGAGGACAGAGAAGGTTATCAAAAACATCAAGCAGTGGACCAACGACAGCACTGCAACTCTACAGGGATGCTTCGAATACACAGACTGGGATAACCTTCTCGCCCCCTCCAGCATCATCAATGAGCAAGTGGACACGGTGTCCTCATACATCTCTTTTTGTGTGGATAACATCATTCCCACCAAAAAGGTTACAATCTTCCCAAACAATAAACCCTGGATAACCAAAGAACTAAAGGAAATCCTCAATAAAAAGAAGAGAATATTCTTCACTGGCACCGAATCTGAAAAGAAGGAGGTTAACAGAGAGGTGAAGTGTGCCATAAAAAATGCCAAGCTGAAGTACAAGGCCAAAATGGAGGAAAAATTCATTCACGGGAGCCTCCGCTCAGCTTGGCAGGGAATTAAAAACATGGCTGCTGTGAACTCTGCTCCCTCCACCCACAGGACCATCCAGGTGGCCGGCAGCAGCCCAGCATCCCTCCCCAACGACCTTAACTCCGTTTTTTCAAGATTTGAGACAGACAACATCACTCAGCTAGAAGATATTATCTCCTCCCTCACACCTGCAGAAGCTGAACGCTCCTTGAACACGGAGGAGGTGGTGAGAGCCCTCAGGAGGACCAAGGAGAGCACAGCACCTGGCCCAGACAACATCAGCGGCCGGGTCCTGTGGTGCTGTGCAGAGCAGCTGGGGGTGTGTTTCAGCTACTGTTTCAAAGATCCATGGACAGCGGCATAGTCCCCCAGCTATGGAAGCACTCCACAGTGGTCCCCATCCCCAAGAAGAGCTCTGTCAAGGCTCTGAACGACCTGAGGCCTGTGGCTCTCACCTCACTCGTGATGAAGGCTATGGAGAGGGTCATAAAGAACCACATCATCAAGGTCACTGACCCACTGATGGACCCTCTCCAGTTTGCTTATCCCACAGGCAGAGGGGTTGATGATGCTAAAATATACATCATGGACACTGTATATAAGCACCTGGAACACCCCAACACCACAGCCACACTCCTGTTTGCAGACTTCTCCTCTGCACTCAACACCCTACAGCCACACATCCTGGCAAAGAAACTCTTCACCCGCTTCCACCTGGACGACCAGCTGATCCTGTGGATTACAAACTCCACTGAGACTCCTTCACCTCTACTGGCTCCCCTCAGGGCTGCGTCCTCTCTCCTCTGCTCTTCATCCTCTACACTGATGACTGCAGGTCCACCCATCCAGACTGTCATCTGGTCAAGTATGCGGATGACACAGTTCTCCTGTCCCTGCTCTCAGGCCCCTCACATCACCACAGCTCAGCGCTTCATGAGTTTGTGGAGTGGTGTGATAACTCCTGCCTGGAGTTAAATGTGGAGAAGACCAAAGAGATGGTGGTGACCTTTTCCAGCAAGCAGAGGGAGCTGGCTGCAGCAGCTGTCAGCACAGTCCATGGGAAGACTGTAGAGGTGGTGGACGAGTATAAATACCTGGACACAATCTTCGACTGTATGTTGAAATTTGCCTCCAACACTGAGGAGATTCTCAGGAATTCTGAGGAAACTCAACACGCTTGGGGTCAACACAAACATCCTTCGGACATTTTATTATTCATTCATTGAGAGTGTAAACACATTCTCAATAACCTGCTGGTTTCACTGTCAAAGTTTGCTCTAAAATCATCAGACTTCCGGTCAGAACACTCACAACCGTGTGTGAGCAGCAAACACTGAGGACAGCGCTCAGGATCCTACAGGATCCCTCACACGCTCTGGCTCCGCTGCCCGGGCTGCAGGACACAGAGGAGGAGAACAATGTTCCCAGAGCTGTTCAACTCCTCAACTCCCAACCATCCCTGCCCCGCTGCCTGCCTAACACAGACAATAATCTACCTGTTGTCGGACTTACAATGCTGCTTTGTCCACACACTTGACAGCACATCCCCACTTTATCTATTTATTCTATTTACATGGACATTCTTAACTACCTCAATACCACTCGCACCTTATGTGAATACTGTCTATATCTCTTTTTATTATATTTTTAGCTTTATATTTCTTATTTTTATTTATTTTTATTTTTATTAATTTATTTACAGTATTTTAATTTTCTTATACTTTTAATTTTTATTTTTAAACCAGCTGACTGTTCTGTGTTGTGTTGTATATCTGTTAAGTGTTGTATTGTGTACAACTGCTCCACCTGCCTTGCCTTGAATTGCCCCCCGGGGACAAATAAAGTTTTTTGAATTGAATTGAATTGAAATACTATATGAAACATACAGTATGTAACTGGCAGTTAAGATAAATGATCTGCAGCCTTTTCATTTTAAAAAGTTAACAGCATAAATGAATATCTTAATTAATTTGACTTATAATAACAAAATGAGGGGGAGTTCTCCGCTGTGTTATTAACGTTATATCTACAACAGGGGACAGCAGCCTCTCTGTTAATTATTCGCTACGGGCGCTCAGAGTTATTGCTGCACTGTCTGTGTTGGTCAGCCGGTCTCTTTGGTTTACTGCTGATCACTGCTCCGCTCTGCTAACGTTAGTCACAGAGTGGCGGCGTAAAAAGTTCACAACATATTTACTCACTACATACACGTTCGTCTCGCAAAGGTAATTATTAAGTCACTTGATCAAAAAATGCTTGCAACCGCTGACTTTTTTGAAGATGAATTACAAGATAATTTATGCGTGTGCGTGCTGTAGATTGCCCGGGTGCTGCGCTGCCCTTGCAGTTGAGTTCCACCTTTTTTTGTTCCACCAACATCACGTTATTAACTAACATTTAACGCTAGAAAATATATTTTTAACATGTGAATTGATTTCGATTTCACCCACCCTTGGATATATTGCAAATTAGAAACGGAGTTGGTGAGATTAAAGGTGCAAGATAATGTTTAGCGTTATATAGCCCAATGTTAACTTAACTAAATAAATGGGAAATATAACGTTATTTTCTCAATTTATTCAGAGCAGAACCAGTAATGTTAACATTGGAGCTTATCAGTGCTACATTCTTTAATAATTACCGGATTTCCCATCCCTCTTCACCATGTACGTTAGCTGGCTAGCTAACATTAACGTTAGCTAAATTAGCTTAAATTTGGAGCCTAACAGGTTCAGCTGTGAAAGCAATACATTGTGCCCGTCAAATACCTCGACATGTAGCTAGTTTGAAGTAACCACATTACTACGTTTTAGAATTACTCAAATTAAGTAGCAAACCTTTCAACTTTGGCATTAGCCTGCACATGTTAATTAACGTTAACGTTAGCCTGCTAATTATCAATGACAGACTAACAGCCTAGAGAAGGCTACAAACTTAGGCCTGGACTACACGTATATGGATATTTTTTTAAGCGGATATTTTCGTCCTCGTTTTAAAAAAAAACTCTGTCCACGCCACAGAAATATCTCTGTCCATACGAAGAGGCAAAACTGAAAATGATAGCCTCTGAAGCCTGCAATGCCATGCCCAGCCGATAGGTGGCAATTAGCAAAATGTAAAATACCACAGAAAAAGAACGTTATGAGCATGCACAGTCAAACGGTCCAGAAAAAGCAGTCAAACGGCGGCAGTTAGGGTAAGAAGTTATGGTGAAGAAAACGAAAATATAATCTTTTGTGTGGACTGACGATGAAGTGGAGTTGTTGCAACAACGTTACGTTCATGTGTAGAGCTGAGATGAGACCTAAAAGTGCAAAGCACATATAGATAGCCCGGTACATGTCGGCCATTGTTGTTGACAACCGTTTTGCTTCAATGTGCATGTGCGAACGGCTTGTCGCTAGGCGCTTGACGTCATCGCGTCAACACCAGCTCGGTTTAACATCGCTACACGGATCCACTCAATCGGATATTTTTTTATTTCTCCACTTTTTTATCCGTTTAAAAAAGTCTCCGTTTATGTGGGTGAAATCGCCGTGTTCGTGTGGTTGAGAGGCCCAATTGGACAGAAAAATGTGCGTTTAGGAATATATCGTATTCGTGTAGTCCAGGCCTTAAATTCCTTATCTAACACAGAAGCACGCCGACTATAAATCCTGTGATAGATCTTACCATTAAATACGTTTGCATTTATGATATGATGCACAGCAACCTGTTAAACAGGAATCTTACCTTCAACCCAACATCTCCACTCCGCCAATGAAACAGATAAACCTTGGCCTGGAGCCAAGAACCAGCGCTGACGCATGTGCACGTTGCAATGCAGGACTAATCGTCTGCGAGTAGATTTTATTATGTTTTTTTATGTTGCAATTGTTTCTGTTAAAAAATAGGTTGTGTAGGTAGAATCTACCCATTATTATATATTTGACTTGCTGACTAATATACTTTCTGTAAAATGTAAACGATTTGCATGGGTTGTATTTACCACCCTCCAAAATCCCTTTTTACAGCAGCCCACAGCAATGACAGCATTAAAACAGGCCTGGTTTTCACACATGCAGCTAGCTTGCTAACGCAGAACTCTGTAAAAAGTAGCAGTCCACAAGCCCTCTGCCACCGGTGCAACCAGCGTTGCCACCAGAGTTCTGTGTGAGCTTTGCCATGGCTTAGTGTAGTGTATTATTGCTAGTACTGTAGACTACTGTAAATCAATGTCTTATTACAGTATGTACGTATACCAGGTCCTGGGTCAAAATGTTGTCATAATTTCACATCGTAATCAGCAGCAGCCAGTTTTGATTAGCTCTATTCATGGACAGTCGAGTGTTCTCATTAGATAGTTAGTTTACATCTCTTGGTGATATTTTTCAGGACATTTATTTGTTTTTATTTATTTTTTTTACAAAATAGCTATCTCTCCTTCTCTTGCTCAACCACTCTCACTACGCACTGCCCTGTTTCTTAAAGGAGCCACGCTCCTTTGATAACCCCTATTGGAGGATGATGTATGACATTCAGATTCTGTTATAGTCATATGTCATTATTCCATATTAGCAACAGGGAAAGGAAATATCATAAAAATACCAAAATACACCCATAGAGGCACTAGCAGTGTCTCCCAAAATGTGAGGGAAAAGTTTAGTAGAGTAGTTGTCTAGTGGCAGTACATGTACTGTATAGTTCAGGTGACAGTTTGACCATGAATGACCTCTGAAGGTCATTCATCGCCAAAGCATGGACAGGCTATCACTGTCAGAGGACATATTTTAATGCAGGGCTGATAACACTAATGTAAATGTGATGTAAATGCTAATTGCTACAATAATGTCTTTGGCCCTGTATGCTTTCACATCTCGGCATAAAAACAGCAGGGATACGTTGTTGGACTCCCTTTTTTTGGCCCATTGAAAAATGCTCTTGCCATTGTGTGAAAGTCAGCTGGTTCCTTGAATAACTGCATGCAACGAACCATGATGTCCATACCGTGACAGTTTAGGAGAATACGTGTAATGTTACACCTCTTGGAAGTATTATTCTGTTTTTTTCCTCTCATAAACAACCAAATTCCATAAAAAAATGTTTATCAAACAATATATCAGCCCGTCCTTTAAAAAGGCTCAGTATTTTTTTTAAACAGTTGGCCACTGTACCTTTTTTAGTCAGTGGATGAAATTGTGCTTTTTAATAGTTTTTGGACAACAATGAAGCTTTATGACACAGAGGAAAAAGACATCAGGCTTTGCGTCCACACACAAGATTTGTTAGTAGGATTCATTCATTGTTGATTAGAATTCTTTCATTAGATTTGTTGACCTGAAGAAATAAAGAATATTGCCAGCTTTATCCTTTCATCAGCAGAATACAGAATTAACATTTGTTGTATAACATCATAAAAGAGCCTTAAGACTAAATGTCATGTGCAGTTG
This sequence comes from Pagrus pagrus, assembly GCF_965226575.1. Lineage (NCBI taxonomy): Eukaryota > Metazoa > Chordata > Actinopteri > Spariformes > Sparidae > Pagrus > Pagrus pagrus. Next base: position 21,952,205 of record NC_140205.1, on the reverse strand, counting down.
CTTTGTATCTACTGTTACTGCTGATATCCTATTAACTGAGTGACACACACTTACACCCATCGAAGGCCAGAAGAGTGAACGATGATTTCAGTCAGTTTCAGACCTTGTCTGGATCTCTCTCCACCAATTTTTGGCCGAGGGTGGGCTGCTAAATCCATGGTGTGCATTGTTAGATCACTAGCAGTCACCACAATGCATAATACATGGGTCATTTCCCCTCAAATCTGTGTGCACTTTGCTGCGACAGGGAAGCAGATTCTAAAACAGCAGCATGCAGGGCAGAGAGAGGCAGATGGCTGAAAATCATGGTTAAAGTTCAGAAGGGTATGTGGCTGAATAGTTCCTCCTCCACAGGCTGTGAATGCTCTGACCCACAGCATGTCTGCTCTAAGCACAGAGATTATCTTCTAGTGTGTTCATGTGTCTCACAGTGTTCTGGTTCTTTTACACACAGCACATTCATCTGTTATTACATGCTGCATTATGGCCATTCACTGACTAAAAGGTGGAGGAATACTAACTAACATACTCTCTGCAAAGACTGACTACAACTCATAGATAGGAGATAGAAGTGTTGTATACTGACTCTTCTAATTATGGAAGGGCCATGTTTGTACATATTGTGGATCAACACAAATCATTTGGAGTTTGTTCTGACATCAATACAAATTATAATATTTATTTTTTAAATTATTTATTTGATACATTTCCATAGTCATCATAAACAAGTCCTCCTCAGAGGGGAAAAATGTCACCAGACCACTGTTAGAGAGGTGGCTACTTGGAAGGGTCCTGCAAATATAAAAAAGTAAAACAGCATGAAATTGTGTTGTCCTTTCAGGTCACTTTAATTATTCAGTATCATAAGTCATTAAAAACTTATTAAAACTTTTTTGCTTCTCATTAACTGTTCTTCCCCCATACTACAAAGTGCACCTTTAAGTAAAATTTTGCCAAGGTTTGTTATATAATTTCAAAATGAAACAAAACTCATAACACAGTCACTGGTTGTCTTATACAGGCCACACCCTGGAACATTTGATGGTGATCAGACAATCAACCAACCCTCCACCACAATGATGAGAACCAACAATTAAGAGGTCTTGAGTGACCAGAGAGTGACAGGATACAGCCAATAAGATTACTTGGAAAGTGAAAAAAATGCTATTTCATTGGTTAAATATCTTCCAAAATTTTAAAAATACATTAATTCTGAGTAGATTTATAGTAGATTATGTGCGTGATGTGTGTTCTTTAGATGCTCTTTTAAAGTTTCAGCCTTAAGTTAGTATTGCTATACATGCTGAAGATGTTATTTCAGATTTTGTTCCAAGGGTGGTTGTTGGTGTAGATTGTCTACTGTATGTCCCATTTGGGTATTGGAATATGAGGTACATTGGGAGGGTCCGTCAGTTGATTACCTTAGCACACACTTAATGTGTCATAGTGTCCGAAAAAGTGGTCAAGGTTCAGTAAATAGGATGTGGTGATCCAGAAAATTAATTTAGTAAAATTTCTGCTTTTCTAAAGATATGATGAGTTGGTGAGGGCAATCTTTCAATTTTGATGTGCATTACACACCACCAGTGGTTGCTCTTAAGGCTAAGCCCAGCCAACCTGTGAAGGAAAATAATTTTAACTGGTATGGACTTTTTCTTTTGGTCACTTACTCAAAGCTCAGAACAATTCAGTGGTGTACTGAGCACAGCTGGACAACGAACTGAGACTGAACACAGCCTCCAAATCCAATGGAGGTCAGTTTGACAATGGGGGAAACAGTATGGAGGTGATTTACAGCGGCTCTGACCAAGACTATGATTTCAAGGACAGCAAGACGAGGCAGGCAGGGGACACGAGCGGGTTAAAATGTGCGGAAGCGAGTGTAGAGCTGTAATGTTTTCATATCGACTCGGTGAATTGAGGATTTATTTCAACAAAACGAGGTGATTGTGGAAAGATGAAAACTAAGACTGATATGAGTTTTATTTAGTTTATGTCGAGTTTGACCAGGGCCAGCATAGCCTGTTATACTGGGATTGGCTGGTAGAAGCAATAAGTGGGCAACATTGGTGGTATAGGCAAGAGGTTAGAGAAGCTAGCTAGTGGCCCAAAGATTGCTGGTTCCCTGACTGGATGTAGAAAACTTAAACAAAACAATCCACATCCTTGCAAATGCAGAGCATTGGGTCCTTTGTTTAGACACCAGATCTGATGCTAGTCAGCCAGAGTAGAGGGAGAGGAAGTGACCCCAGTCTGACCCAGATATATATACTCGTTGTTGTTATATATATATGTTGCTATTGTTATGTTATAGTCAGTTTTTAACCCGGGTTACAGAAGCTCGTCTTGGTTCATTAAAAGAGAGAAACGTGAATTGAATAGAAAAGGGGTGTATGGTTGTATTTTTCTATTTAATAAGGGAATAGAAGTAAGAGTATTTTTAGACTATCACCTCTTACCAGTACAAAGTAGTGTTAGGAGACAGGACGGTAGCTGGTTCGCATGCTAATGTAACCCGGGTAGTAAATCCTCCAGGCTATAACCTCATTATTTTGAAAATTAAGTTGCATTTCATGCGTTTTGTTTCTTAAATTTTGTTGTTCTTCAAAGAAATAACCTATTTCTAATTTGGTCACAAGGTGGCAGCAGAGGCGCATCAGTACGCTCTGTTTAGGTGCGAAAAAAGGTGCTACGAGTCGTCATCTCACTTTCATATATGATCTTTGTTCTTTCTCTCGCCTGCTGCCCGGTCCGTGTGGATGTTAGAGAAATACCATCGCTTTGAGCTTGATAAACGTCAGAAGGTTGATAATTGAAACATAAATTAAACACTGACAAACAAGAGACGATTGAGAAGCTGTTGACGTCGCGTAGAACTCCGTTGAACTCCCAGAAACTATTAGAACTATAGAAACTATCCAGTGAAACAATGTGGTTACATTTTTGAAATGTTTATGTAAATTCCTGTTTGTAGGGTATTGTAGTTTGCGTTAAAGTGTCTCTAGGTTATTATAAATCATGGGAGCTGCTATAAATTAATGAAAGGTAAAGAGGACACTGTGGAGCGGTAATTTTATTGGAGTACAGTGTATGTATAAATGGACATTTATTATGGACTTAATGAATACTTTTCCTGCACGTTTGTGTAGGCTGTTTTTTTTGTGGAGCCCGTTAGTGGAACATCGTCTGTCCATATCTCCATCCTAGTTGCTTTCCATCTTCTGCCGAGGGATCTCGGACTGCCTCATTTGACATTCATTGGGGAAAAGGGTGGTAGGACTTTCTGAGCGAACTCATTTTTGTTTTCCTTTTACTATTTTTATATTTATTTTAATTTTCCTGAGATTTCAGAGGTTTTGGTACAATTTTATTTAAGTAAGCCAATTGTGGTTCAACAGAACTTAAAAGACAAAAAACATTTAATACACAAAGGTACACAGGGAGATTATCCAAGATGGCTGCTGGTTAGATGCACTGGGTCATTCAGCTCTACCAATCCATCAAAAATCATGAGAATAAGTCAACATCCATGCAGTTGAGCAACATCTCCAGGCTTGTGAGAAAGATGGAAAACTGCTGGATTAGTTTTTGTGATTTGGAACTGTTGGAGACTTTTTGATGACATGTGCTGCAATGCACTGACACACCAGCAATACTGGATTACCTGGAATCTTGCCAATTAAGTGGATATTGTATACTTTGAAAGTACTTTCATCACTAACTAAAAAATGGCTACTAAGAAGTTAGCTGAAGAGATGGAAGAGGTGAAAAAGTCTCTGAATTTCATGTCAGAGGAACTGAGTAAGGTAGCAAAACAACAAATGGGCCTACTGGATGTGCGGCAACTTAAGGCAGTAATTAAAGACAAAGACAAGAAGATTGAAGAGCTTGAAAGAAGAGTCGAAGATTTGGAGCAGTATTCAAGGATGGACGACCTGGTGATTTCTGGGCTTGAGACAACCCACCGCTCCTATGCACGGATCACAGCAGGTGACAAGGAGTGGGAAGATGCACCAAGAGGTGAACTGCACACGCTTGAGCAGCAAGTCATCAAGTTCTTCAACAACAAAGGAATTCTTGTAAACAGTACAAGTATAGCTGCTTGCCACACCATTCCACTGAAACAAAACAACAGATCGAACATCATCATCCGATTTGTGAGTAGAAAACATAAAATTGAGATGCTTAAGCTGGCAAAAAAGCTGAAGGGCACAGGTATGTATATAAATGAGCATCTCACAAAGAGAAATGCAGAAATCGCAAGACAAGTCAGAATCTTGAAAAAAGGAAAGCGAATCCAGGACACGTGGACAAGGAACTGTAAAGTAATGATCAGACTGAATGGTCCACCAGAACAGGCCAAGGTATTAGTTATCAGAGACCTAAAAGACCTTGAACAATATAAATGAAAAAGATGATCAGTATGATAAAGAGGTGGAATAGTGGGGAAATGTCACACTCTTTTGTCGGTTGTGTTTCATGTGCAGTGAAATATTGTGTACAACACACATGATATGAGAAGAATGGGTGGCTGCACAGAATTCAAGTCTTCTGACTTTTATGATCACAAATGCTGAGTAAGAAAATGACTTTGACCCAGAGATTCACTTCTACCAGAACTTTAACGTGGACTGTGAGTATTATTCTGAAGAAAAGTTTAATTCAAATGTTAAAATGGAAGGGTTTTCAGTGATTCATTACAATAGCAGGAGTCTCCACAGTAACTTTTCCAAAATTAAAGACTACCTAAAACAGTTACAGAAAAGGTTTACTGTAATAGCAATTTCAGAGACTTGGCTGAGTGATAGTAATGAACTACTGGATGGATTAGAGGGTTATGAAATGTTTTGGCAAAATAGGATTAACAAAAGGGGAGGGGGTGTTGCATTGTTTGTGATGTCCTCTCTTAAATGTAAGGTGATTGGTGACATGACAACTGTCATTGACAATTTGATGGAATGTGTAACCATTGAAATCATTGTTGAAAGATCCAAAAACATATTGTGAGCCTCAGTGCTCACCGGGAAGGGCAGGAAGGAGGAAACAGCGTTAGAGGGTGATGACAGTTTTATTTTCAGGCCGGCAGATAACGTGGCTCACAACTAAAACACAATTAAACACAAGAGAACAGCCGTCTCTCTCACGGCTGAGGGTCTGGAGCGTCTGCCGTCTCAGCTCTCTGCTCTGGTCCTTCTCCCAGGACCCAGCCTACTGCAAGAGAACCAGAACCAGGTTACACGTGTGCTTATATAGCTGACTGATTACCTGATTCTGTCCAGCTGTCTGAGCACCGGCTGAGCCACTCCTCCCTCTCCTCCAGCAGCCGGCGCCTTAACCACACCCCACTGCCACACATATTAATTGGCTGTATTTATAGAACTCCAGGTATGTGCATTGATCAATATAATAAGTAGATTTATGAATTATATGAAAGACATAATGATAAAGTGATCCTGGTTTGTGGTTACTTCAACATTGATTTGATGAAATTTAACGATCATACCAAAACTACTGATTTTGTTAATCTTATGTTTAGCTTGAGTTTCTATCCACAAATTGTAAAACCTAGCAGAATAACAAAGGATAGCCTAACATTGATTGACAATATTTTTATAAATGTATTTGATGGGAAGAGAAAAAGTGGACTGTTATTGACTGATGTAAGTGATCATTTGCCTGTTTTTACAGTGATAGAAATTAACAACAAGCTAAATTTACAAACAAAAAGACAAGTTAATAATTTAGTCCGAATAAAATCACCAGAGGCAATCAAGGCATTCAAGGCAGACCTTTCAAATCATGATTGGCAGGAGGTTTTTGTGGAGGATACTAATGAAGCATATGATGCATTTTTGGATACATTTCTGACACTCTATGATTGTCATTGTCCATTGAGAGAGTACAGGCAAAAATACTAAAAAGAGGGAGAAACCATGGTTAACAAAGGGTTTGGTAAAAGCCTGTAAAAAGAAAAATAGGCTCTATAGGGAATTTATTAAGCATCGAACAAAGGAAAAGGAGGACAAATATAAAAAGTATAAAAACAGATTGACATGTATTATGAGGTTGCAACAAAAAATCTATTATGAGCAATTGTTGCATAAATATAAAAATAATATTATTGCAACTTGGAGTGTGCTTAATGATATGATTAAAAAATCCAGCAAAAAGGATTTTACAGCATATTTGGTAAAACATGACAACTCAGTTATTGAAAATATAGAGGAAATTGCTAATGAGTTTAATGAGTTTTTTGTTAATGTTGGCCCAAATTTGGCTAAAAACATTACTTTTAGTATGGATGATGACAAAAATTTAAATGGTGTATCTGACAATAAAAATACAATGTTCCTTGGTGGAGTATGTGAAAGTGATGTGTTAGAAGTGGTTAGAAAGTTTAAGAACAAAAAATCTGTTGATGGCAACAACATTGATATGTCACTTGTAAAAGAAGTGATGGATTGTGTCCTTAAGCCATTTACTTATATATGTAATAAATCTTTATCAACTGGCATTTTTCCCGACAAAATGAAAATGGCCAAAGTTATTCCGATCTATAAAAATGGTGACAAACATATGGTATCAAATTATAGACCTGTGTCTTTACTACCTCAATTTTCAAAGATTCTCGAGAAATTATTTGTAAATAGACTTGATAACTTCATTGATAAATATGAGCTACTGAGTGACCATCAGTATGGGTTCAGGAGCAATCGATCAACATCCTTAGCAGTGATGGATTTTGTTGAAAATATAGCTACGGCAGTAGATAAGAAGCAACACACTGTTGGTGTATTTATTGATTTATGTAAAGCTTTCGACACAATCGATCATTCCTTACTTGTGCAGAAATTGGAACACTACGGCATAAGAGGTGTCTCACAACAGTGGTTAAGAAGTTATTTAAGTAATAGGTTTCAATATGTGGAAATTAATAAGATTAAATCACATTTTAGAAGAGTCACTTGTGGGGTTCCACAAGGCTCGGTATTGGGACCTAAGTTATTTATACTTTATTTAAATGATATTTGTACAGTGTCTACTAAGTTGAAATTTGTTATGTTTGCGGACGACACAAATGTATATTGTTCAGGGGAAGATTTGACGGAAGTGCTGAGGACAGTAGAAGTAGAGTTGTTTCAGCTAAAAAAATGGTATGATATTAATAAGTTATCATTAAATGAAAAGAAAACAAACTTTATGGTATTTAGTGGTGCCAGGACCAATTGTGAAGTAAAATTAAAATTAAATCAAGTGGAAATTGATAGATTTTGATATTGGTGCTGTATGACCGAAATAAACAAATTTCATTCATTTCATTAATTCAAAGGTTCTTTGTGAATTTAACTGCATTACTGTGTTTAACATACAAAAATGGTTTATTACTTACCTGTCTTTTTGTTGAAAAGAGAAGTATGGTACTTTAGTACATTAGCAATATTTTCCTTCATTCCATCACATTTCCAGTGATATCTTTATTGTGGAATACTGACCTCATAAGTTTTTGGTTGCAATATATATTTAATTTAAAAAAAATTGCCAGTCTGTTGTAACAGTATGACAGGAAAAATATAACCAATCTCCTCAACCCCTGCCTCTTGGTTTGATACAACACTAGCTTAAAGAGATAGGTGCAAGGGGGGTTACACTTACTTCAGTAACATCTCTACAACACAATAAATAGAGATCTTTGACAAAACATCAACACTGTTGTTTCCTCACACTCTGTTGATAATGTTAGTTAATTTTAAAGGCTTTAAACTAAACTTCTGGTCATATCTTACGAATTGCTCCTTTAAGTGACATTAATACAGGAACTGGTGTTGGGCATGGGGCCACTAGGAAATACACAATGACAGCAAAAGCAGAATTGTTCTTTCTTGTTGGACCATTTAGCACGTTGTGATCACAGAGGTTTGCAGTACAAGACAGAACAAAGCCATGCTTTAACAAATGGCCCCTGCATGAGCAGACTATTGTATGCCTGGATATCTCCTCCTCCCCTGGCATTTGCATGACAGCCCACATTCCTCTTTCGCCAAACTTCAAGCCAAAGAGGAGGTAGACTATCCCACTGAGCAGCTCAACTGGTTGTTCCACCTGAAATGACAGATGGCATCATGGTGGAAAGCCATCTATCTAGTACTTCTGATCAATACATGTAATAAGAGCAATAACACCTCCACACTTTCTCCTTAAAGTTTCCGTCCTGTGCTGGGAGCTGCCTCTGATCAATGGCTCTTCAGTATGTCACAGTATGTAATGGTCTTCTTCTACACTGGACTGTTGTTGCTGCGTGAAGCATAGTTATTGCAGAGTAGCACTACTGATATTGAGTGAAAAGGGATTAACCTTACATTTTTGGTTCAGTGGCATTAAAGGTAAGTACCTTTTCATTCCAGTTTTGACCAAAAGAAATAAGAGTAGAAATCGCTCATCCATGGTGATTGAGTGACAGCTGGTATTGATTTCATGATGGCTGTAAACCCAGAGGCTAGAGATTTATCAGCACTTGAATCCAACAGATCGAAATTCCAAACCAATCAGCAGGTAATCTTTGTTTTATACCTATTGACTGCATTGAGAGCTTACAGCTTCAAATGTATACAGCTCATTAAGTACACACACACATACAGTATATTCAGCCCTGCAGTATAGCTAGAAGGGATGATGTTGAAACCTTGAACTTGTAAAATATTCATGCCTCACCTTTCTATAAGGTTCTCGTGAAAATTCCCCGCACTGCCATCTGATTACCACATTTTATACATGAAACACATTTCAATATGAGCAGGATTAGCAATCAATCCAAGTGCTGGTTTTGGAAATCGTCCTCATGGATTAGCTACCCCGGAGCATGTGTTCCATGAGGCAAGTCATTAATCAGGGCTTTTACTGAGGAAGGAAAGGCTGTTTTCATTCAGTATTCAAGTGAAGGTCATCCAATGCAAATGCCTCTCTGTGAAAGCCAATAGCAAGGTATTATTTTTCTTCGAATTGTGGATGCCATTTATACTGAGTCATTTTATGGGTGTTGGGTTACGATAGCTGTCCAATCTCAATAGTGTCTAAATGCATCCAAGAAGCATTTCAAACAAACTGAAATTTGTTCAAACCTCTGAATGCATCTCACCTCACAGAATAAATATTGTTACTTTATGGTTCTATTAACCTCAGAAATGTTGAAACATTTTTCTGTAAAGATATAATAAGATATCCAAATTAAAATGTCTAAAAATGACCAGACAGCAGTGGTGTACTTACATTATCCCAAATGTTTCCAAAAATGTTCAAACCCAGAGAAATCTACACTTTCCTGCTGAAAGCAACATTGGATTTCATTTAGTAGCCGGGATAACTTCCGGGATAAAGTCAAATGGTAGGAAGGAAGTCAGTGAACAAAACATAAAATTAATAAAACTAAGACATTACCTCGTCTGCAAATAGATTTTCATCAGCGATGGCAGTTGTTAAATGGTGTGTTCACCACCAGCATAGGCAATTTTTGCTTCGTGTTACAAGTGTTTTTTTGTCCCAAACAGCCAGACAACATTGTAGGCCATAAGATAGCAAGCAACCATACACACCAAGTGTTTGTGTGTTTGAATTCAGGTCTTCATTATGGAACATAATCACCTGATAATGGAGGTCACCTTTGTGGATCACTGCTGCAGTCAGGTTGATAAACAGAAATGAAGACAAATCCTCTTTTTAACCCCAAAACTTAAAAAGTATTCTCTGAGCTCTCCTCCAGTTGGTAAACGTCTCTGGATCAGAGCAGAATCTGCTGTGACTCTGGGTGTTTTTTCCTCCAAAAGTTCTGCATTAACTCTCCTCCAGAGCTAGCCACAAACACGGATGGAAATATCCAGTGGTTTCACGCTCACAAATGCTTATTCACCCTGTTGAACTGCCACAACTATCTCCTCCACCTCCTGACATGAAATCAGCTCATTGCATCTAATGTGAAGTTGATTTGAGATGTATTAGACAAATCTTGATATGACATGTATGACGCAAACAAATTTGAAGATATAAAGAAAATAGCAACATTATGGCAACTGGTCTGCCCCTCCTCCAGGGGTGATTTGAGATGCATTCTGGCCAGATGATTTAATAAGTGTAAATACATTTGTCACACATTGGTAAACTTAATTCTTCTGATAGTGTAACTATGCCAGCAAGCAGTCTGTAGAAATAGCTAGTTACTGTCTGTTGAACTGAATACATCCATGGTCTGTGTCCTTGTGATGATGGGAGCTAAATTAAAGCTAAAATGAGTAATGTGTTCTCTGTCTCAATATCTAGGTTCAAGTTCAAGTATAGAGGATTCATAATATGGTGAAATGAAAAAAAATGGTTGCCAAAGATAAAGAAAATGTGAAAAAAAAATGTATGCAGGATAGGCTTTGGAAAGTGTTGGTGTTTAAAAGTACTGGTAAAACACTGGTTTGTTGTGTTAAATAATACAAGAAAAGTGATGTTCAAGTTATCACATGTTGTTGGCATTGTTTGTGCTAAATATTGCATTCAAATTAAGGAGCTTTTATGTAAAGCAGATATAAAGCCACAGGCCATCTTTCAAAGTAATTATATAATCTTACAAGACTTGTAAGAGTATTCCATTTCAAAAATCTAATCCTGCATCTGCTCTTCATCTTCACTCACCAATTTGGCAGGTACAACCCTCTCACTGCCTGTCCCTCTAATGCTTTGTTCTTTTTCCTTAGATCTGTTTCTCTACTGCTTTGGATCAAAAGTCTCTGCCTTCATTTATTCCCATCACACACAGCAGGTGAATGAGTCACACCACAATAACCTTTGCACTAGATAATGGTCAGTGAGAGGCAAAGGTGGTGGAGCTCTGCTCCCTGCAGTCAGGCCAAGGTCAGGACCACAGTTTGATAGGTGGCTGCCTGCAAACAAATGACTGAGAGTGGAAGGCATGTTGTGTTCTTCTCTCAGGGCTGCATATTATATGTGTGTGTGTGTTGACTTGAAGGCTGCCATTATTAAATAAACCAGCCGCAGACAATGTGTTCTTTCTGTGTCCTTGTTCTGCGGCAGATCACCCTTCTTGGAATATATCTCATCAACTCCTCCAGACACGAGGAAGCAGAAATTTGTGCTGAGTCTTGGGTCAAGTGTCAAGGACAGATATTTGAGGCCACAAATGCTGCATTTCATTTAAATGTGAATTTCATTTTATATTTTGAAGCTGTGTATAGTGTTTTCAACTTGAATTATTCTCAACCTTTTTCCTCTAAAAACGGAGGGCTGATGTTTCACTAAAAATTGAGATGTCATGAATACTGCTGCTCATGTACAGCACAACTGTGTTATGTGACATATTTCTTCCTAGTTTTTACATGTTCTTCACAAACTGTTCTTCTGACTGAGTGCTGAGAAGGGGGTTAAGGATTCTCAGAGCCTGAGGAATGAAGCTGCTCAACTACGGCAGCCAATACTTTGGTGGGTACATCCCATTTCACCTAGAAAGAGGACAGAGGAGATGAGGAAATATGTTTTAAGAGAAATGGAATATCCCTTCCTCTGCAGAGTCTCCTGAAGCGACATCTGTTTCTGATGACGGCTGCAGCTGATCACAGCTGGATCAGTCAGTCGGCTTCAACAGCTGTAGAGACATTGGGTGAATTTGTGCCAAAAATGCCATTATCTATATATATTTTTAACATTAACACAGAACTAATAATAGTCTAGAGATTTCGATAATCAAAGTTCAACTGACGTGCTGCATGCGTGCGTAATCGTTACAGTATAACACCAACACACCAACTTTAGGGATATCCATCTGTCCATTTAGGAAGCAAGTGATTGTGAATCAATTTCACATGCTCTGGTGCAAATGAAAGTGAAAACAGATGCAACAGAGGCAAAAGCAAGACAACCCCCAAAAAGCGAATCATTTTGTATGTGGTGGCCACAGACAATTGCTCTCTCCTGAGCTTTCCTGACTGATTCTACTCTAGTTTTGTGTTCTGCCAGTGTCCTGTCGCTACTATTAGCATGAGGTGGTACCTGCAGCCCAATCAGGTTGCACAGTTAGTCCAGCTCCTCCAGGATGGCACATTCATATGTGCAGTCACAAGAAGGATTGCTGTGTCTCCCAGCACAGTCTCAAGAGCATGGAGGAGATACCAGGAGACCGGCCGTTACACGAGGAGAGCTGGACAGGGCCTGTAGAAGGGCATCAACCCAGTAGCAAGAATTTTATCTGCTCCTTTGTTAGAGGAGGAACTGGAGGAGCACCAGCAGGCTACTGGTGTCCATGTTTCTGACTCAACTGTCAGACCCAACGTCCTCTAGAGCAGTGATTCTCAACCGGGGGTTCGCGGACCCCTAGTGGTCTGTGATGTAATTGCAAGGGGTCCATGAAAATAAAATATCTCTTAAAAATGATCCTATGACATTTATATTATTGTTAAAGTTACTGCATGATGCTGTTAATACAAACTTAACAGGATCTGCATCCTTTTCAAATTATGAGCCCCCTAGTGTTTCACTGGGCATACACCATTTATTTCTTAATAATGCTTTTATTGTGAAATATTTGCAGGAAGCTGATGTGGTAAAACTCATTAGCTTGTAAGGTTCAGGTTAGCGTTTGAAATTAAGCTAATGTTACAAACAAATTAAGGAGATGATAAGCACAGTTACACAAAGAAGAAAAAGTGGAAGAAGAAGAAACAGAAGAAGACAACTTGACAACATGGAGAGATGGCTCAAATTAGAAAGGAAGACCGCTTGTTTCGGACGAAGCAGACTCTGGGCCACTGGAAAAGAAAAAGAAAACAGACAGCAAAAGGAGACTTCATAAAGAAGAATACATCATGTTGGGATTTACAGCAACTGATTCGGACCCTCAGCAGCCCCTGTGTTTTTTATGTGGAGAGGTACTTTCAAACCATGCCATGAAACCGGCACACATGCCATCAGTGGGCAAGACTGCTGACTTTTTCACGTGGAAATTGTCCGAGTTCAGAGGGGCGCAAAAGGGTCGATCTAAAATATGCAGGGGGTCCAGGACCCCAAAAAGGTTGAGAACCACTGCTCTAGAGGGACCTGTGCACACAGCCTAGCACTGTGCAGGTCGAATGTCAATCGTGAGAGAGCACCAGATTTGGCAGGTTCACCATTGGCCCCCTTGTTCTGAGGGCACATGTGACAGTCTGGAGATGCAGTGGTGAACAATATGCTGCCTGTAATATCATCCAGCATGATCAATTTGGCCCACCACATCAGGTAATGTATGTAATTTGAACGTGATATGGTACGTTTTTGTAGTACTTTTACTGTAGTACGTTTTGTACTGCTCACATTTTATTCCTGGTGACTGGGCTGCATAACCATCCAGATGTGCTGGTTGCCATCCACAGCATATCAGTTATCTCTGTTTCAGCAAAACTCCCAATTGGGACCCATGAAAGGAAGGCAAACATGACTTCTGTAATCAAAAAGCCCAGCCACAATGACTAATAACATGGAAACTTCTGCGGACTCCAGACAGTATCTTACTATGTAGCACCATACCCCACACAGACTAATGCAACACCCATTTTGTACAACACTGTGCAGGAAATGTAAGCTGATAATAACATTCTGTATACCCAGTACATTAAATTGCTTTTCACTGGGAGAATATTGTGATAATTTATCACGAATGCAGAGACCACATCAGCTGTTCCAGATACACAACAACCCATCATGTGTTTGAGGAGCATGGGTAACAAGCTGTGAAAAAATGTATGGCACAGTTCATCATCACAAATCATAATCAGTCTTTCCTGGCAGGACATATGTTGCACACGAGAGTGGGCAAGAGTCAAAGGAGCAGAAAGCTGTGAATATATCCTAAAACTATCTGGAGTGTCAATGAGGTGGAGAGGGTGTGCTCTGTGGTAGGCTCCAACATACCTCCATAGCAAATCACACGGAGACAGGCAAAGATTGACTGATGATGAGTGATGATGATATTCATGAATGAAGTGGGTGGATACACATGGGAAAAAGACAAAAGTCAAGAAGGACACTGAGCCGACCCTCTAAGATTACTAAAAGGCATGTGATATTTGCTGCATGTTTTTATGGGTGCTGCTGTCTGTACAAGAGAAATCAGGACGTTAGTGTAGGCTATTTTTGCAACTCATCAACTAATCCAAAGGAGAGATCTGTGTTTCTCATTAGCCTCTCATCTGTGTGATGTGTGAGAAGCAGGGTAACTCTCTCAGCCTGCACACACACACACACACACACACACACACACACACACACACACACACACACACACACACACACACACACACACACACACACACACACAGAGATTCCGCCAGCATTTCACTACAGTTTTAATGTCTGTGTCTGTAGATATGTCACAGACATGAAGAGAATACACACAACAGGTAAAGGGCAGTTTTTCCTTCTTTTTCTTTCTCTCCCTCCTTCCCTCCCTCCCTCTCTGTCTCCCTCCTGCTTTCTCACTTGTTAAATGGAGGTAAAGGAAAATAATGTCATCATACTCATTGATAATTATCAAAGGCAAACACGTGGGTGGACTGACATGCGAGTGAACCGCAGCACTTCAGCAAGAACTATATTTCATTTTTATTGTCGCCTTAGGGTGGCCAGCTCTACTTAACTGTTGTTCCCCCTTTGCCCCCCACATGAAAATAATCTGGATCCACCCCTGCTCACTTTTAAGAAATCAAGTATTCATTTAAGTCTGATATTTGTCTGTTCAACTTCAATTTAAATGTTAATATTTAAATAAACCTTTCTTTTTGGGCAGTGAGAACAATACAAAATGGTCCAAATTCACAAATCCATCGGTGAGCATGAAGAGCTGTAATTCAGCAGTCCAACCACCACATACTGTTTATACTTTAATGCTAAAGCAGTTTTTCTCTCAAATCCAAGATGGAATACACAGTGGGATGAATTGACTCATATTACTGATGGGGAGTAAAGCAGCTGACAAGATTATAATAGCAGTCATTTTGTGATTCTAATACAATCACTCAATAAAACAAACTTTTACAGCTACATGTAGTTTCTAGTTAACCAATTAAAAATAACTGTCAAATGAAGTGCTCGTAGAACAATACCCCCTCTGGAAAGATGAAAATTGAAACGGCACAATGCTGTTTAGATTTCAGACCTGCCTTTTATGTCAGTTACAGTGACTGCACTCAACATGTACCCAAGAAAACAGATTGCTGTGAAAAAGCAAGGCAAGAAAGTAGATAACTTGTGCTGCAATATTCTGATAACTGTGAAACCCCATTTTGATTAGTAACCATATTTCTTTCCTACCTCCCACCATACTGCTACCACCGTGATATGTTTTTCTTATCATGCTATTGGCACATGGCAATGAAGTTGAGTTTCAACAGCAGAAAAATTGTGGATGAGTTCTCTTCTAATCTCTAAGGCCTAGTCCACACGTACATGGATATTTTTAAAAACACATTTTTTTCCTCCTCAGGTTTCATAAAAATTCCTGACCATACCAACGGTATTTAGAAAAAAATCTATGTCCAAATGAAAACGCAAACCTAGGCTGTCAAGTACAGTATGGAGGATATAACAAGGACTATCACAACCTGGCACCATCATATCTCTGTGAACTTATCCATATCCACACACCTTCCCGTACTCTCCGATCCTCTTCTACCATCCAGCTCTGTGCCCCATCTGCCAACTTAACTACCATGGGGTCAAGAGCTTTCAGCCGATCTGCCCCCCGCCTTTGGAACTCTCTCCCACCAGACATTCGCACTTCTGACACTGCACCACCTTTAAATCCCGCCTGAAAACACACTTATTCCAAGTGGCATACTCTGTATCACACTAATCATACAATCACACTCTTCCCTTGCATCTTCAAATGTATTTATTTAATTATCTTTGCATAATTGCACTAAAATGTTTCCTGATTTTATTGTTTGATGTACTGTTGTTGTTATGTGTGGTGTCCTTGAGCGCTTTGAAAGGCGCCTTTAAATAAAATGCATTATTATTATTATTATTATTATTATTATTATTATTACTACTACTATCATCACCACTAAACTCAAGGCGATACGGGGGAAATATAGGCAAGCGGTGGACACCAGTCAGAAAAGCAGTTATGGCAGAGTATTTCTACTCTACTTCAAACTATGTGAGCAGATATACAAAACAAAGGAGAAAAGTAAAAAAACAAAAAAACAAAACAGTTTTCCTGTTTCCACATAGCCTCCAAAAATGGCATTTTTGAATATCTTCACCCTGGCAGGAGCTCTCCAAGAGCTCCATTTTCAGTGACCTGAAAAGCTGTTTACATACGTACGGAACGTTAAAACGCATAGAAAAAGCTTCATTTTAAGAAATACCTGTGTACATGTGTACAGCCGGCCCAAAGGTTCACAGTTGTCCAAGTCTGTCATCAAATGCATGCACCACCATTGTTGCTGTTTGACAGGAGCTCTGTCCTTGCTTGTACATTTTATTTCAGTTTTTAAGTTGCTTTCAGAAGAGAGTGGCTAATTCTTCAAACAAAAACGTGGCCGCACACATGGACCAAGCCTACCTGGACAGAGGTAATGCAAGAATCCCTGCCCCTTCACATTGACTTCGTGCTTCTCGCAAAAATTTAATTCAGGAACCTCAAGAACATTGTCACACCTCTGCCTCAGGTATGGGTAGTGTAAAGCCTCTGACCCGGGTTGACATTTAATAGATGGCAAGACACGCCTAAGTTTTCCAAAGTTTATTCACCCAAGTGTAAACCACTGCACCAAGTGAGCAACGACAAAGAGACCAACACATTCTCCTCAGAGACAGTTGTAGGCCTACTCCTGAGCACCTCAACAGACCAGCAGCATAGAGAGGACCGAGCCTCAGCTCACCGCCTTTTAAACACTTGGCCCCTCCCACTAAATGGGCCAGATCACTGACAGGGGGGGAAAAGGAAGTGCAAACAATCCCTATCTTTAAATAATTGTTGCGCAAACACCATAACAGCATGACTTTAAATACACATAATATAACATAAAGTTCTTTTAATGTCTCATGTAGTGTCTTGACGTCTTTTGTACTTCCTTAACAAAAGTAAAAGTAGAGATAGTGGCATCCATTCAATCAGCCACAACCAGTCTCAGGTGTGTCACCTTACCCCTGTGTGGTGACTGGGAAACAGGTGGATTGAATTAAGGACATCTGCGACCTTGATGTTGCTCATGTACTCCTCACAAGTGTGCACCCTCGTCAGGAGTCATAGGTCAGAAAAGGCTGTCCTTTTAGTGACAGTGAGGGCTCACACTGTCACATCACCTCCTCCCTCTCCGGTGGCTGTGAGCTCAGGAAGACGTGACAAATAATCTGCCAGGACATTCGTCTTTCCAGCTCGGTGGTGGATGTTAAAACAATAGAGCTGCAGAGCCAAGTACCACCTTGTGACACGGGAGTTTTTATCCTTTTTCCTCATCCTGTTCTCCTTGTGCTAGGACAGCGCCGAGGCCCACACCCAAGGCATCAACTTGAACAAGGAATCTCTGGGAGCCAGTTGTTCAAAACATTTAATCTGGATAAAAAATATCCGGATTTGGAAATCCCATTTTTTGCTATTCAGGATCAGGTAATCCGTCTTACTCTTATACCAAGATCATTTTCATTTTTATTTTAATTTTATTTTTACTTTACTATACTGAAAGGCTTAATTGGTAGCCTATGTCTACTTTATCTACTTATCTTACTTCTTCCTGAAATCCACCTTGAAATCCTACCCCCTGTTGGGATCAGGATGATCCTGTTTTTTGGGATCAAAGTTATCCAAATCCTACTAAAATGTTTTGAACAACACAAACTGAAGTTTTGATCCAGATTACAACTAGGTTTGGATTCTGTGATCTAATCTGATTTCAGAATCCTTCTTTCCCTTTTGAACAACCCATTTTCAAGATTTGATCCAATCCGATAACCAAAATCCAATCAGATTACCTTTGAACAACTGGCCCTGGGTGAAATCCGGGCTTTGCAAGACAGGTGGAGAGAATAGCCTTAAGGTTATTGAAAGCGGCTTCGCATTCTACAGTCCATTTCACTGGATTGGAGGCATTTTTTAGGGTCAAGTTGACAAGAGGAGCTGCAATGGTAGAGAAGTAGGCCACAAACCTTCTGTACCAGCCCGTTAGGCCCAAGAAAGAACAGACCTGTTTCTTTGTTCGGGGTCTAGGGCTGGTTTTGATGGCCTCCATCTTGTCCACCTGAGGATGTATCTTTCCATTACCAAGGTGGTATCCTAAGTAGGAAACCTCTCTTTTTGCCCACTCACATTTCTGGGTGTTAAGTGTGAGTCCTGCAGAATGGATCTTCTCAAGGACTTGGTGCACTAAACTGCGCACATCCTTGTAAAACCCGATCCATTAACCGTTGAAATGTGGCCGGAGCTCCGTGAAGCCCGAAAGGCATAACGGTATAATGGTAAAGACCTGTTGGGCTACGGAAGGCAGTGTATTCCCTGGACTCCTTCTCCAAAGGCACTTGCCAATATCCCTTGCACAAGTCCATGTTGGTAATAAACACAGCTCTAACCAGCTTTTCGAGAAGCTCGTCAATTCGTGGCATGGGATAAGGCCCTTGCCATTGAGCCAGCAGCTTATGGCTGGAGGTTGAAAGCAACAACATCACCTTCTGACCCGGCTGTAGCACCCGCTGGCGAGCTTTCTCGTCATACCAACTCTTCTGCTTTAGCTGGGCTTTCCCCAGATTGTGCCTTGCCTCTGCTCGGTATTGCTCCAGCCGGTCCCTCATCTGCATGACGTAAGAAAGAACACTCCTTGGTGCAGTTTGCTTAGACTCCCAGGATTTCTTCAAAAGGTCCAAAGGACCTTGAATAGGGAAGCCGTGCAGAAGCTCGAAAGGTGAGAACCCAATAGAGGCTTGGAGTATCTCTTGATAAGCAAACTGAACAAAGGGGAGCCATTTATCCCAGTCTCTTCCGGTATCGTTGACAAACTTCCGCAGCATGGACTTCAGCGTTTGATTGAACCGTTCCACCAGTCCGTCTGTTTGTGGATGATAGGGAGTGGTGCGGATACCAGTGATGCCAAGCTGTTTGTGAAGCTGCTTCATGTGCTGTGAAGTGAAATTGGTACCCTGATCGGTAATTATCTCATCAGGGATACCCACCTGGGAGAAGAACTGGACAAGGGCACTGATGATTTTTGGTGTCTTGATACTCCGCAAAGGGAAGGCCTCAGGGAACCTGGTCGCATAATCACAGAGGACAAGAATGTATTCATGATCTGCACTGCTCTTTTCAAGGGGTCCAACAATGTCCATTGCAATCCTCCGAAAGGGGACATCAATTGCTGTAAGGGGAAGTAATGGGGCCTTCTCAGGTCGCCTCAGTGAGGTCATCTGGCACTGCAGACAGGTTTGACAGTACTCAATGACATCTCTGACCATTAGCGGCCAAAAGAATCTGGCCCTGCCTCTAGCGAGAGTCTTGTCTTGCCCAAGATGACCAGCCCACGGGATGGAATGAGCCAGGTGTAGGACTAAAGGCCGACAACTTGAAGGAACAACCAACCGGTTCTCTGGCTGATCTACCACGTACAAGACTCCATCCTCAAGCAGATATTTCCCACCTTGGTCTGGCTGCCCAGTGGTCTCAGCATTCCCCACTTTTGCCAGCAGGGGTGCCAGGGAGACGTCAGCTTTCTGTAGTTCTTGGATGTCCTCTGGTACCTGCCATTTCATCAGAGTTCAAGTTAGGAAGGACACTAAACACAGGAGTACCTTGGATCTTCTCCAGGCGATGCTGGTGCTGGCTTTTCCGGGGCCCTTTCTGTCCACCCTGACATAGAGAAAGATCCAAGTCAGGAAGGGGCTCCAGCCCTAGCTTGACCGTCTGGGACAGGGTAAGGACTGGGTAAGCCTCGGAAACACCGGTGGCTAAACAGGACTGTTCTTGCAGCTGGCATGCTCTGCAAATGAGATCAGGCAGAATAGGCAAGTCTCTTCCCCAGATCATGTCATGGGGCAAGTTTTGAAGGACTCCAACACGGAGTAAGAAAGCCTGATCATCAATGACAACTGTGACATCCGTCACCGGATATCTTCTTTGATCCCCATGAACACACTGGATGGCAGCGGCGTGCTTGTAATCAAGTTGACCAAAAGAGGCAAAGGAACGGTGAAGGAGTGTCATAGAGCTACCTGTGTCTCTCTTGCGCTGTGCATACAGTCAGTAGCAGCTTCTCTCGGTTAGCATCACATTAGATACCACGGGCACTCCAGATAGTTTTAGCCACAGGCTTGTTAGTTGTTAGCATGCCTGCTAGCAACTGCTAGTAGGAGCATAGTCCCATCAGCAGCTGCTGCAGAGTTTGACTCTGTCCCGCTGCGCAGCATGGGAAGCCTCACAAGGGCAGGCTACGTACCGGTTGTGAAGCGGGTTTCAACTTTCAACACTTGCTGGCCAGCTGTTAGTACTGTTGGCCTGCGAGCCTCCCCCACCCCCGCCGACAGGATTAAACAACACACATTAGTGATTTAAAATTTACAATGCCAGTCGCATTGTAGCTTCACATTTAAATAGAAAATATTGTAGTGACTGGAGGAGTACCAGTTACGGACAGTGAGGGCTAGGTGGCGCAATGACTCATGGGAGTGTAATGTCAGACACTCATGAGACTGTTATTGTTCAGATATGTTTCGTTTGATTACTTTCTGCTGAGTTTTTTTCTGCTGAGTGTTGTGGTTATGTCCTGTTATGTTCTACGGATGTGTGTGTTAAATTAGCATAAATATAAGTTTTACATTGTGCCACCATGGCCGAATATGATATAGCGGGTAATGACGTTCATCAAATGTTTGTGTGCAAGCTGTGTGTCTAATGTTAAAGGATAACTACCGTTTTTTACAACCTGGACCATATTTCTAGCAAAATATATGATCATTTACTCACCCAGATAACTTTGGTGTCATTTGAAGTCGTTTGGACAAAATTAGATCCAGTGGAGCGCCGCGTATATCCATATAATGCGAGTGATCCGGGCACCGAAGCGCAGCCTCTATGAGCATTACCTGCCACGAAACTATTTAATTTCACCAATATTTTGTTACGATATGCTAGTGCTATTCCCCTCTGAGTCCGGGCTCGTCTGTTGTCAACATCCGGGGTCTGTAGGTTGACCTACTACCTCTGACCTGGAAGATGTCATCTCTGAGCTGCGTGCGCACCCGCGGCAGCCCAGCTTGTTTACCTGTAGCTGCTACTGCTAGTTTGACCCCGGATGTTGATAACAGACGAGCCCGAACTCAGAGGGGAATAGCACTAGCGTATCATGACAAAATATTGGTGAAATTAAATAGTTTCGTGGCAGACAATGCGTTATATAGAGGCTGTGTGTCGGTGCCCCGTAACTCGCATTATATGGATATACGGCGCTACACCGGATCTAATTTCATCCGAACGACGCCAAATGACACCAAAGTTATCTGGGTGAGTAAATGATCATATATTTTGCTAGAAATAAGGTCCAGGCTGTAAAAAACGGTAGTTATCCTTTAATAAACCTGCATTGAGCTGAAGGGTCTGTTTGGTGAGACTGTCTCCATATTAAGCTTGTCACAATTTATTAAATCAAATCAAATCAAATCAAATTTTATTTGTATAGCCCAAATTCACAAATCACAGTTTGCCTCAGAGGGCTTTACAATCTGTACAGAGACGACACCCTCTGTCCTTTGACCCTCGATTCGATTCGATATTAGCAGACTGAAATCAAGAATTTATTGGCCAGACTATGTTTTTTTCGTCAATCTAAAAAAAAAAATTCTCAATAGAGCTTTACCGATGAAATCATGGCAAATCAAAATGTCTGGGTTGGTATTACAGGCTGGTAGGCAGACTAAAAACGTCATTCCTATGGCATTCAACACAGTAGCATTTGCTGACCATCAACATTTCTTACTGCCCCTCCAATCAAGGCAGTCTAGAACCGGGCCTGGATACCAGATCCACCTTCTTTGACCTGAGTTGTCCCTGATAATCATTAATTATTATTTATAGCCAAATATATCCCTAAATCCCTGTTAATGTTGTGTAAAAGCACAACAACAACCACTCACAGAGCATACAACTCACATTTGTTGTTGACTGGCAGTTCTCTGCATGAAGTGCCAACATTTGCAGGGGCATGGTGATATTGCAAGTTATGCAAGGCACCGGTGGCATCTTTGCGGACTCTGCTGCATTGTACGGAAGCAGCTCTGTTTTCAACTCAACACCTCTGTGTCCATGTGGACTATAGACAGCTTTCTTTGGCCACTGTCTCCTTAATCATAATATGAAATAGTGTCAGTATGATAACACTAATGGAGAAATTTCACCCTGCTCTTCACAACTACACCATCAGCACATGTATGCTAACCATCAATGGGAAAAAAAGGATTAGCGACATATAACATAAAATTAAGACCTATATAGGTTTGCTGTCCTCGGGCACCTTAAAATCCATATGTGGATCAGGAGCTATTTGTGTGTGGATCACAGAAAGGCCAAACCAATGCACATTTATTTCAATGCCAACTTACAAATCATGAGTATGGATTTTTGTGCAAAAATCAATGTAAATCGTGGAGTATTTGTGGATCATGGTTCGCACATTTACAAATACTTTTGAGACATATCTCTCTCCATGCTGGTCACTCTAAAAAGAGAAAGGGGGAGATATTCTTGCATGTTGGAAGATAGAGACTCAACTCAAACTTCTGGTTATTATTGTATGTACTTTCAATTCTGTAGTTTATCAGTGAAGTGAATTATACCATAGATTCAAGTTGATGTTGACAGGGTAACCTCTGTCATATAGGTAGAGGGTAGTTTAGCAGACAGTTTGCCCCGGGGGTAAGCAGCAAGAAAAACTTGTTTCAATGTTTGAATGGGCACGTGACCATTGTTTTGTGAATCGTTTATTAACATAAAAATAAAGAAAACCAGCAGTCCAGTTTTTATGACATAATGGGTTTCGTTGTGCATGCAAATGTGACTGGTCTAACCACACTTAAAAGTAATATGCACATTTAAAATACTTGAAATGTATGCCCAAGAATGTGGTGACAGAGTGTGTGTGAGTGTTAGTGTTTGAAATTTAAAAAGATGAAAGCTCTGATGGATCCCCTGATTGAACGGAGGTGCTCAGACAGTATTGGTTATGCAAATATGTCTTCTCATTGTTTTACAATCGTCATTATCTTTCTGGTTGTATTCACAAACTTGCATATGTATGGTGTGGAGGTAGAAGCCAGAAAGCTTGATTAGGTCATGCCTCGTGCTACACTGTAGAAAAACACAACTTTAGACAATAGCACTTTTGGTAGAGCAGTGTAAGAAGCAGTCATTATATTTGCATATAAAAATGATTTGGTGTTAATTTGATTGCCTCCTGTTTGAATAGAATGCATTGTGGCCAGTAGTTTAACTTGTGAGAGCAGGTAATTACACACAGTTGTGCATAAAGAGTTCAGAAGTTGCAAAATTCAGCAACCATCTTCTCACATTTATTGAGTTGTCTACCACACATAATCTGCAAGCATTTGGCACTGGGCAAGAAATCACAGAGCAATACAATCTATTTTCCTCCAGACAGACATTATCACCTCTCTGTGTCCGGCAGAAGAGCCAGCAAACTAATGTATTGATCACATTATGGATCATTGTAATGAATGTTCTCTCAGGGACAGTGCACCAACAGCAGACAAATGGCAATGGTTAAAGTAATGATTAGTAACATTTTTACACCATTTAAATAAATGTGTATTTGTGACTTTATGTTTACAATTGATTTAACAAACCTAATTTGTCCTGTAGCCCGGTGATAAACGTGTTTCTTGAAACACAACAAGATAGCATGTTTAGGAATTATCAAGGTTTGCCAAATGTACCTAAAATTGGAAACCCACAACACCTTACCATTAAACATATCTCAACCCTTAAAAGAAAAATTGCAAGAGCAAAGTCTTCATAGACCACAGAAGTTCATTCTTGACCTTGGAAACAGTAACAGTTAACTTACTTCTGCTGTAGCTTCCAACTACATCTTTCCATTTTCCTCACTGATGGAGATTTGGGTCACAGACAGTTGTTGTTGTTGTTTCTGGTATTCATTCATTTTCTTGTCCAGGCACTCCTGTTACACTGATAGTGTTCTCTTCAGCTGTCACATGTGATATCATGACGACATTCCCCCCCTGTGGGGAGAAATGGCAAGTGCTTACTCCTCTGTTGCATTCTTATAGTCTGCAACTGAGATCTGAGACTTTATCTGTGTATTATCTTGGCAAAGGAGAAGTGCTTATTAACACAGCTTTCAACACTTTCAAGTGTTGTGTTACATTGAAATAATTCACACTAATATTGATACAGCTCAGTGATAAACCACAACATTTTAGAGTAACATCTAGGCTTCATGATCAAACAGTTATCTCACATTGAGACTGTCCATATTTTCAAGCTTCCTCTCTTATGCTTGTCCACATGAGCTCTCAGTTGAGGCTAGTCTGCATCATTCTTTTTTATCAGTTGATATATATCAGTTTTTTTTCTGAGAATTTTTGGTTTTAGGGTGCAGCACCCTCAGCACCCCTACTTCAGGTCTCCAATATTCTGTTTCTGAATTCTGTCTTTTTAGCAGAGCTGATAATGGAAGTCTCATTGGAGATCAGAAAGAAGCAAAATGTCTCACCTCTTTCTGATCACTGATAGGTTGCACATGCTCAGTACCAATCACACAGCTTATGGCTCAGACTTAAGGACGCCACAGACAAAAGTTACTTTTTAAATTTCCTAAACTTCAGTCTCTATTTCAAACTCAGCACCAACTGAACGATGTTCAAGTGCTGCTCGACAGAGACAGGTGGAAATATATTAACAAGCCAGCAGCCTTAACTTCAATTGGGTGTTGTGTTCACATCACAACTGAGTTGAGTGAGCTGTGATTACTGCAGGGTTAACTGACCCGAGAGTAAATCCTGATTGTACACGTTCACATTGCACACAGAAGCCAGACGTTAGCAGGTGTCAGTGGTTTTTTGACCAGTGTCAAAAGGGTCTAAGGATTAGGATAGTGAGACTAAGAAAATATAATTAATAATTGTTTTTTTATTTATCTGACTTTATTAATCTACCATGTAACAGGTAATCAATGTATTAATGTAGAAATATGTGTCAGACAAAATGCTCATTACTAAGAAAACTACTGGCAGCAGAAACCCTGCTGCTTCTCCAGGGATGAGGAGTGTGATGAAAGTCAGCATCCAAACAAGACTTGATCCAACCTAAAGCTCTGTGTGCAGCAGATAAAGATTCTGGGGTTTCTGGGGTGCTGATGCTCAGACATAAAGCTCTCTGCTTCACAACCCTTCTCCCCCATGCATTAGAGAGATAAATTAAGGGTTTAGAAGAAGCCTGATTGGAGACTCTTGAGATAGCTGTCAGCATTTTTGGAGCTAATCCTCCTCTGAAACCAGCAGCAGACACATCAATGAGCATTCGTAAGGAAAGAAAAACATCAGTTTACCACTAGTGTTCTAGTATCTGTATTTTTCATCTCACTCCAGAAGAAACCATTAGGGTCGATGACTGAATATCACAGCCTCCCAAGGTGTATTGATATTTGGATTGGATTCAGCTCCTGTGTTGTATCTCCATCACTGTATTAACTGCATGCTCAGTTAGCTTTTATTTGGATGAATAATTGAGTACAGATCTGTTAATACAACCGAGATTCCAAAAAACTTGTGTTTGAACAGTGTTCAAAACATAAATAAAACATAATTTGATCAGTTGCTAATCCTTCTTGCCATATACTCAATTGGATATCATTACAAAGACAATATATTTAATGTTTTAGCACATCAGTATTATTGATTTTTGTAAATATATGTTTATTCAAAAATCTTTAGATTTGCTATGAAAAGCCCAATTTTCAGAGCAGTTAAAATGTATTTCAATCCAACCAATATAATCCTGTGAGCTCATTTTGAAATACTGCCCCCACATCATTCAGTCTTTGAACTGTCCCTATCAGCCTCCTCTTCCTGCTGGATTTTGTCTTTCAAACTGGCAAGACATTTGAGAGTCCAACAATTTGTGCCAAAATTCAATCAGATTTAAATGTGTATGAAGAAAGCAGGTGGGTCAATTCACGACCAGAAGTGAATGCATCTCCACCTGTTCCACATAGAAATGTCAACTCACAGGTCAGTCTGGCTCCTGTATATGGCCCCATATGCAAACACACCTGACATAAGTCTGTATGCAAGCTTGTTTTGAAAAAGTATTTTCAGTATCAACTCATTAACCAGCAGCTATCGCTGCTGTAGCTACTGGTTAACATGTTAAATGTTGAACTCGGTCACAGATTACGATGAAAAGGCCTAGCTAGAGAAGTAGAGCACCTGACCTGCTGGTGTCAGGACATGAACCTACCCCTTGAATGTCAGCAGGATCGAAAAGCTGTCTTTGGGTAGAAGCAGGGAAGGACCTCCACCCCTCCAAATATCAACAGGTCAGCTTCAAGTACCTTGGTGTCAACACCACTGAGGGCCCGACTCGCATGCTACATACTGACTTACTCAGTAGTTAGAAAGGCATGGCACAGTGTTTCTCCTGAGATGCTTGAAGAAATTCTCTGTATCCTTTTAAATACTGAGAACCTTCTACTCATGCACTATTGAGAGCATCCTGAAGAGTATCCTGGTATGGACACAGCAAAGACTGGTTTTTCAGCTAAACAATAGTTGGCGCTCTATGCCGTAAGAATAAAATAGGAGTCCATTTAGGATCCCAGCCCCCAAATAACTGCTGCGGTCTGAAAGAAGATACCCGATACACCAGGCTGGCACTGAGAGCCACAGGAAGAGCTTCTGCCCACAGGCCCTGGGGCTCCATATACTGTATACACTGATCAGCCACAACATTGAAACCATTGACAGTTGATCTGAATAACACTGATCATCTCGTTACAATGCAATGACCTGCTGGGATATATATTTCATCAACATGTCTAAACATTCAGTTGTTGTGAACACATGTAAGCCTTCTCTTTGCTTCTCCACTGCTGTGCTGTTGTCATGTCGTGTGCTTTGTCCACGCGCAGCTCGCCCCGGTACTCACCCTGACCACTAGTTTATTCCGACATGCAGTGATGGCTGAACGCAATAGGCACATCGCTTGGAGCTACTTCACAGCTGTAAATGAAAATGTTGTGAACTGTGTAACTGTAGGAAGCTGTTCACTACTGTGGCAACACCACAAACGTATTTAAACACATAAAAAACACGAGAAAGAGAACATTGAGCATTATATACCTGAAACATGAAAATGGTTGAATATTAACCTTTGTGTAACTGTGAAAGGTGTAGGATTCCTATACGGCTACATGTAGTCTATCATGGGCTACAGACCTAATTATTTTTGGTATCCAACACTTCTGTTATTTGCCTTAAAAAACTGTCATGTTTTTTTAATAATAAAAAAGTATTAGTATCGATATCAGTGATATTGACCCTGTATTACTTGGTATCGGATCAAAACTAAATTTTCTGGTATTGCCCACCCCTAATGGCGACAGCACTGCCCGATGGCACTGTACTACAAAGACTGCTCAGGAAAGAAAGAAACTGAAACAAGTCCAGTTGTCTACAATATAGCGCTTAGAATAACCATGACCTGGATGACTTAAGCTACGTTCACACTGCAGGTCTTAATGCACAATTCCGATTTATGGCTCAAATCCGATTTTTTGTTTGGCCGTTCACATTACCTCTTTAAATGCGGCCTGTCTACGGATTGCTGTGTGAACAGCTCACGCTCCTGAAGTGACCCGCATGCGCAGTTGATCATTGATGACATCACGCCACAGCGGTGTTTACGGAAGCGAACATGGCAACGGCAACCGGTAACGTGGGACTGTATGGCTTAATGCTAAAAACAGTGTGGCAGCAGCCGGCATATTTGTGAGCGGGTGATATCACGACGAGGAAGAGGAGAAAGAAAATTCATATTTTAATGATGGCTCTATGCGGAGCATAGACTAGAGCATAGACGGAGCATTCACTGCTGTCCTCCATGTTTGTTTTGATTATGTTCGTGGCTCCCGCCCGCTTTTCAATCAACTTTATTTGTCATTCATTTACAAAACAGTGCAGCGCGGGTCAGAATGACGTCAAAGTCGCATTAAATGCGACCTGGCTGTTCAGATTGCGGTCGCATTCAAAAAAATCCGATACGTATCCGATTCAGTACCACATTTAAATGTGGCCTGAATCTGATTAGAAAATGTCAGATTCAATGCGACTTGTGCTGTTCACACTGTCAAAAGCAAATCAGATATGGGTCACATATGAGCGAAAAAATCAGATTCAGGTCACTTGTAACTGCGGTGTGAACGTAGCATAACAGACACACATTGACATCTCAATGTTGCATTCCTCCCTTTTGATGGCATATGATCCCCAAAATGTAACTACAGTCCAGCAGTAACGTTGCAGCAGTTGGTACCACACCTCTAATATCAGTGCAGATTGAACAGGTAGGGTTGCTAATTTTAGCCTGTAAAGCTCTGTTACTAACAGTGTTCTTTTTAATTTGATCACTTGATTGATAGTATGAAATTGTGATCACATTGTGAGTGCCCATGCTTTTCTATCTATTGTTAGATCCCGATTATACCTCTGTCCAGGAGGTACTGGACCAGCTCTCCGTTATAAGGGTTAGGTCCTTAAACCTACAAGGTGTAACTTAAAAGTGGAATTAAATAGGGACTGCTTAAGCTGGTAGCGAGGAGACTCGTCTAGCTTCTCACTGCCTAAGTCAGAACGTCTACCCTACTTCCGCTGGCTTGGCACCTGACTTGAATAGCCCTCGAGTCAGATACGGCCACCAGCCACGCACGTTAATGACAGCTCTCCTCTAAATGATCTGTGCACTTTGTATGGTGCTAGGATGAGTTTTAGGGGCTTTTTATAAACCCTTAGGGACCGCTTCAATTTAGCATGCTAGAGTAACCTTTAAGAACCTGTAGGAAGATATTTTGCACACTTATCACCCACTTTTTACTTCCATCAAAGAATCATAAAATCAATGTCCACAACTTCTACTTTAACTGTATTCTATTGTTTTTGCATAGTTTTAGCGAGGGCAAAGCATACAGCTCATTCTTATCTTAACTACTATCAATCATCACCAAGAATACCTTTTGGTAAAAATCACAATTGAGTATATAATAGATTAATCTAAAAGAGCTGAGGCTGGTTAAGAATACTTGGATGTGGCAGAGATTGAGAGGGTTAAGCCTTCCGGTAAGCCTTTCCTTTCCTACTGAAAGTCCAAACCCTTGAGGTAATTCTCAACCCCACCCGAGATCCACAAATTTCCTCAAAGTCCAAACTTCATGCCAGCAGAGTGAACAAAAGACCTCAAATATCCCAATTGTAATCCACAGTTTGTAACAATTGTTACCTCGATTTCTGCTGTGAATTTCTTGAAGTCCTTTCTGCGATGTTTAGGCTGCCAACATACTCCGTCTCATGTGTTGATCCAAGGAAGAAGTGAGGGGAAGAACCCTGTTCTCTCCGTGGTTCTTATTTATACTCTTTGGCTCCCCTTCACATCTCTTAGACATCATTTTTCAGGAACGTATGTGCGCAGTGCTCCAGACAGTGGCTTCATTTATTTCTTTATAAGGACATCTCAGCTCGTCTCTCCATTCGACGACTAATAGTCTGGTGATATCTTTGCACTGTCACCATGATACTTCAACTTTTTCAACCTCAGCTTAGTACAAACACTCAACTTAATTTATTCATTTTGATCCTAACTTTGTTTTCATTATGTTTTGGCTTCAATACTTTCAATTTAATCATGACAACATTTTTACATGTCCTTTTATTGTAATCATGGTAAAACATTACATGTTCTTTCATTGTAATCGTGACAAAATCATTACATGTTCAACACAATAAAATTGGCAGGGCTTTTATACATTTCTAAATCACCATCAGGACTATGTATAATGCCCTTTATACTAGCATTTGTGTATGGCAGGAGTGTGTGGATCTTATTTTTTCTTAACACCATCAATGCCAAATGGTTCGTGATAATAGCAGGTTTGCCACAGTAACACAAGATAAATCACTACAGCTGAAGACGGCATATTTGAAACATCCAGTCGCACAAGTTTCCATAATCATCACTGACTACTCTAAAGGATTGGCTGACTGTGGCCATTTTGACAAGACTGTTGCTGGTGCGGGGAGAAACTAACCAACCATAGTTGATCTGTCAGAATCATAGTCCAGTATTTCAGGTTTAATTAAATTCTTTATTGACGCTTGAGCAGGATTGAAAACATACATATGAAGGAGATAAAACAAATAATTTAACAGATTCAGGCTGGTGACTGCGCAAAGTATAAAATATACTTTAAACAAAGTGCTCTTTAGCACCACCATAAGCACATCATAAGTGACAGTCAACCATAATTATCATTAAACCAATTGAGCACCCAGTGAACCAACATCCCAACATATGTGATCAACAAACCCAACACCAGCTCCCATAATGTGTACAAACCTACAGTAAACATCACATCAAAGAACACCAAGTCATGACATTACTCACGTAAGCATGTATACACACTGTGCTGAGGGACAAAGAACGGCTGTGTGGGAGAAGATCAACTATATAGGGGATAACAGGTGGTCTAATTAGGTGCAGGTGACAATGGCCCATCCCCAGGAATGTACCATTGCTACGGGGGAGTTTGATTTTCTTTTGTACAACTACTATTGATGGAATATGATTGTCTTGACAGGTTGTCCCATTTCATAGGAGGATATTTAACCACCACCTCCTGTAACTATGTTCTGACTGGCAAGGGGGCACTCAAAAACTAGGGGTAAAAAGTGAAAGGAAAGGAAAGGAAATGTGATTCAGCCAGAATCTTGAAGTCACTGGCACGTTTTGTGATACTGGGTTGGTTTATTATGTTGTTGCTGTTTTGGCGGTTGTTACATGGTAGATTTTTTTTCGACCACACGACCCACACAGGACTCTCAACCAGGCTTCTTACCCATCTTGTATATTTTTGTTTTAATTCTAATTAATCATTTGAATTTACTGGCCTTGATTACAGCTTTTGATTAGAGTCATCAGCCTGAAGGGTTATGCAGACCCTAATAAAGAATGATCATAGATGTAACCTAATTAGCAACCCTAAAATGAAATCAGTTCCCCTGAGAATCACAGTTGTTGAAATCACTTTAGGTTTGATATTTAATTAGAATAAATGGTGTTCACCTGTGAAGGCTGTCCCAGTAAAAGTAGCAGTGTTTTGTTTTTGAGCTGTATTTGTTTTGTTCACTCATCACCTTATGGCACATCTGTGTTCTTTGTTTTGCAGCCTTTCTAAAGTGGCTCCCTGCCACCTATTGCCTGCTCCAATAAGCACTCATTAATCTTCCTTACAGCCTTCATTAAAACTGCCAGCACACACTCTCTCACATCTCACACAATAATTTCACTAATATTGTATTGACTTTTGTGTATCCCATATACTGTACTGGTCTTATGTGTGGTCTTATGTGCATCCATATTTAGAATGTTGATTTTTGTACTTTACTTTAGTACGAATAATTCATCTAATAGAATATGGTTTATATAAGAAGTTCTGTACTGTAACCTATACCAAAAAGGATGAGACATCCTGGCAGCTAGAGGCCAGATTAGTCAGATTTGATGTAGCCCATAGTGGGTGAATGACTCCTCTCTTTGACCCTTTTGGTGACTACCCGACCCCTTTAAAGCACAACCATCAGGGTATAATTACTGCTTACCCACTGGGGCCTGAACTGCAAATAAAATGCTAAAATGTTTTGATATGTATTGCCCCCCAGGAATTTATCCTAATTATATTGATGACTCACAGCTACCACACAACAAAATCTAAACCACGGTTTCCTGATTTTAATAAATGCAAAGGTCCAATAGTAATTCCTTTTTTTCATCCAGACAGAACCCGGACTAACAAAGGAAACATTGGCATTGAAATATTTGTATTTGAAAAAGTTGTATTGGCACTGAAACAATTATTTGGCACTGAAGAAAATCACACTGAAAAATAAAACACAGACAGAATTATTTCATTTTATTTTGATATTATTTTTGGATTTTGATATGTTTTTCACTGACAGTCTTCCAATTTCCCCTTCATGTCTGTCTTTTATCAGTGACAGGATTTTTTACAATGACCATCAGCTGCTTCAGCTCCACCTCTGGCTGTTTGTTTTGAACAACCACAAGAAAAACACAAGCACAACCTAAATCAAATCAATTTTTATTTATATAGCTCATAATCACAATCACGTTGCCTCAGTGGGCTTTACAAACTGTACAGTGAATGACATCCTCTGTCCTTCGACCCTCGATTCAAGTGAGGGAAAACTTGACATATTGAGAAAAAAAACCTTTTAACAGAGAGAAGAGAAAAGATGGAAGAAACCTCAGGAAGAGCTGCAGAGGAGGAAAACCCCTCCCAGACAGACATGCAATAGATGTCGCACGTAGAGAACAGAAGTTGCATTGACAGAATATCTGATACAAATCATAAAATATGTAAAGTGTGTGGATCCAGGAGACGACTGAGCATGAGGCATTGCCAAGTGGTGCCCAAGCCACACGACCTCCTCTCTACCTCAGTGACCTGGAAGAGGACAGGACACACAAGATAATTAGCAGTAGAACAGAGAAGATTAGAGTGAAGAGGCATCAAATTTTACAGAAATACAGATATAAGGAGATAGTGAAACAGAGGAGAGCAATGATCCAGTGGAGCCCAGGGTATGACGATCCAGATCCATCAATATGTGAGGCAGCAGGAGCCAGGAGAGGTAGATGGTCCCAGGGGCCCGTTGTCCATCAGAAGGGAGCCTGAATGAAAAGAGAGGAGGAGGGGGAGAAAGAGGAGGAGGTGGAGGAAGCTATAGAGAGGGAGAGAGCAACGCAGGACAATGTGAATTCATATACTGTAGGTAACTCGTTGAGACTGACACTGACCCACTGAAGATGCTAGCAATCAAAGTCAAGGACTAATTAAAGGTTAAGTCAAAGAAGTAAGTTTAGAGTTTAGATTTAAGGCGTCAATAGAGCCAGATTGTCTGATGTCAGCTGGGAGGTTATTCCAGAGGAAGGGGGCCCGATAGAAAAAGCCCTGCAGCCAGCTGACTTCCTCTTAACCCTGGGAACATCAGGAGCCCTGCATTTTGACAGCATAAATCACAAGGTGGAAAATATGATATAATGAGATCTGTAATGTACGACGGGGCAAAGCCGTATACAGTTTTGTATGTCATCAGCAGCACCTTAAAGCCTGAACCCACTGACACCAGACAGCCTATGAATATACAGTTACGATATAGCAGGCTAGATAGCTAATTCTTGTCTCCTTTGTAGTCTGATTAAACAGTAAATTCATTGCGGCCCACTGAGCTAACTCCCTCTCTCTGGTTGTACAACTGGGGGCGAGTGCACCAGCTGGGCGTAAGCCTGGGCGTAGCGTTAGGTCCGACTTAAAACGGAAGGTTACGACCAGTTTAAGGTTAAGACTAGTGCACCAGTTAGACTTAAGCCCTGTGTGTGTTCCGCCTGGGTGTAACTTTTACGCCTAGTGTGGAGCAGGCGTAAGTTGAAAATTCGGACTTGTAACCATGGTAATTTTAACAGAATCACACAGCCAGAAAAAAGAAGCAAGGATGGCAGGACGTCTTGTTTACCGGATAATTAACGAGAGGGCATTTGACGAGAAAGACTCATCCGTGACAGGACAAACCCGCTCGATATATATTCAGAAAGTGAACTGATCGAGAGATTTCGTTTTGGTAGACAAGCGCTGTTTGAATTGATTGAAGAGCTCTCCCCTCAACTGCAGCATCTGTCTGACAGAAACTTGGCGCTGTCCCCCGCCCTGCAGGTGCTGATTGCGCTCAGGTTTTACGCAAAAAATCTTCCAGCTGTTTGAAAGCGCTTTAGGTAGAAGTGTGTTGCTTGGCAACAATCACTGATTCGAATGTATTCACGTGGACACGCATCGTAAGACCAGGCGCAGCTACGACCGTTGTCAGCCAGGCTTGGTGCACTCGGTGTAAATTCCAGTCACAACGTCGGACTTAGTTAAGTCTGGCATAAGAGTTAAGACCCTCTTTTTTTACGCCCAGCTGGTGCACTCGGCTCCTGATGACCAGGACACTCAGGAGGCTGTGGACTCTGGAATACAGACACTCGGCCGTGGGCGCAACTCCTGCCGGGAGAGTGTAACTGACACGTTATATCCTTACTGTATGTTAAGGGGCCACCTGGTGTCAGTTGGCTGTGCTTGTGTTTTTCTTGCGGTTATTTAATGCTGATCTCAGACTGTGAGCCGTAGTTGCCCCAGTAAACCCACAGACACTTGACACGGCAGACACGGCTGTCGCAGCTGCAGTGTCTCTGGGCTCGGTTAGAAGAACCGACAGGCGGAGCAGAAGCAGGGCAGTCCAGCCTGTCCGCTCCACCTAACGAGCGCAGAGCAGCTCTGGAGGATGAGTGATCCTGACAGGGTCATCAGGGCCCAGTATTTCAAAACTTGTAATCTGGATCAGAGTAATCCGGATAATGAAATCCTGCTTTTCTCAGTCATGGATCACGGTGATCCTGCTGACTTTATCTGAGTATTTCAAAACACTGGCAGGGTGGATCACCGTGATCCCGACCTGGCCGGATACGGATTTCCAGATCTCAAGTCTCCGCCTCCGCGATCTGAAAACATGGCGGACTACTCCGCAAAAGGAGTAGCTGAGAGCGCGACTTTCACGTCAAAAGTCTGAGTTTACCGTCGTCTAATGTGCAGCGGTTAAAAGACCATACGGACGCCAACCAACATATCATGCAAGCCAACTATTTGAATCGTCACCTTATTCAAACCAGGCCGTAGCGATCTCTAATTGAGCCGCGGCCGTGCTAGCAGGAGCTAGCCCGGCTCCATTGACTTGTGTGTTAAGCAGCTAGCGGGCTGTCGTTAGCGTGACGTCATTGGCAACACAGCAGACTTCTAAATATGCTCCATGTGCACAGACCTGCTGCAGTACTTAGAAAACATGACGCTACACAGTATGAGTATTAACTACACAGTTTGCTCAGAAGTGTCAGAGTGCTACAGTAATGCTGGTGATGATAGCATGTTGTTGTGTACATAAACACAATGTGGGATTGTGGATTAAGATACTCACACACCTTCTACTTTCAGAGTCCACTCACAGCCATGGACACTCAGCTACAACAGGGCGAGTGCTGGAAATCCTTGGAAATGCTTTAAGTGCATTGATACATTTAAGGTTTTCAAGTAATTGGAGTTTGAATAAAGTGCTTGAAACTGCTCAAAATTGTAATAGCATTGCTTTCATAGTATATACCTTGGTCAGTGATTTAAATAAAATTAAAATATTTTACTATGTTTTAAATTTCTTACAATTACTTTAATTATTTGTTAAAAGTACAACACTGACACTTTAGATTAAGTGTAATGAACATCTTGAGTAACAATATCTGGGAGAAGTGGAGCTGAAACTTTGTCAATCCAAGTCAAATCCACCTCTGAGGTGGGATTCAAATGATCCTGAAATTTTGGTATCAAGTTGATCCAGATATCTGCCTTGTGTTTTGAAATACCCAAATCCAGCCTTTTATCTGGATTCAAGGGAGGATTGGATTACCAGAGCTGGATCCTGATCTTCAGGATCAGGATTCTCTGGATCTGTGTTGAAATACCCAGTTTTCAGATCAGATCTAGATTTAATCCAATCCGACCAGGATAATCCTGTCAGATCACTTTTGAAATACTGGGCCCAGAAGACTGGGAGAGAGGCCCAGAGAACATGAGCAGGATCTATAATAACACTGACATTAGCTATTGTAGCTGACACTAGCTAACGTCAGACTTTGTGCCAGCAGAGCCCTGGCAGACCAGAATTAATTACAATCCAGCCCTGTCTCATGTGTTATAACAGCAGCAGAGAAAAACAGACTTGCTTTTCTCACTCATATGCGCTCGTATCATTTACTGCTGCATTAAAGGTCCCATATTTACGGTGGCCTACAAAGGCCAATGCACAGCAACGGCCAAATGCTGCAAATACACAAATGATGCAGAACCAAAGACACACAAAACACATGCAACAACAAAATGCTGCAATGGAAAAATGCTGCAAACAAAGAAAAGATGCAGAACCAAAACAACACAAACCCCCAAAACACATGCAATAGAGAAATGCTGCATATTGAGTCAACACAATGGAAGCGCCAGGCTGCTAGGGGGTCCTGACTTCCCGGATCAATAACTCATAAGCGAAACATTGTTAAAACACAAACGACGACTCTTAACTACCGTAGTAAGGTAGACAACAAGCTAAAACCATATTTTCATCAAAACGAGCGGTCCTCCGGGCTGGACAAATAACATTGGTCTCTATGGTCAGCCGTCTGTGAGACGAGGGCACAGGGACCGTCTACAAAGTGCAACACCGAAAAGACTAAGAGATAGGCTACAACAAAAAATATTCAATAACTTGACTCTTATTCAGTGTAGTGACCCCAAAATCACTCCACACATCAATGGTCTCCTGTTGGTTATACTACAACTGTTTGTTTGAAAAAAAAATGTGCTTTGGCATAATTTTGATTGAAAAATAGGCTATTCAATAACTTCACTGTTATACAGTGTAATGTCCTAAAAATTAAATTAGACTGTATAACAGTGAAGTGATTGAATAGGCCTATTATCCCCAATGAAAATCCCCCAAAATTATGCCAAACCACATTTGTCCAAACTAACATTTGTACTATAACCAACAGGAGACCATTGATGTGTGGTGGTGATGACGACAACGTGAAATTTTTTGAAACATTTGAAATTATGACTACAAACTGAATGTTTGAATGTTTTACTGTTGCAAGCATATACACAACTGCCTAATCTAATGACACAGTTTGCAGCCTGGCTAAGAGCACTTCATTTTTCTTGGTTTTTTGAAAAAGAGCTCTAAGGCTCTGTCGTAAGGGAAGTCCTTCAGAGGTGGCCCATTGATGCTGAGGAGCATGCATGCTGCCAGATGGTCCCCCTGCAGCCTGTTCCTTAGGTCTGTCTTCACCTACACATAAAAACAATTAAAAGTGAGTGGGGTTTGGGAAATTGAGAGAAACCAAACCATCTCTGACTTATAGTTTACTATTAACCAAATGTCTGACCCTGTTCATTGTAGAGAAATCTCTCTCACAGTTGACGGATGATATGGGCACTGTAAATGCAATGGCTGCTAGCTGGCTCAAGCATGGATAAGCTGTCCCCATTCATCATTTTGGGATGCCGGTTTCATCATCATGTTGAGCTGGTCCAGATTCTGAAACACATTTAATGTATAACACTGATCAGGGGTCCTCAATCATCTTTCGATATAATTCCCCTCTTGCTTAAATTCTCATTTTACCTTGAAGGCTCCAACTAGCAGATGCTGCTTATATGATGTCCACTCTCGCAGCAGTGCTGGATTTTCTAGATGCTGTAAGAATTTTGTAGATAGGGTCTGAAGATGTCCTGTGTTGACTGCATCGTTTTCTGTGGCTGCATGGGGTACCAGCACTTGAAAGGCTTCCAGGATGTCAAGGTGTTGAAACCGGCGGTCTAGGCTGTCTTGCAGGCCATCCAGATAAGGCTCCATTTCCTAAACATGACACAAAATTGAAAATTAGTAACTTTTTTAATTGATAGATTGAAAACCTTATTTGATTCGCTGATTTAATTATATAACTTCACAGCCATCAAAAATGTACCTGGGTCCTAAAACGGGACCAGAGACCCTCCCTTGTCTCTTCACCCTGGGGTCTGCCTCCCTCTCCTCTCTCTCCTCCTCATGCATGATGCTAAATGTTCCTAATCCAGTAGGGTCATCTAGGTCCTCATGGAGCCGGGCTAGGAATGACCCTTGTGGCTGTTGATCAGCTGCATCTCGGATTGACCTCAGGCAGGCCTTTGTCACTGGGACCTAATAAAGGCAGTCACACAATGCTTAGCTTTTAAATATAAATTACTCCCAAAAATAGCTTCATAGGTTCTGTTGCTTACAAATCCTGAAAAAGTCTAGGGATAGATTCTTATAATGTACCTGCTCTTTTATGGCCAGGAAGTTTACATTTTCCTTCTGGAAAATTCTTGAGAGCCAAGCCAGATGTGGCAGCACTGCACTGTCTGCCTGCAGATAGACTGCTGCGACGAAACGGTACGTGCAGCAGAATCCATAAAGGCCCTTGGCTACAGGGCACTTGTTGACTTCGGTCTCTTCAGCCAAAGCAGCCAGGACAGCCGGCAGGTTTCTCTGCAATGTGGTGATTGCCAGGTGTTGAGACAGCCAGCGGGTGTCTTTTACTTCCTGAAAAATATTTCAGTCATGAGATAAAAGCTAATAATAAAGAAAGTTCATCTGTAGTGCACAATAACAGTCACACTTGCTGTTACATGATACAATTCATGTATATTTTTCTGTGATCTCACCGTCACTTTCAAGGCCTGCAAGCCCAGGGACTGTGAAATCATTCCCTCTAAATTTCTACCTGACATGCAGATCCAGCTGTCTTGTCACAGTGACATCTGTACTTTCATCCACCTCTAACCCAATGGCAAGTGGATGTCTTTAAGAATCGGCTCTTCCACGACAGTGGCCAAAATCTCCAGCATTTAATCGATAATAATGTGAGACCTGTAATTTATTGTTTTCCCAATCTAAGAGTAAATGAAATAAAATATTAAGATTTTGAGGTTAGCATGAAATAATGCAAATATGACCAATATGACCACAGTAACATTACCTTGAGCTTTTTGAAATAATTACAGCCCAGCAGCTCAGCCAGATCCAAAAGAGCTGGGTAGTTAGTATGGTGTGCCTGCTCCCTCTTGGTCAGATAATACAGGCATTTAAAGCCACCCAGGATGGACTCATGTTCCATGTTGATAATGGGGTCAAAGGCTGCCATAACTGAAGAACCTATGCAAAGCAGGCACAGATAAACATGATCTTTGATGGCTATTTTAACCAAAACTTTATACCAGAGACATTTTTAGCTATTAAATTAATCTATGACATTTAATTGAAGGAACTTCACCTTGTGCCAATAAGGCTTGTTATTTTACACTATTTTTGTGGTGCTCTGTCCCCATGTGTCTGTCTAAGTAGTCAACACGGTAGATTTGGCATCCTGCCTCGATGAATGGTCGCTTGGCCACTCCTGCTTTTGCACATTGTTTGTGTTGGCGGCATAACCTGCAGAACATTCCTGCAGGCACAGGGTCAAAATTAATGGCACAGTCATTGTTCAATTGAAATTAAATTGAATGAAAAATAAAAACTAAATTGCATGATATTGTAATGTTTAATACTCACCTTGATCGGTGTGGTACAGCCATGGGCGGAACTTGGTTATGTCAGTCCATTCTGGGTCCCAGCCGGATTCCCTGTGTTTTGTTTTTTCCCCCCTCTCTCTCCTTCGCTGCTGCTCTCTGCTGCCTCACCATGCTCACCCTCCTTCTCTGCCTCTCCTCTTTTCTCTCCTCCACTCACCTCCTGCACTACTTCTGCCTGTGCTCTTATCTAATATAATATTGTTAAATTTGTTCACATCACCAATACCACGCTGGTAATCTTAGGAATATTTAAATATTACACTTATCACGGTACACATCATTATCACTTCTATTGACTTGAGGGAATAACATCACGATAATAAATCAAGAACATTGAGCCTCTCCTTTATGTAACGTTACCTGACTCATTTCCTCTGGAACCTTTCTCTTCTTTTGAAAATGGTTTAATATAGTACTCATCTGAAAATGTAACAAGAAAAGAGTCATGGCAGATTAATTTTATTTTTTTCTACATTTATTATTTTCTAAAATGTCTTATTTGTGTTTATGTTAAAGCCTCCACTGTATGTTGATATTTTTATGATATTTCATATTTTTCCTGCTGATGTTGATGAGCCATACTGTTCGCCAAATATTTTTTGACAAATAACTTAATTTTGTGCTCAAAGCTGTGCTAAATTCAAGCTGTTGCTAATATGGAATAATGATGCATGACTATAGTAGAATCTGGGAATCATATGTCCTCCTCCAGTCTGGGTTATAAAAGCAGCGTGGCTCCTTTAGGAAACAGGGCGGTGCGTGGTGTGTGAGTGGTCAAGCAAGAGAAGGAGAGACAGCTCGGTGACTGTGCTCAGAGCAGACCGGTGTTAGCGACAGGAGCAGAGGGGGATTAAAATTCATTGATCTCAAGATTATATAGAGAATATTCTATACAATGAATATTGCTTACCTCATTCTCTTCTGTACAGGACTAGTTACTTTTATTCCATCAGACAGAGCATACTGTTTTAAAGGAGGGAGGATTGTAGTGGAAGCACTGGGGTGTCAGGTGTGACTGGGCCGCATTGGCAAAGGTTTACATGGTCAGGTAGGAGGGCCCCAGTCAGAATTTTGCTTAGGGCCCCAGGGAGGCCAGGTCCGGCTCTACTGTTTGTGACTAAGAATCAAGAGTTACTTGTTTTTTAAGTAATGCTACCTAAGTAAGTTAATGTACATAATGACGTAACTAACATAATGTGGGTGACGTTCTTACATCACTTGCATCATGTGACATGAGTTATGTCACTTACGCAACTTCTGTTATATATGTTGCGAGACTGAATGTATTTATTTTATCCCAAAATCATATGTTTTCTGCTCTGTGCTGAATTTCTGCATTGTGCCGCGGCACTTGAAACGGCACCACCCAATTGTGAATATCACTGCTACAAGAAAAAAAAAAGACCTTAGTGCAAACGCAGCTGACTTTGGCAATCAAGCAGCCTCTCCCTACAACTCAGCCTGTATGAACAACACACCAGTGCAAACCTGGCAGAGGGACTTAAAGAGACAGTGAAAATTATTTATTTAACTTATTACCAGGCAGCACTTTACAACAGTATTCTATTTTTTTATTTTATTTTCATATTTTGTATAATGTTACAATAAATTGTTGGTTTACAAAAGTTCCGAATAAACAACAAGCAAATTTATGTTTTGCATTTTGTTCCCGTACTGTACCGAAAATGAACCGAACCGTGACCTCAAAACCGAGGTACGTATCGAACCGTGATTTTTGTGTGTTGTTACACCCCTAATATTTACCAATAGTAGTTATTAAAACTAATAATCACAATTATTCATTTAAATGAATAAATATGGAGCACCACCCTGGAATCATGGCCCAATAACAAACTGGAAAACAGTCTCAAAGAAGGATGTTCACTTTAAAATGTAAATATTTATAAAATACTTAAAATGATAAGAACAGTGAAGGAAATGAACTGACGGTCACAACCAGCCGTTATAACAAAGCATATGCACAGATGCAAAGTTAATACATTTCTATTATTCAACTGCAGCTACTGCAACTATGAAACTAAACACTGATGCAACTCGA
This sequence comes from Pagrus pagrus, assembly GCF_965226575.1. NCBI lineage: Eukaryota > Metazoa > Chordata > Actinopteri > Spariformes > Sparidae > Pagrus > Pagrus pagrus. Next base: position 21,910,592 of record NC_140205.1, on the reverse strand, counting down.
GCAACAAACAAATAAGCAAATGGTGTTTGTGTGCGTGTGTGTGGCAGAGAGAGGCGCTTATTGTGCGCTCACACGGCAGAAAGGCTAACACTAGGAGAAGCTCAGATCAGCTTGTGATGAACCCAAAGAAAAGGTGAACAGCAGACACAATGTTTTACAGTGTAAAGCCAGCAGATAGACTAACACATATTTGGTTTGGGCCTTTCAATCAGATTTGTTGAGAAATGTGTGTTGTTACTGTGTGATCAACTTTGGAAAAAAACATTACTGTTCAACAAAGACAGAGGAGCTGAAGCCTGTATCAGCTGAGCAGCGAGGAATCATTTGGAATGCTAATGTGTACCCCCCAGCCAATTGAATCTATGGTATATGATGCATTACAGGATGAATGTTGGAATTAAAAGACAATTTTCAGTTGTAGAGAACATAATTTATGAAATGTATCCCGATTTACTATTCAACCTTAAAAACAGCCCTGCATTAAAATGTTTTAAAAAAAACTGTGTTTGGGGCTGTGGAGGCATGGGAGGCAGAAAATGAGATATGATCAGAAAGGACAGTTTCAGTAATAGATCTGAGTTTGTCTCAAGTTGTCAGTGTGACAGTCAATTCATCTTTAGTCTTCACAATCACCAGGTAAACAGTGGAATTAGAAAGTAATCTGTAAAATGGGATTTTACCTGTTTGTTATTTCAGCATATTATTCTATGTCAGTATAACAACAATTACTGACCCTAGTTAAAAACAGCTCAACTACTTAACAAATGTTCAGTTGAAAATCCACATCCAACTGATTTGGTAATGTACGTCAACTTGACTTTGGAGACAGGAGGGTGTGTGGATTAAAACACTTGATTTTAATTTTTAACAAACCATTTTGTGACTGTTGTCGACGTGCATCCTGACATAGCTGTATCAGTGTATTTGTTGTCCGATATGCGCTGATATGAAACCTTTTATCTTTAGAGATTATAATTCAGAAAAAGATGCTTGGGATACTCATTTAATTCCAAGGGAAGTTTACCGTTTCATTGCATTGTTATTTTAGTCAAAGTGTATTGTGGAACTGTAAAATATCCTGCCTCAGTTATATATCTTTGTAACTAGTGTTTGATAACCACATTTGACGGATCATTCCAAACAGTGTTAGTATCTTGACCAACATATAGTTATCAGAATTTTTTACTCCCTAATATTGGTATCGCCAGCGGCCCCAAAAAATCAAGTATTGGTCGGGATCTGATAACTATCTACATATGTTTAGAGATATCAAGCAGCCTTTTCCCTCCAACGGGAAACCATTATACACCGATCAGGCATAACATTATGACCACCTGCCTAATATTGTGAAGGTTCCCCTTGTGCAGCCAAAACAGCTCTGACCTGTCAAGACATGGACTTAAGACCTCTGAGGGTGTCCTGTGGTGTCTGGCACCAGGGCGTTTTATAGTGGATCCTCTGGGTCCTGTATGTTGGGGGGTGGGGCCTCCATGGATCAGACCTGTATAGGTTTGTGGTGTGTCAGGGCACAATATCCTGCTGGGGGGCCACTGCCTTTGGGTAGTGTTGTTGTGATGAGGGAGTGTTCTTGGTCCACAACAGTGTATGGATGGGTGGTGCGCGTCAAGTGGCATTCACATATGTATGTACATATGTCTGCAGCACCACCACTCATTGACTTCAATTAACTTTTACAATGTGTGATGATGTTTGATTTGTCTTCTCCTTTATGAACTTTTGGTGGACAATACACATCTCAGATCTTTTCCTGCTGAAACTGTACAAATGCCAGAAGGTTGGCTGTGCTTTGGTTATATAGCCACACCTAGTGGACATGACATACGATCTGGGGCTTATCCACACACATTGCATGCAGCTTTGACGTCATTGAGGCCATGTTCATGTGAGCTTTAAACCCAAATAATGCACTCACTCAAGCACTGCAAAGGGATGCAACTATGTCATGTCAGGTATATTGCTGAGTACCAAAGGAAGCACAGTAACAATTTTGCTTGATTGAGCTTTTCTTGAAAGCTGCTAGCAACAATAACAAAGACTTATCAATCGGCCCCTTTTAAAAAGCATGTCTTGAACAGTCACTGCACAAGTACACATAATGCAGTGATGGAGAACTGTGATTAAACTGTTGACCAGAACATGTCTGAGGAGTTTTTGTTAGACACCAGTGAGCCAATCAGAATCCAGTGTCCATCGTATAAACAGTATCTATCTATCAATGTTATATTGGAATGGCTGGTCAATTTATGGATGTGTCCCTGGTGAGTGGTGGTCCTGTGTGAGGGGCTCTGCCTTGGACATGCCTCTCAGCCATGAATGACTAATGCATGCTGTGCTGTATGAAGAAGAAACACCAAGTTCTGTGGGAGTGACAGGTTGAGTGAAAACACTGGTTTATTGGAGTGGCCTCTATTAGAGAGTTTCATCCCTGCACGCCAAACACTACAGCTCTTTTACAGCAATACCACTGTCATATATCAGAGCCTCTGAGGCCATTTCAGATCATCATTAGATTTCAGTCAAGTACTTAATCATAATAGTAATTTCATTTCATTGTAAATTTAAATGGTGGCTTATGAGCAGAAACTGATTGTAGCCTCCATGCCACTGGTAAACATTTTCACAATACAGGAACCTGCCAAATAAAAGCATGTGTACAAATAATTAAGGGTGCTCTGACTGATCTGGCACCGATAGTTTTCGGCCGATATGCACTGTAAAAAGTTTGACTGGTGGTCTCTATAAAGCCTGATCAGAAGAGCGCTGCTGAAATGCCACACACACTACAAGACTCTGCTGCTTACCAGCTGCAAACAGCTCACTAGCTCCCCTCCTAACGATATCAATATAGATCTTCAGTGCCATCTTGGTTTATTCAGTGTAATATATTTGCGAGGTCCTGCCAGCCAGCCATCTGTGGCTGAGGGGATAGACGGACCTATACCATGGAACAGTTCTCGTAACATTAGGTCTCGTGCTGAGAGGCCAGTCAGTGATTGTAACTAGCGCTGACACGGTGCTGTGGAGAGAGAGGTCACTATGGTAACAGCAGGAGAAGACGCGCTGCATGGTAGTCAGTGCAGTCAGTTTAATTTATCATTTGGGATTGTCTGTTTACATTATCTGTTGTGGGAGGACAACATAGCACTGTTTGTTTTGAGCCCTGCAACACCAGAGCTAACAGCTGACTGAGCTAACTGCTTACAGCTAGCTTACAGCTGAGCTAAAAACAGCAGGACTGAGAGTTTCTGTTACAAGTCAAGTACTTTAGTCCAGTTTGTAACAGACTGGATGTACTGGATGCCTGTGTGCTACGTGGCAGCTGCGTAGATAAACGTGATGATGTGAATTCCCTTTACCCCACTGACAGGGAACGAGAGGGAGCGAGGGACAGAAAGTGAAACACAGAGAGTACACAGGAAAGAAACTGCCCCTCACCTGTTCTGTGTGTTCTCTTCATGTCTGTGACATATTCTACACATACAGACAGTAAAGCTGGAGTTAAAAGCTGGTATGATGTCCATATGAGGGGGCGTTTTCAGGTCAATTCTAGCAGAGAACCGCGCTATGCACGAAATAATGGGCGAGACTCCGAATCTCTAGATGACGCGACACAGCAGCCACACTTGACACGCGCGTGAGAAGTGCGTCTCAGCCGTCCAGTGTGACAGTCTAACCTGTTAACATGGAACTGTTCGCTGAACTGAACTGAACAGCATCCCTCCTCGCGAGTGACAGCCAGACAGGGTCCTCTATTCAGCAAGCGAAAAACCTAACTTTGTCACTTTCCAGGATGTATGTGGGTCAGGATCTCAATCACAACACATTATAACTGCATCCATATGATAATAAACAGTCAGTGGATACATGTTTAGATTAACAGGTGGAAACCGGGAAACACGTAAAAAATCACAGTGACACAACTTCACTGTAAGCGTATCATTCTGTTGCCATCTTTTTAAATATGATGCTTTTAAGTTAATTTATGCTGCTGTTTCAGACACCCCCTCCACCTCCCCATCACCACACAGTATATGCAGAATCACTAGCTTTTTTAGCTTCATTATCTCATCACCCTTCCAGTCTCACATTAGTCATCATCCACCATGGTCAGTGTCTGGCCTCCATGGTGGGATTCTTCTTGCTGCTGCTCAGGGCAGACACCCATCGATCACAAAAGGTGTTTGGGTCCTTTGTGCTGCTTCTGACAATTTCTGTCACAGTTTTGACTGCAGAGATGCTGAAAGGACCTGCTGCAGTGAGACAGATTGGCTGAATGGACTGGTTATAGTGGGACAAAGAGGCTCAGTGGACTGGTTATAATACTCGCTGTGTGTCCTAAGCTCTCAACTCCAGACCGGCCTGCGCAGTTCAAAGTAGGACAAACCATCTTCTCAAACTGCTCATGACTGGGTTGATGTCAAAATAATATAATAGTAAAAATAATCTTATTGACAATAATTCAACCTCCAAATTTTGCATCTTCCTTCAGTATTAGTTACTAGAATCTGCATTGAATAGATTATTTCCTCCACCATCTCCCATCCATCATTCAATTCACTATCATCATCTTGACTGCTTAATACTCATGTCTGATCATCATTTCATTTAAGTCACTTGTGTTAGTATTTACTCAGTTAATAAACATTTTCATTTAGACCCAGTCGTGGTTCTATGTGTTCCTTTGAAGTGGAGAACGGAGATCAATTTAATCGAGAAGTCAAACTTCTGGAATTTTTTACTGATAACTTAACAATTTATTGATTTGATTTCAATTTTCCTGGTGCCCCTAAAACAAGTGCAAAAGCATTGAGATTCCACTACACAGTTTATTCGGATGTTAAAGTGGTAGTTATTTCATTTCTGTTGGTTAATATTGCTTGTTGCACTCACTGTGGTATCCATAGCTCTTTATTATTAACTGATGGCCGTTTGTGTTTAATTATCTCAGTGCTGTTCTCTTGTTAACTGTATTGAGGCTATACAGAGGAGGGCTGTTGTTTGATGTGTATTGATAGAACTAATCAGTTTTATGGCTGCAAAATCTGTCTATAAAAATAAAATTGTAAAATGTATTGCCCCCATCACCATTAAATGGACACGATCAGAACGGTATCCCTCCCCACCAAACATTAGACGTCTGATCGACGTCCAGATCATGTCTATATTGCGTCCGTCGGTCCAAGACCAATTCTGGACCACTACACGACGTGCAAACTAGGTCTGCTATTTGGACGTCTAATCATGACCCCACTTGGACGTCAATATGCAGTTGAACATTTGAACGTCGGGCTAGGTCACTTATTTCGACGTCTAAGACAGGTGCAGGTAATTGACATGATGTAATTTATTTATTTACATTATTATTATTATTATTATTATTATTATTATTATTATCATAGTAGTAGTAGTAGTAGTAGTATGGGCATGATGACATATTTTGTGATTAAACATTATTTTTGAATAAAAGTAATATTTTTGTTTGTTTACATTTTTGTTTTTCTCTTTTAAAATAGTGTTATTCAGTTTATTACAACAATAAAGATGTAGCCTTTGGGGGAAGGGGGGGGGGGGGGTGTTACAGTCAACGCCATGGTGATTGGCTGAGGCATTGCGTCATCAACGTACATCAAAAGAGCCACTCCCATTGGCCCAGGTGTTTCTCTACGGTGAAAGCAAATGGCCGCTCGGCTCTGTGCACCTTCGACCTCTACAACAACCTACACAGCAATCCGAAAATCAGCGTCGTCCACTAAATTGCAGGTAAGTTCGGTCAGCACATAGACCCATAAGTTAATTTTATGTTCATGTATGCATTTATGGCGTTTGCCGTTTTAGCTTTATGCCTCAAACCTGTTGTTGCTACAATTAGCATTACATCTGCTAACGTTAGCTTTTGAACACGACCAATTTTGTTTAACGTACAACGAAACCGGCGAAAAATAAATACATGGAGTGAAGCGCTGGAGCCGTGGGCCATTACACGACCGTTATCGGCAACAGGCCTCCAGTGTTAACAAGCAGGAGGGCCATTGTGTTGAGCTGGGGAGCGGCCGGGTGTTAGCAGCGGATGCTAACCGCTAATGCTAGTCGAAGTTGGCATCGAGCTACCTCACAACACAGCCATCTTTCTTGTTACTGGTCGAGGCTTTATTTGTCGGTGACAGCCGGTTATGGGTCCGCGGCTCCAGCGCTTATTTCTTTTTCTTTGACGTGCTGCTGCTGAGATAGACAGAGAGAGAGAGAGATTAGCACTTGCTAACAACCGGGACAGCTAATGGGGCTAGCAGCACAGACCAATATACAGGCGGCGGGGGGGCGCTCCAGACACAGCCACGTAGGTTTGCAGCCAAATGTTTAACAATTTAGTGCAGTGGAGTACTGTATTGTAAAGTGTTAGTAAGGTGTTTCTAAATCCTTCTTATCCTTTTGTCAGGTGGTGTTTGGTCCTCTTTTGAAAGTGAGTGAGGTGTCTACACATGGATGAACTTCTGCGTCATGACAGCGAAGATGAACGTCGGAGCTAACCTTTTTTTTTTTTTTTTTTACACGTTTGTATATACTGCCTGCTGTTGTATTGTCAACTGACGTCTGCAATTAAAAATTGGTGACAAAACAGTCAGGATTTGATTGTGATTTATTATAACGTGACTGTAGAAACGTGTCCAGAAGGTAGGAACCTGTTTTCCTGTACCAGCTAATTTTACTGTAGCGTCATTTGGTTATGCATAGGAACTAAACCAGTAAAAAAAAAAAAAAAGAGTAATATGAGTTATAATTTGACGTAGAAAAGACGTATTTTTTAAAACGACCATATTTGGACTAGAAATGGCCCCTGCACGGCGGTACTGTGGACGTCATAAATGGACGTCAAGTATACGTTGAAAGAAAGACGTCGTCTGGAGTAACAGTCTGCACCTTGAGGTGACCAAAATTAGACGTGCAAAAATGACTTGGAAAAGACGTCGTTTGGACGTCTCTTTGCGCAGTGGGTCTGGACAAAACGAAAAGTATGTTTATAAAATGAATATAGAAAGTACTATAGTAGAATTTAGAAGAAATGGGAGTGAACCAGTTCATTTTATCTGTTTGAACTTTTAGATAGCTCTTGTTGAAGCAACATTATGTTGCAAATTGTCCAATTTGGCACCCCCACTAGAGTCCAACACCACTGTCATGAATACAAATCCCAGGATTGTTGTTGCTAACTACAAACAAAAATCATTACGTCATATCAATGTAGTGTCTTGTATCTTGAAGTAAACATGTATGTATCACTGTGATCCTACCCTCTCACTGAAGTTAGATAGTGAAGATACAAGTGATGGGGGGGCAGAGTGACTGTGACAGAGACACCATTCATCATATTACGAGAAACTGTACTATCAAAATGACTGTCAGGATGTTATTTTAAGGTAAAAAAGTTACATAATGTTGCAGTAACCCTTAGATGCATGAGTGATTGGGCCCTACACTCTTCCATAAGTGGAGAATGATGTGCTTGTGTGTGTGTATGTGGTTTATGGAGACGTTTCGTCTGAATACACGCCACACTATGAGGACATTTTGTATTATGAGGACAGGGTCAGTGTCCTCATAATTCAGATAGTATATAAGTGTTCGTATAAGCTAGGAAAGCTAAAATCTGAAATTTCTCCAAATTCTAAAAATTGTCTCCATATATCTGTCATAGATAACTGAATTTGCTGCGGTTGCAGCAGCAGTCTGCAGGTTGTGCCTATTAATATGACAATTGTTTACATGCGTTGATACAAAGCGGGAATGTGAAGTGTCACTACGTGTCCAAACACAGATCCTTTGACGAAACATATCCAGAAGTCCGAAGTGAGAGCGCACAAAATATCCAAGCTGAGAGCCGGTGTGACAGATGTACCTGACTCATCACGCAGTTATTTACGGCCTAGATGAGAGATAATCATCTTAGTAGCTTCCGGGTCATATATGGCATGAATAATGCGCGAGCAAAACATAATGATCAAGGAAAATTGTTGAAAGCCCTGGTTTGATCAAATATTTTCACAAACTTATATTTTAATTTGTCAGCCCAGTCTGAATTATAACTTTGTGTTTGTTTAAGTTGCAACATGTCAAATCCATGGTTCATTGTTGGCAAAATGATCATGGCGACCTTCATATTTCACCCTCCCGGCTGCAGTTCGGGACCCTCCCGGCTGCAGTTCCTAATCTTGACCGTGCCAAAGCACCCACAGAGGACTGGGCCGTCTGTGGGTGCTTTGGCACAGTCCCACGGCAGCACCCGCTGCTCATTGAACGATACATGCTTTCACGTCAGAGTCTCCACAAGTCTCCACATACACCAGAAAAAGTCGCTAAATTTGTCGCTAGTCGCTTTTATGAAAAAGAGTCGCTAGAGGGGTCTGAAAACTCGCTAAATATAGCGACAAAGTCGCTAAGTTGGCAACACTGCATCACACAGGTGAACGTGAGGTGGGATTGATTGACATGGGGCCCCATTCGGGAGGTTTCGAGATGTCAATGCAAATTGCCCATTGTTGTTTATTTAACCTTTATTTTTAAAGGGAGGTCGGTTGAGAGCAAGCCATCTTTTCAATTCTCTCTTCCATTGTGGTCTTTTGCGGGGGGGTGGGGGGTCATGCGTCAATATATTTTTGAAACATTCATAAAACAGCCCTCGGGCCCCGAGTCTCGGGGGCCCCCTGGCAACTTGGGGCCCAAGCAGTTGCCTGCCTTGCCTGTTCACAAGCTGTGCGTCTGCTTTTCTGACATATGACTCCTGACAAGGGTGCATAGTTGTGAGGAGTACATGAGCAACATCAAGGTCGCAAAGATGTCCTTAATTCAATCCACCTGCTTCCCAGTCACCACACAGGGGTAAGATGACCCACCTGAGACTGGTTGTGGCTGATTGAATGGATGCCACCATCTCTACTTTTACTTTTGTTAAGGTAAGTACAAGATGTCAAGAAAACACTACACAAGACATTAAGAGAACTTTATATGTTATATTATGTGTATTTAAAGTCATGCTGTTGTTATGGTGTTTGCGCAACAATTATTTAAAGATAGGGATTGTTTGCAATTCCTTTTTCCCCCCTGTCAGTGATCTGGCCCATTTAGTGGGAGGGGCCAAGTGTTTAAAAGGGGGTGAGCCGAGGCTCGGTCCTCTCTATGCTGCTGGTCTGTTGAGGTGCTCAGGAGTAGGCCTACAACTGTCGCTGAGGAGGTAAAGTTTGTTTGTTTGTTTAGTCAGTCATGACTGTACAGTTAATTTGCTTATTTTTGCCGTAGTTAATTGATTTGAGTTTGTTAATTCTAACTCCTTATTTCAATTAATACATTCAATGTGTTTTTATTGTGATTACTTAGTTTTCTCTTTTTACAGAATGTGTTGGTCTCTTTTGTCATTGTTCACTTTAAACCACTTGGGTGAATAAACTTTGTAAAACTTCAGCATGTCTTGCCATCTATTTCATGTCAACCCGGGTCAGAGGCCGTACACTACCCATACCTGAGGCAGAGGTGTGACAGACTAGGTATAGATACAGTCCTCAGTTTGCATGTACTGGTCAGGTGTAAAGACTATGTGGACAGTCTATGGATAACATTAAGTGTGTTATTGGTGTGTGTGCCAACACAAATTTTTAATGTGACTATCACCATTTCGGCAAATGATCATGTCATGAATATAATGTGGTGTTATTCCATATCTGCCTTTTTTCGCTCTCGATATCTGTGACTGCCGTTTTTTATTCAACAATGGATGTTACTTTACTGTTCTCACTTAATTTCTGTAAATAACTGAACAAATGTTTGTTTACATACTGTGTATTTGAGGCTTTATCATTCTCCTGTAAAGATAATTATTTATTTTCCTCGATACATATGATCACGTACAGTCTTATTGTGCCTCATTGGCTATTTAAAGATATTTTTCTTTTTCTACACAAGATTTCAATTGAGGCAGAGGGTCACCATGCTGCTGTGGCATCGGACAGCCTCACAGATGTTGAACAGGTAACTAATTGTCCATTGAATGTTGATATTGACATCAGATCTTTTCAGTAGCCGAGCAGTTTTGAGCAATGTTTTTCAGGGTATAGGTATAGTCTTCCCTTTTTCTATGCTGGTCGGGTAGACACTCTTAAGGACTGTATTTGGACACGCCCTCCATTTTAAAATGAAATGGGACTCTGTTTCTTTCTGGTAGTATTCGTATATATTTGCAATATTGGATCCACGACAATTTCAAATGGTCAATGTTTTATTTCTTTTACATCTTAACAAAAAACAATTCTTAACAACAATCCCACTTTTCCATTATCGCTGTGTCTGTAGTCTGTTAGGTAACAGAGTAAATGTTGCATTTTAGCAGCAATGTTTTGAATTGAATAATGTAGTCTTGAATTCACTGTTTTTGTCAACAAATTTGTTAACATGATGTGGTTTCCTCAGTAGTATCAAGCTTGGATAAATGTTCTGTATGCAGTGGACCCTTTTCTGCCTTGAAATGGATCAGTGTGAAACGTAAAGGTTAGTATATCGTCTTGATGAGTAAGTTATGTATTTTCGGTTTTCAATGAACTCATTATTACTGTCACAATTTTTCTGCCTGAATGGATTGTTGAATGAAGGTGCAAAATTATTTTGGTGTTAATTTCTGCAGAAATGGTAAATTTTCACATGCATCAATTGAGACACAAGATTCATACAACTTTAAGTCTTGTTTTAAAAGCATCTAAAGTACATGCACAAACTTGAAACTAAGCATTCTCTTTGCAGTTTGTTGCTGTGTCTGGCACAGATCCTGTTATGTCAAAACTACCGAAAAGACTGATTGTGATCACCTACCATTGGTAAGTGTATTTGAAAAATTATAAACCAAAATTATTCAGTACCTTAAAGGCTCAATGTAGTTTTTTTATGAATATTAGGTTTCTGAAGAGACCAGTTCAAGTTTTGAGGATACATCATTGGAGGAATATGTTCCAGATTCTAACAGTCATTCAGACAGTTCCTGCCCTGAGCCTGCTTCAACAATTCAAAAACTCAAAGGCTGGCCAGAAATATCATGTGAAGGTGCAGGTTGAGAAGACTTGTGAGGAGGCCAAGCAAGTATCAGGAGTTCAGAAGAGCAGAACTGAAGTAGAATATGTCACGGGTAGCACAGGAACTGGGGAGGATCATTGCATCCAGTCTTCAAACACATCCTTTTCGGGAAATAAGAAAAATTACTGATACATCTGTGGCAAACTAGTCAAAAATTGGCAGTCACTTGAAAACCCATGAGAAGACAAGTGTTGATGTTGCTCAAGTTTTGGCACACCCAAAAAAACTCTAAAGAATGTAAGAAATGCTGAACAAACTCAGAAACAAAGGGAACTAATAACATTGGCGTTTTTAAAGAGTGGGACTGGATTGCTCAAATTAGACGCCAACCGAATAAAAAGTGATGCAAAACAGTGTGCACTGCATGTATTGCCAAGCTATGTATCTTCGGAGGGATCTGTGGCGACATGTCCTAAAATACCTTTCCAAACCAGCGGAAGCCAATGCAGATCCTTGAAGAACTGAGGTCTTAGCTTTTTCAGTAAACATGGTCAGGATCCCACCAAATATGAATATATCTGGCAGAAGCTCAGAAGTTGGAAGACTCCTGCTGACATTATGTAAAGAGTTTTCAGTATTTACCATTGAGGATGCTGTAAGCCTGGCAAATTTTCATTTGGTTATCCAAGCTGTCAAGAAGGTGTCTGGGTTTGACAATGAAATGCATTGCTACAAAACTCCAAGCCTAGCACTGAAGTTGGGTCACTCATTGCAAAAGATATGCAACACCATACATTGCAGAGCTCTAATGGCTGTATACCTCTAAATGGTCTGAACTTGTCTCTCACACAGCTTTGACTACCTTGAATAAGGCGCACTTTAACAAGCCATCTACCCTGCCATTCACAGAAGATGTGCAACTTCTCCACAAACATCTTGAAAAGACTGCAGGTTTAGCATCTGAGAACCTGGGAAAGATCCCATCACCACAATTCTATGGTGAACTTAGCAAAGCAACTTTTGCAAAGATATTATTCAACCGATGATGTGAAGTTGCAAAAATGCAACTAAAGACTTTCCTCGAAGGACACGGCTGGCCTGCATAGAGATGTTGTTGTTGGCCTGACAAAGTTTGAACAAAAGCCTTGTAAACATTTTAGCCATGTGGAAATTAGGGGTAAAAGAGGATGAAAAGTTGCTGTGTTATCTCCAGACATGGTTGATTCATTGACACAACTCATAAGCAAAAGAGAAGAATGTGGAGTTCCAGAGAATAACACATTTTTGTTCGCAAGACCCCACTGTTTGACTCCTTACAGAGGACACAACAGTTTAAGGGTTTATGCACATGACTGTGGTGCTCAGAACCCAGAACGCAGATAAACTCAGTTCAGCCTCAGTTACGCAATCAGGTTGCAACCTTGTCCCAGGTCCTGAACTTCAAAAACCATGAGATGGACCAAGTTGCTGACTGGGTTGCTGAGTCTACAACCCAGCTGGCCAAAATATCAAAACTACTTCTTGCTATGGAAAAAGGATCCCTTTCAAATCTTCAGGGCAAATCCCTTGAAGAGATTGAAATTGAAGGTATTGTTAAAAGTTTAGATTATATTATTTTTCATCCATTTTATAGCTTAGTGTTAAGTTTAGGATAACACGCATTGGACAACACATATTTAACATTTAGCAAGACATACCTTGCTTATAGATCATGACTTGTCCATTAAGCTTACTAGTTTACATTTATTAATGACAGTTGAAACTTGCTTGTAATGTATAACTTTGTCTTTGTTTTTCAGATAACATTGACTTCACTGATTCTGAACTAAGTGAAGAGTGACAGAGGTAGAGGGTACCCCCCCATATCCACAGAAATTGGTAAGTGTAGCTAATTCTATGAAAAGATTGATCATATATCAAATGATCCACGGATGGAGTTAAGGGTATGATACACTCCTAATGCATTAGTGTCTTAGTTCAGATATACAGCTGTTATGTATACAGTATGGTACTTGTGTTGGGAACTAAAACGTTTGGGGCATGGACTCGGGGCATCTGCAAGCGCACCTGTCTAATAGGGGTGGGCGATATGGGCAAAAAATATCTCTATTTTTGGGGGATTTTGGCGATAACGATAATCAGTTGATATCCTTTTAAAATTCAAGAATATTTGCGTCCAGACCAATCCACTGAAAATGCTGTAGTTCATATTCCAGGCCTATAGGTGGCACTTCAAATTCACCAAAAACGGAGAAGAGAAGGAGCGAGCATGCGCAAAAAGCTTGCATGCTGCAAACAGACAGTAGACGGAGAAACCGAACGCAAGACGAAAATGGCTAGTGCAAGGGAACCAGAATCGTTTGTGTGGAACGATAATGAGGTCGAACTGCTGCTGCGACTCACACTTGACTACAAGGCGAGTAAGTTGCAAGAAACACGAACACAAGCATGTAGTCCGCCGTTGCTTTTTGTTATGAGACGTCACAGGGTTCAGAGGTCAAAGGCAAGAGGTCGAGGGGTGGGGCGAATCCTGCCATGCTATAGAGCGTTGCTGCACCGTGTATTAAGTGGATGTGGGGAGTTTCCGCGTGCGTTTCAATATTTTTGGCGAAGTAATTTAAATACTTGATAATGGAAATTTTGAAATGAAAAATGACTTCGCAAACGATATATATCGCCCACCCCTACTGTCTAATGAACTATTTGTTTTGTATATGGAATATTTCAATTAACACAACCCTGCATATAACACACCTACAGTATGTTTAGCTATACTAAATATTCTGCAGGAATCAACTGAGCAATGCGACTTGACGAGGAACCTCCAGGCAACTCATGCGGTATGTCATCCCATCTCGGTACACTAGCATGCTCACAAATGGCGATAAGGGCAAAAACAGGCTCTTTGAAAAGGTTGTTTGTCAAAGATAACAGGCTTTTCTCTCATTAGACCTTTTGACATGGCTTTCCATGAAAAGTAGAGGTTAAATAATATCGCTAATGATTTTATTTAGGCATGCAAGTTCAAGGGACCTGCTATTGTACATGCTAGCTCATAGCTCAAAACATTACAATCATTATTGCTGTTGACTTACCTTACCTGTGCTGTTCTTGTTGCGAAAGCTCAGTGTCCATCGTAAAGAAATCGGGTCAAATGATCACATGACCTATAGTATATTGAGCTATGCTAAATATTCTGCAGGGGTAAATAGACAGGCACCTCAGACAGTGTGTCCCCCTACCTTAGTCCACTAGCATGCATGCGATTGATTCAATGCATGTCTAATCAATGCTACTGTATGTTGTGATATACTCTTCGATACATCGAGTTTTTATTTTCCATCGACGGATATCGACTCCGCCCGAGAAGGCATTTTACATGTCTCAAAGTTTGAGAGCAGCTCGTGTTTAATCTTAACAAATGTTAACTAACAAATAAAATGATCCCAATAAGCTCTATCCAGTTTGATTTACACATTTTAAATATGGGAAAGAGCATTGGCATTTGATCCATACGATTGTAGCGGGATGAGCACTTTCCCTTGTGTCTTGCTCATTGGCATGGTTGTTCCTTTAATTAAGCAGGGTATATAAGAGGGAGGGACCCTTAGATCTGCCCTTTCTCTGGCAGCTGGTACGCGCTTCCCTTTCCGGGTTACCTGGGTTCAGGTGTGGCAGACGCTCTGCATTCCTCTCCCCTCCGCGCTGCTGCGCATCGATGTCCGACAGCGCAGTGTTCAGAGTGTGCGTTGGCTTTCTCATCCTCTCCTCCCGGTGCTTGAACCAAACCACGCTGACGGGTATGTAAATGTTTGTCCCGGCTTTCATCAGCCCAGCCGTCCCGTCCCTAATGTTACTGTGGTCATTTTACAGACAGGCTGAGGTCTCAGCACTTAGCCACGCCACTCTCCACTCGGGACCACTGCTGCTTTATGGAGGCTTAAACGTGCTGCTGCTTTGTGGAGGCTTAAATGTGCTGCTGTGTGGAGCCGTAGACAAATTGGTTTTGTTAATGAGTTGGAATTTAAAGCTTGATTTATAACAAAGTCCTGATTTATTTGTGTGTTTAATTATTGGTTTTGTCTTTGTTTAATTATTTTGGGGTTATATTTTTCTAGTTGAGATTAGTTTCCTGATTTTATTTTGAATATCATTTTGATATTGCTATATTTTTGAGTATTTTTGCTGGAATATTGTTTGGTTTTGTTAGTGTATATAGTTTTGCCCTCATTAACTGTTCCTGTCTGTTTATTTCCAGGTGCTGAGGGCCTCACTGGTGACCTGCCCCTCCCTTTTTGGTGATGGTGTCCTATTGTGTGTAGCGTCCCCACTTCACTCCTTTTTTGGCTTTATCCCGTGTGTGGGTGTGTGGGTGGATTGTGGTGCTCCCATTTTAGTTGATGCCTTCACTTCCCCCCCTCACGTACCTCGACTATAGAGGTCCCAGCCCTGGAAGAAGCCCTTTTCTTTTGTTAAGTAAAGTCGACTTTTAGATAAATTCCAATTGTTTTAATATTTCTGAAAAATTGTGGAATATTTTGATTGGAAACACGTCTCCTGCCTCTCTCAGTATAAACGAACTTGTGTTGTCCTTGATTTAGAATATTTAGTTAATTCCTTTACTCACATCATTGACTTTGTTTTCTTGTTTTTTTCCCCCCAGGTTAAACCCTGGGGTGGCGTTGTTGGTTTCTCTACTAGCAGAGAAAGTCAGATCGGAAGCTCTAGATTTAGTGAGAAGTTTTAACCCTAGGCATGTGGGTTACCACTGACTGGATCTGTTATCATTTTTGCAGTATCTCCTTAAGATGCTCCGGAGATGAATCCGAGAAAACAGAAACGGCAGTCTGCCCTAGAAGGCACATCTACAGGTACAACAAACTTTGAAGTGACTTTTAGTGTGTTTGGACAATACAGCATATGTAAGCCCTGATACTAAATTAATGAGGCTCCACTTGCTGTTTGTCCGCTAAAAAGACCTGAGAGCTCAAATATATATTCGAGTGGGCTCGTTGCAAAGCTTTTTTAATATATGCTTGTTTTTTTTATTTTATTCAACATATACTACATATAGTTATGCGTTAAAGAGTAATGGTTAGATTTTAAATCTCTCAAAACTCCTTTCCCATCACTACATTTTAGGGATCACGCCTATAGGGGAGGCGTCTGATACAACCCCCAGTAAAAGGTGTGAAAATTCGAGAGTGTATATAAGCTAGCTGTACAGAAACCAGTTATCTCTTGCTTTTGGCGCTCTTGACAGGCTGTTGCTCGTGCTTTCTGGAAAGACAATTTTTTTTCTCTGTTGCGTTGATACAATGGATCTTCTGAATGGTGAGTTTCATTCATTTATGTTCTTTGTTATTATCTTGTTCCTAATATAATTATTTTTCTAGTGTTATTAATACAGTGATGGCATAGTAAACATTGTATGTATCCTGTTTTTAAAGGTTTTACGTAATGGGTAGCCTTTGGGGTCTTGATGTGTTGGATGTTAATCCAGACACTGAGGCTGGTAACAAAGGTCGGTGTTTTTATTTATTTTTTTACTTTTTACATAAGTGCTTGTATCAATGTATAAAAGCAGGAGTTAATATATTTTTCTTTAGGCTAGTCCATTAGTGGTATAAAAACTCCTCAACTGTATAGGGAAGTTTCACAATCGCTAAACTGGTGTTTTTTTTTAAAATTTATTTTAATTTAATTTTGTATAGATTTCCAAGAAGAAACACAACAACCCAGAGTTAATAGCCTAACTCTTAAAGCCCGCTGGGCAGAGTGGTATGTAGTGAATTTTTATTTGGTTATGTACCTTGCTTGTGCTTGAATATATCGAGATACATACTACTTTATTCATGTATTTATTGTTAAATCTTTATTAACATGCATAGTCATAAGACAGTGTGTGTGTGTGTATGTGTGTGGCTCTGGTCTTTACACCAGAACAGTCACAAAATGTATCATCTTCTCTCAGTGAAAAGGCGTGGAGCGTGATAGTGAAGGATCGAGAGGACGCAGGCGGTAAAACTTATTTATTTACTTGACTAGTAGTCATCAATATTGGTTAATTATAACCATACAAACTATTTTGTGTTTGTATAGATTTCCAAGAAGAAACTTGACAACCTAGAGTTAATAGACTATCTCTTAAAGCCCGCAGGGCAGAGTGGTATGTAGTGAAATTTATATTTAGTTTTGTATCTTGTTTGTGTTTGAATATATCTGTGTATACAACTTTTATTTATGCCAAAACAGTCACAGAATGTATCATCTTCCCACAGTGAAAAGGCGTTGAGAGCGATAGAGGTGGGCCAAGAAGACGCAGTTGGTAAAACTTATTCTATTTACCTGGCTAGTAGTCAGCAATATCTGTTAATTACAACCATGCGAGTCAACTATTTTGTGTCCTTGTATAGATCTCCAAGCCTCAAACAAGAAATCTGGCAGAACGGGCCTTCCTACAGCCATTAGGACCAAGGCAGCATTGCCCAAAAACCGCAAGAGGCAGACGTCCATACAAACTGTCCCTGATACAGGGTATGTAACAAATATTTCTGTTGTATGTATTATCAGGATGTTTTTTATTTTACTTTCTAACTTTATTGTCTTAGCTCAGGTTGGTGAACGAGGTGTTGCAGCCACTAACCCTTCTTCCGGAGTTACAACCCCTTCCCTCCAGAGAAGAGGATGAGACAGAGCAGGCCCTGCAAAATGAACTGAATGAAGCTTTGGACACACTCGTGGGGTTAAATACAACCAGTGAGGAGGAGACCGTACCATGCACGGCGTATATGGATGTCTCCCTTTACCCGCAGGTGATGTAGAACACGCAGTTGTGGTGTTTGAATGTGAACCACAAGCAGTGTCATTGGTTACACCTCCTGAATTTCAATCCCCACAACCCTGGTGTACTGATAACGGTGATTGGGTGAACGACGTGGACATCACCCCTCTGGAGTGTCTACAGACCGTTGATTCTTCTGTCTCACCAGACGTGTCAGATACCTCAGAACTATCGGATATAAGTAGATTTTGTGAACTCTATCTAGGACCAAATGCTTTTGATCGTGTCGAACAACTAAACAGTGAGACTAGCACCCCAGAAGGTGTCTGTAACGTAGAGAACGATAGGATTGATTTGGTAAACAACAAACTAGAGAAATTGGGAAGCTCTATGATTGGAAAAAAAAAGCCGCGTTAAAAAGACAAAACCAAAACTTGTTAAAAATAGTCCGACAGCGTAGACGTGCTAATGCACTACACAGACATTGAACCACAAAGGCATTAAGGGATCTGGTTATTCGGTCGGCAGTATTTTTGCCTACGATTGACCAGGCAAAAAAATGAATGAATTAAATATTCACAGCTCTTGGTGTGTCTGATGTTGTTAGTTATTAAAATGGCCCCTCCCAGAAAAAAATTCAAACGTAAAGCCGGTACCTGGTATGTTGTAGATACCACTGATGGTGATGATGAGCAAACAATGCCTCACACTATTGACGGGGCTCGGGCTGCATATACTTGTTTTGCGCAAAAGAATAATTTGCCTTATGGCAACGTTAATGATGATGCCAAAACGGTGCATAGATTTGTTAGGATCAACGTATTGATCAACGGATCAATGCAAACGATTCAAAAGACGTGTCAAACATGTTTTCTACTCGAGAGTCTTCTACTCCTGTTGCTGGTGCTACTGCTAATGATAACATAGCTGGTGATGTGGATATTGATGATGTTGCTGCTGCTGATGACGCAGCTACTGCTGATGTTAGTGCTGGTGATGTGCCGCTGTTAATTCTGATGATGATATTGATGATGCTAGCGTGGGGGCTGCTGCTACTGACGATGGAGTTGTAGGCTATACCATTCAGACTGGATCTGCATCGGTACCAAGGACGGTAGAACAACGCAGTGCTGTTGATGAACCTTGTTCTATAAATCAGATAGGTGGTAGTGAAGATAGAGATTTACAGCAGAATGGTGAGGTTGGTCCTGTGCAAGGGTCCAATTGATCCCGTAATGATGAAAACGGGCAGGATCGGATACAAGTCAGGAATATACCTACTTTCAATGCCTACGAACTGCGTCAGTGCCTTGATTTCAGAGACATCAGTCTCGATAATCCTGAGCTGGTGCCCATGAGAGTTAGGGATAGGCTGTCTGGTGTAATCGATCGAGCCTTAGAGGGAGCTCATCCTGGTAGTATTTTAAATGCAGTATTGAGAGGTCCATCCCTGGCCAGTGACGTGCAGACTATTTTAAACGCCGACAACCAATACAATGCAGATTTGTTTATGGAAGAAATTTCACAAGTTTTGCAAAGTAACGACACCTCCATGACTGACTAATTGGAATTCATTGTCGCGGTGGTACAGAATGGAAGCGGTGGAGCCCGTCTCCGTTTGGGTAAAGTGCCTTATGATATTTTGTCAAAGAAAGGACGCTTTCTGTACAACCCTGACAATAGTGGGGATAATAATTTGTGTTTCAGTCTGTCTGGCCTGTTTTAAACACAAAGATAAGACTTTAGTCAAACAAATTGTGTATGTGGAAAACAAACATAGGAAGGTGATGCACGATCTCACTCGCCGTGTATCATTTGATGTCGCAAAATTCGAGGAGATAAATGCAAAAATCATAATCTTCCACCATGCCGCTGATCGTAAACGATTGCTGTTACAAAACACATGACGCATACAACAGACACTGTATGGCTTTACCTGCATGATGACCATTATTATCTGATAGAAAACCAGACTGGGTTCTGGGGTGTCTCATGTCTGTCATTATTGTTATGAAACATATGAATCACCCCTGTACCATAACTGCGATCTCAGATGTAATGTTTGTTTTACAACAGTGTCTCAATCAACCGAGCAGTACCAGGAAATGCAATAAGTGCAAACGTATATGCAATTCCCCATTTTTGTTTCAACCAACACAAACAGCCGGAGAAAGAGCACAGGTTGATACCTTGTGACAGCCTTAACTACTGCGAGAAATGCGGTCTAATCTGCAAAGTAGGAGAAAAGGCTCACAAGTGTCAACCTATCAGGTGTCGACACTGTGGTGAGAACAAGTTGGATGGTAAGACAACACATCAGTGTTGTATCCAACCTTTTGAAGAACTGCATGAAAATTACAAGATATTTGATTTTGAGACGCGGTATAACGGTAAACACGAGGCAAATTACGCTTGTATAAAGATCTCGATGGAAAGAAATGGTTCTGTTGCAAGGGAACTAACTGCGTTAAAACCATGATTGACCGCTTCAGAAAACCTGAATATAAAAACCACACATTCATAGCACATAACGTGTCAGGGTTTGACTACTACATACTGCTGGAATACTTTGTCAAACAAGGAATCACCCCACAGCTGACGATGAGAGGCAGCAGGGTCATTCTAATATATGACAAAGCATACCAACAACGCTGGATAGACTCCTTTAGCTTTCTGCCTATGCGCTTGTCGAAAATACCAGCAGCCTTAGTGCTGAACTTGTGGGGGAAATAGCCTTTCGACATATCCTCAAACCCTGAGGGTCACGAGCTATATGTAGGGCCCTACCCAGAACCACACTATTATGGTTATGACAGCATAACTGACAAAGAGAGAACCACATTCATGACATGGTATGACACAGTACGCACTGAAACCTTTGATTTCAATACAGAGATTTGTCGCTACTGTATGAACGATGTGGAAGTTTTGCGCAAAGCCTGTGTGATTTACCGAGACACTTTTCTGAAATGCACTCAGCTCGACCCCCTTGCATACACCACATTGGCCTCCAGTTGTATGGGGGTATTCAAAACGCTGTTTCTACCTAAAGACACGCTTGCTCTCACGTATGATGGGGCATACCTTGAGCAGAATAAGACATATTCAAACGTGTCTATAGAATGGCTTGAATACCTGCGCCACACTGAAAAAATTGAGATGGCTCATGCGCTCAATTATGGCGAAAAGGAAATGGGTCCATACTATGTGGATGGCTATCATGCTGATACAGAAACATGCTATGAATTTGCAGGTTGTTTCTACCATGGGTGTCTCAAATGTCATGTGCAGTCTGCGGTGAATCCAGTTACCGGAAACACCTTTGGCGAGCTCTCCTGTGCATTCTTTACAAAGATTAAAACTTTGAAGGATGCCTATGGTAAGAAAGTCATAGTGATGTGTGAGTGGCTGAGACTTAAAAAGACTAGCCCTAGCCACCAGACGTTTCTGAAAGATTACCAAAAACCAGAACGTCTGGACCCACGACAGGCTCTGTTTGGCGGTCGCACAAACGCCATGAAGCTGTATCACAAGGTGTCAGATGGTGAGAAGGTAAGATATTACGACTTCACCAGTTTGTACCCGGCTGTGAACTCCCAAAAACGGTATCCAATCGGTCACCCCCAGATTATCTTCAGGGATTTTGACTCCCTCGATGACTATTTTGGGTTTGTGAAGTGTGATGTGCTCCCGTCGAGAGGTTTGTACCATCCTGTTTTGCCCTATAGGTGTCACAACAAACTCATGTTCCCGCTATGCCGTACATGTGCTGAGGAGCTGAACCAGACGAGTGCCTGTACACATAGTGACGATGACAGATGGTTGTCGGGTGTGTGGGTCTCGTTTGAGCTTCAAAAAGCGGTTGAAAAGGGATACCAGATTGTGCGTATTGACATGTGGCATGTTCCCGACAAGACCGACACATTGTTCAGGGATTATGTCAAGACATTTCTAAAATGTAAGCAAGAGGCTTCTGGTTATCCAGGACATGTCAAGACACCTGAGAAAGAGAAATACATCGACTATCTCCAAAAGGAGGGCATTCAACTAGACGCAGATAAAATCTGTGTAAACCAGGTGGTGAGGAGTTGCAACAAGCTTCTTCTGAACTCACTGTGGGGTAGATTTAGCATGAGGAATAACCTGCCAAACTGAGAGTTGATAACAGAACCAGCCAGATTCACACAGCTCATGTTTAGTGATCATTATGATGTGCGGCAGTTTTGTTTCATCTCACACGATGTGGCTATGGTGCAATGGTGTCATGCTGATGTCAGGGCCTCCAGAACTAAAGATGTAAACATCTTTTATAGGAGCTGTGACCACAGCCCATGCACAACTCATGCTCTATGATGTATTGGATAAGTTACAACATGTTCTTTACTGTGATACTGACAGCGTTGTTTTTACTTCACGGCCGGGGGAGTGGAACCCACCCATAGGCGAATACTTGGGTGATTTGACTGAGCTGAATGATGGTAATGTGTGTGGACTCCCTGAAGATTACATCACTGAATTCGTATCGGGGGGGGGGGGGGGGTCCAAAGTGCTATGCCTATCACACAGCACATGGCAAAACGCAGGTCAAATGTAAGGGGGTGACGTTAACGCCAAAAATGCTGCAGTGGTCATCCCTGAGTCTGTTGGGTCTAGTACAATCTTTTGTGACCAATCAGAATACAGATGCGCACATGGTGACTGTTTTTGAAACAATCAAACGAGACAAAGAGGTTCCAGCTCAAGAACGACAGTTACAAAGGTCCAGGTTGTGTACAACAAACGTAGGGTGTTGGCTGATTTATACTACACTTCCTTATGGATATTAGATCAGATCGTGGGTTTGATGACAGACTACAACATCCATTTAGTCTGGTAGTGAGCGGTCCTTCAAACTGTGGGAAGACGTACTTTGTCAAGAGTGTTATTGAAAATGCATCGAGGGTTATTTCACACACTATTGACAATATTGTATACATTTGCTCATGTTGGCAACCTTTATATGATTAACTACTACAGATGAGACATTAACTTTGTGAATGGTCTACCCGAATCTCTGTGATGTGGTGTTACCCCTAGACAAAAACAATCTGCTTATTAGAGATGATTTAATGAATGACGCCTGCAATAATATAGAAGTACAAAATGTTTTTACCAAATACGTTCACCATAGGAATCTTAGTTGTATATATTTAGTGCAAAATCTATTTATTCAAGGCAAGGTCAGTCATACTATTAGTTTGAATACCAACTACCTTGTTTTGTTTAAAAATCCTAGAGATAAATACCAAATCACATTAATAGGTCGACAGATGTTTCTAGGTAACACCAAATTTTTTTTAGAGGCTTTCAACGATGCCACCAACACGGCCTACGGCTATCTTCTTATTGATTATAAAGCCAAGACACCGGATTATCAAAGACTCAGAACTGCAGTGTTGTCAGATCGCCCAGCTGTGTACATCTCTAAAAAGCAAGAGGAATTTGGCTCTGATGGAGTTGTTATATAAATCGCCGCCGAGTGTGCAAAGGGTCATTGTGGGCCATGCAAGCGCTGAATTTGTGAATGCTCTGTGTGAAATAGCTCTCAATATGATAAGCGGCAACATCCCTTTGACAAACAGTACAAACAGCTAAAGAAAAAGAACCATCATCAGACTAGTAGCTGATAAAAAAAAAGTCAAACTTTTAAAAAAGAAAAAGACTATCAATCAGACTGGAGGTTTTTTACTACCCCTGCTAGGAGCAGCTATACCCTTTATAGCTGGTCTTTTTAACAGAGGTTGAAATGTAGCACGCACAAAAGTTCCTGGTCCCTCAGCATCAATTGGACGCTTTAAAACAACAGGAGCAGAACACTGGTTCCATAAGGCAAATTGCGCAAAATGACTTAGATAAAGCCATGATCGACGTACTAAAACTACCGGACACGAACGTTTATGAGAAGGCCAAAAAATATGTCAGTATTCTACAACGATACCTGGTATTAGCAAAACAGGACGCTAGTGAAAAAAACGTCTCGACGCTATCACTGCCAGTCAGTGAAGGTCATGATACAAACGGTGCCAGTCTCAATATTACACCACATATTGACGACAATGACAAAAAAGATTTAATCATAGATGAGGTATTAAAGCACGTATGCTATGACCCGATCAAAAAATTTGATTTCATGGACAGATCAGGGTGAGATCGTCGAAAAACACACTGTCCGAGGCTCACATATATGCGATTTGGTAAAAAGTGTTACTGCTACACATAATGTTTCAGATGTTTCAAGACCTATAGGGTGGGACATGTTTTTAAAAACTATGGCGCGTTTAAA
Organism: Pagrus pagrus; assembly: GCF_965226575.1. Lineage (NCBI taxonomy): Eukaryota > Metazoa > Chordata > Actinopteri > Spariformes > Sparidae > Pagrus > Pagrus pagrus. The sequence continues at coordinate 21,886,419 of NC_140205.1, read as the reverse complement.
TATTCCTTATCAGCCGTCCCAAACACTGGTGCGACGGGCTATTGCTGAATATAAAGGAAGTGATGACACACCGAGTGCTGCGAGTTTTACACCCGTGACGCGTATCGAAAGAGAAAAAGGGCGAGTCCTTGTACTCCACCCAGATACCGTGCCCCTCTTAGGACACCGAGGTTGAGGGGTTTGAAATCACGTAGTTGGGATACCAACTGGCTAAATTTTTGATTTTCGTTTTACATGTATTTTATTTTATACTTTTATATATTTTTTCTTTTTACGTATTTTGTATCATTTTATGTATAGATTGAATTGTCTTATTTAAATACCATTGTTTGCTACATGAATGTCAGTGACAATATACCTGTAATTTCTAGATTTTTTTCTTTTCTCATTGCCAATGGTACATTGTTTATAAAGTGTTCATTTATATGTGAATGTGTGTTTAAGACAGACTGTGGTGTTGATACAGCTGTGTTTTTCTGTTTATTATTTTATTGGTCCATTTTAATAAACAGCTGTTTTCTTCTTCTTTTTTTATATATACATGTGTATTTATTTATTTATTTATTTATTATTATTATTATTATTATTATTATTATTCATGAATAAAAAAACGACACCTTAAAATAAGATTGTGTTCTATATTTATTTGATGTTACTACGGTTTACACAACATTTAACATTAGATTACACATTTGTTATCCACATTGTACACACGTAAAATCATATCCATGACATGCATCAGGGCGTATTTTGTTAACAAATTGACATACCATTGCATCATTACAAACAAGATCGGGACCATACATTTAAAAACGTGAATACGCTATCCCTTTTTGTACATGACATAGAAAAAAGACTGTGTGGTCCACATGTCGTTGCGAGATTATTTTGAACCTGTTTTCCAGAATAAAATACATCCGTACAGTTTATCAGAAAATTATTTATCATTGGAAATTTGTCAGGAGGGTGACCAAAACTGTCAAAGAAATATCCTTGCCTATGTTTTGTAATATAGCCAGCCAATGTTCACCAGGCATGTTAGAGGGCTGCGTGTTCACAATTGACATAGCAGGATATTTATAAACGTCATGTTTAGGGAGCTGATCGCATGCTAGGACCCCCAGAAAATCTGTACCCCTAATAATTATTTTCCTGACAATACTAGTTAATTCTATCGTATTCATTATGTTTTTAGTAGTAGTCCATCAATACTTGTCTTCTGTTTGATATCTCGATAATTGAATCGAAAACAGTAACAAATAAGATTAACAGTATGGGGTAAAGGAACTCTGAAACGAGCTTCCAGCCTCACGTTGCCTGTTTTAATTAGTGACACATTCCCTGCACACCCTTCATCGGCTTGACGTGATATGGCCAACGATCTGTCTTTTAGATGACGTCCGGTGGTCTGAATCAGCTGATAATACTCTCGTGTACTGACCTCTCTGAAAGAACAGTTGAAAAGGTTTTGCGGGAAAAGACTGACAGTCGGCGTATAGACTTATAAACTCTGTATTGAAGTTCTCAAAATTAAACGGATTGCGTGTATAACTTCCTGTATATCCCTTGTTATCAACAAAACCGACAATAACAAATTTAGGGATCTGGCCAATGTAAAGATTTTCTTGGTTGCACACCCTGGTTCCAGCAGGTATGGAGAAAGTTTTCAAAGCCACTCTGTCTATAGCGTATTTAGCATTAGTATGCTGTAGAGCCCTGCTATGGGCCAGACGTACAGTTGAAGCAACAGATACCTTTTTCACAAATACACTGGCTGACATAATCTTAACTCGAAATTGTACATTTCCCGGCGTCATAAGAGAAAATTTGTCCTTAGACCGTATAAATTTCAGAGAAATATCAACACCGTTTAGCAATAGTTTTTCTTGAAAAAACAAATCGGAGTGTATCGGAGCGATTAACTCCACGATTCGGCTGTCTCCGGTGTATGCTCCTCTAGCCGCCAAGCCTGCGTTGTCTACTATGGACGTGTCGTTCATATGAGTACTGGTGTCTTTACAAAACAAACCGGTGCTGAACTGCGTATCCAAAGTGTCCCGTCCATAGTTAATCAAATATTCAATTATCCTGCGATATGGATATGTGTTGGAGGATTGTGTTATAAGTCTATCCCCCAACATTATATCGACCTGTGAGAATAATGTACATCCTGGATAGTTTATAAATCCTACGTCGGCACCTTGAGCTATGTTTGTACCGTCTGCATTTACAATCCTCACACGTGTAGAAAGATATGATTCATTCAGGTCTAGGTAATCCTCCCCACTAGCCGATATGTAAAATTCCAGATGTCCAGTGTCCGTTAATGCAGAAATAGGAGGGATTTCAACATATGTAGATTTCTTGATGGATGTCTGAGTGTAGGGTACTGTAAACAAATCCAACGCAGTCTTCACACATTCTTCAGACTGGTTATGAATGAGTGCCATGGTTGTATGCCTAGAGTTGTACCCTAAAATATGTCTCTAGACAAAGTCCTGGAACGACTGATCCGAGCTCTGCGTCTCTTGGTGGTTGACTTCTTTTTGACGGCTTTGCGTTTTTTAACGGCGGTTTTACGTTTTTTTAGCCACCGTTTGGCTACGCCTTCGTCTGGAAGGAGGTCTTTTCAAAGGTCTTCTACTATACACCATCAGACCACTCCCCTCCTGTTGCCTTGATAGTGTATTTCTTGCAATATTCGACACAACATCCCCCATAATGTTTGTAGCGGCTGTTTTTAAGTGGGGTTTTGCCAGATTGAACCCACTTTTTAACAAAGGTACTGGCATCCTGAATAGACTACGAAATATCCCTCCTAACCTATTAACGTACTGGGTACTGCTCCCTATAAATCCTGGTAAATCTCCCCCCGCCTGGTTCATGCAGTAGGTCATATATCTACCATCATCAGGGGTAAATGGTGTGTGTGTAATTTTTTTTTTTTTCTTCAATTAGTGATTAGAAAAACTGCCTCACAGGTCTGAAGTGTAGTTTATCAATGACTTTACCAAATGAAAAAGGTATATACTGGTTTTGATCGTTTTTTAATGAGATCTCTATCATCAATAATCGATTTGGAGAGCGATGTGTAGTGTGGCTTGTCATAAGTCAGAGTGGGCATACGCCTTATCTCATCCGACACATTTATACAGCGTAGAAGTGGCACATAGCTATCGCCCAATAGTTCATAATCCACAATATCGCTATAGAGAAATATATTATACGTTCCTGCGTGAATATCAGCGGGGTGTGGAGCAGTATATTGTTTCCGAAAATTTAGGGTGATAGGTATTTTGACCGGCTCTCCTGGATTGAAACCTAGTAGCTCTGCTAAACGGCCTTTAAATGTTAGTGTATCCTTCACCCCCTGAAAAATTAACAAAATTTGTAATATTGTTGTATACTAGACTTAGGCATGAAATTGGCGGAGTTACTATGCATTTTGAATTAAATTCTTTCAGTATTCTAGGTATAGTCTCATAGAAACCCGCTGCTAAAGATATAGTATATGTCTTCTGTGTTTTATAGTCGTAGATATCCACATCGGCATCCGCTGCCGGGAAACTATTCCATACACAGGGATATTGGACTTCAATAACACCGACTTCATATGATTCGTTCAGTTCGTTCGGCTTAGCTAATTTAGTCCTATATTGCCATATCTTATTATTTGGATATACATGTAGTGAAGCATTACTAGGCAGTGTGACATAAAATCCGTTTTTGTCCATAGCTCTGATAGGCACGAGCCAATATTCAAAAGTGACTCTGTAAGGAGATGTTGCCAATACATGGCCAGTGACTCCCAAAAAGCCACGCATTCTCCTGTCTGACCATATATCCACTGTAACTGATACATGGTCTGCACCAGCAAGAAGCACTTTTATTTTCTCTCGGGTCTCTGCAACAAGGGATTCTATCTTTAAAGTCATTGTCCTGTTTTAGCTTGTAGTAATTACTAAATTTTAAGACAATTAATTTCACTCAACTTCACAACCTTAGTTACTAGGGTTACTCAGTTTTAACCAAACTGTGACTTAATCACTGCAATATTTACTTTGCAGGGACGACCCCCACACACACACACGGGCGCACGGACACACAGGCGCGCACGGACACACACACACACACGGCAAAAACACACACACACTCGGCAAAACACCCTGTGTTGCTCGTTCGTAAAACGTACAGCAAGTCTCTTATGAGGAACCGGTCGGAAGGTTCGCTCACGTTATTCCACCAAAACGACCTTCCCCTACCCCGCCTCCACCCTGTATCATATCAAGCTAAAGTTAGCCAACGTTAACTACCGACTAAGCTAACAGGATAATATTAGCTCATTGACAAGCACTTACTGGGCAGAATGGCTCTTCAAATGACGAACAAAGTTTGAAGTTGTCGCCTGGCTGTCCGAGATGTTTATGTTGCATGTCTTGCACTGTGCTGTGCGTCTTTTGCCGTCAAAATGGTAATTCCGAAAGCTGAAGACGATGACTCTTGGCATCCCTCCCGCTGCCATGTTGATGCAGATCTGAAGAGGGCGTGTTTCTCAAATAATCATGTAGAGAGAGCATGATGATTGATTGACAGGGTAGTGATCCAATCATGACAACAATGCCATTCTCAGTCTGCTCCTACCGGGTAATCTATATATTTTTTAAATTAATTTAATTAATTCAAACTGTAATCATATGAACTGAATAACACTCAAGTCATTCAAGTCTTGTGTCTCAAGTCAAGTCAAGTCCCAAGTCATTAACTTCCAAGTCCGAGTCGAGTCTCAAGTCTTTTCTTTTTTTTCAAGTCAAGTCACAAGTCATCAAAACAGCGACTCGAGTTGACTCGAGTCCAAGTCACAGTGACTCGAGTCCCCATCTCTGCTACTTTCCCACAACTACAACCATACTATGATCCTGTAGAAATATCTGAAGGTACATGTAACCCCACCAATTGCCTGTTTTTGACAGGTGGAGACACTTGAATAGTATTCAGGCTGGATATAAATAGTTACTAAGAAATACCAGTTTGATGTGTATATATATATACATATATATATATATATATATATATATACATATATATACATATATATATATATTTAACCAATATTCTTCAACTCAAACATCATATGAGACCTATGTCAGATAAAACCAAAGACACACACACACACACACACACAGACACACCCACATGTTGTACCTTATCTGCAGAGTGGTTGCCTGAAGTGTAAAACCACCCCACTCTGAGCGAACAGGAGGGATGCTGTGAACAAAGTGTTTTACCATGTACAGACCCTTTCCAAAAAATTAGAATATCATGGAAAAGTTTATTTATTTCCATAATTCCATTCAAAAAGTTAAACTTTCATAGATTATAGATTCAGGGCCCACAATTTAAACGATTTCAAGTATTTCTTTGTTTATTTGTACATAATTTCAGCTTCCAGCTCATAAAACCCACGAAAACAGGAATTAAAAAAATTTGAATACTGTGAAGAAATCAGCCCAAATTTTGCAGGGCATGACTGTTTTAAACTGAGTGTCACACACTTATCATCTCAATCACCTCTTTTCTGATGAAAGTAAAGTGGGCCTTTCATTCGGGAATCAAGGTCCAAGGGTTTGGAGGAAGACGGGTGAGAAACGGAACCCAAGCTGCTTGAGGTCCAGTGTGAAATATCCACAGTCAGTCATGATTTGGGGTGCAATGTCCGTTGCAGGTGTTGGTAAACTCTGCTTTCTTAAATCCAAGGTCACCGCAACAGTCTACCAGAATGTTTTAGAGGACTTCATGATTCCTTCTGCTGAGGATCTGTATGGAGATGTAGATTTCATCTTCCAGCAGGACCTGGCCCCTGCCCATACCGCCAGAAGCACCAAAACCTGGTTTGATTCCCATGCCATCACAGTGCTTGACTGGCCAGCCAACTCGCCGGACCAAAACCCCATTGAGAATCTATGGGGTATTATCAAGAGGAAAATGAGGGGCACCAGACCCAAAAACAAAGAAGAGCTGACAGCAAGCATCAAGGAAATCTGGGCTTCCATAACTCCCAGGCAATGCCACAGGCTGATTGCCTCAATGCCACGGCGCAGTGATTAAGGCAAAGGGATTCCCAACCAAGTGTTGAAGATTGACATATTGTTTTGAAAGTACCACATTTTGATTGATTTGATGTGATCCTAATTTCTTTCTTTTTTTTCTGCAAAAACTGAGAAGTAAATGGTGATTTCTTCACAGTATTATAATTTTTTGAATTCCTGTTTTCATGGGTTTTATGAGCTGGAAGCCCAAATTATGTACAAATAAACAAATAAATACTTGAAATCGTTTAAATTGTGGGCCCTGAATCTATAATCTATGAAAGTTTAACTTTTTGAATGGAATTATGGAAATAACACACACACACACACACACACACACACACACACACACACACACACACAGGAGAATGCTATGGGCCATAAACACACACACACACACACACACAAGGGTGCTATGGGTCATAAACACACACACACGCGCACACATTTTCCTCATGCACACGCATTTTTCTCACACGCACGCTCATATTTCACATGTCACGCAAAGGGGGATTCTATTTACTACTTGTCTCAAAGTTTGAGAGCAACTCATGTTTCATCTTGACAAACAAATGTTAACTTGCACATGAAAAAATGATCCTAATGAGCTCTATCCAGTTTGATTTACACATTTTAAATATGGGAAAAGGCATTAGCATTTGATCAATACATCATATCGCACAGTCACCAAAATCAGTACTAACAGAGAGTGAGATTGGTGCAGCCCTAGTCTTCATTACTTTGAAGTTCTAGATTTAGTAAATGACAGACATCTGGGTTACCATTGACCTGACTGGATCTGTTTTATCACGTTTGTAGTGTTTCCTGAAGATGCTCCAGAGAGGAATCCGAGAAGGAAAGAAATCGCATGCAACATTTTAAAGGGCATATTGCCAAAGGCAAACTGGCCACCAGGACTGAATGCCAGCAGTTCAAGACTGCTGAGCATCCTGCTCTGAACAGTCCGTCACTTCAGAACATTAGAGACTTTGTCAGAAGTCAGGGCAAAGCTCAGAAAAAGTAACAGTCAATGAAATATGTTACGATTGTATGATATTGTAGTCCTTTGTTGTGGGATTTTAAAGGTTCTGATTACCACTAATGCAACTTTAAAAAAAAAAAAAAAAAAGGCTGGCTCTGTTTGAATTGGTTTAAGGAGTTGAGTATTAAAAAATGGCTTAAAGTCCTATTAAATATTTATAAACAGTTTGTCTTTCGGCATGTCCCCATTAATCAGGGTTGACCCTTTAATGCACCCCAGTGACATTTTTGTGTGTTGTATATCCTTATAATTTCCTTATAATTTTGATTTGTGTCATGGGCGGGGCTTATGCACCTAATTACTACTGTCTGTACTACTTGTATGTCAGATACATTTTGAGTTGTGTTTTGTGTATTCAATATTTCAAGTGGAATTCGTGTTGTATGGCTCAAAACAATTTTTTTTTATATTCACATCTTTGTAGAGCAAGTGGGAAAGGGGTGCCCCTCTAATGTAGGAAAAAACTTGTTTGGGCGGCTGTGTCCCTTTAGTACACATTGGCCTGTATGTGTGTGTGTGTAACTGTCCAGTCATTGACAATTCATCTCTATTTGTAGAGCTTTTGATGTCATAGTCCCTCACTGCATTCAGTTGTCACAAACTATCTGTTTCTGGCTGTGATCATTGCACACAGGTACATTGCATTTGCCACAACTATTGTTGATTTTGCGATCTTTGTGACTTGGGCAGATCTGACACATCTTTCTCTTTGGTTGGCCTTGTCTGCCTCTCTCTTGTGGCTGGGTTGTGGCTTTTGTATCCACACCTTCCCACTGCCTCAATGATGGGGGTCTGCAGTTGGGGGCAGCCTTCCACACGACTCCTCATGTGTGGTGTCACCAGCTGCTTTTGAGAGCTCATTGAGGAAGAGCCGTCGTGATGCCACACTGATTTGGACATCACTTTCTTCCTCAGGGGACTCATTGGTCCTGTTCACTTGGTAGAGTTGGATTTCCAAGTGGATGGCTAACACCTCCTCGACAATAGTCTGGCTCCTCATCATCTGAGATTTCAGATTCTGAGACCAACTCTGTAACTGGCCCTCCATCGTCCAGCATCTGTAGCACCATTTCCCTTGTGTATCTAGCTGCCATGACACCTTGGGTGAAATAACATAAAATGGAATGGTGCGAATGACAAGCAAACTTATTTATCAATATGAATATGAATAAATTCAAACACATGCATGTGTGCGTACATACACGTGCAGACACAGACTATTAGCTAATTAGATAGCTAATTTGTGTTAGAATAAAACAATGAATAAAAACTAAAAAAAAAAGTTGATACATAGTAATACCACACTCTTTTACATAATAGTCATGAATGACACACACACACATACACATACAGTAATGTTAGCTAGCTTAGTTCACAAACTAATGTTAGCTAACTATAAATTAGGCTAATACAGTATTACATGATAATAACAAACTCTTTCACACGCACACACATGAAGGTGCAAGTATACTGTTGAAAATGAAACTCATTTTTGAAAGATGAAGATAATACTTACCTGTAAAGTGTCTGGTCCAAAATAAATAGATTCCTCACAGCCATAGTTAAGTGTGAACTTGCACACAACTGATTATTTCCTTTAACTGAAGGATAATTCTCCATATCTTTACTGCAAATAATTTCTTCTTCCAATGTGTAACCCCCCTTGCACCTATCTCTTTAAGCTAGAGGAGCTAAGGAGATATGGACAGACGACGTTCCACTGAAGGGCTCCACAAAAAAAACAGCCAGAATATCAATTAATAGTTTCTAGGAGTTCAACGGAGTTCTACGTGACATCAACAGCTTCTCAATCGTCTCGTTTGTCAATGTTTAATTTCTGTTTCAATTATGCAGCTTAATTTTCAAAATAATGAGGTAATAGCCTGGAGGATGTACTACCCGGGTTAAAATTGCAAAGTAGAATCTTTTGATTTATCCTATTTTTTTCATTTTCTGATGGTTTGATGTCCCTCTGTTAAAGGGGAAGGTAGGGGATGGGGTTGACACAGTTTAACTGACAACCTTTATAAACCACTGCTAGTCTTCTATTCCAATGCAGAGGCGGATACATTTGTCACTTGAACAAACATTTTCTCACTTCCAACTAGTCAAATACAGCAGCTTGGTCGGTGTCCATTAGTTTCAAAGCTCTGAAGATGCTCTACTCACTCCTCAAGCACCAGTTCTGCATGTGAAGGGCTCCTCAGACAAAGCTACCAGACAAGACCAAAACAAAAACAGGTAAACGCGGCAAGGCATATCTCACCCTGGGCTTCACCAGTACATCAGTGGGTAATGAAGAGAGACCACAGTAAATGGTAAATAGAGTGTATTTATGTAGCACTTCACAACACAAGTCAGCATTCAACCATTCACACACACATTAATACACGGTTTGCAGAGGCCACCATGCAAGGTGCCATCTGCTCATCAGGAGTGATAAACATTCATACACACTCACACAGATAAAGGAGGTGCAGTATCTTGCCCAAGGACACTTTTAATCACTGCTGTTCCTCCTGAGCCACAAACGGGTCTCCTGAGGGAAAGTCCACAATAAAATGCACCCAACAACCCTGACCAACCCCTGACTTTTCGCCCTCTGCATACAGTACTACTGCAATAGAGGGGCGCCTCAAGAAGTGAAACTAAAAGGGGCCGAACAGATCCGTGTTCGGTCCAGCTCCGCTCCGTCGTGGCTCCGCCACGGCAGAGCTGATAGGTTTCACTCTAGTCTATGCGTTTACTTCCACTGGCTCCACTGCGTCACGTATCTGCTCCGTTGCAGCTCCAGCAGTCCGGACCCTTCCGGAGCAGATACACGGGGCTTAGAATTTTGCCGGATGCCGGAGCACAGCACAACAATTCAGCCGAATTCAGCACATAGCAGGCAGGAAGTCACACACCGAAACAACAACATTACATCCGGTTAATTCAACTGGTGTCAAACTCTGTGTTGACGCCAGCACAAAAATCTCAAAAAAGAGACAAATCCAAGCTCTTCTTCTAATCCTTCTGTCGGGAACACTTCTTGTTGTTGTGTTTATAACACATACCTATAACTCCTGTCGCGTGTGATTATGTAATTATCGGGAACTCCGCGGTCTTGCAACTCCAGCTGACAGGCAGTGCTGTGCCGTGCTGGACTTAAAACGCAGCCGGTGGGGGTTGCCGGATGGCGGACAACGGAGCAAAACCATACGGGAGCCGTTCCGCTACATACATGCATCCAGTGGGATTCTAGAGCTAGTAGTGTATGGCCACTGACCAGGCTGCTGTATTAGACACAGTGTGAGAACAGGCTGCTTGAACACATACAGATAATGACATCTCTCAACACCACTAATATGAGGCTTAGTTCTCTGCAGTTATGAATTTTATTTAATGTGACTTTCTGGTCTTCAAAGAGATTTTAATTAGAACTAGAAAAGTTATTTCCTGTGAAAATACAGTGTGAATTTTTACAGCTGAACTGAGTCTTAAAACATAGCTGAAAAGGCAGAAATGTGCCTGAAAAATCATAAAACTACAACACATTACACTACACTGCTGAAAAACCCTCATGTCAAACTGCATTAGCTTAAGAAGGTAAAGAGAGGAACAAGCAAGGACTTCCGGTCTAGCTGGCGACGTGATTGCAGCATAGTGCAACAGGTTCCCGACAGCAACAATCAACAGATGCCCAAATGTATTAAAAGAAATGTCAAAGCAAGTTTAGCTACAGTGGGCGAGTGACTATGCCCATCAGAAAGGGGAAGAAATGTCTTGCACAAAGTAAGAAACACAACGATGAAGAAGAAGGTCACCTGCCACAAGCTAGTAGCATTAGCAACATGGAGGCCAATATGCAGCAGGACGGTGATTTGGGGCCAACCCATGGTGCTAACCTGGACTTAATATTGAAGGAGCTACGAGAATTCAGAGAGGACACCAGTCAGCAACTAAATGGCATATGGGAGGTATTGACTTGCTGTTCATTTATTATGACTTACCCAGCCATACAATCACAATGTGCTGTGACAACTTCTCCATTTTGTTTAGCCACAACCCACGTTTTCAGCAATGTTTCTGAATACCTCTGACAATGGTTGACCTAACAGAACATGGAAGAAAATAGTAGCTACAGTTAGCCAGCTAGCGCATAGCCTGATGCTAGTGCTGCATCCAGAGTTAGAGTTGAAATAGCAATATAAAACACAGTGATTCTCAAGAAAACATACTCACCCGTGCAAAAGCAAGACAGCAGTCATTCAATGCTGCTTTCGATCCGATGTGGTTGACCCAGCCGCACACAAAATAGTTATAAGCCTCAAGATTCTTGTACGCCTTCATTTGGCTAGCCGTGTAGTAGAAGGTCTGCAGGACTAAGTCATTTGTGATATCGATGGCCTCCACGGCAGGCAAATAATCCCCCTGTGGGAAAAACCACTATGACGTAAAGTGTAGGGATCATATCCAATGTGTCTACAAATTTTCTGATGATACCTGCTAGTCCATCTAAGGCATATACACTTTCCTCCATCCATACCCTCTTCACCTGTAGATACCTGTATCATAATGCATTTCATGTTAAAGGCTAAGTCCACCAATTTGACATAGTCAAGTGTGTTTACAGGTCTTCTGCTAAACTGCCATGTTATCTCACTCAGTGGCTAAGTTGGATTGTGAGTATCGCAGGCACCGTTTTTATAATCCCTAGTCTAGAATTCACTCCAATGACTCTGTTGGACCAATTAATGACAGGGAGGCTGTATTCTACGTCTCTTAGGTCAGCTCACATTAATACAAAACTTAGTTGTGATAAAGGTTGAGTTTGGAACTGAGGGCCAGGCCATATTGTTCCCCTGGATGACCCAAGAGTGAAATTAACTTGAATAAATATGATTTCTATAGGGGAAGAAACACCAAACCAGGATTTGCTGATACTACTGTGCTGACCTGTATTCAACTTAGGTGTTGCCAGATTTATTCATCATGATATTAAAAAAAGAAAAAATGACTTGAACAATTCCTTTATTTACGGCAATGTGTTAAGAAGTTAGCATTGTCAAAAAAGACTACAACAATGTATACATTTCCCATCCAACAGTCTCTCAGAATCATAACAGTCTGTAGCGACACACACTGTCATGTGTCGGTGGAATATCAGCGGCATAACAGTGGCACACCACTCCGAGGAACGGTATAAGAGTCTGGGGATCGGTATAAGCCGCTGAGTAGCAATCGACATACCTTTGGCCACTTTTCGATCTCGGCGTCACTCCAGTTACAGGTCCCACCAATCTCCCTCCCTCATGCTTTCCTACAGAACAGGGCCACGAAAATCTGTCAGCGTAACTGACACATTATTATTTCCTAATTGCATGTTCAGTGATTGTTGGGTGGTAATGGCGTTGAATTTGTAAAAACAAACGGCCAGTGGTGGAGCTGATGCAGCGGATTGTGAGCCGTAGTTTCCCCACTGGTAAACACACCACCTGGCTGTTACAGCTGCAGTGTCTTTGGCTCCTTAAACAGACATCACTGGAGAGTCTGTGTGAGCTAACAGCTTGAGTCAAGCGTTGAGAACTAAACCAACGTAGCCAACCAATCAGAGGCGGAGTAGGAGGGGTCTTATGAGAAGTCTGTCTTCTTAAAGCAGCATGACTGTGCCCTCTGCTGTCCAAACAAAACATTACAACAACAAGGAGCGATAGTAGAATGCATTCATAATGATTTCCCCTTGTTACAGGCTGGGGACACTGGATGCCTGTTGACTGCGTGGTGGCTGCTTACTGAGCTGCTGCGGCTCACTGGCATATTTGTGTTCACATAGGCTGCCTGTCAGCTGCGTTGCTGCTGCAGCACAGCTCCTGCCTGCCCTATCTGTCAACATTGAGTTTGCCTTGATAAGTATCGATAAATATGATGACGTGATTTCCTGTGATTTCCCACCTGTTGTGTGTGTTCTCTTCATGTCTGTGACATATTCTACAGACACAGACATTAAAACTGTCGTGAAACGCTGGCATGATGCCCATATGACTGTCTACAGGTTGTTTTCAGGTCGCTTTTTGCCGAGAACCACACGTGTGTCACAGTAGAAATAGGCGGGATGCGAGACATGATACGTGCGTCCTGTGTGAACAGTCTAACCTGAAATGAAAAGCGAGAGGTAACGCCACGCATCCTGTATGTCCAGCCTGTTAGATCCATCAACTTTACAAGCAAAATAGCCACATGATAGGTTGGTAGATATCGTCATAGTCCCACAATGGTATTGCAGCATTTTTTTAACAAGGTATCATGAAATTCTGTTTATCATTTCATCCCTAATGTGGCAGAATGGCTCATCTCATCGTAATTCCATCATTAATATGCACACTAGAACTGTTAATTGTGTGTGGCAGTCTCTTTCCTCCTTTCCTCCTTTCCTCCCTTCCCACTGAATGCCACTGCGCTGCAGGCAATGATTCAATTGCACCTTGATTGCGGGGTGGCGCTGCACAAGGCTGTGTCTAGGTGGGCACCCCTACTTCTCAGATGTGTGTCCTCCCTTGGAGCCTGGTTTCTGCGTGGCTGTTTCAGACTCTGTGGTTCAGATCATGTTTCCCCCATGATTGTAAAGTAGGCTCTGTGACAGTTTTGCTGCAGCTGCACGTTTAAATGCACAATTCATCTTTTAGTTCAGAACCGAAGAAGCAGTTGGATGAGAGGTGAAAATGATTTACTGTTTCAACTCTCATCCAAGACTCTTCTTCAAAGTCTTCTTCAGTTCTGAAGTCTTCGTTGTACAGAACTTGGTTGACTTTTTCCTTATGTGTTGATGTGTAGGTGGTCTTATTAACCAACCTCAATTTCTGAGAGCCATGCTGCTGTCTGTGCACCCTCGGCCCTCCGCACCATGTTGCTGCTTGTGGTGTAACGAAGTGGTCGATGAAAGAAAGGACGAGTATGAGTAGGACGTGCTATCGTGCAGGTCCAGCTGTCCACAAACTGTCACAATAATCCTCGACATAGCTGTTCATAAATGTCCAACATCAGGGACATTAATGTCATGACGTCAGTGTGAATGTCAACGGCAGTTTTTCCCATGTTCACGTCATTCGCGTCACCCAGAGCAAGTAAACGTGAATACACTTGTCATTGACTTTGTATGAAATCTAGATGCCCAAATAATTCACATTACGTTTGCTCTGAACGCACCGTAATTCTGTGAAAGCTGGAATTTCAAATGAGGTACCTGAAAAGGTTCAATACGCTGATGAAGGAAAGAAGAATGTGTTGGAAAAGCTTAATATTTTCAAGAGCATAAAAGGAAGAAAAATGTGTAATAGCAGAAATATCAGAAAGAAGCTAAATGTTTTGAGATTTGAATGGAGAGGAAGAGGAGGAAGACAAAAGAGAAAAAGGAAGAAGGACATGAAGGAAGGGGAGGAAAAGGAGGCAGATGATAAAGATGAGGAAAAGAGCGAGGGGAAGAAAGACAGAAAGAGATGGACAGATGCAGTTTAAACCTGAAGCAGACCAAGGTCTGAATTCATTAACAGTTAAACAAACCAGAAGAACCGTAACATGAGTCCACCAATCAGAACATAGAAACAACCTGATTGGAGAATCAATGTAAGGCTTGAAATTACTGTGTCATTGAGAGAGAAATAGGGAGAGAGCTGAAAAAATCCATTTAAAGAAGGCACCAGAAAAAAAAAAAAAAGAACCTGTAGATGATATGGGTGAAATAACCTCACCATCGGCAGAGGTGAATATTGCTTAAATGGTCACATTGACTGAAAGAAGACACATTTTCCTACATTTTGATGTATAGATTATGTATGAGAAGTAAAAGCTGTGGGATGTTCAAAGCATCAAAACCTTTGAGTGCAAAAACTTTGAAAAAAAGCTCAAGAGCTTCAGTGAGTGAATCAAAGAATTCCATGTAATACACCATTTTAAATGCTCAAGCAGCTAAAAAAAGCATAAAACTAAAGCTGTGTTGTAAAAGATTTTAAAAAGCTTAATACAACTTTAACAGTGTAATGTCTTTTGTCCTGTCTGTAGCTCAATCTATGAAGAAGCAGTAAAGTTTTAAAGTGGAGTGAGTATGATATCAAGATTTATCCAATTCAGTAAATGGGATTTTTTTTTTTTTACAAAGAGCTTAATATTTTAAAAGTATAAAAGGTAGAAATGTCAAAACTCATAGCCATCATGTCCATAAACATTTTGCTAGTAGAATGGTTTCTGTAGCACAAAGTATAAAGGAGTAAAAAAATTCCTGAACAATAGTGCTTTAAAATAGAAAAACCTCCTGCTGGGGTAATGTACAGTAGGCTGAGCACCTGCAGACTTGCAGCTCACTGATCTGCTGGCAGATCTGTTTCTCCCATTCTGTGTTCATGCACGTTAATGTATCAAATAAATGAATATATTTTCTCAGGTTAGTATGTGTTAATATAGAAAATACCAAAGGCACACAGTCAATAAGGTATTCAGTGCTGGAGTGTGATTTCATCAGATCTTTGTTATTTCAGCATCTTGTGTGTATGGTAATAATGTGTTTACTTAGCAGACGGCAGTACCGTCATCAGCAGAGCCTGCTTGCTGTGCTGAGCAGCAGCCGAGCACTAGACCTCAGTAGGTGATGATGATATACAGTGCATGTGTGTCTGATTAGAATCACCTCGGGAACTCACAGCAATGCATCGATGTGGAAGTTCTCCATCTGCTCCAATTACTCACCATAAGCTTGTAGAACTGCCTCTAAAAGAATCATCCATACTCAATAACCCAGCACCTTGTGTTCAGACTCACTGATGAAACTCACCACTATCACAACTCTTGATAGGACTTGTTGTCTTTGAGGAAGGAAAACACATATCTAAGCACAAAGATGCTTTGGTGATCGGGTGCTGGGTATAGTTATAGCTGTCTAAATCAGATTACAGTGCATACTTGGCCAGATATCATTTATCATGTGTGTTGTGTACGACATTAGGTAGTAAGATTTAGGTTTAGGTTGAACTTTGCAGCAAATAGGTTTGATTGCACATGTATGTGTATGGGTGGCACTGAATAAGTTGTGGTATCTGAACCACCAAGCATCAGTGTTATAAATTACAGTCCACCTCTCCTCATCCAGCTGTAGTCCTGCGCTCTGTCGGCTGAGAACACGGTCCATCCGTCAAGTGCAAGTGGAGAAAGGTCTCTGAGGGCATAACAGTCTCTGATTTCACGTTGTTTTGTCAGCCTGAGTTCCATTTTGTCCATTTCCTTTTCCTGGGACCAGACATTAACCAGGAGCAGTTTTAAACCAAGCTGGATTAGCATGGCTCTTATGCCAACTCTCTTCCTCCCGTGGGTGGTCCAAACGGTCAGGTTGGATGGTTGAAGGACACCGTGGGCTGTGATGGTCTCAAAGTCTGCTTTTCTCAATCTAAAACACACACTTCTTTTCCAATGATGATGACAGTATTTCTGCCATGGACAGTACAATTCAGTAAAGAAAAAATATAGTTGAAAAAATGAAGGTCAAAAAAACAAAAATGTAGCATAATTTGGAGGAGCTACCAGCTGCTGCATCTCCATGCACTGCTGTTGCCATAGCAACTTTATGTGTCAAAATATAAAAATGCCACCCAACTTGTCATAGAAATCTGAGCTGTGATCTGTGTATTTGATTTGGTTTAGGCTTTTTATGCAGGATGCAGCCATCCCCATTTGTCCAGGCCTGCTTGTGCATCGCCAGTGGCTGGAGAGCAACCCATTATTATTAATTATTATAATTATAATAATGATTAATTATTATTAACTATTATAATTATAATAATTATTAATTATTATTATTATCATTATTGGAGGTAGTAGTGGTAGAAGTATTATTAAGTAGTCAATGTTGACACACATACCTATGGGACATTGTACTCATGCTCACATATAACCACTAACAGTGTTGATCTTGAATGATCTTTGACTTCAGTCTCTCTTTCAAACTCCGCGCTGACTGAATGATGTGCAAGCCCTGCTTGACAGAGACGGATGGAAAGATATTAACAAGCCAACAGCATTAACTTAACACGTCATACCATCGCACCTGAGAAGGAAAGTAAAATTGGTGTGTTCACCTTGGTGTTGTGTTCACATCACAGCCGAGCCGGAGATGATAACAATGACTACTACAGGGTTAACTGACCCGGCAGTAAATCCTGATAATATACATTCACATTGCACACAAAAGCAGGTGTAACACTGTTTTTTTTAGCCAGTTTGAAAGTGGTCTAAGAAGGGCAGGAAAAAAAGAACAAAAAGGAAAAGATGAAAGATCACGACAAGGTTAAAAATAATTATTTTTACTTGAAATGGTAATTTTCCAAAAATTCAAACTTTGCTTGTATTAAGAACCCTCCATTTGTAGCAATTACAGTCTTGCAGATCTGTGGCCTTTTAGCTGTCAATTTGTTGAGGTAATCTGAGGAAATTTCACTGCATGCTTTTGAAGAAGTCCCATTGCAAAGTGACATTGGTTTGAGTTTCTCCAAGGCTAATTATGTTCAAACTTTTTTAAAACTTAAACTTTTTCCCTTTTTTTCACTGTCGCAGCCCAAACACACTTACCACATTCAAATGCAAAGGGGGACTGACATTGTCACTGCATTAGGTCTGACTGAGGACAAAAGCAGTAATGTGACAAGTTGTAATGGCAGAAACTTCAGCCTTTGAAAGAACAAGAAAGTGGACATGAGTTAATATTACTATGTTAAACTAATTTTTCCACGATCAAGAATAAACTTCATGCATGTTACAGACTGTTATTTACTCTTTCGGGTCTAAAAATCTACACAGCAATCATGGTAAACATGACAGAAAGAGGGGATTATTACTTTTTACAGTTCTGATGGACTAAGGCGACTCAAACTGTACTGAAACTGTTATCAATAAAATAAGTGCTGAAGTTATGCCATCCTCATCGCTCTCTCATTCAGGGGTGGGGGGCAGGGTAAGGTCACAACGCTTTACTGAGATCTGCACAATTACAGGCAGCTGTGGGGTCATCTTCTAATGAGGCAGCCTTTCCTCTCACATCACCAGACAGCCTAAGTGGAGGCCAGATTGGAGACACAGGAGAGGGAGGTCCTCAGAGGAGCTGCCCTTGAACAACTACAGAGGAAAAATAGACAATTATGTGATGTTGAGGATTTTGTTGAACCTTTGTACCCATTCACAGGCTGTCCACTAATGACGAGAGCAATAACAACCCTGAAAGATTAGTTTTGAGTGCATCTGTCTCACTCTGAAGACGACAGCGTCACTGTAAATGTGCGGGGATACTTTTATTTAATTTGTCCAGATATCCTGTTCCTCAGCCTCCTGCTCTTACTCAGGGATCTCAACGTGTTTCCAGGATACATGGGATATGTCCAAGGGTGTAATTTCCACGTTTCAAAATGACACATTCAGCTGACTATTTCTCATACCAGCCTGTGTCATATATAGTCCTGGTTCACCTGAGTTGCAATAAATACAGACCTTTACTTCTGTACAGTTAATTTTGAGTCATGTTAATTCCTTGACTGCGCACTGAGCTGAGGTGCCAGTATGCAGACACAGCAGCAGTGTGTATAGTGGTGTTTGCTGTTAAACAAATCAATTTTCTCTCATCCTCGTCTCTAGAAGAAAACAGTAATGGAAGATTCTGCAAACAGGATCTGGTCCAATGCCAACATTTTGTTATTTGCTATTCTTGTACCAGCTGTGCGACATGCAGTTGGCAGACAAACAAAAAAGCACAACTGGCCAGAGATATTATATTCCAGCACTGTAATAAAATAGGGAGATTTTACATTAAAGTCAATTATTTCAGCATACAAAATACTCATTTTATTAAGGTGTTTTGGGACCAACGATGGGGGTAACGCATTATAAACTAATGTATACTGTAATCACATTACATTTGTCTGTAACGCAGTAGTGTAACATGTTGCTGTTCCTAAATTCTTCTTTTAAACTCCAAAAGTAAGTGTTGTGATCTCTCGCTGAACATAGCTGGTTCTACAATCTCACAAAGCCCCTGTATCAGAAATCTCGGCATCCTTTCCACTGCTAATCTCGCTGCCAACTGCATGTCTCTACCTACAAAACATTGCCAAGATTTGTCACATTCTTTCCAGGGTTGATGCCAAAACACTTGTTCATGCCTTTGTCTCTTCTAGGATTGACTACTGCAATACACTTTTCTCTGGCTTACCAAAATACAGTCTTGGTCAAAAGTTTCCATCCCCTCATAAAGAACATGTATATCATGGCAGTCTTCGGTTCCAATGATTTCTACAGCTCTCGTGTTTCTGTGATGGAATGAGTGGAACACAAACTACTCAGTCACAAAAACGTGTATGAAGTTTGGTTCAATAATTAATTTATTATAGGTCTTCTGAAAATGAAACCAAATTGGCTGTGTCAAAAATATACATACAGTAATTCAAATATTTGGTTGAATGTCCCTCGGCCATCAGCTGTGTGCTTCTGATAGCCATCCACAAGCTTCTGGTCGTCCTCTGGATGAATTTTTAACCACTCTTCTTGACAGAATCGGTGAAGTTCGACTACATTTGTTAGCTTCCTGGCACAGACTTGTTTGTTCAGCACAGTCCATATGTTCTGATGAGGTTAAAGTCAGGACTTTGGGAAGTCCTTTCCAAAACCTCAATTCTAGCCTGATTGATCCATTCCTTTACCTTTTTACCTTTCCTTTGATGTGTTTTTGGGATCATTGTCCTGTTGGAACACCCAAGACCCAAACTTCTGCTGATGATTTTAGGTTTTCCTGAAGAATTTGGAGATAATCCTCCTCCTTCATTATTCTATTTACTCTCTTTAGAGCAGCAGATCCACTGACAGCAAAACAGCCCCACAGCATAATACTACCAGCACCATGCTTGACAGTACACAGCCAAATCGCCAGTGTTAATAGTGTTAAATTTAACACTAGAAATTTCTTTGCACTCACCCAGAGTTATTTCAACAATAAGAGTTGAAAGATTAACACTTAACTTACTAACTCTGAGTGGCGTTAATAGCACTCTACACTAGTGTCAGACTACACTTACGGGTGTAACACAGTTAACTCTGTTGATGTATAATGCTGTTGGCAACTAATGCCACCTCTAGCCACTGCACCCACTACAATCACTTACCAAGCATACCTATCATTTACAAAGAAAACAAACATACAAGATAACTAGCTCAAACAAGTGTATTGGAAAAAGGCAGGTACACCACCAACTCATCAAACAGTTCAGCATGGCCTCACAAAATTACAATATGGGACGATGTACATGTGGTCATCATTGTCATAGGAAAATTCAGTCTAATACACCAGGTTATCTACACAGATCAGTGGTTTCATCCTCAATGCTAAATGCATTTAATGATCATCAAATACATAGTCGAGACTTTACAAGTTAGAAGATAAGCACCGTCATCTTTAACAATTATACTGACGATCCTGTTGAACAGAGGCATGTCATTTTCAACACTAGAACATGCATGCATCCCAATGTGATACTCTGTGCCATAGCTTTTGACCCAGGAAGTTGTGGAAACGTTACAACACAATGACAAATGTTTCATTCAGCACTTCACTGCCCTCTAAGCTGCTGACCAAGACTTCAGTACGGGGCCAAACTATATTCTTTTAAAATAAAAATGTTCAAAATGAAAAGCTAACTGATTCTGATGTTTGTTAACCAGTGTTGTGATTTTTTTTAAAGTTATTTACAGGCTTTTTGAAGAAGTTGTTTTCCTTATGATTGGCCCATTATTCCTAATACAGCTTGGGTAATGGATCATTAGGTTGTGTTTTGGAATCAAATTTTGCTCTAGAAAGAGATTTAAAAAAGGTCTTGTGATGATCAAAGATCAAATGTTTTAAATAGCAAGTTAAAATAGGGGATTGGGTTTTCCCTCATTTTAACCCATGGTATGAATTGTTAGCGATTCGAAGTAAGGAGTAACAAGTTCCAACAACCACTAGTCCTGCAAACTATATATCCAAATATCAATGGGGTATTGCTTAAGTGGAACCATGACTGAGCAGCATTAAGACCAAGATCTTTGCTATTGTCATCCAATTTTAGCACCCGTGGCCTGTTTTTTCTCTGTGTATATCCATAATTAAAGCTCATCATTCTCACTGACAATGAGCTGCAGGGAGATTGATTTGAGCTAGAGGGCTGGGAATGGAGGTAGTCTGGCTCACCAATGTGATCTTGTTCATGGGCGAGCCGGTCCTTTTGGCATCGCAGAACAGGCGAAGTAGTGTCCGGTCTGACCACAGTAGATGCAAAGTTGTTCGTTGACCTGGCGTTTACATTCCTCAGGGGTCAAACAGGCCCTCCCCAAATGCACAGGCTCCTCCGAGAGAGCAGGGGGAGCTCTAGTTAGCTAGCTGATCTGCGGCTAGAGGACGCTCTCTCTCTCTCTCTCTGTCTGTCTGTCTGTCTGTCTCTCCCTCAGCCGATTATTTAAGTGGATAACTAGAGATACAAGCTGCTTTAGCAATGCTGGTTCTTCTCTAGATGCTAGCTCATCCTGTAAATTCTCTAGTCCACTCTTAAACTTGCGACTCACAGGCTCATTCCAACCAATATTTGGCCAGATGATTCTGTTACACTGTGTTTGTAGAATGTAGACCCAGAAGTGGACAATGAGGCAGTGAGTTGTGTGCAAGGTAATTTATTGACTTCACAAGGTAATGGCAGGTGAAGGTGCAGAGAGTCCCAGGCCGAGTCTCCGTCTGGGAGTGAGAAGGAAGAGAGGTTGCTCACGGTGGCGAGTTGAGACTCCGGTGAACTCAGGGTATAGCTGTTGGCTGCAGGTGAGCTGGGCTGCTGGAACTGGAGAAACTGGCAGTTGGAGTGCTAGTGAACACTGGAGGTCGAAAACACGAGAAATATTAGATCTCCTGGAGAAAAACACAGAGACACCAGCAGACATATGATTAGGCGATTTAGCCGGAGCCATGTACTGCGTCTGACTGACAAAATCATCTGGCAGCAGGTAGTGTGAAGACCAGGGTCCTCATGTACTAAGACTTGCGTGGAATTTCCTACTGAAACATGGCGTACGCTAGAATCCAGAAACTGTCGTACGCACAAAAAAATCAGATGTATCAAAGTGTGCGTACGCATCGATCCAAGTACTTTCCCTTTGTACATCCCAATCAACGTGGAATTGAGCGCACATGTAGAAGTGCTAAACTCCTCCCTGTCCACGCCCTCATTTAAATATGCAAATTAATGTAAATAGGGCCTGCACCAGGGATTCCCCTCTCTGCACCATCAGATTTACACCATGAGTAAAGGGAAGAAGCGCAACTTCAACGAGTCTGAGCTCGAAACGCTATTAAATAAAGTCGAGACGCGAAGATCTGTATTATTTGGCAGCCTCTCGCCAGGGATAAACACCAAAAAAAAAAGAAATGTGAGTGGGAGCGTGTGTGTGAGGCAGTGAACGCTGTGGGGTCAGAGCAGCGCACACTCACTGAAATTAAAAATAAAAAATGGTCCGACGTGAAGGTGGAGGTGAAGCGGAGGATTTCGGCCCAATACAACGTGAAATAGATTTAGTTTCCTTCGTTCATGCACCACTTGATTGAATATGACTATTAATGACTATTACGTTTTTCAAAAGAAATAATATATATAAGTGCTACTGTTAGTGGGAAACAAACAGAAGGACAAAACAATCACACTTATATTAATGACTGCAGAAGTGCGCCGTGGCTACTGCAGTGTGACATTTCCAACTTTACGCACGCGTTTAATGACACAAATACTGAACACAAGGAGACAATAAAGGGCTTGTTAGATAGCTCTGCCGCTCTATTTTCACCAGGGAAAAACAAATGCACATATTTGAATGCACATGCCCAAATGCATTGTGCTGGTTTACATTCGGGGCGCAATTAAACGGATTTACTCACTGAGAAGCCACCCATCGCGCACCGTGCCAGCCTCCAGCCTGTTACCAACCATGCTATTGGTAAGAATGAACAGTCATGCGTTGAACCATTGCCACGATGTTGGTGAGCTGCATTTGCGCATCACATATTATTTGAACATTAATTGAATGAAAATATTTCCTGTTGACAAAAACAAATTCATCCTGTGATGGTGCTTTTATAGCAACATGTGTGCAGTCAATAGCTCCGATTACATCAGGGAAACTGGCTCTTGCTGCAAATTGTGCTTTAATGTTGGCCTGTTCAACAGCATTGTATGGGAATTTGATGTACCTGGATGACATTCTTATGATCCCATCCCACACAGCTGGCATGGCTCGGCTCAGAGTGGACTGGCACACTCCTGACCGGTCGGCCAATTCCCTCTGGAAGGCTCCTGTTGCCAGGAACCCCAGAGTGGTCAGCACCTGTGTGGGCACGGACAACCCCTGGCTCCTGGCTGTGTGTCGTTCTAGGGCCGGCCGCAGCTTGGAGGTGTCTTGGAGGTGAAGCCTATACCATTCATTTATTAAGCATATGGCCCTAACCTACATCAGTTTAAACATTGCTCAAAAAAAATGTTTTGTCCTCATCTATGATTAGTCATATTTTAACAACAATAACTAGGAAATTTCATGCCAGAGCAATGCCACGTCACCATATACCTTCTATATATTGTCAGCTACACATATGCTACGCATAGAAATGCCAGCAAGTGGCCAAAATGTGAGAATTACCTTTACTGACTTCTGTGACACTGGAAAACATACTAGAGCCTTTTGACTAAAACCTTTTATCGTCATTGAAAACATTACAGAATGCTAGTATATGATAAATGACGAACCATGTTGAACTTAATTCCAAACATTTTATTTTAAAATGAAGTGCACTGTGACAGAACTTGCACAAAGCTGAATTATATACACACCACTAACTATAGTGTACAACCATATACAAACAAAATGATAGCCAATAACACCTCGTTCTAGCATGGCCGCAAACGATGACACAGCCCATTGGCCTTTCAAGCTAGGAGCGCTTGCTGTGCTCCAGGGGCTGTCTCGGTGTGAAAAACAAACAAAGGGATGGGGTTACTGTCATGTCGTAGGCAACAATATGACGAAAAAACATACCAACCACTCTAGTCAGGAAGACAAGAACACATCTCCTCGCGAAAGTAGATTTGTTTTTGTTTTGAAAATGAGGTTTTCAGCTGGAGAGCAATGGATTACAGAGGACAATATTCACAACTTGGATTAATTTTATGAAAAATCCTTTGATTTTATTTATCGCCACTTTTTTCCCCCGCATCTCTTCTGTTTACCATGCTGGTAAACAGCAACTATATGAACTATATGACTCAACTGTGGAGAACCTTACCTATCTACCGAGGTATAACATGCCTATATTCACACAAGTGTAAACAAATATATCGTCATGCATGGCGATATAGATGAACGGGGCGAACCAGGTTGCGGGCAAGTAGCACAAGGTAATAACATTACCTACCATTTAAGTTTGTAGGGCAGCAGAAGAGTTATTAGGTTACTGTAAATGCTGTTACTAACATAGGCCAGTTTGGACCAAAATGTAGAATCTTAATTATGGTTATTTGGTTTTCACAGCAGAAGACTATGTTGGATTGAGTTATGTGCACCTCTAAATGACAGATGTGACATCAGGTGCATTGGAAACCTATTTAGAAACATTTGTAAACCTTGTCAAACTTTTTATTTTGGGTCTGCCTGGGAAACAATATATCAAATTCAAAGACACCCCCTAGATGCCTCTGATGGAGAGAGATAACTGCCTGAATGACTGACCTGAATTAGCCTCATGCCCTCAACTAAAAGACAGCAGCATAAACAATGCTTTCAGAAAGTAGTGACAGAATAGATCTATATTAATGTCAGTACTTGCATAACCATTCTTTGAATCCGGGTCTTTCATGTTTGGGAACAAAGTTGTAATGCCAAGTGCATACTGAATGCAGACATTTACTGGAGGGGCCCTCCTGATAAGAAACAGATGCATCATTGAAGTGACACTTTACCCAAAAACGACAGCTTCAATTACTTACCCTGCGTAGATTAAAGTGCTTGAAGAAAAACTTTGTATAGCATGCCTTCATGATTTTTTACTTTTTACTACGGACACAATTTTGTTGATCAGGGACTGGGAAAAGAAGAGAACATGTGCAACAAATTCTGCAAGTACTTGTGCTGAATGCTCCAGGTCTCAGTGTCCAGTCGTATGCTAAATCTTGGATTATGCTATACAAGTACTTTGAAATTTTGCTTTTGTTTTGCCTTTCCCAGCCATCCCTAGCAAACAGCATTGTAAAACAGATATTACAACTACAACCACATTTGGCATCATCTCATTTTCATGTCCGCTTGATTCCTAATTAGGGTCGCGGGGTGTTGCGCTTTATCCGCCCCATGCACTCCATGCTACTGGGTGGGTAATTGATCAAAAAAATGTTGGTTTTAATTGAAGTAACTGTTTAGGGTGACACACACACACCTGAAAAAAATGAACACTAGGATATTTTTTAAATACCTGGAATTATAAACATTAGTAATAACAAAAAGCCTGAAATAAAGGATTAGCCGACTGTGGCTATCCTGAAGAGACTGTTGCCAGTGCAGGGAAACTAACCCACCATAGTTGATCTGTCAGAATCATAGTCCAGTATTTCAGGTTTAATTCAATTCTTTATTGATGCTTGAGCAGGACTGAATACGTAACAAGGTGTGGTTTCCTGTAAAAGGAAATAAATTATTAACAAATTCCCCACCCCTTAAGTGTGATTTTCGACCACTAGTGTCAATGTTTTGTAAACTACCTGAGTCAAGAATTGAGTCTCTAAATGAGCCATTTGGATTTCACCCGGATTGTTACATAACAGTCCGGGTGATTTGAATAATCCAGCCCTCGCGCTGGGTATCTCCTCCCACACTATGCCAGCTACCTGAACGAGGATCCGCCATTTTCTCGTTCTCGCTTCGCTTGTACACGACAGCCTGACCGCTACCATGTACAACCCGAAAGCCAAGCACTGCTGCTCTGTCGTCGGATGCATGGATCCTCACGTTTCGCTACATCGCCTGCCTACCAAAGAGGATATCAGAGCGAAGTGGCTACATTTAATTTATCAGGGAAACGTCCCAGCTTCAGTGAGCAGAAGCGTTATGGTCTGTGCCAGTCACTTCACGCCGGACTGTTTCAGCAACCAGGGTCAGTATAACGCTGGCAACAACACTGATGATGGAACTGTAAGTATTTATTTAACAGTATAGTTTGTGCTACTTTGGCCGTTTAGCACATGAGCTAACGCTAACGGTCGATGTAAATATGAGGCTGAACTAACGTTACATGTGAAGTTATCAACGTTGAACACGCAGAGGAGATGGTATGAAATTGTCTCAGTTGTTAGTGGATGGTGAGCTGCTGTTCTGCCGTGAACACGCAGAGGAGACGGTATGAAATGGTCTGTTATTCACGGCCAGTGAGCTACGTTGATTAATTAGCATGTTGTGCTAAAGGATAGTGTGTTAGATGCCCAGGAGTAACTTGGCAGTCGTACGACTTACTGTGTGTTGGTATACACACAGCTAACGCTACAGCTAACTACGTGTAGCGTTAGCTGCTGGCATGAGAGACCAGACCTGAGAGTATCAAAACGTTATCTGCAGTAAAGCAGTCACTACTTTGATTTGGAGCTGGAGACAGGGGCTACCTGCTACATGTCTGCTGTGCTACTATCAGTTATATGCAGGCACGGACACAGAAAGGTTGCGTCGCGCTGTGTATTGCTCGTTGTTGTTATTTATTTATTTTTTCTTCAACTTTATTGAAAGTTGCTGTGTATCGCTCGTTGCCTTGGTCACGTGATGCCGTCCTCACGTCTTCCGCCCAGCAGGAAGAGGTGGGCGGCGCACGCAGTAGCTCATTAGCATTAAAGGGAAAGGCACTCAGACCGGCCGCTTAGAGCAGGGCTGTGAAACTGGTGTGTAAACAACCCTGCTGTGCTCAATCCTTCGGTTTTTTCGACCAAAGCATGTTACTAACATTCCATTTAGACACCAAGGACCCATGTCAACAAGCAGAAATGAGCATAATATGTCACCTTTAAACAAAGTGCTCTTTAGCACCACCATAAGCGCATCATAAGTGACAGTCAACCATAATTATCATTAAACCAATTGAGCACCCAGTGAACCAACATCCCAACATATGTGATCAACAAACCCAACACCAGCTCCCATAA
Source organism: Pagrus pagrus (assembly GCF_965226575.1). Lineage (NCBI taxonomy): Eukaryota > Metazoa > Chordata > Actinopteri > Spariformes > Sparidae > Pagrus > Pagrus pagrus. Next base: position 21,859,045 of record NC_140205.1, on the reverse strand, counting down.
TGTGTACAAACCTACAGTGAACATCACATCAAAGAACACCAAGTCATGACATTACTCATGTAAGCATGTACTCACACTGTGCTGAGGGACAAAGGACGGCTGTGTGGGAGAAGATCAACTATATAGGGGATAACAGGTGGTCTAATTAGGTGCAGGTGACAATGGCCCATCCCCCGGAGTGTACCATTGCTACGGGGGAGTTTGATTTTTTTTGTACAAAGTCCTTTTAAGTGTATATTCACTTACCCATGACTCTCTACATTGTAGAGAGTACTTACATGCTAGATGTGACACTAACACATACAATATTAGTGCAATTCTGCTCACACTGATATTACTTACCATGCTAATACCTATCTAAGACCGCAGACCTCGGAGGGCAATTATCCACCAGAAAGGAGGGTGTGGCCAGGTTAACACTGGGATTGTGGGAATTTCTGAAATGACTCACACTTTCAGGAACTAGATATAATTTTTTATAAATAAAGTGTTAAAATAACACTGACTGCTGATTTCAACTCACACTGAAAATTTAACACTGGCAGTTTTGCTGTGTAGGTTTGTTGTTCTTGGGGTTAAAGGCCTCACCTTCTCTCCTCCAAACATATTGCTGCTCATTGTGGCCAAACAACTAAATTTTTGTTTCATCTGACCACTGAGTTTTCCTCCAGAAGGTTTTTTCTTTGTCCATGTGATCAGCAGCAAACTTCAGCTGAGCTTTAAGGTGCTGCGTCTGGTTCAAGAGCTTCTTTCTAACACGGCAGCCTCTCAGCTCATGTTGATGTAAAACACACCTGACTGTGGACACTGACACCTGCCTTCCAGCAGCTTCTAATTCATTGCAGACTTGCAAAGCAGTTGTTTGTACAGTTGATCTTGGGGCCTGTAACTGCTTTGAAATTGCTCCAAGTGACTTTCCTGACTTGTTCAAATCAATAATGAGCTCTTTCAGATCAATGCTGAGCTTTCCCATGGTAGTGTTTGTGGCTGAGTCTAATGGCTGTATCAAACAAGCCCTATTACAATGGGTCCAGAACAGTCACCAGCTGTTATCAATCAGAATCACTCAGAAGAAGTTAAGAGGCTATGCTACAAAGAACATTTGATTGACACAACTTTCTATCATTTTCAGAAGGTCTATAATAAATACATTATTGAACCAAACTTCATGAATGTTTTTGTGACAAAGTAGTTTGTGTTTCCCTCATTCCATCACAGAAAAAATAGAGCTGTGGAAATTAATTAAACTCAAGGCTGCCATGATATACATTTTATTTACAAGTATATGTAGACTTTTGACCATGACTGTAACACATCTGCTAGAATACTAACTACAAACTAGACTTTGATCATATTACCCCTGTCCTAACTTCACCACACTGGCTCCCTGTACATGCTAGATCTGACTTCAAGATTTTACTTTTAACTTCACAGAGTTGCACCATTGTACTCATCACCTTTGCTCATATACCTGCTATGACTGTAAAATGCTAGTCCCCTAAATATTTAAAAAATAAATAAAACATTAGTACACATCTTTGCACAGCAGCCTTCAACCTCACTCAGTCTGCCTTAAATACTAAACTTCTGCTATCCAACTATACAGTACACAGTGTATGTGTTCTCATATTGTATGCATGGGAGGTAACACATATTCTGTTTTAATTCTGTTGTTACTTGCACTCCAAAAGCAGTTTATTTATCTGCATAATACAGAAAAAGAAAACATCAAATGTGCCTTTCATGCACGCTTGCACAGCAATCGCCTGGGCTCTCCTGATAACCATGAAGTGTAACACAGCGACGCAGTCTAGTGCGCCCATTGTGAGGCTCTTCAATTGGCGCAGTGTTGTCTGACGAAAGCCTGGAGAGCCCCCGTCTCAAGAGGTATTAACACTGCCTTAATAATTAACATGTTAAATAAGCTGGACTTGTCATTTAAAGAGCATGATAGAAAGATCATGTGTATGTCCTCCATATGTGGCCATATGTAAGGTTTAATGTTATATTTGACTCACAATTTGCACCTCAGGGAGTGTCGCACATTAACAGTACTAACTGTAACGAGTAGTGTAACACATTACATTGTAAAGGGAGAAAACAAGTAATGCATTACTTTAAAAAAAAAAACTACGGTAATATGTCATACATTTGTTTTATATGGTACCATAGTTCATGCTTTTATGAGACTATTGTGATTCCCTTTTCATCTGCCTCAGCAGGTCGTCCCTGGACCGTGTTTAATTAGTCCAGAATGCTGCTGCAAGGCTGTTGACCAGGACCAGCAGGATGACTTGCATACAGCCGATTTTATATTTTTTACACTGGCTTCCTGTTAAGTTCAGGATTGATTTTAAGGTTCTTGTTTTTACATATTGAGCCATGCATGATGAGGCACCTGTTCATACTTTCGAGCTGCTCCATCCTTACATCACCAGTAAGTCACTTAGGTCTTCTGACTTGGCCTTACTGGTTGTCCCCTCGCCTCAACTGAAAACAGAAAGTGATCAGGCCTTCGAAGTGGTGGCTCCGATGCTGTGGAATGCCCTTCCCATGTTATGTGGCCTCTGTTGATGTCTTTAAAAAGTAACTGAAGACTTTATTTAAACTGGCCTTTGTCTCACCTACAGTATCTAGTGTTGTAATCTGTGTGCTGTTTTAAATAAACTTACTGACTGACTTACTTATTAACTAACCCAACACTGTTAGGGACACTGTATAACCTAAAATACAGACCAGTTATTGTTTGTAGCTCCAAACTCTACATGTTTTCCAGATGGAAGCGATGGAAGCAAATTAAGTCCCTGTCCCCTGAAACCCATTGTCAAGGAGCACTGTGAGGACCTTTGATTCAGTCGTTCATTAGTGTGTAGATCTTCCCTTACAGGCAATGACATTTCCCTTTAACAGGAACAATCCTGAATGTCTCCATCATATACACCCTCATCCCACTGCTTCATCCTTGTCTGTGTGTTATTAATGCATCTCTAACAGACACCTTTCTTGATCTCCTCCCTTCACACCTGCCTCATCAGCTATTCTATCCAAAGTACTTGCTTTGCTGCTTGGGCCCTCAGGCATTGCTTCTCCTGCAAGATTTATTCTCTCAACACTCAGGTCCTCATTCCTCCACTTCCCTCCCAGATCTCCTGATGAGAGGAATGAGTACTTCCACCACTGGGACATCATTGGACAGTTTACTGAGGTGGTAAAGCAGCCCGCTGTTTACTCTGCTGACATGAAGGATATGAACGTCTCATGTGAGGTTTAGTGTTTGTTTTGTAATTAACTTGTCATTTCAACTTCTTTTCACTTCCAGGTAAAATAACTTATAATAATAAAACATTCACAGCAGAGACCACTTAATATTTCCCATAAATTCAGACAATCTCAGAGCTACCCTGGTGCGACTTGATATCTAAAGTTAGACTTTGAGACTGCACAAAAGGAGGAGAAAATAGCATAATGTGCCCAGGGAAGGAAGACAAATTAATTAGAGGAGCACCAACCCAGCTCAATAGCTTGGCTTGCCAGCATGTTTTAATCACTAACAGTATAATTAGGAAGGGGCAGAGTGAGGCATGTGAGGGTTCTCCAGTAATAAGGGATGAGAGCAACTCCAAATTTCAATTACAGCAAACACTCTGAAGATACACCCTTGGATAAGGTGTTTGATGCTTGATAGAAACACGTACTGTTTCTCCAACAGTGAATGATATAACAAATTCCTTTTTTATATCCCTTTGCACAGATGATGGATCAATAATTGCCTTGCTTGATTGGCCACTGCCCAGCAGGTGTAAGTGTTAGCATGCCATCAGCTGTCCAGTTATAATGCACTGAAGTCCAAAACTAAGATTCAAGTTTGGGAATAATTGCAATTTAACAAAAGTTGAATCTTATTTTCAATAATGAAAATAAGATTCAACTTTTGTTTTCATTATATTTTCAGTTCTGACTATCCTTCCTATCAGTGACAGTAACAGTGAACTTATTGAGATTTGGAAATTTAACTTTGCTAAAAAGTTGTCTAATGAAGCTAAAAACACCAGTTGTTAGACAATCTGACAGGTTGGACCCAAACAAACAGGTTAAGTCAAACTTACCTGGAAGAAACAGACAGTAACCGTCTGTTTTAAACATCCATTGCAGTTTAGAGGCCCACTGCTTCAATTTTGACCTACTGTACTTGCTGTAGTTGCATGTACACAGTTTTCTTGGGAGGGAAGGATTTTCAAGTGTGCTCACTTTCAGTTTAGCCTCCAGAAAAAGTGGTTTAGAGAATTTTGATAAACTTGATTAGTTTCCAACTTGATTTGATTGTCATTGCTATTGTGTGGCAGACAGTAGCTCTCTCAAACGTAGCTACGTTGTCTTGTTATTTTTTTCATCTTTTTTCCTGAAGCACTTAGTTCTTATGACAGAACTCATCAATGTCGGTAAAGGAATTGCAGGTATTTGTGTGCAGTGCAGTGGACTGTAAGGCAATCACTGCCCCTGGTATCTTTGTACCAGCCACCAGACCAGCTGGACCAAACCCTGCAGTGTGAGTGCCCCAGGAAGAGGAAAGGTTAACTTAAACATGTACCAGGACGTTATCTTGCACATTATCCAGCACTTCTCCCAAGCTGCACTTATTAATTTCCACTTTATGGTGAACAGACTGGCACATGTTCATAGATGTTCTGACACCCAGGAGAACCACATTAATCTTGAGGAAGGAATACACATCAACAGTGAGGTCAAACATCAGCAAATGTGTTGGTGATGTGGTGATCAGAAACACAATAATATCATTCTTGGACCACAACACCACCAACACCAAAGACAAGTGGCAAGTGATCCAGACCACCACAGGCTATAAAAGCAGGAGCCAGCTGCTGGTCACCAAGAAATGCAAACAGATTCTGGTTAGTGGCTATCTTAAGTCTAACTTTCTTTTTATTATAACCACATAATACGGACAACTTGAGACTGCTTTTACACATTGAGTTAGCTTGGCATAACAACGACGGTAAAACAACCACGTTGCTCCGCCGTCTGCTCATTTATTTACATAACACAAAAACTTCACAATAAGATTCAACTTCCTACGAAAGCTACACAGGCTCACCACAAACATCCATGAGTCAAACTATACAGCAATTATTCAACTACACCTCTCAACATTGCAATAAATTTCTTCTTTGTAGACTAGAAAATAATATTGTATAACAAAATAAAATACGCTTGAACAATGTTCAATGAGTTCACGCGCTTTAGAGGTTTTGCTGGATGCAAAGGAAGTCACGCCAGTCCCACTTGATGCCAATCTTTGTGCAATGCTAAGATAATCACCTCATACAAAGATGATAAAAAAAAACATATTTATCAAGGAGAAAGTTTGACTTGATGGTGATGTCAAAGGAAAGTTCAGGAAATGACTGACATGATGAATCATAAATAACATATCTTGCCTGAAACCAAAGTAATAGATGGATGTAAAGACTTGCTTTAAGAATCTACTTACCAACATCACCAACTGGAGACTAAGTGTACTGCAGCACTGAACAGCAATGAGTGGGCTGATCCTAAGAAAATAAATGGAACCAAAGAGAGAAATCAACAGAGAGCTGCCGCACGTCACAGCAAAGCCAGCTTGAAGATATTTGGCATGAGATGTCCTCTTTTGGCATTGTGATGCATTCACAAAGCAGTCTGGCAGAATGCAGGATTAATAACAATCCGAAGAAGTGGGTGGTGGGTCACAAAGGATTTCAGTACTCAGCACTTACTATAAATGTTCTCCTTTTGTCTTAGAGAGACTAATCTCTTCATGGTACTCTATGTTCTTTCTTTGCCAGCATTCAACCTAGTCACTTGGATAACAGGATAGAGTCGTTGCCACAGGCTTGACCCAACATGTTCAGCTCACTGTTTCATGTCAGTATAATCCACATTCACATTAAACATGTGTGCTGTAAATTATGAAATAAGAATAAGGTGATTAGGACAGAAAGAGATAAGTCACCTTTATCCATCTACTGGTGACATAAGTCTTCACCCTCCATCTCTGTGCACGACTGAAAAATATATTTATAATAGTGAGAGCGACGGACAGAGCCATAAAATAGATGCACGTGTGGAGTTCACAGAGGGGGATTTTTGGTGTCATTGAATTATTAATTTCCTGGAGAATAATGTGGTCAAAATCAAAGGCTTGAAGTAAAGAGAGTATAATTACGATTTCCCCACATTTGTGCAAGGGAGCCTCCGCTCAGCTTGGCAGGGGATTAAGAACACGGCCGCTGTGAACTCTGCTCCCTCCACCCACAGGACAATCCAGGTGGCCGGCAGCAGCCCAGCATCCCTCCCCAATGACCTCAACTCCTTTTTTTCAAGATTCATGACAGACAACACCACTCGGCTAGAAGCAATCATCTCCTCCCTCAAGCCTGCAGCAGCTGAACTCTCCTTTAACACAGAGGAGGTGGTGAGAGCCCTCAGGAGGACCAAGGAGAACACAGCACCTGGCCCAGACAACATCAGTGGCCGTGTCCTGCGGTGCTGTGCAGAGCAGCTGGGGGGCTCCCCCCCAATTCAGCTGAATTCAGCACAGAGCAGACAGGAAGTCAGACACGAAACAACAACATGACATCCGGTTAATTTTCAAAATAAAACACTCAAAAAAGAAGCAAATACAAGCTCTTCTTCTAATCCTTCAGTTGGGAACACTTCCTGTTGTTGTGTTTATAACACATACCTATAAATGCGGTCACGGATGATTATGTAATTATCGCAGGAACTCCTCAGTCTCGTAACTCCAGCTATTCGGCGGAGCTGCGCCGTGGCGGACTCATAATGCAGCCGGTGGTGGTTCCCCGACGACGGCGCAAAACCGTACCGGAGCCGTAACGCAGCGGTCATGCATCCAGTGGAATCTTTGGGTTAGACTGTCTTACTTCCTGTCTGGCTCGATCTGCTCTGTGCAGATTGATACGTCTACGGTCTGCTTCTGTCAAAAATAGACTGGCTCTATATTCTCCACAGAATGTACCATGGTGCAGCCAGTGGAAACACGAGCATTGTCTAGGACGGCCCTGATTCAATGTTTGTTTGTTTGAAGTGTTTTTGAACCTATCATTTTGCCTTGGCTCACAGTTTCAGTTCAGCTCATAACTAATCATGGATGATAAATGCCGGTGCAACATGAATGAATGTGACTACATAGCAGGCTGAAAAATAACATGAAGTTTGAGGAACTATCAGAAATATAATAATTAACCTTAATAAAAACACATAGCAAATGTAGCATGTAAATGACAGTGAGTGGCAGCAGCTGAGTGATTAACCATTTTAAATTCCTTGTGACAATAAATGAATCTTTCACTGTCTCCATAACATAATGTAATGCATTGTTTGGTCTAATGACAGGAGACAGGAAGAATAAAGAGGCGTTAAGATGCCCCAGGATAAGAAAGGATAGGATGGAAAGAATAGTACAGCAACAGTATATATGTAAATGTAAATTCATTAGTGCTTGCATGCAGAGATTATATGGCTATTAGGCTATTTAATAACTGTATATTGTTTTATTGAATGGCATAGCATTGTGGATAGGTAGAGCTATAGGAAAGGTGTGTGTGCTGTTAGACGGCCCATTATGAGCCCCCATTTGTGTTTGGCAAGCAAGGGAGAGCATACTGTTTATGAGCACAGTGGGGCTGTCTTGCCTCCTCTGGACTTGGACACCTGCACAGAACTGACCCACCCTGACTAGAGAAGCGCCACTGGTCCAACCTTTTGGTTTGATCTTTGTGGAGAGGATTCATCCTGCAGCAGGATAATTACCCCAAACACACCTAAAAGCTTTGACAGAATTACTTGAAGACCAAAGAAAACCAAGGAGTCCTGACTGTCCTGGACTGTCCTCCACAGTCACCTGACCTCAACCCCATTCAGCATTTATGGGAGCGCTTGAAGACTGAGAAAGCTGAGCACAAGATGCTTTGTGGAACATGGTCAGATCATGCTGGGATAACCAGACTCAGCACGTTTTACTCTAAATAGTGGAGTCCATGCAGTCATTAAAGCAAAAAGGGGACAAACCAAATACTGCAGTTTTCTGATGTCCATGGGCATTTTTAAAAAATTCAACTTTTCACTCAAACTGTTAAACTGATTTTATCAATTGTAATGAAAACAATGTCAAATATTAGTATTCTTGTGGTCTCAGACTTTTAGACCCAACTATATGTCTTTGTTTGTTAACTGGGTCACACAAACATAATATCTGATAATGTTATTCAGAGTTTGTGACCATCCTCTGACTGTGTGGGTTCTTTTTATAGCCTCTTCCACACACTCAGCAAGAAGTAACTGCAAATTGGATTTCTCTTTTGGAGGAAATGACAAACTTACTTTGATGTTCCCACATTGAGTTACCCTGCATGACTGCAATCTAGCAATCCAGTAAGGAAAAGAAGAGAGTGTATAGGCCAAGACATCAAAAGCCTCAAATCAACCATACAGGAGAAATTCTTCCAGGTGATCGTCTCTTAGGTCACACTGAAATATCTTCTCACTGGATGCAGATTTTGTTTTTATTTAATTTTTATGGTTATTCAAACATTTCAGAGACTGGGATGCTTTCAAAGCAGAAATCTTATTGGTTGGAGCAGAGCAGAGGCTACAGAAAAATCAAAGTCACTGATTTAGAGTTGAGTGAGTGCAGTTAAAGCCAGTTTCATTGTGGCAGCAGGAGGAAGCTGGCTGACCATTTATCAAGGGAGACTTTAGCTTAAAGCCTAATGCGTGTGATGTGTCTTGTGCCCAGAAAAGCAAAAATAAAGTGGCCATTTGGATAAGCTAGCCACACATTTACAACAGGAGCTTAATGAAAATGAGCGAAAAGGTTCGAACATTGATGTCTTTGTGTGTGCGTGGGTGTGCCTGATCAAGTAAAAAGGAATAAGTGGAAAACATTAAACAAAATTGTTGCAAAGAGGCCCTTATGTCACAGAAAAAGGACAGCTGAATTCAATACTTATTAAAGTAAAATTAATTTCAGGTAAGGAATAGTCTTTAAAGTAAAGAAGGAGTATGTTATGGACTCTGTCTCCAGTAGCTCCAGATCTTTTCAAACTCTGTATGCTTGTCCTTCAGGTTATACATTATATTTTCATTTGGTATGCATGACACCAATTTATTCTTCCATCCATTAAACGTAAGTGGCTGTTCATCTTTTAGTTGCATGGCTATACATTTGTTGGCTGAAGGAAAGAAAAACTGAACCAGGAAGATCATGCAGGTGGGTAAAGGTAGCGTTGCAGTACTCAAGATCGGTCTCACGATCACATTCGGAAGGTCTCGGCCTCGTCTCAGGCATTTTAACTTGGTCTCATAAGACTTTTATTTCCAGACCAGTCAAGATCATGACTGCAGGGTATCACTGTATTATACTGTATAATTGTTTGATACATTTTGTACTTAATGATGGTTTCTATGAGACCAGAGTCACCTAAAAAACTGATGCTAGCACAAAACATTTATTGTGTTGGATGGATGCTAAAACATGGACAAAGAGTGTTCAATAAAAATGGTTAAGTTAATTTCAGCTCCTAAGGGTTTGTTTGTGTTGCTCATAGAAAACACATCCCCACACATAAAATTCACCACTTCAATGATTTTTGATCATTTTATCAAGACATATCTTCAGGTGCACTTATACATGTACTCACACACACTCACTACAAACAGTTCTTATGATTAAGCAGATTTTTTGACACTACTCTTGCTAATATAGCTGCTTCTGATTAGAAACCCATATCACATGAACTCCAGACAATACTCAGAGAAACAGATCAGGATATTGGCCACATTTGCTTGTTCACACATGCAGCACACAACAGGCGATGTCTGTGTCAGATGTGTTCACACCAGAGTTAACATTATTTTCCATCGACGGATATTTTTCAACAATGGCAGAAAATGGCCGTCCGTCATTTTGACAGATTGTAATTCCCTCCCCTGTCCAGTTGGTGGCGGGTGTGTCATATTAATTAGCTATTGCCTGAAGTATTGTCTTTGATCTCAAGTTTTTCTTTGACTTCAGCCATTGCAAAATGTCATGGCAGTTAAGTGTCTTTCTTTGAAAAGCCCAATGATTGTGATGGCATGAAAAAACAGGGGTTGATGCGGCAGAGGATGAAGGACAAGCAGCTGGCACAGAGGAGGATAACGTAAATGAGCCAGCAGCACCTAATACGGAGTGCATTGCCGACGAGGAGCCTAAGAGGGAATACCGGCTCAGTGGGAGCAGGAGTTCACATGGCTGAGGTGGAGAGGTGGAAAAATGTTCTGCGACATCTGTATAAAAGCTAACATGGGTAATGGATTTGTTACGATGCAGAAATCAGCACCGAGTGATCACAAAAGCAGCTGGAGCCTCATGTTGCATGGGGGCACCTGGGGGAGGTTTTTGGTGGTTTTTGCTATATTGATATCAATACTACATGCATTTGGACATATCTGCAATAGCAACGAAACAGTGGAAAGTAATACACCGATCAGCCACACTGTTTAGGCTGTAAAAATGTACTAAATGACATTGTTTTGAGTAAACTCTGGATGTCGCCACTTCAGGACACTTGGATTGCAGCGGACGAGCAGTATGGAGGAATATTACAAAGTTTTTGTGTAGTTTTATGGACCTTTTCGTCTCGGACACCATTTACGCCCGTTATATGGATTTTTGCTGCCGGAGGTGCCCCGCAGGCCCCGCAGGTCTCCAGCTGCACTTTGAGGAATAAGAAACTACACCGGGCTTGATAATGACTGAATTTCGTTCTAGAGTGAACTATTCCTTTAATATGTTTTTAATGTTAAATCTTAAACTGAAAAGTAATCGATAAAACATATAGCTGTCACATATATGTGTCATTAAATGTAGTCCAGGAGAAATATAAACTAGCATAACACTGAAATACTCAAGTTCCATAAAAACTGTACTTTACTGTACTACAAAACTTGACTAACAGTACTTACTTCCACCACTGGGGTAGTGACTAATAAAGTCAACCCATTTATAGTCTGTTTCCAGTCATCATGCTAAGCTATGCTAACCAGAGTGGTATCGAACCTCTCATCTACTTCATCTATGTTTTCATTTTTATACAATTCATAGAGTGTACTTATTTATAGTGTTTATTTTTTCACTTCTGTGTTTTTCGCCCCTCAAATTGCCTTTCTTTGCCTTTCTTTGCTTTCCTTTGCCTTTCTTGTTATAAAGTGACTCCGAGCGATACATAAAAGAATTCCAATGTGCCTGTACTGCCCTGTATCTGTACAAATGGAAATTAAAGTCTATTAAAAAAAAATGAAAAACATTTTAATCTAATCTATTTTCCTAAAGAACACAAATGAGTGTTTGGTTCAATAAAAGTGAAGGTATTTGTCTCCATCTATCAGCCAGTCAGATTATTTGTGCCACCAGCTGCTGTCCCTCCCACACGTTTGTAGAAGGAAACCTTCAGCCTGCATGCGCTGTGTGTTTATTTGCCTCTGCTCTCTGTGGTGCAACCTCCAAATATTAACCACTCAGCTCATAAACCCTCCCTCTGTAGGGGACTTTCAAATAATAAAACAATTTAGAGAAAGTCTTTTGATAGAGGTGACTGTCGCTGAGGTAACTGGTGTCCTGGTGTTGTGCATATATGAGTTTGGCGACCTTCAGTATTTGTGCTGTAACTCCTCTGCAGAGATGAGGAGGATGCCCTGCAGCATGATTAAGAATTCCCTGTTGGCCGCTGGCTGCTGCATTAGTATGGATGCTGAGTAGGTGAAAGTCCTCTCTAGATGCCGTGACCCTCGGCTGCTGTCAGGTATGCGAGACGCCTTCATCTAGACAGGGAGTAACTGCAAACACTTAGGGACAATAATAGACAGGAAACTCAAAAGTAATGAGACCACAGAGAGTCCAGAAGTGCTTCCTCATTGTCTAGACACCTTACAGGCCTCTGTGCACGCCCCTCTAATACACATGCTATCACTCTCTCTCTCACACACACTCTCTTTCAACCACACTATCACTTCATCCGCAAGTTCATTTCCATTCTGAGCGCTCGGTGCTGGTGGGTCAAAGCCCTGATTGTGTGGAGAGCTCATGAAGGCAGAGACTCTTACTCCCCGTGCCTTTATTATGGAGGAGGAGGCTTCCCTCGGGCTCCCTCCTCTTACATCACAGTGTCCTGGAGGCAGGAGCGAGGACATAAACATATTCATAGCAGCCACAGCAGTCCCTGGATTGTGTGAAATGAGCCTGGGAAGGGATGATGCAGGTGAAGAGCTGGTGGAGCAGGAACATGATGAGAGGGGGAGGGGAGAGTGTTGGATTAGATGCAATTCAGCAAGCTGGGCGCCTTTGTTTCCCCCAGCCAATTTCATTGGACCAGTGGTAAAATGTGAGAGAAGTGTTAGCAAAGACTTTTTAAAATCATGTCTATTTTCCACCAATGCAGATAGGGAATGAACATGAAAAGTTAGAAATATTTTTTTCAAACTAAAAGTCCAATGAGAATTATACCTATCATATGGTTTTATGAATTCTGAATGATCACCAGAGATGGTTTGGAAAAAGTCATATCAATGACTTTGCAGAGAAATGGACCAAACATTGGTCATAGCTGGTGGTGGAATGTAACTAATTACATTCATTCAAGCACTGTGGTAAGGCTGTCATGATCAGCCTTCCTACAACTGTTATCTGTTCACTAACAGAGGCATCACACATCTAGCAGTCACATAGCATCATCACACTGATCAAACCCTCAATCCACCATTTTCATTTCTTTCCTCTGCTTCCTCTCCTCCTATGCAGGAGATATATCCCTTCTGCCTCAGGAGACTTATGTGTAATACCCCTATGAAAGCAACACACCACACACAACCACATGCATTATTGTTATTGTACAGGTTTTTTAGTTAGATTGACAGGACTGTTTTGATACTGAAGATCACAGCATCCTGACTGAAAAGCTAAGGCAATGGGTGGGTGTCTCTGGGAGCGCTCTGGATTGTTTCTTTTCCTATCTCTTGGATAGGAGTTTTTCTGTGTTGCTTGGTGGCCGGTCTGTAACCTGAGTTACAGATGAGCAATCGTGCTCTAATAACATCCCAACTAGATAACTGTAATTCCTTTCAGTCATGCCTCAGTAAGTCATCTCTGAACCGTCTACTGATGGTCCAAAACACTGCTGCAAGGCTATTGACCAGGTCCAACAGGATGGCCTGCATAACAGCCACCTAACCTTTACATTTACATTAAACATACAATATGTAAATTCTGCCACTAGGGGGCTCTCTATCAAAACAAAACAAAAGACATTTGCCAAGTGTTGAGTGGAAGTGTTTATCTGGCCGGGCAGATAAACACTGCATGAGTAACACAAATAAACACAAATGTTCCTGCCAGAAGTAGCAGCGGCAACCAAATGAAATGCACTGTTACCTTGTGTCAACTTGCAGATTTCTCTGGGTTGAACATTGTTGGAAACATTTGGGATAATGTAAGTACACAACTCAAAACAAAATAATAAAATATAAAACAAAGGTCTAGTCATTTTTAGACATTCTGAGAATTCCAACATATTGTATCTTTAAGTTCAGGATACATTTTAAGTTTGAAAGATGAAATGAAATAAAGTGGCTCATGATAAACTGATCAAACAAGCTGATGGAAGGGGAAAAGTCATCTGAAATGTAGTCCTTATGTCTGAACGTCTTGAGATGACCCAAACACTATGTTGGTTGTCTACCACCATGGCACACTACATAAAAATTGTTCCTGATGCTTACTTCCATTCCCAACTCTCCATGACTGTTAGATTGTGCCATTATTGGTCTGATAAAGTGAAGTCTGAATTTGGCATTGCAACCCCACAACTGAATTTCACACATTCTTCATTTATCATCTCTTTTTAAATTACAACTCAAACAAAAGTTGCATATTCATCTATTGTTTTTTTACTGACTTTCAAAGACAGTGCCTGGACTTTCACCATATGTGGCAGTCAAGGAAGCATGATATAATGCTTTCCCACACCACTGAAGAGTCTTGGAACCTGGGGGCGATCTAGTGAACCGGAGAGTGGCTCCACCAGTTTTGAGTGGAACTATTATAAGCAAGGATGCATTACCAACGGAGGGTGTTGCACAATGCACAGTGACCTGTGGAATATGCACACCCATGGTGTCCCTGGTTTCCACTTCAGGTCAAAGAAAATTTATTTTTCAGTTCAAAATAAGGTGCACAAACCAGAACGGAACTGGTTCCATGGTTATGGAAATGGGCCAAGAGCTGATTGTGACACTGGAGACTGTGTTTGTGGTATCCTCTTCTCAGTCACTTTTGGTTTCTTTTACCATGACCACAATCCAACCCAAACCATCATAATGTAGTATTAGTTGCCTAACTCTAACTAAACATTTACTGTAGAGGTGGCAGATCAAAAAATGCTTCCAAGCACCGTGTTTGATGTTGTTTTGGGCTTGAAATATTGCCCTGTCATGTTGTTCCGATTTGATGACTTCAGAGATTGCAATGCTAGCTGTAGGCAATTATATAGCAGAAATTGGAGATCACTACATGTATGAAGTTGCTATGTATGTTGGTACAATGTACAGTAAATGCCTTGTTACTGGTTCCCTGTTACCAGAAGCTTAACCAGTGTCATCACAAACACATAAACTGAGCATACAAAGCACCAAGGAATTAATACAATACCACATGGCTCAACAAGAGCACGGAAATCCCCTAATAGGCTCATGTTGCCCCTCTGGAGCTCAAGGAACAAACTCAACCTTTCACTGTTTGCTCTGATCCTGAAGCTGCTGCTGCATGAACTGAAGATAAGAGCTGTCATTTGGAGACGTGGACACCTGGGATGCTGGATCATCTGTGCTCAGGGATGCATACACTCCGTCTGATCACATCCTCTGTGGACCCTGTGAAGGTTGCAGACGTGACCTGACTCAGAAAGCGTGAGTTTGTCCTGAGACATGGCATCACTATGCGCAGACATTTTTGTCAGGGGAAAATATCAGAGAGCGGGTCAGGGATGGAGAATTGTTTTGTTTGCTTTTATGGGTTCATGTGAATGTCACTGAATGTTAGTGCTGTGGGATGAATGATGATCCATCTCCCCCTGCGCTTCAATGTTTTCTTCACTCTGGCCCTACAGTGTTGACTAACGGAGATGATCACAGACTATAAGGCAAATGATGCGAGGCGTCTGATATTCCAGCACAGATGTGACACTGGAATAATGTGAAAGCTATCAGCGTAATGGCGAGTAATGAAGTGAGACTGAGGCTTGACCCCTCTTCATCTGTCTCTATTCGTCTGGTCCATATCAAGAGCAAGATGTGAGCAGCACATGAGCCTTGTTGAAGCGTTCATCCCATTCAATTCACAGTGACTCTGCTTGGCTTTCACTGTTATCAGAATCAACTGTCCTGCAGCAGCAGAGAGGACAAATTGTCTTCACCCTGGTGACTGACCAAAATTTATTGGACAAGAATAGTTTTTCATTAGGTCATTTGAAAATATGCAGAAATCAGATAGCATCAATTTTATTTATTTATTCATTGATTTCATTTCCCAGAAAACTGTCGTGGGTGGAAGAAATCTGCCTAAACTGAAGCTAGCAAACTGAAAGCAACAGAGTTTTGATCAATCCTTATACAGTATTGTTACAGCCATGCATGTGTGTGTGTGCCTTGTCTCTCGTTTTGTTCTCCCTCTCCTCCTCAGTCATTCTCCGGCCCCGGATCAGGCTCCTCCCCCGTCTCTGCTGCCGGTGCCAGTCCTGATTGGTGTGGCTCCGCCTGGTGCAGGTGCGCCAATCCGAGGGCGACAATCAGGGACTGGAGTTTTCAAATGGTCCGTCGGCTTGTCAGTTGTGGTGACTGATCCCGGTGGCCAGCTCGCCTCGCTTTGTTGAACAATTGTGTTCTGTGTTCTGTGTTCTGTGGACTGTTCGTTTATCCCTTATAAAACAAATAATAATAATAATTATAAAATAATTAAATAAATTGTTCATAGCCAAGATTTGTCGGAGGAGGAAGGGTCAGCTACACTGGTGATCATGTCGCTGTTTGATTTGGAGTTTTTCTTCCAATCCTTCCCTTGTCCAAATTGATAGATGCCGCAAAGATGATTTGGCCAAAATAGCAAGTCACTTCAGTATGAAATATCCAAAACAGATACTTAAGAGAGAGCTTAAGGCTGTAGTTGTGGATACATTGGTGGAGATGGAGCTTCTTGCATTGCCGGCGCAGTCAGAGTCCGCTGTGCTGAAGGACTACACCCAGCTTGAGATGGCTGGTAGTCAAATGCACGAACCTCCTGGTGCGCAAGCAGTCTCGGGATTGGAGGGTGAGATAGGCGATCGGACGAAAACTCTGTTCACACTGCCTCGCTATGATCCTCTCTCTTCTGCCAGCTCTGGGTCCAGAGACGGGGCGCGGCTGAAAGTGCGCATAGCCCGTCTCCAAATGGAAGCCCAAGAGAAAGCGCAAAACCGGCAGGCACAGTTGCAATACCAGCTAGAAATAAGGAAGCTGGAAATTGAAGCTGACAAAGCTGTCAGGCTGCGTCAGTTGGAGCTCGAGTCTCAAAAGGAGACGCAGGTGCTGCACGCACCTACTGATGCTGGTGTGAGAGCTTCATCTACCTCCACTGTACCCCATAGTGCATTTGATGTCAGTAAGCATGTGGCTTTGGTGCCGATATTTCGTGAATCTGAAGTGGATTCTTATTTTGGTGCTTTCGAGCGCATTGCCGCAGCGTTACAGTGGCCGCCAGAAATTTGGCCTCTTTTGTTGCAGTGCAAAATCCACGGGAAAGCACAAGAGGCTGTGGCCGCTCTTCCCGCGGAGGAGAGTTTAAAATATGATTCGGTAAAATCTGCTATTCTGCGCGCTTATGAATTGGTCCCTGAAGCGTACAGACAAAAATTTTGAAATCACAGAAAAGGCCCAAATCAAACTTATGTTGAGTTCGCCAGAGAAAAGGGAATTCTTTTTGATAAGTGGAGTAACACGTGCAAAGCCAATGATTTTGAATCATTACGGGAGTTGATCTTATTGGAAGAGTTTAAAAAATGTTTGCCTGACCGTGTGGTGGTCTATCTAAACGAGCAGAAGGTAAATGTGCTGTCTTCAGCAGCTGTATTAGCCGATGAATATGCGCTAACCCACAAGGCTATTTTTCCGTCTGTCTCGGCTGATAAGCCTCGTTAAGCACCGGCTGTGCAGACCAATTCCCCTAAGTCAAGCAACCAAAAGAAAGAGGAGAGAGAGTGTTTTTATTGCCACAGAACTGGACATGTCATCGGCAACTGTCTGACTCTTAAAAGAAAAGAGCAGCCGCAGCCTGCGCCGAGTGCGTCGCAACCAAAAGGTATTGGGCTAATTAAATCAGAGCCGCGCATTCCCACCAGTGACTGTAATCACCCCGATGGCTGTTTTAAACCGTTTATATTTGACGGGATGGTATCGCTGACAGGTGAGTCTGGTGACCAGTGTCCGGTGCGTATTTTGCGCGACACTGGTGGCTCCCAGTCGGTCATACTCTCCAGCGCATTGTCTTTTTCAGAGCAGTCCGCACGCGGTTATGGTATTGTGCTGCGTGGCATCGAGATGGGTTATATCCCTCGGCCAGTACACCGCGTACACATACAGTCCAAATTGGTCACTGGTTTCTTCCCTGTAGCTGTTTGCCCTGCGCTGCCAATCTCAGGAATAACACTTTTAATGGGCAATGACATAGCTGGCGGCAAAGTGACTCCTGAAGCCTAGTTTATGCTTCTGCGTCGCGGCGACGGCGGAGCTACGTCGTCGACCCTACGCCGTCATTGAGCATTCGAAGTTCTGCGTCGAGGGAACCCGTTGGTCTGCAATTCACCGCCAAGCCGATGGGGGGGTTCTTGCTCTCTTGCACTGCAGTTGCGGTCAGAGCGGATATGCTGTGTAGCATTCTGGTCACAGTGTGGGGTTACAAGCTACATGCTGCACAACACCAATACTCCTCCTGCCCTGCTGGGATCTCACAAAGCATGGAGTTCACAAGCAATAGGAGACAAGCATGCAGGCAGCAGAAGTAACTGGCGGTGTTGTTATACTGTTGACCGGAAAAGCAACTGCCGGAAATTACGGTCTGAGCGGACCAATCCCAGTCCTTGCCGTTCGCGTCTCGACGCGTCGACGTGACGCGTAGTCAGGATTTTTTGGAGGCGCACGTCAGGCTACGGCGCAGGGTCCACGTAGGGGTCTGCGTCGACGACGTAGCTCCGCCGTCGCCGCGATGCAGAAGCATAAATCAAGCTTGAGCTGGAAGTGTTAGACATTCCCCAGAGCATGGAGTCAGGCAAGGTAACACAAAAGCACACTGATTTGTTTCCCTCCTGTGCAGTCACTCGTGCGCAAGCACGCAGGAATAATGATGTTTCGCTATCTGACAGTATATTTATGCCAGTTTTTTCAGGGGAAGCTGACGCGGAAAACGAGACGGAGAGTAATGCTGCAACTCTCAGAGAGCATGAAAACGGCGCCGAGCAGGTGCAAATCGCCAGCCCAGGGATGCCGCTGTCTGAGCGCCTATCTTTACCAGTGACACGGGAACGTTTGGGTGTTGCTCAAGGGGCTGATCCAACATTAAAGAGGTGTTTTTCAAATGTGGTGAGTGCTGACAAAGCCGAGGGTGAGAAAGTGGTTTATTTACTAAACGATAACATTTTGGTGCGTAAATGGTCCCCTTCCGCCACTGTTAACAAAGATTGGAGTGCAGTCTACCAGATAGTAGTGCCCGCTGAGTACCGTAATCATGTTCTGTGTGTGGCTCACGAAAGTCAATGGGCAGGACATCTAGGCATAAATAAAACGTATCAACTCATCCTCAGACACTTCTTCTGGCCTGGTCTAAAAGCTGATGTGGTTAGATATTGTCAGTGTTGCCACGTTTGTCAGCTGGCAGGTAAGCCCAATCAGGTTATCTCCCCAGCCCCACTGCACCCGATACCTGCGTTAGGAGAGCCGTTTGAGCGAGTGTTAGTAGATTGTGTGGGGCCTTTGCCTCGAACCAAAAGTGGAAATGAATATCTTCTTACCATCATGTGCGCTGCTACCCGTTTTCCCAAAGCAGTCCCGCTGCGCAAAATAACAGCCAGCTCCGTTGTAAAAGCCCTGACCAAATTCTTTTCCACCTTCGGCCTCCCACGCACCATCCAAACCGATCAAGGAAAAAATTTCCAGTCGAAACTCTTTAAGGAAGTTCTCAAAACTCTTGACGTGCGACACGCAGTCTCCAGTGCGTACCATCCGGAGTCCCAAGGCGCGCTGGAGCGGTGGCACCAGACGTTAAAGTCTATGCTACGAAAGTATTGCCTAGAAACTGGGAAAAGTTGGGATGAAGGAATCCCGTTTGTGTTGTTTGCGGCCTGTGAGGCCACTCAGGAATCATTAGGATTCAGTCCGGCAGAGCTCGTTTTTGCGCACACGCCCCGTGGTCCACTAAAAGCCCTGCAAGAAAAATTCCTCGTGACGGAGTCAGCCACTAAGAAAAATGTGCTGGATTATGTCAGTTTGTCAGTTTCGTGAGCGTTTGCACCATGCTAACACGCTCGCCAAGGAGTCCCTGTCTGTTTCTCAGTCGGTGATGAAGCATCATTATGACCGCTGTGCTGTCCCTCGTCATTTCCAAGTTGGTGACAAAGTTTTGGTTTTACTGCCTATCCCCGGCTCGGCGCTCTCAGCCAAATTCTCCGGTCCTTATGACATCCGGGAGCGTCTCAGCGACACCGACTATGTTATTGGCACGCCGGAAAGAAGGCGGAAAACCCGCGTATGCCACATTAATATGTTGAAACCATATTACCCCAAAGAACTGCCGGAAACAGCTCCGTTACATGTAGTCCCCAGCAGTTGTGCATTGATTGTACCAGACAGCACTGCTGAGTCGTCCGACGATGATTTAATGTCACGTCATTCCACTCATCATAGTGCTCATTTGCCAAACTCCGAGATGATAAAAGTTCTGCCGGCCCAATTAGGACATCTGTCAGAGGTGCAGCAGCGTGACATACTCGAGTTGGTAGACTGTTTTCCGGGCATCCTTAGTGATGTTCCAACCCGAACTACCGTCCTCAAACACGATATCGATGTAAAGGATGCCAAGCTCATCAAACAGCATCCTTAACGGGTAAATCCAGTGAAGCGGGAGGTGATGAGAAGGGAGGCCGAGTACTTGCTACAACACGGCTTAGCCACGCCCAGTTCCTGTTCCTGGAGCTCTCCCTGTCTGGTAGAGAATAAGTCGGATGGTTCTCCCCGTTTTATAACCGACTATCGAAAGGTGAACGCTGTTACAGTCCCTGATTCATATCCCCTGCCTAGGATGGAGGACTATATTGATAATTTGGGCTCCGCTGTATGAGTCAGTAAACTAGACCTGCTCAAAGGGTACTGGCAGGTGCCTCTTACCGACCACACCTCCAGAATTTCGGCTTTCGTGACCCCCGACTACTTTTTACAATACACCATCATGGCATTCGGTATGTGCAACGCGCAGGCCACTTTCCAAAGGCTGGTAAATATGGTTTTAGTGTATACCATCACGTGGGAGGAACACAAAGCAATACTTGAGCAAGTATTCACACGCCTCGCAGAAGCATCCCTCATGTTGAATTTGGCGAAATGTGACTTTGGAAAGGCCACTGTCACCTATTTAGGGAGACAGGTGGGTCAGGTGCGCCCTGTGGACGCCAAAGTATCTGCCATAACAAACTGTCCCGGCCCAGTCTCCAGAAAAGCCCTGCGCAGCTTCCTCGGCATGGCTGGGTACTACAGGAGTTTTTGCAGAAACTTTTCCACAATTGTCCAACCGCTTACTAGCCTGTTAAGCCCCAAATCAGACTTCAGGTGGTCCCCTGAATGCCAGCATGCTTTCGATAGTGTGAAGTCCCTATTAAGTCATGCTCCTGTGCTCGCTGCTCCTGACCTCTCCAGACCGTTTAAGCTGGAGGTGGATGCCAGCGCTGTCGGAGCTGGGGCGGTCCTGCTGCAGGAAGATGCTGACCTCTTCCTCCTCCTCTTCGTCCTACCTCCTCCACAGTTTAATATCAGTGTATCTTTTCATATGCAGTCAAACAGAGTTGTTGATGGGACAGATGATTGTGAAACGGCGGGGCTGAGTGTCCAGCAGCCGAGGATCACATCCCTGTCCCTCAGTGAAGACGAGTACCACTGGTTAATATGTGCCTGGTCCTGGTGCACCTGGCTCTTAAAGGGAGATGACACTTGGATTGGTTTGATTTATGTTCTGCCCAAAAAACACCCATGACTAATAAAGAGTATGAATACAACCCCTTTGCACCGTGCACCTCACTTTGTGCCCAGATTATCCGAGTGTAACTAACAAAATGGACTTGTACATGCCCTAACACTAGCGCCTTGCACTTTAGACCATTGCCGAAGACCGTTTAGATAGGGCTCCGGGTAATTATTCCTCCAGAAGGTCTGACTCTGCACCTGACTCTCTCCTCCAGAACTGGCTGGTTCTGAACAGCGGCTGTATCCCCCTAATCCACCCGGCCCTCTGAAATGGTATCGCATTAAAATAATCCCCTGATTAGATTAATGAAATGACCGTTCAAACACCTCTTAACCAGGGTTAAAGAACTCCCTAAACAATCTACATGCAAGTTGATCCGCGACTGGCTTATTAGGGAACTCGCAGGCAACTATCCGGTTAACATGAAATATGTGTGTGTATAGGTGGTGCAAGAATTCCTGAGCTCCTGAAGGAACCCCACTCTGTCCTTGAGGGATTCTCCAGTTCTGAAAGGGGCAACCTCATTTCCCCATTTTAACCCTAACCTCTAATTCATCCACATAAATACATCAATCACTACCAGAGGGAAATCATCAATATGTGCAACCACAACCAAACCAAATGAGTTTCATTCATGCACTCAAGTTCTCAACCACAACAATACAGCACATTACTTCATCAGTGTCAAATCACAACTTTTACTTTCACAGTTCAATTCTTAATCAACTTCTACCAAAGCTTTACCAAATTTAAAATCTTTTGATTTGACAAACATTTAATAATCTACTGTCAGCCTATCACAGGGAGTAAGAGTTCCCACCTAGAAAGTCCCTTGAGAGAGGAGCCAACAAAAAAACTTAGGTTGGGATATATAAAATACAACACAGTTTTATTAAAGCTTTTTGGGGGGGTCTTTAATACAGGAAAATACAAAAGTAATTTAATCAATGATGTCAAGACAGAGCAAATAGTAAAGATAGAACAGCCTCTCCCTATTCCTCAAAAACACTGCCTGCCTACTTTTCTCTCTGTCCTGCTTTTTATACTTCCATTCACAGTAAAAGAGGTCATTTCAAGTTCATTTCCATGATGTCACAAAAGCTTCCAAGTTCATAAGATAGAACATGCATAAGTTCATTTTCAAAGATAGAATCATGCATCCTAGGAAATCATGCCTCGAGATTGTGTACATTTACCTTATTAAAAGTTCAGATTCAATGTTAGTATTTAGAGAGTAGTTTTTCATGCGGGTTGTGGTCTGCCACAGTAATCAGATTACTTAATATCGCCCAACACAACACTCTGCAAACGTCTTTCGTTATTTATGATAGAGAGACCCCTAGTGGCAGAAATTACATATAAATATAGAATTTTTTCTGCACCTCATCATCTTCAGTCACAGACCCCTGCATGAAGGAACTCTCCATTCATAGCATTTGCATGAAGAAAAAATCAGAGCAAGAGCAAGGATTCTGTTGGAGAACAAACTATCTTAAATGAACACATAAATAATTACATCAAGTCAACTACTCAGGGTGTTGGAGCGTTGGATTGTTTCAGGAATGGTAAACATCACTGGCATGAAAGTACAGTATTGCGGGGCTCTGTTGAGCAATGGAGGAGTAAGACGTGTCTGTAGCAGCTCTGGTAACTTTACGTTAGTATGTGGAAAATAAAGAACAGAGGTAGAAAAGCGAAAAAGGGAAAAACCAAAAAGAACAACAACAACCAGGTCTTGACCAAGCCCTGGACTAGATCGATGAGGTGACACCCGACGATATGAGTGAAGAGGCGGACCCACCAAACTGCAGTACTGGCTGCCATTGTGTTTCTTTTTTAATTGAAATGAACTGGTTGAAAAAATGTTGTATTTGAGAACCAGAATTGTGAAACAAGAAAGAATACGGTAGATTGCTGTAGTAGAATGAAAGAAACAGAGATGTCTGCCTCACACCATTCAGATGATGTCCCCACACTTCAACGCCAGGTCACCTGTTTGAACTCTGAAGTTGAGAAACAAACCGAAAAACGCGAAGACTTAGAAGGACGCTCCAGAACGCATTACATTAGGATCATTGGGATTCCTGAGCCAGGCCCTTCATCTTGAGGCTACACTATTTCCATGTGCTTGAGGACACCCTAGTGTACATAAAGCTACAGTGGCGAAGCAGATCTACCATGATGGCAAAAGGATTGAAATTTTTCCAGACTATCCACGAAAAAAAAAAAAAAAAAAAAAAGCCTTACAAACGAGGCAATCATACCGTCAAATAATAAGGCACCGGCTTATTATTTGACGGTATGATTGCCTCGTCTGTAAGGCAGGTAATCCAATAATTTAAAGCTCTGTCATGTTAAACATTATGACTGCACTATAAAACCCTGCTGGATATCTTATTTTGAGCCTTTGAAAATTTTGTTCAGTTACTATCATTGAGATGCAGGCTCAGTACTGTTGTTTACATCCAGTGAGTTCTGTTGCTACCTCCTCCAATTTAATCCACCTCTACTGTTAAAGGTTGTCGATTGTGTTGGCTCTTCAGTTGGAGACATGACTAAGTCCTTTTTAATAATAATTTTCAAATATCACTTTTTTTACAAATATAATGCAAATCTTGGCTTTAGGAAGAGGGGTGGCCTGGCGCTCGATAGATGCACATTAAATTAACTCTTTTGCCCATTGTCTCTATTGATGCTTCTTTCTAATCAAACTTCATTTTATTTATTTATTTTAACACAACACCGTACTAATTCCATTTGAACTTTTTGAGTTACCAAGCTATTGGACCAAGTTAAAAGTTGTCAACAGGCCATCAAGAGGTGTGGGGAAGTAACCTAAGTTGATGGACCATGTTTTATTTGTTTCCTTAAAGTGTAACTAAACCCCTAGGTTTTGGCTGAGGTGCATCTGGGCTGGAAATTCAAAAAATGCCTTGATTGTGGGCGGGGCTCCAGGAGCAGTTAAGACACGTCCAGTCACTCTGTGCAGCCTCCAACAGAGCCCCCCCCCTCCCACACCACTACACTCACACATGCAAAAACACACACAGAGGGGCGGGGCGAACAGTGGTGGCTCGTGATGTAAGCTGCCTCCAAAACTCATCGGCCTCCATCTCAGCCAATAGCAAAATTCGATTGTAATAGCTGGGTTTCAACCCATAGAGGGCAGTCACTCTTACATTTTTACGACAAAATACACCAAATTGAAATACTTTGACTAAAATGTCAAGAGTTGGACCAGAACACATCAACAACACTACTTCATACCCAAATACATTTGTTTTCAGCAGAAAAAAGTGGTTTAGGGGTTTAGTTTCACTTTAACAAGGTTTGCGCCATATTCACTTCAAATTGGCCAGAGTAATTCTGTTTATTGCTTATTCTTTTTCATTATGGGAAATGGGTTGACTATGGGAAGTATTTTCAGGTGGGACTAATGTGTTTCGGTGGGAGGAGCATGGAGACCACTCATTTATATTCTATTCACTGACAGTTGTGATGCTGGGAATACCCTACCAGTCAGGAATTGCTGATGCGCAGTACTATAGATGGGTTTCTTGTGTACAAACAATACTAGGTGCGCGCGCAACCAGGGGGCAAAAGACTGCTTCGGAGTGAACTGATATCAATGTAGATGCCGTATTGTTTGTAAGTTCTCCCTGACACAATTGCAATAAAATGTCATTTCATTGAAAGATCGCTTTGTCTTTCATTGCATCACAAATCAGAAAAACACTTGCTGAAATGTCCATGAATTTCACTCAACTTGCCAGGTTGTGACGGCTGTTTTGGATGTCTACAATATCAGGAGCAGGGCGGCAATGTTAGTGAACGTCAACAAAGTCAAAGTAAAAATGTTTACAACAAGGCTACTTTACGGCCTGCCAACATTTAGAAAGAAAAAAACCCCGCCAATATCGGTAAATATACTTTACACTACAGGTCTGACAGCTCGTTAGCTAGGTCTTGACAGAGATGGCTCAGACCAGTTATATCAACAGCCTCAGCAGCTCAGACTGCACCGATTACCTGAACAAACTGGTCCTCAGTACTGATGAGAAATTACCAGACCCATAAAATATTCCGAGTGAGGAATGGATTTCAGATATGTCCAAATGGCCAGCTATTATATGGCCCGACATATACAATTATCTAATTGAGAAGCCTAGTGTGTACACTAAGGACAGTTTGCGTGCATACAAATCTTTAGACGCGTATAATTATGTACTTTGTGGTCATGTGCAAAACTTAAAATTTTATGACACGAGTTCAGGGTTTTGCGCTTTGAGGGCAGGTGTCCTGCCCAGCCAGAGACAGGGAGTAAAGGCAAAACCTTATGATGCCTGGGTGTACGTGCACTGGACCCACAATCTTCTTCTTCTCTTGGCAAAAGGATGAGATCCCCTCGGGATATTAAACAGTTTCCATCCATCCTTTTGCCGATTCGTGCAGTTTACAGCACAACAGCTCCTTGTCATTTTCTTTCTCCACTGACTCCACTGGTAAACAAATGAGACATGCTCCGCTTTCTGCCCCCTGGCTGCGTGCGCATATGTGTGATGACGTTGCACAGAAACCCGTCTATAAACAACAATATTAGAGGGGATAAGGGCCTCACATTCTCAAGTTGGAATGTACACATGGACTAAATATCCAGGTTGAGAGAGGGAAGGTTCTGACCTACCTAGAGTCACTGGCCTCGATTTTTTGTTCTTGCAAGAGACTAATTTGAATAATGGTACGCACGGCAGGCTGAGGGGCGAAGTGGATAGGGGAAGTGTACCACTCAAATTTTTCAACTAAAACGAGGTGCAGCCATTTTATTAAGAAAAGGCGTGCCCTTTTTACAAAAAAACAGTTACAGATATTTCACAGACAAAGTTGATAATTGGGGGGGACGTCTTGGATACATATCTTGGTAGATCCTCCACGAGGAGGCTCCCAAGAAATGCCTCATCTGAATTTCTGAATATGTTCATTAATAGCACAAACATATTGGACATATGGAGGACAATGAATCTGTCTGGCAGGGACTACTATTCTCAAAATATCATTGTATGGGATGATATCCTTCTGAGCATAGCGCACCCACAAATTACTATTACATAACTTCTTGACTAAGTGAGCCCTAGCAACCCACATGTCCAAGGTCATGAAGTCACATATCAAACCAGCGCTTATGCTCGTCGTTCTCAACATATCTGAGACCTTTAGAAAACTTCAAGCAGCACAGCAATACTTCCTCTCTTATGGCCTTATAACGACAAAGAAACTAATCCTTACTCTATGGAAGGGCACAACTGTCAACAACATGATGTGGCTTGAGGACTTAACTAGCACACTTCATGTATAAAGGAGAAGAGATATGCTCTGAAGGACAAGCTCCAACAATTCAATAAAATCTGGAAACCCCTTATATCATATCTTGCAGCTGCGGATCCAATACAACAAGGTAGCCTTAGCACACACATTACAGCAAATGGGATGGCTACATTATAGAGTGAAGGGTCTCTGTGGTTGGAGGGGTGTGGGATGAATACAGGGAATGGTAACTGGATGATTGTGGGAGGAAGGACTTGAGAGTGATGGGGGATTATGGTCAACTTTTTTTTATGTTGTAGTTGTTGCTTCCTTTTCTTTGTGTTCTTATAATCTTTTCATGTTGCTTGTTCACCAATATGTATTAGATGATTTTGCATTTTGTTTTCTTTTCACCTTAATTAATATTACTTTTGTGCCTACTATATTAGTTGATTATTTGATATAATAAGTCCTGAATGTGTAAGTGGAATGTATGTAAAATTGAAGTGCTCAATAAAAGATATTTGAAATATGAAGGTACAGTATCATCACTGTAAAAGTGAGAAGTGTCAGGTTATGATGGCGCTCATCACACCTGCATGAATATTATTGGATGTGAGTAGACAGCTGGTAGCCACACAGCTGGCAAATGAGCCAGTGATTGCAAAGCATGAATACAGCAGCTGATGCCAGTCAGCTAATGTAAGAGCAAATTCAAGGCTCTGCCGGAGCTGATGTTCCAAACAATAACTTTTGCAAAAATGAATGCAGGTCTGATTTTCAGTGTGATGGATCACAAAACTTAACCAAGACTAAAAATGTAGAGAATTAGAAAATACTTTTACATTCTTTACGTCATTTCCAACAAATGGGGGGAAACACACTAAAAACGTGAAAATATCATTATTTGCAGTAAAAAACAAAACATTTCTTTTTTAATTGAAATTAACTGGCTGAAAAAAATGTTGTATTTGAGAACCAGGATTGTGAAACAAGACAGAATAAGGTAGATTGCTGCTGTAGAATAATGACAGATTGTCAAAAAAAAAAATTTAATAAATGGAAACAAGTTATTTTGCATTGAAAACAGGCTGGAATAATGGTTTCATTGGATGTATCTTTTCACTTCTCCACTCGTGTAAAAAAAATATTACTCTAATGACTCAATTAGACTAAAATCACTAGAAGAAGCAGAAGAATACTGCTCCCACTCTGAACACACAATAAAGCACATAAAAACAATAATATTGTTATGTGCAAATGTTTGTAGCTTATCACTCACTGACGCCGGAATTATTACAGAAAAATGTGTGAGTTTGCTCTTACTGTACTTCAAAGTACGCAATATAAATGTTTACGTTAACACTCCAAATTTCATTGAGAATCTGAAAAAGCTCAGCCTCGAAGAAAAATAGCTGGCGATTTTCATTTGGCTATTAAGAGGGTAACAGTTGGCATAATCTCTCTTTATCCTGCGTTGATTTCCATCACGTGTGAAATTCAGGGGCTTCAATTACCCTCCCAGGGAGAACAGTCAGACATGAGCACTGTCACAGATTTATCTGCTGTGTTTGGGTATGAATTGCTAATGACCATCTGACTGCAGCAGAGACAGATGTATCTCCACATGGCTAATAGACTAATTGATGTTGCACAGACACATAAACATCTGTCTGAAAAAGGCATCAATCCACGGAGGAAGAAAATCGACATGTTTCCCCCTCTATTTTCCATACTGTTTGATATGTTTTTTATGTGTTTTTAATGGATGGGTTGGTGGAATGTTTTCAAGAGGTGCTGATGATGGTCTGAACCACTGACTGCAAGAATAATAGACAGAGCCACTATGAAGCTTGAAGTGGGTAATTCTGGCTGTCGCCATTGTGGAGTTGCCTGACTCTGCCTAAATCCCAGCTAATCGAAAATGGGCAAAGAAGTGGAGCATGGGCGGACATTAACTGAGCCTAGTTAGTTAAACAAACCTACCTAGCCGGAAGTTACTATGATAGCTAAGGCTAACAAGCTATCTGCTTGTATACATGCCCCATCTCTGCATGTCACTGACTTCACTTCTTCCCCGGAGTCCTTGTGCTTTCTAGTCCTACAGGCTCCCATGGATCCTGGCCGCGCCCGGGTCGTGGATCGTGGCCTACTGCCATGGCCCTGCCTGACACCCACCACTACTGTTGCTAATATTAGTCATATCTCTGTTACATACGTTCCACTACTATTATTGTAATGCATTACTACATACTATCCTTACCGTTAACCACTACTACTGTTATCACTAGTAATCACATTTCCATGTGCATTTCATTGTTGTTGCTGTGATGCCTCTTTATGTGCTTTCATTCCTGTCAACCATCCATTATAATTGTATACATTGTGATCTCGTTGATCTGCTCTGTACATGCGACATCTATTGCACGTCTGTCCGTCCTGGGAGAGGGATCCCTCCTCTGTGGCTCTTCCTGAGGTTTCTTTTCCGCATTTTTTTTTTTTCCCTGTTAAAAGGGCTTTTTTTGGGGGGCAAGTTTTTCCTCACTCGAATCGAGGGTCGAAGGACAGAGGGTGTCGTCTCTGTACAGATTGTAAAGCCCTCTGAGGCAAACTGTGATTTGTGAATTTGGGCTATACAAATAAAATTTGATTTGATTTGATTTGATTTAAGTGAATTTGTGAAGTGAAGTTTAATTGAAGTTTAATCATTTGTGTTTAATTCCACTTTTGCACAATACCCCTAAAAAGGCAACATGCAGAAATGATGTATTTATCCACTGCATTGTGGTGTGAGCTTCACAGAATTTGAAATGAACTGAGATGAAAAAATGTATACAGTGTGCAGAGGCTCAGCTTAGTACCTCTATGTCACATACACTGACTGCAACTTGTCCATGTTCGTGTGTGCCATTGTTCTAATGTGCTGCATGTTTTAATACAAATATTAATACATAGTGCCAGCGTATGGATAGTCGTATCTCAAGAGGAAGTTTCAGGATATATTGCCGTATCGATATTTTATATAACTATAAGCCTTAATGTAATTTAAAGGAGTGAGTTATATAACAATTTACCCTGTACAGTTGCCATGAGTGGGTAGCTTAGCTACAGACCAAAACAGTGTTTTTCTACCAACCTGTAAACATGTTTATTTCTGCTGTAAAGTTGGACATTTTCAAATGGGCTCTAATGGAGATGACTCACTTTTGGAGCCAGTCTCAAGTGGCCATTCGAGGAACTGCAGTATTTGGTACTTCTGCGTTGGCTTAATTAATTTTTCAGCACTAGAGGTTGCTGCATGGTCTGAACCAACCATCATAGAAGTCAGAGGGAGATGGTGGGGGCTCCATTGTTGGCTCCATTGTGAACGCTGTTTATTCTGACTAAACCCCCCATACACCATCCTGCTGCTACAAATACTCATTAAAGCAGCTAATGTGGATTAATCTTCTGCTGAAAATAGTCCCCAACAAATGTACTATTTCCTCCTGTCTGAGTAACGTTAGATAGAAACTACAGTGACCAGCTGTAATACATTAGTTAATCTATACTATCACTGTGTTGACATACAGTATGTGTGTATGCTGTAAATTGCAAGATGTGAGTTAAGGAAGGTACTGTTTAATGACAGCCAATTACATGTTGCAATTGACATGTGATGTGCGTGTCAATACAGTATCAACGAAGCAAGACTGATGCCCACTGGGTTTCAGTCCTGCATAATTATTTTCGGTCTAGCACTGGATGCTCCCGCCAGAATCACTGGACAATCCGACTCGGCTAACACACACTGCATGGGCCTGGAACTGAGAGCCACAAACAGGGTTAGAAAGTACTGTGAAACAGACTGACACATTGATGCGTCTGGTCTTCTCATTGAATTGTTTATATGAGAAACATTATAAAGTAACACGCTCAGCTTTATAAATACCTATACAGTAGTGTATCCTATAGGCTTCTATAGGTTTTTACATGTTTTGTTTGGCAAAACTTGTGAGGACCCAAATGTAAGACTCTCAGGAGGCCAGCAGGATTGAGAACTAAAAGCAAGCTTTAATGAACAGCCAAAATCCAAAACTCATAGAATCCACACACCACAAAAAAACAGAAAACATACCACAGGGAGACACTGGAAGGCTCCGGGGAATAACGCAGGTGAATCACACGGGACAAACCGACAAAGACATCAGGGCAAAACTTCACAGGAAATCCACCACAGCAAATTGGTTGTATATGAATCTTTTATAATTATTATCGGAGAAGGTTGCATTGCTGCACCACTCCACATAAACACTCTGTAAACCATCTGTAGCTTTAGCATAGCAGTGATGCAGATTAACGTGTGAGTGGGCTGTACAGTAATTTCCATGATGAACCTCTTTAGATTATGTTCAATGCAGCCAAGTGGAGTTTTCTACTACCTGAAATCAGTCAATAGACAGCAGAGATGGTCACAGCTTTCTACTGTATATTTCTAGCTGGCTCAGCCAAAGATCAGTTTGAGGGGGTGAAATATTTTTCTCCTGTGTGATTGCAATATCATTTGATATGAGGTTTTGAAAAGCCTCTCTCTGGATGCCTGTCTAAAAAATACATTCCGTGCTCAGCTTCAGCAACAGGGATGTAAAAATTGTCGACTGACAGACATGCTGCATGACTTTTAAAGAAACACAAAAGTCAGCTGTCATTTGCTTCATTACATCGTTCCTCTCAGCATGAGAGGAGACGCGTCTGAGTATGTGTTGACATACAATAACAACATGCAGAATATATAGTGTATGATAAGACAGCAGCTGGGAATAGAATAAACAAGAGGCTCTGCTTTCTAAAGATTTTTGCTTTTTTGAGATAAGCAACAGCTCCAGTGGAGGATCTATGGAACAATGAGTCTTAGTTTGTGGAGATATGGTGGTTACAGATGTAGAAAGTGCGAGAGGAGACTTTATGAGTTTCCTGTCTGAAGCAGGGTGCCATTTATCCAGCCATGTCAGTGCTGATCTCAGCTCCAACACTGCTGTCAGCACTGAACAAGGAGCCAAATAAAAGAAGTACATTTTATCAAATCTGCTCCAGACCTGAGTGAAGAGCGAAGAGCTTCATCTTTCTGATGGGAATTCTCCTTTTTTTCCATACACAGGAGATTAAAAATGGTCAGAGCTGCCATAAGTTTATATGAAAATGAGAATGTTGTCTCCGATGAGTAGCAGAAAATGTGTGGCTGTGTGTGTGAGTGTGTGGCATTCACAGACAAAATGCTTTCTCCTGATGCCTTGTCAAAAGCACACTTACACATTTTAATTTGCCTCTGTGCACAGCCAGAACTTGCACCTTTAGAATAGTTTTTTTTCTTTTGTGACTGTATTTGAATAGACGGCTCAAGATTATGAAATTTAAGGAGGGGAGTCAGACAGAGTCTGACGTGCAAAAAAGGCCATGGTTTGGAATTGAACCTGGGCTGCTGCTGAAGACTCAGCATCAGATTCATGCTAGGAGGCAGAATCTGACAGAAATTTGGAGCATTAAACATACATATTTATGTACTTGAAGCAAGCACACTTAAACCATTTCAACACCAAAGTTAGCGTGTATACGCAGGTTATTGTAATGCAACTAAACTTGATAATAATAGGCGATGAGTTTTCCTTTCTGTTATGTTCTTTTTGTTTGTTGTGTTTCCATCACAGCCGACAAGAGCTGGAGCCAGGAAACACCTGAGACTACTGCAGGGTCCTTTGACATGGGAGTGAATGGCCATTGTTACCATCCACATTAAAGACAAAATCCAGATGTCAGTAGGTATTAATGGTTTTAAATGCATTGT
The DNA here is from genome assembly GCF_965226575.1 of Pagrus pagrus. NCBI lineage: Eukaryota > Metazoa > Chordata > Actinopteri > Spariformes > Sparidae > Pagrus > Pagrus pagrus. The sequence goes on along the minus strand of NC_140205.1, from coordinate 21,826,556 downwards.
AAAGGGGTACTGTATATAAGTGGCAATTACAAATGAGAAAAGATTGTTACTAAAAGAACTTCTCTGGAAATGTCTGAGTTAGGTAAATTTAGTTGGTGTCCTTTTAGCACTAAATTACTTCCTTTGTGTTTTCACAAGTAGTGTTTCCTTCCTGAGCTAGGAATACACAATGAGTGACTTTTATTCATTTTTACACAGAATGAGGACTATTTTGTCCCTCGACAAGAGAATCACTTTAGGAATGGCCAAGGCCAAAATGTAGGTTTTATTGGCTTCCACATTTGACATCTCAAAGACAACTAGACAGGCTGAGAAGGCTCAACATGGTCTTCAGGATACTCTGCATTGTTTTACAAGTGCACCATTGAGAGTATCCTGACTGGCTGCATCACTGCCTGGTGTGGCAGTTGCAACACCGTGAACTATAAGGCATTGCACTGGGACAAAACTGCAGTCCATGGGGGACCTGTACACCCAGTGGTGCTGGAAGAAGGCCAACTGTCCTGCCTGCTGCTGTCTGGTAATCTGACAGTCCTTCAGCTGAGGGACAGCTTCATCCTGCAGCCATAAAACTGTCCAACTATATATATACACATACACAGAGTGATGGAAATAGGTAGGTTTATTTTATTCTGTTTTTTATTTTATTCCTATATTTGAATTAATGTTGTGTTAGAGCAGTGTTTCTCATCTTTCTGTTTCCCTCTCCCAGTGTTTTATAAAGTTGACCAAAAAAACTAACCCTAACCCTAACTAGTGTTTTGGATTTTTTCACCCCTGGGTCCGTTTTCACAACAGCAGGTGAACCATGTGTGGAGGAGCCTATCGAAAAAACCAACATGGTACCAAATGACATCGCAACAACCAGATGTATGAAACAAGCTTGTATGAAACAACAGCATAAGGACTACATTAGAGGTCACATCACAATCAGTGCGTTTACAGGAGGGATGTAATACCTGGCCTCTCTTATGTGCTTTCTGTACAGCATGTGCAAATTTTAGTAGATAGGAGTGAGTGAGAGCAGATACATATTTAACAGTAAGATTTTTTGCTCTTTCTGCTTTAGAGGCCTGGTCCTCCACCTAAAGTACAATTGCAGTGGTGAATGATCTGCTTTTGGATTCAGATTCTGCATCATAAAAACTGGATGTCACATACTTTCCCTTTCCTTTCATTCAGATAAAACTGAGATTATGTCATGGGACCTGCTCACCATAGACATCAGTTTGATCAAGTAACAATAACTGTTGACAAGTTTTTTTCCTCAAAGAGTGCCAGCCAAGAATCATTGTGTCAACTGTGATCCTACCCTCTCTTAACCTGCATGTTAAAGAAATCACTGAGGCCATTTTGCACTGACACAACTAGGGTTGGGCCAATGAACGATGCCATCGTCCATCACCGATGACTGACAGCCATCGACTACTAATCCCTGTCCTTCGTACCATCGTGATTCAAAGGCTCCCCACCAGAAAGCACAATTAAGTGGCATGTCCCCTCACAGTTGCCGTAGGTCAAGAGTTGTTGTTGTTTGTGATATGAGGGGAAAGGAAATGAAAATAAGTATGTACTGCTCAGTGCACTAACATAATGTCTTCTTATTAAACCAGCTCAGTTAGGCGAACCCAAGACACTCGGTTACATTTGTGGCAGCAGTGTTTCTTTTCCTGTGGGCTGCTGTTTCTCTCAGTCATGCCGTTTTTACACACTGTTTCCTTAGCTTAGCTTCCTTTGGCTAGTCAGCCAACGTTGTTATGCATATGAGGCTGAAAAAAGTTAAGTTATGGACATGTGGTGCGGGGACAAGGCCTCTTTTAAACCCGGCACAGAGATGTATGATAGTTTCCTCTGCAGGGTGAGACAGTTGGAGATTCATGTCAGAGCAACGGACGCTGCAGCGGCCCAGGGTTTGAGTCAGACCTGCAGCCTTTTGTCCTAAGCAGATGCTCATCTTGCATAGAAAATGTGACAAGTTGAATGCTATAACATTCGTTGAGGTAACATTGTTTACACTGTAATGTGGAAACTAAAATAATCCTGAGATGAGATTTATCATGATCTGTTTGAGTCTGCCAAAGACAATTATTGATAGACTCTTTGCTTTGTAGGTTTGTTTTGCAGTAAATTACTTGAGCAGCATATCACAATGTCAGAAACAAAGAAAACCTGAACTGATCACTGTCAGGTAGTCATACAGCAAAATGAGCAAAAAGGCCTCCATATTAAACAAAAAAACACAACATTGCCTTTTCCCTCTAGAACAGCACAGTCAGAACAGTCTGATCTGATGTCCATATGAGCAGGGCAACATCCCCTATCAGCTGCTTTACTGTCACAAATCACTGTTGCAAAACAAAACCTTTGATTTGACTACGCAGTGGTTAAAGTTTTGTTAGGTTTAGGCACAAATCGACTTGGCTAGGTTTAGAAAAAGATTATGGTTGGGGTTAAATTTAACTTGGTTATGGTAAGGGGAGCTTCGTCATCATGGTTCAATTGACACTTTATTAAAGTTTAGGAATGATGGTGGTCAAGTTTTGGAAGTTTTGATGACACATCCATCCATTCCAGTCTCCCTCCTCTGCACACTATAACATCACACTACAATACCAGTGATTGATTTTGTAGGATAACAAAATGGGCTACCTTAGTAGTCTGTATTTTTTGTCACTTCATCTTCAGCCTCTTGGTTAGTCGTTGGTTTCACTCCTACTCTGTGATAGGTTTGTAATATTTATCCACTGCATCTGACTTCTCAGGAGAGAGTAAATGATGCTGAAATCTCAACATGATTTCACACCATGACAGTGATTAGCTGTACTTGTGCCTGTCTCATGCAACACTGCTAGTTTCGCCGAACTCATTCTTAATTTAGCTGCATAATCTGTATCTGAAATGCTAATGTCAACTGAGAGTTTGTGTGAAATGCTTTAGAATTCTTTAAAAGGTCAGCAAAATATAACAGGCAGTGTGAGGGCCCCCAAACAAATATGAATTGCACATTAGTTTGCCTCCCTTGAGGTCTCATTAAGACTAATTGATTTATTGCAGAATAGTGTGCACACTAGCAGCAGCACGCCAATCTCGAATAGCATCTTTGCCAGAAGAACCTCTCCTTTTTACGTATTATTACATATACATATTTTTCTGTCTCAAGTCAGTCAGTCATTTATTAGGCCAGACACAGAGATCAGAGGACAGAGCACAGCTAACATAACAGTAGGTCCAGGCAGAATTAGCCTCTGTTTTCCCAGGGGGGACTGCTGCTCTCACCTCCTGGATCCCAGCTCTCCCAGGCAGTGTGCAACAGAGCACACTCAGTGGGAGAGAAACCAGTGCCTATTTACATCAGCGAAACACTCCCCTCTCTTTGCTTCTCACTCTGTAGGGAGTTTTCATTTTGGCTGTTTGATTAAATATCGTATGAGAAACAGAGGAGTGTGCATGTGTGTGCGAGCGAGAGCATGTTATACAGTTGGTTGTAATTACTCCCTGAGGGAGCTCTCCTCCCCGAGAGAAATTTGCCTCAGTAGAAAAACAGAGACCGCAATGAATTTCATCTAAATTAAACTTAATGTCAATAATCTTAACCATATTAAATGCACGACTATCAGTGTCTGATATGAGTGTGTTTTTGTTTTTAATAAAACCAGAGTGTTGAATAAAGTTTGATCCACATCCCCAGCCCTGTGGCTAGAAAGTCTCCGTTCTGGTTTGCTATCTTCACTGTAGGGAGCAACATGTAAAGGCTAAATAGATAACTGATTGTGTGGGTGCAATGTTGCAGTCTATAACCTTCCAGCAGAGATGATGTGGCATCTATTGTTGTCATGACAACACCACCGTCATAGTTATTTTTGCATGTGTTCTGCCATTCATCGTAACTGCCTGCCTGAACGTCTCCTGTCAATCCCCTTCTATCCATCCGGCTGTTGTTTCTGGCTCTTCCCACCTTTACTCATTGTCTGCACAGCTGTAAAAGGGTCGTTGTCAAAGACATCACCAGCATCTACAACACAATCAAATGATTTGCCATTTGTATTTCATAATTCACAAGACTCCAGTATCTAATATACTTTGTCTCATTCCGTCATCATGTTTCTGCATCAACCGTCAATTCAGTGGTTGATCAGCAGTTTGGGCACCCACAGAAAAAAACATACCGTGACCGTGATGGTATGATAGGCCACAGCAGAGAACAGGCAACAGGCTTGGGACCCTTGTTGCATTTAGTTTTCCACATCTCTCTCGTCATTTTTCTGTTGTCAGCTGTCCAATGAGGCTATAGAATGCCCAGAGCATGAAAGAAGAAGCAAATGTTTTGGATTAAGAGCAGCAGACTTTCAGATGATTACCGTCCACGGCATCTTTGGACCATCCAACCTGACCAGCCCAAACGCCCCAGGGAGGAGAGGAGAAAGATCCAGCATGGGAGCAGTGCTTGGACTTAAGGCTCCTCCTGGCTAATGTCTGTTCACAGGACACTTGTGTCCACCACAACATCCTACATCAAGCTGTCCAACTCGATGGGCGAACCGTGTTCCAAGCCAACAGAGTTCGGGACTACAGCAGGACGAGGAGAGGTGGACTCTTGAATGATACTTGGTGCTCACACACAGTCAAAATCAATAGACAGTGTTCACCTGATGTTGACCTTTAAATATATCGATGCTGACCATTTAATCATCACCATCTTGTTGCTGCTGTTTACATTCACCTCTGATGCAAATGTAAAGATATACTACGTGTTTATGTATATACTGCATGTATATACATAACTGTTACAGCCGCCTCGATTTTCCCCTCCCATCCAACTGCCTTTCTGCTGGAAGTCTCCCCCTCCTCATGGGGGTGTGTCTAGATTCCACTGTAAACACGCCCATTCATTCAATTGCAGGGTGTCACCATGAGATGGTGCGTCCCTCACAAAAACATATACAGCATAGTTACCCTTTAAACCTAAACCATATTCTTCTAACCCCTTACATGGCAAATATTACACTTTTATCCCACTACATTTACAGTATTTCAAAGCTTTAGTTACTTTAGTTAGCATTAGCCCTACTGGTTACTGTACATTACTTACTTAATTAATACTTCATATCAATAATTAGATAATCTAAATAATCTAGTTGTAGCTAGGTTATATTATTATAGGTTGAGCCACCTAGCAGTATATACAGTTAGTAGAATCAGTCCATCCTTTACCTGCTGCAGCCCTAAAGTTTTGAACACATTAATGCATCAATAGTTAAAATTCAAGAATACAGTATACTATATGTTTATTCTGAAATGGACCATTTGTTTATTCAGTCATGAAAAGGAACACCATGTGTTTATTTAGTGTATTTAAGCACATGAAGCACATAAGCCTTGAAAAAATGTTTGAATGTCGTTCCTTTAGTATGCAGTATACAAAAGAGTTGATTTAAACCCAACCAAAAGTATGAAATGCCTCGTATTGTAGGGAACATTTACAAATGTTAATATGCCCCACAATGCAAAAAGGTTTTTTCCAGTGACCCACTATATCCTGCCATACAACTTCATCTTAGTAGTGGTCCAAGTTCAAGGGCACTAAAAGAACATTGTGATTGAACTTTGCAAATTCCATTGTAAAAAGATGGAACTTGATGAATGGTCATGCTGAAAAAGAGCAAGCCAACTCTGTATATGAAAGTCTCCCAAGCACAGCAGACTAGTGGGCCACTCCAGTGTCATGCCAATAATTTCAGTGGTGATGGTTGGAGGGTCAGCCCTGTCTGCCGCTGTCACTGACAGTTATAAGGTTGGTTGCTCTGCTGCTGTTCAGGCGTTTCCTGCAGACTTCTGCCTCAGTGACACTCTTCTGTCACGAACTGCCACTCTGAATTAAAGCTTGATGACTGATGCAACGGCTGTGGCATGATGTTCTGTTAGCCCATTTAGCAAACCCACACCTCTTTAGTAGGCTTGTCTTGCAGAATGGATTCAAAGTCACTGTGTGCTGAGTGCTGTGGAGTGATGGAATACACTGGAGAGACTGAAGTGCACCATATCATCAGCACATCTGTCCCAGTTGACCTGGGTGGATTTGCGGAGGGTTTGTAGAGAGAGTACTCAAAGTAGGACTCACTCACTGCAGCACTGAATGAATGTGACATGATATAACTATCAGTGTTGAAGGATGTGCAACTGCACAAGCCTGCAGTGCTCTGAGGGAGCCGACCAATGCTAAGTACCCCATCAAACTCATGTAGATCAAAATAATGTATTTCTATACTAAAGAATGGAGTAATTAAAATTACATATGATAAAATGACCCTCTGTTGTCTGTTTCCTTAAAATATACTATGCATGGGTATGCAATTTGAGTCCCTCATGGGAACGACGGTCTAACAATGAACAGAAAAATCTTCACTGTCCACCAAGGACCAATAATAGATCCTCTATCATTACAAGCCTGTTCTCATCAGAAAAACTATCATGTGAATGCAGCTCATTATGGCCCATATTTAAGTTTCTTGTTCAGCTGTGACCACTAGTGGTCAAAGTCATTATTCCAGCAGCAAAGGCAGAAGTAAGTTGAGGTTGTATAAAGAATGACAAAGTCTATATCAAGCAGACTTTGAGATGATCACTGCCCACGGTATTTTTTGACCTTCCAGCCAGACCACCACAGGGAGGAGAGGGGAGAGATCCAAGATGGGAGCCGTGCTAATCCAGTTTGGACCTAAGGCTGCTCCTGGCTAATGTCTGGTTGCTGGATAATGAAATGGACAAATGGGATGCTGGCCAAGGGAAAGCAGAGATTGTTTTCGCCCACATCTTTACAGAGACCTGTCTCGACCACATCATCCCCAGATCAATCTGTTGCACTCTTGACTGTGATCTGGGCCGACAGACTGCTGGACTGCAGCAGGATGAAGAGCGGTGAACTATGTGTCTACATTTACATTTAGGGCATTTTAGCAGACACTTTTGTCCAAAGCGACTTACAGTTATTCATACATACATACATACTCTGATGGCGGTGGCGAGGTGCAAGGTGCCGACCAGCACATCAGGAGCAATTTGGGGTTCAGTATCTTGCCCAAGGACACTTCGACATGCAGACCAAGGGAATCGTACCATCGACCTTCCTATAACAAGACACTGGCTCTACCCCTGAGCCACAGCCAGGGCATTTACTGTGCCATTTACTAATGTGCCACTCAATCGAATACTCAAGACAGCTATCACACTCACCACTGTTAGATAGGTGAAAAGGTCATCACTGAAATCTAGTTTGCTGTAACAAACCTGTGTTGTGTTGTATAAAGCCTTGATATTAAGTTGCTCAGATATTTCACATCCTCGCTTAATTTCAAAGCTAACAAGCATAGGAAAGGATAGAATAGTCACAGGATAGGTTAGCTCTAAAAGTTTCACCTTCTTTATTAGGGAACGTTTCAGACATCAGGTAAAACATCTTTTGACAGCTGGTTGGAATCAGAATCACAGCTTTATTCCACCACCATCTCTCAGCCCATTGCCATGCTACTGACTGCAGGGCCAGTATGTCATTAAAGCCCTCACTACACTCATTGTGTTCCCTGCTAATAGACACTAATAGAATTAGCGTTCACCAATGCATCTCATTAGGTACTGTGAGGCCCTGTTCTGATTAAAGCGGTGACTGAGTTAGCACATGAACACACTAAGCATGTGTTCATGTCATATCAACACCACTGAATCACATTCCACTATGTATAAACCACAGGTTAGTTTCACCAGAATTAAGCATCATATGTGAACTTGACACCGATCTGCCATTGGAAAGTAATAAATGAACCCCCTGTGAATAAGTCAAATGATGTATGACAGTGTTTAACATGTATTAGCCCCATGTGATCCTGACCATGGGGTGTTTGGTGGGCTAATGAGACTGTATCCCTGTGAAGACCCGCAGTAAATCAGCAGGAGCACCTCCGCCTTTAATGCTGACTCAGAGCCGGGCACTCTGACTACATTGCTCTGCCTCTACCTCTATCACATATCTTTTTATAACACTAGCAGCATTGGTCAGTTCGTCCATGCAACACTTTGGTCCAGAACAAGACATCACAACAACTACTGGCTGAACTGACATTAGATTTGGTTTGGATTTTCATGACCCAAATGACCTTATCCCAAAGTAAGTACATTTACTCAAGTATTGTACTTAAATGGGCTATGGGCTAGGGGTGGCCCATAGTGTTGAATTATCACCTACATTTGATTCATGTGTGCAACACAACACCCAGGTTGGACACAATAATTTTAGCTCCTGCATGATGCTATGACGTACGTTAAACTTAAAGACGCTGTTGTGTAAATCTTTTCCATCCCTCCATGTCGGTACCAGATCCTTGCCAGAAGTGCAACTCTCAGCAGAGATGAGAATGAGGTAAGATGTCTGACTTCTTCTATCATTCCAAAACTAATGGGTCTAATTCAAGGTATATGATGTGCTGCTGTCTACTGGGCCTGTTTTCTGGCTCATTTGCAACGTGGAAATTGGCACACCGGGGGGAAAAAAAGAAGGGAAACTCAAAACAACAGAGTGAAAAGTGTGAATATCAGGCTTACATTGATTAGGGGGACACAAAAGTGACACCAAATGAATGCTAATATTGCTCCATTACATAATGCAATCATTTACAAACAAATTGTGTTTACTGACAAAGTTTTACAAACATTCCCAAGCCAATGTCTAAATATCCTTTATATAATCTGCTCCACAAAGTGATGAACCTTGCTTCGTCCTTGCTGTGAACCACCTTTCATACTCTCATGAGAGTGGAATGTTCCAAACAGGTGTTTTTGGAGCATTCCACAACTTTCACAATCTTAGTTGCCTCTGTCTCAATGTATCTGAAACATGTTGCTGACACAAAATTCAGAGTAAGCATATATTTACAAAACTCAAGTTGATGAGATCAAACATGAAATATATTGTCTTTGTACTGTTTTCCATTGAGTATCGGTCAAAAAGAATCCATAGGAACTTTTACTTACTTGTTGAATGCAAGACCTTTTACTTTTAACAGAGCACATATTTCTACTTTACTTACTTACAAGTTAAAAAATACCTCTCAACCTGCACACCCTAATTTGCTAACTTGAGCAAACTGTAGTTCGATTGCTGTGTAACTGACATTGAGTAGTTTGCTCAACTCACAACTGTATCTTTATTCAAAAGTCAAGAAAGACTAGAACACGCCATACTACACTAGGATAAATGTTTGAAGCTTTCTGCCATTATCATGTAACAAGCCTTTATCACAGCAGATGTTTTTACTTGTGCTGGCTAGGTTATTTTCTATACCAAGCCTGTCCTCATCAGAAAAACGGACATGATCGTAGCTAATTATAGTCCATATTTACATGTGTTGTAGGCACTGACCTCTAGTGGCTGCATTACTGCTCACTTCCTCCTTTGAGCTGTAATAAAGCGTGAACAGTCTGTAAGTGGAGGAGGTGGGGGGCGGATGGTTGGGTTAAACAAGCACTAGACATTCTTTCAGGAGACTGCTGTTTGTGTCCTGTGAAGGTCCACGGTGAGTCCCTTTAAATCTTTTTTATGCTTGTTTTGTATTCCCATTTGTAAAGACATATAAATCAACTGCAAATAAGGTCAATGAAAGCATATTTTGTATCTGTCTGTGAGATAATCAGTGGACACTCAAGAAGAGTGGAAATGTGATTTTTCTGACAGATACTAATAAAAAATTGAAAATTTGTATTGATTTTCCAACAAGAAAAATAATAATAGTTATTGCCATCTTTTTCTCAGCATGAATGGGATAATTAGCTTCTCATCCAAAACGTACCTTTGATGTTTCTTTCAAAGCTAGAATAGATTCATATTTCAATGTATCCAAATGGCTCACCACTCGGACGGAGCGGTGCTGAGCAGAGTAAAACATGGCTCGATCTCCTGCTTCAGTCTTAGAGAGTCCTGAGCCCCTGCCTGCCAGCTGTGCTGCTCAGAGACCGGCTCCCTGCTGGGGGCTTTGAAGGCTAGCACTGCAGCTTTAAAGTAGCCTGCCACCACTGATCCCAGTGCTAGGACTTTGAGGCCGTCACCACACAAGCCAGAGCTGTCAGAATCACATTCACACTCTGGAATCCTCAAAAGATGTTGATTTCACCTGCTGAGAAGATACTTAGATTTAACCTCATCAAATTGGGGTAAAAGTGGAGCAATGTAATGCAAAGAGAGCCAGGAAACAGAATGTGGTTCAGTTTAACTTGATTAGTAAAGTCAAATCGGGGGTGCTCTGAGTCAGAAGTAAAAACCTGCTGGGTACAAACTCAGGCTTGGGGAATTTACATTTCATTTGAAAAATCTAATACTTTTCTTTTAAAACTGCCTTTCAAGGCACAGACAACATCAAGAAGGGAAACAGTAATTAACAGGCATCTTTGACTGTCAAACTCATTTAAGCTGCTGTACGAACCATTTCAAACTTTTAGGCAAAGACAATCAGTGTGTTCTCAAGGGGCTTTCAGTATGCCACTAACCCACACAATACTCCAAATCAAAAATGTAGTCGTCTCAAAATTAAACTAATTAGTTTGTATTTGTTTGTTTATACGCACGGAATTGACAAAACTATTTAATCTTCTAAATTCACCTGTAGTCTTTAAAAAGATAGACCTGGTGATAATAATATTTTTGTTAGTGAAAGCAAAGCCCATGCAAACAGCCAGACTAGCAATTAATTATCATACAAACAACTATTGTGTGTATTTAAAGTCTGATTGATCTTAGTCCGGGGTAGTAGATCGATAGATAGATAGATAGATAGATAGATAGATAGATAGATAGATAGATAATTCATCCCCATGGGAGCATGAATGTCTGTATAAAAGTTAATGACAAGCCCTTCAATACTCTTCTGAGATATTTCACACAAAAAAAAGTTCTCAAAACCACAAATATGGTCACGATGGTGCTGAAGTAAAAGGGGATCCCCAAAGTCAGTTCCTCTGGGATCATGTCTGTCTGGACAAATCTTTGGTCCAAAGTAGCCACATAGATGAGGAGATACATTCATTTTACAGAATAAGTCAAAGTAGGATTCATCGGGCTGGGGACCATGAATATCTTCTTCAAATTCCATGACAAACAATCCAGCATTGAATAATATATGTGTGTGTGTGTGTGTGTGTGTGTGTGTGTGTGTGTGTATTTGTGTGTGTATTTGTGTGTGTGATGTACTGCTCTGTGTTACTGTGTTGTGTTTGTAATGGTTAATTTGTTTTCAGTGATTTCATTATGACCTGCCAAGGGACTGTAGATGTAAACATCTAAGCTAACTCTAGTACAATGCATCAAATGACAACATTTATGTTCAGTATTGTACATTCTCCCTCTACACATACAATAAATTAAAATAAAATTGTTGAAATATTTCAGTGTGGACAAAGTGGTGCACCAAGCAACCTACCAACAGGCAGAGTAACATTGGTGTCTGCACTGCTGTGCCATTAGTGTGGCTAAGAAGTGGATGTGGGGTGTGAGATATGTATGAAATATGGAGCAATACAGGACATGGTAATGCTGGACAAAATGAAAAAAAAAAAAGTAGAATGTAAAAATGATTAATCATTAATTATTAGGTCTCAAATAAGCTGTATGGTATCAAATATACATGTACACAGGGTGTAATGAATGTCCTCATCAGTCTGCAGTTCAGATAATTAATGAGTTACTTTGTAGACTGTCAGGCAGTAGCAGTGTGTATGTGTGTGCTGAATTACCCAAACTCACCGTGCTGTTATTAAGTATTGTTGGAGGGTGTGAGACTATCAGCACTGAATAATGGTGTGCAGTGGAGGACACAAGGGCAAACACGGATCAAGCTCACTTTTGTCCCCCTGCAACTGCCAACCAAATCACTTGGATCACTTACTAGTAAATTGATACTTATGCTACAATACAAGGGCTATGCTTGGGTCAGGACAGGGTGTCATTAATATGACTTTATGTCACACAGCAGAAATTACAGTGGAGATTTCCTCAATGATTAGATTCCATTCTGAAAATATTATTTTCACATAGTGGCAGGCTGCTAACCTCTGACTATCCTGATGGAGTTTTGACAGACCAGTATGGACACTGAAGAGACAAATCTGCTGCTATGTTTAATATTTGGGGGTAACCTGATGAAAGCAGGTGGAGGGAGTGGAAGGGCACAATAACGCTCATCTATAAAACAAACTATATTAGACTGAGTGCTGTTATAATGTCATGACTAAAAGTCACATTTTGCTCATCAAGGACATGCTTGTATTTTGTAAAGCTGGTGTTTGATGAAATAAACCCTCTCATTATGCTGACAGTTTCTCCAAATTTAGAGGAAGAATGTTGACACAGTTGCTGACATGTGCAGGTAGCCTACTTTCAACCAGCTAGAGCAGAAAATCTTGAAATATTAAAGTTACTTACTGTAATCATGCTAAAAAAATCCTAAATTGTTTCACGTTTTCTTCAAAACATGATAAATACAAACATGGGCTGTGTTTGAATCACATGGTAACGTATTATTCATTGCGAGCAGTTTTATGTGTTGATGTGACGGCCATGTTGGTGTTGGTGACGCATTGGTTCACTGAGCGGTTTTACACAAAGCTAAATGGTATTGTACTCTCTTTGTGACAAACTGCGACTTTCTTGATTTGCACCATTATCCTTTAAATTGACAAACCTTGTATGTATTATCCATGGCACAATTCAAACAATCTCCACATTGACTACTGAGCAGTTTTTTTTCTGAAAATGAGGTCCTATGGGGCACATGGGAAGGGGCAGGGCTTCACCTCTCTATACTAATTATGATATCCATTTGAGTATGAAGCGCGTTTCAACTGTATGTGCTGTCAGCTCACTGCACGCTCAGCTGTCTCAAAATGCCTTGTGTCTCAGACTGTCCTGCGAGGCAGATAGTTCAAGCACTACACTGAAGTTTTATTTACAGTTTTTGTATGCTATCCAATCACTTTACTTCTCAGAATATGTCAGAAAGAGACAAATCAATCATGTAGATTTAAATATAGGCAGTTTTATAAAACTTGAGTGTGAACTGAAAATGTGCTCCAACTGTATCTGAGAGGAATAGCTCCTCTTTTCACTCTCAGTCGCTTCATAAGCTCAGCAGCCTGCTTTTCTGCTTCTTGTTCTTGTTCTGCTAACATTGCTCTGTCCACCTTTGATCCTTGTAGTTATTTTATCTTAATTCTTGATAAACTACAGCCTTTACTGGGTCTCGTTCCCATTTTCCTTTATTTTGCCCTGTTAACAGTCTTGCGGTGATAACATGCTTAAACGTTAATTTAGAAGGCAGTATGAAGAACATACTGATTGAGTGTATAGTAGGCAGTATGCGATTTTTAACACAACCATGGTGTTTCAATTTGATAGAATTCTGACTTTTCATACAGAATTCTTTTTAGATTAACAGCTTAATTCTGACCTGGGAATTTGTGTTTTTCTGAGATTTATGAATACAATTTAATTACCAGGTTATGTTTTTAGTCATTTGCATTTTAGTCAAGTAAAAATTAAACAAAGAGCATACAAAATTAATGAAATGATTTCAATGTGCAGAGGGGGAAAAAAAGACCCACAGGGTTTATTTGTTGCAAAATAAAAGCAATGCCAAAGACATATGAAGCATATGATGCATGTCTGACATACTGACTTCTTCATCATGGTTCATGGGCTGTCTGGTAGATGGGCCCTGGGCCTGTGTCAAAATCCATTTTCAATAGCCTGATTTGAACATTTTGGTGCATATTTCTTAAATAAAAGTGCATTTAATCAAGCTTTTGTGGGGAACACCACAGTGTGGTGGCTCGAAGCTCACTTCCTTAACCACTGAATAAACAAACTGACCTTATTTTGTTTTACTTTGTTTATATGTGGCGGACCCTGCCACCCTTCTATCTTCAAACAGCGTTCTGGGACCTTATTTTCCTCTGAGAACAGCTGGTCTATTCAAAATAGATATAGATATCTGAGTTTGTATGATGACCTCATTAATATTGTAAATATTAACATTTCTCCAAACTAAGTCGGTTGAGTAGAGGTCCCGAGTCCCCCAGTCCTGTGGTCCAGTCCAGACTCCGGTCCGGTCTGATCCATTCCTTTTTATCCCCCGTCCCCTCTCTGAATGCAGCGCTGTGATTGGACGCTGGCTGCTTGTCAGGAAGAAAGAGCTGCTGTATTGAGGCCGAAAACTCAGACACAAGCGGGACCTGGACTATAGAGGAGTACCTCCGTGGAAGGGATATCCACTCTACTGGACCCTCGGAAGGTATTTTAACGGGCTGAGCTTGAGCGGAGCACCGACCGAGTCTCCGTGCTCCTGCTGTCGAGGCCGCCGCGGTTCTGTCTCTCCGCTCCGACTGTGTGTCGCTGCCTGCTGGTCACAGTAATCCAGAGCCGCTGCTATTAATGAGCCTGAGAGGAGACTGGCGCTGTTGTGAGGCGACGCAGCCACAGACCTGTCTGAGCTTTAAATCTTTATCCAGTCTGGAGGAAACACACCGGCTGTACTAGCGCTGCTGCTGACACAACCTGGTCCAGCTCTAACTACATGAAACAAGTCGGGTCGACCGGCGCTGCTGTCTCATTTTGCGCAAGAACCGTTATGACTGACCTATAGACAGCCGTCCCCCGGGGGAGCAGCACCGCGGGCTTTCTCCTGTGGATGTATGTGGAGAGAGCAGCGCTCTGAAGTCTGCATCAGGTGAGTGCAGTCCGCGGCTGTTCACGTCTCACGAGCACGGCCACCTTACCTCACCGGCCTCATTCGAGCCGCTTGCCCCCGCGATATATTTGGCACGACTTGTGTGTGGTGTCAGTTCACAACCTTAAAAAGTCCTTGTGCTTACATTTCCATTAAGGCCTCCCTCCATATGTTGGCGTGTTAATCCGGAGTGCAGGCAGCAACGCGGCAGATTCAGGCTCAGTCTCAGCCAAACCCACAGAGAGCAGAGCAGAAACACTCCTCTAATTCCCTCCCGAGCAGCACCAGGTCCAGGAGGGGGAGCGTTAACGGCACACGGGGAGGTGGACGCTCCTGTGAGCTCCCCAGCTGTCGCATTCTCACTCTGCATGTTTGAGAAATCTTGAAAGCTCTCATTGTCTCTCACAAGTTATGCTAATCCGCTCCGGTCCTGCGCGTGTTGTTTGGGTGCACGCGGGTGCATCAACAGCCACACGTTACAGCAGAGCGAGCCGAGCGCGACACACGTTACACTGTGTCCCGCACCAGTGTGACCCGCACCAGTGTGACCCGCACCGGGGCCACACGCTACAGTGTGACCCGCACCGGGGCCACACGGCTACAGTGAGTGAATAAACAAGCTGTTCTTAGAGGAAAATAAGGTCCCAGAACACTGTTTGTAGCTAAAACGGTGGCAGGGTCCGCCACATATAAACAAATTAAACAGTATAAACTGTGTTGTCCTTTAAGGGCAGTTTGTTTATTCAGTTTATTCAGTCATGAAAACAAAGAGTTTGATTATTTAGTTTGTTTGAGCAGGAAACAATCAGCCAATGAAGATCTTTCTCTTCTCATTAACATTTCTTCAACAAAACTACAGACTGCTCCTTTAACTGAGTTACAAAGGCTGCTGCCACCTGATGCTCCTGAGCAGGGATGGACCGAACAAAGCACACTCCAGCATTACAAACTACACCATAGGGCAGGAGCCAATAATGGCTTAATTAGTGGTTATTTATTAAATCAAGCCTTTAGTTTCAAATGTCAAATATAATACGGCGCTATATTTATTATTTCTAAAATATAATTACATATAATATATCTACTGCAAGATTAGAGAGCAGGGCTGCTGCCAGTGATTAGTGTTATTACGATATTATTACCTCCTTCGAGAGGCTCACACGTCCGTTTGTTGGTTTGTCAGCAGTGGATCCAGGAAATGCTTCTCGCTTTCTTTAACATTGTGAGATTGGGTGTTTTTTTGACATGTTCATAAACATTTTAAAGGAATATTGCATGGATCTTGATGAAAAAATTACCAGCTAAAAGTATTTCTAAAAGTGTTTTAGATATAGTTAGGTAAAAAGTTAAAAATACATGAGGCTGTGAAACTGGTAGCCCACCCACCAGCAGGTCTCTGCCATCTGCTTCAGCGTCAGGCTCAAGAGATGCATTTTCCTCGTCGTTTCCAGCTTTGGCTCTTTGACTGAGAGTCGCGCTTTGAAAAATGTTGGAATGGTAGATATGATTTTTTCCCTATTGTAATCTCTCTGCTGTCCTTTTCCCTTCTAACTTTACATGTTGCTGCTTCACCACTTTTGGTCTCTGATAAGTGTTTTTTACGTTTCTGCTAATGTAGTCTACAACTGGTCTTGGTGCTTTCCAATTCCCACGGTCACCTGACTCATCATCATCATTATCATCATCATCATCGTCATCATACAAACACAGCCAGAAAACCAATGATCATATTTTTTCTTATTTGCAAATAAAGTTACTTTGCATTTATTATTCACATTTCAACCCACATACACACACACTCAACTAATGTATTTGATTTGATCAAAAACAAAAAGCATAGACAGGATGAGGCCACAGTTGATGGGGTTTGGGGCCCCCTAGAAGTCGGAGGCCCCCAGGCAGCAGCCCAGTGGTTAATCCGTCACTATAGTCACAACGTCACAACTTCACTAAATCATTGAACCTAGTGCAACATGTTTCTGGTCCCACACACAACCACGGGCACCCTTTCGATCTGGTTTTAATGCTTGGCCTGTCTCTGAATAGATAACACATGACTGACTTAGTCTCTGATCATAAATGTATTATTTTTAACACAATTCCACAGTCTATAATAGCATCCAAAAAACAAAATAACGTGTTTTCCAACATTAAAGAACTGTTAACTGGTTTAATGAACAGTGCATCTTAGCTCTGAATACAATAGGTCCATACAAAACCAGACTAGCCCCAGTTATCAATCCCACCCCCTGGATAAATATTCCATGGAACACCATAGAATGGTATGTAGGAAAGCTGAGCAGAGATTGAAAAAGACAAACCTTCGTGTTCACTGCCTTCACAAAGAGCTTTTAACCAGGCTGAATCCGCTCATCAAACATGTAATAGTGTCATATTTCTCTGACACTGAATCAGTTTCTAAATCCTACTCCTTCAGAGCAAACTTCATTCTTGTAGATCTGGACTCAAACCAAGTCACCTACCTGCTTCGATTATATGAATTCACCCCAATTTCCATACAAGATCTTCTGAACATAGTGTCTCACATGTGTCCTTCTGCCCCTGTTGAAATAATCCCTGCTAAATTTCTTCTAGAGGTCCTACCAGTAATTTCCCCCTTTCTTCTTACTATTATCAACCAATCTCTCTCCTCAGGCTCAGTTCCTTATTTTAAGACAGCCAGTGTCTTCCCACTCCTTAAAAACCCTCCCTAGATACAACAGGCACACTTCCAAGCTTCCTTTTATTTCTAAAATTCTTGAAAAAGCTGTCGCTCACCAGCTTCTCCAGCTGCTCATATTTTTTCCCAGGTGGTTCCCACAACAGCCTGAAAACCCATAGGGAATCAGTTTACAATAATATAACCCTGAGAAAAGTAGCAAATGATCATATTTGTGAAACTGTAACTAGGTAATATTTGGTGTTTTTCACTGATCAGTGACTTAGGCTCTTGTGTGGCTTGTTAGGCTCTTCTCTTGTGTGATAGGTAATAATTAAAATTGTATTTTCTGTACGATCACTGAAATCAAACCATGTATATTTGAACAACATGAATAAACATTTATTAAACTATTGCTGTTATCAGATGAAATATATCAAATGCGGAGATTTTAGGAACAAAGAAATAACCTTGGTGGCATTACATTTTGAGATATTCCAGTGATCCTCATATGCTTTTATGAGCATATGATCAACCTAATACTTATCCTTCAGCTTCAGTTTGGAGGTACAAGTGTAGATGAAATCAGGTTTTGCCCTTTACTTTGTACATTTGGACACAAAATGTTTTGTTCATATGCATACCGGTATTGGAAGCATGGTGAGTTCACATTGCCTCTGAAAATCAAGCATCTAGATTTAGACACCTAAATCTAATGAGTCAATAACCTTTACACAATCAGAAGACAATCAGTATCTCCACCTGTCCCTGGATACATAGTGGATCAGTATTATGTCTGTTTGTCTTCCTTAATGAGCATGGAGGCCGACTCACAGTGCGATGTATGGAGGAACAGCAAACAAGCCTGTTCTGTCCACTGCTTCATTGATTTCTCCGTTCACCCCGGCGGCACTAAACAGCCACATTTCAGGTGATGCACTCATCACAATGCAATCACTGGAGATATCCTGGGAGGTGATGCCACTCCACTGGATGTAAGCTCAGACCCTGAAACCACTGCCTTATGAGTGATGAGGCCAATAGAACATTTTGACCTCAACACACAGTCGGGTGAAATCCACAAGTCACATGCTTTACATGTAAACTATCTTGCTGTTTGCAATATGACATGCAACATAAAGGAATGTGAATCGCTCTCTGTCTTGTGTCTTCACAAATTGAGATGGAATAAATTTAAAAAAGAACTCATCAGTAATAGTCTTCCTGTATGCTGATCCAGTGCTGCTACACTGAAGAAAAGATGATAAACAAGTCATTTACTGGAGTTAATTGGAACTGTGTGATAGCCTGTCCCTCACTGGATTTATTGCACCTAACAGATTCCCATCAGGGCACTTGAGTCATTTCATTTAAAACGACCATGTCATGTTAGTGCATCTGCATTCTGATTATCTCAGCATTTAACTGAGTGGTTTCTTTAAATGATTTCATGCTAACTTGATAACATTTGGATATAACTTGTTTAATTTGCACGGATACTATTCACATTAAAAAGAGTAGATTTATGATTATTTGCTCCTTATACCATGTTCTGGGTGAATACTCCATTCTGATTGGCTGCAGGGTTTCAATTAATTCCCGATATAGACTGAATCACTGTGTGTGGTCACAACAGTTACTTCTGGGTAGGAAACAGGCTGCTGATTTGCATTGTGGAGATTTGAGATTTCTACTGATGTACTGTGTTGTTTTGCTAGAATTTTGATATTTACTCAACAGCGTATCTTACACTGCTTGTTTAACTGGTTAACTTAAGCAGTCATTTTCTGTGGTCTGCGGCCCAACAGGTAAATTAGGTCTCCAACCTAACGTTAGTAAGAGATTTGTTATTAATAAGCTATGACAGCATCAAACATGCTTTTTAGATGAATTAGATGTATACACTTTGAAATAGCATCATTAACAAAAGACAGTTAAATTGTTTGACAGTTTGTTAGCTAATATGTGTTGCAGAGGTTTTCTACCCGGAAGTTATTGTAAACAAACATTGTAAGGCTGGGCATGATATGAGAGAGATTTTGGATACAGTTATATCACGAAATGGCATAGGTGTTGTCTTTTCCTGGTTTTAAAGGCTGCATTACAGTAAAGTGATGTCATTTACTGAACTGTTCTACTTGTTGTAATACTTGTCTTTACCTACTTAGTCATTATATCCACATAACTGGTTATCAAAAAATCTCATTGTGTTCATATTTTGTGAAAGTACCAATAGTCGTCCCTACAATAATGTGACAACATCAATATTGTCACAATATTGATATTGAGGTATTTGGTTAAAACCTGATTTGATGGGGTGAGAGAGAGAGAAGGAGGGAAAGAAAAGGAGAGGGAGAGAGAGGGAAACACTGAGCCTGTATCTAAAATGAGTGGCGTTGGCATCAGCTGGCTACAGACACAGCGATTTTAGAAAGAAAGCGGTATCTTGTGCACATTGTTTGGTGCCTTTTAAGGGATGAAGTATATGCGTTTGGGTTTGTTTGACGTGCTCTTCGTCTACATAACGTGTTTGAGCAGGTTTGAGGGGCGCCTTGTTTCGGGATTTCTTTCTTTTATCACAGGCGAACTGTATTTCTGTCTGCCATTTTAGAGATTGTTTAATTTGACTTTATTTTAACCCAATAGCTTTTTTTTGGCTGCAAATGTATTTAATTTAGTTAATTATTTGTTTAATCCAACTTTGAATATTTACTTAAAGGCGTTAACCAAACGGTTGGTGCTTTAGACGCAGGTAACTATAGTTTCACTTGAACTAATTTGTAGCATCTAAATCTGCAGTTTAAACACGTGTGAGAGAGAGAGGTGTGGGGCACCCTGCTCTGTGCTCTGTTTCCTAACTTGTTTGAAATAGTTCTCAGATTTGGAGTCTGGCGTTTCTTCATGAATCATTTGCAATCAGCTGTGTCCCACAGTGTTGTCCTCTCTGTTCCATTTCAATTGGTCATTTGGCATCTGGATAGAGGAAAACATATTTGAGTAAAATTGGCCTACAATTTGTTTTAAGAATCTGAAGCATGCAGTATCAAACAGCTTTTGATAAACTGAGTATTCTAATGGTCCCCAGTCTTCCTCAGTGTTCTCAGTCCCCCCTCTGATTTCATCGGGTGGGTATTTAAATTTTAGAGGTTGTAATATTCCTCTTGAATATGGGTTGCTATAATTCAACAGCTTATGCTGTAAATTATGCTGGTTTTTGTTTTAAAATCTTGCTGCATCTACTACTGTTTTCATTACATACTGTACATTATTAATCATGTAAAAAAGTAAAAGACTTATGAAAAATGCTCATCACAATTTTCCAGAGCCAGAACAGTCCCAAACCCAAAGACTCCTCAAAGATATCAAATAAAAGCAGCAGAAATCAATAATTTATTGTCAAAATAGTTGGCAATTAATTTTCTTTCTATTCGATTATTAGACTAATCGTTGCAACTCGAGTTCTATGTGCCCCTTTTTAACTTTGAGCACCTGGCCCTCTAAAGGTCTCTGCACGACCCTGCTTGGACTATCATTTGTTCATGTTCAAATCTTGATATAGATTTGGGGACAGTGACATGGCTGGTTAGCTAGCTATTCTTGCTGTTAAACATAACGTCAAGTTCTATTTTGCTCTTTGTTAACCCTGTGCAAAGTAACTGACTCTGAATCTTTCTAGCATAGCATTAGCTCCCTGGCTAATAGCTGAGACAGCGTACCAATTGTTTTGGATTTGTTGTTGTACAGGATTTGTGGACAAATGTGACTCCCAACAGCTGATACTCACTTTTGGTTCATTCAGTTACAGCAGTCTGATTTTAACTGACTGACTTATTTTAGATTTAGTGTTTGTAATGCTGCAAATGTATTTTCAAGCAAACATCAATTGAAAGAGGATGGATTATAGTAATTATGTTGTATTTATTCAAAGGCCAGTATAACTTGTGTGTATAATTATCATGTTACTAAGAAAGCTGAAATGATTGGGGATGCAAATTACAATTTTCATTGTCGACATATGTGTTAATTATTTTCGTTTCTCAATTAATTGGTCAGCTGTTTGGTCTATAAAGTGTCAGGAAATGGTTAAAATTGTCAATCAGTTTTCAAAAGCCCAAGATTATGTCCTCAATGTCATTCTTGTTCCACAACCCGAAGACATTCAGTTTACTGTCATAGAGGAGGAAAAAAACCCACAAAATATTCACATTTGAAGTTGGAATCAGAAAAAGAAAATTGACTCTTCTTCTTAATTACTCAACCCAATTAATTAATTGATTAATCGCTATAGCTCTAGATTTATCCATCAAATATTCACCCAACAGAAAAACAGAAAATGAAAAAGCAGCTATAATGATAATCGATTCTTTTCTAAGTCATTGTCCAAGCCTTTTTTCTAGGCATATATGACACTAAACTGAATATCTTGGTTTTTGAACTGCTTGTTGGATTGAAAAACAGGGAGTGTAAATGACATCTTCCAATGACCTCCTGAATTTCTTTTTAGGGGGGGAGTAACTGGGCAATGCAGCCTTTTAAACTGGGAAATTCTAATTATTAATTGTGAAAAAAATGGATAGGTTGTATGGATAATGAAAATAATCGTCTTGCTGCCATTTTTCACAATAGAAAGAGAACTGAACCCCAGAGCCTTTTATTTATTGGACATTTGAGAGGCTCTGGTCTAGGTTCTTCCATTTGTTAAAGTGATGAAGGCAAACATCAGATCTGAGCTAGTTTAAGTACAATATGTTGTATTTAAAGAAGATTATCATGACATATATTGTTATCGAGGTAAGAGTGACAGTTTATTGTGATATATATTTGAGGACGTGTGGTTGGGGTTTGTTGTTGTTTTGATGATCTGCTTAAATCCCAATCCTTTGAAATGTCTTCATGAATCTACTGTGGTTCATCTTTCAACATGTGCAACTAACTGAAGTAAGAAATTAGTTAAACTCAATGATCCAGTTGAGGTCTTTAATCAGTCTGAGACGGCAGAAACTTCTCGCAGAGAGTTACTTAAATCTATACCAGCAGTCCTGATTAATACCTTTTGAGGTTGATCATCTTAAGTTACTGATGCTTTAAATTGAAAAGTTAAGTTGGAAGATTCTGACTGATGACACAATCAGCTGAATCACTGTTGGTCTTGTTTGTCTACAAAAACATGATACCTGGCTGAGGGCAGACAACAGCCAAAAGTCTCATTTTGACCTGTCAGGTTACAACTAATTACAAGATTAACGTTAATTAGCTAGAGATAATAATATCTGCCATCGGTGATGTCTGTCATTTAAACCGCTGAAAGAGACAATTTGTGATGGCCGAAACTGAGAAGCATGCCTTTGCTAACTAATGATTTGTAAATTCCTGTTTGCTATTAAAAAAAGAAAATAGAATGAGTGAAGTACTACCTGGAAAAAATACTCTTTAAGAACAATTTCAAAACATTACAGTATCTTTCATGGATTGATTGATAGATCTGAAAATCTCTTATGGGCCTTTGAATGTCTTACACATACAAAAGACCTTTATTCATTTCAGTATGTAAATTTCAGATTTTAATCATCATTTAGTATTCCCTGCAAATCTATTCATTTAGGTCAAGATTGGTGTTATTTGTTATGATTACTTAGGCTTTTCATTTAACTGAAATATTTCTATCTACTCAATAATACACCACATGGCTGCGTCAGAATATGTGTGTCTATGTTCGTCAGACTGCTGCTTTGTGTGATGCCACATCACTTTTCAATTAAATGATCCTATATTCATAAGTGTTAGATTTATCACAGCATTATATTGCCTCTCATGTAGCTCATCCCATATTTTCCTGAAGGAACTCAAATGTATTTTTGGCTTATGTCGAATATTATATACCTACAAGAGTGTATTTTAGTTTTATTTTATATTTCATGTGGCAGTAGGTAGTGTCTTTGGCTACTTAAATGAGAGAAAACTGCAAAAAAAAAAAATATATATATATATATATGTCAGTCCTACCAATTCTTCGTCACACTTTTGCCTGGAAAACAGTGTCCTCTGCAGTGAGGGCCAGGCAGCTCCCACTGTTTACTGCCGGTGATTATGTGACGTGATTTCAAGCAAAAACCTTTCACTCACAATGCCTTTGTAGCCTTCCATGATTGTGTTGTTGTAGTTATAGTCTTTGACAACTTTTATAGAAAGAACCACCAAATTTAATGTGGAAAGTTATACACTTGACTTCCTGAAAAATGCAGCTGCCCTGTTTATTTCAAACCCAGTAGCAGTGAAGCTACACAAAATGACAACAGCATTTCTGGGGGCCATGGGAGGTACATGCAGTGAATAAAGGTACGTCAAGGTCCTGAGAATACACACACACAGTACTGTTTGGATCATGACTGGAGGAAGCATCACAGAGACAATAACTTATTATTATCATAAATGGTGTGTGCACTCTCATTTCAGATAGTATGCTTTTGAGAAGTTTCCTGCACACCTCTGGCTTTGAGTCTTTGATTCTGGGATTATCTGTCCTACATAACACACCACAAGCCATATGAGGGTTCAAAAGTAAACTGAAATGTGTCAGAAATGTAAATTATGTTCACCATTTTTCTAGGTTACGAAACAGAGCAAACAATTCGAACACAGCTCTCAACTTTTTGAGGTTTTTATGAAACTTAGACTCATAAACAGATATATCAACTGTAAGTGAGTTGTTGGGGAATCATCTTTTTCATTAACAAGGTACAAGGTAACACAGGGCTGCATAACGAAATGTTAAATTGTTAAATAGAAATGTTGCTTAGTTGAGGTTGTAATATCTGTAACGAAATCTGTTTTACAAACCGTATGGGACACTTTCCTTTTTGATCCAATAACAAGTAAAACCCAAGCTAGTATAACTACAAAAATGAAACTTTGTACAGAAATGACATTTGGTTTTAAAACAGCTTTAAGAACGCAAGGAACTTGTTTGAACAACAACACACAAACTGAAGCCGGGACAGATGTGAACAACAGCATTTTTTAAATATTTTTTGGTTAACCTCTCAGAGAATAATAATGAAAAAATGCATGCGTGTGGATGTAGGTGGCTGGTATCTATGAATGAGTACAATTTGATGTGGGTCATCAACGTTCCACAACACAATGGAGATAATGATGGTGATGGTGATCTTCAATTATGGTTAAGCAGTTGGTGGTTTCAAACTTAGAAACCTTACAGGTTTATGGTTTGATATTGGCTTAGGTTTGATTAAATTAAAGGGGACTGTTAGGCCTTGGTGGAGGTATGCACTCTAGTTGATTTTGGCTAGATCCTGGTGATAGCATAGTTACTTTTCTGAATTGTTTGTCAGGGTTTATAAATGTATTTTGATCTTACATTATGAGAATTGACCCTGGAGCTGAAACATTAAGGCTGGTTTCAGACCAAATCCGGCGGTGCAGTGAAACTAAGGTCTTCCCATTCATTTTAATGAGGGCAGTCCATTTTGGTTGGGGCGGTGCTGGCCGCAGGGGGCTTCTAAAAAAAAAAAAAATGCGACTGCGGTGAAAAAGTTGAGACAGACTCAACTTGTGAAGAAATGCAGCCCGTCGTAACGTTGTGTCATGTGTATTATATGTCATGTCATTTTGGCGTTGTGCACTTGTTTAAAAACACTTGCTTTCATCTGTGGATGCCGACGATCACTGTAGGACAAGTGGCATGACAGCAGCTCAGAGGCGGGGCAGAAAGGGTCAGCAGCGGGGCATGTTATTTAGCATGGCTTAATGCTACAGAGGGAACACAACGGACTGTGTTGTGAGTAATGATCTGCGTCATCTTGGTTGTTTGCTGTTATTTTTAATCCACCCATGAGGACAAACGATCACTAGTAGGTCTGGAATGCTGGGAGCGTCACAACATAGCAGCTTCTCCTTTGGTCAAACTGATCAGCAGGGGTTCCCAACACGCCACACACACAGACCATGGAGTGATACTGCCACAGCGCCGCACAAGCCTGTGGTGTCTCACCACATTTGGTCTGAATGTACTCTTAGGATCATAATAATATCAATCCACACACAACTTTGGTAAATCCTTCTCCTTCCCATAGAATTGATATGATTATCTATTGTTGAATGTTGTCTGACTCCTCTGCAGTGGCTGTGCAAAGTTCTGCCGTACGTTGTTGTGTGCACTGCTTCAGAACCTCTGAAAAACTCTAAAAAGAATCTAGAGGTGGCATTTGATGAAAAAAATATTATAGATTATAAGTAGTTTCTCAATATCTCTGATTCTTTGTTTCATCTTGCAAAGATTTAAGCTAAAGGAGGTGTTAAATATGTAAGAACACACTTTCAGCAGATTCCGAAGTTGGTCCATTACATTTTTTTCCGTGTATTGAGTCCTATTCAGTTGTCCATTCAAACCAGTTGCCTGCTTGTACAATGTTAAAACAGTCAAATTTCAGTGATATGGTGACAGTGTAAATGTTTTAGCTAATTAAAGCAGCTTTATATAACAGTTTGTAACAATTTACATGTATTGATCACTTTTTTTATTTGCCATATCTGAGAGGCTTTGAATGTGATGAAAAAAATTAGACCTTTCCCTTCTCTCTCGGTTGCCTTTACAAGCCTGTGCAAGTTTTTTGTTTTAGGTATTAAATGCTGTTGGACTGCTGGATTTTGTTGTAAAGAACTTGGGTCAGATTTTCCGTGACAGCCCAAACGATGTGACTTTATACACATTCTCGAGTGCCTCGTCTCAGTGCCTCTCTCCGGTCTGCTAACAGAAAGGAACAGTAGCTAATGTTAATTTAGAAAACTGACTTCACAGAAGATCCTCAAAGCCCCTGAAATATCTGATATTGTTTATATAATTAAACGTTGGCCACAATGTTCCTGACTAAGTCAGTAAAACCAAATGGATGTAAGAGGGGTTAATGGTAGGTGGCATCTCACCAGTAGTAAATACGTATGTATTAGTATGTGTTTGTGTAAAGCTGTAAAGAGTGGATATTTGTCAGCAGAAAGACAGTAAAATGCAGCTGTGTGACTGTTGTGCAGATGTATAGAGGCAGTGGGGTAAGTGTTCACTGGCCTGAAGAGATGCAGCTGAAATAACCTCTGACATTCTCTCTCTCACTCTAACCGAGTGGAATTTTCTCTCTACACTCACTCTGCAGTGGGCGTCATATGGGAGTTATTTAGAAGCTGGTTACATGGATGCTTACCACCTACATTTTCAAGCAAGTTAAAACAAAGCTTCTGTGTGGTGTATCAGTTCTGTCACTGACTGAGTGGTGCACGATAAGTCTCCTTTCTTTCAGCTGTCGCCAGCCACTGTTGCTGGAAATTATAGGATCGTTGTCCTCTCTACATGTGACACACCCATGAATAAGTTGTACAGAGAAGTGACAAAGCTTAAAATGAATCCAAAAAAGAATCAAACATTTCATTATATGACGGAAGAATGATCACGGTCCCACACTGTGTTTGGTCAAAAACATTGTGAGAATTGATTCTGTCGCCCAGTCATAACATTTAGTGCTTTTGAGAAGATTTCAAAATAACGAGGTATACATTGTATATTTGCGATATGGTCTAAAAGTGTCGGGACATTATTTTAAGGGCACGTTGTCCAGCTCTACCATCATCCATGACTACTAAGCCCTGTACAATTGTGACATCATGATTAAATGATCACGATGTTTTTTTCCCTTTTTGTTTTGTTTTTCTCTAGGCTGAGGTTATTGAGTGCATTTTTTTTAGCTTAGATTCCTCTGTGTTCTAGCTTCTGCAGCTGAACACAGGCGAGCTACAGATATGTGCTGTGGAGATGACGACCCTTTTAAGCCTGGCATAGAGGTGTATGTTGGACGCTAGCCCAGGAGGAATGTGAGAGTTGATCCATCCATTGCGGACATTGTCATATTCTAATTCATTAGGCATCGCCCAACCCTATGTATAGATTTGAAATTCAACTGGCCATTCTTACCCTTCTTTTGAAAGTTGATTATCCTATTGACCTACTGTGTTGACAAACTGACAAAACTAATATTATTGGAGCACTGTCCATATTACTTGGATATGGCTACATTCTGCAGTGAGTGTTGGAACAGTGTAATTCTGGTTTCCCAAAAGTATTTCCCCCGATAGCTTCAGAGTACTAACGCAGTAATTAGCTCAGAGTCTGCCACTAAATGTCACTAAGCCATAATATTTCTTCATTACCACTGTTGATTTATTGAGTCAGCGAATAATGTTTCAGTTGCTTACTCACTGATTAGAGATGTAATTGGTTATTCATTATTTTTCTGTTGATTGACTTTGATTCAGTCTAATTCTCTAAACATTCCATTTTCAGTGGGCCACTGTGCTGCCTTTTTTCAATTTCACTGTGTCGTTGTAATCACTAGATATTAGATCGAGGCCATAACATCACTGTCTCACCAAGCAGGAAATATGAAAATTGTCTAAATGTGCCTGCTGGTTGCTTACCCCAAAATGAGTTCCTGCTCCTCTGACACATGCTATCAGATGCTTGTATCAGTGTAGATAGTGCTGGTCATTATCTTTGTGTACCTAACAGAGCTCATGGCAGCAGATGCTATCCAGTGAGAACGTATTATCTATATATCAACCTGTAATATTTGAAATATTTCCTTTTTATCGCAGGTTTCATCCACAGACACTCAGCTACTTTAGTGTAAAGATTGTCATGGCCAAGGGCATGTGCCATTGATTTCTGTAGAGAAGGATAGATATTGACCCAGTGGGATGTCTAGAGAAAGCCACTACGCCCAGCTGACACCCAGCTGTAGGCCTCTAGAGCTCTCTGCTGGCTTTTAATGGGCTTGTTCCACAATTTAAGTTTTCTACTCTGCTTCTATACAACTGACACAGTAGTATGTTTTTCCTTTCTGTTAAGCTCCCAGTATTGGTTGGTACAGATATTGTGTTTGGTAAAGAACTAAAACCTCTCCAGTTGATGTAACTTCACTACATTAATAATATATCAGGTTCCTCACTGTACACGGACAGCAGTCTCTTGAAAGAAAGTCCTGTGCTTTTTTAACCGACCTCCTCCCTATACTGACTTCTTGCTCTTTAAACTACTGCTCCTCACTCCCTCCTTTGCCATAATAATAACTACTACCACTAGAGGTCGCTGCCTAACAACAAACATCAACATTAGGGATGGGTATTGTTAAGATTTTAATGCTACTATTACTCTTACCGATACTGCTTATCGATTCGGTACTTTAACAGTACTCTTATTGGTTCTTTTTGTTACCTCTTTACCATTGGAAAGGAGTTCAGTTAGAAGGTCACACACAGCTTCAATTAGAAGTGAGAAGCTCACACACAGTTCATCCATGGTTACAAGGTCTGAAAAGACTCATGAGAAATCATACAGGAGAGAAGCCAGTCAGTTGAGTTTGTGGCAAAACTTTGACAGTGCTTACATATTGTTCATGGCTTTTACTACATATGATAATTCATACTCCAATGCAGAACATAAGTGGCATTCATTACAAGATGATTACTAGTAAAAACTAGGGCCGGGACTCGATTAAAAAAATTAATCTAATTAGTTAGAGGCTTTGTAATTAATTAATCGAAATTAATCGCATTTTTAATCGCATTTTTAATCGCATATAAATATTTGACCTGAGAACAGTGAGAAGCAATTTTTTTCATATAGGTTTTAGTATACCATTGAATAATGACTGAATAAAAAAAAAAAAATAAAATAAAGTTCCTTTGTAATATTTACATTTTTGGGGATAGTGAATTTTAGGTCTTCATTGAATGTTAGCCATAATTATTACTATTAAAATAAACTGAATAAATAAAGACATGGGATGTTTCATTTGGTGTGTAATGGACATATATATAATGTATTAGTTTCACTTTTTGAATTGAATTAGTGACATAGGCCTTAATAAACTCTCCCATGACATTCTAATGCACCTGTACATCAGAAACAATAGGAGTGATAGGTACAGTAGGATATGCAATAATTAACTACTGCATACATCTTGACAGCTCCACTTTACACTGTTGATTTGTATAATCCCAACAGACATGTCCAGTGATTTTCAGCTTTTCTGTGTTTACATTTGATTGTTTTGATGATACAAGTCAGCGGTCCTGAAATGTGTGTTTCTCTTCTATAAAACACATTCTACATTGCGGAGGCAACGTCTTTCCACTTAGGGCTTCCTTCACCTTTGAAACGGGGCAGAGCTCTGTGGGAAACACCTGCCTGACACAGCAACGTAGGGAACCGTGCACGTCCGCGGCGCACAGCTCCACGGACATGCACGGGGGGAAAAACGGCGTCACTGTCGCACCGAATGCACGCGGCTACGCGCCGCTTTGGGTTGTGAGCGCGCATGTCGCGCGTCTACATTGGAAGCTAATAGGTAGGCTATTATCAGTATAATCAGAGGCAACCATGAATGAGTTCGCCTCAGTTTCACGTGATTGTCACTGTCAGCCCGTTAATTTTACTGACCCGAGCTGAGACGCACCCCAAGTGTCGGCGGCTTTTTAACTCCTTAAATAATTGTGCTCCAGTATAATCGGTACGCCTGAAACTCATCCAGTGAGAAACGTTCCGCGGTGCAAATATAAGTGCGATTAAAATGCGTTATTTTTTGTGTAATTAATTAATCTTAATTAACGCGTTAAAGTCCCGGCCCTAGTAAAAACATTTCAAATTGGACCTGCATTGTTTTACATTTTGTGACTTTCGATTGAATTAAACTTGAAGTTGAAGTTTTGAAGGAAGTTTCCTTAAAAATTGTGTTCAATTCTCGTCTTGTCTCATTCTCGTGAACCCAATATCGTGTATCGCCTCACCCCAATATGTTGCATCTGCCTGGAAAGCTAATAGAAGTTGATGATTGGATAAATAAAGCAAAAAGAGGGTCTCGAGCTGGGGTTGGTCTCAGGTTTTAAAGGCTATTATGAGCCAGATTCAGATCTTAGTTTTAAGCCCACCCAGAGCTGTAGCGCATGTGTCTAGGATCTAGGAACAGAGGATTATGACCCTCAAATGTTAAGTTTTGTTTCTGAAGTCTCATTCAAATCAAAGTCTGCAGTTCGATGGCTTCTCTCTTCGTTATAAGTATTGTTTTTTCCTCCAGGATGAAAAGAAGAGGCCTTTGCTGACAAAATAAATTACTTCTGTTTTTCAAAAGCCACGTCATGCTATGGGCACCACAAACAAAAGTCCATTCACCTGCATTGTATTCAGGTGATGACAGAAGTCGCAGAGGCAGAGATCTTAAAACTTAAACACCAAATGAAACCCACACTTCCAGCTTGGCTAGATATGATTATCAGCAGCGCTGCTATAAATCTTGCAGAGCTCCAGATGTTTTATTTATTCTTTAGACTCTCAGAGGTGTTGATCTAGCTCTGGTATTATTGAGGCTGTGGTACATTGTGTTTTTGGACAATGATAGGATTGCATAATATTATGCTTTTATTTTGTCCATCTCTATCAACATTGAGTGGGCACCATGACAGCTGAAAAGATAAACAATAGCAGCAGTGTAATTATTATTAATATATTAATTGAACAAAGGAAGTTTGTACTTGCTGTCTTTATATTTGTTTTTAATGTTTGTACTAAACCACAAAGCTCCAGTATATCTCCAGGGAAAAGATAAACCAACACCATCTATGTGTTAATAAAACAGTCACTTTAGTGTAGGAGGCCGGGGAGAGGCTTCACAAACAGAGAGAAGCGACCCATCTATGTTTGCTTGTGTTGCTTTGTAACACATAGCTTGATATTATCTGTCAGAGGAGATCAGGGACACTAGTGTTTCTTGTTTTGTACAATGTTTCTGTGAATCCAAAAGCATTTTTTCATGACAAGTCTATTTGTTATGAATATTTCAATCCTGTTACCCCACAGGGGATCTTCAGACACATGCCACACCTTTTTTCTTAAATTAACTATCTACAACCTTGTGGAAAACCTGTTGCTTATACAAAAATAATGGCCCCCCAAAAAAGGATGCTGTTGTCATGCTAGTGGTATGACTCCTGCAATTTTCATCTATCAGTTAGTCCACCACTTGTCCACATGTTAAAAAATGAAAACCTACATGTACTGTACATTGCTGTACATATTAGGGCAATTTATCCAAAGGTTGTCAAGACATTTCAATCAGGACTTATGTAAACTCAAACCTTTTTCTAAACCTAGATAAGTACCTAAGTGCCTAAACTTGACCCAACTGAAAATCTGAAAAGTGAAAATAAAAAAGTGAAAATATTAAATCAACTATGTCTAAAAATATGCAGATCCCAGTTTGCTAGGTCCTTCAACTTCTCCCAAGTGCTGATAATTACACTTGCAATGACAGGATCCAATCACAAGGACGTGTTGAGGCAATGAGTATTGGCCAGTCACAACAAAATAGTACCAGCCAATCACAGCACAGTGGGGCGGGAACAGGCAGAATACTCTTTCCTGTTTTATTTTAGAACCACCCAAAGTCACTGTACCTACCTGTTATCAATAAATTTAATTGAATATAAGCCCCCGACCTGTCTGCATTCTTATCGATGCACCGCAGTGGTTACATACTCCTACCCAGCTACAGTTATAGTCCAGCTATCCTTTAGAACAGAAAGACTAACATTAAACTTCTCACCTTTCTGCAGTAATGTAGGCCTATATGTGTATTTCAGGACCCTGTTACATCTGTGACTGGTTAAAAGGTGTCTAGTAGAGTGACATGTTGAAACTAATAGAAATCACAGTCCAAATTAGGAAAACAAGATCAAGATTGTATTGAGAATGAATAAAATATTTCTAGATAAGAGTTTTAAAATTACAAAGATGTTTAATGTGGTTTGTCAGTATGATTAAAATTAAGAGAGCATAGCTTTGATCTCTTCTGCCATTGCTAATTAGAAGCTGTATCCTGTGTCACCTCCACTCTGACAGTCCTGAAATTCCATGGGGAAGCCACTGATGACACAATTTCTGTTTTTAGTGCTGTGCCCTACTTTCCTCCCCATGGTCTGTGTTTTGAGGAGTTTTGGGTGGGGGGATGGGTGCAGTACAAGTACACTAAAATCAGCACTGAGTCATGCTCTGTATGTGGTAATCTTGTTATTACAGTTATTTTCACAAAGTAACAAAGTGGTTCAATCAAACATTTTTGTTGCAGACAGCCATTATGATCATCTATAAGAATAATTCATAATGTGTCCAAAGTCTGAAACTACTGCTCACTTAAAGGTTGAACTACTGAATGTCCATGTTATAGAGAACAAGGGAGTGATTTTAGCAACACATCCTCTGACCTTAGCAACTGAATAAGTAGCTTGCCAGTGACTCTCACAACGACTTGTATCACTGTTCCCAAAACAACATGACCATTGCATCGCACTAGTGGCAGGCGTGCTACATTCGTTGTACGCTTGCAGTCTCACTAGGTTTAGGTACTAAAACTACCTGGGTAGGTTTAGAAAAACATTATGATTTGGCTTAAAATAACTACGTTACTTACATAATTTCAGTTACATGTTATGGACTTTGTCGCCCTTTATACCACTCCATCTGACTTCCTCCTTTTCTGCCGAAATAATTTCTATGACCACTAGAGGTTGCAGTCTTACAGGAAATGCAAATATCAGTCATAATAAGCTTTCACAGTTGACCTATGTGGTCGTGTTTGTGATGAGGACGGACTGAATTTTTCCCTTCATTTTGAGTATTCTGTAAAAGTATGCATCCCAAAAACCAACCAACAATCTACAGTAAGTATTGGAGTTGAACTTTCATGTCCTAATGGTGCCGACTGGGTTTTGAAAACAACAAAGAACTTGCAGCCAGAGAGAGATGATGAACAACAATAATCACCATGAAGATGAATGTGTTTTTTTTCTCTTCTGCTTGGCCTCCAGCTCAGGGTCTGACATGATTCATTGCTTCATCTGGGCCACTAAAGGTCTGTGTCCCTCCCAAATAAACAGTAGCTCATCTTAGAGCTGTAATATAAAAATATAGTGCTGCTGTGTTTGAAAAGAAGCTAAAATGCCAAGTGTAGCTGGAATATGTCTGAATAATAACCAACCACTCAACTCAGAGACATGCCCTTAACAGCCATGAGTGAGGTTTAAGCTGAAACATTTTCCGGGATTTAAGGTTGCACTGAGTTCAAAGTGGTCAAAACCATTTCTTTTTGAGTGCACTTTAGAGAATAGATTGTCTATCTCCATGGTGACAAAAGCACATATCCCAATTTGAACCTTGAAAGGTGGAGATGCTCCCAGTTGGGAGTGAGAACGTGTCCACTGACTGACGACTAACTGTTGCAGCTCTAGTACTGATGATGCAGCCAGTAAGGTTTTAGTCTATCTTTTGTCATGGATGTTCTCTATCACCTAAACAGAAACTGAACTTGATCTTTAACCTGGTACCTAGAATGTCCCAAATAAATACCTCCATTTTGCAACTCTATTAAGGCTCTATTTGGGTTAGTCGTATTTTGGATGTGGTCTTAAAATTGCATGTATTGAGTCTATTTGCATTGAGTCTGACTGTTCAGACTGTTTTGGCACTCACTTTCATGAGTAATGTGGTATGTGTGAACTGTTCAGAGATGTAATCCAGACGTTGCCGATGCCTGCTGGCAGAGTTACACTAGACTAGTCTTTTTGGCCAATGGCCAATTTCACTGTTAATGTTACAGAATTAGGGCCATATAGAACAACTATCGGACATATGTTTTAAAGCTCTGGTCTACGATCTGAGAAAGGTTTGAAAAAAGCATCACCCCCCACACGCACCCCTCCCCTCTGTGCTCCTTAACCCCTCCCCTCCGAGCTCGTATCGCTCTCCCCTCGGAGTCCCGCGACACACCCCCTCCGGCTACAAGCTTTTTTTTTTCTCTTCAACGAACTTTATACGTCCTGCAACAAGCACCAAGAGCAACAAGCCAGCAGAAACCAAATACAGCCCAGCTTTGAATGCGCAGTAACGATGTCGGATTCACAGATAAAGTTATTACAATGCACGTTGAAACTCACGTAAATCTTGTAAGTCATTACAATGTCCACAGCTAAGCTCCACAGCCAAGCTAGCGTAACGTCA
Organism: Pagrus pagrus; assembly: GCF_965226575.1. Classification (NCBI taxonomy): domain Eukaryota; kingdom Metazoa; phylum Chordata; class Actinopteri; order Spariformes; family Sparidae; genus Pagrus; species Pagrus pagrus. Next base: position 21,792,025 of record NC_140205.1, on the reverse strand, counting down.
TTAGCATGCTACAGCTACGTTATGTTACAGCTAGGTAATGAGTTACAACAGCTAAGTTAGCCACTTCTAAGAGTTACTTAGGGCCAAGAGACTAACAGATGCTGCCGTCAGCTTTCATCACAACGATCGCTTCCACATTGTGGCTGAAAAACAAACCTGTGTGAGTTTCGGAGCAGCTGTGTGTGTCCCAGCTGCTGTCTGAGTAGCACCAGACAGCAGCTAGGACACACACTCACACAGACCGCAACACAAACGTGCCCGTAAACCGTAATCTCTTGTTTATGACAGACAAGACACACAAATACACACATCGTAACGCGTTTATGATAATCCATCATATTGATTTAGCAAAGGCTTCGTTGAAAACAAACGGACAAGACCGGGAGGAGGGTTAGCAAAACAGCTGAGTAGTGACCGGGCGAGAGGTTGTTATGGAGAAATAAATCTGGACAAATAAGATAAAAATCCGGAAATAAATCCGAAACCCCTCCGCTTCGCGTTGGGATTTCATCCATCCCTTCATTCATCTTACTTGCTGCTTCATTTAGCTGCCACGAGCAAATAAATAGGCTGATTTGGTGTAAACATGTTAGCAATGTTAGCTTGTTGTTAGCTTACAATGCTAGCATAGAGGCTAACGTCTCCGTCGAACAAGTAAACAAGTGTTGACAACACTGCAGAGACAGACACCGTCTAATAACACAGAAACAAACTAACGGCAGCTTTCACAGTCATAAGCCAGCATCGGCATGAAAGTTATCTGTGTCACAACATCCACAATAAAGACGAAGGTTACCTGCTCAACAGAAACGCCGCTGTATCAGCACCGGGTCCATATCTTCACGGACCTTTCGCCACCGTTCAAACGATGACCCGATGTTTATTCGGTTTGAGCCCTCTTTGTTTCACATCTCCGCTTTGTGTCTTTTCAGTGACAGACTTTTATATAACCACCAGTTTTCTTTGACTCTTTGTCGGTGGGGCGAGCAGAGGCAGCTGAACTGCTCAGGGCAAAACAAACCTCTCATCCGCTTGTAGTTTCAAATGCGGAAGTGGGTCGGGACCAGACGTGAGCAGGAGCAGGAGAGTGAGCGAGGATTGGATCGGAAAATTGATCCAATAGGAGCCATCCGGGCCGGATGGTTCCTATTGGTCAATTTCTTTTCAGTTTTACAGACACTAGAGAGAATGGATTTTTTTGGTTCCTTTTACTCTCCACATTGTGTGGGTGGTACTATTGGGTCATAACCACCATCTAAATGATCTTAATAATAATAACAAATCTTTCAAATCGTAGACCATAGCTTTAAGTAGCCATATATAGTCTACATTTAAACACAATAAAATGTAAAACTCACAAATGCTATAGTCCGCCATGATTTATCCTATCTGCCCACTCTCAAATGGTGCCGAAAAGTTTGTGTATTTCGTCCACCTTCTTGTGACCAAATGGTACGCATAGTGCGCCGATGGAGTGGAGCTGGGTGCGCTAGTTTTACTGGAGACGCATCTTGGTGTGATTGGCCGTGTCTTGATGTCAACTTTCCTGCTGATCTGGTTTGGAACATCTTTAGTTTTGGGTTAGGGTTGTTGTATCTTCCATTTCTTGAGGAGCCTGACTCCTTTCTGTGGTCCTGTTGGCCTCGGCTGCAGAACCGTTGCAGCTAAAGATTGACCAGCCAGGGACCAGAATCAGACAGTTTTAGACATGACCAGCAATGACCGGCGTCAACTGAAAGAGAAAATATTTTATGTTATTTAACTAATTCATGTGTACTCCTTTCATTTCAGTCTTCACTGTGTTTTGCCATCATTTTCTGTCAAGCTTTCTAACTCGTTTTCAGCTGTACTCTGCTGCCTGTGTGTCCACACACATGAAGTGGAGCAGGGACAGGCATGTTACTTGAGTTGACGACAGGATGTGTTGTGATCTGTTGCACCTATTTTCTTTTGGGAAAGTAAAAAAAATGTAGTCGAGAATTATGAATATATAATATATAATATAATATATAATAACAACATGGAGTCTGAACCAGAACAGCAAACATTGAACTGCAGTGCATTAGACAAACTCCTTCCAATTTTACCTTTCAGAATAAGAGTCCTGGATATCATTATATGATAATTCTTTACATGGGGAACTAAAATTTACGTAGACCATTTCATTAACAGGCCACTGAATAAAGTAGCTTACAACATGTAAGATAAAGTGGATATACTGCAGTTACTTTTCAGTTTGATGTTATTTGTACACTTTATCTTGAAACTTCTGGTACAGTTTTGGAGAAAATGTAAGAGTTAGATCTGTTTAATAGTCAATGTTTTCGTCGGAACATGCAAATGTTTGTGTATGCTGTCAATTATACTTCTTAGAAAGACAATTCAAATCTACAGTAGGGTTGGGCGATGTCTGTTGAATTGGCATATGATGTCTACAGTGAAACATCGTGATGGACGGTGACATTGTTGTTTATGAATTTGAGCCAGCGTGTCCCCTCAGTGTTGTCCTAAGGCAGAAGTTGCTTATTAGCTCACCATTGGCAACCACTCGTTGCTCTGACATGAATCTCCAACTGTCTCGTCCTGCAGAGAGTTTCTCCCGTTACCACCGACATACATCCCTGTGCCAGGTTTAAAAGCGTCCTCATCCCCGCACCACATGTCTGTAACTTAGCTTTGTTCAGCCCCATATACATAACACAACGCTGGCTGACTAGCCAAAGGAAGCTAAGCTAAGAAAACTGTGTATAAAAAGGGCTTGACTGAGAGAAATGGCAGCCCACAGGAAAAGAAACACTGCTGCCACAAATGGCAGTGTCTTGGGTTCGCCTAACTGAGCTGGTTTAATAAGAAAATAATGAATGGGACATGGAGACTTAATGTTAGTGCACTGAGCAGCAACATACTTCTTTTCATTTCCTCTCCCCACACATCACAAACAACAGCAACTCTGAGGGCACATGCCACTTAATTGTGCTCTCCAGTGGGAAGCCTTTTAAATAACAATGTAACGATGGTCAGGGATTAATGGTCGATGGCTGTCAGTCATCGCCGATGGACGATGGAATTATTCATCGACCTAACCCTAATTTATAGGTCAGATTCATAAAAAATTGGAAATCTGAATCGGCCAAGAAAATTGTAGTCGGTGCATCTATAGTTACAGCATACTTTGTTCTTTTTGATTAAACTGGCCCAGGGATGTCCGCTTCGCTGGTGACATTTTGGACTCTTATAAACTGCCGTCAAGCCAAAGCGAGGTTCTGTTGCTGGAGTATGTGGTTGTTGAATGTCGCGCTGTGCTTAGTATCACACTGGAGAGCGCTGTGTGGTGCACCACCTGTGCAGTAAGAAAAAAAAGCTCCGCATGACTAAACACTCAGTGAACCTCCTCTCGCCTCTGCTGTCATCTACAGTAGCTCTCTGAACACGGTCTTATCACACATCTATTCGTAGGGGTCGGGCACAATATTAGCCTACTGTTTCTATTACAATACAAACACATGAGCTGTTTAGTATTTGTAGCCTTGTCATCCTTGCTAAACCACAGTATGAGCAGGCAGTTACACATTTTCTATGTAAAAATAACTTTTGCTTTCCCTGCATCCTAATCCACCTACTCTCACCTACTTTTTCTTCCTTTTTTTTTTTTTGCTGCAAATCGGTGTACAAACAATTTCTACTGCTTTGGCCGCGTCATTTCTGTGTCATATCTTGTGTGTCACTCCCTGTCAGTGATCAGTCATCAGTAGTGTACAAATCACGACTGCAAGACTCCGGGTTACTAGACAGAAGGTTGTGTAATGTGAACAGGACAGTAATCTGACAACTTTAACAGTTTTGCAGTGTGACCAAGGCGTCAACAGTCCTGAGTGATCCTTTGATTCCTGATGATTTTGAAAAACCGCAGTAACAGTGGTAAACCATGCCATGTTGGGGATCCCAGATGTGGCTTCCTCCTAAATGATTCCGCTAATCAGCATGACTCAAAGTGTCTTTTTGTATTGGGTTTAAGGCAATGGGGAATCATATTAGTGCATCAGGAGCAGCTCCCAGGTGGATCTGTTCAGCACAGTAAGCTGATTTACATGAGCTCTTGCCCAATGTGCTCTACACCTTGCTGCTGAGGATTTATGTGAATTTTCACCTCTAAATGGCTTAATGTGCCTCTAAAGCTCCAATGACATACATACTGTAGAGCCTCCTTTTGCATGGCAGCTCACACATCCTTCCCTACTATACCAGAATACTAATGAGTGTACAGCTAAGGTAACACAATGAAATGAAGACAACTCCCCCTGCACAATCAATATATTTTTCTCCCCTCTGTGGGGAAGACGGGAGCGGTTTAGTCTACAGTACACTCTGCACTTCTGTCAGGATAATGTGACCTGTGTCCACTCTTGATTTTTATGTTGAGAGAGTCTCATCTATGCTGCCCTCTTCAGAACAGAAGCCACTCATCTTTGTGCTTCTGTCTGAATGCGTGGCTGTAATACGCAACTCAGTCATGCTCAGTGTGTAAACTTCCCCAGAGGCAAACGTCAGGAGAGGCAAACCAGTCAAATAAACTTTGCTTTCTGAGAGAAGATAATGTTCCTGACAGAGCAGACTACAGTAAATGTGTAGTGTTTTGGAGTGGCTTCTAACAAACATAATCACATCTCACTCTGTAGGTTTGGAAGACGTGTATTTTTTCCACATAGACCAGCAAACCCATCCTTAAAACTTGAGTACAACACTTTGCAACTGAATATTGCACTTCCTCAGAAACAGACCCCAGACAGTATGGTTGGGCAATGACACCTCCTCTACATTAGTGCCCAACACTGGAGACCCCAAGAGCTGATTCTTGATTTTAGAGAAGGAGGCAAAGACACACACCCCTGTCTATGTCAGTAGAGCTGAGGTGGAGCAGGTGAACAGTTGCAGGTTCCTGGGAATCAACATCTCAGAGAACCTATTATGGTCATCACACATCACCACCCTGGAAAAGAAAAAGCATGGAAAAGGCTCTACTTTCTAAGGAAACTTAAGAAGGCTGAATTACTGTCATAGTTTATGGACAGGAAGGCTCTACAGCGGGTGAATAAAACATTCCAGAACATCACTGGTACCACCTACAGAGCATCAGTGTCATCAGTGAAGTGAGATGTCTGCACAGAGCCCAAAGGATACTAAAAGACAGCACCCACTGAGCCACAGTCTGTTCACCCTGCTGACATCTGACAACAGGTACAGAAGTATCTGCTGCTGTACCACCAGACTACAGAATGGTTATCTTGCTCAGGCTGTGAGATTCCTTGATTCATAAAAGCTAAGCTAACTCTCCAGTTGTAAAATGTTAGTTTAAGTGGGAAGAGCGGCTCCAGAGGAGAAATCAAGATCACCACGAGTTAGCAAATTGATACAACGTCGAGTTTGTGTTAATAATAATAATGTTAGGGGTGAAGAATGTTCTCCTTGGTGTCAGGTATTAAAGACTGGTCACTTTGCTAACACTGTTATATGTATTTGTGAACACACCTCCAGCACAGCTGTGGATCGTCATGTAATTGTGGGCTTTATTTAAGGACTGTGTCACTTTGTGAATGCTGTGTCTTGAGAGAGGTCTTTGTGACTGAAACATCAACCTTTTTTTAAGTAAATCAGTGCAGAGGTTAAAAAAATGTGTGCACAAATTATTACTTTACAAGAAAATGGCAATAGAACAGTGGCTTCATGTCAATTTCTGATGCTTTGTTAACCTTCCACTCCAACCTCGTTCATGTGAGTTTCTAAGTCTGCTTCCTAGCAGGAAGACCTAAGTGATAGATATCTCAAAACTTGGATACATAAAACCAAAATTTTCTGTATGAATAGAGTGACAAGAGTGAATCAATCGTGCTTCGTTTTACTTCGAAATAAACAGATTAAAGCATTCGATTGATTAAATGTGACCATATAACCACCAAAACTGCATCTAGCCAATACATTTGTTATTTGTAATTTGGATGAATGGAACATTTAACACGCTTAGCCGTCAGCTTTATGTGTCCCAATAAATATGTATAAATGAATGTGGCAGTTGTGACAATGGTCCGTGGATTATTGAAGTACAGCCAAGTACAGCTACAGTGGGAGTAGCATACCACACAGTAGTTTTGAATTTGATTGAGTTGATTTTTGAACTGTGTTCATGTCAGGAACCTTGGTCCATTAAGTCTCCCTTGGAGATGTTTTTATTTCATCTGCAGAATCTTTTTTCATGGCAAACCTGTCAATCCATTTATATTTCTGTCCTGTGTAAATGTAGCGTCTTTGAGCATTTCCCGACCTCACTGCAGGGCCTTCATTCACAGAGAACAATTCAATCAGATTCTCTCAGCATGTTTCCCCATTGCCTTTTTCAACCAATAAACAATGGCTCCCGTAATCATCGCTCGTCACTTTTAGTGTCAACACACAGCAATTTATTATTGAGCTGTGGATATAAAATTCCGTTTTCTATTAACTTACTGTTGAGCCATGAGGGAAGCTTACCATTGACATCTCTAGCAATGACTATAAATTTGAAGCCAGGCTATGGATATCACATTTCTTTTTGTACTGGACAAGATTAGAAAATATTGAATGTGATTCATAGCTCATCTCCCTCTCACATTATAAATGGTTGTGAGTTTTAGGGAGGATTGGGGCTTTTATAGCGCAAGTTAGGAATAAAATGAGTAATATAGGCCTCAAGTTGATGCCTTATTCAGTTGTTACAGAGTTTGTTAAGTATTTGCCTTTGAAAAACGTGCAGTCGCTGAGGGAATGGGTCAGTTATTTGCTGGGGGGGTGGCTGGAGGAAGAAATATAGATTATTTCTGTGAACAAAAAAACATTACTGTGGTGGCCTCTCACTTCTAATGCCTTGTAATAGATTAAGAAGTACTTTACTTATGCTTGCAGTTGTATTACTGTCAGGGTATTCTTTGCATAGGTTTCCTAGCTGAAAATACTCTTACAAATATACGTTTCCAATTTTTATGAAATGCTCCATGTCTTCCAATGACAATCCAAGACATTATGTTGTGTGCCTTAACCAATTTTAAACTGCAGTGAACCTTAACATATCTTTCAGCTTTCTCTGAGCTCAGTTTTCGCCACTGCAGTAATCATGTCATGACACTAATCATACGTAAGTCAGCAGGTGTACCCAATAACATTTGATTACTGGTGGATTTAAATAACTAAACGAGTAATTCATTCAAGGGTGACACTTCTTCTCCAGAGATAGTAGTCCTTAAATGTCTTTAAATATATGAAAACCTGGACAAAAGGATTGCTTTTTTGCACTCATTGCTTGAATTTGTACTTATTATAATGATAAACTCACCCACAATGTCAGAGAACAAACACTGATGTTCAAACAGCCCCTTTCAACAAGAAAAGGTGTATTTGATTAGTTAAATTTAAAGTAGCCCTCTGGATTTATAACACTAATCTGGCAAATTATTGCTTGTTTCTTAATAAGATGCAGACCTACTTCTGTTAAAATGGTTTATGAAGAAATGTTTAAATGTTTAAATTACTTTTTAAAAATTCATACTAGTGAAAAGACATAAAAACTATAGATTAGGGAGAACCCTGCAAACATGAACATGGTCCAACTTCTCTAATGTCCATCTGTCAGTTTGAGAGGAGGTAGCATCAACCACAGCTGAAGAGCACAGAGGCCTTTCAGCTGAAAGTGGAGACCACCCTAAACTATTCATTGTGGATGTCCATCACATCTTGGAGGGTTATGCCTACGTTCAACTTTGACCTTCTGTACTCACACATAGTTTTATAGTACAGTCATACACTTACAACAAACAGCGCGTTAAACCTCTGTTATATTTTCTCATTGTCTCATCGTCATCCTCATACCTAATCGACTGAATTGGCCGATTGCCATTCACTCCCAAAACATCATATATCACCGTTCCTAAAACAGCATGACAGTGTACAGCGACAGGCATACCACACCTTTGTTTTATGCTCGCAGTTTGGTTGGATTCAGGCACTAAAAGTTCTTAATAAGGTTTCGGCAAACATCGTGGTTTGGGTTAAAATAAATACGTTACGTATGTGAGTTCAGTTATGAATGTACCTACATTTATGTAACATACATGATGTAACTTTAGTAAGTTAAAATAGCTCACGGTTGACTTTGGCTTTCACACTGGATTAAGACAGCGGCCTCCTGGGTGAAGGTCCTGTGCTTGTTTGACCTAACAATCCATCCCAGACCTCCTCCCTCAGCACACTTGTCACTCTTTATACCACTTCACCTGGTATTCTCTTTTGTTGCCATAAGAATTACCAGGCCTCAAGAGAATGCTGTCTAACGAGAAACGTAAATATATGTCGTAAGAAGCTGCTTTCACAGTTCACCTAAATGGTAATTTTTCTAATGAGGATGGGCTGATCTCTTTATGTTGCTGTCATGCTAGACTCTGTTATAAAGTCGTGACAACTGATGGTACCATGTCACATTTTAGCAGTGAAATCGATAACCGATAACAAAGGCCAAAACATCCCTCAGTCTGCTGTGGCTCTTCAGTCTGAGCTCCTGCAACCCCCTTTTTGCTACCTAATGTATCCCTGAATGACTGTATCTGCTTACTCGGTGGTCTGACACCTCACTTGAATGTGCTAATAAATGTCTTCAGTGTTACATTTGCAATGTAAATCACAGTATCCAGCAGAGAGCTTATATCACACAGAGGTCAAGGGCTAAAGAGCCTCTGAAATGAGTCATAGTCGGCCTATCAAAGCAGTGGTTGTCGTACTGGAGAGTCTTGTTTAATCTTCTTTAGCCTCATTTAACCCCATTACACACTGCGCGCTTCACATTGCCCTGGCCACAATATAAAAAATGTGAAGATTCAGTAAGTGCTGGGAAAAGAGCTGGAAATACTTTTCCATTTTTGAAATCCGCTCACTCTGCTGCATTTTACTGGTTGACACTATGATAATTGGCATCCTGGCTTGTGTATGTGCCAGCCTCCACAGTGCCAGCCAGAGGTATTACGTTTCATCCCTGGGTAGTCTGTGGTGAAGATTAAAAATCGACTGAGGTCAACCGGGTAATTGGGCAAATGTGGTTGTAACGGAAAGAGGATTCTGACTAATGTCATATAATGAGGCCTCTATACTCTCTGCCCTGCGTTCCACTAGGAATTGACAAATTAGTTTAGGTCATCAAAGTCAGATTAGTATGTGACTGCTTGATTTATGCAACATTTATTAACATGGATCTCTTGAAAACTTGGTTGGCAGATTAAAAAAAGTTTAACTGCTTTATGCTTTCAGTTGTCATCCTCTGAGTGTCTAATTTAAATTCTATATGAATTATTCAATGAGATAGAGAAGTTGTCTCCATGGAGATTTTGTTATTTGATTGGTCATATCTAATATCAAATTTGGTTTATATAATGATGGGTCAAAGCACCAGATAACTGTTATTTCTAAAAAGAAAATTCCTGTATCATTTTTTTATGATTTATTTTGATCTTTTTAAAATGTTTACCATTTTCATCAAATCTCTGCTAAAAATCAGAAAGGTGGAGTTTTTTAAATTTGCAATGGTACTAGAGGAAGAAGCTAACCGCAACAAAAAGACATGTCAGCCATGTGCTGCAACCCTAACCCTAAGCGGACAGGTTGCTAATTCAGATGTGTTACAGGCTGGCTACATCGTACATGCAGACCATTCACAAAGCAACTGCTGCAACACTCCACTTTCTCTGTCCAGGGAATCAATATGTGGAATTCCTGACCTGAAGAACTCAGACTAGATCCAGACTGGGATCATTTTTAACTCAAACTAACGCCTTTGAAAGGGGATGTGGTCATCAACTCTACAACCTGTGTCTGTGTTTGCCAGCGTCACGTGGCTGTGACTTGTAAGGCGGAGCACAGCTGGTCTTGTGAGAACTGCAGTCCATAGTAACGCCTGTTGACATGCTCTTCTGTTGTTTTCAGTCACATGGTGATGGTGCAATTGAACTACACATCTGATAAATGATTGGCTCACTTGTAGCACGCTCCATTATCTAGGGATATGAAATTCTGTTTACACGCCAGGGTGTAGTGGGCCATAGTCAGGCGCTATGTGCTATCAGGTTGGTTTGCATAGTATCGTTTGTTAACTTTCACCTTCTAGTAGCGGCAATATGAGGTGAATTTAATTTATTCAGTTAATTTCTCACAGATTAATGCATGGATCTTGATGAAAAATATCAGGCATAATTAGGTGGCTGGTATCTATGAGTGAATACAATTTGATGTGTATCCTAAATCTGGATGTAGCACATTAAACATAGGTTATCTAGTTATAATTGTACTTAGTTTGCTGAATGACTGAGCCAAACCTCCAGTACCATGCCAGATTTGGTGCAAATCCAGTAATAGGTGGTTGTAAGAAAATTGTTGCTATTAGTATTCTAGAATTTCATTGTTTTAAACATCATTAAATTTGGTTTGCCTGTCTTGTTTGCCCTCCAGTATTGATATATACCTAATTGGTGTGTGACAATATTTTAGGTCCAGGTCAATTAAACCAGTCAACAGGCTCAGACACAGTGCAGATGCTGGAAGCATGTCATACACTGCTCAACAATACAAATGGACATTTAGGCTTTTGGCTACATTGCACTGCTTCAGCTTCAGTGCACCTTTGGTTGTGAGTTGCACCAGGTGCTTGGACCCAGTATACCTGCTTGCATCTAGTTGAAATGTTATTTCTGTCGCCTATTTAAAGCGTAGAACGGAAACTAGTAAACAGTGTTGCAGTCTACAATCCTCGGTAAATTATTCAAAATGTGTCTGTGGGCTCAGAAGATTTAGATGTGTTTTCCTTTGGTAACAGCTGAAACCATGTGCTCAGCTGTGACCATGACCATTCAGCATGTGAAATGTGGACTCCTTCTCTAACCTAGTTTTTCCTTCTCTTCCAGTGCCATGAATCAGCCTGGACAACAGCTGCTACCCACATAGAGGTCACTTCACCTCTCTTTCCATTTGCTTTGGTCCAGAGGATGCTGGGAATGTGTCGCGGGCGCAGGAAGTTCCTGGCGGCCTCCCTCGCCCTGCTCTTCATCCCAGCACTCACCTGGCTTTACCTATCAGTCGGGAGCTTTCAAGGTAAGAACACTTCTCTAACATGCAATGAAAGCACATCTACACATCAGGTCTGGTGCTCTGTAATATAATAAGCTACAGAAATGATCTGGCTTTCACTTACTAAATAATTTTTTTTTTTTTTTAAAGTGGGTCTGTTGCTGAAACTCACCTGTGTTGGTGGGAACCAAGTGACCTCATAACCATGTTGAAGTGTTGGTGTAGGATGGGGACCATCTTGACCAGGGACAAGACGTCATGACAGTGTTAGATCAATGTTTGCAGGGTTAATATTGCAGCATGGTGCATATCCCTGTCTCCAACACAACAAGTGTTGGATCCTTTTTACAAAACCTGACACAAAAGCACAGACTGTGTGCCAGGTGTGTGCTACTTGTATAGCAATTGGAGCTGACCAGTGGGGTGATGATAGGTTTCTTTGCCCGAGGCATCTCCCAAGTGGTTTGTTCCTTTCAAAAAGTATCTATGATGCCACAGTGACTTGCTGATGGAAGAATGTTTGTCTCTATAGGCACAGCCGTGTTGATCTTGATCCCAACCCAGCTTCAATGATCGCTTTGTTCAAAAGTTGTTTAACCATGCTGATGCAGGATGTCACTTTGACAGATTTAGGGTTGAGCTGGCATTTATGTGAACCTGGCGTACTTGTATTATGGTGTCGGTTATCTCTTTACGTCATTCTGTTTGCCTTGCTCACCTCGTTGCCCGTCAACACTAAAAGTAAACAAAAAAACATTCAGGCTGCATCCGAATGTCTGAACTTCACCACTCTCACACACAGACTTTGTCAGTGCATTCCTGGGGGGTCTGCCGGTTCTGAGAGCCTGTCTATCCACAGCTTATATTAGCCATGCAGTCTTGTGCCCTTGCAGACAAGACTGTGATGACAGTAAACCCAACACAGTACTACAGCTGAAGTCCATGAGGGCTCAGTCTGCAAGTCCAGAGGGTGGACATTTGGATTCAGCCTTACTTAACTGTTGACATTTGGATACAGGTCTTCAAATGGTGTTCAGTGTCTAGACATCTGGGCTGGGTGGACGTTTTGAGAATTTTAGGCTCAGGGTCGAATTTTGGCGTACACCATCACCAAACTGCAAATAAGTCAGCTGGGTCAAATTTAATGGAAAAGGGACCCACATGAGACCCAATCATGGACTTCTTACTCCTCTCTCATATGTCATTAAAATACACCTACGGTTAGGTTTATTTTAAGTTTAATTTAATCCATATAAGAAATAATATGTAGATCAAACTTTAAAATTAAAAGTTTAAGACCACAAGAATAAATAAATAAATAATGATGACAATTTTAGGCTGTTGGAATTACAAAATGCAACATGAGCTGAGAGGCTGCTGTGTTAGAAAGAAGCTCTTGATCCAGACGCAGCATCTTCAAGCTCGACTGAAGTTTGCTGCTGATCACATGGACAAAGAAAAAACCTTCTGGAGGAAAACTGAGTTGTTTGGCCACAATGAGCAGCAGTATGTTTGGAGGAGAGAACGTGAGGCCTTTTAAAAGGTCACATCTAGGGCTGGGTATATAGCCTGTTCTGTTTGTTACCTTTTTATTATATTGTTTATGTTTTACTATTATTATTGTTTGTTGTAATATTACTGTCCTTTGGCTGCTGTGACACAGAAATGTCCCCGTTTGCGGGACAAATAAAGGAATGCTGATTCTGATTCTGATTTTCAGATGACCTATGATAAAGACAATACTGAACCAAACTTCAGTCTCAGAAAGTGTGAGGAAACACATTTCCTGCCGACAAAGTCACCCTTCCCTCCTCTTTTCTTCTGGAGGTGGTGTATTAATGAATTATTGAGGCCTGTCCAAAGTTGATTACTTCTTCCACACAATAAAGTCCAGGAGTTCTTGGAGCAGTTTTAATGACTTTGACTTACAGGATTGAAATGCTGCAGTTGTGCCATTATTAATTATGATTAAATTGACAATTTTGACTTGGGGTCACAGTCACTGGAGACTGTGTGTGTGAATACGCTCCCATAATGCAATAGTCACCAAGGTCTGCAAAGTAATTATTAGATTTGGCAGTAAATTCCTGGCTGTGGGGAGTAGTTCCTGGGAGTGTGATAAGTTGTGAAAGGACCTGGCTGCAGGGAGCATCAGTAGGTGAGGCCTGAATGTGTGAGACAGGAACAATGTGTTTCCACGAGCACACACACTCCCTTTCACACACCACACACACTCTCTCTCTCTCTCTCTCTCTCTCTCGCTCGCTCGCTCTCTGTCTGACCTCTTTTCGTTGCTCTGTCTCCATCTTGACTGTTGTTTTTTCCTCTTTCTCTTCTCTGCTGTGTTTATCTGTCTGACACAGAGAGAAAGACGGTGAGTCTCTGGGGTCTTCAGTGCTTTGTCTGGATGAGCTTCCACATAGAGCAGCTCTGCTGAGAGAATGAGGTCTTCTCAATAGAAAAATACACTATAGGGCTGACTGTACATGGCACCCTTACCACATACTTTTGTATACATTGGTCTGGGGCTGTTTTCCATGGATTGGGCTAGGGCTGGGTTTATAACCTGAATACTTTATTGGTACCAACTAGGGTTGGGCGATATGGCCTAAAATAATATTGCGACAGGCTATATCTCAAAAACACAATATACAGTACGTATGGATATTTTAATTATCCCCTTAAGCACTTCATACATGCTTGAACTGGGCGACAAAATTAAATGTGATATTTTTGACCAAATACCTCGATATTGATATTGCAACAATATTGTAGGGGTGACTATTGATACTTTAGCAAAATATTAACACAGAGACTGTGTCTAATCTTGGTCAGTTTACAAAATGCCATCACTTCACTGTAATGCAGCCTCTAAAGGAATATCAGGAATATCCCAATATAATATCCATCAATAGCGAGAGCACACAGCAGCCAAAAGTTTCATATTCTGTCATTAAACTGTGGTGCACACCAAATATCCATAGAGAGACGAGACAACTATACAGAATATTCAGTGTTGATGATGAAGTGACTGTGAGTCAGAAAGGCTCCAGGATCATAGGTCTAACTGAATTTATGAATCTTTATCCATAAATCTTGGTTGGAAATCACAAAAAACACTTAAAAATATTCAGGAGCAAAGCTGGTTTTCAGCCTCAGTGTGTACTGTGTAGAGTGCAGAATAAAAGTGAGAAAACTGAATGAATACATGGGGAGGCAAGCTGCACAAACCTGAAAGGGACTGAATAGTGGGGCGTATAGAGCATCTTTCTCTTACCTCAGCCAAGTAATCTTGTAGTAGTAGTTACCTTAATCCAACATCAACCAAAGAGAGCGCGCAGACAGGAGCTCAAAAACTACTCATTTTATTCAGTGTGAAACTTCATTCCTGACTAATGAATGACTTTTGCTGAACAGAGAAGCTCAAATCATGAAGAATTTGTCAGATAGCATTTTATAAAGATTATAATGTTGATATATGTAACTCCAAACTCAACAACTCTTTCAAGACTCTCAGCAAGACTTTTTTCTTTCTTTTTCTTCTTTTAAGGGAGTCTGGGGACATGTTCGTCATGTTTAGCATCAATAAAATATTTCTTCTTTTATAAATTGAATGTAAATGGTGAAATCAGTGTAAACAGTGTGTTCAAACAGCTGCAGCTGGTACAGCCATGCTGCCACAAACTGACACTTTTAACAAGGAAACAAACAACTTCATGTTTTCATTTGATGCTGAATTCACAAGAAGGCTCCAGTGATTTAGCAGATTTCTCCTCAGTCAGCAAATCTCAAAATCTCACCATTTGTTAATGGAGTCTGGTGATAGTGTGGTTTACTAGTTCAATGGTTGGATCAGTCCAAACAGACAGTGTGTTCACAAACAGCTGCTGCTAACATTGGCAGGTTAACAGAGACTGAACACGTTGTTTTACGTTACATTACAGTGAAGCACATGGAGAGCAGACAGTGTGTAATCCACTCTGCCTGTTGCTGCGGCCTCTTCTTCTTCATCAGTTAAGTAGGTGGTCCTTCACTGTGTCCCAGGACATATGTGTGTTCACATTAGAGGTGTGGAAATTTCTCGATTATAAGATGCATTGCTATGCGGACGTGGAAGATTCTGCATCGATGTTGGTTGTTGATTGTCCTGCCTCAGTTGGAAAATAAAGTTACATTGCTCCCATGCTTTGAATTGTGGGCGGACATTAGGCTAACGTTACTTATGTAGGAGGTATGTAGGAAGGAGGCAGAGATCATCTGAGAGTGATAAAAAAACTCACCTAGTACTTTTTTAAACGGACATCTCAGGGCACATGTCAGATATTATGAACTTGCTGAGAAGCATGAACTGGACGAGACCCACACTAAGCGTGACTTCTGCCTCACAACAATTACTAATCCCGTTAGCCATTTTCACCTGAAGCTAACGTCTGCAGCCATGATTAATAACTGTTACAGCAAGCCCAGCTACTCAGCCAAGATCTGAGGAGACGCTGTCAACTTCTGTCCAACTCTGAGAGAGGTGTGTGCAGCCGAGTCCAGAGATGTTTTGTTTTAAAGCTGCCATGTGAAAACTATATTATTGTAGATTCCAACATATGTGTAAGGCACTGCAGAGTGATGCACGTTTTGTTTTTGTAATGATTATGTACTGAGGTACAGGTATTAAGAAGATGCAGCTTTTATTTTGTAGACTGCTGTAGTCTGATTATTGGAAGGACTTTCAGAATAAAAGGGGAATTAAATGATGAAAAAGTGGCCATGTGCAGTAATATAGATCACTGAGGATGCCGTACACTGAGATGCATCGAGACTCGTTTTGCATTTGAATCATTAATGGATTAATCGTAATTGAATCAAACTGTGAGGCCAGTGAGGATTCACACCTCTAGTACACACTGCTCAAAGGTGTTGTCCACCTGTGATTGGATCACTCAGGACAGATGTCGATACCAAGTGTGAGCAGGGCTCATAACAACATCAAACCTCCTGTTCACATCCCCCAAGTCATCAGAGCGTAGTGGGGTACTGACTTATGGTAGAGTTTGACCCTACTGCACACTGTTGGTTCCCAATTAGAAGAACACAACATTATCAGTATGTTGTAAAAATTAAAATTAGAACAGCTTTAGTCTAATTAGCCCAAAAAGCCAGCATGACGTCTACTCACTACAGTGATTACCTCAAACCTCTCCTCCGCTGAGGACATCATGGGTGAAATGTGAACTATTCAGTCTGCCACCAGCTATGTTGGAGCAGCTCTTATTGGTCAATCACTGTTGGAGTGCATCTTGCCCAAAGCTGAAAGTGGCATGAACTGATTTGTGACAGTGAACAGAACATTTGATACAAAACCCACTGTTAGTGTTTATGAATTCAGAATACAGACTGAGCAGGTTATTCAATGTGCCTTCTTCCCTTAGGCTGTTAGATCATCAAAAAACACAAGGCCCCTAATGCTATACACTGAGACGCATGCCAAAATTATTTTTTCATCTTCTCCCTCAACTTTCATAAATACATAAGATCTGTTGTGAAAGCCAGTTTTCTTTAGCTCAGGGCTAAAACCAATGTTAAGCCTTGCCGCATGTTCTCAAATGAGAAAAAGGTTATCGACGCTTCCATCTCATCCTGTCTGCATTATGGTTCGACTTGTCTCAGTCAGATGATTTTCTACTTGGTGTAAATTCTCTCAGAACATGGCCAGATACTGATGTTGTGGATTTTTAAGTGGCTTCTGTTAGGTAAGACTGAACAAATGTGCAAATGTTCAAATTTTAATACCGAGTGGTCTGTAGACATTCCCATGCCTCCTAATGACCACTGCGGGGCAGACAGTGAACAAGGAATACATTAGTGACTGAATAATTAGATGAATGAAAAACTGAGTTTTAGCTTGAATTACTGTTGTGCTAGTTAGAAAACAAATCACAGTTGGCCCCAGAGGACCAGATTAGTGAATCCCATATTTCATTCAAATTGGCAGTAATGGGGTCTGAAAATGCAGGATTTCTTAAAAATTTCTTAATGAAATTAAGCAGCTGTGATTTTTCCCAAAGCCCAGTATGCAAATACCGTCTCTTCCACATTAATTAGATCCCCTGTTCGTTACTTTATTACTCTGACCTTCCTGCCAAATTCCCTTTAAGCCTGCTTTCGTAATGGACAACAGTCTTTCATATTCAAAACAAAAGAGAAACCCGCTCCGGGGAACCCATTTATGAAGAACATTCTTCTCATAGCTGAGAAGTGGAAATTAATGTTCCCGTGTCCTCAGGATGACTTAGGCCATATACAGACCACACACGGTTGTCTGGACTACAGAGAACTACATCCTGGAACAATCAAACAAATGATGTCTGAGATGTTTGTATTGTTCCTGGAGCCACCTACTTGGCTCATTTACGCAGCAGTCTTCCCTGAAAGGCCCTGTGGGGAAAAAGCACAGCAACACAGAAGCTTTGCTGCCCCAGAGTAACCTTCATTACCCATGTCAACAAGCCAAGACTCTCCACACACGCTGTAATCTGATGTCTGCCTCTGGTTATTTCATGGCTTTGCTTTTTTGTTTGTGAACAGTTACAGATTTTTGTGTGTTTCTGTGTGTAGTGATTCAGCAGCAGTTGGTGGTGTCCATGTCAGGCGGGAATAAGAGTTTCAGGCCTCATTCACACTGCCCTTTCAAGGCGGTAATCTTGCGGCCACATTCCGCCTCGCCGTCTGTGTGAAAGTTACAGAGGCTAAATGGTGACAGTTTCGTTCCACCTCTGATCCACCAGTGGAGGTAGTAACAGAGCTGCAACAGAGGAGAGACAAAGTCTGTGTGTAAGGGTTAGCTGGCAGCGTGGGACAGGAGTGTGCTGGTCTGATGGTGTTCAGTCTGAAAGCTAAACAGATCCTTCACTCATCAAATAAAAAGAGAAATGCCCCACACTTGTCAACCGACAAAGCAACATTACAGGACCAAACAAACGTAATGTGGTAGCAGGTAGGGTCTTCAGCGTCTTATATGAGGAAAAAAATACCGCATCCATACGTGGGAAAGTGTCTGTCATCCTGTCTGTCCTACTGGCTCTTTGTCACATTTCTGCCTGAAAAACAGCGTCTGTTTTTTTCAGTGCGAACAAACAAAGGCGGTGTAAAGGCAAGCCTTTGTTGTGGCGATAATGCAGAACCTCTGTGTGAAAAGGGCTTCTGACTCTGAGATGGTGGGGTCAGTGTTGTCAATCACAACTGTTGGCAAAGACAACATAAGCCTGGAATTAGTTACTTGGTTATGATAAGAACTCTAGAGTAGGATTAAAAATAAAAGGAAAATGGATATGTTCAGTGATGTTTCATAATGCCACATGAAGACTATTTTTTATAGACGGTAACAGCAGTACTTTACCACGACTTTAAGTGTTCTTGTTACTATTTCAGTCACTTTCTAATTCCATCAGACCTCGTACTTGTCCCAGTTCTCTCATAATTTAATCACCATCTTTGAAGGTGTAGCGCACCCCACAACACTGTAATTTGAGTCATACACAACATGACAGTTTCAGGTCTCTGAGCCTGTTGATGCAGGGCTAAATCAAGTTACAGAAAAGACATACAGCTCTCTGCCTCACCATGAGGCTTCTTTTCATTCAGTGGGACATAGAGGTGGGTCATCTGGTCCAAAAGAATTATATCACTTAGTATATTTAATTGCATTCTCAATCCAAGATCTACGTTGCCATTTTTTCAAAAAGCCATATTTGTAATAGCCTATGAGATCCATTTGCACCATTAAAACAATAGTTCTTTTTTGGCACAAGCTCCTCATCTGCCATGCTGTAGGCTACAACTCATGTTGCATTATTTACAATACGTCACCCAAGAAAGAGTCATAAGTAGTCATTTGTAGGGATGGCTCAATACCACTTCTTCATGTTGATACAGATAAGACAACACTGAGTATCTGCCAACACCGATATCAATCCGATACAGCCTTTCCCCTTCTCTTAAACAGAGCTATTGATAATACATCTGTATGGAAGAAGTATTCTTAACCTAGCCATTTAAAACATGCCTAAACTGTAGAGCAAATATTCTACTTCTCTAAAGGAAGAAATACGTAGACAACATCACGGATCATTTTTGCAGTAGTGCTGCTTCTTGTTATTTTAACCTATTTACACACAGAACTTTTAGCAGCATTTTGCAATCATTCAAAATTACTTTCAAAGTTGCACTTTGAAAGTAATTTTGAATGTTTGAAAAACTGTAATTCTGAGTTTTTATGATAAAGGTTTTATAATCCCAGTGTAAAATAAGGGATATAACTCAACACTAAGTGTAGCTTATACCTAAGAGTAGAAACAGTGCAAGAGGTTACATGTAACCTTCTGGATTTAACTATATAAAACACCTGTATAAAAGTAAACATTAGAATGAATACAACTCCAGTATAAAAAGATAATTGCAATGTGAACATAAAATATTTGGTTCAAGTTTTCCCCAAACATAGTAGTAGCAGCGTCCCCTGTAAAAACTATCACAAAATCCACTGTCTCATTTGTCTCCCTGGTCTGTGGTCTTCCTCGACATATCTTCCGACTTCCTGACCTCTGCCATTAAAGCATCCTTTGCATGTCTTGAAAAATTAAGCATCTGTGAAATACGTGGAACAATGAAAATACACTTATGTAACATTTAAAATTAGCCTTCCCTTAATATCAAGTGATTAATGTCATTCTGTAGGATGATGCTTGACATGAAATATTCAATGTGCAAATCTCTCACACAATTCAATATCTCTCTCTCTCTTAATCCCCCCCCCCCTCTTTCTCTCTGAACAGCTGATAAACGTCATTGATTATTTAAAACTGCTGACTCGTTCCCTTTGGAGAGTTTTTAACTACAGCTTTTAGTTCTGTTGATTAAATGTGCCACGATATTTGTCACAGTGACATGACTGTGTTCATGGAAATGTTTAAAATAACTGAAAGCAGCCTCTCAAATCATCACATCAGAGTGTATGAACGGTGTGAACCCGCCTGTGTAGGAGCATCTAATGCGTCCTGTAAATATCAGGAAACAGACTGCAGCTGTGACTTCAGACCAGCTTTTTGTTGGTCTGTGGTGCTGTCGCTTTCTGCTGCCTCAAGAGAGCAATCCTCCATCAGTGGGCCCGACCACACCTCACTTTAAGACCAACACACCCAGGGGAGCACAGGTGGGTGCAGGTACATTTGCTATTTACACAACGTGGGTGCTGGATGTGAAAATGACAACTGTGTCAGTCTGAAACTAGCAAAGACACTTTCACTGTGCTGTGTGCTGCCTTGCGCCGAGCGTAAGATAGAGCCCCGTGTCTTTGAAGCGTCTGTTCGCGGCCTAAAGGACGGTGCCTTTAATGGTCTTGATTCCATCGTCAGCCTCGGTTTCTCGAGTGAGAATGCGTTTAAGGATGCTGACATTGGGATGAGACATCAGATGCAGAGGCAGAGCCTACCTCCCTTGTCAACTCCTCAAAAGGGGCTAGAGTTTTGACTGTCTTTTTCCAGTATCCCCCACTGGTTTGTAGTCAATGTGGCCGGCAGCTCGTACCCCTCTGAATATGCACACAGGGCATGCTTCTGTGCAAGGAGGCACTCAATCATGCAATATGTACTGTTCCATCTCATTCTTACGTCTTGTTGTAGACATTTTGGCGATGTATTCAGCTCTACCAACTGAGCCCTGCAAAATTATTATTATTATTTAATAAACTAATCAATGGTAATCAATTTAAGCCTGAAAAAAGTCAACCAGGCCCGAAATTCTACTAGTATTTGCTATTAGGATGTTTAATCAGTGATAATAATTAACTTAAACCTCTCAATCAGAGTCCTCACTCACTATCGCGGATAGCTGATGTCAGGAGAAACAAAGGGGTTTAAATTCTTAAATTCTGTCTGGAGTCACTGCTCGGTAGACTTACTCACACCACTATCTGCTTGGTTATAGGCCACGAGTAATAGAAGAAGTAAGAGCACATTAAACATGGCAATCTCTACAGTTTGCCTGAAAAGTTGACTGTGGAAGCCTTAAAGACCGATCACAATTCCAAAAAAGTTGCGAGCTGTATAAATTGAAAAACAGAATGTAATCATTTGCAAACATATCCTTTATACAGTCGGGTGTTTCACAAAGGGATGAATTTCACAAAGGGATGAATACCCAATCACTACCTGTTACCAATGAGCCTGCTTACCTGTGGAATGTTCCAAACAGGTGTTTTTGGAGCATTCCACAACTTTGCAGTCTTTTGTTGCTCTTGTCCCAACATGTTTGAAGTGTGTGCTGCATCAGATTCAGAATAAGCATATTCTATATTTAGAAAAATCAATGATGATGGTGTAAAACATTCAATATATTGTCTTTATACTGCACACTTAGTACAGAATCTGAGGAGAAAACAACAGTCTGTACTGAATATGCTTACTAAGAAGGTGACTGGCCAAATTGACTGAAAGCTGCAACTCATGATTTATTTACGTTCTCATGAATATGCAGGGAGTTGGTGCCCAAAGCAAAACAAAACATTGCCTTTTTCCCAATAATTGGAACATTTGAGTTTCTGGGAACTTTAATGCATATTTACACCACAGTGTTGCCCCAGATCACAGCAGGAGAGAATCTAGAAGTTCTAGCCAGAGCTCAAGAATCACTGAAAAGTTTGCATTACAAAACTGCCTTGTGTTTTTATGCATAACGTGCTCAGTTAGATGTGTCAGATTAGTGTGTATTATTTTTTGGTTAATTTCCAAATTACTTAAGATTGTTGTGAATTCATATAACCTTGTTATACTGTATCTACTATACCCAGTAGGCACTTTGTTAACATTTACCACAGCCTCTACCAACCCCACCCCCAGAGATATTATAGATCCAAAACCAAGCTGACAACATGGTGGTTCACAGACAAAAGGTCTGGTGCATGACCAAATGGTTGAGGTGGTACTCATTTCTGCTGTGTGTTATTATAAACAGCAAATGTGTAGGGCATGTAAGCCATAATATTCCTTGGTATACCACAGCACCATTTCAGTACACTGTTTGGTTCTGAATTATATTTTTAACAGCTTGGATAAAATTAAACTTTATGCAGCTTGTTCAGTTGATCTGTTAAAGGACTTTAACAGGTCACAATAAGTGTGGGCATATTTAGCGCCCACTCTGGATTCTTTAAATAGGGGCCTTCCTTGTGTTTTAGTCTTGGATCCTTTTATTTTTATAACCTACACTAATGACCAAGTGTTGTATATTACTTTTTATTAGTAATATTATTTTTTCCCTCCCGATACCGATTCCGATACTTATGCTGTGGGTATCGGCCGATACGAGTACCAATACCGATACCAGTGTGTTATAAATAATTATATATATCATACTACGCCTGCATGACTGTGATATGATTATCATGTGGTGAGGCCTGGCTCAGGTTAAACCCTTTGTAAAACATGAATGAATACAGCAAATGAAAGCCATTTATTTTTAAAAAGAATAGTATAAAGCCGAATTCAGCACAGAGCAGACAGGAAGTCAGACACGAAATAATAACATGACATCCGGTTTATTTTCAAAATAAAACATTCCGTGTTGATACAAGCACAAAAACCTCAAATAAGAGACAAATACGCGCTCTTCTTCTAATCCTTCAGTCGGGAACACTTCGTGTTGTTGTGTTTATAACACATACATATAACTGCGGTCGTGCGTGATTATGTAATCATCGCGGGAATTCCTCGGTTTCGTAACTCCAGCTGATTGGCGGAGCTGCGCTGTGGCGGACTCAAAACACAACTGGTGGGGGTTGCCGGACGAGGACGACGGAGCCAAACCGTACCGGAGCCGTAACGCAGCGGACACGTATCCGGTAGAATCTCGGAGCTAACGGAGCTAGGCTAATAAATTACGTGGTATCGGATCAGTGCCTGAACTCCAGTACTCGCCGATACCGATGCCGGCATTTTCGGGAGTATCGGAGGCATTTCTGATACTGGCATCGGAATCGGAACAACTCTAATCAATCGCTCTTATTAGTAACATTGAGCTGTGTGATGTTGGACATAATATTCCCACATAAAAGAATTAAGAAGTTTATTTGAAATTGATTTTAATTTTTATTAAATTGGATTTAACTTTTAATTGAAGGTTATCTTTGTCATTAAGATAATAAAATACTATGTAGTTTTGTGTTAAATAATGACAACTGCAGTTATGTGAAAGGAGAGTCTGTCGGTTCTGCGAGCTGCTAATATACAGGACCAGCTCTACAATGTTTAAAACAATGACGTTTGTCCCCGGACCCCCAGGCTGCATGTCAGAGTACCCTTGAACAAGATTCTGAACACCAAATTGCTCCTGAAGTGTTGTAAAGCACTTTTGAGTGGTCAGTAGAAGGGTAAAGTGCTAGAGAAATACAAGTCCATTTACCATAATGCAACTGTGTAGTCTTTATAATTACTTATTTTCACAGCCTTATATTTCGTTAGTTTGATGATAAACTGCGACTTTCTTAAGTTTGAAAATTATCATTTAAATTGACAACGTTGTATGTGTAGTTCAAGGAACAACTCAGACAGGATCAAAAAATGACCTGTCTCTGTCCATTCACCACCATACAAATGTATTCTAAAATAAGGTCCCGTGAGGGAAACTGGAAGGGGCAGAACTTCGGCTCTCTATTGTAGAGACATGCTCAATGAAAAAAAAAAATCCAGTTCTTCTGCAGCAAATGTCACTGTCAACAAAAACAGTAACTCATACTCCATCAGTCATGAGAGGCTACTACTACACAAGACATGTTCAGCAATCAAGAACAGACTTAAAGTCACAGAATACAGCCCTAGTATTCACACATATGCATTGGCAATACAAGTAAAAACTGGCTGATTGTATACATGATACATTATGTCATGATCTAATATACCATGAATTAATAATGTTGGTGTTTCAATCCTGTTAGCAGCTGTCATACCATCCATCTAACCATCTAACAACATTCAAGGTCACTGACACAGTTGAGTTTTTATTATTAAGCTGTTGTGAGTCCCTGCATGATACCAACCGGATCAAACCATCAGCTAAGATTAGGCAGCTGACACAGTCCATCTGTCCGGACTCACACAGATCGTGTTGGGTACACACGTGCCCTTCAGTGGATCAATATGGCTGCCATAAGGCTTATCAAACCTCACATGGGGTTTCACAATGAATTTTATTGAAGGGTAAAAAACTTTGTTAAAGGGTAATTGATTTAGTAATTTAGTCTGACGAGTGACAAGACAATCAGACGGAGGCAAAAACCTCAGCTTTGCTTTGACTGAGAAAGACAACAAAAGGAGAATGTTACCCAAACTGTCTGAAAACCTATTTCCTGATTCAACATAGCCCCATTTGTGACCTCATCACTCTGTATGTTGTTCCATCACTTGGTCACATAGTGTTCCCTACATAAACCTTGGGGAAAAATCCAAACATGATTTACCTTTTCTCCAGCAGCAGCAGATTGTATGTTCAAGGTATTTTTGTGATCTCTCGATGTCTCCTATCTGCCCAGAAGGATAAATTGTTTGCCCAGGGCAAAACCAACGTTTGAATCCAGTATTTCTACAGCCTGCCACATTTAACATTGTTTTTTGCCTGAAAAGCCATTTTATCATTCTAGGCAGACAGTGGACATCTGTAGGATCACGGACATACCTTGCAAGATACAACCTACTGGAGGATAATAGATAATTTAATTTATGTTATGTGAGAACCACATGTGAGGGATCATGGTTAAAGAATGTGTGCTTATTGGCCGAGATATCGATATCGGAACTTTTTACTTCCTAATATCTGTATCTGCATCTGTGCCAAAAAAATCAAGTATTGGTCGACTTCTAGAGATGACAGCCAAACTATGGAAACAGTTATTCTTTGTTAGGTCCAGTCTTTAAGGTTTTCAGTAAAATGATTACATTGCCATAACATGTTATGTATAACCTACATTTTGGCTGCAATAGAAGAATCATTGAGGTTCTCTGTTATTCCTAAGGCACAGGTTATACAGTATCTGACATTTTTTGATAGAAATTACGTTTTTTTATTTTGCCAACATTAATCAGATTTTGTGCTATTATTGTCGATCTCAAGCTGCACCTTCATTAAATGTGCTATTTAAATAAAAATTCACCCTCTGAAACCCTGCTTGCTGAAATAGATGGTAAATCAGTAAATACATCAGTAAAATAAGTTCCAAAGCTTTAGAATAGCATTGAATTAAATAATGCTGAATCTCTCTGATTCCTATTTACTCCGTCCGCCTTTTCCAAGTGATTAGACAAAATGGCGGTTGGCTGTTGTTCCTGTGTGGAGGTGTTTTACGCTGTCTGCCAGGTGAGCAGATGCCATCACATGATGGATGTGCTGCCACCGCCCAGCAGAGATCTGCCTGAGAGCATGAGGAAAGGAATGGAGCTTTACAGCTGATGACAATTAAACCTGACATACATGAATGCACTGGGAGCATGGCATCCAAACAGTCATGAATCACTCAGCAAGTGCTACAAGGTTCAGTATTAGCTGGGTAAGAGGTCAGCTGATCATCTCATGTACAGGAACATGAGCTTCTGTGTACACTAAGTGCATGAAGTCGAGTATTTAGTCAAGTGCTGTTTTTTGACGAAGTTTGAAATATTCTCCGTGAGTTGGGAGGACATAATGGGATGTAGGAGTCATAACAAAATTACAGAATGGATGTTCCTTCTACACCTGGGCCAAAAAACAAACTGGGTGATAGATACATTGGCGGCAGCATGTGTAAAGCCGTTTAACAGAAGAAGACACAGTTGAGTACAAAACTGCATCCTGTGTGGTTGCTATCTAATGCAACACCATTCTCACAGTGATTATCATTTCATGCCATCCGTCCCATTCATGGGAAATTTGCTGAGACAACAGGTTAACATGGAGGAAGTGTTTGCATTAACAGGAAAAGCTGTCTCATACTACAATATTGTCAATTACTCTGATCTGTTAAAGATTGGCATTGAATAAAGCGTCTGGTTCGCTCTGATTAATGCCTCCAATTTGAGAGTTTAAGGTAATCTGTTGTTTTCATTCTTTTCTTCAGGGGAGGTTAAGAGAAGCCCAGACAATTAAATCATTGATGTGAACTAGGGCTGCCAAATCACAGAAGCTGCAACTATTTGGTAAAGGTTTTGGGACAAAACAGTACAACTAGATGTCCTGGCCTACAAGTCTTGTTCTCCAGATGTAAGAAAACATTTAGTTTGTTTGGTACAGATGCCGAATAATGTCACATCATCATCATTATTGCCAGTGAAAATGTGAATTGTGATGCAAGATCATTCCCACTATTCATGAATTATATCACAATCATAATATTTTATCAAAACAACTTTTTTTTTTTTCTACCATATCGTGCAGCCCTAATGTGAACTACTGATCATGGAGGTTAAGGAGATACTGTAGGTTCAAGTAAACCTTCAAATGCAGGTTATTGTCATTATTCCATCAAAAAGTCTGGATCACTATTTACTTCTGACTAAAGCACATCTGCACATGGAGTAGATAAAGTCCATGTAACAATTTATATTTCCTCTATCAAATATGATACAGTGTATGAATACAAACTTTACAACACATGTAAGCTGAGCATGATCAGTGTTTAAACAAATAACCTTCTGGTGGCTTTCTCTTAGATGTAAATTAATGTGCATTGTACTATGCTAATTTATTGTTATTTACCCCAACTACTGACTAAATTTGTTTTACTGAGGCTTTTGTCTGCATGCAGATGAAGTGTTTCATGACAAATACCTAAAAGCCAAATGAATTGGCTTGGCCGGATAAAGGCCCAGGTGCATCTGCTGCCCTGAAAATGCCATATGCAATCTCTGAGCAGCACAAACAAATGGTCATTCAGTCCAGTTCAGTAGGATTAGGCCCAGAAAATCCACTCTGCAAATTAATTACAGCCTGGACGAAATGGACTCCAGAAGGTGCTTTAGTTCTGCGGGAGAGGGCTTTGCATGGTTGAAAGGACCCATGTATAAACTGCCTGCCTTCATATCTTATGGCCACAGGGGACAATAAATCTGAAGGGCAAACAAAAACGTGTCACTTCATTAACACACTTGGTTAGAGAACAAACCAAGCTAAGACCTAAGAGAAGTTGTAACATTACTTTATCTCATCCCATGTAGTGTTTAGAGATCATAAAACACAAAACCATAAGAAAAGTGTACTGGAGTTTATTGACATGTTCTTTGTAAGCCTGTTCAGTATAGGGATGCTAATTTGACAGCCTGTGTCAGAGGGGATCAACACTCCCCCATTTGGGTTAAAGCAACTGGTGGTTGACTGAGATGACAGATGGTCTCATACTGGAAAGCCATCTGTTTCCAACCACCAATAAATAAATTTAATTTGAGTTATAACTGCCAAACTACCATACTGTCGTATAAGGAGTTTTCCTAGACTGTCTGTTTTCTCCAGTTAGATTCTGATTGGGGAACTTACCGTTAAGCAGCTACAAGCAACTTTTTTGGTGATTCTGGCAGCCTCTGTGGACAAAAGCGGTATAAGAGATCTTGATCTTTGTTCCACATGTTTTGGAGACAAGTGAAAAAAAGAAAGAAAGACATTATTTTTCTTTTAAAAAAACACGCTATTTGAAGCGTGCATAGCAATGAGGTAATGTATCAATTTGTGGTTTTGAGAAATAAATAACTGTATATTCAAATACCTAGGTCATGTGTAATCCTACAGCTAACAGCAGATTGCTCAGTAATAGTATTTTGTTGAACCAAAGGGTTAATGTAAGTTAGCAATAAATTAGTAATGCCAGCAGCAAGATATAGCTCTGTAGCAAGGTCAACATAAAATGTTACATTATAAGCCATTTGCTCTGCTGCCGTCTGGTGATAGGGAAGTATCCACTGCCGTACCACCAGACTACAGAGCAGCTTCTTTCCGCACACTGTGAGGCTCCTTGATCATCCTCAGTACTCCGCCATAAAAAGAAGATTTTATTTTCAGAATCCATTAGGCATTTAAAATGACTATATATCATAGAAATAGTCGACCTTCTCGCTGATGGGGTTATTTGCTTATGTCATACAGAGGCATTAGTATGACATTTCATAAGCAGTTAAAAGTTCCTTCCTCGTTGAATGATCAACAACCAAGGCCTTTTACTTAAGATGTTTTTCCACTGCAGGATAAGGCTAGACCACCTGTTAATAAGTACTTTTCGTATGACTTTGGTCAAGGTTCCGAGTGAAATAAGCGTATACTGATACGGAGATGGTAAGCAGCAGAGAGTCAGTCTATGCAAGCGGAGCAGTGGAAAGGGTTAACACTGAAATTGTAAGTTTAGCAGTAAATTTACAGTGTAAGTTAGAGTTTGTAGAGTGAATAGTGGCTGCAACTTTGACTCCAAAGTAAAGCACTTACAGTATGTGTTGTTTCCCAACGGGGATAGTACCTGCAGTGAAAAACAAAGTAATGAAAAGAAAAAGCGAGTTGAGTTGAGTCGAGTCAAGTCGAGTCCAGCCGTACCCTGTAGTAGAAAAATGGCGTAAGGTGTACTGGAGAGAGAGAGAGAGCTTCATCTTCTATCGAAAGATTCATCTCTCTGCCTCTCTGCAGGACTCAGGGCTGCCTGTTCATATTTAAAGCCATTGAGAAAGCAGAGGAAATTGCTACCGACTTGGATTAGATACACAGAGTGTGGGCTGACTGTGTTGATTGAAAGATAACCGTATACTCTATTATTGAGATGCATCAACACTTTGATATAACCCCCTCAATGTAACCCCCCCATACTCACCCATACTCAATGAGATTTTAAGGGCTATGCTAAAAAATAGATATGGTGCTATATTGCAATATTTATTTACGCAATATACTGCATCGATTTCCAGCTCCATGTGGTTCCCAGACTAGTTTGGAACACTCCACAGGTAAACAGGTATATGAACAGGTACATTGATAACAGGTGATACTGTCATGACTGGGTAAGAAAGGGGCATCCTCAAAAGCCCATAGTCAACCACAGACATGATGGTTGAGTGTATAATCATTTTTCATGCTGTTCAAAGTGATTTTTATGACTGGACAATTTCAGTTTCAGTACCATTCAAGATATGGATGGTACTGATGGAGATGCAAACTGTAATTATGGGTTCTTGAGAATAAAACATGTTTTTTCTTGTCAGCATTCGGTAAACTTGAGATTAAGGAGAAATGTCTGAAGAGCATTAAAGGCAGTTTGTAAACCGGACACAGCTTGAGATGAAGTGGCACCAAATACATACAAGACTGTCAGATGCATCAAATGAATATTATAAGTCTGTGTTGGAGTGATGATATTCTTTAACAACCCTTGTTCTGAGGAGGTTGTTACAGCTTGCAAATCAGTCAGATATGTAGGAAACCAATATTGCACAAAACATCCAAACCAAGTCAGTGTAATTTGTTAAGAAAAGTGTGGTGGTCAAACAGCGTTCAAAGTAATTGTACTGTGTTGTACAGTTATAGACTAGATAAGCATGATTAGTTGAGTAGCTACTTGTCAGAACATGAAAATCTCATATTGCTGCAACTGAAGCCATGATGAATC
This sequence comes from Pagrus pagrus, assembly GCF_965226575.1. Lineage (NCBI taxonomy): Eukaryota > Metazoa > Chordata > Actinopteri > Spariformes > Sparidae > Pagrus > Pagrus pagrus. The sequence goes on along the minus strand of NC_140205.1, from coordinate 21,762,249 downwards.
AACTGATACATCATACTGACATTGTAATATAAAATAGCCCATCCTGCGACAGAGGACTTCCATATCCAATCCAGTTTGACTACAACCTTTTTACAATGTTAAACTTCATCAATGGTCAATATCAAGTTTTAGCGTCAATTCCCATGTTAAATCAGTTTTCTCCCTGTCCATAACCCACAGTGAAGCCCCTCCCCCTGTCTCCATTGGAAGCCCAGTCATCTGCGCCGGTGAGTGGAGCTGGTGAGCGGCAGGCCCTAGAGCTACGGGTCCGGGCGGTGGAGGAGGAGAACCGGGCACTGCGCCGGGAGCTCAGCCGGCCACCGAGAAGCCCGTCTGCACGCCTTCCTAACAGTGGTCACCGTGGCAACCAAAGCCGAACCCATTCAGAGGAGGGCACCGGCGACAATGAGGGCCAGAAAGCTGCTGCAGTGGGAAACAGCTCAGACTGTGTGCAGCAGCCAGCTGTGGATAAGTGCGAGGTGAGATATGTGTAGTGCACATCAGTCTGAACATTTCTGAGGAATATGGCTGTAAAAACGGCTGTCTTGGATAACTACTGAATATTCTTTGGTAACACACCATTCAAAGTCTTTTTTGTTCAGTAAACCATTATGTATGACCTTGAAGATGTTTTCTCGGAACCAGGGTACCATTGGCACATGTGACATCATATTATAACTTGGCTTTAAACTCCCATTAGCCTGGTCCTCAGCAGTGATGGTGTTGGTTTGCTGTTGAGATATGGCTCTCTGTCAGAAGGCTGGATAATGTGAGAGCTTAAACACAGCCATGCTGGGATCCCCACACTGAATGTAGCTCACAGCACCACAGCACATCACCTTTTAGCTCAGTGGGAGTGTCTGGATGACTGGAGGAGCCTATACTTACAGGTAATCTGTTGTCTTGGTACAGATTCAGGATACTGGCTCATTGGTTTACATAGCACTTGTCAGTATTTATGTTAAAATCATTTGAATGTATATATGCATTTTTTAACAACCTGGGCCTTGTTTATAGTCACTGTGTTGTTTCACTATCATCATTTGAGCCATTTAGTCCAATAACATTTGGAGAGCGGCACGATTAGATTATTTTATCCCCATTCAAGTTAGCCAGGTGCTAAACCCCAGGTATTTTCATAGCTTTTCATAGAAGTCGAGCTTTTTGGCTTCAAAACACCACATTGAATAGACCACATCCCAAAAACATCCCTTCCTTATTTAGGCGCGACCACCAGGCGTTCATAACTCGTCATCAGTATGCATGGCATTAATTTAATGTGTTCACCCGGGCCTTACATTTAGATCAAAGCCGAGCCAAGGTACTAAAAACCTGTGTCTACTGCAGAGTCAATTGACCCGGGTGTAAAGGCTGAGTTTACACATTACCATTGCACACAAAAGCCTGATCTTAGTGGGTTTAAGTGGGATTCTTGACCAGTGGAAAAGGTGTATAACTGAGATGAAACAATGTATAAAAAGTTTTCACGTCTTACCTTAGTGCCTCTTTATCACATAAACTGACTGCTACTCATCCATGTTTATGTGTGCCATCATTCTATTGTGCTGGATATTTTAATATTAATATTGATATTTAGCACCAGCGTATCGATAATTGTATCTCAAGAGTATGGCGATATATTGCCATATTGATATTTTGTCCCACCCATACTTCACAAATATTGTAATACATTTTCCTTCAACAGGATGTTTTACCAGTTGTACATATAGAAAACTAGGAATAGAGATATGTCACTTATGTTATAGGTGGGTTGCAATCATCTTAGGACAAACTGCCTTTAAAAAACAAAAGGAGCCAGTGAATTGGCCTGGTAACAGTAAAAGTTATTGTAACTCAAATTACAGTTGAATTTATTGAGCTGTCATTTGTTTGAATTACATACATCAAATGTTTTATCAGTGAAGTGAGATGTCTGCACAGAGCGCAAAGATACTAAAAGACAACAGCCACCCAGCCACAGTCTGTTCACCCTGCTGCCATCTGACAACAGATACAGAAGTATCTGCTGCTGTACCACCAGACTACAGAGCAGCTTCACTCCCCAGGCTGAGACTCCTGAACTCATCCTCAACACTTCACCGTGAAGAGTTTGTTAATCTGACTTGATGATTATTTATTAATTAGTCTGTATAGTTAGTATAGTAGTGTGTGTGTGTGTGTGTGTGTGTGTGTGTGTGTGTGTGTGTGTTCGGGATTCTTAGATAGACCTGTGTTGCCACTGGAGTGGAGGCTCCTGATAACATCCTGTCTTAGGAGAAAGATACAAAAGGTTATGACAGGTTATTTGGTAAATTTACAGTCAGCAACATTTAATAAAAGCAATATTAAGACACACCCTGCGTAGGAAAAATCAACTTTATATACATTTCCATTTTCCTGTACAGCTCAGAGTAAGATGCACCAAGAATAACAGGAGGTTCAACACTCCTACACACAGACACACGCCTTGTGCTTTCTCACTGGCAGGTGTGTGATTTGTGTGCAGTGCTCTGAGAATGGATATGCCCTCAGTTGGCTTCTTATCACCGCCTACTTTCCTCCCACATCGCCGTCACTCACACACAGTTCTTGGCTCCAGGAAGACACTGTTCAGAAGCCAGCCGACTGCAGGGAAAGCAGAGCTCCTTAAGGGTCGTAAGAGGGGATCTTGAGACAGCAGTCTGACTGTAGTACCCTTCCAGCAATGGTTGAACATGACCCACTCTCATTTGGGGTGTTAGCCCAGCTGGCCTTAGCCCTGCAGGGAGACTACTGTAGTAGCTCTGAGAGGCGAAAAGACAATGCACATGGAGTTTTGACATGTCAAGCTGGTATCAGGGAGAGACATTTGGAGCTAAAATTGGAGCTATAACCCAGAGCTATGAGGGAGGAGTCCAGCATGATGTTCACATACTGTTTAAAATCAGCTAAAGGAAAGGGTTTCTTCTATAACTATCATGTCAGCTTACATCAGAAGGTCATACATGGTGGAATCCTTGTACGGGGGACATGTTTACTGCCTCCAAAAGATCGCATCACAATGCTGCAACAAGACATGATGCAGAAATAAGTCACACTGGAAACCCGTTGTGTTAATGAACAGTTAGACAAGCAGATCTGGATTGTAGACTATTAACATTTTGGCTTTTCGTCTGGAGCTTTACAGCAAAACAGCATTGCAGCATTCTCCCTAACTGAAATAGCTGGGGACTTGTTTTAAAATGTGAAAACAACAACAAAAGAAATCTAATGAGGACTAGACGAATGAAATGGCTCCCTGAACAGCTTGACCTGGACCTTCATTAGCTGTGTTTCCATAAAGCATTTTGAAGAATATCGCATTAGAATTTTATGGAAACTGCAAAATTTTAAAAAACTTGCTCCTATTCACAAAAAAGTTTGTACACTCGCATGAGGTGGTTTTTATCTTTTGTGAATAAATATGCAAAATGTTTGAATGAAACAGATTTGCTGAATAAACTCTGACGTAGTGAACATTTCCTCACGACTGATCAGCTGTTTCCGCTGTCTGCGTCGTTGTCTCATCGCCCTCGCTGCGTGCATTACAATCATTGCCTTTCTCCGTCGCATCTGGACAGCATGCAACATGGCCAATGCTAGCTGACATGCAAGAACAATTACAACCTGCCCTATCCACAGTACTGTAATTCCTGAAGACCTCTCTCCATTTTGTCTCCTGGTTTACCTCTAGCCTCTGTTTAGTTCCACATCCACACGTAGCCTACATCACGTCATCCTCTAACTAAATTACTCTTTACAATTTACTCTTTAAAATTACTCTCTAATTTTTTATTGTTTATATGTGGCGGACCCTGCCACCTTTCTAGCTACAGACAGTGTTCTGGGACCTTATTTTCCTCTGAGAACCGCATGTTTATTCACTTGATATTAAAATTCTGAGTACGAGTTTCTTCTCCAAAACGACATCGTGCCCCTTTAATCCCCAGCTACCTCAGTTGCAACGCTGTTTTTAGACTCCAGAAATATTTTGTGGACAAAGAAACTAAACTTGACATTCCATTGGGATGGGAGTGAACAGATAATAATAAATTCTCAATATGTGGGTGAACTCATCGTTTTAACTTGATAGGAGTTAATGTTTGGAGGAAAAAATACTGAAGATGTGTGGCTGCAGGGCAACAGACCATAAGCTGCTGATTGATGTTGATGTTCCCTTGATACTGTGATATGAATTCATGTTCCGCTGCATGATTTGCTATAAACACTGCACTCTTTGTTGAAAGGCAGGCAGTACTTTGTGTTATATATCCAAGAATTCTTCTTGATATTCTTCTCAGCAAATTCAAATCTGTAAAAATGTTCCTCCCCAGTGACGTGCAGAATGAATTTCTTTCATCTACTGTATAGCCTTCACTCTAATACTTCCCTCTCCTCATGATCTCCACAGACCATCCATGTGGCCATCGTGTGTGCAGGTTACAACGCAAGTCGAGACGTGGTGACGCTGGTTAAATCTGTCCTTTTCCACAGGTACAGCAATGCTCTTTTTTCTTTTTTACTTCTTATTCTTCTTACACACAGCTGGTCTCAGAAATTACATTTACATACAACCAGTGTTCAGTGATAAGAAGGAAACATAACACACAGTGATATGTGATACAAATGTTAAGCATGTCAGTGAAATAGTCACAGAAAAAGTATTTCTTTTTTCTTTTTACCAAAAGTATTATTCAGTACCCAATCATATGTATAGGCAATGCTAAGGTTGTGGGCTTGACTTGAGTAGTTGGGGCTCTTCCATTTTAAACCTTTCCTCTGTACCAAACCCTCACCACACCCCTCCCCCTGTGCCTGACCTTTAACTCACCCTCCCCCCGTTCCTGTTTTATTCCCCCACCCCGAGGGCCTAACCAACATCTTTAAAATATTTTATAATAAATATTCATAAGAAGATGTTTTATCATTGAATGAGTTTAACCTCAAACAAAGACCAACCTTGACTTTGTGTCTGAAAGTTCAGCTCAGTCATCCAGTCAGTATTATGTTGGATACATAATACAACCATGTGGATTTAACATTTGCAGATGTTTTGGGGTTTATCCACATTGGAGCTCGATCAATGCCGATCTTACGGAGCAAAAGAATTCCGATATCGATATGACGGTTGTAATGCTCCCTCAAATGGGGTTATCAAACACTTGTGACTAAAATATGTGAGGAAGGCAGGATATTTTAGAGTTTAACAGTAAACTTTAAATGACAGCAGTGCACTCAAACAGTAAACAAGAATCTTTTTTGACATTATAATGAAAAAAATAAATAAATAAATATAAAAAGGTTTCGTATCGGCACATCCCATATACTCTTAGTGACAGAAAAATTTCAGCCTGGATTTTGGAAACAATCTTATGTTAACTAAATGAATGAATAAATGACTCTTTAGTGGATTTTCTGAACCATTGCTTTTAATAATAGAAGACTGGCTTCCCCGGCATTATTCTAAGCACTTCCTGAAACACCTATTTTCAAAGAAGCACAGCTACTCTGAGTAAATAAGAAAACCTGTTAATGTGATAAAATAAATCTCCATTCAGACATGAAGGATTTAAAAGCACCAAAACCAGCACTCTCATAAGTTGAACACCTAACTGTTAAATAGCATGAAACATCACTTGATGTTCTGCTTGTGCCATTAGTGTCATGTAAACATGAGTTATGATTGTTTTATTGTGCTGGAGGAGGAGAATACATTAGTTGTCAGTCAGTGTGTATTCAGCATCACAGCTTCTCACAGCACTGCTTCTTAATTAGCTCCGGAGGTTCAGGTGAATTAATCATAAGTGCAATGATAATTCCATTTTAAACCGTTAGAAACTTACTTGTGAGTGCTGCTGGCTGACACACCTTCAGCCAGTTTCATTGATTTTCTTTTTTATTGCCAGCACATTTCTTTTCTATTGTTTTATTCTGGCTGAAGTAACATGAGATTTCAATCAGGTTAAAAATGTTCTCCCTGATAGCACCATATAACAAAATCAGAGAGCGACCACTGGTAATGCTGATAAATTGCTTATGTGTGTGAGTGGTTCAGATAGGAATAAAATGTAACAGGGTCTTGTTTCAAAGTAAAGATGTAACTCTTTGAGATAAGCTGCAGCCATCTGTATAGAAAATCACCACCCTTTTTCTCACAATTCATTTAAAACAGAACACAAATGTAATACAGATGCTGATGGAATCAGCTGGACTTATTCTCTCTGGTGATATAATGTCATGTTCCTCCTAAATTGACATCCCCAGAAGAGAAATACATGGCAACTAGGTTGAGAATATTGTTCATTAAAAGTCCCAGAGTATGGAGGACTTGAAACGCCAAACTTTAAACAAATCAAACAAACGCATGAAGAAAATACATATACACATTCTGATTCACACATATAATTAAATGTACAATAAGTGTAATTTTTCGTGTCCCCCGGACCAGTTAGCCCACTAAAACAGTTTTTTGGATGAAATGGTTTTTGGTGATGCTGAAACAGGTTGCAAATACACAAAGCAGAACACAGCTCCGACACGCTTGTCGTTGCCATGGTCTGTGACTCATGAAGTCATGTATGTCAGGTCATCCATTCGATTTCCTGTGAAAAAAGAAATGTGCTAAGACTGGCTGATATGGCCTTAAAATAGTATCACAATATTTTTAAGCTATATCACAATACACAATTTTTATCATGATATTTTTAAATCTCTTCAAAGCACTTCATAAATGTAAAGACTGGCTGACAAAATCTCAGATATCTCAAATCTTCTGGGCAAATACTGTAATATCAATATTGTGACAATGGTGTGGAGATGACTATTGGTACTTTAAAAAAATAAATAGTCCCATAACAATATCAATATAGTGCCCAGCCCTGTTTTGCACTGTTTCTCTACTTTGCACGTGCACAGTCTGTGAAAATGAAAGTACATTTCATGGAATTTGAAAGAAAATGCTCAAAAACTACAGTCAGTTTCATCAGTGGTGACAGAATCAGTGAAATGACCGTGAGGTGTGGGCACAGTTAGTAATCCACAACATAAACATACATTGAGGGTACATGGACTGGTTTCAATAATTTAGTCATTGGAGTTGAGTCGAAAACCGTGGCAACAAAAAGAGTTAGAGTGATGTTAAGCACTTTTTAGATCCTCTGGAAGGACTTCAGTTGTTTTTCTTCTAAGTGCTGTCCATGTGTTGTCAAAATTGATAATTATACATTTTTAAAATGCTTGTGTTTCGTCTCTTTTAATGTGTTTTCTGAAGTCAGTTCTTTCAGTCACCACCTACATGTAGTGCAACGTGAAATTATTCTGCAATTCTGCAATATATAATAATACATTTTGAAATGTGAATGTGTTAGATGAATGATAAGGTATGAGGAGATTAGACGTCAGCGTCACTGTTCTTTCACATAAGGGTCACAGAATGGTGCTCAAAGTATAAAGCAGTCTAAAGAATGAAAGATGGCACCTACCGAAATGATAAATCATTCAGCAGGGTAGAGTTTACAGATTCCCCCTCATTCATCAAATGAAGGTTGATGTTTGGGCAGAAATGGCCTTTTTTGTTGGGGACAGGCCACCAGCAGCATAGCTAATATGCTAACCTCTGCAGCAGCCCATGTTTAATCAGGGGGGATGTTAAATGTTGACTCACTGTTGTTTTGCCATTGAGTGACAAATATGTGAGCAGGCAGATGCCTGAGAGGTCAGCTTGTTGGACTGTCATCTGATAGTGCGGGGCATTCTGCTGAATGCGTGAAAGGATGTGCTCGGACATTGATTGCCAAACAGCACCTGACCCTGTGATGAACTGACCTGCAGCTTTTATCAAACCAACTCTCCAGCTGTATTTCTTCCCTATACTGTCGATTTGTAATGAGATATCGAAGCTGCTATAAATTCTTCTGTGAAACAAGATTTATCTGATATATGCTATAGTTACTGTACTGTACTGTCAGTTCATTTTTCAGCAGCGGTATGTTGTTCAGCCGACACTGTAAATCAAATTTTAGCCGCCCGTTCATCTCTTGCCTCAGAGATGGAGAGTGAAAGATGCTGTCCCAGCTGAAGCATGGCCTCTTTCTGCTGCAGTCAGTCAGACAGTGGGGCTTCTCATCATTCTGATCTGTCCAACAGCAGCTGTAGCTGCCCCGTCGGGATAATCCCAGACTGGCGTCACCAGAACAACAGCAGCAGTCATCTGTTTAAAAGCTTGAAATGACCTATGTGTATGTATTCCTCACAAGTGACTTTTGGGGCTGTGTACATGATAACTGACCTCTTTCAAACACAAAAATGGAGAAAGTAGATGGGTGGAAGGTTAGGCATACTAAGCATGTGTGACACTGGGCAGACGATTCTCATCTCAAAAGCCAAACATTGGTTTCCTTTAATCATGAGCACTAGAGCTGCATAATTAATCCCAATATTATCGAAATTACATTAACCAAATCACAGGAGCTGCAATTTTTTGATAAAGGTAAACTGAGTGACAACCAGCATTATAATGTCCTGACCTACAAATCTTGTTCTCCAGATGTTTCAATAGTTTTTTTTTAGAGAAAATGACAATTGTGATGCAAAAATAATCATTCATACTAATTTGCATCATATAGAAAATGTAATATCTGTTGGAATAATAATGCGATCTTTTCCCACAATCTTTCCCTAACCTTAATCATGAGGTTTAAGTTGCGTAAACTTATCTGGACAGGAACTACTAGCTGAGGAATCATTTGGGTTGTTCTGGAAGGCTCTGACTGACAACATTTTGGCCTTAAATATTATGAGTTGTTTGGTATGATGTCATCCTGCTGATAGGGGCCCCATATCATAAGTTGGATTGTGTTGGAAGGCAATGACGAGCATGTCGTCATCAGTGTTAGGACTACATGGCCCTCCAGGCAGAGGTTTTTCAGAGGCACACTGCAAACCAAGGATTATGAGAGAGATTTCAACCACTACCCCTTGTAACTCTGCTGTGAGGGGCAAGGGGGCACTCAGAAACAAGGGGTAGGGGTAAAAATTGGAGTTAAATTCAGCCTTTCGGTATAGGAATCGTTATTGTGAGAGAAAAATTGGATCCATACTCTACACATGGTGGAAGTAACTTCCTCTTTACATGAAGGTGAAAGCTCAGGTTCAAGGTAATCTTTGAGCAGATGGAAGCACAATAAATCTTTATCAGTGTCTACTCTGAAAGTCCTTACAGGAACAAGATATTAATATTGCATCATGAAGATTAGATAATTCGATTAGTGTGAGCAGAGCTCTGATAATCAGGATGTACTTGACATATTTGCTTCCTTATCGGTATAATCCCAAGCATCCAGTGAAAGGCTTGTTGCTGTTTGTCCAGAGGATGTGAAGACCGTTTCTATTTGCGCTGCTGCTGCTGACAGCTTGTATGGAACATGAGTTCCGATACATTTTGACAGCTTCCAGCCCCCAGTACTTATTGAACAAGTGCAGCTGACACATTCATTCCTAAAGCCATTCAGCACAAGACACCCCAGGGTGCTCACATCCTCAGCTCAGTGTCACTATCTCTTGACCTGATTTGGAAGTCTTGAATACCTATTTTGCACACACACCCCTCTTCTATGTGTGTGAGGTAAAGTTGAATAAAAAGTATACAGATTTCTCTGGATGAAGCTTTGGTCGTCCTGTCTGATGAATCATCTTCACTATGCTGTGTCTGCTCTACCAGCCTGAAGGCTGACTGCGTACACACATTCACTTTAAATGACTTGAAATTGAACCAACAATCTCTACTCAAGGCCCAATTACTCCCTTGATCTGGAGCTTTCAGTCGTAACACACAGTCTTCATGAGATGATGGAACTGTGGGTGTAGGGTAGGTGGTCCTGCAGTTTTTGGTAAAATGTCAGTATACATATTTTCATTGAGAATATGTTGCTTCTCTAAAATCAAAGCAAAAACAAAAGCAAGAAATGGGAGTAGATTAGAATGTGTCATACTTGGTAAGTGGCACATCAGTTTTACAAGTCAACATTGGGCCTTGTTTAAAAAATGATATTTACTGTGGGCAGTAAAATACCTAATAGAGTTTTGGAACTGATACAAAACATTGATAATCATACTCTGAGGAATGTAAATCCGTGCTTGAAGTGGACCAGTACTCTCCGGTATGGAGTGCCGGCATTCTACATTTTACTTTTTGGCATACTGTGACGTTTTTTTGGGTACCCGTACCTTTCACAAGCAGCAGAACATTTTTCTGCCTTCTCTACACCACACTAAGGACACACATGAGGCAAAAGAGCCCCAAAGTGCTGCCTGCTTCCTTTCAACACCCATTTTAAGTGATTGGTCTGTGACAGAGCTCGCTGTAGCACAAGCTCCAGGCCGCCTGCAATCTGCACTTACCATTTAGGCAATTGTTCTCCCTGTGCGGAGGTAATTAAACCAGTTGATTATGTTGTTATGTATTTATTTGTTTATATGTATTTATCCCTCATATTTGTTAGTTGTGTGTGTCTAAACAGAGAGAGACACACAAACAGACACACAGGCTGCAGACAGATCATCACACAAGTCTGTGGTCCTTTTTAACTCCTTTCTTGTTGAAGAAGAAGCGTGCTGCTTATCCAGGAATGCATGAAGGTTTAATTTGACAAACTACTAGCTTTAATTTTAAAGCTAGTAGTGAATACGACATGGTCACATAAATGCAAAAGCAGGCAAATGACTGATTAAACTCAGTTTGCTGGTTTTTAGTCCATTTGATGGGTCAGCCACACACGTCTTTGCTTTTGGTTGTGGCTGCAACTTTGTCGGTCACAGTTCACCAATGTTGAACTCCATGCTAAGCCAAGATGTGAATTTGCTTCGCCACCAGCTCTGGATGTTTTATTTGCCCCTTCGCTCGTACAGAATGGAAGTGAACGGGAGAAAAATATTTGCCACAGTTAATTTTGTACATGTGTGACCGTGCCCCACACATAGTACCGACACTTATGTATCTTGGAAATTGGCAAAATTATTACTTCAATCAGAAAATATCTGTTCAAGCAATAAGTAACTGAAACTACAAATCTGACCAGGCATTTAATGGCAGCTTCTGGTACATGTTTGGACACATTATGCCCACTTAATCCAGACACTGTTCAGCCCTATTTCACATACTTGACTTTTCTGTATGACATATTGGCCCTCTTTGTCTAGTTGTAGTAAAGAACTCCTGTTGCTGCATTTTAAAGTGTGGTTGTGTGTGTGTGTCCACAGGCGGAACCCACTCCATTTCCATTTCATCACAGACTCCATCGCTCAGCAGATCCTGTCCTCTCTGTTTCATACCTGGATGGTTCCTGCCGTCAGGGTCAACTTCTATGATGCAGATGAGCTGAAGGTGAAGAAAACACAACTCCTCTTCACCTCAACAACTCCCATCTTTGCTTAAAAATAATCAGAGCTGCATTCAGCTACACTTACTATACTGCACCGTCTAATGATCTGACTTCCACCTTCCATAACTCTATGGAGAGGTTTGGAGCTCTGTAAACCATTTTCTTTTTGATTCAGTCAGTTTAACAGCAAAATATTCCAACCCTGCTTTGATGTGGTGTTTCAGTCTGAGGTGTCATGGATCCCCAACAAACATTACTCTGGGATCTACGGCCTGATGAAGCTTGTGCTCACTAAGACGCTGCCGTCTGACCTGCAGAGGGTCATTGTCCTGGACACAGACATCACCTTTGCCACCGACATCGCTGAACTCTGGGCTGTCTTCCACAAATTCAAAGGTAACACATTTCCTATTTCAAACTCTGTGCAACTTCACTGTATGTACATGCATATTTACCATGGGATTGTCTAATATAGCTTTGTAAAGGCAGTGACAAGTAGTGAAATCTGTAATTTGCTTAATTTAAATTACTGGTTCCCATAAAGCTTTAGTTTAATCCTGCTGAAAGCTTTTAAAGCAGCATGTACACCCCACAGCATTTCTCTCTCTTTTGTGTATATTCTATTTTATAGACCAATCAACAATTCTATTGACTGGAAATATGAACAGTACAGAATCAAGATTATTGTTAGTTGCAACCCTCTGGCTTTGAATGATTTCCCCCTTCATTGCCCAATGACAGCAGTACAGAGCCAGAGAAAAGGTCTACCATAGCAGCCTTCTGTCCAGAGGCGGGCCTGTCGATCTTTGTAATCTTTTCTGTTCCCACACGTTCTCCAGCAATGGCTGATTCATCGCTCATGTGGAGAAAATCACCACCATGACTCATCATGTAGGATTGTTCTTGTTGAATCGATACGTGGTTGGGATCAGCTGAATAAAAGCTGGGTCTCACACAGGTGGTGTTCCTGTGATGAGCCTGGAGGAGTAGTTCTCCATCTTTTCATGAACCACCACCTACAGCTGTTTATTATTGCTGTTTGAGTCACAACTTGCATTGAATGGCAGGTTGTACTTTGATTAAGATCTATAATTTTGAACACATTTATTTTAAAACACTCAAATATGCCATGTGGGATAATTTAACTATAAAGCAGAGAATCTCTGTCCGTCTGTCTAATGTGTTATTTCATATTTTTGTATTCTCGACGGGATGAATGAACATGACAAAGTTCCACCTTAAAGTTCTACTTGGTGAAAAGTAACAAAATAGTAACAAAGATCAAACCCTGGCTACTTCCACACATCTGCACACCTGGCTAATGCATACACAACTATACAATTGTTACACAACTGTTATGTAACCATTTGTAGCACTTTTCATACAAACCACTGAGTGCAATACTGAAAGCTGCCTCGGAGAGACTGTCCGAAAATATGTCATATGACTTTTCACTCCGCCTTTCAGCATGGCTGATGGAAACCGCTATAAACCCTTTTGCCTCCAAACACAGGCAGACAACATGTTGCATGAGCTACTTCTGTTCAGGCATAACCTGACCCTTATAAATATTGCTGGACACAGACCCTTACAATTTTAAATAGGGGGAAAAAATGGTGACACTTCTTTTGAGCAGAGTCAGACCTCAGTAGTATGAGAGAGGACAAGCAGTCCTCTGTCCTGTGAGTATAATCATGGGAGGTAGGGAAGAGATGAGAGGGGAGGTAGGGAAAATAGGAAAGCATAAAGATTGAGGAAGGCACGTAGGCAGGAGGAGGGATGGAGGCAGTGGTGAGTCACTTCAAAGATTTATGGGTAGTGCTGTCCTATAGTGCAGTGCAGCTAGCAGGGGTTTGGATCAATCTTAATTAGCAGTTGACTGCGATGCAGCACCTCTACCACCCACTCCCTTTGCTATCCAGTATGGCTCCACTGTTTACCACCATCATGTTTAAAGCATTACAACAGTCCACTCGGACACACTCAATAAATGTTACTCTCAAGCTTTAGCTTTCTTTTAATTACCAGCAAGCGTATGAAGGTGGTTGAGAGAGCTGACACAGTGTCATGATTCCACCAGCACAGCTCTAATTTCATCTAGTCATTAACCTTATCAAGCTCATACAAGCCAGCAGCGTATGAGGGATGAGAGGATGCAAATTAATTCAAAGAAGGTATGTATTGATGCAGTAAGTGCTGTCCTGCCCAAGGCAACCAAAATGTATTAATTGTGATCACCAGGGAATATATCGTTGGTAGAAATGACTATAAATTCTGAAATAAGATCAGTATTTTAATAATGGCCTAGTCTCAAATGAAAGTGGCCAGCACTAGGAAAAGTCAGTTCCTAATAAGGGCCAGGTGATACAATGATTGGCAGAAGATAGGTTTACCAGTGCTGTAAACTCATGCCAGCTGCACTCAGCCCTTTATTTTAACAGAAAAACTGTTTTCATTTTTCCAGCCACCTCTCTTTTGTTTGCGCGTACAAGTCACTATCCATTCAAAATGCATAATAGAATATGCCATGCGGAGGTGCTTTAAACCTGCATTCTCTCTAATGGCCAGCATGAGTCTGATCGTATGTAAAGCTTTTGAGAAAATGAGCCGACTTCTTACTCGATTCTCACTTGACAGTAAACAGTTTCCTAAAGAGTTTATTGTCTCAATCATCTTGTTTCAAGTCGTCTTGAACACAGCTTGATGTTCACTTTGTAAATGGTCCCATTTAGAGTTAAATAGATGATAGAGCAGGGTATTTTTTAGGGCATGGTCACCTTGTGATTACAGCATCACAACCATGGCCGTGTACTCAGGGTTCACATCAAATCAACTTTATTTATATGGCACTTTTCATACGTTTCAGTAGCACAAAGTGCCTCACAGAGGTTAAAAGCAAAACAAAACAAAACAATACAAAACACCATGAAAACCCCAAACCTCCCACCCCCACAAACATACACACAGATACACATTTATATACACACTCATGCACATACATAGATATACGGACAGACATACACACCCACACACACACAAACATACGCACACCCACACACATACACTAGCTGTTGCTAAGGAGACAGGAGACATTGTTCAGATCCAGTCAGGATATCCTCCCCAGCTCCACTTGTCCGAATATGGACTCTCAAGATGGCAACAGCCGTGAACCCCAAACTTGAAAGTGGCAGTCCACAAACCAATGGGTGTTGTCAGGGTGGGTTTTGGTGTGAGCTGCTAGAAGGCTTTAATGTGAAATGTCTGTCCAGCCACCTCAACACTCAACCTTAGTGCACAGTCAGCAAAACCATTTCAAAACGCTTTCAGACAAACAGCTTGTATCTGGTATAAGCCTGTTTTCAATAAAGACCAGGTTCTCTCTGCAGTTTAACTAAAGAAATGACAATGTGTTCGGATCAATCTTATTACAATATATTTTTTAAACTACTCTAATCTGATTTTCTTTACTTGTCTTGGATGATTATTTCAGTATATATCAATCGGACATACCAGTATTGGTTGGCACTAATCCTGGGATGTTAACTGTGGTCTGGCAGAACCTTGCAGATAGGGCATGTATCTGTGTAATTGTTAGCAGAATGCACTCCTTATTTCTTAGCTGGCTTGGTCACATTCTCAATTAATTGCTATGTCTATTTTATGGATTATTAACTGGCTGCTTGCCTCCAGGCCTGTTCTGTCAGCCTCTCTCCTATGTTCTCCATATGACCCTGGTAGCACTCAGGAAGGTGAAATGTTGAATGAGTTCCACTTTTCCTCCCTCACCACTGACTGTATGTTTTTGCTGAAGGGCTCCACAGCCACTCAGATATGGTGACGTATGCCATTTATCCATCCATTGTCAGAAATTACTGGTGCCTGTCTGGAATTTATTAGAGTTAACCCTCCAATTCTAATCAGTAGATATTCTGGGGTTAGGTGTGGAGCCCCAGGGAAATTAGAGCTTGACTCAAGACCTCATATTTCATTTTAGCTTTGTTCCCATATACTATGCCCTCCAGGGAATACAATCCACGACCCTTGCCACTTTGACAAATTTGAGGCCTGTGAGGAAGTGTACCAGGTAGTAGAGGGCAGACAGGCAGAGGTCAGGTGTTTAATGTAGAGGCAGGGAGGAGATTGAACCGTGTGTTGTCGTGCAATTGAGCCCATTCTTTCTTAAACAGCTCTCAGGGGTTGTGTGTAGAACCCAGGTCCATTTGTCTTCACCAACTGTTTTTCTGCAAAACTATATACAGACACATATATCTTGGATATTTTTACTTGCCTTACCTTACACTTTTCAAAGCCTGCCTAGGCTGTGACACACAGACAATGGAAGCAGATATGGTACTTTAAAGCCCTTACACCTGATTGACACAATTTGTGTCACCATTTTTGCTCACTCTTGAATTCATACCTAAGTTCAGTCAACTCTGATCACACAGATATGATAAATTATTTTGAGGTCCAGTGTAACCCACACTTTTTTAAGAAGATAATTTTATTCTCTGCATTGCAAACAAGAAATGCTAATATCTTACTTTTAATGGTACCAGTTCGCTATAATGTGAAAAAAAATTGACAAATGGGGCTAAAGTAGCTAACTCACCGACACTTCA
The DNA here is from genome assembly GCF_965226575.1 of Pagrus pagrus. NCBI lineage: Eukaryota > Metazoa > Chordata > Actinopteri > Spariformes > Sparidae > Pagrus > Pagrus pagrus. The sequence goes on along the minus strand of NC_140205.1, from coordinate 21,746,231 downwards.
GCACATTATACATTATGGTTGGGTACCAAACTCAGACAGAATTATGTTGGTTCTACCGAGAACTAGTTCACATAAAATCAATCTGTTCCAACTGTCAGTACCTGAGTGCTTATATAGAGAGAGGCAAAGGGTCAAAACGCAAACTCAAAATTCCTAATCAATTTAAAATACAGCCAGCACTAGTGGAGACATTGTGTGCCAGGAGAGGGCAGCACATATACATGTTGCTGTTATCTACTACATTTTTTCTAAATAAATGCAAAATGTAGCAGTTTACTGAAAAAAGTATTTCTTTCCCCAGATTTAAATGCAGTATAATGGTAAATGGACTTTTCTAGCAAGAGGCTACTGAAATAAAACCTAGAAAGACTGACTGACATATAATGTGCATTGTTTTGTTGTCACAGAGAGATTAAAGTACTGACAAAGGTACTGTTAGGTACTAGCATCGAATTACAGGTACCGATATCCGTATCAGTATCAGTTAAAATATGATAGGTACCCAACTCTATTTTACATACTGCTCACATTATACATACTGTATACAAGAATGACAAAGAAAATATAATAATAGAATTCACAAAATCCATTATTATTAACATTGTTCATGTTGCACTTACATCACATTCTTGACAGTATTGACATGGTTCTTTTAGTCCTCAAACACTGACACTCACCTCAACTCATTTCTGGAACAGCCTGCTCTCAGTCACACAGTCAACCCTAGAACCTACACAGTACAACAATTCTGTACAATAATTGCAGTCTTTGTTGGGCACTGACAAACTCCACTTGAGCTGTTTGACCAAATCTAAAGGTAAAAGTATTTTGCTGTCATGGCCTCCTCCTCACAGCACCCCACTGTATCTCCAATATCTCTCCAAAAATTCTGTCTCCGATGGTCTGTGATGCGAGGAAAAGGAGGCTGCTCTTAAAGTGTTCCTCTGTGATGGCAAGGAGGGCAGCCTCAGTTGACTGAGCTGCTTTGAGGGCAGCCTAGTGGCATCAGGAATATTGTTCTGGTGGAGATATGTAGAGAGTTGAATTAATACCACACACTTGGTTTTTTTAGAGAGTAATGGAAGAGGAAACAAGTCTGTAACTGTTTACATCAGAAGATCCACTCTAGTGACTAATGGTATTTTAGGAAATTGATGGTATTGATGAGTGATTGGTCCAGCCAAAGTCCCAAACTGAGATCAGCTTAGATATCTGAGCCGCCTCAGTGACTAATGAGAAAACTCTATCCACTAGGGAGAGGTACTGAAACCTGGTATTAAACAGACCCTGCCAGAAAGCAGCCCCTCCTCCCCTACCTGTGGTGACTGCAGGCAGTGTCTGTGTTCTAAATTCTTTCTAAACCTCACTCAGACTCTGATGTCAAGTATATCATTTATTTTACCGATGTATTAGGTTTGTTTCCAGTGAGATATTATTGAGTTTATAGTGATTGTAAACATTTCTGTTGCTGCTCTAGAAACAATATAATTATATTTAAAACATTCAATTCTATGCCTGTTCTGCAAAAAAAAACAATCAGAGTATCGATAAAGAACCGAACAGATAAGGAGTATTAATAAGTAGTAGTATACTGTGGTAGTATACCATCTACTGGTCCATGTTAACAGGTTAGAGCAGCCACACTGCTGGCTCGACTAGCGCGTCTCACACATGTCAAGTGAAGCTGCAGTTGTGCATCATCTAGAGATTTCAGAGTCTCGCCTACTTCTACTGCAACACTTCTTGGCAAAAATAGACCTGGAGACATATGGACATCATACCAGTGTTTCACTTCAGCTTAAATGTCTGTATGTGTAGAATATGTCACACACATGAAGAGAACACACGCAACAGGTGAGGGGCAGTTTCTTTCCTGTGCACTCTCTTTTTCTTTCTCTTTCTCCCTTACACTTTCTCTCTCTCTCGGTGGAGGTAAAGGAAAATCACGTCATCATACTTATTGATAATTATCAAAGGTAAACTCCATGTAAACAGATGGGGCAGGCAGGAGCCGTGGTGCAGCAGCAACGCAGCCTGTGTGGACACAAACACTCGAGTGAGCTGCAGCAGCTCAGCAACGCAGCTGCCACGCACTACACAAGCATCCAATGTTGCCAGTCCGTAAGAGGGTTTGTGCACAGCAAATCAGTCCCACAAAAAGCTGCAGGTGACTTCTACTCATATGGACTACATGTATTTCCTTGGACTGATTAAATAAATTCTATGCATAGTAAACACTGGTCTTGATGCAGTGTGTCTGAGAGGTCACAGTGCACAGAGGGCTTTTATTTAAGAAGGAAGCCATTGTTTGAACCAAATAAGACTCATGAATAGAGTTTATCATGCAGACACATGCATCTGCTTTTGTTGCTCTCTCTACAGTACATCTACTCTGACGCACTAATTCGTACATTTAACTAACATGCACATGTGAGCACTTAGTTTTCTTTCTCAGGAACAACCTGTTTCACATTCATACACCTCCACACAGTTTCACAGGCAGGTTCCCACTATAACCGGCATCCTACAGACAGCTGTCACTACAAAGACCTACATTATTTAATCTATTCACATTCTGATCATTAATGTTTTATAAATCATGGGCAAGGAGTTCTACCACACCTGCTGTCTTCATAATCTTGCTGAACGTGACCCATTTTGTTATCTCCACTCAATAAACAGCATCTGTTCAGCCTCTGTTTATCCAAAGCCACATGCACACATTAACCACTTAAAGATACACACCGATCAGCCACAGCATTAACACCACTGACAGGTGATGTGAGAAACGCTGGTCATCTTGTTTCAATGCAATACCTGACTATACTTTTAGAGCTGCATTGAAGTGTTGGATGCTCCATGCACATTTTTCACAGGAAAACAACGACTCAAGCTGGCAAAACTGATTCTGCATCTAATCATTTCTACAGAGTTTCAGTGGGAGGAAAGTAAAATCCTTAGCTGAAATGGGGAGCTACATCAGCATATTTTGAATAATAAAATTTAACCTCGGTTTGAAATCAAGTCATCGTTGTGGGCAGTGACAGTTCACTCCTTCCTGCTGCCGTGGTGACTGCTGCTGCTTCTCATCACCAAGGCTCACTGAAATGAAAGGCTGCCAGCCACTTCTGTTCCTCACACCTTCTGGTGTGATCACACAGTTAAATATCACCCTTTAAGAGCAGATGACACTTTGACAATTGCGTCAAAGAAACCCATTTTACAGTTTATCTTACAGCTTCCACTTTCATTGTTTTATCTTTGTTATCTACCATTTGCCCTCAATAATCTGTGTTGATGTGAGAGACAACAGAAACTGAGGCAGAGAGAGAAGAGTTATAGGCAAGCGCAGGGAAAAAATCTTATCAGCAAACAGGGAATTGGCTTGATATCATTTTGATTGACATAAGCAATAATTGCCCATCACTGGTGTGATGAAGTCTTTCCACAAAGCTGGTGAGCTGGAACCAGCCCCACACACTGACACTGGGAGTGTAACCCATATAGCATCCTGCAGCCCCAGGCGCAACACTCCCGTAAACAGAAGCGTTTCCATCACAGTGGTCTTTCCCAGGTGGCAAAACTCATTTGAGAGTGGTCACTAAGATGTACTGTACCTTGCCATAAGCTGTCGTTGCCACTGCACAGGTGTGACTTAGGTTTTTCTTCATAAAGTTTCTTGTTCAGTGAGAAGTCATGTACCTGTACTACAATACTGCTACCCCTTAAGGACTGAGTGCAGGAGTTTAACATATAAATGAACGTCTGTCACATTCAAGCCCTCGAATAATGAATGTACACAGAGCTCATTAGGCCTAGCTGCACCAGGTAAATCTCTCTGTAGTATTTTGCAGTATATCAAAGTTTTTAAACCTTCCCTGCCGGCGCACCGTTAGTGATGCATTCTGGTTTACCAGAGCTGTAGGGGAGCAACTACTGGTGGTGGTGGTGATGATGGTGTAGGCTGCAGCAACTAGGAGTATGGTGGAGCCTATGGAGGAAAAACGGATAATAAATAAACTCAGTGTTCAGTGATGTGCAGTAAAACAGTGAAAACACAAGAAACATGCACAAAAAAAATTCAGACCAGTTGACTGAGCCACTTCTTTGGATTACCTAAATATTAAATGCCATTAGTGCCCAGCAGTACAAGCTTAAAATCAAAAGGGGCTTCTTCCTACTGATGGGCTAGGGAAGGAGTGGAGCAGCAGCCACTTATCTATGTAGTGTGGGCCTGTGAGTCTTAACCCGGGGCAAAACAATCCCTGCGCTACAAAAAAGAACATCCTACAGATGTACATATCTCACACATTACAGGAGAGTAACATGTAAAGAACAGCCACTTGAGAGGCATCCAGTACACTGTGTGAGGGGGAGCTGAAGAATTCTCTGGTTTTTCCTCTCTCCTCAGCTCACTCACTAATGTCTATTTACATTTAATTTAATGTTTATGAGGATATATTTTCAGAACTTCAATGATTTGAAGGCTGAGAGAGAGTCAATATTGCCAATGTCTTGTGGTAGAGAGTTCCAGGTATTCAATCGGACAGATGTCCTGATGAGGTGGATCGCAGTAAAGGATCTGAGAGTGCGAGAGGGTGACAAAGAGCAACTAGGTTATGAAGGTGAGAAGCAGAATCTACAAACCAAGGTGACATTAAACAGGGAGCCAGTGAAGCTTCTGAAGAGCTGGAGTGACATGATCTGTGGAGGGAGTTCTGGTAACAATACGCGCTGCTGAGTTCTGGACCCATTGAAGTTTATGAAGACATTTGAGAGGGAGACCAAATAGAATAGAGTTGTATCAGTCAATACAGGATGTAATCAGGGAGTGAATGAGGATGACAGTGCTGTGTAGTGTAAGTGATGGGTGAAGACAAGTAATATTTCATAGACAAAAGTGTGCAGACCGAGTAACATTGTTGAGATAGTGTACTGTCGAGGATGACACTTTTCACCTGAGGGGAAGGAAGTACTGTGGAATTCTCAGATGCCAAAGTAAAAGCCTGCCTAGCAGTCAAAATGAATGCAATCTTTTCTAAATATATGGCCAAGAGGTAGGAGGAACATAATAAATAGAAGGGGGTCCAGTAAAGAGCCCTGAGGAACACCACATGTGTTGTGTTAAACAAACTGTGTGACCAAAGTGGTAGGACCTGAACCATTCAAGGGAGATGCCAGTGACTGCAATAGAGGATGGTATGTGAGATGGTCACATACTGTCCTTTTAGCTTTAACACTTTTAGGGCTTTGCTACAGAACCAACTTCAAGGCTCTAAGAAAACAGAACATTCTGCATGATAGTCCAATACTCATATTGTGTCATTGTGTAATTAACACTTCAACCTCTGCAGCATTAAGATATTAGAAATTAAAGACTGAAGACAATTCTCCAGCCTGTCCCCTGGTAATGTTGCAAGGTTTTATTGAGACAGAGAAAGCTGTAAGCACTCTCATTAAAGCTACAGGAACATGTGGTGGCTCCCTTTTCTTTACTCTACTCAGACAGACAAGGTAGATTAACCACGAGCCAACCACTGGGCTGTTCTGTGAAAATGGAGGTCAGAGCCACTAAAGACTGACACTAGAAAGACTAAGGTACCATTAAGTAACAGCTGTGTTGGCTTGCAGCAGTGAAATAGCTCCGCTTCCACGGCTTCTCCAAAACCTACTTTCTGTTCAACCCAATACAAAGAAATAACATATTTACCTATTTAGTCAGTTGCTTGTTGGCCATGATGTAAGCTCCTGGTCACTATTGGCTTTTCTAAATGTTAAAAATGTAAGCAGCAAATACTGCAGAGACGAGCAAGAGGAAGGACACAAGAAATTGACTGTGTAGGGGAGTGATGATGGAAGGCTTTGCAGATGAGAGTTAGTGCTGTAGATTGTCTCTAGGGTATCAGCAGGGAGTTGAGAGTCTAAAATGTGTTGAATTAGGAAAATTGTATCATTCAGCTCCTTTCCCATGAAACTTAACACTTGGACGTTGTGGATATTAGAAGGTAGTCATACACTCTTTAAATTGTATTAAATAAAATAGTGTTATTCTAAATTATCCAGATCTGCTGGGAGAATTTCCAGAGCATGAATGTTGTATAATGTGTGAGTCTTCAGGATACTGGTCTTATCACCTTATCAAAAAGAAAGCTGATCATAAAATCAACCTAATTGAAACCTGTCCTGCTCCTGCAATCGATATGCAAAATGCATTCACCCTAATGACATAAGTGGGTCACCATGACAACACCCTGCACTACATTATGACGTCATGCCTGCCCTCAATTCCCCGGCATCAACAGAACTGATAGCAGATGATGCTTTGGCAGTGCAATCTACCAACTGCCTGTCCTTGAATTAGGAACACTTAGGTGTATTGCAGTCTTCTAAGTGCATGAGATGTCATTTCTCTCTTTTTCATCAGTTCAACTTCATTTGACAGAAATGCTTTTGAGCTGATCACTTGGCGTTCAAGGACACCGGGACAGTGATGTTGACTTGCCTCGTTATGCTAACTCCTGCTAAAGTTATTTTCTCTGTTGGTTTTTCTAAGAAAAATTATGTGGCCAGATCAGAAAAGCATGTCACAGCCCACCGTAGTGGTCTTTCACAATAAAACCCATCAAATCTACTATCACTTATTAATTTACAGTATGTCACTCCTGTTTCAGATATCAGTGTGTTCTATCTTGGGAATTATAGAAATTCATAGCTGTCATATAGTACAATTTATTTTCCTATGCAATGATTCTGCATTAGACATTTGTGTTCAGTGTGCAGCATCCAGAGCCACTGCAGGATGTAGTGTAGACATTTCAGCCCAGTGTCCCTGTGTTGTCTTCTAAAACAGTGCTCAATTAACATCCAACGGCCAAGTTCAGGGCAAATGCATGAAATAGTGTGTCCTTTAAGTAGAATGTTTAATATAAATTTTCCTGTCTGGTGGCCGTACACTTTAATGTTTAACCATTTCCCTCCCTGATTTTTATAATTCTAATGGTGCTTCGGCAACACATATAAAAATGTAATGCCAATAAAGCCTATCGAATTGAAAATTGAATTGAAATGATTCGGTTTGTCTCTAGGACAAATGTCACAGTAGACATGTCTGACCCATTTTCGCTCCTTGGGATTTCCTGGCACTGAAACGAGGGTGCCTTACTCAGAGAAAGCAAGCAGGTCAAAACAACCTATAGTTATGTTTGTTTAGCGGCTGTATGTGGTATTACAACTGGTGGGATGGTGTAATGTTTTAACAGGCAGAGGACTTTCATTCAGGAGACCGCTGTTTGTGGCCAATGTAAAGCAACCACTGAGTCATTTTAACATTGTAAAGTAGTGAAGTAACATCCCTTACGTAGTGTGAGTTACGTAGGTAACATAGTTATGTTTGTAACAGCAGTGACAGAAGTAACATAGTGAATGGACCTGAAACCATGATGTTTATTTCTAAATCTAACCAAGTCTGCCTAAACCTGAGCAACTAACCAATGTAACCAAAGTGCTGCAGAATAATGAAGGTCTACTACGTTTGCTGCTGTATATGCTGCAGTGGCTGTGTTGTTATGGAAACAGTGATGTATGTCTTTTTGGGAAATTTAGAGAATTTAACTCTTCAGTTGTTTGGGTATTAGGATGTGTTGCAACCAATTATACAAGTCATCAGAAAGTCCTGTAGGTTAAGGACTTGAAAAACTTGCTTGCTTGGCGAAAGTAACGTACAAACAACCCATCATCCAACTTGTTCTGTAGAAGCCAGTGTTATATCAGTCCGTCCGATAAAATTAAGTGTTTGATGTTATGAATACATAACTGTCAGTTCTACTTTTTCAAGCGTAATTTCAAAGAAAAACTATCATCGTATATTTGGCTTAATATCACATTATGTAAAATAACATGAAATTGGAAAAAGCACTCATTACAGTGCATACCTCCACAGTTCCCTTTTGTACTCACTCATATATACCAACCACCTAAATACACCTGATTTTTTCATCAAGATCCACGCATACACCAAAAGTTAATGGGGTCTAACCTGGGCCGAGACCTATCCTCCATCCAAGTTTTGTGGTAATCCGTTCAGTAGTATTTGTGTAATCCTGCTGACAAACCAACCAACAAACTGACACAGGTGAAAACATAACCTTACTGCAATACAGACAGAAAGTCATCACGTGTTACACAAACTTTAATTTGCATTCTTAGTTTTTAATTACAGTTTATTTGGAATCATGATTTTGGACAATGTAATTTTGTTAAACAATAACACAATATCATCACACTATCACCCTAAAATGACTGTATGTTGGCAATGGTCAAAACAAGCTCCACATGAACACGTTGTTATATAATCACTACTAAATTTCTCAGTAGCCATTTGTTGAACATATCACCTGATGAGGTTGTTAATCAGTGCTCCATTGTGGTGCAGATAATGTGTTGTGAAAAGTATATGTTGGGCCCGCTGACCTTAGCATTCATCTGTACTTGTATCAGCACCACTGACTCAGCAGTAAAAACCCACTGATCTCCTGGTACCTCTCCACAGCTAATTTAAGAACTCATTCTTCCCTCAGCCGCCTGCATGCTGGAAAAAAGATTGTGGATGGCCTGAGGTTTGCAGTGTGTAGACTTTGCTATGTGGGACATGCATATAGTACATACTTTTATGTCCAACTCTGTAATACATATTTACCAGACTGTAATCGCTAAATAGCAGGTATTGGCTTTAATCCTTCAGGGGCTCACAGGCCAGATAGCCGCTCAGCTAATTACAAGATCAATAGCAACTAAACAGTGTAATTTGAATTAATTTGTTTTGAAGCTTAAAAGCGCTGATGCAGTGGCTATGCTGACAGCTTTGTTTGAATATAGAGAGCAGTGTGAAGAAGCAGCTTGTTTTGATGGGATATGTTCTTTTACATACTATTCTAAACCAGAGCCATTCATTTTATTCCCTCTCCTTGGAAACAGAGTAAAGCTGTATTGATTTTGTTCTCTTTTTCTTGCCTGTCATGGCTTTCTGACTTAGAAAGTCAATATTTGACTGTTTTTGAGAAAGCCAATGGTTGGGGCTTCACAGTCACTTTTTGTCATTGTGGATGTTTGAATTTAACATAAACAATCATAAACAATGATATTGATGAGAAAGAAGAACTGTTTAATGCTTTGTTTTGGTTTAAAACTCTGTTCAATGTATTCAATTATTATTTTCATTATATTATTATTATATGAAATGACTGTGTGAAATGTGTTGCTTATGGTGACAAATCCACAGAAAATTATCACCAACTCCATAGTTCCACTCAGCTCTTTGGAGCATTTTGGCCTCTTTTAGCTCGTTGTTTTGACTCCACTCTCACAAACAGAATTTTCAGCAGCAGCTGGAGGCTGATTTCAGTGAATAAAAAAGTAAACAGCAGACTAAGAAGGTTACAATATACCAATAGGCTGGTGAATATAGTGAATCACTTAGCAGCTAAAGAGAGATCTTTTTCCCAGGAGGCTGATGATGCTCTCGGTCTGATGGATGTGTAAATTAACAGCCACTTTATGAGGCGATCAAATGTCAGACAATGTGTTTTCAGCCAGTTTGCTGCCCCCAAGTGGCCCTAAATATCATTAAATGCAGCTTTAAAGAGCTGAAATTAACTTAATTTGTATCCCACACTTAAAAACAAAATACAAAATGTAACATTTGATAGTCAATCATGTCATTGCTTTTGTGGGTAGTGACCTGGGTTCTCTGGGGAGAACTCTAACACAGCAGCTCATAAGTGTCCCCACATACATCTTAGCACCTCTAACCCTGAGCAACTCCACAAAAGGAGAGAGATCAGCCCCTCCCCAGGAGTTCAGTTCCAGACCCAGTGCTGTGTGTGGAGATGAGCCCACATATGCAGTATATAGTTGGTGCTGCATCTGATGAATGGCATCACGTCTATGCAACAAACCAAACCATTTCAAGATGTAACTTACAAATGTCCAGAACCCAATGAAAAGCAGACTCAACAGGTATCACACAGATAGAAACTCTTGAAGTCAACACAATACAAATATCTATAGATGAAGTATAACTACTGAGGTGATATTACATTCAGTGAAAATTACTAGAGCTACATTAATACTATACAGAACTACATCAGTAATATACAGAGCAACATAAATACTACACAGAACTACATTAGTACTACACAGAACTACATTAATACTACACAGAACTGCATCAGTGCTGCACAGAACTACATTAGTACTACGCAGAGCTACATTAATACTACGCAGAGCTACATTAATACTACGCAGAACTACGTTAATACTACACAGAAGTACATGAATACTACACATAACTATAATAATACTACACAGAGCTACATTAATACTACACAGAACTACATTAATACTACACAGAGCTACATTAATACTACAAAGAGCTACATTAATACTACACAGAACTACATTAATACTACACAGAGCTACATTAATACTACACAGAGCTACATTAATACTACTCAGCATGGAATGACCCATATCTGAAGTTCATGGCCCAGTTTAAACAGGATAAAAAAATTGCTTGTCTCTTTTTTCTGAAATAAAGTCCAATGGTGGTCCACTGGAAGGGGAGGGACTTCCCCTCTCTATGGTGGCTTGCCTGAATCAACAGAATTAACAGGCACTTTTTTGATGAACCCAAACCAAAGTAGAGTCACGTGAAGTCTGTGCAGAAGTAGCAGTGTTTTGTTTCTGGGCTCTAATTGTCTCGCTCAGTCATCACCTTGATGGCACATCTGTGTTCTTTGTTTTGCAGCCTTTCTAAAGGGGGCTGTCTGCTCTCTGCTGCCTGCTCCAATAAGCACTCATTAATCTTCCTTACAGCCTTCATTAAAACTGCCACCGCTATGACCATGCCCACTCTCCATGCTCCTATCTCCTCCCTAATGCCTATCTCCTCGACCTTTATCTCTGCCCAGCTTGCCTTTCATAATCTCTTGCCCTGAAGCCCACGTACATCCCTTCCCCTCTCGTCACTTCATCTCCAGGATCTCTCCTCTTAATTCTATTCCACCTCCTCTTCTGTCCTCTTTATACCTTTTGTCTAGTGGCTCAAAAACTTTAAATTCATATGAGCTGGGGTATTGAATTCAATTTGCACCTTCTCTCACGGCAGCGGTGTGCCATTCTTGAGGTGGCAGTTAGAGTTCTTTCTCAGTTTGTCGTTGACTCAGACATAAAAGAACACTTTATGAAGGGATTATGTTTCTGCCTGCTCTGTGTGAACCAGTTGGCCTCAAAGTGTCTGCTGCTGATCCCGTCCGACCTCAATTTCAGTCTGCACACAATCCCAACCATATGGAATCAAACCAGCCAGTTAGCTAGAGATCAAGACTCCTTATCTCCTTGTCTCGAGATAAAACCAACAGGATTCCCTTAGAATTAGAAATGTATTGAGGAATTTTCTTAAAATTTTGCACAAAGGTCCACTTAAATTCAAGGATGACCTGGTTAGAATCTGGTGGTCATAGGTCAAGGTCACTGTGACCTCACAAAACACATTTTTGGTCATTATTCTACAACATGATAATTCTGACTAAATTTCATACCCATGTCCAACAGGATAAAATGATGAAGTTAAGTTATCCAAAAGGTCAAAAGTCAAATTCACTGTGACAAAATATTCTGCAAAAACATTATTCAATGCCATAGCTCAGGAAAAGCAACTTGACTGGTGCGTGGAGGCATACAGCCGTGAAGCAGTAATCCCAGTTATAGAGCAGTATATCAGAAAATCTTGTTAGTGCTGTTTGTATTGTCTCTACAGCAGTTTGTTGTTATTTATTGGGCGGCATATGCTGATACTGATATGTCTGTGATAAACTTATATCAGCCAATATATCAGTCAGCTCTCGAAAATATTGGTGTGATGACATGTGTTTTCTGTCTTAATGGAATTTGTGCTGTTGAAATGTACATTATGCTGAATTTATCACATAAGCCAGTGTAGCAAACCTTGATTGTTTTGGTTTTTTCGCTCAACCTTAAATAATACTTTTTTTCTTTATGCGTATACGCCGTCCACATCTCCAGTTATTTGCGACTTTATGACTTGTGTGAATATAGGCTTTTATTTGAGAATTTATGGTGTATTTATTTTCCTGGTAACATTACATTACGCTCATTGTCCACACTGAATCTTTTAAATATGCATTTTGTTAATGTAAACAAACCACATAGCTATCAGCTGTACACTGAAGATCAGATTGGAGACTTAACCACTCAAGTAAAGAAAGGTAACTTCTTATGCTTGTACTTTTAAGACAGAAAACACACATTTTGTGCTGTGATGTTTAGATGTTTCTCTACTGGAAATGACACAATATCAGCCAACAAGTAGAGATGGTGTGTTTTCTTCAGCTCTCTGGTGATCTTCCTCCAGCCTGCTGCCACATTTGGTTTTTGTAGTAAAAGAAGACAGTACTGTATAGACTCCTTATTTCAGCTCAATGAATCTGCCTTTCCTCGTTCATGTCACACTTTCAATGCAAGTGACAGGATGAAGATAGTAACAGGGCGCTAGGCTTAAAATGACGTGCTGCATTGCGCTGTATTGCTCGCAGCCAGTTAAGGCACTGATTTAAGGATCTGATTTTGTCGCTGACGCGTCACATGCATGTGGTGTCAAGGCTTGACATAACTCTTAAATAAAATGAACCTGGATAGACCATCTCGTTCTTTTTCTGGTAGTTGAATGTGTTTGAAAGTATTTAGGACAAAAAAAAAGAAAATCACCAGCCAGTGTGAGAGCAGAATGGCCCAGTTAATTGCAATAACTTACATTGTTTCATTATAAAATAACTCTGTGATGCCTTGAACATTACAGACTAAATATATGCAACATTGAAAGAAAATTCAAATGTTGTTTTCTTAAAACGACCACAGTACCCCCAGGACACATACATACATAACTAAAAAAACAATAAATACAAGGAAGTGGATAATGAAATAAACTCTACAGTCAATTATGGTTAAATAAATGAAAGCTGTAGAGAAAATAAGTTGATGTAGTGAATATGAAAAAGCAGTAACAGTATTGTGTTTGCTGTGTTCAGGTCAGCAGGTTCTGGGTCTGGTGGAGAACCAGAGCGACTGGTACCTAGGCAACCTGTGGAAGAACCATCGACCCTGGCCGGCTCTGGGCAGAGGCTTCAACACTGGTGAGTACAGGGGGACGTCATGTTAGCATGTTAGCATGGTGAGGCTGTATTTAAAACAGTGTCCCAGCTGCATACCACACTTTCATTTTAGACTTTGATTCTGTATGTATATTAAAAAATAATATGTAAATTCATAATCAAAGAAAGCCTGTATGCATGCTGAACACCTGGGTGCTGTTTAGGGACACTCCTTTAGGGAAACTTAACCAGCTGGGAGACGGCTCCAGAAAGATCTGAGGAAACTTCCAGTGTTTTCAAGATGTGGTTGCATTACATTCGCCTCTTTCCCAGCTGCTGCAGTCATTTTACTGCCATCGTAGTTGTCGTACGGAGCAGCTTTTTCTTTAGAGTTCACCTGCGAATATATACAGATGCTGATGTTAATTGACAATTGACATGTAATTCATATTTAAGGATAATTTAAATGTATACAGTAAAACTTATTTTCTTGTTTGTTTCTGTTCCCGAAGCAAGTTTTCCTTCTGCAAATTCATTCAGGCCGAATTTTAATGCACCTAAGCGCCATGTGTGGAAACCAGGTGTAATGGTTTATCTATCCACCAGGCGGAGCAGTGATGATTTCAGCTGAAGCATTACTTCAGCTGAAATCATCATTGAAGCAGAATATTTCGTTAGGTAAAAACATGTTGTGGATTTTGGAAATTATTAAATTGATCTTTTTTCAATATATTTTGACTACTACCACAAGTATTTCAGGGATCATTTCATTCGTCAACACTACACCTGCCATTCTATTGGCTGGGGAATGTTGACGGGGTTATTGCACAAAAGTCGTGCAATAATTTTTCGAGTTTGAGTTTTCATACTGCAGAGGCTCTATCTTTAATATTTGAGGCCATTTTGGGAAATGTTGCAAATCAAGGAGTAGAACTGACCATTGTTTGGTTGCTGTATCAATCGTCAATTTCTCAATTGATTTTTCAGAAATTGTACTATATTCCAATAAATATAGCTTGCTATAAAATTACATATATACATTACAGTACAATATGGAAAGTTTTATCCATATTGGCAACTTCTTATGTGATCTAGCCAGAATTTTATTTTAAAATGGTTTCAGCTAGTTTTAGCTGGGAGATGTAAAAGTTTGCATGTGAATAAAAGAAACTTACAAAATATCAAGAAAGTAACTATTTTTACATCAGTTTTCCTTACGTAACAGAAAAACACAACCATACATGTCTGACTTCAAGTTTCTCTTTTGTACTGACCTTAGACAAGCTTAATTGACTCATTAACTCATTGTTAAACATACTTTGTTTAAACTCAACATGAACAAAGTAAAACTCACCAAAGATGTGAAAATATGCTGGCTCTACACAGTTTGTACCGGCTGCTGATGCTTGACTCTCTCTCGCCCGCCACGTCCTGAAGTCATACGTCCGAGTAATAGGTGATTTCCGGCTGTAAATCACCTCTGTATTGTATCTCCTGTCTTCAAACTGCCCTCTGTCAATCTCAGAGGCTGTGTTTAGTCCCAATCTGCTGACCAGCGTTGTTCACTGAGAGACTGCTGAGCCTGATCAAGCTGAGCTCAGTTGCTCGCGGTGACTCCCCCCCGTCATCTAAGGTCGTGGTGTAGGCCGACTTCTGTCAGCTAATAGAGCTACTTAGCTCCACAGCTAACTGAGCTCCCTGCTAACAGCTGCTTGTCATTACAGCCAAAGACAGCTGCAGCAGAGAGTGTGGTGAGCAGCAGGTGACAGTTAAGTTGCACCCCAGTTTTGGAGCTACGTTCTAATGCTGGCCATTTCTTGCAAATTACACCTTTTAAACAATCTGAGGTATTTTTAATTTATGATTTGCAATAGGAAAACATTTGATAACTGTCCAAATATTTTATTTTTCTTCTGAAAATGTCTCCAGTATTTTAAAGCCAGCGGAAAACCAGAGTAAGGAGTGAGCAGCGGAAAGGCAGTCTCTCTCCTTGAAGAATCAAATGCATTTGCACAGTCACTGATGCAATATGCAGGCATTCACTAGGTTCATTTAAGATGTATGGAAAATATTTTCAAAAAGGTGTGGGGTATGATTTCACAGAGCCTCGGAGCAGCTGATAGTGGAATTGATTGGATTCCATTACACCTGCTTATTTTTTCCCCTGCCTATATTTTTCTCCCTTATCAAATCCATAAGGTCTTTTCCTTCAGGAGACTTATAGCTCTCTCTGTTCTGTTTGGAGCAGCAGGATAATCGTTCTATTGACTATAACCTAAAACAAACAGCACGAGCCACTGCAGCAGCTCTGTGAATTTCACAGCAACACGTTTCAGTTGGAGCGGTGTAAAAGTCACCTGGACACGTCTGTGTTGTAAAGGTTCGGTGTTCTGCTCTTAAACTCCCTGTCTGCGTGACTGAACACCAGATGTCAGGAATAGAAAGGCATGTGTTGCATTTATACTGAAGGGCAATTTGACACAAAACCTCCAGTTCAGCTGGCTGTTCGGCTTTGTGGCCGTGGCAACAGATGGAGCACAGCGGGGTGTGAAAGATTGTTTGTTTGCTCCTATCTGGAAAAGAAAATATTCACCAGCCTCTCCCTCTGAAAATTGGCATTTATTTGCAGCACCCAGGAAGATTTCTCTTATTAGCCAGGGAACTGAGAAGAAGTTGTTGTTGTTTTTGATTTTTCATGGAGAAAGTAAGCAGAGAAAAGAAGCACACAGGCTTCTCAGAATGATTTGTGTTTCCAGGAGGATTTTAATATGTTTTTCCATCCAGCGCTGGCCTGTCCTTCAGCTTAAAGTCTACGGCTTTATCTCAGAAAACACAAGGCTGGGATTCAGAACCTCATGATGGGACTTTATCACCTTTTCCAGGCAGCTAGATACTAATCTCTCTGTTTCTAAAGCTACTATCTCTCTCCCTCTCCCTCTCCCTCTCCCTCTGCGTGTGTGTGTGTGTGTGTGTGTGTGTGTGTGTGTGTGTGTGTGTGTGTGTGTGTGTGTGTGTGTGTGTGTGTGTGTGTGTGTGTGTGTGTGCGTGCGTGCTCTTCAGGAGTGATTTTGCTTCTCCTGGATCGTCTACGGAAGCTAAGATGGGAGCAAATGTGGAGGTTGACTGCAGAGAGGGAACTAATGAGCATGCTGTCCACCTCCCTGGCAGACCAGGTAACACACACACACACACACACACACACACCTTCCCACCTTAGACATCCCATCTCGCCACCAGTTGGTAGAATTTGCAGTTTCACGCGGGCAAATCACAAATACATTTTAGACTAGACTAGTAATATCAACTGTGCAGCCCTTCTGCTTTCTGTCACTGCTAGCTGAAATGTTGTTGTTAAACTAAGCTACAGCAAAGGATTCTGTATGCTTCAAACAGGCTACTTGGTAGAATATATCATCCATTTACATCGAAAGGCGCCCTCTGTTCCACATGACACTACCTCCCTGATCTCTTTTGAATACATCTGATGTTGTCGAACTCATTGTGTTGCACTTGCTTGTATACATGAAATCTTGACAGAGGTAGTTGCATGAAGAATAGTAAAGAGACCATTTCAAACCTACATACTTTCTCACCTCCACACATCTGAACAATCACTGTATGAAAGTGAGTATGCTAGCTAATTGTCAGAAGGTCCCCCCATCTGAAAGGTGTGGGCATCTTAAAGCATATGATGTGTACTTTACTGACTTTCAGTCCATTCTCACTTCAGTTTGTTGTTGAAGGGACCCCTTTAGCAACACTTCTTGAGGAGCCCCTCTAGTGCAGTAGCATAAAAAGGGAAAAAAGTCCAGGTAGGGAGGTCAGGTTAGTTGACACATCCTGTTTGTGATCAAGAGTCAAGAGTGATTTGTTTTTAGCTTATGTTACGTAAGTAAGTTACCATACATAAATGACATAACTTATTAAACATAAGTGACATGACGTATGTAGAATGTTACATGAGTGGCGTACACTTACATCACCTAAGTTATGAGGCTGAACTAGTTATTTTAACCCAAAGTATGATCTTTTACTAAACCTAACCAAGCACTGTATGTGCCTACACCTAACCAAACTGTGACTGTTTAATGATAATAACAGCTCAAAAGTCATAATAAGTCATAATGTGTGAACTGTTGGTCTGCAAGCTTTATTCTAATGGGACATTGCATTTTACATATTAATACTTGTTGGACTCCCCTTTGGGAATTGTGTCCCCTGCATTAGAATAGGATATATAAATGACATATAAAGGATTAGGAGCAGGGGGCAGCCAGTGTGCAGCCCGGGGACCATCCAGCTCTGAGCCAGCCCCTGATCCTGTGGCCTGTCAGGCAGTTTTCTGTTATGTCGTTGCTGATCAGCGTCATTGTATACAAAATGAAAGATATAGAGGTTGTCCTTTTCAGTCTGTCTCTATTAAAGCGGACAAACCTGTCGTATACAACTACCTTTTGAATCTCCAGGTAATCCATTTCTGACATCTATCACTTTTTTTTGTTAATGTTCTGGTATTCTGCCCAGTCTGATGATACTGTAAACTAATAACATGGCTCCGGGGGAAACTGACCCGCTATCTCCATTTTGATAGCAGGACTTATCACACAACCTTTTACTCCGAGTTGAGAGAGGTAGAAAACAGGTCGGTTTTAGTCCCACCTCCTACTTGACTTATTCTGTTTACAAGATTCTGTATTAAAGTGTAGGTCAGCTCAATTTATTTAAATCACTAAGCCTGCTCATGGCAGTCTTTTGAGCAGACAGACCAATAAACCAAACTTAATTCTTTTTTTATGGTAGGGCCATATTTTTAACAGTAAAAAGTTAAGTATGTGTGCAATTTACAAAGTAACATCGTTTACTAACCTGTGATGAAGCGTCTGACACAGACAGACACGTATAACCCGGGTGAGTAACCTTTAAACAATGATGTGTTTAAACCTCACACCGTCCTTGCTTGTAAATGACCGAGTCTTTCTAGGATGCCCATTTCATACCCAATCATGATACTGTCGCCTGCTACCAATGAGCCAATTCACCAACGTGTTGTATTACCAAACAGTGCTAATTTATTTGAATTTAACAACACACAATTTATTGTTAACACACAATTTCAGTGATAAAATAACATTTATGATGATGTTTTATGAATCCTGTCTAAATAATCATTTATATCTCTGAGGGAATCTGTCAGCTGTCGTTGATTGACAGCTGTTGCGTCACAGTGCCCGTCACACACAGTAGGCCGGCCTCCAGGTTGAAGCAAAAACAGTCGGTTCATGTGTAATACCTGCTGTCTTTTTATCAACATAAATCAACCAAGTGTTCATTTCACAGACTAGTGTTTACTCGCATTTTCCTGACACATGACTGTGTTTGCTGTGACGTTACTGTGAGAGACTTGTTAGGTTGCAGGACAGTTTTTTTTCCTCCTGCGAGGTTGATTATCTTGAATCCATGTTTACCATTGCCTGCTTTAGTGTTGACATCTACCCAATGCTTATTATTAAAATAGTTGAGCTGACATATTCAGGTAACCATAAAGTTCCTCGTTTATATGCTTAACGCTTTACTCATGTGTGTGAATTGGTCTGGATATGAAGCGTCAGTAGTTAGAAATACTTTACTGACAAGTGCGTGACAGCACAACATGATGCGTCCTCTCTTTTATGCTTATATGCTCCTCTCCTCTCCTCCTCTCCTCCTCTCCTCTCCTCTCCTCTCCTCTCCTCTCCTCTTCTCTCCTCCTCTCCTCTCCTCTCCTCTCCTCTCCTCTCTCCTCCTCTCCTCTCCTCTCCTCCTCTCCTCTCCTCTCCTCTCCTCTTCTCTCCTCCTCTCCTCTCCTCTCCTCCTCTCCTCTCCTCTCCTCTTCTCTCCTCCTCTCCTCTCCTCTCCTCCTCTCCTCTCCTCTCTCCTCCTCTCCTCTCCTCTCCTCTCCTCTCCTCTCCTCTTCTCTCCTCCTCTCCTCTCCTCTCCTCTCCTCTCCTCTCTCCTCCTCTCCTCTCCTCTCCTCTCCTCTCCTCTCCTCTTCTCTCCTCCTCTCCTCTCCTCCTCTCCTCTCTCCTCCTCTCCTCTCCTCTCCTCTCCTCTCCTCTCCTCTTCTCTCCTCCTCTCCTCTCCTCTCCTCTCCTCTCCTCTCCTCTCCTCTCTCCTCCTCTCCTCTCCTCTCCTCCTCTCCTCTCCTCTCCTCTCCTCTTCTCTCCTCCTCTCCTCTCCTCTCCTCCTCTCCTCTCCTCTCCTCTTCTCTCCTCCTCTCCTCTCCTCTCCTCCTCTCCTCTCCTCTCTCCTCCTCTCCTCTCCTCTCCTCTCTCCTCCTCTCCTCTCCTCTCCTCTCCTCTCCTCTCTCCTCCTCTCCTCTCCTCTCCTCTCCTCTCCTCTCCTCTCCTCTCCTCTTCTCGCCTCCTCTCCTCTCCTCTCCTCAAACAAAAAATGTAATTTAGCAGCGGTGGTGTGCTAAAGTTGCATTTCTAGTAGCCTATTGATAGAACAAGGAAAATAAAATGCAATGCATAGGTTTGCTGTCAGATATGGCCCCTTCTTTATGTATCCTGAAGGTCAAAAACAGGTGTTATCTTAAGCCATGTAGTGTTCTATATCTGCCATTGTCAGGGCAGACACTGAGACCTTGGCAAAGGGTCTTTCCATTATCTTGGAGCTATTCAGAGCTCATCTAGATGAGAGGTGCGTTTATGAGATTTTAATTAAACCTTCATTAAGTAAAGTCCCGCAAGGTATGCAGTTTGGAAAATGAATGGGGCTTTGGAAATCGTTTGAACATTCCATCTGCCGTCTGCTGTATGAGCTCCAATCGACTGTCAGCCCTTTTTATCGCAGCATTCATTATGTGGCTATGGAGTTTTTATGTGGCCCATTAGAATCCAGAGTCTGTCACTGAGACTCTTGTCTTGTGAACCCACAACCATCTCAAAGTCAAGATAGTCTCTCAGGCCAGAGTACATTTCCTCAAAGCAGTTTGATAGTGTTCAGCTCTATATATAATTAAATAACATTAAAAAAAATTTAAATTCTAGTAAAGATCCCAAAGTTCAGAAAGATAACAAATCTGTCAGGAGTTTTGGGAAATGTGTCTAATTGTAAAGCAAAAGGAAAACTGAATGTTGTTGTACTAAAAAATATAAAATGAATAATAAGGCCTGTCAAATTATTAATGTGTCTTAAAATTGAGAAAAAAATTTAAATAATGCATCATCATTATGTGTAAAATGGAATGTACTGAAACAACAAAAGTGCATCTAATTTCATTAGTTTCTCTATCTAAACCTTCAGTCAGTGAAGGATTAGCCCTTCCCATCTCCTTCAACACAGACTTTTCTGCTCATTTATATTCTATTTTATCTAAGTTTTCCTTCACTGCCAACATCGCTGCGACAACCCACTTCTGCAGATTCATTCTCCACAACATCAGGGTGACACGTCAATCTTTCAAACTAGGCACCACAGGTTCTGGTGCGTCTTGCACCTAGACTGCAGCAGGTGTGCCTGCGTTTGCTATCTGACCTCTGCAGGTGACCCAGAATGCAACAGCCTTGCTGGTCTTCCACCTACTCAAGTTCTCCCACAACATGGTCAACCTATACACCCACTATACTCTTCTACCACCAATTGGTGGAGCGAGCACCCTATTGACATAATTACCCCCTGTTCAGACTAATGTAATGTGCTATATGGGTTAAAGGTGGACAGCAATGTCTTAACTTGTCTCGGCACAATTTGAGGGGTACCAATTCCCATATTTCTTTTCATGGATATTGATCCAGCACGCCAACGTGAAGGCCATTCCGATTCTCTTATTTCTGCTCTGAGGAGCTTGGAGTGCAGAGGGAGACAGAAGGCAAGAGACCACTTCTCATTAAAGTCTTTTACTGGACTGTCACCTTAATTTACTGGAAATCAGTTTGTTTAATTGGATGCTGCAGTTGATCAGACTGATCAGGTACCACATCAAATTACAGTTTCATACCAAAGTTGACGAAACGAAAGAGAAGAATGAAGGAACCAACCCAAGATTTAAACGTTTTAGATGTTCTTTGTTTTCAGACTTGCCATCTAGTAAAAAAATGTGGATTGCTGTTGATGCAGGGGTAGGTCTGACTGACAGAAGAACCATAAACAACTTACATCAGTTATAAGAAAGAATTTCACTTCATGTTATTTCCCCTTTAATCTATATAGTGGACAGTATTATAGAGCGAGGAGGAGAGTCTGTCGTTATACAGCCGTAAACATTTCTACAAAAACATTCTAATCTTAACCTGGATTATGAAATAATGAATGCACAAAAAGAATACCAAGAAATATAAGCACAAACAATTATTACATTACCTGTTGCTACTAGTAAAAATGGTTAATGTGGATTCAGTGTCATTACATTGACACACTGTGGGTCACCTGATCCGTACACAGTATAATTACAGAATAATGCAGGTTTTCAAAAAATGTGCAAATGTTTGGAAGTGAGAAACATAGAGGAGCAGTGGCAACAGTGCGCCCTTATGTCATGTGTGCATGTCATCTATAGTTGCTACAAAGCTGTTAAAGCTGACTGAAGGCTGATCCAGCTGTGATCCAGCTGTGCCACCGTCACAGACATGGCGACGTCTGTTGCTCCAGATTGAGATCAGAGGAAAGGACATCTCATTTCTCTACAACACGTGTTTCTTCCATTCATCTGTCCCCACATCTTTTTTTCCTGCATCTCTCCTCGCATCTTCAGTTGGAGAGAATAAAACATAAAGGAATGACACAACTGAGGGATGCAATTAAGGGAATTGGGATGTACCCAAAATATCCACTGTTGCTCACCTGGTGTGTTTGCATCAGTGAAGACAGACACTCCAGTCTCCTACACATGCCATTCTCTAAAACAGCTAAAAGTCTTGCGATATGCATTGCCGTTGCGTGGCGCTATCAGATAACAGTTATTAGCTATGATAGAAAATACATTCATCATCATCTGAGAAGAAAGTGAAGGTTTTAGATTAAGAGCAGCAGACTTTGAAACAATCACCTCCAAACTGTCAACCATCCAACCTGGAATGCCCCAAGGAGGAGAGGAAGAGAGTTGAGATAAGAGCCATGCTAATCCATCTTGGATTTAAGGCTGCTCCTGGCTAATGTCTGGTTGCAGGAAAATTAAATGGATGGATGTGACTGAGCAATGTGAAATCAGAGACTGTGGTGCTGACAGAGACCTGTCTCCACCACACCATCCTGGATCAAGCTGTTACAGTGGACAGGTGGACCCTGTTCCGAGCTGACAGAGCGCAGCCTGAGGAGAAGTGGACTCTGTGGTTACATCACTGATGCTTGGTGCTCAAACCCAGTCAAAGTTGATGGACAGTGATCAGTGCCAGCCCTGACCAAGATCAATTTCACAACCAATTTTCATACACTCACACAGAAACTGCATGTATGTATTCAATATTTTAAAAGTGCATCTGAAGAGAAGAGAAGTAAATGTGACCACTGGATGTTCTTTCCTTCTTTTCCTTCCCTGGGCGCCGGAAGGTTTCAATCTTTTGGACATTGTGGCTCGCTACACTACCAATAAACATCTCTCTTGGGTCACGGTCCGGTCTTATTCAGGCAGCTCGCCTCTCGACAACCCCCCCCCCATTATCTTTTTTTCTTTATTGTCCTCCGTTTGCAGCGCCCCCCGTGGATGACGGCGCCCTTAGCATTCGCCCATACAGCCTATGCCAAGGGCCGGCTCTGTCAGTGATTACCTTATCATCACCATCTTGTTGTTGCTGTTTACATTCACCCAGATGCAAATGTAAAAAATGCATTGTTTTACTGTGCTTGTTAATCTGGTGTTTACTTTAAGATCGATGCAATCAGGAGGGCAAGATTTAATACAGCTGTGTGTGGTCCTTGAATAAACAGGTGGCAGGGTCAGATAAGACTGCGTGGTGCTGGCCTTTAGATGATGAAACATAAGGCAAAGCATAAGGCTCATTGTGTGTGTGTGTGTGTGTGTGTGTGTGTGTGTGTGTGTGTGTGTGTGTGTGTGTGTGTGTGTGTGTGCAGGACATCTTCAACGCTGTGATCAAACAGAACCCGTTCCTGGTTCACCAGCTGCCCTGTTTCTGGAACGTCCAGCTGTCTGACCACACCCGCTCTGAGAAGTGCTACAAAGACGTGTCGGACCTGAAGGTGAGACCCTGCTGTCCCCACTGTGCCCACACTCACTTCACAGTTACTTCAGACACACAAGACGTGACCTGCATTCATCAGGAGACTCAGGTCAACTCCACGCTGGACGTGAAAGATATTTGATTTTACTTGATGCAGGCTAACAGCGTAACAGATTGTTAACCTTGAAATAGCATTGTCTTTTCTAGGTTGAAGGAGATGTGCAGTCCTTTCTAAGCCTATGACATATGTGTAGACATACAGAATGTAGAACTTCAAAAGATATTGTTGAGTAGGCTTTGTGTTCATTTACCAGATAACACAAATTTCTTATTTCAGCTGTTTTCCAACGAGGATTTGATTTGGTTTGGTCTTTTTACACCTCAAAGCTCCAAGACCAATAATGTGTGATAATGCCTGTAGGTGTTTTTTTAATGGCTTCATCAGTGTCTCATTTTGTATTATAGCTCCAAGCATACATCAGGATGCCTTTCAAATGAGTTGATATGAAAATATTAACAGCAAAGTGGTTATGTACGGATGATCCCTGATGCTGCAGACATGTCTGACAGTTAGAGCAGCCAAATGTTCTAAATTATTGTTGTAGACACATTCACATTTAATGCAGAAAAAGAATGATCCTAGAGGACAGTAAACACAAGATACAGCCCCAGATGTCTGTCAGTCAGTGGGAAGCTTATTATAAGAAGCAGAGCAGCAGTTATTTTCAGCAGTTTGTTTCAGCTCTCTTCAAGCTGAACCTGTGGTGGAGCGGCCTGTCGAACACTTCCTCCAACAAATTCTAAATGAAAGCTGACACAAACCATTTCTGCTATTAAGGGCTGCCTTTTGACAATCGTTTTACATAAAACGGTAGTCGCTAAACTTTATAAAGAAATTGTTTTGTCGTCTGATGAAAACTGCAGTTGAAACATTTCAAGGTTTCAAAACTGAGTCTATACAGCATGAAATGTGTTTTTGTGGGAGTAATGGCTGTGTACTGAAGTACTGAGAGAAGTTACAGTGGCAGCTGAGGTGTAAGTAGTCAGCGTTTTCCAACAACATTCAAAACCAGAGAAATCCACAAGTTTACTCAAGGTAATGCGTTTCATTTGGTTGTCTGTCGCTATAACTTCCGACAGTCTTTGTTTCTGCCTGATGATGTCAGATTTTCATCAGCAGTGGTGGTTGTTTAATTATGTGTTCACTACCAGTAAAAAAAAGTTTGCCTTGCATAACTAGCATGAGTTTGACCATGGGAACATTTTTGTTTATTTGTATTACTCACGCAAAAGTTTATTCACCACTTAATGCCAGATAATTTTGCATTAGTCGTAAGGTAGCAAGCAGCAGCATACACTATGATTGAGAACTAATCGATCTAATACTAATCGAGAAAAACCAAAAAAAATTATAATAATTTTAAATAATAAATGTGTGATTTTAGTACCCTCTAAGGTTAAAAGGTGACTGATTTGGTGTAAATAACAACTATATTAATACAGGGGTCTACCAAGCCCAGGGGGCCAGAGGTCTAGAGGGGCCAGGAGCCCCAAAACATTTGTGGTATGTGAGCAAGGATGGATTACTGAATGAGCCTACCGGCCCAAGAGGTCAAGGGGCCCTGAAGCCCAAGTCATTGCGTGAAGTAACTACCTCAATAAGTCAAAAAGCAAAAGGCTATGAATCTGAACGAATTTAGGTATTGCCCTTCTCCAGCTGGCCATCCCAAAAATGCACCAGAATACAGGAAATCATACATGATCATGAAGTAAGCATACGATCACTGATTTCTTACTTCTTACTTCTTACTGCAGGTGGTTGTAGAAATATTTCTAGAGGTAATTTGTAAGTGTAAATACTAAAATAAAATACGGGGTGCTTGATAAATACAACTTCTGGTTCGATAGTGTTTGAAATGCTTTCCTCTCAAGCGGAAAAAGACTTTTGGCTGTGCATTACCACAGAATGATCTGAGAATTCAAAAACAACAGGACACTGCTAACTTGTTCTAACTCTTCTCCTCTCAGGTGATCCACTGGAATTCTCCGAAGAAGCTGCGAGTGAAGAACAAGCATGTGGAGTTTTTTCGGAATCTCTATCTAACCTTTCTGGAGTACGATGGCAACCTGCTGCGGCGAGAACTGTTTGGCTGCCCCAGCGAGGCCGACCACAACAGTGAGAACGTAGGTGGAACTGCCTCTGTATTTCTAGTTGTGTCTTCTGAGTGCTTCAGATATGAAGGGGCATGGATAAGTAGTGTTTAGTTGACTGCAGCAGGTCAGAAGTCCTTTTACTCTCTGTTTACACCTTCCTGTTGGCTGGATATTTGACAATGTTCAGTTTCTGCAGTCAAAGCAGCACTTTTTTAGTTTGGGAATCATGGCAAAGAGTAAGCTTTATGCCCTTAAGGAAACAAAAAGAAACATTACATTGACTTCTAAATCAGTGAAATTTCTGTATACCAAAATAACCTCTACATGAGTTTGGCTGCTGGTAGCTAAACCAGTCAGCAGATTATGGGAAATGTTCAGCCTCATGAATCTCTCCAGCCTCCGTAACTACTGTATTTATACTAGGCCTCATAGATACAAAATGAAGATTGAATCTGTGATGTTTCCATTAACCCAGTTTACCAAAATAAAGATTTTGGTGTGTGTGAGTGGTTTGGCCATTCAGATGTTGAAGGTGTCCTGAGGAGAGAACTGTCATCAGTTCTTGTACAGTAAACTTGAAATGACATTTCTTCCAAACATGAGCCGACCCAGTCTAGCCATATCACCCTTGATGTATGAAGTATTGAATTGTTCCTGTATGCATTGCTGATTGGTATACGGTATATTATAGAACTGTACCATTGTCTTTATGGCAGAGCTCATAGGGAACTAAACTGTACAAAACAAGTGTAGTAATGAGTCCACACAGGAACACAGACCTCCTCTGTCAGCTGGAGCATGATGCTTCATTTCCATCTTGGTGGGAGGAACATGTTGAAGGGTGGAGTTACTGAGGTAAACTACAGACCCTGCTGATCCACTCTGTCCATCACAATCTGCCTGAGAGACTAAACACATGGTCAAACAGGGTACATTAAACAGTTACCTGATCTCTCTCAGGCAGGACCGCAGTGTCAAATCTACACTGAAATTCTAAAGCTACAGTATGGCTTTGACAACAGAGTAAACTTGTGTCTTACGGTAAATGGACTTGCATTTCTATAGA
Organism: Pagrus pagrus; assembly: GCF_965226575.1. Lineage (NCBI taxonomy): Eukaryota > Metazoa > Chordata > Actinopteri > Spariformes > Sparidae > Pagrus > Pagrus pagrus. The sequence continues at coordinate 21,719,688 of NC_140205.1, read as the reverse complement.
GCTTTTCAAATCTACTGCCCACTCCAAGCACTTTACAACACCTGTTACATTCACCCATTCACACACTGATGGCAGAGGCTACCATGCAAGGTGCCAACTGCTCATCAGGAGCAATTTGGGGTTCAGCATCTTGCACTTTCGACATGCAGCCGGGAATCGAACAACTGACCGTCCAATTACTGGACGACCTGCTTTACCTCCTGAACTACAGGCGTTGTCATTATCTGGTGAGACAGACATACCTAACGATGATTTTTTTTATCGATTAATCTATTGGTTATTTTTACAATTAATCTAACTTTTATATTTTTTATTACTCGATTAATATAAAACACTAATTTCCCAAAAATAACATTTTAAAACGTGTTGTTTATATTTCAATATTTTATTCAATCTTCAATCATCAACAAACATATGACAACGTATGCACTGACGGGCATTATTCCCCATCGGTGGGGACAAAAAGTAGGAGTAGTAACTAGTTACCAGCATGTTTGACCCTGTGACAGAGGCATCACCAGGGATCATAAACAGAGCAGAACGGGTCAGTAGCAGGGCATGTTATTTAGCATGGATAAATACTACAGAGGGGAACACAACAGACATTTCTCCGTGTAGTTTCACTTTCATTTCGGTTCGGTCTTGTCCCCAGTTAAAAACACAGTAATGATCTGCCTTACTGTTATTTTTAACCAGCATGCCAGTAGCATAACAACACAGCAGCTTTGTCTTTCAGCAAACTGAGCTGCTGTGGTTCCCATCACGTCACACACACGGCACATGGAGAGACACTCACATACCGCCCACACCAACTACCGGATCCAATGTGAATCCAGCTGCCCCGGGATGCTTCCGCTTCAAGTGCTCGAGCATGGCAGTAGTACTGCTTACACCCTCCTCATTGACAAATGTTACGTAAATCAACATATTTACATAATCGATTATGTCGATTACGTCTACGTGTCACACCAGCCCTAAACATATAGCTGAATCCAGACAGTATTTTTGACAAAAAAAGCCTATTACTGCTCTGTTGTGTCACCTTTAACAGTGATGCCTATTTTGATTGCTGATCAAATCTGAACCACAATCTTGTTCATTGTCTATCTCTCTTCTAAAAAGAAACATTAACTTTACCAGCTGGCTGCTACTTCACTGTTTTCTGTTACAATAGAGAGAGAGAGAGTGAGTTTAAACCTGAAACAGCTCAAGGTTTGACTTCATTAACACTTAAACTCAAAAGGAAGAGCTTAACATCAGTCCACCAATCAGAACAGAGGAACACTCTGATTGGAGGATCAGTGTAAAGCTTTAGTTTGCGTGTCCAGGAGGGAAACATGAGGAGAAAGCTTAAAACACTCTGAGTGAGAGGACAAGTAGCTGGACGAGTAGCTGCCTATTTTATTGTGGTAGAGTCAAAAATGAGCAAATTACAGTGATTTACAAAACTGCTTCTGTCTGCTGGCCTACAGAAATTTAGGCTCAAAATTAACATTGGCTCTTATGAGGGAGTTGACTGGAGTACTTGTCACTTGAGAGCCCATACAGCCAAAAGTTTAAGCCCAATCTTGAAATCAGCCCATCGGCTGAAAGACAAGAAGATTTCCTACATTTTACAGTTTTATTTGTGTATGAGAGATGAAAACAGTGGAATTTACAGAGCAAAAAGCAAAAAAAAAGCTGAAAATAGAAGAGTTCAGTGTGCACAGCATCATAGGTGCTCTCACTGACCTTAATGAGCGCAATACACACCCATTATAAAGTAGAAGAAGAGCTCAAAAGACCATAAAACTAAAACTGTCATCATTTAAAACTATAAAAGATTTGAAAAAGCTGAATATACGAAAACTAGTTTAAAGTCTTTTACTGCTTTCAAGTTGGAATAGTGTCTGTAGGTAAATCTATCAAGAAGCAGGAGAGGTTGAAAGTGGGGTGGGTTTGAAAAGGATTTGAAGATTTCTCCCCAAGAATGAATGGGCAAATTTTTTTTTTTTTTTTATTGAGCTGAACGTTTTGGTAGTTGAATGGTTTCTGTAGCCCAAAAGATGCAGAAGGAGTAGCGAGTCAAAAAACATATGGAAGAGGGAATGCTTGAAAATATTTTTTTCCTGTATCTGTCAGCCTGATGAAGACTGTTTGTCTGGCTACTGTTCTTTCAACTCCTTACAAGCTGTGCTGCTGAAAGAACAGCTGTTTCTGAGGACAACCTGGTCATTCACAACTGGTGTGGACTGAACAGCTGGATGCTTTGAAAGTGTATATGCACCTCTGGCATCTTGCATCTGGTGTAAAGTTAGGGTTGGTTTAAATATATCCACATTAAGGTGGATGTTAATACTCAGTCCTTTGTACAACTGAGAGGAAAACCATTAATGTTCTCTGAGGAGAGAGTGTCCGAAAGTGTGCAACATTATCCTCATTTATATAATCTATTGTGTCAAGACAGCAAAGACACAAAAAAATCACATGATCGAGAGAGAGAGAGAGAGAGATTGGGTAGGACGCAGCTGGGGGAAGGCTATGACAGCTGCCTTCCAGTGTGTCCACTCTAAACAGGTGGAAACACTTTGACTTTAGACTTTGTTGGACCACATGCTGTATGTTTGGTTTGTTTGAAGCTTACTCAGGTCTTGACATATCCTGCAGGTGTCCAGCATACTATATAGACTCTCTGTTAGTGTTTTAGCATTCAGGCCGTTGATGCTTCACATCTGCTGAAGGTCACCATGGTCATGAGTTTTTTTACAGGACTGGCCACTATGGGACCACTAAATGATTTCAGTGTCAGCTCTGTGGTCAGTTAATCACATTAAACTTTTCCATCATGGTGTGCCAGAGCCTTTTTTGCCAACACTCAATTCTAATGTGTCCTTAACTCAGGAAATAGTTTGCTCACTCAATTTTTCAGAGTTTGAGCAGCGATTTAAATCCCATTAAAGTGATGATTAGACTAATGAAGTCACTGAGGGATTGGCTTCAGCAGCACATTGCAGACTGGGCTCCTTTAGGGCCACAGGGCCACTGCAGCCCAGTCACTCAGTGCAGCTCCACTAATCACATAGTTCGAAGCCGAGCATCGGCACACACAAAGTCATGTGCTGACAGCCCCTTAGCCATGTCTTTGTGCTGTCCCTTAAAGCAAAATGGCTGTGTGGAGCTCATCTTCACTTTAATTACATAAACCTAAGGAGGCCGACATCCATTCGTACTTTGGGTGATGTCCGCTATGAACACATCAGTTTATAAAGTGCACACATCGTCCAGATGGCTTTGTGCTCAGCAAATCCTGCAAATCACTGTATCACGACATCTCATCAGAAGGTTGACAAGAGCTAATCAGGAAGAATTAATTTAAAACTGCATTTTATTTGCAGCTTGGTGCTATATTGACTTATGTAGGTTTAAAGAGCTGAATCTGTGGTAAGCAGTGCCACACAGAAAAGCCCTCAGAACGTAACCCATGCTGCTCCAGCATAACCACCCTAATGATTCAGTACACATGTTCTCTCCTAATGCACATTTACTTTTGACCTCTAGTGGCAATATGAGTCATGTATAATGTGTGATTCATGGGATGGATTGATTTGACAATGGAGTCCATGATGTGTTTGTCGTTTCCTACCAAAAGCTTCTTTTTTTACCATGAGGACAATTGTTCCTTATCTTAACCAAACTGCTTCTCTTTTAACCTTGATGATAAAAGTTCCCTAGGGGCCCTGGCACACTGATGTTGAGCAGACAGTGAGCATTTGTGGCCCTAGTTTCTGTGTATGTTTCCACTCCATTGGCACAAGGCAGCCCTTGTCAACGGCTTGTCAACTGGGCATGTAGAATTGGCGGCGGAGCCTTTAGATGAGAGGATTCCTTCTGACTGATTGTTCAGCTAAGCGAATCAGTGCTCAAGAAGATAACAGGCAAACGAGATGGAAAGCCCCTTGAACCTATTGCTGTACTGATGCTTTGGGTCAGTATTCGCCAGAATAGAAACAGGAACAGTATTCGACGACGTGGGAATGAGTCTCAACAATCAACTATCTTTCTCCAGAATTGCCCCTCCTACCTTTAAACTTCAGGTCTGTGGTTCCATACATGGTCCCACCTGACCACATGTCAAACTATCTTTAAGCAAGACACTGAAGGTAGCTCTTTGCCATCTGTGTCTGAATCTGTATGTGAACGGGTGAATGAGGGGCAAATTACAAAGTGATTAGAATAAAAGAAATGTATAAATGCACATTGGTATATACAAAGTCATTTTAGTTAGTTTTAGCTCTGTTTGATCATGGTGCAGAAGGACGTTTTCCAGACAAAAAGTTGCTGGAGTTCCACAAACTCTGATCATTGAGTCCAATGAGAACAGCTTGCTGGGCGCATACCCACTGAATCTGTATAGTGGAGTTTCTGCGCTTTTTATTTAAGGAAAATACTAAACCTCCATAGATCAAAAATTCATAATAAAGATAGTCATAATTGATATCAACAGTTCTACACACATAATTTATAATGGTGTTCTCTGGGGAAAATGCTTTGTAGGCTGCAGGGGAATTGCTGCAATATCTTGAGGGGCAACTGGACAAAATTTGAAGCAAGGATGAGCGGCACCCTTATATCCAGGTCTATAACACATTTATGACTCTGATGCAACAACCAAAGTCTGCAGCATCATCGTCAGTAGTTAACTTTCTGGTCCAAACTATCAGTGTCCATCTCTTCTCTGCCTGCAGCTCCAGAAGACTCTGTCAGAGCTGGACGAAGATGATCCTTGCTACGAGTTTCGTCGAGAGCGATTCACCGTCCACCGAACCCACCTCTACTTCCTCCACTATGAGTATGAACCCAGCTCTGACAACACTGACGTCACTCTAGTTGCCCAGCTCTCCATGGACAGGTACTGTTCTTCACCCACAGTGACAAAGCTCAGACAAAATAGTAGTCTGTTATAAAATTGTATCAACACTCCTGTAGCTGTTACACAGGTGGGGTTAGGTGTGAAAGCGGGCAGGGCTTCAGGTGCTCTACATACACATTTTGTAGAGTGTGTGTGTGTAGGTGTGTGTGTGGGTGTGTGTGGGGGGGGGGTATTTTGGGTTAACACAAGGTTCAAGATGTAAATGATCCACATAGGTAATGTTAACTTAAAGCACCGCCAGGGCTTCGATGAACTTGAAACTCTCCAGGTTAAGATGATCACCTGTCTGTGTTACATCTTCTTGATACAAGGGTACAAATGTGTAGTTTCTCCCAAGGAGACTTAAGGTAACACACATCCAAGTCACAATGGATAAGACTATGTTGTTTCAACTTCCAGCAGTGAGCTTAAGCTCAAAATGACACTGATACTTTACTACATTTCTAATGGGAGGCTTATGTGTATTGTCCATTGAATGTAAAAAGAGTGGACAGAGCCATGGTGATGTCACCCGTAGGTTTCTGAAGAGCCAGATTGAAGCTAAAAGTGGGTGGTACTGGCCACCTCTGTTCTGTCATATGTTCCATAAATACTCTACCACCTTTGAATATGGTGGAGTAGGTGACCCATGCACCATAAAGAACTTCAAGGAGAAATTGTGAAAGTACATGCCTTACTGCCACTTGTAAGACTCATTACATTGCTGTTATTAGGGAGCCTGTGGAGTGCAGAGAGGAGGAGGTGCAGTTCAGTTGGAACCAATTTTCTCTTCATGGTGCCTCTGTTACTAGCCATGTTGAATGTTTTCTCTGCATCTGCTGATCACTTTCCTGTCCACGGTCTTCTTCATTCATGTTCATGCACACTCATGAAAGCCCGCTGAGAATCCTGGCTCAGGGTGTTCATGGGCAACTAATCAGGTTTACTTTTCAAGTGACAAGGGCCATTTACAAGCCATTAAGCAGAATGGTTTTCAGTGTTCTACAAGCGCCATGCTGAGAGACAATGGGGCATATTGACAGATCTGCAGGATCCGATGAGCTATACAACATTCAGCTTTTAGTGGATTTGAAACACCCCACTGTCAGATTTAATAAAGAGCATTATGCAAGTTCTGGAGATTCAAACAAAATCCATGGGATTTATCATTAAAGGATTGTAAGCAAATCCAACATCCAATCACTTCATATACAGTAGTTATATGTATCTGCTACCTGTTCCTCCATTTCTCTTCTTATGACAGGATAAGGGCCATTTGAGTTACTCAAGGTTATCCCTGCAGACATTGGAACTGGAGTGAATTCATGTCTTGATTAAAGTCCTCCAATGTCATTGCTTAGGACAAGCAGGGAAGACATTAAAACATCATTTATCTTCTAAACTGCTTTTATTTGTCTTTACTCAGCCCAATACACTTTGGATTCATATGATTTCTGGAGCTGTAGTGCTCAGTCACATCAGAACATGGTATAGAAACATCCATTTGCATGTCCTAATGAAGATAAGCCCCTCTGATTGGAGGCTTTTTGTCTGCGATCTCCAAAAAACATTGGCAAGTGGAAGATCAGGGCTAAAACCCTCTAGTGTGAACTTTGCATGAGATAATGTGGTTTAGAAGCAACAGAAACAGCAGGAAGGGGAATAGGGGAAAAAAGTTTTTTAAAAATTAGTTTAAAAAAAATTAACAACTAACAAACAAAAGTCATTAGGTTGGGTTTCCTTGGCAGGGAGCTGATACATAATATAATGTCCGGTTGTCATAGCAAAGACATCTCAAACAATGTCAACTTTGCAGTAGAAGCAATATAATTGACTGACACAAACATTCATAAGAATCCTCCATTTTCATGATAGGTCTCATGTCAGTCTTATGCATAACCTTTTAAATAAAGAACCAATATGTTCCTATGAAGTGTAGTGGAGTAGAAGTATAAAGTAGTGTCTCAATCGATTATCGCTTAATCATTGATAATATATGAAATATGTTGGATGTTTTTTTCCATTAAAAAACTCTTCCAACTACTGACATGATAAAATAAATCAGACCAGGCTACATTAAGAGTTAAAAGAACAGAAAGTTAACACCAAGTTACTTGATTAATAAACTTGACAACACAAAATAATGACAACTGGCCCAATAAAATCCAACCTACATTGATGCTACTAAATGGCCAAAATGCAATAATAACAGTTTGTATAGAATGTCTTCTTGTATTTTCAAAAAGTCAAAAGTCACAAAAGTTGAATTTCATGCAATAGCACAGCTAACACGCAAGAGTGTATTAATGTTTGGCATAAACAACTAACAGATGTGATGTAGTACATTTTCTTTAATTAAATCTGAAACTGTGTGTCAATAATATTACAGCAGGATAAACAATATTATAAAAAAGTATTCATTAAGCTTTCCTGCTGCCGAGTCACTCAAAACTGCAGAACAGACAAAAAGAGAAATCTTAAACATTCAGTTTGACAGGTATCTCATTACAATGCATCATGTTTGAGATACTGCCAATTCTCAAAGTCAGCAGCTGCTAGGACTTTCTCGGCACAGAGTGTTTCTTTTTATCTCCTTACCTCCACAGAATGATAGTGGATTAGTTTCTGTTCCGAGGATACAGAGATTCAGTTTGAACAAAATAAGAAAAACACTGGATTTACAAGATAAAAGCTGCGAGGCAGCATAAAAACCAGTGTTTGCACCTGGGAATGTAAAAGTAACACGAAGTCTCAATTTTACAACCTGATACTGTGTGCCTTTTTGCCATATAGCCTATTTTTTAATTGGATGAAAAAATACTGTTTGTTTGTTTTTTTTCTGTGGCATTAATTATTTGCTACAGCCAGCTGTGTTCAGTAGCTCCTCTCTTCATGTCAGGACACCGAGTAAGGCAATCATGTAAACGCTTAGAGGTGATAAAACTATTTTAATTGGAGATTATTTAAGAAGGTAAAATAATATTTTTACTGTGTTTCACTTCCCATACTAATGAGCCTCCCATATTAACACATTGACTTGCCAGGTGTGTGAAGATGAGAGAGGAGGCAGTTTGAAGTTCTCTCTGAAGCAATTTTCACAGCTGCTTTACTCCAAACAATTTAACTGTACAAACCTGAACTGTGTGTGACCATTTGGATGTGACACAGAACATTTACAACATTGTGTGTTGGGAGATTTAACTAATCAATAAAGTTAAGCTGCTGTGCCTTGTGCGTAAATGTGCCCCTTTTAATGGAGGCACACATATCATTTCTGCTGCTGGAGGACTGCTGGTAATGTCATTAATATCTTCCTTATTGAAGTTGAATTAACTCACCCGCATCCCATCCACTATTCATCTGAAAAATACTTTTATGACTCATCCTGCATGATCCACATACTGAGATCTGTGCATCACTATTATACACAGGGGCGCGCTCCCCCTCCTCAAATATGGCTGCATTTGCTTGTATGCAGTCAAACAGAGTTGTTGATGGGACGGATGATTGGAAGAAGGCAGAGAAAGAGGGTCCAGCAGCCAAGGACCACATATTTGTCCCACAGTGGAGACAAGTGGTGCTGTTTAACTAGCACTGCAACAGGTTCTGATGCACCTGGCTCTTTGCACTGCACACTTCAATTTGCACCCAAATCATCTGCTGTCTAACTAGCAAAAGGGAATAGGACACACTCTAAATGCACTTCTGCCATGTGCTTTAGACATGACCCTATGGTCATTTTAAATGGGGCCAGAGTGTCATTAAAAGTCTCTCTAATGTAAATATAGTGGTCTCTAACTGCCTCTCAAGCTACTGCTCTTTGACATTAAAAATGAATGTGGAGAGATTCTTGAAATGTCCATTATCTCCACCTCCAGAGCCCGTTATGAAATTGATGGTTAAGGATATGACAGTGTCTTGCTTTATTTCGCTTTCTCTACCAGTAAAGGCAATGCAATCAGTACAATTAATGTATGTATCCCCTTCAGCCCCTCTTAGAGCCTGTGAGCGCTGGGATGAAGCAATTGTGCAGTCAGAGAAAGAAATGCTACATGTGGCCTTCGATTATCATTAGCAAGGTATCTAACTAAATGCTTCGTTAACTGAGGGCTGAGTACACAGGTAACAACAAGCTTACAATGCATAGGGTGATAAAGCACAACAGCCACCAGCAATGTTCAGTGTCTGGCTGATCTGCCGCCAACAATGGGTTTTGCTATCTCTGTTTCAGTCTCAAATATCACAGAGTCCTTAATAGACAGAACAACCTCCTACATTTTCTTGGTTACCAGGGTCACCTACAGATGAAGCCTTAAAACTTCCCATTCCTACATGGCGAGGTCCTAACCCCTAACGGGTCCATTACGGGTCCATGCTGGACCTGGAAGAGTCTGTGACTGGAATGAGATCCCCCACAATGACATAGTGAACACAGGGCCGAATCATAACACCCCTAAGCGCCATGTCAATATCAATATTATGTTTCAACCTTTTTGTTTTTCAACAGTACTGCATGGAAGTGAAAGTAATATGGCTGGGGAATTAATGATTTAACAGGAAGAAAAAACTGCGTGTGCAGCACTCGTCTAGTGACAACTTTACCTTCAGTGGTACCGGGGCAAAGTATTATAGTGTAACAATAACAATAACAATAACAATAACAATAACAAACAAGAAAATGGGTCGTTTTCTTGTTTGTTATTGTAGTTATACAAATGTAATTTCTCATGCTGTTAGATTACTGTTAGACCACGCTGTCAGGTGCGTGCGGTAATCCAAGAGCAAACTGTTCTTTTTGCCACAGTGAAAACGTTGTTTTTGAAAGGCTAAACACCAACAAGCAGAATGTTTCGTTAGATAAAAACATGTTGTGGGTTTTGAAATTTATTAGAAATGTTCAGATTACACGAGTCAGAAGCGATCCTACCCAAAACAAAACAAAGACAGAAACATTTGCTAATTTTTTCCATATTTCCGCAAATGTGGAAGGCACATTGGAGCAATTTTTGGTGAAGTGATGATGATATCTAGTCCCTGTTGAGTCCGCCTTGAATGCTCCAGAGATTGTGAGATTTCCCAAACTCAATAAATACTGCACATATAAACACAGAAATGCTTAGCTAGCTCAAAGTTGTTATAACTAAAATACCTGCTGCAGAATAATATTTTCCACGGACAGATTTAGACTACTACATATCTGCAAACGTCACGTGGAGTAACTTCAGAGTGCTGAAAAGTCCAAAAGTTGAAATGTATGGAAAAAATATCAATGTAATCACTTCCAAAATCCACAACATGTTTTTCACTGGGTGTGGGTGGTTACAAGATGCATGAACTATAATACTTAGGTGACACATTTTCATCAGAAATGATTGTCATTGCTCTGTATAATTTTTCTGATATTTTTTATCAGAAATTCCTCATGCAGTGGCAGATGAGGAACATTCTCATTTAGTACTCAGCTAAAATAGAGAAAGCTTGTGAACCGGAAGTCCCCGCCATTTTGTTTATGTACTATGAAAGCTTAAGCCTAAAAACTGTTGAAACTGTAAAACAAGTCGGTGGAGGGAAAAATGTTTCACTTCTCTTGGGGGAGCAGCTTGGGAGATGACGGGAGGAAGGGTGATGACATGCAGCAAGAGACCACAGGTCGGGCTCAAACCCTGGGCCTCTGCAGGGTGTCTGTATGTGTCGCACACTCTGGTTTGCATTGGTGAGAGACATTTTAATCAGAATAAAAGATCTCATTGACTGATTTCATGTGCTCAAATACACTAAATAAACACACCGTCTTCCTTTTCATGACTGAATAAACAAATGGTCCATTTCAGAATAATATACATATTGTATATTCTCGAATTTTAACTATTGATGCATTTATGTGTTCAAAACTTTAGGGCTGCAGCAGGTAAAGGATGGACTATTTGAATAACTGTATTTACTGTTGGGTGGTTTAACCTATAATAATATAACCTAGCTACAACTTTAGATTATTGATATAAAATATAAATAAAGTAAGTAATGTACAGTAACCAGTAGGGCTAATGCTAACTAAACTAACTAAAGCTGTAAAATAAATGTAGTGGCATAAAAGTGTAATATTTGCCACTGAGATGAAATGAGGTAGAAGAATATGGTTTAGGTTTAAAGGGTATCTATGCTGTATATGTTTTTGTGAGGGAAGCGCCATCTCATGGTGACACCCTGCAATTGAATGAATGGGCGTGTTTACAGTGGAATCTAGACACACCCTCAGGAGGAGGGGGGAGGACTCCCAGCCGGCAGCCAGCTGAGCCGGCTGGCAGTTTTGAAAGGCTGTTACTGTAATATATCAATGATTCCCTGAAAAAGAGCGGCATTGGCAGAGCCTTTTCTGAAAAGTTCTGATATTTTCACCTAGAAACGCTTCGCACAAAAACATCGGAGCACTATGAAAAGTTGGTGGGTGCAGCAGTTTTTCTTTGGTGGCTGCCTCATACGCTCTTTTGCTGAAAAGATCCTGGCACTTAGATGATCAAACATGTTTTCTTATTATGGTAATTTAGCTGTAAATCCTGGTTTTCCTATCTTTGTTTTCTTATCCTATTATGTTACCAGTGTTTCATTCTACATTGTTGTCACAGCCTAAATCCCCCCCGGGGATCATTTAACTCCCACATTATTCAAGGTAATTGACAAAAAGGGGCCGACGATGGTGGAATGAAATAGGTATATCACTGAGACATTAGCTGCAAATAGCAGGGCTTAAGAGTGGTGACACTGATAGCTCCATCCATCCCCGCCCTGAATGTTGAGGGTGATTGCTAATAATTCTCATGACAAATGTAACTGCCACCATCAAATGCAGGACTCCTGTATGCCTGCGATACTAGTTTGGCCTTTGTTCCTCTAAGGGTGAAATCTTTCAGATTGAGATGGACAAAACTTGGTTTAACAAATCAAAGCACAGAGGCGTCAGAACTAAAAACACTGACATATACCTGGCTCAGTAAGGAGAAAAACAATGACATATATTAATTATTTTCTGCTCTCCAATATCACCACTTTACTTTTCTCTTGTTTACGGCAGAGTGAGTGACACCGAGAAGAGACTAATGTTGAATGTTTTAAAGATCAACTTTTCAAAGCGAAGCCAAGTCTCCAGCTGAGGCACGCTGTCTCAGGCTGCTTTGTTTGTTGTTTGATTAAAGAAACATCAGGGCTATATTTGCATATCCAGTCCAACGTTGAGTAACTCTTGGTTTCATATCATCACTGAAGCAGTTTAAGCTGTGTACAAAAATGGCTAATTATGATGGTTCTGTTGTGTCACATGTCTCAGCTGACACAAAGAAACAAAGCAGTTGTAAACAGGGTTAAATACTCAACACTTATCTTCCAGATTCTGTTGAATAAATAGCATCCACCAGGACACAATCTTCACATATTGGAAGAAAGCCATCTACCCTGTTTGGTGTTGCCATTTTGATCTTTTAGGAGAAATTTCATGTAATGTGACAACCCTCCATTACACACTGTGCATTCAAACACGTCTCCCGTCTGATTTGTTTGTCTGTTTGTCAGCAGGATGATTCTTTTTTACTTCAAGGTCTCTGTTTCAATGTATAGTGCCATAGTGTTTACAGTGTAGTGAGTTTATTGTAATACATTTAGTGATGCCACCCATCCCTGTGTCCCGCCCTCTGCAGGCTCCAGATGTTGGAGGCCATCTGTAAGCACTGGGAAGGCCCCATCAGCCTGGCCCTGTACCTGTCCGACGCTGAGGCCCAGCAGTTCCTGCGCTATGCTCAGGGCTCCGAGGTGCTAATGAGCCGTGGAAACGTAGGTTACCACATCGTCTACAAAGAGGGACAGTTCTACCCAGTCAACCTGCTGCGAAATGTGGCCATGCGGCAGGTCAACACACCCTACATGTTCCTGTCAGACATCGACTTCCTGCCAATGTATGGTCTCTATGAGTACCTCAGGTGAGGCGAGAAAGGGAAATCAGAGGGAAAGAGTCTAAGTTGGCAATGTGACTGATACTTTTATGCTTGACTTCATTTTCTAAAACATTTTTTGTGAGCTATTGCACATGCACACTGAAGTAATATACAGTCTGTAATCTAATCTAATCCTCTGTGTATTTGTGTGGTTGTAGGAAGTCTGTGGTCCAGCTGGACATGTCCAACACCAAGAAAGCTCTGGTGGTTCCAGCATTTGAGACGCTGCGATATCGTCTGTCTTACCCAAAGTCCAAGGCTGAGCTGCTCTCTCAGCTGGACATGGGCACACTCTTCACCTTCAGGTGATCCACGTCTCTGCTGCTGCAGCCAGCAATGTTTAAGAATCTTCAGGTTTTCATTGAAGAAAACACTACAGTATCTCTTCTTATTTCAAAGTCAGAGTCAACTTTATTATCAGTGCTGCCACATGTACAGGACATATATAGGAATCGAAATGCCGTCTCTCTCAGACCTCAGGTTGGCATGTACTAAACAAAACAACAAGGATTTATAAATACTAGTCAACCAATCCTGGATTTTAACAGGCTGCTAGAATAACACCAGTTAGAAAAGAAAAACCAACCATACCGTGGTCATAATCTACAAATAATGCTGTCTTATATATAATTAACTTTCATTTGAATATAAATGATAACATGTACACCATGACATTACCTTGCCTTCATGTATGGAGCCTCCATTCAAAACCATCATCAGCCACTGTCGCATCCGTGTTCGACTGGTACTGTACATGAACATGGCCCAGTCAGTTGTGTCAACACAGTCCTGTGCAGAGGTGGCAACCTGAAGCCCTGCACACACCTGTGTGAACCAATTCTGTTGTTTTTATTGGAGCTACGAGGTTTGTATTAAGCTACCAGCAGAATAGCTGTGAATTTCCTCAACAGACAGAAAGCCTGACACTTCATGATCATACACTCCACCAGCGATGAACAATGTTTAGACACCACAACAGCAAACATCACTGATGTGAACACATACACCACCGACACGAGCCTCACAATGGTTTCATTTAGACACTTTAACATGGCATTGACTTTTCATGGAGAATTGAATCTAATGCAGTCCAGTACAACAGCTGGAGCACAAATTCTGCGTTGGTTGGTTGGTTGGTTGGTTTTGGTCGACACTGACTTGAGGCATTAATTCAATTGTTTATCACTGAGGTCACAGTAAGGACGTGGCTGTGTACTGAGGTGTGTCTCTACTATCCTTCCCCCCGATGTTTGTAAAAACATGAGGGACACCTCAGTTTAATGGAGTGCAGTTCAACACCACTGCAAACTGCATCCTCAGTAAACATATGAATAACTCTGAGTCAAACAAACCCATCTCACAGGTGTTTCTAATAGAGTGGCCACTAAGTGTATATGGAGATACTTAAAACAAAGAAGTGTATATATTTCAATATGCAAAATCAATATAACCAACAAACCACCGAGGCAGTCTGTTTTTTTTCTACATATTCATGTAGATGCACGATGTGGACACACACAAACTGCCCTGCCAACTGAAATGCATATCCGTTAAGTCCTGAGCTCTAACTGATACTCCTTTTACGCTGGACAAAAAACACAACATCCAGGTGGACACACTAACGTTCGTACCTTTTTAGGCTCGATGTTTTGACGTGCGTTAAAGTTAAGCTCCCTCGCAGCGCCTAAAGAGCAAATTGTTTTGTTTTGATTTTGTAATTTGGGTAAAATTGCCCGTAATTCTGATTTTTACTTCACTTCAATCGAAGTGAAGTAAAAATTTAGGTGCTGCGAGGTGAGGTGAGTCTTTAACCATTATAACTACATATTTTAATTAAAAGTAGCTCAGTGGTTTGCATTGCCATCATCCTCATAATAACAGTGAAGACAGACAGACCTTCCTACAGCACACTCTGTGGACTTGAGATTTTTCTCCTGCAGTGCAAACAGGCGGTCACGCCTCCTGCAGTCACACTCACTTTGCTTCCACGCCCAGAATTTGCGGTCAGTAAAGACCTCCTTAATCTTGGTGGTTGGAGGAGAAAGAGGAGTTATGAAAGTATGGATAGAAAAAGAGATGGACAAGTTTTTTTTTCCATCAAAAATGATTTGGTCTACAATGTGAGGTAACGGTCTATAAATAAGTCTAGACTTTTAGACCTTCTGTGATACAAGACAGAGGTTTGATATCAAAATGCTGCCTGATGTTTTAGAAACTATAAATCTCACTTCCTCTCAGAAATACTGGATGTAGAAGCATAGTTCACACTCCCTCCAACAATAGTTTGATAAAACCTTTTCTTCTTTTCTCTCTTGCCAGGTACCATGTGTGGACTAAAGGCCATGCACCGACTAACTTTGCCAAATGGCGGACAGCCACCACACCCTACAAGGTGCAGTGGGAAGCCGACTTTGAGCCCTACGTCATGGTAAGGAGGGACAGTCCTGAGTACGACCGCCGCTTTGTGGGCTTCGGCTGGAACAAGGTGGCTCACATCATGGAGCTGGATGCACAGGTAACTTCTCCGTTTACTTCACTCTTACTTTCTAACTACCATGTAAACTGTCTGCTGAATGCCTGAGTGTACTTCTATCCATACCTTACTTAAAATAGCAAATAAACTGTTGTAAAAGCAATAACCATTTAGCAGTTATTTATGTAGTGTTTATAAGTTAAGCAATCAGTTTTGCGCAATATACATTTTTTGCTGTAGTTTTTTTTAAGGCTTTATTAAGCTTGGGTCAGATGTCTACCTTTGCACTGACCTATTCAATGAAATGCCAACCTCTGATGAAACGTGTGAATATTAACAGCCTCACTGTGTGACAGCATAGAAAGTATTGTTGATATACTTTATGTTCCCCTTGTGAAGGTAATTGTTCAGTCAGTAAATGATTGCAACCGCTGCCTTCTTTTGAAGATAAACTACAAACAACTTTAGCATGTACGCACTCTTTCTAGTCCAGGTGCTGCACTCCCACACAGTTGAGTTCAGCCTTTTTTTCCCTGTCAACATCACGTTATCGATGAACATTTGGAAAATCTATTTTTGACATTTTTTAATTAGTTCAAAAGTGTAGGAGAAATGGAGTGTGTGTTTGTGTGTGTGAGAAAGCGTGTGAGACAGAAACATATGGTCTCTCATCCTCTGAATGAGAGGGCATTCGTTGATTTGGTGCGAGCAAGTGACTGGATGTCCTGATACTCTGCTGTCAACTCGAGCTGAGGGCTGAGATTGTTGTAGTGCTTCTGTGCAAGCCTCCAGGAACAGCACCGGACTTGGAAGCCAAGTTGGCACAGTAATGAAACACTGTAACGACGACTTCCCTGTCGATAGGAGCCTAAAAAACATTTCTCAAGCACACAATAATGAAAGAAGGAGCAGCTATGACAAAGGGGATTAATATTTTTGAGCATCACAACCCCTGCGAAATGACTCAGAATTTGATCCATACGGTCTAAACGCATTTGTAAAGTGTAGAAGAGCCTAACTATTAAATTATTTAATTATATTCAAGTTATTGGAGATAAATACAAGTTAGCTGAAAGTATCTGGATTACTTGTACAATGGGTGCCGGGGCAGGAGGGCTCTGGGTGACTGACTCATACAAACTCGAGGCAGGAAAAAGAGTTGAGTTTACCATCTCTACATCAGCAGCTCAGCTTAGTTTAGTTTACCAGCAATGTATTTTTGTCTGAACTTTGCACAAAAGTTACTTTCTAACTCAAAAAGTCAGAGGATCACCTAAGTCAGTGGGATACATTGATTGGCAACTATGACTATCTGTAAAAATGTAGTGCCAATCTGTCACCAAAGTCAGTAGAGTTCATCGCCTCTTCACCATGTGGACCAAAATTCATCAAGGTCCATCAAAGAGAGATATTTCGGTGTAAACCAAAAATGTCGACCGAATCGTAGCTCTTGAGGGGAAGTCAGGGAAACACTAAAGTCAGTATGGTTCAGCCTCTGGGGACCATGAATCCCTGTGCAAAATGTCATGACGATGCATCTAATAGTTGGTGAGATACCTCAGTCTGGACCAAAGTGGACTGACTAACATTGCCATCCCTATAGTTAGTTAGTTAGTTACAAAGTAGAATTAATATATTACTTAAAATTGAACCTAACCCCTTCCCTGAGAAGGTGGGAGTCAGTCATTATTAACTGTTGTCATGATGGAAGGCAGACGAACTAATGACGTAGCCAAAAGAGGAGTTAGTTTGATTGTTGGTCTACAACAGAAGCAAATGTTAAATGATTGTTGTAACATTAAATAACAAGGTGATGTTGGATGGACAGATGTGTTGTATCATACATTATCTAGTTCATACATGGTAGAGTACATTACTTTCTCTTTTTTGTTAAAGCAGTTTATGGTAGTTCTCCTAATTTCTGTCACTAGTACCACTGTCTTTTTCTCCCAGTGTAACTAATGACACTGTGTTCTCTGTTCCAACATGTACAGTACATTTAAAGCTAGGGTTGGTAAAATGTTCTAGACGCAGTGTTGTTGATCCATATTTGTAGAAAATCTCTTAACATCACAACAGCAATCAATAAATCAAATGCTCTGACAAATGAAACAAAACAAATCTAATAAACCTGTCCAATGACTTTATTTGACCAGTATTAAATGACTGAACAGGTTACCTGTATGTCTTCCCACGTACTCATTACAAAAGACTGGATCCTTCCACAAGGCTACGAGGATGCATTAGTATTAGTTGCACAATTTGGAGGAGAAAGAGCAGCCAAAATGTTTAGACACTAACATACTAGCTTTACAGCATTGAGTAATAGTAATAGCCATGTTGGTTGTTTGTTGGTGCTGTAGCTGTTTTCTTTCATGTGAGTGAGATGTAGTTGGATATGATTAGCGCTGATAGCGATTTGCTGCTCTCACAGCACACAGCCTCTGAGCCAGAGAGCAGGGCAGCTGAACATTCGTTCAATGTTGAGCAATGTAGCTGCAATGTAGCAGTTAGTGTTAACTTTACACCGTATACTTCCAGTGCTGATGTGTTTCTCAGATGTTGGTGGAGCAGGTGGAACCATAATGACTATTAATGAATGATGGTGTTGCTCAGTGTCTGTTGGATGTGTATATAACATATCAGGTGTTGAGGTGGTTGTAGTTTGACCTGACCTTCTGTCTCTCTCTGCAGGAGTACGAGTTTGTGGTTCTGCCCAATGCCTACATGATCCACATGCCTCATGCGCCCAGCTTTGACATCACCAAGTTCCGCTCCAACAAGCAGTACCGGGTCTGCCTGAAAACCCTAAAGGAGGAGTTCCAGCAGAACATGTCGCGACGCTACGGTTTCGCTGCCCTAAAGTACATGACGGCTGAGAACAACAGCTAGCCACCACTGCAGACCCTCACACCCCCGGCCCTGAACTACTGACACTCAGTGGGTCGGGGTGGAGGGGGCACAGGAAACGGACAGCCCATATAAGGCCATCGAGATACTTTGAGAATTGAGTCCCTCAGACTTTGTCAGAACGTTTTACCCTCAGTGTGGAACTGCAAGGGTCTCTGTGTCCATTCTTTGTCCTCTGCTGTGGATGGAGGAGATTATCCAGGAGGAGATCTCTTCTGCCAGGATGTCAAAGTAGTGAAAGACAACATGAGTGACTGTGAGGCCTGGGTCCTGGCTACGTGGGCTGCGAGACTGGCCCTGAAATCTGACAGACAGCAGGCAAAGGAAAGCAGACATTCAATGCCTCGCCATGTTTGTAAGACCAGTGATGGAGTTGTGGGCTGTGTGTAACATTATGTGTGTGTTTGTGTGTGTGTACATGCAAGTAGATGAAAAGGGTGACTGTGTGTGTGTGTGTGTGTGTGTGTGTGTGTGTGTGTGTGTGTGTGTGTGTGTGTGTGTGTGTGTGTGTGTGTGTGTGCGTGCCTCCAGGACAGCACTTAGCAGAAAGCTAAAGGAGAGCTAAAGATGTGAAACACAGTGGGCTTACATTCTGTTTGCACGCCTCCCAAGTGCCAACAAAGAGCAGCGGCAGTCTGACTGACAGCACACCCCGACTCAAATGCAAATCGTCACCAGGCGGCGAGATAAGACAAAGCAGTAAACACAGATTTTGAAAATCTCATTGTGACGAGTGACACACACTCAGATACTGAGGCCAGCAGCCAGCCAGCCGACCATCTGCTGCTGCTTAATTTGTTTGATAGCTGATACAGATCAGAATAAATCCTTCTCCTCGTATGACAAGGGATGTGCAGTGCAAGGATGGCTGGAGGTCGTCCATGCGGTTGATATTCAGGGTATCTCCACATCAGCCTGAGCGTGCTGCTAGAGAATGTTTCCAGTGTTTTGTTACGGCTACAGGATCTGACAGCAGCTGGTGCGGTTTCCTTTTTCCGTGTTTGTTTGAATGGATGCCAGTGCGGTCTGCACAAACACCTGCTGAATCCTGTCACCCCACCACACTGAGCAAAGCACCAATCACCCAGCTGACGCTTTACTTTTCCTTACAACAGGAAGGAGAGTAAAAACTCTGAAAATCAACCACTAGCAGTCACTCTTTCTTTCTCTCTCTCTATCTCACTATGGCCATTAGTTTGACAACATCATGGCGGCATCCATTACAGCTGCAGTTGTGTGTGATCTCCTGTTTGTGTTGGTACACACAGGCAGGCTGGGTGTGGTGATCCTGATGTGGGTGTGTTATGAATATTCTGCCTCCTCTGCCCAGCTGTTACTACTGCTGTAGCACCTGACAGACACCTGCCAGACAAATCCATCCCAGTTATCACCGTAGACGCGACAAAGAGACCGACTGTCATTATATACACTTCATTCAAACTCAACATTAACTAAATAAAAGTCGCCAAAACAGTCTTGGTTTGTCTTCCCACAATCACCTCTGCTTTGGTGGAAATAAATCCTCAATTCTAAAAGTAAGAAGTACCGTTTTCACCCACTGCTGAACCCCATTGGCTGTGGTGACTTCCCATGACTCCAGTTAGCTAATTGGGCCATATAGCTCCAAGCTACTTACTAACAGCAGCTAGTCGCTACAGCCAAGGATTGTTACAGGAAAGAGAATATTGAGCAGCGGAACACTGTCATGCTGCCTGCTGTAGTTTTGGAACTTCCTCCGAATTTAGGCAATTTCTTTCAAACTACACCTTAGAAAAAATGTAAAGGTAATCTAGCTGTGAGTCCTGATGGCGGTGTCAGAGAAATACTATACAGGGTTTGAAACAGAGGTGGGAATTGTGGAGTCATCAAGTCATCTCCATGCCATGTATTTGTTCTGCTCAGTCACTGAACCAGGTGCATTCACTAATTAGCTCACCTTCCTGGCTGAAGAGCTGTGCTGATTGGACTCAGCTGGTTTAGTGCATGAACAGAACAAATACATGGCATGGAGATGACTTGATGACTCCACAATTCCCACCTCTGGTTTGAAATGATAAAATCCAGTCCTGGTTTTACCTGCTACATGTCAGGGTCGTCTCTGCTCCCGTCCAGCTGGTGGTGCTCGTGCAGCTGATGCTGTTTGGTAACTAAGAGGAGGAAGAAGAACTTCTGCACTTAAGTACAATTAATTTCATTTACTGACTATTAGCAAGACAAACGTTTTATCATCTTTATGGCCCTCTCATCCAAAATGCTTCACCTACGTAGATCATTTAGTAGCTAAATTGATCAGGGGTCAGAAAACCACTGCAGCAGCTCACTCCAACATATATACGATCATTTGGTGGTGAAATGGCAGCAGCTACTTTCTTCCTGTCACTTTAATGTGACTGGAGGAAAGATGGTTCATTTAAGTGTAGCTCCAGCTGCCGTTACCCAGGTGACGGACCCTGGAGGGTCCACGTCCACAGATTCCTCACTGATGTAGTTTCACTGAGGAGCAGTGGAAAAAAGGAGAAAGATAAATGCATTAACACCTTTTCAAAGCCTGATTAGGATGCATCTCAGAAACCTCTCCCAGCAGACTCTGAATCACACCTCTCCTGCCATCTTCACCAAGAAACATCATCAGTAAATATATAATTCTGTAATATAATTGTAAACTCCAGAAAGACCAAATAACTGGGCTTTTCATTTTTATGAATTATTTAAATACACCACACACATTAACATACGTTCACACTTTTGTTATTGCTCTCATTGTTCACGAGTTGAAGTGACAGATTTAAGATTATATAAGCAGACAAGAATTATTTCTCTCAGATTTGAGCACAAAATTGTTCAAATCCACAGTGAGAATTTGTCCTCTAAAGTCATTTACAGTGACAAACTGCAGTCAGGCAAAGACCCTGGTGAGGCTGACAAACACACTGACCAGCCTCCCTAAGAAGCTTTCTGACTGTTCGTGCAGAATCCTTTGGTTGTGAAAACCAACTGTTGCATCAGCTGTTTGAATGGCTGCTCTCAGGCGATCATGCGTGTGACCAGTCCGAAGCACACGGGCGCACTATCCACGCTGTTTAATCAGTTTAATGTGACACCTTTCAAGTGGATGGATTATTTTGGCAAAGAAAAGGTGCTCACTAACACGGACTGACGCAGAATAAGACACTTTTGTTCAAAATCTGCTCCAAAACTCTTTCGTCTGCATAAAAAGTCTTCTATCTTTTATTCCAACTTGTGAAAAATGTAACAAAAGTGTTGTGTTTATTGTTTTGTTGTGTAGTTTGAAAGTGTTGGAGGCATTACCTTGTTTTTTAGTTTCTCCTCAGATTTCTGTCCAGGACCTGAGACACAGTAGAGACAGTTTGTGTGGAGGAAGAACATCTTAGTAAAGTTTGATGTGTTGATTCTACCAGTGGCTGAGATGTCAGTCTGGTTGTTGAGCCAGTACATGCTGTTGTGAAACTAGAAGCTACTCTTCCTCTGTTTCTTCGTCTCTCAATCTGTACAGGCTTGGTGCAGTCATGCAGGTATGTGTATGTGCGTGAGAATACGCTGCATGTCTGATCACACGTGTGATCAGTATGCAGGTGTGCGTGTGTGTGTGTGTGTGTGTGTGTGTGTGTGTGTACACGTGTGTGTGAAGTTTGGCTGTTCTGTATGTGTATGTTTGGCTGGGGGGGCTGGGAGGAGCTGCAGGGTGAAGTAGGACAGTGCTGACTGATGCTGCTACCTGAATAAAAGCAAAGAGTCAAACACTTCTGTTACTCTGTTTCATCATTTCTCTCTGCATGAATATGAATTTAGCCCGGTGAACACAAAGTACAGAGGGATCCACGTGATGCACCACACACCGCTCTGTGCATTTCTACTGTAGGATTCTCTTGAGTTTAACTCAAGTTTACTTGGCAAAGGGAGCACTGCTGTCTGATGTGCCCATCTCTGGAGAAGCTTTGTCAAGTTTGAGAATAATCCTGCTGATGTCACAGTGATATAATAGTTACTTAGCTTTGGCACTGGGACAGCACATTTCTCACAAAAACCCTGGGGAGTGCAGTTTGAAAGACAAAAAACTCTTCTGTTATATAGCAAACCCAGTGGGTTCTCTCTATGTGGCCTGTCTGGCACTGTCCACATAGAGAGGTGAGGGACTTGCACCAACTAGCCACAACATTAAAGGACTGACAGGTGAAGTGAATAACATCGATCATCTTGTTGATCATGTTGTTGAACACTGTTACAGACCAAGTACACCCAGGTAATGTGGAGGCCATCTTCCAAATTGCAGGTCTTTGTCATGTTCTTCAGGACATACCTGAGCAGTGTTTGTGGTGTGGCGGGGAGCATTGCCCTGCTGGGGGGGCCACTGCCATCGGGGAGTGCTTCTGCCACTGCAGTGCTTGTGAATGTCAGGGCCCGAGGTTTCCCGCTTGACTTTACCGAGATGATCAAAGTTATTCAACTCACCTGTTTGTCATTTTAATGTTGTGGCTCATCGGTGTGTAATATTACTAAACTAATTACCATATTAGGCAGTAGTTGAGCTCTCTGATAGTTCAGTTTAAATGTGTGTAATTCAATGATGTCCTCTGGCAGTTTATATAGAAATGAAAATCAGCTCCATGATGCATCTGTACATCAGTCTGGACAAAAGCATCTGCCAGATGAATAAATGGAATTGTACTATCTAAGTGATGCCAGCTTTGAGGAAAGGGACTTTGAAAGAAACTTCCTTTTAAACTGATTCTTGTAATGGTGTACACTATAAGTGAACCTTTGTATTGATTAGTTTTTATTTACCATTTTATTTTCCCTGATGCCAAGTCTATAGAGCATTATCTCCAGCCTGAAGCCCTCCTCTTGGGATATTTAAAGCTGAAGAGACCCGACTCTAAATGGAATGAGAGCAGAGAGAGCGGAGCACCCAGTTTATCAGCTCCCTGGAGTCTGGCTGTCCCCGGTAGAGCCATCCCTTAACCTCCCTTTAATGAAGGTCCCACAACACCATTTCTCTTATCGGATAGGCTATTAAAAGTTTTAGTGGAAACGCTCATTAATTCAATTTAAAATTTAATGCATGAATTTCAGCTGACTTTCTGATGAAATTCAGAGGATTGGTTAGCCTTGCAGTGATGTACTGTGGCCTTTGAGATTTTTAAGACTGCAGGTACTGCTGTTTGTTTAGAAGAACAATGTAGGGTTACATGTCCACCGAGGCTTTAAAAGAAAACCTACACACTGAGCGGAGGTAAGATGTCATTCTATCAAGATCCTGTAGAGATTTTACTTGAAGATTTAAATGTCTAACTCTAATCAATGCAAGATGACCTAAGCATTGAAAATCTGTCTTTGCTCTTTGGCAAAATTAACTAAGGTGCTTGTGTCATACAAAGGAAAAAAAGAGAAATGTCTGCACAGATAGTTTAATTCTCTTTTCAAGGCAATGTTTTGATCTCCAAGATCTTGCTCAGGTCTTCCTTTATTCCTGAGAAGTCCAGCAAGAATCAAGACAAAGTCTTCATCTACTCCTACCATCTGAGGATGTCAACACCCATTGGATTAACCTTTATGATGGAAATGACTGGACTGTCTTATTAACAAGGGCCAGTAACTGTATGAAGCTTTAATGTCTTTTTCCCTTTTTTAAAAATGTGTTTGTTTGTTTTTTGTTTTGTTTTGTTTTTTCACTTCTATGTGCCGATCATCGTTTATAGTCCAATTAGCAACTCGCGACGCGAGAATGGAGTCAAGAAACAACTCTTAATTTAATCTGCAAATCAATGCACTTTTCTTTTTTTCTTCTTTTTGCTATGGCAACGACGCCACATGATGCAGCAGCTGGTAGCTCCTCCAAATTATGTTCCCTTTCTTTTTTTTCTCTGCTTTATTGCCCATGGCAGAAATACTGTTATCATCATTGGTTAAGAAAGCCGGAGTTTTAGACTAAGAGCAGTGGACTTTGAGACCATCACGACTGGCCAAACGACATGAAATCGGAGACTGTTATGCCCACAGAGACCTGTCTCCATTTGCACTTGAAGGATGGACCATGTTCTGAGCCAACAGAGCGCAGGACTACAGCTGGACGGGGGGAGGTGGACTGTGTTTATAACATCGATGCTTGGTGCTCAAACACAGTAATGACAAATGAATTATCTTGAACCTTGTACATACATTTTTAAAAAAAGCTCATTTAATTCTGAATCGTCATCAGACGATAGCTGATACTTTCCTGCATTTCCTTTGCTATCCTGCATGCAGCCAAAGTCAGCTCAGATGTTATTGGTCTCATGTTGTCTTGGCACTCAGACCTCAGACAGACTACAAACTGAAACCAGAAAGTTTACGATACCGAAACATTGTCTCTTGCATAAAGACTATGCATTCATATGCAGATATCTGTTTATAGAGATTACATGAGAAAATGTATATCACTCTAATGTCTGTGTGTGAGCTGGAGTCAGAACATAGCCTAGCTTAGCATAATGACTGGAAGCATGGGGAAACAGTTAACTTGTCTCTGTCCAAAGTTAAAGATACACCTACCATCACCACTAAAGCTCAGTGTGTAACACCTTCTGGTTTGTTTGATCTGTGCACAAACAAGTAAAAGCAGGGAGTTACACATTGGAACCAAACCTTCCCAACACAACTTGATTCATCTGCCAAGCATTGTGCAGCACCTGTATCTATAGTAAAGGTTGTCAGATATAGCCAACACAGGTGTTAGTTTTTACAGGCAGGGCCAGATTAACACTTCACTTTGCCCCTGAGCAACAATCCAGCAATGTGGTGATCAGGCCCTTGTGACTAGTATACGTACATTTTGGTGGCAGGGTATTTTACAGATCCAACATAATAATTTAATCGGTGTCAAAATGTAAAATTTGGTGGGAATTATATAATTATAAATTACCCCAAGCATCTTTTTCTGCATGATGTTCTGAAAAAAAAAGGTTTCCATACCTGTACACCAATAAAATACTGATGTATCTGTGACAGGCCAATATCTGCTGATAATATCAGCCAGCCGATATATTGATCAAGCACTGCTTCAATATCGTACAGTCATTCTGAGCATTTTAATAAGGACAAGTTAAGAGGCACAGTAGCACAAATGTCAATCAATGGCTTTCATCTGGCTTTCCCATTGTGCCAAACCCAGGGGTTCGTTGTCCTGGAATGGCAGTCCTCTCACTCCCGAAAATGTAAAGACAGCAACAACACGTCTGAGGACCACTTTCCAGGCATTCTGCCTACTGTCAGGCAAGTAGTGTCCTCTCTGCCAACGTGTTTAGACCTGTGCATTAAAGAAAGCATGTTTTGTCTATGCACTGCACTCTTTTCACAAATCCTCTCTGGATGTTTCCAATCAAAGAATTCACTGAGAAATGCGTACCTTTGTGATGACAGGCGCTTGCAGATACTGTATAGCAGTAAACTGAACCAGTCGACGATGAGTAAAGAAGCCATTCCCTTGGGACAAATTTGTTGTTCTGGAGATGGGAATAAAGTAAATCGTTGGTAAAAGAGCGTGTCCTTCTCTATCAACAGAGAGCTGCAGACCCTCCGTTGATAGCCTCTTCCTGGAGCTGCTCTGTTATGGTCCCCACAGTGCAGGATCTCCAGGAAGTGCAGGGGCTGTTTGCCCTCTCAACAGGAAATCCACTGCTGATGGTTGCACTCGCAGCAGGGCCATCGCTGCTACAGGCTGGGGACTTCTCATTGTCTAGACTGTTCGCTGTCACAGCAGGCAATGTATCGCCAACTCCCTTCGTGTCTGCACTCACCACTCTTCATTGCTAGCAGCTGCATTAGCAGAGCGGCAGTTACCAACAGAAGACTACCTATTTCTGGTGTATGTTTTAAGTTCTGTGGTGCTCTTCAGCTTGATGTGCACAACCTTTGACCTTTGAACATTGCGTCAGCATCACAAGATGCTTGCTGACCAGTGAGGGGAGTGTCCATCAGTACTCGCAGACTACAAGCAGCATCAGATTTTTGGCCCCATGCAAAAATATCTCATTGGGCCCCATCACCACAGGCCACGCGAACCCTGCAACTGCTGTAACCACATCTCCAGGTCTTAATCGACCCAATCAAAGCTACACAACTCTACCTTTGCAACTGTCTTGTCTCTTGTGGTCCAGTACTTACAGTATGTTTACTGCCAAACTACCTGCAGTTCTGTATCATCACCACTAGATTTGATATTTTATTGTGTTTATCAAGTTTATTTAATAAGATTATTGATAGATTTTTTAGAATTTTACCTCCTTGGTGTAGTTTTGTTTTGTGTTCAACAAGCTACTCAAACAAATCGCCCCTCATGGGATTAATTAAGTCCATATCTGTAGATGTTATCAAACAGTAATATTTCTGCATCAAAGCATCTGAAGATTTTTATTTTAGTATTGGCTGTAAATTTAATACAGACTGAGTCACTCAATGCTTCAAACTGTCAGCATCCAGTACAGACTGTAGGCTGGTTTTGTTTTATATACTTATCAATATGTGGAAAAATAATTACAGAGTTTGATTGAAAAAGTTTTTGTTTTCTTTTATTGTAATAGTATAACAAAAAAAAGATAAATTCCCACAGACCCCTGCAATGATGCTGACTGACATGTCATTCAACACACTGTTGCTCATCTTCTTGAGATGTTCATGGGGTTGAGGAGGGGAATGTGGAGACAGGGCTGCTGATGAATCTGTTGTTGAGTCTGGTAGGAGGGGCAGGGACAACTGATTTAGAATAATTAGCTTGCTAAACTCTGACCTGCACTGATTAAATGTGGGTCAGAAAGGAGTGAAATGTAACTGAAATGTGTATCTTATTTTACTGTCGACGTCGACCACTCACAGACTACACCCACCTATCTTGGAGAAAAACTGTCGCCCTTTGTTTCACTCTCCTGTCTTTCCATTTTGTTCGTTCCTTTCAGGGATCATGACCCGGTGCTCCTCCTGGGCCTCACTACCCAACTCCTGTCTGCACCACTGAGCTCTGGCAGGACCGTACCATTTCATACAGATACAGGGGGGTGGTTTACTCTTTGCCAAAACCAAGTAAAGACAAAGAGACCGTTACTTTTTTAAACTATATTTTGAATAAAATATGATATTAATTATGATGGGTTAATAATTTAATATTGTTTTTTTGTTTTTTTACATAATTCTTGGGGCCCCCTGTCAGTCATGACCCCCCAATGACGCTGGAGTGGAACATGAATTTCTGTACCAAATTAAATGGCAATCCATCCAGTTGTTGGGACATCTTTCAGAGTTATTAAAAAAAGCCCAAGTGAGATGACATGCTTGATGTGGTGGTGTCTCTGGTGGCTGCAGGGCCCTCAGCAGACGCTCAGCTCTCTTCAGCCTCAGGACAGCTGTGGTCTGAAGGACGACTCGTGCATCGTAGACACACAGCTGTGAAGAGCCGACAAGATGCTGTGTCTTTAAGATAGCAGCTGATCAACAGCAGGACGTTTTCACCCAAACACTGTCAGGAGGGACCAAACCTCATCACCATCTTGTTTACTCACAGGAATCAACTGGAACCTGAAAGCAATTCACTCAAGACAACACACTGAATTGACCCAATGCATGCCTTCCTGCTTTCCTCAACCACACTGTAAGCTTAACTGTCTAAAGACAGTCATATTTAGATACTCGTATATACTTGTCTCATATTATACCAAATGCTTTGATTAATATTATGCTTTATATGCTGTGAATAACTGTATTTGAGCCTCGGTTGAGAATATGACGTGTGTTTCTGTGTTTATGCACACCCATAGTGATTCATGGTTCCATACTGACAACTCTTGGTCATCTTTAGGCCTCTGTACACACTAAGAAAGACCAGTCAAAAGGTACACTGTGGGGTCAACATAGCACAGATGCAATAACTGGATACATTGTATTTAATACCAACAGGTAGAACACCTCCCAACAGATGGGTTGGTTTGATCCAGTAATGCAACTGTAATATAAAAATAACACCAACACTGCGTCAAAATAGTAGTACTGGGTAAAGTTAAACACTAGTGCCCAACAAAAAGTAGAAAAATATACACTTTATAAAAAAGTATACGTTATTTACTATATAGAAATAAAATAACAAAATAACATAACAATAAAGGCTTGACTCAGACGGCTCCACGATATCTGCACCCATGTACAGCCACCTGTCATCACTTAATGAATATTCAATACTTAGATCGTGTGATACCATCTGATCCACCTCCACAACAACTGCCAACTGATAAAGAGAAGACTGTGAGATACAAAACTGAAGTTAGGTTCATAACATAGCGGTTTTATTTTAAGCCAACAATGAAGTACCAGTTCGCCTGATGCTGATACGCTGCAACGATCGTGCTGTTTTGAGGGTGGTGGTATATGTCGTTTTAGGAGTCACTGGCAGTTGACTTCTTCAGTTGTTGAGGTATGAAGATGTGTTGTTCAACCACATCTCAAGGTCCCCACAGAGAATGCAGTACACCCAGCTGATTTACATTTACATTTAGTGCATTTTACAGACGCTTTTGTCCAAAGCAACTTACAATAAGTACATGTGTCACAAGATGGAGTCATGCTATGCGGGGTCGAGATGAAGTCTAAACAAGTGAGTCTTGAGTCTTTTGTGGAAGACAGCAAGTGACTCTGCCGTCCTGACATTGGTCGGGAGTTCGTTCCACCACTGAGGCACCAGAACAGAGAAGAATCGTGACTTCACTGAATGACCTTTGTTTGCTCTTAGCGATGGCGGTACCAGCTGGCCAGCTGAAGCAGTGGAGCGAAGTGCTCACGCTGGGGCGTGTGGTCTGACCAGTGTTTGGAGGTAGATGGGTGCAGTTCCGTTGACAGCCTTGAAGGCCAGTACCATCATCTTGAATCAGATCTGGGCTGCAACAGGAAGCCAGTGGAGGTCACGGAGGAGGGGGGTCACATGGGAGAATTTGGGTAGATTGAAAACAAGGTGCGCTGCAGTGCTCTGGATACATTGCAATGGTTTAGTCGCAGAGGCTGGGAGCCCAGCAAGAGTGAGTTGCAGTAGTCCAGGCGGGAGATGACCAGCGATTGGACCAGGAGTTGTGTCACGTCCTTTGTGAGGAAAGACCAGATCCTGTGGATGTTGTAGAGAGCAAATCTGCAGGATCAGGCCACAACAGTGATGTTGGGGGTGCAGGATAGTCTGTCGTCGAGAATTACGCCCAGGTTCCTTGCAGTCAATGAAGGCGATACTGTGACATCCTCGACAGTGACTAACAGGTCCATGCGAGGGCGGTCTTTCCCCGGGATGAGGAGGAGTTCAGTTTTATTAAGGCTGAGTTTGAGATGATGCGCCAGACATTCCGAGATGTGCGTTGCAACGTGGGTATCGAAGGATGGGGGAAAAGAGAGGAACAGTTGGGTGTCATCTGCATAACAGTGGTAGGAGAATCCATGTGATGTGATTGCAGAGCCTAGTCGGTTGAGTTGAGACTTTGAGATTATTTTGTCGAAGACACAAATTGGGATTAACCAGAATTTTCCTCGAAGCATGCAGGCGTATCTTGCAGTCACAGTTACAAGTTACAGATCCCATACAGGTTCTAGGTCATAATAGCAAGATGCAGAGGCAAAAATTATGAGAAAATATGTCAATTTATTTTCCTTTCAATTTGGGGAATGGGCCATTTTAAGTTAAATATAATTGAATGTCTGTTTCAAGAGATGGAAGTTTCCTCCAGAGTGACAAAGAGCCACTGAAGGAGAGCAGAGAAGTGGAGGATGAACAGCAGACAACACGCAGCAGCTGAGGGTTCAGCACCAGCGGGCATCACCACCGTCCTCCCCGCCTCTCACTTGACAAATGTTTACAGATGGCCGTGACAGAGGTAGGTAGGGCGACGGCGGTGCGACTCTGGGTGCTGTCTCCCAGAGGGCTGAGTGCAGTCTCCTCACGTAGAACCATAATGGAGATTGTCTGGAGTGGATCGATTGAGGCAATCAATCACCGTCTGCAGGTCTTCCCTCATGGACAGCACAGCTAACAGCAACATGCACACAGTTTATTACCAAAGCCAAACTATTCCTCCTACATCACATCCCCTGGGAGGACACGAGCACCATTTGCTCCTCATGTACTGATTTGTAATAACAGAGACTGTGTGATTTCAATCTCATATGGGCTTTTACAAAAGGTAAAGTCAGAACACAGAAAATCAGCTTCGACACATTCATCTGAAGGAGTCTACAGACTCTCATCTGAAAATGCTGTATCTGAACTCAGTACCTGAGATATTGCTTCAGTGTGCAGAGCTGCTGTTCTTTGTTACTGCTGTGAGTTTGAGACCTGGTTCATAGTATGAGAGATGATTCTTAATACCCATGGAGAACAGCAGTGAGTGACAAAAGTCAAAAATATTTGTTGTGTTACACACGTTAACAACAAATGAACAACACTTCAAAAGTCTCATTCATGTTCAGTTTCATGGGCTCATTGTTCCGTCGTCTGTTTGGCTACCAGCTGAACAGTTGCGTTCATAAGTGTAGTCCAGTGACAACTGTTGGAATATATAGCTATTTAACATTTATTTTAGTAAGAAAATAATGCTTACAGAAGCTTAAGGCCAAAACTGCTGACTGACACAGCTCCATTCACCACCCTCATCTTCTGTATGACACTTAATTGTTGGTATTATTCACTTGTTAAGGCATCATGTCCATGTGTGTTTAAGTGCAAAGTCATTTCCATGGTGATACAGACGTTTGATATAAATAGCCATTTTATTTGTCTGACTTAAATGGTATGTAATTTGGGATAATGTAAGTTCACAACTCAACAAGATATACAGTCCAGTCAAAAAGTCTGAGACCACTTGTCAAAAGTCCATAAATGAATGTCAGAATAACTCAGTATTGGGTTTTCCCTTTGCTTTAATGCCAGAATGCACTTGAGCAGATACCTGTTTACTCACAGCATTCTGTGGCAACTTAACAAGCTTTGTGGAACACTGTCACATTATGCTGTAATATCACAGGTCATAACACTGTAGCAGCGGCTTCAGCACTCTCGCTTCATGGCTCTGCAGACTGAAGCTGGGTTCACATGTGACCCCACTCACATGATCTCATGGGGAAGCAGACGTAAACCTAATGGAGATTGGCATGGTGCAACAACTTGCTGAAGTAACATGGGGGGAAAAGGGAAAAAAGCAGAAGGTGAAATGAGTCTGGATGAGTGTGGAGGCGCAGACAACACAGGTTTTCTATTCTTCAGAGAGAACTGAAGGTGAGATTTTCAGTTTCTCTCACAAGTAGAATGCTAGCTAATGTTACCCTCAAGGGCTATAATGTTCACTGTTGCTTGGCAGCACTGTCAGCTGCTCTGGGCTGCCTCTTTCATTGGTTATTGTGGACTGTCTTGGAAAGTACAGAGGTTGTCATCCAGAATTTAAATGGTAAATATCAAACATACTTGATATTGTCGAGGCAGCCTCAATGAGTTTGTGAGCAGTCCAAGAGACTTAAAGTGGCTCTGTGACACAATTTGTAGAAATTTACATGGATTAACCCTTTTAACACTGGCCATATGTTAGCGGATTGTAGCATGTCATGAAGAATAAGACCCCCCTGAAGTTCCACTGAGCCCCTTTAAGACTGGATCTGTAAACCAGTAAAATGTATTGATTAAGATAATACTAGTGCTGTGCCCACTGATAACATGCTGTTCTGCACAGATTATGTGGTAATGCAAAGCTTGTACTTCATATGAACTCAGTCTGCTCAATCTGCAATCTATAATATACAGTATATATTTTCCATTTTATTTAGCA
Source organism: Pagrus pagrus (assembly GCF_965226575.1). Taxonomy (NCBI): domain Eukaryota; kingdom Metazoa; phylum Chordata; class Actinopteri; order Spariformes; family Sparidae; genus Pagrus; species Pagrus pagrus. Next base: position 21,687,606 of record NC_140205.1, on the reverse strand, counting down.
ATGATGCTGCTAAAATAAAAACCAGAAAGACTGACTGGCATGATGTGCATTGTTATTGGAAATATGAGTCATGCAGTCCCTAGAGGTGTATGATTGAACTTTTCCCCTTGGTCTAGTGTTAGTGTGTGGTTGTGGATGAATTAAATAATACATCATCAATGAGGAAAATATGAATTACATTACCTGTGCATCTCTCCATTAAAGATTACTATTACCACGGCAACAGACCCATACACAGAGGTAGATGCTTACAGCTTAAGTACATCTGACTTCATCTGTCCAGTTTCTTTTCCTTTTAGCATCCGATATTTGAACAGGCCAAGAGCCAAATATAAGAGGTTGTGGTGCTGAAGTTGCTGCTCCTGCTCTTGTATTACATTTCCTTTTAATTGGACCTCACAGCACACGCGCACACACACACACACACACACACACACACACACACACACACACACACACACACACACACTGGTTAAACACTACCAATATTTTGATGAATGGTGAACTGAATGTATCCGTTTGCACCTAACGAACATCAACGTGAGCATTGGTAAGCATCAAGTAATGTAGTGTAAAGAATCAGAAACGCCTTTTATAACTTTGTTACAGCCAAGATTCATATAGAAGAATATGGAAGAAATGAATGTGAACTAGTTCATTTTAATCTGTGTGAAGTGAACTAGTTCTTGTTTAGTGTGAACTTGCACAACACTGTGTATAACATTGTAACACTAAGCACAAGACCTGTGTGAATCATACAGCTGGAGATTACCGGTCTAAATTCCATCAGTGTTACTGTTGAGGAGTTATGTTTAGTAATGGATAGGGAACCTTGAAGCTGTCAGCGATTACATGTATAGGGACTGTTTTATATCAGTTCTTAAACTGTCAGGAGAGGAAGTGAAAGAAATTCTAGCACCTGGCAGAGTCACTGAGAGCGTGTAAAATAATGTGCTATGGACAAGAAGAGTGTAGGTGGTTACTGCTGCTCAGAGTTATGATTCAAAGATCCCTCATGCTCCAGTCCCAGGATGAGAGGCAAAGTTCAGATGATCTGCGCAGCACAAACAATTTGTCAGAGGGTGAAGAAATCCTGCAGTATGGGGTGTGATTAAGGTTTTAGGGATGTGGCGGCACCCCTTTTATTTTAATTAAATTTGTAGCTATCCTGTAAGATTTTGGTGGGTGGTGTCCTGACTCAGGTGTATAAGAAAGCTGTTCCAGTGTAAAGAGAGAGAGCAGTGAGCAGGTGGGGATGAATGCACTTAAAAGGAGCTGCCAACTCCAGGTGCCCAGGAACAGCTCAAGCTGAGGAGGGCAGTGGAGGTTAGCCTGTTTCCTTAACTAGATTCAACAGTTGTAATTTATGCACATACAATATGTGTTATGTGCGGCCAGCTGTCCGGGAGTCCCCAACTTCAATGTTAAAATATTGATCTTGCTAATCAGATGCCATAGAAGCAAGACTCAAGCTTCAAGGGGTTCTGCCTGTCTGTTTAAATGATTATCTAAATACTGTTCCAAGGTTTCCACACACTACTCAATAAACTTGAAGAAAATATTTGCCAAAGCCTTAAACAACACGCGCTTTTTAATTTGTTAGTGGTTGTAGAATGTTACCTTCTCTTCCAACTCCAAACTGTCAGAAACACTGATATGAGCTTCGCTCTCCCAATGCTAGGTGATGAGATGTCCCATGAAAACTTGTACATCTGTCAAGAGGTGTGAATAAATAAGTACCGGTTAGCTGATTCACTTTTCAATGTCGTTTTTATATCCTGTTCAGGTAAAGCCTGAACAACAGTGGCTGCACAAAGTGGGGACTATGAATATCTATTATCAACCTAAATATCAAATCAAATCAATTTTATTTATATAGCCCAAAATCACAATCACATTGCCTCAATGGGCTTTATGATCTGTACAGTGAAAGACATCCTCTGTCCTTAGACCCTCGATCTGAGTGAGGAGAAATAATACTGTGCTGCTGCTATCCTCCTCTGCCCACAAATAACTTTCTCATTGACTTAATATATATGGCTTAAGGCCTTTTCAACTATTAGTTATTGCCAGAAAAAAAGATATTTGGGTTGTATGGGAAATGCTATTTATATAGATAATACAACATAGCAGTGACAGGAAACCCTGGAAGGTCCTCTGTAAAGAAGTTTGTACTCGCCCTTTTCTATCAGCTGTAATCACTGATCCTTAGGCTCTTGTGGCCTCTAGTGGTTAAAAGATGAAACCCACAAACAGAAGGAGCCACTGAAACTCAGAGCATCTTGTTCACCCCTCAGCCATGTTCAGTACACTCTCCAGACAATGTATGGTCATGGAAAAATCTGAGCGCACTAATCTCTCCTCTCCTTTCCTAGTTTTAGATGTCTGACTCTTGGTTATTTTATCAGGTTAAGATAAGATAAAATATCACCATATCATATCAGAGACAGAGGTATAAATAGGAACAGCCAGGTTTAGCAAGTCATTTGTCCTTCAGCAAATTAGATTGTTAAATGAGAGGGACAATAGAAAAACAGGATGTGATGGTGCTGCCAGGACTTTGTGCAATGGTAATCTTCATGCAATACTTGTATGGTGCAATATACTGTATTTATTAGTTGATTCTAATGTTGATGTAGAGTTTGTTTTGTGTACTTCTGCACATTGACCACCCAAATGTCACTGTCTTGGACAATAAAGCTCACCTTGACCTTGTGATGCAAACATTTCAGCAGGCATGACAGTATTACTGATCATCAAACAATCAGTCCTACGACTCAGAACGATCAAAGAACACCAGAGAGTTGGACCTGAAAACTTACCATGTAGGTTACTACTTCACAGTCTAAAGATTATTCACAGATCACACACCGCAAATTATTTCATACACATGTATCAAAAAAAGGTCACAAGTAAATAAATCACAGGTAAATCAAGAAATCTTAGTGGAAGTTTTAGGGTCTCTGTTCCTTTAACTAGATATTCTGACATAAAGGTCCCATATTCTGCTCATTCCCAGCTTCATATTTTTGTTTTGTGTGTCTACCAGAAAATCTTTACAGGCTTTAATGTTCAAAAAAACACATCATTTTTCTCATACCGTCCATTGCTGCAGCACTTCTATTCATCCCGCCTGACAATCTGTTTTAGCTCCGTCTCTTTAAGACCCCTCCCCAAAGCCCAGTCTGCTCTGACTGGCCAGCGTTCACAGGCCTGAGCAGGTAGCATGCTTTCACATCAGCTCTGCTGGCATTTTTATGTAACTATGGCCATGCAGGGGGCGCTGCAGATGCCGTGACTGTAAAGTTATGACATCACAAGTCCTGACAGCTCAATTAAAGGCACTGTCTCTGAATATGGCATGTGTACATTTCTTCATGGTTTTATCATTTTAAAAAAGACAGGAAATCTCACTTTCTAAGATGTGGGACCTATTCAGACAGCCATGTTTTAGGGGCATTTAGTGGATTGTTGGTTCTCCCAGCCATCCTTCAGGTATTATGGCTTCCTTACCTTTGCCATTAATAGGATCTTTGTCCTCCCATATAGAAACAAGCAAACTAATACTTTAAAAGTCTTAGATAATAGATGATATATTTCTATAGATGATATCCAAACATACATGTTTGTCTATGGAAAAAACAAGTAGAAAAGAGAAAGCAAACTTGAGTATTAGAAGTTTAATTCTGATTTGAAAGGGATGCTTTTAGAGAGAAAATGTCTGAAACAAATGTATTGCAACAATATTGCTTATGAATGGTCATCAAGTAAATAAGAGTAACATCCTGACAGAAGAGCACGGTCTTGTGAAATCACATTTAAGTAGATCAAACTTCTTTTAGACTTCAGTGTTGCAGTAGTGAGGCTCCATATGTGGCCTCAGAAACAAAGTGGTACTAATAAATGCAGGTAAACTTGCAGGATGTGACACCTTTGGATTTCAGTACTACAAAGTGTAGTGAAGTCAGCGGGTAAACACCTTGTTACATCTGTCCTGTGCAGAAATCCACTCATCATCAGCTTTTTTCCAATGATGCTAGTCCTTTTTTAAATGATACACATTATTTTTTTCTCCCCAGGCTCATATGAGCTCATATCCAGTTGTGTCCTGTTGGCTTCAGCATTTGGCAGTTGTGCTGCAAGTGAATCATCAGCATTTGTGGATTGACAGCACAGTCCTATTTCACTGTAGAAGAGTACAGAGGAGCCTCACTGTGTGAAGTTCCATCCAAGCACTGCCAACTAAACGAAGAGGACATGTTGAATATCGATGTGCTGTCAGCTTTTTGCAGCTTTTAATGAAACGTTTACAGTAACACATACAACATTTTTGGAATGCATTGCTTCAGTTTGTGCTTATCCTACATACTTCATTTTTAAATGAGGAGGCAGACTTTATGTGTATGAATAATACATGTAAACCAGAAAAAATGAAAACATGAGTTAAAAACAAGCAACCATGTTTGAAGCATCAAAAGCTAAAATCTATACAACTGCACATGCTTAATGGAATACACACAAGGATTAACATACATGTATGATACTATACTGTTGTGATTAATACACATGATGGGACTCTTCAACCAAATGTTAATGTGAACACACACAATAGCAACTGTGAGTGACACCAAAAGGATTTGATCAATTTAATTTTGATGATTGGAACTGAACAGATGAATACGTGGATAAATAGGTACTGCAGTTCTGGCATGGCTGCATAAGTAGGTTCTTGTGGCTCTGCTGGCAGTAGCACGTGTCACAGTAGCATTTCTGCTTCTCCAAAGCAATGTAAGTGTGAGCCGGGCACTCCCTGTAGAGGCATTGTGGGTAGGCCAGTTCAGGTAGGCCAGTTCCTCCAGACAAAATGTTGGGTGAGTCTTATGGGTCAACAGTGTGAGGGGTCAGGTGGTATGTTCCACAGAAGTGGAGGACCCAGAGTGGACTGAGGAAGCCAGACAGGAGGCACTCATGGTGGGCGTCTGCTGAGTGATCCAAAAGGGTCGACACACTGCTGCTGAGAACAAGGAGCAGAGATCACGGTTCAGCCTTAGTGTGAAACATACAGTATGTCCTGCTACACAGGTCACTAGTAAAACCCATTGCATTACATCAAAAATATGGATTTGACTGTCTCAAAATGTAATGTTCACCATTAGAGGACATACTTACACCAATAAATGCAGAACATATTAATACTCACAGACACTATGAACAAATGTGTGAGACTGTTTTTACTTGTGCAACTGACTCGAACGTTAGCACCAAATGCAGAACAGACCTACAGCACTGAATGAAGAAAAGACCAGGCCAGTATTAACTATTCCTAAACAAAGGTGTGGTCTCACACTTCATGTGTAAGACTAAAATAAAAAAAAAAATCTGTGTTTCCTTCAGTGAGCAGTAGAAGTTGTCCAGTGTGGATATAGTGAACTTTTCTTTGAGAGCAGGGTATGTCTACTACTGTAGCTACTGTATGTCAGTCAGTTCTAGTTGCACATCCAGGGGTGCTTTCTCACTGTTGAATGATAGGGGAGATGACACCAGCTCCAGCTCTGCTTCAATCTTAGCAAAGTCAGAGAAATGACTGTTGTACTCGGTGTGGAGGTCTGAGAGAGTAGGGGTGTATCTGTTGGTGTGGCAAGGTGGCAAATCCAGGGTAGCCATCGTTACTCCTCCAGTAACTGGATGAACTGGCGATGGTTAAGCCTGCGGACCCGGATAAAGTTCACAAGTTTTACCACCATCTTGGCAACATGATCAAGTTGCAACACACTTTACACAGGGATTCCTGGTGAATGATGCAGTGTCGGAATACCAAATCTTATTTGGGGGGTGGGGGGTGGGGGGTGGTGGTGGCTGTCCTCTCTTACCCAGTCCTGTATCCTGCGCAGGAGCCCGACATTTTTTCCCTGTCAGATTTGGAGATCAATCAGTGGTCACGTTCAGTAATTTAGTCCATAGCAGGTTCAGGCTCTCCAAACATCCTGACACTCTTTGTACAGGTCTGATCCCTGTGTTGTCCCCATCATAGATTCCAGCTCCAGGTGCAGCTCTTTAGCCAAGACACAGGCAACGTGAGGTCTTTTTTATCACTGGTTCTTTGATGTCTGTTTGATGTATTTGGGCCCTAAAACTGCATTTCCACCAAAGTCCTTTCAGAATAGTACCCTTTGAACCCTATGTAACCCGTGGTAACTGTACCTAAACCTACCTAAATACCTTAATATTTGCACCAAGCCAGCCCATTATGAGAACCAACCCTTACCGCCCAACCTGTAAAAATAAATGCTAATCAACCACCCATACCCTGCCCGAACCACAAAACAACTTCATGCATTATATTAACTCAATTGTTAAAAGGACTGAGGATAAGACAAAGGGCAAAGCTGTGTGCCATTGTGCTCTCTGAGGTGCTGATCCCACTGCTGGGGATGGAGGACTCCGATACGAAAAAGAGACCACAGTTCCAGAATTGAAACTATTTTGAAGGGCTTCGAGCACACGGCCAGCTGAGCTAAAAGCACGTTCATGGATGTGCTGAAATGCTGTGTAACGGTGACTCTCCAAAAGATGTCCTGGTGCCCTTCCAAACCCGTGATTATTTTCTTGCAAGCTGACCCAAACCTGCCTAACCCATGGGTCAGTTGGTGGGTCCTGTGGGTTATTGGTCAACCCACACATCACTACCACCCCACTACTAGCCTTTTTTCCCTCTGCGCTGTTTGCATTCATTGTCACTTTTCTGCCGCACGCTCGCTTTTGCTCGACCACACAATCTCTGCACACATCAGACAGCTTATGGAAAGCCAAACAATTAAAAAACATGCGACTCCCGACACGTAAACAGCGTGTGTTGTTAATGTGTTGCTGACGTGTTGGAGGTGAACTGTTGGGATTTCCATAACAGGTGTGTCTTTATTACGACAAGGAAACAGGCTTTGCTTGATAAAAGGCTGCTGGAATCGAGACAACAGACAACTGAAAAAAAAGAGCTTGGGAAATTGTACAACAGAGTGCTGGACTCTGGTTGTTCAGACTGATAAATTAGTGGTCTGCAGTTGTTTAACTCTACTTTTTATTATTGGATCAGCATGTTAGGTACCTCAAAGAAGGGTAAGAAAAAACAAGAAGAGCTATACTAGACTGCTTTGTGGAGACGAGGCTTAAGAGTCTACAGTCATGCTAGCAGGTCTGTTACACACTGGAGCTTTGCTATATGCTAACATCAGCATGCTAACATGCTCACAGTGAGAATTCTAAGATGAAAATCCAAAGAGGGATAATGTTTAACATCTAAGTCAAGTATGTTAGCAGGCTAACATTTGCTAATTAGCACTAAACAGAAATTACGTGCTTTGCAGGTATTTGGTCAGAAATCAAAGTACAGGACTAACTGAAAGTTTCCTTACTGTACATAATGGTACTATATTAAATGTCCAAGCATCAACAAAGTTATTTCTGTTCATCATAAGGGGAACGAGAACGTCTGTAGCAGATTTCCTGGCAATGGACCAAATATTGTTGAGGCATTTCAAGTAAACCACAAATGTGAACCTCATGGACCATGGTGGTGCCAGAGGGAACATCAGGGGATGACCAGGTCAGTAGGATTCATCCTCTGGGGAACATGTCTGTACATTTTTTGATGGCAATCCATTCAATAGCTATTGACATATTTCAGTCTAGAGGAAAGTTACAGACTGACCAACAGACAGACAGACAGACAGACAGCACGGCAGTAAATGTAAGACATTGTCTAATATTACAGTAATAGTATATAGTATCATTTCTTTACTATTATTCCACTTTTTTAAAAAAAGGAAACCCTACATTGAAGATATTAGGAATTTAGAGTTTTTTCTAAACCTTATTTTAAAGGAGTATACAATGACTCAAAGAATAAGACAATATTTTCCTAATCTGGGTGAATGTGTCATAATTGGAAAAAAGTGGACAACTTGTGGCGTAAAGGGGCAGATTTGAAGAGGGCAGTGAAAATGTGTCCCTACAGTCTGCTGGTACTGTGTCTGTGATGTTGCTTTTACCTGTGAAAGGAGCAGAAGAGGCTGAAACCCTCAGCTGTGGGGAGGGTACGAGGAACGGCACTGTGGCAGAAGGCTACTGACGATCTGGAAGAGACTGACACTGTTAGACAGCACAGATACACAATGTTAATATTGCAGATTTAACACAAAAGATAATAAGGTGTGTCCAATGGAGAAATATCAAGGACTCAACACTTACCTATGCATCAGTAAGGTTAGGGTTGGGTTGGGTTTAGTATTTTGATGGAAAGTTTTGTTGTTTTGAACTTGAACTTTTAACTACAAATTGATATTATGTAAATAAATATTCTCGGTGTGGAGTGATAGGGGAGAATGTTGATTAATCACCCAATAACAAATAAGACACAAAGTAGTAATTCATAGATATTTACAGTATATATTAACATAACACTGTACAGTTAAAGCTTTAAAATACTTGGTATGTACACGTGCATTTAAAGTGGTCGGACAGCAAACAGGCATCAGACACATTTAGTGGGATGACATTTAACAGTCTGGATGTTTGCAGAGCTCAGAGGTGCTGCCCACAGTGCTCCAGGACAGAACCCAGCGAGAAAGGTTTGATCACAGCAAAACAAAACTGTGATTCTGTAGTGGTGTGTGATGTAGTGGGCGTTGCAAGCTAATACTATGAGAAAAGATTGGAGTTTTAGCTAGACAGGCATTTCATAAAAATGATTTTAAATCCAGTAGGTGGAGCCACATAACCACTTTCTAAGTTTCTAAGCAATATTAGACTGAAGACCAAGAAAGACGCAAGGCAAAAAGGAAGAAGAGTACAGTACATGCAATGTTAGCCCTGCAGAAGAACCCAAACTTGGTTATTGTCCTTAGGTAGGTGAGACTCCTCATCATTGGTCCTTTAATGTCATCATGGATGTATTAAACACTTCTAATCCAAACATGATCACTGATCCCGATAATCAAAGCTAAAGTGGAATCCATCTTTGGATTGTGACAGGTAACATTTGGTGTTACTCAGACCCTGGTGGAGGGTTGTTCCTGTCCGCTTTACATGAGCAATGATTTGACATCTTCTACATACTGTAAGGGAGAGCGGGGTAAGATGAGCCAATTTTTACATTTGATTATTTTACTGCAAAATAAAAGTGTATTTGTTTCAAATAATAGTTTCTATATATACCTCAGGTTTTTGTGTACTTATGGAAATGAATAAAGTTATCTAACTATGATGGTTTCAGAACACTGACCAATCAAAAAGACGTAGTCCTGGCTGTGATTTGTGGGTTTTTTTTGTTTTTTCTCTCTTTCTTTTTCTTTTTTCTGTATATTTTTGTTTACTATGGTGATGTTTGTGTTGAAGTCCGATGTCTTTTGTATGATGTTGGCATAAAATATTGAATAAAAACTTAAATGACAAAAAAAAAAAAGACGTAGTCCTATGTCACAACTTGCCCCAGGGTGGAGATAAATTGAGCAGGGGATCGAGGTAAATTAAGCCTTCCAGGGGCAAACAGCCACCGTTAAATACTGATATTTAGTTAACATAAAATCAAACAATTTTGCGATCATTTTGAACTTTATTAATGCCACCAATTTAGCAAAGGCAAAAACTTACAGTATACTTGTAAGTAAAACCATATGTTTGTGTGCACTTGTTAAAGATGATAAGTGAACATTTTCAGTAAAGATGAAACTGTAATCTTTGTGTGTAGCTACAGAGAGAATGTCTGTGCTTTTGTGTGCACAATATTTGAGTGCGGCTTAAACTTAACATTAGTCAACTTTTAGGAATGTATACGATTTATGTGTGATGAGCTCCAACATCACTGGCACATTTTACCCCATGACCTCCACGGTTTTGCATGTTGGCTCAGATCCACAGTTATTTTTCTTTCTATTATATATAATAGATATTATATCTATTTTATTTAAGATAGAGGACTGATTACTTGACAATAGTTTTTGTTTTTTGTTTGTTTTTTTGCTCAGGTTTGCTTCCCACCCTCTCCGTGTGCTTCAGTCAAACATGAATTGAGTAATTTGAAGTATACTTACTTGATTTGTGGTCACATGGCTACTTGTTTATGGTTACCTAGATACAGGGGGTGGCTCATTTTACCCCCTCTTTTACTTGTACTCTGTCCAGTGTGGTGGATTTTGCTTTTCAAGTTCAAGCTCATTTTTCAACTCAATTCAATTCCTTTCTTCTTTTTACATTTTATGTACAGCATTCATGGCTACAAATCCAGCTTAAGTGGCTCAAACAAGACTTATTTTTACTCCATCAATTTGGTAATATATGGCACTTTTTGAGCAATAACAGCTTTAGTTTCTTCCATTGACAGACCAACCTTGAGAAGACCCAAATACATACGGTTTTTGGTTCCCTGTGTGGCTTCTACAATCTTGATGTAAGGTTTCTTGGTTGTCTAGTTAGTGTAGCTGCCTTTTAAAAATTCTAGCCAAGAGCTCCTCCAAGATATTCAACTGCCTCTATTACAAACTGCTTCCTCTTCCTTAAAGAGGAGTATGCCACATCTTTTAGTTAGACCATCACTTTTATCACTGAGTTTCACCACTCATTTCTCTGTGAGGACCAGCTCTGTATCTTTATGGAATGCCTGTATGGGAAAACTCCTTATATTTGCCTCATGCCTTAAAGTAACAATTGAACATTTTTTGGAAAAACAATAATAAAAAGCAATTAAATGAATGCCTCCTCCAATACAATATTGTCGGGAAAGTACATCAATATCAGACTGAACAAATACCTTTTACATTGTGATATTTCTCACCTACCCTGCTTTACATTTATTCATCCTGTAGGGAATATTTCACCGTATGATTCACTCCAGAGATGGTACACCAGTCGAACTTCAGCCCAGCTGGCAAAGCTATCAAATTTAACATTTATCTGTTGCATGAAATCTTTTTTTTTTTTGGTCAGAAAGCCCCCAGAGATTACTCTGACACAGCACATACATGAGACTGCACAACCAGTATTCCAGTAGGTGTACCATGGGGCAGGAACTACATTTGACAGACCTGAGGTTGTCTCTGATTGGCATAATTTTCTCCTAAACAAAATTTAGCATAAGTATGTTGGCAGAAAACAGGGTGTGTGTCAGTGTGTTTAAGTTGTTTGTGTCTGTTAGGACGACCGAGCGAGGGTATCACAGAGAGGAGATCACACTGGTTTCCGTTCTTTACCTAACCAAAATACAGGTTACACTGACACAAAATGTTTGGATCAACTTTGAATCACCTCAACTGTCCCTCAACAAATAAATTCTTAGATATCAATTTGAGATGCAAATGAAGGTAAATATACCATAGTAAACATTAGTCTGTCTGAGTGATAATCTGCAGTGTTGCTGAATTATAGCTGAGACAATGACAGCAGGCACTAAGATATGTAACAAAAGCATTTCAACCAGATCGAAAATGATCTCAAACTAATACATATATATCCGATATTATCTGAGCATTGATTTAGGATCAATTCCACATGGCTGACGGTGTGTTTCTAATAGTTATATGGGACCATGATTTAACCCATTAAAACTCATCAACATTACTGCTGACAAATTTCAAAATCTCACTGTGGTGTTTCAGATTTTTTCAACAGTTTTTCACTCTAATCTTAAAACAAAAGTCAGGTGAAGTCTCGTAGTCCACAAAACATTTCTGGAGCTTCACAGTAAAACAGCGTTGCAGCATTCTGCTAAACAACTGAAGTAGCTGGAGACTTGATTTAAAACGGAGAAACAACCAAAAAAACATCAAATGGCTCCATACAGTCTGACCCGTGTAAGTCTCCAGATGCCCAACATCCAAAAATGCATGGAGCAAATGTTCATGCATTCAAGCTCATGCAACCACTTCAGACGGGGTGAGTGATTAGCTGAGCAGCTACAGTGAAGATTTCAGCTCAAACAGGGTGCTAATGACATCTGTTCAAATGAATTTGGGTTCTTAGGGCTTCTGGTAATTTGGCTTATACCTGATGAGCTGTATGGAGCCATTTGATGTTTTTTTGGTTGTTTTTCTATTTTAAATCAAGTCTACGGCCACTTCAGTTGTTTTGCAGAATGATGCAACTCTGTTTTGTGGACTACGAGACTTCAACTGATTTTATATTAGCATCTCCTACTTGTAAGACAGTGGATTTTTGAGACTTGGTCTCCAACTTGTCAAATACTGATACTTTCAGGTGGCTGCCAACCCGACCTACAATCCTTTACTCCTTAAGTATCAGTATGTGACAAGTTCAGAGACCCAAAACGTCAGCGTCACCATCTTACAAACAGGAGCCTCAACGTTAGTTACATTACTGCTTTGAGGTAATGCAAAGGACAAAAATGAATACTGCCATGATGCTCTGCATCACTGTCTCCTGACACCTGATCAGTTCAAGCACTAAGCAGCTCATGACACTTCAATGGGAGGAATGTTAAAATCAAAGAGTCACAAACAAAACAACAAGTCATTAATTACTCTGACTGAGAATGACTTCTTTCAAATATGGTACGATGCAGTATTTATAGTGGGGGACAAACACTATATTCAGTATTCAAGACAGTAAGTGGCAGCGCTGAGCCCACTGCTGCTCTCCAGTATGTGAACCATATTTCAGTGGCTTAAATTGAGTACAATAGAGAAGAACTTTTTTGGTAAGGGTAGGTGAGCTATTTTCTGTTACCTCCACCTGTCTGACATTGATTTACATATTACAGTATTCCTTACTTCAGATGGGTTGTTATTTCTGACAGTCTTCCTATAATAACTTTTATTAGCTGCTCAATATCTGAAAACCTGGGAGACAAAGATGCAGAGCCATTATATGTAACATGACAGTTCCAGATGAGAACTAGTTCACTGCATGTATATTTTTACACTGTGTAAAATATAAATCAGTAGTTGAGAAGAAGGAAAAACACATTGAAAAAGCTGAAACTATACAGCATTCTCTTGAAAATGGTCAGCAGCAAAGTATGTGATTTGTAATAAACTGTGTAGACAAGAACCACTGCTGAGGTCCCGTAATGGAATTAAAGGAGACATACTGTATATCTCCTGCTAACTATCTGATTCACTTTACAGTGCTGACTGTGAGTGCAGCTGAGCTCAGGTAGGGATGTAATGTGACTGAACATCCATACCAACACTGTGTCAAAACATTTTGTTGTCATACTGTTCATTACTTTCGCAATGTATCATTTAGAAATCCTGATCAAGCAGTAGCATACCGTCACCTTCCTAACATAATGGCCTGAGTCATATTTTCAAGTTTTTTAAAAAACAGAAAAAACTGAACCAAATATATAGTATATGATATTTATTAATCATTTCACACAAAAAGGTTATGACAATAGATGACTATTTACATAGTCCCTTGGGTTAAAGATAGGTCTTGAAAAGCTAAAGCTAAAATGGCCTAAGTCACTCTGTGTTGTGACTTGGGCAAAATAAAACGGCCTTTGACATACTGTAGGCCATTATACTACAGGGTTAGGATCGCATCATCTGTTCAACTGAGGATGTAGGTGATTTTACCAGACGTGGCAGCATCATGAAGAGCTGACTTGGGCAAAAAAAATCATTTTTGTTAAAAATGACTTAGGCCATTATTTTAGGAGGGTGACGATACAGAAAATGTAAAGAGGACTCTTCCTCAAATGCCATTTGCTTTCTCCTTCAAAATCAGACTGCTGGCCTTTAATGGTTTACAGTCAAAGAATAAAGGCAATATGTGAGCCCATCAGGGCAAAGATGTCTTTCAAAGAAGACAATCAGATATGTGGAAAATAAAGGTGCCGTCAAATGAGTTTTTGCCCCATGTTGCATATCGAAAAACTGTAGTCAGTAGGGTGCAGTCATTTACAGTGTTACCAAAACCAGAAGTCAGACAACAGTGACTTGAGAGATAAGGAAATAAAGAAGAAACGTGGTGATTAAAGGTTCCAATGATGCAAAGTGTACATTGGAGAAAAGTTGAAGGGGACATGGGGAAGTATTTGCCATGTTTGTATTCTGGACAGCACCCAGACAAAAAATACACATAATACTGACAGTTACAAGAATGATCTGAGTTTGCTTAGTCATTTTTCCACCCCACTGAAAGCAATCCAAGCCAAAAACAAATACATAAAACCAGCAGATAGCTTGAGGTGCAGGTGTGGAAATGAAACATAAATGAAGCACATTAAAAAGTTTTGTTACCAGCAGACAGGCATTTGTTATTAGGCTACACTGTGTAGGTGCTGTATAATAGGCTTTGTAAGGCATACACAGACACAGGGAGTACGGTATCATGTGTGCTGGACTGGTAGGATCTCAGATATGACGTTAGCCAACAGTTTAAAGTACATCAAAAGCATTTTAAGAAATTATTTTGCTGTGAACTCAGGTCAAATGAGAAGATCAACATCAATTGTGAACCCAGTACAGAGGTGTGGGTCTACTGGGATGGTCCCAAGTTGGTTTTAAAATGTTTCTGCATTTTGCCAACATTGCATGAATGCAGCTCAGATAGCAATTTCCTCCTGATCCCAGTCTTTGTACTAAGCTAGTCTAAAACTTCCAGACTTATTTCTGTACTGGACCCCCAGATGAAACTCAGGTAAGATATTAATCTTCTCATGTGACCCTGGGTAAGATGCAAAACAAGCATGTTTCTTTGAATTTCAGAATTCCTTTAACTTGACTAGAACTTAACTCAAGCCTTCACCTCTATGATGGGAGATCTGTTCTCTCAGTCAAAACATTGACATGATGTTTATAGTCATTCTGGTTTGAATGTCGACTCATTCCAGGTTGAATCACGTTCCCTGAGTGTGGTGCAGTGCCATTAACAAGCCTTCACATAACCTCAATACATTCCTTCTGCCTTACCAGGCAAACCTCTGCAGATAGCCTCAGAGGCACAAGAGGGTGCTACATTGCAAGTTTACCAGTACAACTCAGGTCAGCCATGGTGGTGAGTCAGAATAGTGTTGAATCACTTCCTGTTCCTGTCAGTATGTTTGATAAAGATACCAAGTCATGTGGTTGTACTTTTTTGAACCACCTGTTTGTTGAGTAAATTCCCTAATTACAGCATGTTGTTACTCACAACCCCTCTGGATTTATTTGTTAATATATATTTGAAGGTAGCTCCAAAAATACAGGGGGCAGTATATCACCATAGTAACCAACAACTGCTGCTCTTTGCTCACTATCCTATCCATTAGCTCATGGCTCAGTTTAGCCACGGAGCCAGTGGCCCTAGACCTCCCTGGGCCTAGATCTTGGCTCACAGGTGGAGTCACCACAGGCAACAGGGCTCAGCTCAATGAGGTTTAGCTGCCTGAGAGTGAACACAACTGGACACTAACTAACTAACTGGTACCAAACATAGCCTCGAAGACTGACCAAGGTCAGTTTGACAAGAGGGGATACAGTACGGAGGTGATTTACAGTGACTCCAGGGAGTATTTGCTTTCTTGACATTTTGTGAGTTTATTTTGTTAGTACACTAAAAGCTAAGAGATCTATCTTGAAACTGAAACTACAGGGGCTATCAGACTATCGCCTCTTGTGGTACAAAGTGGTATTACGATACAGGACAGGCCGTGGTAGCTGGTCTGCCTGCTAGCTTCATTAGATACTGTATCTCTGCAACACAGTACATCTTGACATAATGTCAACACTGTTGTCTCACACTCTGCTGAAAATGTCAGTTCATTTTTTGAAAATTTCAAACTTACAAATTGCTCCTTTAAACTTATTTAAAGATTTAATCACCCAAAACTATTAGTGTCCTTCTGTAGAAGGTATATTTAGTAAGCTAATTAACAGTGAGGGACATCAGTATCATTAAGTGTCCAAACATAAGCGAAGAATAGGCTGATTTGCATAACGGTTCAGATGTTATGTTGCATAGAAATTAGGCTTGTTTTTAACCTGCTCAGGGTGGTGCAGGGACAAAATAAGCAAATTAAAAATGATTATGAGATTCATACCATCCCTCAAAAAGTTCATATTTTTAATCCTAACCAGGGTAGCTTGTGGGTTTTTGCAACAAGCTCAAAGGCAATTTAGCGGGATGCATGTGGTAAACAACCTACCTACATACTATGTCACCCTTTTGTAACTAATGGCTGATATGTTGAAGGAATTTGACATGTTGAGGATTTCAGATTTTTAGCAGTGCTAAACAGTTGATAAGATTAAAGGCGGTTCAAATGAGGAGAAAGCAACGTCAAGACTATTGACACATTCTTAGAGCTTACTCCAAGTCATATTGCCCGTTTGTACAATGACCAGACTATGGTATTCAGCTGATCCTACACAGGTCATATGCCATGTTTGAGTGCTCTCCACCTCCCTTCCTCCTTCTTGTAAGATCTTCCCTGCCAGAACCTTCCTTACAGCTTACACCTCGATCAGATGATTTTTTCTTATGGAAGGGGAAGGCCGTCTGCAGTATAAGAGCATCCAAACGTGAACATGCATAGCTGTGTACATGGCTGTATAAGAACAAATACCTGGGTGGTGCTAGAGATGGACCAAAAAATGCTGGAGGTTGAGCTGATGATGGCAACAACCCTGGACGAGAAATGAAGACTACATTGCACACAAGTATGTGTGTGTTAGACAGATTATAGAGTGAAATCAAAGCTGAAACACTTAAGGACTCAGTATGCTTCAAACTAATTTCTTGTTGGAAGGCCAAGCAGCATCTCCAACACCCTCTCCTCACACCCTTCCAACGCTGGAATTCAAGTTACTTTTAGAAATATATATAAATATATTTATATTTCGACAATCCAACAAGCATGCCGACTTGGCATGGCCACAGCGATTGGTCAGGTGTGTGTAGGTGTAAAACGTTATTCTTCACACAACTACTGCTTTCACAGATTGCAACACCACAACTTGCAGCTTCCCCGAGGAGAAATGATCATGTCTCAGCCCTCTCTAGGACAACAGACATCTGACCCTAATTTTGAGTGTGATCATCCAAAACAGCTATAAACACTTTTGCCTTCAGAAACTTTGGCCCAATTCCAATACACCCCTTTCCCCTACCACTTAGCCCTACCCCTCTGTTTTGCGTGGTCACGCCTACAGGTGGGGTGTCCCAATTCTTGTTGGAATAGAGGTGTAGGGTGCAGAGAGGGCTGCATGGCCCTCCAAATGGAGGTTTTTCAGAGGCACACTTCAAACTGAGGCTTATGAAAACTCTGTCATTTCAATGCATTATGGTCCTTTTCTTTATAACGAGCAAAAAACAATCACTAATAGCTTGCTGACGTCTCAGTAGCCCCATTCACACTGCCATTTGAATGCGGGGATCCTGCACCAATTCTCCACCTCCTCCTCTGTGTGAAAGTCTCAGATGCGGCGAGGTGAAATTTTGCTGCGCCTCTAATGTACCTCCGAAAGGTAGTATCAGAGGCGCAGCATTGGTGAACTGAACCAGTGTAAATAGATAAGCCGGCGGCGCGGAGCGGAGGCGTGTCGATCTGATGCTGTTCACTGTCTGATAACTAAACAGATCCTTCACTCAACAAAATAAAGAGAAATGTCCCACAAAGCAACGTTACAGGACCAAACAACAGTAACGTAGTAACTGGTCATGTCACCGCGGCGGTCAGCCGTCCCGACCGAGACTTCAGTGACAGCCTCCTGTTTACTGATGCCGATTATATTATTATGTAATTTAGAGCAAAAAACGTAACTTTGTCACTTTCCAGGATGTTTGGTGGGTCAGGATCTCAATCACAACCCATTATAACAGCATCCATATGATTATAAACAGTCAGCGGGTACATGTTTAGATTAACAGGAGGACACCGGGGAAACACGTTGAAAAAAACACACCGACGTCATCATCATGACGTGTACCGTCACGCCTCTTTTGGATCCGCAGCGCCGGCTTGCTGTGTGAATTACACACTGGTTCGTCTTTACGCCGGAGCTGCTTGGCTCTGTGTGAACAAACAACAGCAGAGAATTGGTGAACCGCCGCTGCGGCGATAATGCGGCGACTCTGTGTGAAAAGGGCTACTAACTTACTAGCTAGCTAGCTAAAAATACATTTTCATTACTGATTTGTGCATTATAGTCTCTCATTTTGAAGTATTTCAATGTTGCGGTCCCCCCCTTTGATGGCATTTGTCAGTGTAACTCGGAGTTTTGCACTTGGTTCCGCTCCTCTAATATCAGTGCAGACTGGCAGGGTAGGAGCACCAGTTGCTAATGTTAGCCTATACAGCACCGCTTGTAGCCAAGTAATGACGCAGAATTATTTTTTATTTGCTGATTTGATCGATAACGTAAAGTTGTGAACAAATTGTGAGCGTCCATGTTTTTTTCTCTATGGATAAATGGCAAATGGCACTGTAATGCAGAGTTGCCAAAGTAACGCAAGAGAAATCACCACAGCTGAAGGGGAATATTGGAGGGGCATATTGGAATTCCAATATCCAAGATCCCGTCTGTTTACATAAATGCCATTGACTACTGATGATGTATAAGGGTCTTGTCCCATTTCATAGGGGGAGATTTCGATCACTATTCCTTGTAACTCTGAGGGGAAAAGGGGGCACTCAAAAACAAGGAGTAGGGGTGAAAATTGGAATGGGATTGAGCCTTTGTATAACCTAATTACTTTGAATCATACTGAACCCTTAACCCTCACAAACAAAGGAGAAGGCTTGCACTGAAGGATATGTGGTTTACAGTTTTTGTGTATACAGTATATGAGATTCACTACCATTTAAAACAGTGGATATTACATTGAATATAGAGGACGGTATTTAATGTGTCATGGCCCTCATCTGAACTTGTGAAAGTGTCCAGTCAATGTCTGAATGTCTCTGTGTTTTAATCACTTCATGCATGTGTGGTCTCAACCTGAAGAACCTAAATTCTAAAAACTCTCATTAAAAAGTCTCTATTAACGTCCTTCTGTGGACCAATCAGCAGCCTCAGAATAAAAGGAAGGCGGGCCGCTTGTGCTCCTTATGTCAAATCCCTGAGCAAAGTCACTGAACATTCAGAACCCATTGGCCAAGCTTAGGCACAGGAAAACAGGAAATAGGAAACAGGAAACCACTCTGTCCTCCTCTCTGTGAGCCCAGACTCTCTCAGGTGACAAAAGGAGAAGGATGATGGGAGTTGCAGTTTTAGTGTCAATAAGGAGCCTGGTGGAAAAGCCTTCAGAAGGCATACAGTAAAGGACTTACAGTAGAGCATCAGTGCCGGGGCCGGTAAGAACTGTAGTATCTGGGGTAGAGGGGTGTGTAGTGACCGGAGTGGCTGTAGGAGGTGCTAGGGGTGAGGTAGGAACTAGAGGGGGTAAAAGCAGAAGAGGAGCTGTAAAAGGTAGGGGAGTAGCTGTGGGAGAAAGAAGAGGTGTGGGTGGAGGAGTAAGGGGAAGATGAGGAAGGAGTGTGGAGGACAGAGGAGCGTGTCAGGCTGGACAAAGGCCGAGTTCGGGGTGAGGGGCTCCACGTGGAGCGCCTGAGCCCCAGAATAGGGGACCGGTAGGGAGAAGAGGGGGCAGATCCTGGCTGGGTGGGCCTGTCGGTAGTGGTGGTGGATGGGGGAGAGGTATGAGAGTCTGTAGTGATGTGCCTGGGGAGGCCAGAGCTACGGGGCAGAGTGGGAGAGATGTTGACACTGAAACTGTGGGAGTCAACCACAAGCGTCCGCAGCCCCACGGTCCACTGGGAGTGAGCCAGCCTCAGAGGGGTTGAGGGCGGTGTTCGCACCGAGGGGGAGGAGGGGGGCTCCAGAGATGGGGGGCTCTCTGGTGCCAGAGGGCCGGCCAATGAGGCAACCGCTGATGATGACGGACTGCGAGGGGGTATGTGTGATGTAGGGGAGGTGAGCGCTGAGGCCAGAGCTGCAGCAGCTGCACTGACCAGAGATGGGCTAAGAGGGGCAGTGAGATCATCGGGAAGAACTGACGTAGGACTAGTGAGTCCTGAAGGGGGGAGGCTGACCGGGGTCAAAGCTGAAGTTGAGCCTTGGGCTAGGTTGGAGGCCGAAGC
This sequence comes from Pagrus pagrus, assembly GCF_965226575.1. Lineage (NCBI taxonomy): Eukaryota > Metazoa > Chordata > Actinopteri > Spariformes > Sparidae > Pagrus > Pagrus pagrus. The sequence goes on along the minus strand of NC_140205.1, from coordinate 21,667,532 downwards.
AGAGGCTGGGGGACTTACTTTGGGGGTGCTGGTCTTCCTGCGGGTAAGCCTGCCCCCACGGGTGCGGTGGGTCTGCTCTTGGTCAAAGGCCAAATCCTCCAGGCGCTGGGTTAGGGCCAATTTCTGCTGGATGGCCATCCGCAGGAGGGAGTTCAGAGTCTTCTTCTCATCCTCAGCTGCAGCCAGCTGCCTCTGCATCTCATCGAGCTGAGTCACATACTCGTCACACCTGAAGAGAGCAAGTAATGTGGAAATGACCTCGTGAAATGTGAGGAAACCATAAAGTTTAAGTGGAATAGTTTGACATTTTGGGAAATACACTTATTAAATCACTTTCTTGTTGGAGGATAAGGTCGATATTACTCTCATGTCTGTTTCTTGTACAGGCAGGTACCAGCACTGGAGAAAGGAGCACATCTCACTGATCTTCATCTCACTGATGAAGTTACAGGGAGCTGTGAAGTTTGGTTTGTGAGAGTAGTGCTTATCAGGGCTATCATTAGCTAGTCTGCCCCGGCTAGCTTGACTTTTAGCTCATCCTTCTTATTCTCAAGGTAACAACTCCTTTTCCCTCATTAATGTTATCAGGTTCTCTATGATCACTGAGTTTAAATCCGACAAATTTCAAACAAATGCTTTTGGTTTATACTCCTGACCCTGCTGCTGCACAGAGTTGGCCGCCTTCTGCAGTTAGTAATCGTTGTGTCTGTCGTCGGACTACTGATTTTTTAAAAAGCAAAATGACTACCGTGGCAAACATAATGCAAGATTTACTGTATATAAGTTAAGGAAAAAGTATTTGTTAAAAACTAATGTGCATACAGATGTTTACTTCTGTTTGTGTTTTCTTTTGTTAAATAATACAAACACATGAGCAGCTGCCAGGTGTCTGGAAAGATATAAAGTACAAATGTATTTCATTTGTTAGTTCAATGCGAGGTTTCAATAAGTTATTTAAGAGTAGGAAAAAACATTTGCATTAACTGTTAAAAACGAATCATATAAAAATTTATACAAACTGCTGTCTGCATTTTTGTGTTATTATGTTAATAATGACGTGCGTGCGGCACTGAGCAGGGTTAATGCACGGAAGGCTGCCGGTCCTGATGGTGTACCCGGACGCGTCCTCAGGGCCTGTGCTGTGTAGCTGACTGAGGTCTGGACTGACATATTCAACTAGCCCAAGCAGCTGTCCCGGCATGCCTCAAAACCACCTCCATTGTGCCGGTGCCAAAACACTCCACTGCAGCGAGCCTTAATGACTTCCACCCAGCTACACTCACCCCCATCATCACAAAGTGCTTCGAGAGGCTGGTCCTGGCTCACCTCAAAACCAGTTCTGGCAACTGGATTCTGGACTTCCCAACTAACAGACCACAACCTGTTAGGTTAGATAACCACGCGTCCTCAACCCTCACCCTGAGCACTGGCGTTCCACAAGGATGTGTGCTGAGCCCCCTCCTTTACTCCCTCTTCACCTATGACTGCACACCTGCACATGGTTCAAACACCATCGTTAAGTTTGCAGACGACACAACAGTGATTGGTCTCATCAGCAACAACAATGAGTTGGCCTACTGGTAGAATGTCCAGCACCTAATAGTGTGGTGCGCCAACAACAACTTGGCTCTCAACACCAAGAACACCAAAGAGCTCATTGTGGACTACAGAAAGTCAAATGGTGGCACACACACCACCATCCGTAACAACGGGACAGAGGTTGGGTGTGTCACCAGCTTCAAGTTTCTGGGTGTCCACATCTCCGAGGACCTCTCTTGGACCCTCAACACCTCCACCCTGATCAAGAAGGCTCACCAGCGTCTCTTCTTTAAGAGGAGACTAAAGAAGGTTCTTCTGTCTCCTCAGATTCTGGTGAACTTCTACCATTGCACCATCGAGAGCATCCTTAACAACTGTGTCACAGTATGGTATGGCAACTGCTCTGTCTCTGACCAGAAAGCACTGCAGAGGGTGGTGAAAACCGCCCAACGCATCACTGTTTCCTCACTACCCTCCATCGAGGCTCTCCAGAGTAAGCGGTGTCTGCGAAAGGCGCGCAGCATCGTCAAAGACTGTCCTCACCCCAACCACAGACTGTTCACCCTCCTCCCCTCCGGGAGGCGCTACAGGTCTCTCTGCACCCGGACCAGTAGGTTCAGGGGAAGCTTTTTCCCTGCATTTGTCACCCTACTGAACTCCACACCCCGGTGACGACCAAATGCACCCCACCCCCCACACTCCTTCCCCCAGTGAGTGTCCTCTTCTTTTCTAACTCCTAACCATAAAAGCTAATACGCTTATTTCCCAAAATGTGAACCAATTCTTACTGAAAATGTGCTGATTGTTCTCCACTGTGAAATGAACAAACATACAACTGTTCTGCGTTGCGTTGCTGATTAAAAGTAGATCAAAGGGAATGTGCTCTGTGGCTTCATCACTGATTCATCATATTGTCATTGTTAATCTCCAAAATATTGAGTAGAGGACTTAGGTTTCAGCTCTGACCTGGTGGCAAACATGGCCCGCAGAGAGGAGAAAGTGGCCGCATCTTCCTTCAGGGCCTTGAGTTCGTTCCTCAGCTTCATCATGGTGTCAGTCACCATGGACTTCTCCGCCTCATACTTACTCTTCAGGTTGGCCAGGGCCCCCTCTGCCGTCTGGGTGAACACACACACACATACAGAACATAAATTCTATTTTCCCTGTTTTTGATTTTGCAATCACTTTACTCACCTCAGTTTGTTTCCCACTTTCACGTTTAACACTTTAAAGGAGCACTCTGTAGTTTGGGGGAAGAAATGTTAATGAGAAGAGAAAGATCTTCATTGATTCATCTTCCCTCCAAAACTACATAGAACTACTTTAAGGTCCACACTGTGTAAATCTGCTGTGATTAAATAAACAGTGCATACAGTGCAGCTGGAGCTTACAGCAACAGCTCTAGAAACAACTCAAGAGTCTTTATACTCTGTACAGGAATGACTCCTTAAAACCTGAGCAGGCTGCGATATTCTGGCAGTGTAATTGTCATTTGAGTATAGTTTGCACTCTGTGTAAATCCAGGCAGCACAGGTATGAAAGTTCTGTTTTGCAAATGGACAGACATTCTCTCAGTGGATAATATTTGCTGTAGCTTCTGAATTTTATCACTGCCATATGAAACACGCAATATAAACTAATAGCAATGGGGCAAAGGTTTGAGGCATCAAGTTAGTCCTTCATCAGCCGTATTGGTTGTGTTTCAGGGAAGGCGTGTAAACAGCTGGACCATAAACTGCTGGACTCGTTCCCTAAAAGCATTGATGAACCCAGCACTGGTGGCTGTTTTTGGATTACTTGGTTGATTTATTCTGTTGTTATAGCGATTAGACTATTGTCAGACTATCAACTGAAAAAAAAAAATAAGATGATATAGTTTGTTTAACTTTTTGTGTTAAGCCACTGCCCTTTAAAATGTATTTGCAAACCCCTTGTTTGGGCTGTATATGCAATGCACACAATGTTGCAGCTAACTTCATTGCAGTGGTTTGGTCATCCATCTTTCATTTACAAGAATGTGATTACCAAGGAATCTTGGTCCTATGACCAAAACAACACGCAAGTGGATACCATGCAGTTTTCATTTCCCCATGGCGGACAAACATGTGTGAATGTCCAGCTGTTGAACTGTTGTTTCCTCTGTCTTGGCTACTCTATTATGGCACTATATATGTCTCTGCGATTGTATCAGCCTGCATTTGTTCATGTTTGATTACTTACACTTAGACATTTTTTCTGTATTACAGGTCTTCTCAATTGTAATGTTTAAATATGGAAATGAGGCATTATCTAGTTAAAATGCACTAAAATGCATTAACTTCCAGAACAGAAATCTGAACAATACACAATACCAGCCTCAAAAAAGGAAAACAACGCAAGCACTTCCATTAAACTATTTAGTATTACCCCACGGATGATTAGGGCAAGATGCCTTTTTTCAGCGTGTATTCTGGCTGAATAATATTGAGTATTCACACTCAAGGCTTTATCCTACACTCAGCGCAAAGTGGCGCACAGCACAGCGGCAGTGCCATTGTTAGTTTCAGACTGACACAGTTGTCCTTTTTACATCCAGCACCCACGTTGTGTAAATAGCAAATGTACCTGCACCCACCTGCGCTCCCCTGGGTGTGTTGGTCTTAAAGTGAGGTGTGGTCGGGCCCACTGATGGAGGATTGCTCTCTTGAGGCAGCAGAAAGCGACAGCACCACAGACCAACAAAAAGCTGGTCTGAAGTCACAGCTGCAGTCTGTTTCCTGATATTTACAGGACGCATTAGATGCTCCTACACTGAGATTAGACTGGACTCCATTTACTAACTAGGTGACTTCTGAAGGCTATTGGTTGCACTGGATTTTATTTAGGGGTATCAGAGTAAAGGGGGCTGAACACTTTTGCATGGCACACTTTTCAGTTTTTTATTTGTAAAAAAATTTGAAAACCATGTATCATTTTCGTTCCACTCCACAATTATGTGCCACTTTGTGTTGGTCTATCATATAAAATCCCAATAAAATACATTTACGGTTGTGGTTGCAACGTGACAAAATGTGGAAAAGTTCAAGGGGTATTAATACTTTTACAAGCCACTGTATATATATACACTTTTTCTTTGTTCGTTCATTTTTAAGACACGTTATGTGTCATAAAATGTGCAGGTTATATGCTATTACTCTGCTACCTGCACTGTATCGAAAACAATGCAACAATGCCGGAGTGTTTATTTCTTTTTATGCTGGCCTATTTAAGTTCACGTTAAGCTTGTCGTACAGATTGTTTACAATAATAGGTTTGCCTAGTTCTGAGTGAGATGTTAGAGAGGGTCCATTTTTCTCTGTTAACGAGTTCACTGCAGATCCTATTTTGTGCCTGTTTATTTTATTTCATATCCTGTAGTCCGCGGGTCTCCACTAGCTCGCCCTGGTCTTAAGATGTTTGCATTTTTTGTATGCAAACGACTTCTTCTTAGGGAGTACACGCCGCTGTCTTCACTGCCAGGTCGGGTGGACTGTAGGTGTGAGGGATGGTTGGGTGTGGGTGGGGTGGGAAGCAGGGTGGGGGGTTTGGGGAAGTGTGAATGTGAATGTCAGTGCACCTCTTCGTTCGTGGATGGGGGAAGGTTTATGAAGCTTCTCTTTGGTATTAGCTCTTTTCATGTATTAGTAATGTCGAGTACAGTTTAATGGCAGGCCATATTTCAAACCATAACACAGTTGTTGCAGGTACACCAGTCAGGTTTATAACCTGGAACATTAAAGGTATGGTCAGCCCAGTTAAGCGGTCGAGAGTCTTCACACACTTAAAACAGTTGAGGGCAGACCTTCATACAGGAGACACACTTAAAAATCAAGGATCAAGTCCATGGATGAGCCAGGTTTTCCATTCGGAGTTTAGTTGGAAATAAAGTACAGTTCTCCCCCACTAAAGTTATAGCTGATAAAAATGGTCAGTACATTATTGTAGTAGGTGTTCTTTATCAAACCCCTGTGTTATTGCTCGATGTATATGCCCCTAATTTTAATGATGTTAACTTTGCTCACACATTACTGAGTAATCTTCCTTTTCCAGACACTCATTTGCTTATATTTGGTGGCGATTTAAACTGTGTAATTAATCCTGCTTTAGATCGTTCTAGTCCTCGCAATCATTCCCAATCTAACATGGCCAAATCCTTTTCTGATTTTATGAAACAGGCTGGACTTATTGATCCCTGGAGATTCCGTAATCCCACAGCCAAAGAATTCTCTTTTTTCTCCCACGTACATCATTCTTATTCCAGGGTTGATTATTTTTTTATTGACCACTCTCTGAACCCAGGTGTAACTTCCTCCGAATACTTAAGCATTGTTATATCGGACCACGGTCCTCTGTCCCTGGATGTCAAATTCTCCTCTAATATAAGAAACCCTCCTCTCTGGAGATTCAGTCACCACAATTTATCTGATAGCGCCTTCTGCAAGTTTATCTCAAACTCTATCGATGATTTTCTCACTATTAATCAGAGTGACTCCACTTCGGCGTGATATGGGAGTCGTTGAAGGCATTTCTTAGAGGGCAGATCATCTCCTTTTCAGCACACTTAAACAAAGTGCATGAAGCCAAGATTCACAATTTGACATCTAAGATACTCTAACTTGACCAAAAACACTCTGTGTTTTTGACATTTTCTCTTTCCACTAGTCAAAGACATGTTATGGAGGTAAAATAGTTTTAATCACCTGTTGTGTTGAACCATTAATCACACCCAAAACATTGCCACTATATTTGCATTACTTACATAATATTTTTATATTTTTACACACACACACACACAGGTTCATTTGGAAAGGCCTCTCTAAACAATGTCAACACTGCAGCACCTTATAACACAAAGGACAAAGTAATTACACATGTGCCGCGTTTTTCCACAGCCCTTGACTTTTTAGCATGTACGCACGCGCACGCGCGCGCACGCACACACACATCTTACCTGTTTGTTAGCCTTAAGCACCAGTCTGAGGGTGGCTATCTGCTCTCTCTTGGTGCTGAGCAGAGACTTGAGCTTCAGGATCTCCTCCAAGCAGCTCTCCTTGTCCTTGTCCAGAAGAGGGGCCAGTTCCCTGGCTGCAGCTCTCTGTCTGGACAGCTGCAGAGACCTGTCTACTGCCCGTTGGAGGTGCTTCACCTGGGGGAGGAGACAAGAAAGGTGGAGGAGAAAGGAAGTGAGGATAAAGGGAGATAAGAAGATACAGGAGGTCCACTTCATTTTGGAGCTTTTTAAGGGAAAAGCGAGTGGAGAAAGGTGGTTATCAAAGCAATATGAGTGGAGAAAAGGTGAACAGGAAGAGGGAGCTATAATACACAGCTGAAGAAGCAAAAAAAAAACTACACCATAGTTTTCTAAAGATGTGTTATCTTTGGGAAGAGATTACGTAAGGGAGAGCAGAGGGGGAGGGAAGCTAGAAGTGGACAGAAAAGTTTAAGAGATGAGAGATAAGACAGAAGGAAGGGAATCCCACTACTAACATGAGAGCTGTGTTCTACCTGTTCTCTGATGATGGCGTTGAGGTTGTAGATGTTCATGGGCTCCCTGCGCAGCTCACCAGCTGGTTCCAGGGCAGGCGATGATGATGACGATGATGATGAAGAGGCACTGATGCTGGGTGAGCGGGTCGGAGGTGTGCAGGGAGGCAGGCTCTGATCCGATGGTACCTGGAGGCCCTCCCTGTCCCCCTCCTTCTCCTCTCTCCCACCCTCCCCAGATAAACGGTCCTTGGATGGAGACTCTGAGGGACTCCGTGACTCCCCAGGAGTTGAGGTTGTCGAAGAGACAGCGGCCAGCCGCCTGGCAAGGCGTGGTGTGAGGAGAACTTTGCTGTTGTCTGAAGACATGGCTTTAAGACTGGCACTGAGGCCCCTGAGCCCTCTGCCTTGTCTAGAAGACACAAACAAAGACATTTGATATAGTAGAACATATGTTGGTGGATATCTGTTGCAGATATTTACCAACCAACCATCACTACTCATTCCAGCACCCTGTTGCCAATGTTGTGATTGTTTTATTATCAAAGTGGTAATACAAATAATGATAGCCTGCAAACATATTTTATCATCTGAAATAAATGGTGTAATATTTTCCTTCTCCATAACCCCAGCATGTTGTTTGCCTCAAAATCTGTCCAGACTCATACATGAAGTGAAGGACTTTGAAGGAATTGAATGAAATGTATCAAGTGTGTTTTTTGTAAAATGTAAGTTCTCAATATACTGGCATGGTTAATTCCAGTGAAAAACATGCTGTCTTCACTTAGAGACTGTTTTTACAGAGGACTGATAGAGAGCTTCATCACATGGTGCAACAACAATCACCTGAAGATCAACATGAACAAAACCAATGAGCTGCTGTTGGACTGCTGCTGTATGTCTCTTAGTGTGTAAGTTCATGAGAGAAACAGAAACAGTCAACTTCCTTGTAGGTGTTCACATGTTTGGACTATAAAGCTGATTCTGGTAGAACAGCCATGACAGCTGCTTCAAATATGAGAATATGAGATGTGCTAAGCCTTTCATGTGTTTTGGAATATGCTCATTCGTGTCAACAATTTAGTATTCGACCAAGTGGGAAATATGGTCCCAATCTCCCCTTCTGTTCCTGAGTAATGGTGATGAATAATGGCCAGAAAGCATTATGATGTCACTGTGAAGTTGACATTTGACCTGTTGAACATAAAGTATTATCAGTTCATAATTTTTTTCTAATTATATTCATGTTTATATATATTTGGGAAATTTGTAACTCTTGAGTTAATGCCAAAACATGGTTTTGTGACCTTTGACCACCAAATCCTTATTTCTTCATCAGGTGGAGTTCAGGTGGATGTTTGTGCCAGATGTACTGAAATTCCCTCAAGGCATTCCTGAGACAGAATGGGGGAGAGGTCACAGCAATCTTGACCTTTGAGTACTGTAACAGTACCTGAAGTAGGCCGGTACTCACAGGTACTGTAACTTCTTTTTGCATACTGGCAATACTCTTTACTGACCTCTTCATATCAGGTTCTCTGGGAGATTCATGATGGTCCTAAATAAACTGCATTTGGGGCACTATGTGACACTAAGCTTCCAGTTTTCGCCTTCTTTTCTCTATTGGTGACTAAAGTGCTATTTTTGTGTGACACACTATAGTGACAGTATCACACACAGTTGGACTGGCCATGTGACGGAGCAGCATTGAGCAACCCAACGCCATCCCCCAGCACCGCAACCAACACTTGTTGGGAGCACCAACACTTTTTTTCCACTTCAAGCACTGCACCACAATCTAGTCAGTTCATCCTTGAGTCCACGTGTTTATGCCCAATTTAAAGAAAGTTCCTTAATGTGTTCCAGAAATAACTTGGACGGATGGACAATCTAAGATACATAATGCTTCTGACCATGGCTGTCACTGCAGGGAGGCATAAAAACTGTCTCTTCACTAAGTCCATTGTTCTGGTGCAACAAGGGTGCTACCGGATTGTGCTCTGGCAAAACAAACAAGTTGATCCCAGCAAAAGGTGGCCTGGTTCCTACCAGAAGCTGCCCAGGAGCTTACCAGTCGCTGACTGAGGAAAAAACAAGGCTATTACCAT